>NC_142442.1:58875000-60178750 GCF_059453495.1 Arachis ipaensis
TTAACCGCTCAGTCTCAAGTTTTCACTTGATACCTTCACGCCACAAGCACATGGTTAGGGATAGCTTGGTTTAGCCGCTTAGGCCAGGATTTTATTCCTTTAGGCCCTCCTATCCACTGATGCTCAAAGCCTTGGATCCTTTTTATTACACTTGCCTTTTGGTTTTAAGGGCTATTGGATTTTTGCTCTTGCCTTTTGGTTTAAAGAGCTTTTGGCTTTTTCTGCTTACTTTTTCTTTTTTTTTTCTCTTTTTTTTTGCCATTTTTCTTTTCTCTTTTTTTCCGTAAGCTTTTGTATTCACTGCTTTTTCTTACTTCAAGAATCAATTTTATGATTTTTTAGATTATCAATAACATTTCTCCTTTTTCATCATTCTTTCAAGAGCCAACAATTTTAACATTCATAAACAACAATTTCAAAAGACATATGCACTGTTCAAGCATTCATTCAGAAAATAAAAAGTATTGTTACCACATCAAAATAATTAAACTAATTTCAAGGATGAATTCGAAACCATGTATTTCTTGTTCTTTTGTTTTTAGAACAGTTTTCATTTAAGAGAGGTGATGGATTCATAGGACATTCATAGCTTTAAGACATAGACACTTAGACACTAATGATCATAGAGTAAAGACACAAATATAAATAAAACATGAAGCATAGTAAACGAAAAACAGGAAAATAAGAACAAGGAGATTAAGGAACGGGTCCACCTTAGTGAGGGTGGCGTCTTCCTCTTCTTGAAGAACCAATAGTGTTCTTGAGCTCCTCTATGTCTCTTCCTTGTCTTTGTTGCTCCTCCCTCATAGCTCTTTGATCTTCTCTAATCTCATGGAGGATGATGGAGTGCTCTTGGTGCTCCATCCTTAGTTGTCCCATGTTGGAACTTAATTCTCCTAGGGAAGTGTTGATTTGCTCCCAATAGTTTTGTGGAGGGAAGTGCATCCCCTGAGGTATCTCAGGGATTTCATGATGAGGAATTTCCTCATACTCTTGTTGAGGTCCATAAGTGGGCTCTCTTTTTCGCTCCATCCTTTTTTTAGTGATGAGCTTTTGAGATGAATCTCTCCATCTCCCATAACTCAGATGTGGAAGCTTTTGCCTTCCCTTTCCTCTTTCTAGAGGTTTCTCTGGCCTTAGGTGTCATAAACGGTTATGGAAAAACAAAAAGCAACACTTTTATCACACCAAACTTAGAAAGTTTGCTCGTCCTCGAGCAAAAGAAGAGAAGAGGGAGTAGAAGAAGAAGAAAATAGATGAGATGGAGAGGTGTGAGTGGTTCGGCCAAGGGGGGTTTTAGGTGGTTATGATGTGTGAAAAGGAAGGAGTGATGGTTTTGGAGGAGTAATGGAGGTGATTGGTGAAGGGTATTTGGGGAAGAGGGTTATGAAAAGGTGTGAAGAGGATAGAAGAAGAAGTGTGGTAGGTGGGGATCCTGTAGGGTCCACAGATCCTGTGGGGGATCCTGTGGGGTCCATAGAACCTTAGGGGTCAAGGACTTAGCATTCCTGCTCCAATTAGGCGTGCAAAACGCCCTTTGTATGCAATACTGGCGTTTAACGCCAGACTGCTGCCTGTTTTTGGTGTTAAATGCCCAAATGTAGCCTGTTTCTGGCGTTTAACGCCAGGTTGATGCTTGTTTCTGGCGTTAAACGCCAGCTTGGTTCTTGTTTCTGGCGTTAAACGCCAGACAGATGCTTATTTCTGGCATTTAAATGCCAGAATATTCTTCCTCCAGGGTGTGCTATTTTTAATGCTGTTTTTCATTCTATTTTCGATATTCCAGTAGTTTTTGTGACTTCACATGATCATCAACCTAAAGAAAACATAAAATAGCAATGGAAAATAAATAGATATAATTAAATAACATTGGGTTGCCTTCCAACAAGTGCTTCTTTAAAGTCAATAGCTTGACAGTGAGTTTTCATGGAGCCTCACAGATATTCAGAGCATTGTTGGGACCTCCCAACACCAAACTTAGAGTTTGAATGTGGGGGTTCAACACCAAACTTAGAGTTTAGTTGTGGCCTCCCAACACCAAACTTAGAGTTTGACTGTGGGGGCTTTGGTTGACTCTGCAGTGAGAGAAGCTTTTCATGCTTCCTCTCCATGGTTACAGAAGCAGAACCTTGAGTCTTAAATACAAGGTAGTCCTTATTCAGTTGAAGGACCAACTCTCCTCTGTCCACATCAATCACAGCTTTTGATGTGGCTAGGAAGGGTCTTCCAAGGATGATGGATTCATCCTCATCCTTCCCAGTGTCTAGGATTATGAAATCAGCAGGGATGTAAAGGCCTTCAACCTTTACTAACATGTCCTCTACTAGTCCATAAGCCTGTTTCATGGATTTGTCTGCCATCTCTAATAAGAATTTGGCAGCCTGTACCTCAAAGATTCCTAGTTTCTCCATTACAGAGAGTGGCATTAAGTTTATGCCTGACCCCAGGTCACACAGAGCCTTCTCAAAGGTCACGGTGCCTATGTTACAGGGAATTAGGAATTTACCAGGATCCTTTTTCTTTTGAGGTAAAGTGTGCTGAACCCAGATATTTAGTTCATTAATGAGTAATGGAGGCTCGTTCTCCCAAGTCTCATTACAAAATAGCTTGGCATTCAGCTTCATGATTGCTCCTAAATACTGGGCAACTTGCCCTTGAACAATGTCTTCATCTTCTTCAGAAGATGAATAGTCATCAGATCTCATGAATGGTAAAAGTAGGTTCAATGGAATCTCTATGGTCTCTAGATGAGCCTCAGATTCCTTTGGTTCCTCAAAGGAAAACTCCTTATTGGTTAGTGAACGTCCCAGGAGGTCTTCCTCGCTAGGATTCACGTCCTTCACCTCCTCTCTGGGTTCGTCCACACCAAGTAAGGTTATGGCCTTGCACTCTCTTTTTGGATTATCTTCTGTATTGCTTGGGAGAGTACTAGGAGGAGTTTCAGTGACTCTTTTACTCAGCTGGCCCACTTGTGCCTCCAAATTTCTAATGGAGGACCTTGTTTCATTCATGAAACTTAGAGTGGCCTTAGATAGATCAGAGACTATATTTGCTAAGCTAGATGGATCCTGCTCCGAATTCTCTGTCTGTTGCTGAGAGGATGATGGAAAAGGCTTGCTATTGCTAAACATGTTTCTTCCACCATTATTAAAGCCTTGTTGAGGCTTTTGTTGATCCTTCCATAAGAAATTTGGATCATTTCTCCATGAGGGATTATAGGTGTTTCCATAGGGTTCTCCCATGTAATTCACCTCTGCTATTGCAAGGTTCTCAGGATCATAAGCTTCTTCTTCAGAAGATGTTTCTTTAGTACTGTTGGATGCAGCTTGCAATCCATTCAGACTCTGAGAAATCGTATTGACTTGCTGAGTCAATATTTTATTCTGAGCCAATATGGCATTCAGAGTATCAATTTCAAGAACTCCCTTCCTCTGAGGCGTCCCATTACTCACAGGATTCCTTTCAGAAGTGTACATGAAGTGGTTATTTGTAAACATGTCAATGAGTTCCTGAGCTTGTGCAGGCATTTTTTTTTAGGTGAATGGATGTACCTACAAAATGGTCTAATGACATCTTAGCTAATTCAGACAGACCATCATAGAATATATCCAGGATGGTCCATTCTGAAAGCATGTCAGAAGGACACTTTTTGGTCAGTTGCTTGTATCTCTCCCAAGCTTCATAGAGGGATTCACCTTCTTTCTATTTGAAGGTTTGAACATCCACTCTAAGTTTGCTAAGCTTTTGAGGAGGAAAGAACTTGGCTAAGAAAGCCGTGACCAGCTTATCCTAAGAGTTCAGGCTATCTTTAAGTTGAGAGTCCAACCATATTCTAGCTCTGTCTCTTACAGCAAATGGGAAAAGCATAAGCCTGTAGACCTCGGGATCAACCCCATTGGTCTTAACAATATCACAGATTTACAAGAATTCAGTTAAGAACTAAAAATGATCATCTGATGGAAGTCCATGAAACTTGTAATTCTGTTGCATCAGAGAAACTAATTGAGGCTTTAGCTAAAAATTGATTGCTCCAACGGTAGGGATTGAGATGCTTCTTCCATGTAAGTTAGAATTTGGTGCAGTGAAGTCACCAAGCATCTTCCTTGCATTGTTGTTGGGTTCGGCCATGTCTCCTTCTTTTTCGAAAATTTCTGTCAAATTTTCTCTAGAGAGTTGTGCTTTAGCTTCCCTTAGCTTCCTCTTCAGAGTCCTTTCAGGTTTAGGATCAGCTTCAACAAGAATATTTTTATCCTTGTTCCTGCTCATATGAAAAAGAAGAGAACAGAAAAGAAAATATGGAATCCTCTATATCACAGTATAGAGATTCCTTATATGAGTATAAGAAGAGAAGAATAGAAGAAGGAAAAGATAGGAATTCGAACACAGAGGAGAAGAGTGGGTTCAAATTTTTGAGTGAAAGAGGGGTGTTAGTAGATAAATAAATAAATAGAAGAAGATGAGAGGGAGAAGAATTCGAAAATTAAATAAAAATATTTTTATTTTTATTTTAAATATTAGTTATAATTCAAAAATACGAAAAGGAATAAAATTAAAATTAAAATTTAAAATAATGAGTTAATGAAAAGAAATTTTGAAAAAGAAGTTAGTAATTTTCGAAAATTAGAGAGAGAAAATTAGTTAGGTAGTTTTGAAAAAGATAAGAATGAAACAAAAAGATAGGATTAATTGAAAAAGATTTGAAAATCAATTTTGAAAAGATAAGAGGTTAGAATAGATTTTAAAATTGATTTTGAAAAAGATGTGATTGAAATTTATTTTGAAAAAGATTTGCAAAAGAAATTTAAAAAGATTTGATTTTGAAAATTATAGTTGATTACTTGACTAACAAGAAACAAAAAGATATGATTTTAAAATTTAAAGATTGAACCTTTCTTAATAGGCAAGTAACAAACTTTAAAATTTTTGAATCAATCACATTAATTGTTAGTAAAGATTTTGAAATTATGAAACAAAATAAGAAAAAGATTTTTGAAAATCAATTTGAAATTTTCGAAAATATGAAAGAAAAAATGAAAAAGATTTTATTTTTGAAAAAGATTTGAAAAAGATAGAATTTTTAAATTGAAAATTTGATTTGACTCATAAGAAACAATTAAATTTAAAAACTTTTTGACTAAATCAAACCAAATTTTCGAAAATTTATGAGAGAATAAGGGAAAGATATTTTTTTGAATTTTTAATGAAGAAAGAGAAAAACAACCAAAAGACTCATAACATGAAAATTATGAATCAAAACACATGATGCATGCAAGAACACTTTGAATGTCAAGATGAACACCAAGAACACTTTGAATGTCAAGATGAAGACCAAGAACTTATTTTTGAAAATTTTTAAGAAAAGAAAAACATGCAAGACACCAAACTTAGAAAATTTCAAACTTTAGACACTAACAAATTGAAAATGCATATGAAAAACAAGAAAAGACACAAAACAATAAAATGCAAAGATCAAACAAAGCAAATCATCAAGAACAACTTGAAGATTATGAAGAACACATGCATGAGTTTTCGAAAAATACACAAATTTTAAAAACATGCAATTGACACCAAACTTAAAATTTGACTCAAGACTCAAACAAGAAACACAAAAATATTTTTGATTTTATGATTTTATAAATTTTTTTGGATTTTTTTTGAAAATTATTTAAAAAAACGCAAAAAAATAAAAAATTTTTGAAAGATTTTTTTGAAAACTTTTTGAAAAGAAAATTACCTAATCTGAGCAACAAGATGAACCGTCAGTTGTCGAAACTCGAACAATCCCTGGCAACGGCGCCAAAAACTTGGTATGCAAAATCGTGATCTTTCATTCCTTGGTAACGGCGTCAAAAACTTAATACGCACGTTCATAATTTCAGTTCTTTGTCATAACTTCGCACAACTAACCATCAAGTGCACTGGGTCATCCAAGTAATAATCCTTACGTGAGTAAGGGTCGATCCCACGGAGATTGTCGGCTTGAAGTAAGCTATGGTCACCTTGTAAATCTCAGTCAGGCGGATTCAAATGGTTATAGAGTTTTAATAATTAAAAGATAATTAAAAGATAAATAGAACATAAAATAGGATAGAGATACTTATGTAGTTCATTGGTGAGAATTTCAGATAAGCGTATGGAGATGTTTTTGTTCCTCCTGAACCTCTGCTTTCCTACTGTCTTTATCCAATCCTTCATACTCCTTTCCATGGCAAGCTTTATGTAGGGCATCATCATTGTCAATGGCTACTTCCCGTCCTCTCAGTGAAAATGGTCCAAAATGAGCTGTCAACGCACGGCTAATCATCTGTCGGTTCTCGATCATACTGGAATAGGATTCAGTAATCCTTTTGCGTCTGTCACTACGCCCAGCACTCGCGAGTTTGAAGCTCGTCACAGCCATCCTTTCCCAGATCCTACTCGGAATACCACAGACAAGGTTTAGACTTTCTGGATCTCAAGAATGGCCGCCAATAATTCTAGCCTATACCACGAAGACTCTGATCTCACGATCAGGAGGCTAAGAGATATGCATTCAAACTTGTTTGCATGTAGAATGGAAGTGTTTGTCAGGCACGCGTTGATAAGTGAAAATGGTGATGAGCGTCACATAATCATCACATTCATCATGTTCTTTTGTGCGAATGAATATCTTAGAGAAGAAATAGGCTTGAATTGAATAGAAAAATAATAGTACTTTGCATTAATTCATGAGGAATAACAGAGCTCCACACCTTAATTTATGATGTGTAGAAACTCTACCGTTGAAAATACATAAGTGATAATGGTCCAGGCATGGCTGAATGGCCAGCCTCCCAAAGAGGGTTCAATCATCAAAACATGATCAAAAGATGTCAATACAATAGTAAAAAGTTCTATATATACTAAACTAGTTACTAGGGTTATAGAAATAAGTAATTGATGCAGAAATCCACTTTCGGGCCCACTTGGTGTGTGCTTGAACTGAGCGTTGAAGATTTCACGTGTAGAGGTCTTCCTTGGAGTTAAATGCTATTTTGTAACCTGTTTCTGGCGTTTAACTCTGCTTTGCAACCTGTTTCTGGCGTTTAACTCTAGAATAGGGCAGAAAGCTGGCGTTGAACGCCAGTTTGCGTCATCTAAACTCGGGCAAAGTATGGACTATTATATATTGCTGGAAATCCCTGGATGTCTACATTCCAACGCAATTGAGAGTGCACCATTTGGGCTCCTGTAACTCCAGAAAATCGACTTTGAGTGCAGGGAGGTCAGAATCCAACAACATCTGCAGTCCTTCTTCAGCCTCTAAATCTGATTTTTGCTCAAGTCCCTCAATTTCAGCTAGAAATTACCTGAAATCACAGAAAAACATACAAACTCATAGTAAAGTCCAGAAATGTGAATTTTATTTAAAAACTAATAAAAATATACTAAAAACTAATTAAATCATACTAAAAACTATGTAAAAATAATGCCAAAAAGCGTATAAATTATCCGCTCATCAATTACCCCCTTGATTATTATCCTTGTTTGGTTTAGCATGAGGACATACTACTGTTTAAGTGTAGGGGAATTGATGAGTCCATATTTTCCAATATATTTTAGCTTGATTTGGATGGATTTCATCACACAAACTCACACTTAAGCACCAAAATATCATACTTTTGTCTTTTATCCCTAATTTGGATATAAATGTGAAAACATGCATTTTATGTCTAAATTAGTGATTTTAATTCCACTTTTATACCATTTGATGCCATGACATGTTTGTTTAGTGATTTCAGGTCATAAAGGCAAGAATGGATAGCCAAAAGTGGAAGAAAGCATGTACAAGGGAGAACACATGAAGAAAACAAGGAAAAGCACACACAGATAAGTGTGCATGTGCACAAGCATTTGTGCGTATGCACAAGAAGGAATTTTCATGTGTGCGTGCGCACAACCCTCTATGCGTACACACAGGAGAACATTCAGCAAAGTGTGCATATGCACACACCTGTGCATACGCACAGGTCCCTGCACGTGGTTTCATTAATGAAACACGTGATCCACGATTTTGGGGGCCTTTAGCCCAGTTTTGGAACCTTGGATGCTGAATGGGAAGTGCTATATGAAGGGGATATCAACACATATGAAGGTATTAGGTAGCATTAGGTTTTATTAGGTTTAGTTTGAGTTTTCATTAGGATTAGGAAGCTTCCATAGGGGTAGGAGTAGGAGTAGAGTAGAATTTCTCTCCTAGGGTTTCATTTCCATCTCCATTGTAACATTTTATAGCAAGCTTCGATTTTGTATTTTGCTCATCTTTTGTAGGTACTCTCAATTTTCTCTTTAATTTCACTACTTTTGCTTTTATGTTCTTATGGTTCAAGTTACTTTGTTTATATATGAAATTTTGGTATCTTGAAGTTTTGATTGATGAATTTCATGTTTTATGCTTTCTTTATGCTTGATTGAATGCTAATTGTGGATATTGTGAATAGTTTTGTTATAGTTTTCATTTTCCTTTACAATTTCTTATGTTTGGTTTTATGCACACAAGATGTTTGTGAAAACGCCAATTATAGATTTTGAGTAGATTTTCACACCTTGGCTTGGGATTTGAGTTCCTAGGATACTAGAGTCATAATGTCCGACATTTAGTGGTTATTCTTGGGTAGTTAGTTGACTCTTGTTTCCATTGACGCTGGCTTTTTATCAACTAGTTTGATAAGTTAGCTAAGACTTATGGATTAAGGTCAATTATGCTTGCTTGACTTACTCCTCGATGTAGGGGTAGACTACGTGAGATTGACTCATCATAATAATCATAGTTGTGGTTATGGCGATGATAGGATTCCTTGGACCCTCTTATTCGCAAGTCAAGGCTCTTTTATGCATATCTTAGCATTTTCACTAGTTTTGACCCTATCTTCCTTTAATTGCATTAATTCCAATTTTGATCATCTCTTAGTATTTTTATTGTTTAGTTCTTTTGATCTTTTGTTCTTTGATTACAAAACCCTCTTTGCCCTAACAACCAAAAGCGTAACACTTCCAATTGCATCCACGAGGAAGACGACCCGAGGTTAAAAGACTCTTGGTTTATATGTTTTGAAGTGAAAATATCTAAACTTTGATTGAGAGGATTGTTTGTTGGTCTAGGCTATACTTGCAATGAACCTATATTTTATGAAATTCAAGATCGACATCTATTCATTCTTCACACACCCTGTGGATTTCTGGACCTGTGCGCATGCACACACTTGTAGGTACGCACACACAGGGGAGTGGCTGCGGCTGGGATCGCTAGCAGGCCCTATGCGCAAACAATAAGGTTTTTGCAAGCTGTGCATGCGCACAGCTCTGTGCGTACATACACGTTGGGAAGGACGTTCTGTTGATGGTGCTGGCACGCCTTGTGTGCGCACTCCACAATGGAAATTTTTCTTTCTGTGCGTGCGCACAGCTCTGTGCGTATGCACACGGCCCTGTTTTCTTATAAAACCCCTGTTTTCAAGTCTTTCGCCTTCCCAACAAGCTTGCGACCATCCGAGATGTTGTTTCAGACTTATAAACCGCCATTTTCATCTTTTAAATCTTAAATTAATGTAGAATGCCTAGTGATTGAGAGGAAGCTAGGGAAAGGGGTAACTTGTTGATGAAGAAGGGAGATATTATGATGAGTTATAACTAATGATGATGATATGTGTTGTTGTGGAGGATGGTGGGGTGCTGTATATAATTTGAGCCGAGTGGATGAGTATGATATGAGCCGAGTGGCTGAGTATAATATGAGTGAAATAGCTGTGTGTGATGATGGTCTATGGCTGATAATGAATTATGATTTTTAAGCTGGATGGCTGAGATAAATGTTAAAGTATGGCTGAGAATGAATGTATATATGCTTAATTGAATTATTGATATTATGATTGTTGCACTCCACCTATCTGAGATACGAGTTTCCCTGGGTGAAAGCAGTGGCTAGCCACTACGTGCTCTATGTGGAGACTCGATGATGACAAGTCATCTTAGCCTAGTTTTACTAGTCTTTTTCTTTGTTTTTATTAGGTTTTATGCACTTTCTTGCATTGTAAGTAAGTAATTTGGAGTGGAATTGCATATTTTGTTAAATCAACCAACCACCCTTTAATTCATACAAAACCATGAGGTTTAAGCTAAAATTAATTGAATTATGAATGAATTTTAAACTTTGTGAATTTGGTGATACTTTAATTGGTTGATTTGATTACTTGTAGGTGAAGAAAAGAAAAAAAATAAGAAAAGCGTGGCCTAAGGAGCGTGCCCAAGAGAAGAAAAGCGTGGCATCATCAAAGAAGGAAGGAAGCCAAGTTGAGTGAGTGAACCGAGCTTCACAAGGAATAAAAGGAGAAAGCAAGGCACAAAGCTCAGTTCACTTAGTTAACTGAGCACCAAAGAAAGCAATGCAAGGACATAAAGCTCAGTTCACTAAGTGAGCTTTATCGGGGGTTCTCCAAAATTAATTCAAAGCAAAATTCTAAGGAGTGAAGCTACAAGGTATCGAACCCATGACCCACGGAAAGCAAGGAACGCTCCTTGCAAGGAAAATAAGAGAAAATGGCCAAAAAGCCTCCTCCAAGGTTCGAACAAGGGACCTCACACTACCAAGCTTGCAAGGAAAATAAGCCAAAGTGAGTTGGCTAAGATTCGAACCTGGGAACTCATGCAAGTCGAGGGAGGAGCGCTACTCTTGGTGCAAAGAAAATGAGCCAAGATGGCTCTCCCAAGGTTCGAACCAAGGAGCTTCATGAAAGGCAAGGAAGGAGCGTCCAACCCCTCCAAGGAAATTAGCATCAGTTTGCTTCCACCAGGATTCGAACCTGGGAGCTTGAAGCCCAAAGCAAGGTGCCACAATGGGGAGCTCAGTTGGTTTTCCCAATTGAGCGCTACTCTCCCCCACTCCCCACACTTTGGCGCAACAAGAAGCACACCAAGGAGCTTGTCATGCGCACTTTGACACGGCCAGGAAGCTGACACACGCACGCTTGACACACCCAAGGCAAGACATAGAGCTCAGTTCAATTTTCCAACTAAGCTCTATTGAAAAGCAACCTGAACAAGGCTGGACGCACACAAAATGGGCAGCACAAAAGCACATTGGGCGCTCAGTTTGGTATTTGAACTGAGCCATCCCTTGGGAGGTGCACCTTGGGCCAAAATCCATCAAAAATCCAAATTAATTCATTTCTTCACCAAATTTTAGAGCCCACCCAAATTCTTAGATCTAAATTAGGAAGTGTATAAATAAGTGTTAGTTTGATTTAGAAAACACCTTTGCTTCTTTGATAATTTTCATTTTTTTTAATTTTGAGAGTTTTAATTTGAATTTGGATTTCTGAGAATTTGGAAGGAGAATTGATCTCTCTTCTTCTTGGTTCTTGCTTGAGAAATCTTTACTTCTTGTCTTGGATCTTGGGTGGAGAATTGAAGAAATTCTATTTCAATCTCACCTTGAGATTTCTTGTTTAATCTTTCTGCATAATTCAAATTCTATTTACTGCTTTCACTCTTCTACCTCTTCTGCAATTTACTTTTCCAGTTTCTTTTGCAATTGTTCTTGTTGGATCAAGGAAGGATTTGAGATCTAGACTTGGTTTCTAGTCTCTTCCACTCCTGAGATTTTCAATCTCTCTTTTAATTTCTGCAATTGAGCTGCATTTACTTTCTGTTTTTAATTCTTCAATCATTTTCACTTTGCTGTTTAAGATCCATTTTACTTCAATTCAACTTTTACTCTTCTGTTTATTGCAATTTACTTCTGCTTGTTTAGATTTCTGCAATCCCAGTTCCCAATCCCTTTTATAATTCAAGCAATTTACTTTTCTTGCACTTTAAGATTCAGTCATTTACATTTCTTGCAATCTAAGTTTCTGCAATTTAATTTACTTGTTCTTTAAGATTCAGCACTTTTACTTTCTGTGCTCTTTAATTTACTTCAATTCTTCCCTCTTCCTTTACATTTCATGCAATTTAGCTTCTGTCAATCACAAACCACTCAAACCAATACTTGATTCACTTGACTAAATCAACCACTAAACTAAAATTGCTCAATCCTTCAATCCCTGTGGGATCGACCTCACTCATGTGAGTTATTATTACTTGATGCGACCCGGTACACTTGCTGGTTTGTTTTGGGTATTGGAATTCGTTTTCCAAAATACCCATCAAGTTTTTGGTGCCGTTGCCGGGGATTGATTAGATTGACAATGATTAAGTGAAGTGGAGATCTAGATCAAGCACTTTTTCTTTTCTGTTTCTTTAATTCTTAACTAACACACTAACTGTTTGAATTTTTGCTTAAGCTAACTAATATTTTATTCTAGCAATGGATTGAAGTGTTACTGTCCTTCTGTTTTGTGTGATTTTTATGTGTGGTTTGCATGTCAGGGACAAGAGGAGCTATACCCACCTTTTGTGAACAAGACGAAAGAACCCTCAGGAGATTAAGAAGAGCTGAAAGAGGGAAAAACATTGTTGGAGAAGAGGATTCAGAAGAAGAGTTCCAAGATATGGAGGAACACTCAACAAACCCAACAAATCCACCAGAAGGAGCAGCCAATAACAACAACAATCCACCACAGAGAAGAGTTTTGGCTTCCTACACATTTGCAAATCCTAGACATTGTGGGAGTAGCATTCTTACCCCAAATGTTAATGCAAATAACTTTGAACTAAAGCCACAACTCATCACCTTGGTTCAAAATAATTGTTTTTATGGAGGAGGACCACTTGAAGATCCAAACCAACACTTGTCTACTTTCTTGAGGATTTGTGACACTGTCAAAACCAATGCAGTGCATCCTGACAGTTACAAGCTATTGTTATTTCCATTTTTTCTCAGAGATAAATCTACTCAATGGTAGGAATCTTTCCCAAGAGATAGCATCAACAACTGGGATGAGCTAGTGAGCAAGTTCCTTGCCAAATTTTACCCACCTCAAAGGGTCATCAGGTTGAAAACTGAAGTGCAAACATTCACACAAATGGACAATGAACCCATCTATGAGGCATGGGAGAAATACAAGGCTCTAATTAGGAAGTGCGCTCCCGAAATATTCAGTGACTGGGACAGATTGAAGAATTTTTATGAAGGGTTGACATTGAAATCTCAGGAGGCTCTTGATCACTCAGCAGGAGGCTCACTACAATTGATGAAGACTGCAGAGGAAGCCCAAAATCTCATTGATATGGTGACTAACAACCAGTACTTCTTTGCTCACCAAAGGCAACGCCAACCATCACAAAGGAAAGGAGTGATGAAGTTGGAAGGAGTGGACTCAATCTTAGCTCAAAATAAAATGATGCAGTAGCAAATTCAACAATAATTTGAGTAAATGTCCAAAAGGATTGATAGCCTCCAAATTGCAGCAGTCAACACAAGCCAACCATCATCCACATGGGTGACAAATGAAGAAACTCAAGAGGATCAACAGCAAGAACAAGTCCAGTACATGCACAATCAAAATTCTGGGACAAATGAGGTTTATGGTGACACTTACAACCCCTAATGGAAGAACCACCCCAACCTCAGATGGGGAGACAATCACAATCAAACTCAACAGCCATGGCAAAGGAACTCAAACCAAAATAGTTGGAAAAACACAAACTACAACAACCAGCAAAATAATAACCAAAACATATACAGAAAACCACAAAATACTTATCCCAACTCTAACCATCATCCATCCAATAACCAAGCCACCAATCAAAACACTTATCTTCAACCCTCAACACCCCACAACCAACCAATCTCACAAGATTCTCAGAGGATCACCAACTTGGAGATCTTAATGGAGAAAATAATAAAGCACCAAGAGATGACAACAAAGAACCAGGAAGCTTCCATAAAAAATATGGAAAGACAGATTGGACAGCTCTCCAAGCAAATTGCTATTGAGAGACCTGTGAGCTCACTCCCAAGTGACACCATTCCTAATCCAAAAGAGGAATGCAAAGCCATACAACTAAGGAGTGGAAAAATCTTGGTGAAAAATGAAGAAGCAACCAAGAAGCCAAAAGCAAATGATAAGAAACAGGGTGAGAAAGAGGAAGCCAATGATGAAGATGTAACAGCAAGCAAGCAAACTTCAAGGCAGGCTCAAGGGAAGGAGGAACAGCCAAAAATTTCAAGAAAAGGGAAGGAAGCAATTGAAGAGCCAACTAAGGACCATAGGCAGGAAGTGAACTTCACACCTCCATTGCCATATCCCCAAAGGTTCAACAAGGAGACTAAGGACCAACACTTCCCTAAATTTCTCGAAATCTTCAAGAAATTAGAGATCAACATACCCCTGGCTGAGGCACTTGAGCAAATGCCCCTATATGCCAAGTTTTTGAAGGAACTTTTAAACAAAAAGAGAAGTTGGCAAGAAAAGGAGAACATTATGCTCACTGAAGAATGTAGCGCTGTGATCCAAAGGGGTATCCCACCAAAGCTCAAAGATCCAGGGAGTTTTGTGGTTTCATGCATCATAGGCAAGATGACATTGGAAAACGCTCTATGCGATTTAGGTGCCAGCATCAACTTGATGCCCTTCTCATTAATGAAAAAGCTTGCTATAGAAGAAATCAAACTAACGAGGATGTCACTAGTGATGGCTGATAAATCAATCAAGACACCCAATGGAATTATGGAAAATTTACTAGTGAAGGTTGGAGAGTTTATATTCCCTGCAGACTTTGTGATCTTGGACACAGAAGGAGAGGGAAACAACTCAATCATCTTGGAAAGACCATTTTTAGCTACAGCAAGAACCACTATTGATGTAGAGAAAGGAGAAATGACCTTCAGGGTACATAATGAGCATATGGTCATCAACATTTTCAAATCAATGCAACATCCCTCTGAGCAAGAAAATTTCATGAAGGTGGATGTGATAGAAAGCTTGGTAGAAGAAATGTTTGAGGACAACTATCAAAAGCATCAGGAGGAGCAAGAAGAGGAAGTGGTAGAAATATCCATTGAAGACAAGGAAGAGGATAAGCCAAAATAAGAGTTGAAGCCTCTCCCTCCTCACCTCAAATATGTATTTCTTGGAGAAGCAGAAGCCTTGCCAGTAATCATAAACTCATCCTTGATCAGGGAGGAGGAAACAAAGTTGATTGAAGTATTAAAGGCTCACAAAACAGCCTTGGGCTGGACAATTGAGGATATCAAAGGCATTAGTCCTACCATCTGTATGCATAAAATTTTATTGGAAGAAGAGTAAAAACATGTGGTTCAACCTCAGAGAAGACTCAACCCAACCATGAAAGAAGTGGTCCAAAAAGAAGTGATGAAGATATGGAATGCTGGGATAATCTTTCCAATCTCAGACAGCTCATGGGTGAGTCTGGTTCAAGTTGTACCAAAAAAAGGAGGAATGACAGTCATCACCAATGAGAAGAATAAGTTGATTCCCACCAGGACAGTGACTAGGTGGAGAATGTGCATAGATTATAGGAGACTGAATGATGCCACAAGAAAAGATCACTTCCCTCTGCCCTTCATTGATCAAATGTTAGAAAGATTGGCAGGCCATGCTTACTACTGCTTCCTGGATGGATACTCTGGGTACAATCAAATAGTGATGGATCCCAAGGATCAAGAGAAGACTTCCTTCACATGCCCATTTGGAGTTTTCACCTACAGAAGGATGCCCTTTGGGCTATGCAATGCCCCGGCCACCTTTCAAAGGTGTATGCTTTCCATTTTTTCTGATATAGTGGAAAAATTTTTAGAAGTCTTCATGGATGATTTTTCTGTCTTTGGAAATTCATTTAACACTTGCTTGCATCATTTAACTCTTGTTTTGAAAAGATGCCAAGAAAGTAACCTGGTATTGAACTGGGAGAAGTGCCATTTCATGGTTCCGAAAGGAATAGTTCTTGGGCATAAAGTGTCATGTAAAGGTATAGAAGTTGATAAAGCTAAAATAAAAATTATTGAAAAACTCCCTATACCTGTTAATGTGAAAGCAGTAAGGAATTTCCTTGGGCATGCTGATTTTTACAGGAGGTTCATCAAAGATTTTTCAAAAATAGCAAAACCGTTGAGCAATTTACTAATGATTGATACCCCCTTTATCTTTGATGACAACTGTAAACATGCCTTTGAAACTCTAAAGAGAAAACTCATTACATCACCAATTATTGCACCCCCTAATTGGAACTTACCTTTTGAACTTATGTGTGATACAAGCAACCTTGCTATTGGTGCTATACTGGGGCAAAAGAAAGGCAAGCTGCACCATGTCATATATTATGCCAGTAAGGTGTTAAATGAAAAACAGAAAAATTATACCACCACTGAGAAAGAATGTTTAGCAATTGTATATGCACTTGATAAGTTTAGGCAATACTTGATTGGTTCAAAGGTTATAGTGTATACTGACCATGCTGCTCTCAAGTATTTAATGTCTAAACAGGATTCAAAGCCAAGGCTTATTAGGTGGGTGCTGCTGCTACAAGAATTTGATATTGAAGTGAGAGATCGAAAGGGAAGTGAAAATCAAATAGCAGATCATCTATCAAGAGTGCCACAAGAAGCCAAGAAAGATAGACCACAGCAAGTAAATGAGAGTTTCCCTGATGAGCACCTTTTCCAAGTTCAACAAACACCTTGGTTTGCTGACATAGCAAATTTCAAAGTAGGAAGGAAAATACCTCAAAAATTTTCCAAGCAACAAGTGAAGAAGCTACTCAACGAAGCAAGGAAGTTCTTGTGGGACAAACCTTTTTTATTCAAGAAATGCTCTGATATAATGATTAGGAGGTGTGTCCCTGAAAATGAAATGAAGGACATATTGTGGCATTGTCATGGTTCAGCATACGGTGGACACTTTGGACCAGAGAGAACGGCTGCAAAGGTAATACAGAGTGGCTTCTATTGGCCAACTATCTTTAAGGATGCTAGAGAGTTTGTTCACCAATGCAATGAATGCCAAAGAGCTGGAGGATTGACAAGAAGGAATGAGATGCCTCAAAATTTCATCCTAGAAGTGGAGCTATTTGACTTATGGGGCATTGATTTCATGGGACCCTTTTCTCCTTCCTACTCTTTCAGATACATCTTGGTGGCAGTGGAGTATGTCTCATAGTGGGTGGAAGCCATAGCCACAACCACCTGTGATGCACAGATTGTCCTTCAGTTCCTTAAGAAGCACATTTTCACTAGATATGGAGTGCCCAAGGGTCTTATTAGCGATGGTGGTGGTCATTTCTGCAACAAACAGATGGAGAAACTCCTCTACAAATATGGAGTAATCCATAAAGTAGCCACACCATACCACCCTCAAACTAATGGCCAGGCTGAATTATCAAATAGGGAGTTGAAGAAGATCTTAGAGAAAACAGTGGGAAGCACAAGAAAAGATTGGGCTAGGAAGCTAGAAGATGCACTCTGGGCATACAGGACAGCTTTCAAAACTCCCATTGGAAAGTCCCCCTTTCAGCTATTGTATGGAAAATCATGCCATTTCCCTGTAGAGCTTGAACACAGAGCTTTTTGGGCTACTAAACTCCTCAACCTTGATTTTCAGGCAGCAGGGGAGAAAAGGTTACTATAATTGAATGAGTTGGATGAATTTAGGCTATAAGCCTATGAAAATGCCAAGACATACAAGGAAAGAGCCAAAAGGTGGCATGACAAGAAGATTTTAAAGAAAGAGTTCAAACCAGGACAGCAAGTACTCCTGTACAATTCACGGCTCAAGATTTTTCCTGGCAAGCTCAAGTCCAAATGGACTGGCCCATATTTAGTGACAAAGGTTTTTCCTTATGAAAGTCTTGAGCTGCTAGATGAAGCTACACAGAGTCATTTCACAGCAAACGGGCACAGAGAAAAACCTTACTTAGGAGGGCAATGGGACAAGGAAAAAGAGGTTCAGAACCTGAGCTAAGCAAGAATGAAGGATGTCAAGCTAATGACAATAAAGAAGTGCTTGTTGGGAGGCAACCCAACCTGAGGTAGTTTTCTTCTCATAACTATTTTAATAAAAAGGTTAATTAGCTTTATCTATATTGCAAGAAGCTAAGTTTGGTGTTACACACTAGTGCACGAATTGTAAATCATACTTTTCACAACTCGTACCACTAACCAGCAAGTGCACTAGGTCGTCCAAGTAATACCTTATGTGAGTAAGGGTCGAATCCCACGGAGATTGTTGGCTTGAAGCAATCTATGGTTATTTTGTAATTCTTAGTCAGGATATCAATTATAATTATCAGTTTGGATTGCGAAAAATAAAAGAGCATGAATTAAATACTTGTTATGCAGTAATGGAGAATATGTTGGAGTTTTGGAGATGCTTTGTCTTCTGAATCTCTGCTTTCTCCCTGTCTTCCTTTTAACGCACGCAAGGTTCTTCCTATGGCAAGCTGTGTGTTGGTGGATCACCGTTGTCAATGGCTACCATCCGTCCTCTCAGTGAAAATGGTCCAGGTGCGCTGTCACCGCACGGCTAATCATCTGTCGGTTCTCACTCATGCTGGAATAGGATCTATTAATCCTTTTGCGTCTGTCACTACGCCCAACCCTTGTAAGTTTGAAGCTCGTCACAGTCATTCAATCCCTGAATCCTACTCAGAATACCACAGACAAGATTTAGACTTTTCGGATTCTCAAGAATGCTGCCAATGGATTCTAGCTTATACCACGAAGATTCTGATTAAGGAATCCAAGAGATACTCATTCAATTGAAGGTAGAATGGGAGTGGTTGTCAGGCACACATTTATAGATTGAGAATGGTGATAAGTGTCACGGATCATCACATTCATCATATTGAAGTGCGAATGAACATCTTAGATAGAAACAAGCGTGTTTGAATAGAAAACAGAAATAATTACATTAATTCATCGAGACATAGCAGAGCTCCTCACCCCCAACAATGGAGTTTAGAGACTCATGCCATCAAAGAGTACAAAGTTCAGATCTAAAAATGTCATCAGGTACAAAATAATCCTCTAAAAGTTGTTTAAATAGTAAGCTAGTGATCTAGGTTTGCAGAGAATGAGTAAACTATGATAGATAGTGCAGAAATCCACTTCTGGGGCCCACTTGGTGTGTGCTGGGGCTGAGACTTAAGCTTTACACGTGCTTAGGAGCCATGTTCTTAGTGGGTATTGGTTTAGTGATCATGGATAAATACACCAAACTTAGAGGTTTTCTTGTCCTCAAGCAAAAGAAAGGAAAGTAGAGGGAAAGAGGGAGAGCCAAGCGTAACTTGTGGAGGAGAGGGGGATAGGCTGAACCAAAATTTAAAGGGAAGGGGGTGGGTTTTGAAAATTATTTGAAAAAGATATGATAGAAAAAGTGATTTGGAAAAGATAAGTATGATAGGAAAAGATGTGATTTAAAATTGAAAAGATATGAAAGATATTTGAAAAAGATAAGTCTAGATTTAAAAAAAGATGATGTGAAGATTTGAAAAAGATATTGATTAGTTGAAAAGATTTTAGAAGGAAAAGAGATAGATTTGTTTTAAAAAGGATTTGAAAATAATTTGAAGAGGATTAAGAAAAAGGGTTTATGAATTAAGATACATTTGATATCTTTTGAAAAAGGATTTGAAAAATTAGGATTTGTAACATGTTTGTGCAAGAAATCATGAATTGAAACTTAAAAAAAGGGAAAAATTTGAATTGAAAACGAAATTGCCTACTCCCCACAATCCTGGCGTTAAACGCCCAACTGCTGCATGTTTTGGGCGTTTAACGCCCAGCTGTTGCTTCTAGCTGGCGTTAAACGCCAGAAACCCCTTTGTCACTGGGCATTTTTCTAATCGCCCAGGATGCTGTAAATCTGGCGTTAAATGCCCAGAAGCTGCTTCTTTCTGGCGTTTAACGCCCAGATGGCTATCTTTACTGGCGTTAAACGCCCAGTGGATGCTCCTTTTGGGCGTTTAACGCCCAATTGTGCCTCTTACTGGCGTTTTCTTGCTAGTGAGCTCCTTTTTCCTGTTTTGTGCTCTGAATTCTTCTGTAACCCTGTGGACTTATGCAATTGATTCTTTACCTTGTTAGTATTAAGCTCATATATTTTAAAAAATAAATAAAATGAAGAATAAAATAAAATAAAATAATAGAAAAAGTTTTGCTAATGGCTGGGTTGCCTCCCAGCAAGCGCTTCTTTATTGTCTTTAGCTGGACCTTGCTGAGCTTTTAATCTAGCCTCAGCCTTGAGCACTCTTGCTCAACATTGCCTTCAAGATAATGCTTGATTCTCTGTCTATTAACAATGAACTTTTTATCAGAATCAATGTCTTGAGCTCCACATAACCATATGGTGATACACTTGTAATCACATATGGTTCCCTCCACCAGGATTTCAGTTTCCCGGGGAATAGCCTGAGCCTAGAGTTAAACAACAGAACCTTTTGTCCTGGTTCAAAGACTCTAGATGATAGATTTCTGTCATGCCACCTTTTTTATTTCTCTTTATAAAGCTTGGCATTTTCGAAAGCAGTAAATCTGAACTCCTCTAACTCATTCAGCTGGAGCAATCTTTTTTCTCCAGCTAATTTGGCATCAAAGTTTAGGAATTTGGTTGCCCAGTAGGCCTTATATTCCAGTTCCACGGGCAGATGACAAGCCTTACCATACACAAGTTGGTATGGAGAGGTCCCTATAGGAGTCTTGAATGCTGTTCTGTAAGCCCATAGAGCATCATCCAAGCTTCTTGCCCAATCATTTCTACGGGTACTTACAGTCCGTTCCAGGATTCTTTTTAGTTCTTTGTTAGAAACTTCAGCTTGCCCATTCGTCTGTGGATGATATGGAGTCGCCACCTTGTGGCGAATCCCATACCGGACCATGGCAGAGTAAAGCTGTTTGTTGCAGAAGTGAGTGCCCCCGTCACTGATTAGTACTCTAGGGACACCAAACCTGCTAAAGATATGTTTCTGGAGGAACTTCAGCACTGTTTTAGTATCATTGGTGGGTATGGCAACGGCCTCTACCCATTTTGATACATAGTCGACTGCCACCAGAATATAAGTGTTTGAGTATGATGGTGGGAAAGGTCCCATGAAGTCGATTCCCCATACATCAAACAACTCAATCTCCAAGATTCTCTGTTGAGGCATGGCGTAACCATGAGGCAGATTACCAGCTCTTTGGCAACTGTCACAGTTACGTACAAACTCTCGGGAATTCCTATAGAGTGTAGGCCATTAGAAGCCACATTGGAGGACCTTAGTGGCTGTTCACTCACCTCCGAAATGGCCTCCATATTGTGATCCATGGCAATGCCATAAGATCCTCTGTGCTTCTTCTCTAGGCACAAACCTACGGATTATTCCGTCTGCACATCTCTTAAAGAGATAGGGTTCATCCCACAAGTAGTACTTTGCATTAGTAATTAATTTTTTCTTTTGTTGCCTGCTGTACTCCTTGAGTATGAACCTTGCAGCTTTATATTTTGCAATGTCTACAAACCATGGTGTTTCCTGAATGGCAAACAAATGCTCATCTGAAAAGGTCTCAGAGATCTCAATAGAGGGGGGAAACTCCCCTTCTACTGGTTCTATCCGAGACAGATGATCAGCGACTTGGTTCTCTGTCCCTTTTCTGTCTCTTATTTCTATATCAAACTCTTGCAGAAGCAACACCCATCTTATGAGCCTGGGTTTTGAATCCTGCTTTGTGAGTAGATATTTAAGAGCAGCATAATCAGTGTACACAATCACTTTTGATCCTACTAAGTATGATCTAAACTTGTCAATGACATAAACCACTGCAAGCAATTCTTTTTCTGTGGTTGTGTAATTTTTTTGGGCATCATTTAAAACACGGCTAGCATAATAAATGACATGAAGAAGCTTGTCATGCCTCTGCCCCAGTACTGCACCAATGGCGTGGTCACTGGCATCACACATTAGTTCAAATGGCCTCTCAAATCCTTTTTATGACTCAAGATCTCTTTCATGAACTTGGCATAAGAAGGTATTTGCTCAAGTGCCTCTGCAAACGGAATCTTTATTTCAAGAATCCTGAGATAATCTGCAAAGCGAGCAAATTGCTTATCCTGCTCCTCTTGGCGGAGTGTTTGAGGATAAGGTATCTTGGCTTTATATTCCTCAACCTTAATTGCTGTAGGATTATTTCCTACAGAGGTGGTTGGAGAAGCCTTTTTAGAGGGGTTGTTATTAGTACTTGTGTATGTCTGATCCCTCACTGGCATTTGAATGCCAGGGTTAGAAGCTGGATTGGCATTGCACTATAGTAATGAAGTAAGGGTTTAGTTCAAAGCTACTTGCTCTAATGTGTGGTATGCTAATACTTCTTCCATAGAAGTCAGCACAGGGGTTGTGTATGACCCCAGAGTTCTTCTGAACTCCTCATTCCCAATTGGGTTCATGATGAAGAAAGGTAGAAGAAGAGAAAGAAGAATGAAGATAGAGGAAGTAGAAGGAGAAATAGAAGTAGAAAAGATAAACAAGAATTAAAATATTTTTTTGTTTTATTTATTTATTAATTTCGAAAATTAAAGTTAATCAATTAAGAAGAATTGAAAATTAGTTAATAAATTTTGAAAATAGAAGAGAGAGAAGAAGAACATAATTTTCGAAAAATAGGAGAGAAAAGAATTAGTTAGGAAGTTTTGAAAAAGAAGAAAGAGAAAACAACGAACTAATTAAGGAAAACTATAATATAGTACACTAAACATAATTTTTTTGGATTGGCGTTGGACGTCAACTCCTTACTCTTCCCTTTTGCTGTAAAGGGCCAAGCAAAGAGGTGGTAAGATAACCACCCCAAAGATAGCTTGAAAACTTGGAAATAATTAGTAGACAAGTTTTTGAATCAATACTTCCTTCCAAGGAAGATGACCCAGTTGAGGCTAGACATCCAAGGCTTCAAACGTGGGGAAGGTATAAGAGGATGCTAAGAAAATATCCCACTGAAATATTTTCAGAATGGGTCCAGTTAGACATCTTCTACAATGGGCATTCAGACATGTCTAAAATCTCTCTGGACCACTCTGCTGGTGGTTCTATACACATGAAAAAGACCATTGAAGAGGCTCACGAGCTTATTGAGACAGTTGCTACTAATCAGCATCTGTACTCAGCTGCTGAGACTTTTACAAAAAGAGAGGTTAAGGTAGTATCTACTGAACCTGACCCTCCAGAACAAGATTGCCCATTGACTCAGCAACTACACGCCCTTGCCCAGCAACTACTAGAATTACAAGAGGCTTTGCGAGAAACTCAAGCTTCTAATAGAAATATAGAAGCCCAGCTGAGTCAAACAAGGTAGCAGTTATCTAAGTAGATAACAGAGGAATGCCAGGATATTCAAGTGAGGAGTGGGAAATTCTTAAACACCCAACCTCAGTACAACAAGAAAGAAAAGCTAACGGAGGAACACCAGACTGATGTCCAAGATGTCTCTAAGGGCATTGAATGCCCAAAGAGGAACGTCATTGGCGTTCAATGCCAAGAAGGGGTATCCATCCCTGGCGTTGAATGCCTAATTAAAGACACCAACAAGGGCATTGCACGCCCAAAAGAAAATAGTGTTCGTGGCATTGAACGCTAGGAAGGGGGAAGCCCAGGCATTGAATTCCAGCCCAAGGAAGACCAGACACGTGTAAGTGCTGGGAACACCACTCCTAAGCAGGTTGATGATCCTTCTTTAGGCACTATGGACACTCACCCTACACCACTCATGGCCCTTGAGTAAAAGGCCAAGTTACCATACCCTCAAAGACTCCAGAAAGCAGAAAAGAATAGGCAATTTGCCAAAATCTTAGAAGCTTTTAAGAAGCTGGAAATTGAAATTTCCTTTGCAGAGACTCTTGAACAAATGCCTTCATATGCTAAGTTCATGAAGGAAATACTGAACAACAAGAGGGATTGGAGGGAAGTAGAGACAGTAGCTCTTACTAAGGAGTGCAATGTAGTCATTCAGAGGAACCTTCTTCAGAAACTACAGAGACACCATAATATTATTCTCAAGAGAAAAAAAAGTGAATCCAAGAGAAGAGTGTCTGGTCCTCATTAGTACCAAGAAGGTTGAGCCTCAGATGGTACCCACTATTGAGGAACTAAATGAAGAAGAGACTCAAGAAGAGGCTGGGAGCACATTGTTGCACGCCCCTCTTATGGGAAGAAAGCCTGAAGTACCACACCCTCAGATGTCCCGGAAGGAGACCAAGGATGAGCAATTCTCACAATCCTTGGAAGGCTCTGAAAAGATGCAAATCAATATTCCTTTTGTTGAGGTTGTGGAACAATGGTCTCTATCTACTGGAAGAAACCTCTCTGATACTGAGAGAGGCGAATTAGTGATGAGGTTACAGAAGGATTACATGGTTATTAAGGTCCTTCAACCTCCACTACCCCCTACTGAGATTTATAGTGCTTCTAGTGATATGAGTGGTAACTACCCTCAAGGAGACACTCTTATCCATGATTGATGGAAACCTGAGCAGGTTAATATTCCTTTTACTGAGTAGTTTGAGGAAGTGCATCCCTATAGGGCCCTCATAGAAAGCCTGATGCTCTCTGGGAAGGAGACCTTAAAAGAAGATGGGACAGTAGTGTTCACCAAGGAGGCCAAACTTTAGAAGCATGCTACTGAGGGACTTAAGGCAATCATATACCAGAAAGATCCTTAGAATGCCATTGAGCACACCCTTACAGAGGAGAAGGAACCTCAAGCTAATTCTTCTCTGGGCATGTAAGAAGAGCCTGTGATTCCCACAGAGCACGCCCTTGCAGAGGTGAAAAAGCCTCAAGATCTACCATTCCTAGGCATGCAAATAGAACCAGAAGATGAGCAATTGGCTTATCTCAAAGCAGTATTCAAGAAGCTACAAGTCAATATCTCTTTTACAGAGGTATTTGAAAAGAAAGACCTAAGGAGAGATGGAATAGAGGTACTTACTAAAAAGTATAATATCCTAATCCAAAATGAGTTGCCTAAGAAGATGCTAGATCCAGGGAGCTTTCAGATCCTATGGACTACTAGAAAGCTCACTTTTGACAAAGCCCTGTATGATCTTGGCTTAAGTTTAAATCTGATACCTTCATCTGTAATGAAGAAGCTTGGAATCCAAGAGGCACAAAAAACAAGGATTACCTTGCATAAGGATTGGATGGTGTTCAAGGTTTTTGACCTTCCATTACCCCCTGATAAGGGAGGCACTTGCATAATGAATTCAGCATTCAAGCCTCCTCCCTTGGATGGAACCAATTCAATCCCTCCTAAAACCAAACGTAAGTTTGGTGTTGGATGTACACTATCCACCAAAGAGGAAGGCCCCAAAAGGAAGATACCTAGGGGCCGGAAAGACAAAAATATCCCTACTAAAGGCTTTTCACCATGGAAGATGGTGGTATTCACTTATCTCATTATGGTATTCACCATGAAAGAGGAAAGTGGCAAAAAGAGACACCAGCATATTACTGCAAGCCCAACCCTACCTCATGCAGTGAACAAGATCCTATCTCTTGAGCATCTTACACTAATCCATGAGAGCACAGGAAGGATGCTCCCAGTAAGGAGTAAGGATTTATTCCTCTATGACTATCTTTTTCCTTGAAAGGAGCTGTCCGTCAAGCTAATGACATTAAAGAAGCGCTTGTTGGAAGGCAACCCAACCATGAGTAGAGTATTTTTGTTCTTATTTCTTTTATTTATTTTTATTTGAGTTTATTTTAGTTTATTTTTAGAGTTTTTCCTTACTTTTTAATGTTTGTGATCCTGTGTAGTAGTTAGAACAGAGACAGAAAGGTTCAGCATTAAAAACAGAACACTTTGAGTGTTGCTGGCATTGAACTTCAGCTATGGGCATAGCCTTGGGCGTTTAAACGCCCATAAGAAGGGTAGGGAATTCAAATTCCCTAGCCTCTCAGGATCAGTAGGTCCCCCAGAATCTCCACCTACCCTACCTTCTTCTACCCTATCCTTCACCATCGTTCATATTTTCTCAAGGACGAGGAAAACTCTTAAGTTTGGTGTTGCAAAAGCTTTGCTTTTTGACTTCTACCACGCCTAAAGAGCTATAAGGGAAGACAAAGGAGTGACATTGAATAGATCAAGCACCACATTAGATCCTCAAGGAGGAGTACCAGCCGCCACCATTAAAGGTGGATTTGTTATCTTTATCTCCTTTTCTTCTGTATTTTTTCTGTTTTTTGTTATGTTGTATTGTCTGTTCTCTTGTTCTTGTTGCATGATCATTTGCATTTATGTCTTGAGGCTATAAAATGTTCTATATATCTCTCACCTTGCTTAAAAGAAAATTTTAATTGAAAAGAACTGAGAGGTACATGAATTTCAAGTTTATATTAAGATTAGTTAATTATTTTCAGAAGGTTGGCTCTTGAAAGAATGATGAAAAAGGAAAAGTATTATTGATAATCTAAAAAATCTAAATAAATTGATTCTTGAAGCAAGAAAAAGCAGCAAAAAGAAAAAGAAAAAGCATGTTGCAAAAGAAAAAAATAATATATATGCATGCAAAAAAGGAAAAAAAATAAAAAGCAGAAAAAAGCCAATAGCTCTTTAAACCAAAAGGCAAGAGCAAAAAGTTAATAACCCTTTAAACCAAAAGGCAAGGGTAAAAGGATCCAAGACTTTGAGCATCAATGGATAGGAGGGCCCAAAGGAATAAAATCCTGGCCTAAGCGGCTCAACCAAGCTGTCCCTAACCATGTGCTTGTGGCGTGAAGGTGTCAAGTGAAAAGCTTGAGACTGAGTGGTTAAAGTCATGATCCAAAGCAAAAAGAGTGTGCTTAAGACCTCTGGACACCTCTCTCTAGGGATTCTAGCAAAGCTGAATCACAATCCAAAAGGGTTCACCCAGCTAAAGTGTCTGTGGTATTTATGTATCCGGTGGTAATACTAGAAAACAAAGTGCTTAGGGTCACGGCCAAGACTCTAAAAGCTGTGTTCAAAATAAAAAAGAACTGAACTAGGAGAATCAATAATATCATCTGAATTATTAGTTCCTAAAGATGCCGACCATTCTGAGTTTCAATGGATAGTGAGATGCCAAAACTATTCAGAAGAAAAAAGCTACTAAGTCCCGCTCATCTAATTAAAACTGAGCTTCATTGGAAACTCTGGGGTTTATTGTATCTTACTCTTCTTTTCATCCTATTTTGTTTTTAGTTGCTTGGTGACAAGCAATAGTTTAAGTTTGGTGTTGTGATGAGTGGATATTTTATAAGCTTTTTAGCATTGTTTTCATATAGTTTTTAGCATGTTTTGTTTAGTTTTTATTAAGTTTTCATAGGTTTTAGTGTTAAATTCACATTTTTTGATTCTACTTTGAGTTTGTGTGTTTTTGTACAATTTCAGGTATTTTCTGGCTGAAATTGAGGAGTTGGAGAAAAAATCTGATTCAGAGGCAGAGAAAGCACAACAGATACTGTCCAAATTTGAACTCCTTGCACTTGGAAGAGATTTTCTGGAGCTATAGACGTCCAAATAGAGCGTTCTCAATGTCTATGGAAAGCTGAATTCCAGAAGTTTCCAGTAATGTATAATAGTTTATGGTTTGCTTAATATTAGAAGGCCCAAAACTAGTGTCCAACGCCAACCTCCTGCCCCCTTCCAAGCGTCCAGCGTCCAAAGAGAAGAGACCAGCATCCAAACGCCCAAAGAGGACCCCTAGCCAGCGTTCAACGCCCTAGAGGCCTCAGAGCATGTGGATCTCATCAAAGCTCAGCCCAAACACTCACCAAGTGAGCCCCAGAAGATCACTCTTTGTTAATCATCATCTACAACTTTACACCATATTTTCGAATTCCATGCTTGTAGTTCCTATCAGTATGAGTTTCTAAACCTCTTAGGTTGAGGGGAGGAGCCCTGCTGAATTCTATGAATTAATAAAAGTATTACTGTTTCTCTTCAATCCGTGTTTGATTTAATTCTAAGATGTATATTTGTTCTTCAACATGGTGAATGGGATGATCCATGACAATTAGCTCTGTTCATCATAATAAGACCGCGTGCCTGACAACCACCCGTGTCTTCTTGGGTTCGTGTGAATACGTGACTAGAAAGCATCAAACCACCAGCTTGATTATACATCTCTCAGACGGCTAATCCACGACTTCATTGGGGACTTCTCAAGACACCAGTTCAGCTGATTTACAGGGAGATTAGGGTCTCTGTGGTAGAGGTTAGAACCCAAAGAAGTAGCATTCTCTGATTCGGAAGATTCGACCTTGTCTGTGGCATTTTGAGTAGGATCACCAATGAGAATGAACTGTTAGAGCTTCATCCTCGTTTAGATTAGATGACCGCAGCCATACGACGTTTGATCTAAAGCAGAAGAGATTAATGACTACGGCCTTACGGTGTTGATCACATATAGCTTGCCATAGAAGAAATCATTCACAAGCAAAGGAGACCGTAATACTAGAGTTAATTCAGAAAGATAAAGCAATTCCAATCCTTAACCATCTTCCCATTACTAATTCCATTCAAATTTACAAAGTATTTTATACACTATTCCTCATATGCATTCAAACCAACAACTTCTTGATTTTGCTTGACTAAGACATGCAAGATAACCATAGCTTGCTTCAAACCACAATCCTCGTGGGATCGACCCTGACTCGCTCAGGTATTATTTGGACGACCCAGTGCACTTGCTGGTACAGCTGTACGAAGTGTGGGGATTCATGCACCACCTAGCAATGTCTGTTGTTGTTTCTGTATGGGGAGGATGGATTTTGTCTGGGTATTGCAAAATCAGATTCTATCTCTGCTAGGCCTACAAAGAAAAACAAAACAATCACTTTGCGACAATTCTTTGTTTTTCGACTACAGAAAAGGACGGGTGAATCTCCGTTAAAATTCTTTAGGTGAAACAACCACAGTTGAGGGTTGATAAATACAAATATCTGCATAAAAGTCTTATAAACGGGGATGTAGATGCTGCAAGGCTTGCCAAAAGAATCATTCTTCCCAGTACTTTTACCGGTGGACCTAGGTACATGATGAATAATTGTAAAGACTCATTTGCAATTTGAAGATATGCAGGATATCCTAGCTATTTTATCACCATAAGCTGTAACCCTTAATGAGATGAGATAAAAAGAGAAGTGACTCCCATTGGATTGAAGACAGTAGATCGTCCTAATATATTGTGTCGAGTTTTCAAGATCAATATTGATGGTTTGATTGATGACCTAAACGAAGGAAAAATCTTTGGCAAAATTTTGGGATGTAAGTCTGTGTTTATGCAACACCTGATTAAAATCTTATGTTGTAATGTTTTGCTTATTTGTCTTTTTCAATTTTCAGATATTTGCACTATAGAGTTTCAAAAGAGAGGGCTTCTGCATGCACATATGCTTTTATTCATGAGTAACGAGTTCAAGCCACAAACACCAGATGACATATACAAACATATAACAGCTGATATTCCTGATGAAAATGAAAGGCCAAATCTACATGGAGCTGTTCAAAATTACATGGTACATGGTCCGTGTGGTTCGTACAACAAGAATTCACCTTGCATGAAGAATAGATCCTGTTCAAAGTTCTATCCCAAAGAGTTTAGACAAAGAAAACTCATTGATGAAGCCAAATTTCTCAAATATAGGCGTACTGATAACGGTCGAACAGTGAAGAAAAGGGAATGTGTACTAGACAATAAGTTCATTATTTTGTATAATCCAGAATTGTTGCTCAAGTTTGGGTGCCACATAAATGTGGAATACAGATGCCAAACAAGTTCTATTAAGTATCTGATTAAGTATGTACACAAGGGTAATGACCGCGTAACACCTACTCTATACAATGCTGGTAATGCGTCAGAAGCCACACGTTATTGACGAAATTAGGAATTACTACGATTGTAGGTACATTTTGGCATGTGAGGCAGTCTGGCGTTTATTTGGATACGAAATCCAAGAGAAAGAACCATTTGTGATTAGACTTCCATTCCATTTGGAGGATGAGCAACATGTGGTTTATGGTAAAACTTCTAATGTGAATGATATCGTCGAAAGAGCAATATCTCATAAGTCTATGTTTTTGGGATGAATGGCGGCGAACATGTCGTATCCCTATGCTCGAAGTCTGACTTATGCTAAGTTTCTAACCAAATTTGTTTGGAAGGACGATGCTTCAAAGTGGTTTTCTCAAAAGCAAGGCTTCGCAATTGGAAGGTTGACTCATGTACCTGCAGGTAATGATGAGTTTATATTCAATTTTGACCTTATTTATTTGATGATTTAAATTTAAAATCTTAATAGCATGTACCCCACATCTATTTTATTTGATTTATCTACACTAGAAAATAAATGTTCAAATAACTTTCAGCAGTTATAATCTGTAGATTATACAATTTTAGAATTGTTCTATTTTTTTTTAGAAAAATTAGTCTTATGCGGATGTGTAGCTACATAATAATTGAAATCGCGTAGCTTAATCCATTTCACAACTTAAAAGTGGGATTTTAACCAAGTTTTTTGTAGCAAATACCGAAGAATATTACCAACGACTTCTCTTGAATACTCAAAGAGGATGTATGAGTTTTCGAGATATAAGAACAGTAGGAGGAACAATATATGCTACGTATAGAGATGTATGCTTCGGCCTTGGACTCTTGCAAGATGACAGAGAATTCATGGATGCAATTAAGAAAGCAAGCTCGTGGGCCTCAGGATCATATGTTAGGAGGTTATTTGTCATTCTATTAACATCCAACAATATCTGAAGACCAGAACATGTCTGGGATAGATGTTGGCATGAACTCTCAGATGATATTTTGTATCAACAGAGAGCCGTGATGATCATGAAGAGTGAGTTTTTATTAATTGCAATTATAAAAGTTATTCATTATTGATCATTTTAGTTTGATTGAATTTTTACAGTATCGTATAATATGCAGAGTTAACCATGTCAGATGATGAGATTAAGCAGTTGTGCTTAATTGATACAGATAAGATCTTACATTCCTATGGTAAAACCTTGAAAGGCTATCCTCCTATGCCTTTAGCAACTGAAGTTGATAGTTCTTTGTTAACCGAAAGGGTTATCAGGGATGAGCTAAACTTTAACGGGGATGATTTAAAGAAAAATGCCTCAGACATGTTAGCCATCGCAACACCTAAGCAAAAATATGCATTCTATAAAATTGTTACAGCTGTGTATTGTGATAAAAGGGTTTTTTCTTTGTATATGGTCATGCAGGTACTGGAAAAATATTTCTCTGGAACCTTATGTCTGTTGAGATTCGCTCAAGGGGTGATATTGTGTTAAACGTTGCTTCGAGTGGTATTGCGTCTTTATTTCTTCCCAATGGAAGAACGGCACACTCAAGGTTCAAAATACCGCTGAATGTAACTGAGGATTCTGTATGTAACATCAAACCTGGTTCCCCTCAAGCAATGTTGCTGTTGAAAGCCAAACTTATAATTTGGGATGAGGCTCTAATGGTTAGTAGGTACTGCTATGAAGCGCTTGATAAATGCTTGGGTGATATCATGAGGTTTTCTCCAACATATATCAAAGATTTCCCCTTTAGAGGAAAAGTGGTTGTACTAGGTGGAGACTTTAGACAAATTCTTCCTATCATTCCACGAGGATCGAGAAAAGATATCGTTCATTCAACCGTGAATTCGTCTTACGTTTGGAAGTTTTGTCAGGTGCTCAAACTAACAAAAAACATGAGACTCTCTGTAGGGACGACTGCTTCAGATCAAGATGAGATAGAGCAATTTGGTGAGTGGTTATTGAAAGTTGGTGATGGTCTAATAGGTGACAATATGGATGGTGAATCTGAGATATGTCTTCCAGGAGATATTGTTATTCCTTTTTCGGACCAGGCATTTGATGAGTTGGTTCATTTTTTTATTCAAATATTTTGGATAACATGTCCTTAAAGGATTTTTTCAAAGCAAGAATTATACCGGCTCCCATGCTAGACATCATTGAAGATCCAACAACCATCTGATGGCTATCATTCTTAGAGGGGAAAAATTATATCTTAGTTCGGATTCGATTTGTATGGATGAAGGGAATATGGAGAGTCAACTAGATCTCTATGGTCCTAAATTACTGAATAGCATAAGTTGCTTTGGTTTGCCTCCACATAAATTAATACTCAAGGTTGGTGTTCTGGTGATGTTACTGAGAAATATTGACCACTCTAGTGGTCTTTGTAATGGTACAAGGCTACAAATTAGGAAGCTTGGAAATCATGTCATAGAATGTGAAGTTTTAATGGGTAATAATGTTGGTCATATTGCTTTGATTTAAAGAATGAATATGGTACCAACAAATAAAACCGTCCCAGTTAGATTCCAACGAAGACAATTTCCCATAATAGTATCGTTTGCCATGACAATTAATAAGTCTGAGGGACAAACTTTATCTCATGTTGAATTGTACTTGCCCAAACCAGTTTTTACACTTGGCCAACTATATATGGAACTTTCAAGAGTTAAGAGTAAGAGAAGTTTAAAAGTTTTACTTATGAATCACGTAGGAATGTCTGCAAATTCAACCATCAATATTTATGGAGAAGTCTTTGAAAAAATAGGATTCTAATGTAAATATTTTAATTTTATTTTAAATTCTGTATCAGTGTATAATTATTTTACTTTAAAAATGTGTAAAATAATTATTACTCACTTTTTTTAAGTTAAACTTTGATTTTGATAATAATTTTATAAATTTCTTAGAATAATAATTATTTTGTCTTTTTTTTAAATATCCAAGCATATGATTTTTTTTTACTTTTATAAATTTTCCCGTGCTGAGCACAGGTTCATACACTAGTTTATTTAAAAAAAAGATTATAGAAAACTAAAAAGGAAGGACGTTGGATGTCTGGATGGCGTGTACAATGAAATGGGTCAAACTCAAATATATAGTATGTAATCTAATAAACTGAAGCCTTTTTTGTAGTTGTATAAGGGTCGATGGAAAAAAATAACCCTTATAATGAGGCTCATCATCATCTTACTAGATTTAATCCTAATCAGCATAACTAGTCAGTCAAAATTTTATATTGATCACTTGCAGTAAAAACAAGACTCATGTACCTCTCTCACAACGAATGCAGAATTTGTCTCCTCTTTAGCCACTTATCAAATTCTTTATTCATCTGTACTGGACTTTGCTGGTATGGGTTGAAGGAAGGATCGGTCACTGGCGTTGGTGATGACGTGATCGGACCTTTGGAACGACGAGGGTGGTAACTGTAAAGACACTCCAACGCTCAAGTGAGAATGGATCTAAGAAGTATAGGTGAGGGTTAGGAATGTGCAACATACCTGAGGGAGCCCCTGTCTCTCTTTATATAGTTTTGTATTGTTATCTTATCTTATCTTGCTGGCTAAGATAAGGGAAGTATTTGAATTTGAATGTTAGTTACTGGTCTCTAGGTTTCTGGTCTAGTTTGGGCTGTACGAAGGACTTAGGCCTAGGAGTCGGGCCATTATTTAGCTGGTTTTGGGACACAGGTGCTAGGTCCAGAACGATTTTGGGACACCAGTTTGGAGATACTCCGTCTTTTTGAGCGGGAGACCTCGTTCCTTTCTCAATTGGCCCAAGAGCAGAAGCAGGCTGCTGAGGCTGAGTCAAGGGCTGCTTCTGCACTTGTGGAGGTGGAGTCTTTAAAGACCGAGGTCACTCAACTAAAGAAGGACAAGGAGGGCTTGCTCCATGATGCTGAGAATGCCATTTTGGCTACCGAGGAGGCTGTGAAGGCCCAAGTCCAGGAGTTGGCTCCCAATGTTAATGTGTCGGTCATGAGGGCCTTCCAGACTGGGAAGGATAGGAAGATTGTAGACTTGGATTAATTATGTGTTTATTTTTGTTATGCAAAAAAAATTTTTTTAAGTTTGTAAACCATTTGTTCGACACATATACATTCCTTTTTTTGGTGAATTTTTTTTATGTTTGTAAGTCGTCAAGTCGGTGACTTGAAACTGCTTTGGTAGCCTTTCTTGGCTGTTTTGTTCTAAACTGTTTTGTGGGCTTCTTGGTGGTCCAGTTTATATGCTTTATTTCATTTCTTTGGGTATCCGTATTGTTCATACCTAAAGAACGAAACTCTCGCGCGATCTAGAATTTTCACGAATAAATCCTCGTTGTAGGTATAGCTTCTAGACCGACAAGAATTCCTTTCTTACAAACATTTTGGTTGTCACAAGTAACAAACCCCTTTTTAAATTGATAACCGAAGTATTTAAACCTCGGGTCGTCTTCTCAAGGAACTGCAGAGAGGTATGTTCTTATTATTGGTTATGAGTTTTGTAAATTGGAGGTTTTGAAAGTAAGGAACAAGTAATTTAAATGACAAGTAAAATAAATAAATAACTGTAAAATAAACTCTTGGCAAGGTATGAAAATTCGGAAGTCCTATCCTGGTTATTCTTATGAGAATTAAAGTTAATCTCACTTAGTTAACCCTTACGAAAGCAAAGGAAAGTCAAGTGAACTAATTAGTTAGATCCCCAAGTCCTAGCCAACTCCTAAGGAAAGACTAGAGTTAGTGGGATTCCAATCAATTAGCAGACATAACAATCAATCACGATAAGTTTGATAACTTAAGAGCCTCCAGTTAATCAATTAAAGCAAAGGATATAAAAAGCTAAACAAGAATCATAAATCTGAAATACCTCAATTGCATTAATAAGAGAAAATTAATCTAAACATAAAGAGTTCATAAGCCAATTTGGCAACATAAATAATTAAAGAAAAGCATTGAAGTATCTGAAAGTAAAAGAGAAATATAAAGTAAAAGGAATATTGAACCTGAGAGGAAGTTGAAATAATCCTAAATCCTAAAACTAAATCCTAAGAGAGAGGAGAGAACCTCTCTCTCTAAAAACTACATCTAATCCTAAAATTATGAATTATGAGCTGATGATTATGAATGAATGGATTCTCCTACTTTATAGCCTCTAATCTGTGTTTTCTGGGCCAAAAACTGGGTCGAAAACAGCCCAGAAATCGTTGGAGAAGAAATCTACCACGCTAATTTTCGCATTGCGACGCGTCCGCGTTGAGCAGGCGTTCGCGTCACCTAGAATCAGGGCAACTATGGCATATTATATATTAAATTGAAGCTCCGGATGTTAGCTTTCCAACGCAACTGGAACTGCGTCGTTTGGACATTTGTAGCTCAAGTTATGACTGTTTTAGTGCAAAGAGGTCAGGATGGACAGCTTTGCAGTTCCTTCAACTTCTTGTATTCCTTCCACTTTTGCATGCTTCCTTTCCATCCTCAAAGCCATTCCTGCCCTGTAGTCTCTGAAAATACTTAACACACATATCAAGGCATCAAATGGTAATAGGAGAGGATTAATAATTAGCAATTTAAAGGCCAAAGAAACATGTTTTCAATCATAGCACAAAATCATGAAGGAAAATGTAAAACATGCGATTAGTATGAATAAGTGGGTAAAGAGTTTATAAAAACCACTCAATTGAGCACAAGATAAACCATAAAATAGTGGTTTATCAATACCATTTGTGCTGGTAAAAATGTTAAAATTCAAAAGGGAGATTTTATTTTAAATGTGCTTTGTATTAAAGAGTTAAGCATCGTTAAAACCTCCTATTGCGTCTGGGTAGGAAAGAGTGCCCGAAAAAGCAAGTAAACATGCACTTGATAATCAATAACAAAAATGCAAAACAAAAAATTAAAACTGAAAGAAAAACCTAAGTTGTCGAATTGGAAGGACTTGTAAGGGGTAATAATGCTGAATGTTCGCGGTGCCGTTGATCTGCTCCAATTTGTAGGCTCTCTTCCCGATTACGGATTCAACCCGGTAGGGTCCTTTCTAGTTGTGAGTTAGTTATCTTTCTCCTGGTGTGGGAGTGTCGATGTCATTTCATCATAAAACCAGGTCCCCTTGCTTGAAATCTCGCTTCACGACATCTCGGTTGTACCTCAGGCTTATCCTTTGTTTCAAGGCGAGTTCTCGCAGGTGTGCTATGCTCCTAACGTCATATATGATATCTTGTTCCATTGTTTTGTCAAGCTCTCCGAGGTCCTCCTAGGGTTGGGTTTCCTGATCCCCACAGGAATAACAGCTTCTAGGCCGTATGTTAGCCTGAAGAGGTTTCCCAGTTGAGCTTTGGGGTGACGTTTGGTATGACCAGAGCACTGAACTGAGCTCGTTAACCCACAATTCTTTGGCTTCGTCTAGTCTTTTCTTGAGCTCTTTCAGGATGATCTTGTTGGCCGCTTCTACTTGGCCGTCGATATGTGGGTGTTCTATAGAGTTGAACTTCTCTGAGATGCCAAGTCCCTCTAGGAATTCCTTGAAATGCTTGTCAGTGAACTAGGTCCTGTTATCTGAGGTCACAATTTTCAAGATTCCAAATCAGATTTTGACTTGTCTCCAAAAGAACTTTTGGGACTGAGTGGCCGTGATTATGGCCAGTGCTTCAGCCTCGATCCACTTGGCGTATTAGTCGATGGCGACTATAAGAAATTTGAGTTTCCCCGGTGCCATGGGGAAGAGTCCGACGAGGTCAATTCTCCAAGTTCCAAAAGGGCTGTCTGCCGATATCGTATTGAGTTGATGAGGGGCTGCTTGGTGGAGGTTGGCATGCACTTGGCATTGCTTGCATCTTTTGACCACCTGAAAGACATCCTTGATGATTGTAGGCCAAAAGTATCCAGCTCGGATGACTTTCTAAGCTAGGGTTTTTCCTCTGAGGTGATGGCAGCAACATCCTTCATGAATTTTCTGGAGTATGTAGTCTATTTCGTCGGGTTCTTTGCACTTGAGGAGGCGTTGGAACATTCCTTGTTTATACAATTGTCCCGCTACCATGGTGTCGTAGCTTCTCGCTTCACATGTTTTGATTTCTTTGGGTCCTCGGGCAGTCCCCATTGGTGAGGTACTTGAGGATCGGGAAGGTCTATGAGTGTTGACAGAAAAAGGTCAGGTATGTCGAGGATGTGGCTGAGGTTGGCTATCGCGTTCCTTTCTCGGGGCATGTGCCAAATAGACATTTCATCAAATTTGGCGATCAGCTCCTTAACCCTGGATAGGTATTGTTGTAGCAGAGGGTCCCGTGTTTGGTAATCCCCATTTATTTGAGAACTAACTATTTGGGAATCGCTGTAGACTTCCAGTGTTATTGTGCCGACTTCATTAGCTAACATTAGCCCAGCTAAGAGGGCTTCACACTAGGAAGTCGTATCGATTTGATTGCTCGATGGTGATCCCATTCTCATTTTCTAATATTACCCTGCTCTGCCAGACCTGTTATTTGACAAGCCATTAATATGGAGTTTCCAAAGTTCAGGAGCTTCGCTTCCAAGGGTCATCTTTGCAATGAAATCTGCCATGGTTTGAGCTTTGATCGTGCTTCTGGGCTCGAACTGAATTTCATACTGGGAGAGTTCCACTGACCAAGAAAGCATTCTCCCTGCCAAGTCTGGTTTCTGGAGGACTTGCTTGACATCCGGATCAGTTCAGACCGTGGTGGGTGGCTCTAGAAGTATTGTCAGAGTCGTCGGGATGTCGTGAGTATTGTCTCGGTATTTTGGATTACTTTACTTATGAAGTATATTGGCCCTTATATTTTCTATTTGTCTTTCCAGACTAACGCCACTGCTAGTACTTCCTCCGTTATGGATAGGTAAAGGCACAATATTTCTCTCGCTTTGGGCTTTGAAAGCATAGGGGGTTCTGCCATCGCCTTTTTGAAGTGTTGGAAGACCTCTTCGTAGTCTATTTCTGACTTAAAACTTATATCCTTTTTCATCAGTCTGAAGAATAGGATAGCCTTTTGAGCCGAGGCTTCGAGGAAGCGTGAGAGGGCAGCGAGTCGTCCGGTCAATCTTTGGACCTCCATGAAATTTGTGGGACTGGTCATTTTGGGGATGGCCTGGCATTTTTCCGGGTTCGCTTCCACTCCTCATTGAGTGATCATGAAACCCAGGAATTTCCAAGCCTCTATTCTGAATGCACATTTGGCCAGGTTGAGGTGCATCTAGTTTTTCCTCAAGGTTTCCAATATAGTTTTGAGATCGGCAATGAGCTATTCGCCTTTGTCTATTTTGGCCAGCATATGATCAATCGAAACCTCTAGTATTGTTTCTAAGACATTTTTGAAGATTTTCGTGACAAGCCTTTGGTAGGTGGCCCCGGTGTTCTTCAAGTTGAAGGGCATGACTATGTAGCAGTAAGTGCCTTCGAAGGTTACAAACGCCGTTTTCTCTTCGTTCGGCCTGTGCATGGAGATCTAATTGTACCCCGAATATGCATCCATGAAGCTGAGGTACTAGTGTCCTGAGGCGGCATCTATCATTCTATCGATGTTTGGCAGGGAAAAGGCGTTCTTTGGATAAGCTTGGTTCAAGCCTGTGTAGTCGACGCACATTTGTCATTTTCCATTTGCCTTTTTTTACGAACACGACATTGGCCAGCCAAGTCGCATAAGGGAGTTCCTGAATGAAGTTAGCCTCGAGCAAGATTTTGACTTACTTTTTTACTTCGATTACTCGGTCAGCAGACATCTTCTTTATCATTTGTGCTACCGACTTGGCCTTTGGGTCTACGGTGAGCTGGTGAAACATCAAGTCCAGATCTATCTTTTAGGAGCTTTGTGAGTTTGCCTTTCAGGTTGAAGGGCGGGTTCTTGTTGATGAAGGTAAAATCATCCTTGGTTTGTCCTATTTGTAGCTTTCTCATGTCTCCTTCTAGTTTTGGTCTGGGTTGGTCATCTTGTCATGTATACAGATCGGCTAGGAAGTTCCCCGCCGTATACCGAGACCATTTTCAGAGGGCTAGGCTGGTGTTGTCGCATTCCACTATGACTCCTCTGTTGCCGTGTATGGTTCTTATGGTTCTGTCATCCGCTTGGGACTTTATGATTAGGAACTTAGTAAATATGGTGGTGGATAGGTCGTTGACTATCTTTCTTTCCAGGATGATGTTGTAACACCCTACCATATAGAGCCTTACGCTTAAGTTGTAATGCAGAGGTGATGAAATATGTATATAAGTATAATTGGAAGAAATTGTAACTAGGAGGGAAGGAGAAGCTAAACAAAAGTGTAACAAAAAGTTTAGATCACACTCGCTTAACTATACGTAAAACGGATAACAAGATCGTAGAGAAGGCTAAAACATATATATAGATCTAAGTTTCAAAAATACAAATATCAAGCACCCGACTCGACTTGCGAAGCTAAGGCTGTGCCAGAGTATATATGTATATATATATATATATATATGTACAACCCCAAAATATGACTCCAAATACAAAATAAACACCTGTTTCTCTATATCAACCTCTAAGAGTACCAAAATACAAAATACAAGGTGCGGAAAACAACTATGAACATATATATACAAGTACAACCAACATGCTAAACCCAAAATATAGTTCTTCGCTTGTTGAAGGTCTCTAGTATCCTTAATGAGGTGCCTCTCGACCTGCATAAGAAAAAAAGAAGAAATATGTATGGAATGAGAACCAGGGATTCTCAGCATGGTAACGGTGCCTGCATAGTTAATATGAAAGGTCCCGGGAAAGCCAGAGACATTCCTAGAACTTCAACATTCATAATCAAACTTAAAGTTAATACTAAACCCAAAAGTTCGGTAATCAAACTACGGAAATTCAAATTCTAACCCAACTCAACATCTTTTGCTTCCTCAGCCCCTTACTCACGGTGGAACAACCCTCTCTCACACCTCTACCAAGAGAGGGCCTCTTAGAAACATGCACAAACAAGCCAAACAAAGAATGCACAGATAGAAATCAGATATAGCAAGTAAACAGTAGCAGATAGACATGGCTAAGCAATTAGGCAATCCAAAACAAATGTACACTCAAGAAAAACATTCAAATACATATGATGCATGCCTATCCTATGGCTGATGATATCATCTTTCGATTACATAACCAACCTGACATATCTTGGTATCTAACCTTGGATAGTTCCTCTGTATGCGCATCCCCAAACTCAACAATATCCATGGGAAAAATCCCAAGCTCATCCATAGGGGAGACAAAATCCCAAGCTCAAATTTATACATGAGGGTGACACCCCAAGCTCAACTTATATATATATATATATATATATATATCTGTGTGTGTGTGTGTGTGTGTATGTGTGTGTGTGTGTGTGTATGTGTGTGTGTGTGTGTGCATGCCCATGGGAGAACCCGGGGAGTCAAAGTGCCCGATCACATCTTACGTACAGAGGGTAAACAGTTTATCTCAATTATATAAACCAAATATTCTTTTAATTCATCATTACCAATATCATTATCATCATCAATTAATATCTCATTTGATCTCAAATTCATCATTATTATCATTATTATTATCAATGATATGTCATATATCGTTCATTATTTTCTTGCTTTAACCATTCAATCTTTCACTTCTCAATCTTTTTGCTAACTTATTCAATACGTTCGTCCTTGTTCTACAGCTTAAAAACTCGCTAGAGAATAGGCTTAAAACTAAAAAATGCAACTCTTTCAAAATAGGGTGGTCATGCGACGCATGCCACCCCATGCGTATGCATGGACGTGAGTTTTGCCAATCTCGCATATGCGAGCACCTCCCACATACACGGGTACTCAAAATAGAAGGGTTGACTTACGTACGCACACGTTGCTGTGTACGCATTATTGTAAAATTTTACAAATTCGCATACGTATCCACCTCATGTGTCTGTGAGTGAATGAAACAGAAGTAATTCTCGCATACGCATGGCCTGCATTTTTCAGAAAAGCAGCTAAGTCTGTAGAAATCAATTTTACACACCCAACTTCGACGGTGCATAACTTTTTCGTTAAAATTAATTTTTGCCCGTTCTTCGAACGATATAAACTTTACGGACCCAAATTTCATTCAAAATATGTTTTACAAAGTTTGGGGTCCGGAAGCCAAGTTATGGCCCACCGAAGTTGGTCAAAAATTAGCTTTTACCAAAAGTTAAAAAATCTCCAAGTTTCCAAATTTCTCACCCCCATTTCACACCCAAAACAATCCCAAATGCTCCCAAACATGTTCATACAATTCCCATTCATATCACACATGCCAACTTACAAATTTCACTGAAACCATTCAATCAAAATTCCACATACCAACTCATATACTCATCAAATCACAGTCCAATACATACAAACCCATATACTCTTCATACACAAATCATATACCATATACACAATTCATTCATTTCATTCCTATCTTATAGTCTTATAGCCTAAGTTTTCATGCGACATTAAATATTAACTATGAGAAACCAAAATCATACCTTGGTCGATTCCTCCCTAAGTCTAAAACACCTCAAAATACCTCTCCTTCACAAGTTCCAAGTCACCAATTATCAACTCCACAAGCCCAAACATCGGAATCTTGTTCAAAACTGCCAAAGTGAACTCCAAAACAATAAGTACACAATCTAATTCACACAATATCATAACAACTTAGGCTCACTAATTCAATAGTTCACTAGGGTTCAACATCTAGTGATTTTTCCCTGCTAGAGTTCACCTATATCATCAAGATCATTCAATTTCTCAATACCAAAATCCAAGACTTTTGAAACTAAAAAGGAGAAGGCTGGGTGAGAAAATGTAATTTCCTAACCTCATTGTTTAGATGGTTTCGAAGAGAATTTTGAGATGAACGTGTGGCCGCTGACAGCTCGTCAATCGGAGTTGCAGATTGCGAGATATGGCAAATTGAATTTTGGAAGTGAAAGTTAGGTTTTTCTTTTATTTCCTTTCCTCAAAGTTTAGTGTGGAATGGCTATGGGAGGAAGAAGAAGGCTGTGTTCTTTTATTTATATGTTGGGCCTTAAGCCTGGTTTAGGTCCGATCTAACTGGTTTGGTCCGTTGGCCCATTTTTGGGCCAAAACCTTTAAAATTTGTGTCAAAATTCGTATTTTTAATATTTCTACCTTTTTGGTTTATAAAAATTTAATTTTCTAATTTCTTTTAATAATAATAATTTATTGGCTAATTATTTATTAATTTCATGGGGTTTATATCCTGTCCACCAAAATGAGAATTTTGTCCCCAAAATTCGGATTCAGTCACCTGAAAATAGGTATGGGTAGTCTCTTCTCATTTTAGATTTCAAGTTCCCAGGTGTATTCCTCAAATCCTGCTCGACTCCAAGCAAACTTTACTAACGGCACTACTCTTCTGCATAGTTGCTTAACACTGGTATATCGTCAATTCTAACCGGAATTACTTAAAACGTTAAATTCTCTCTCAGTTGAACTGATTCAGATTTTAAAAACATGGCTTACCTTAGAAGTATACTACCGAAGCTGTGAAATGTGGAGTACGTCATGCAGGTTCAAAAGGTACGACGCTAAGACTATTTGATATGCTACCGGCCACTAATCCATCTTACTACTTCAAATAGCCTAATATACCTCGGTTTCATCCCTTCAGTCTTGATTGCCAATTTATTCCAGACTGTTGAAGTATGCTCTAAGAATGCATAACTTCTTTCAAACTATCTAGGTTATCTTCTCTTTTATTTGCATAACTCTTTTATTGGCTTTGCGCAGTTAGAATATTAACTTGAATTCGCATAATCTTTTCTCCGTTGTCTCAGCTATCAAATTTTGGACCTAGGACACCTATTCCTCCAGGTTCATTTCAACATAGATGCAATTAACACATTGTGCAACCTTACTATTTTCTTGATGTATAGTCTCGTCAATTTCTTCGATGAATAGTTCGCTCCAATAGGTGGAAAGTAAGTGGACTTGGTCACTCGATTCACGATTACCTGACAGCATCAAAGCCTTCTAACAATACTCGGAGTCTTCCTGCTGAGGCAGTCGTCACCAGATCATGATGTTGCATCCGATCACATCCTAAGCCCTTCGATAATGCCTCGTAGAAATTCTGAATAGTTTATTAGGTTCAGGTATCACGAATACTGGCACTGAGGTTACTCTTCTCTCTCAAGGTTCGAAAACTTCTTCGCATCTAGGCATCCAAACAAACGGTGCATCCTAGCGTGTCAACTAAATGACAGGCAATATGGCCAACAAGAATTAAAGTTCCAAAACTCCTTTTGATGTTGCATAATTACACGCTTCATCTTTGCATCCATATATTTATTTTTTATGGAACTAGCGTCTTGGTGGTTACATCAAGGAATTGTATGTGATACTAAACTAGGCTCAGGTTGATTGTCGAAAAAACATGAAGCCCAAAATACAAACAAATTACATTATTATTGTTCATAAGAAATTAGGAGAATGTCTTGTATTGCGATCACACAAAAGTGGTAGTAGAATAACAAAATGCACAAGAAGAAGAAGTAAGGTGCATATTAAGAAAAGAATCCAAGTCAAAACCTTGATAAAAAGAACAAGGCACACCAATTTAAGGATCAATTGAGATATCGAACAAGTTCAGTCTCACCATAAAAGAGACAGGTTTCACGTATGGATATACGCAAGCAAAGAATAGGGTTGGAAAGATATTCAAATCCTTTTTCAAGAAGGAAATCCGAAACAAAACTTGAGCATAAGTTACAAGAGAAAGAATAAATTGGGTTATAGAGATTTAGTTGCTCCATCTTTCTCTCTCTCTCTCTCTCTCTCTCTCTCTCTCTCTCTCTCTCTCTCTCTCTCTCTCTCTCTCTCTCTCTCTCTCTCTCTCACATAAAGCCTCCTACCGTCATCTTTCTTCTTTATTGATATTACAAGGAAGCACTTGGTCGAATAGTTTTTCTCTTACAGCTGCTAATTGGTGTTACTTTATACGGCGTTGATAAACCACTATTTTATGGTTTATCTTGTGCTAATTTTAGTGGTTTTTATCGACTCTCTGCTCACTTATTGATATAATTTGCATGGTTTTACAAATCTTTCCTAATTCTGTGATATAATTGAAAACATGTTTCCTAGTTCTTTAAACTGTCGAATTTAATTATCCTTTATTACCATTTGATGCTGTGATCTGTGCTTTAAGTGTTTTCAGGCTTTATAGGACAGGAATGGCTTAGAGGATGGAAATGAAGCCGCAAAAATGGAAGGAGCACAAGAAATAAAGGAGACAACCAGCGAGAAGCGACGTGCAAGCATGGCTCACGCGTGCGTGTGAATTGGAGTTTGCACGGCGACGCGTGCGCGTACCTGACGCGTACGCGTGACACGCGAAGATGACCAGTGACGCGTATGTGTGACTAACGCGTACCCGTGGCATGCGCTACCTGCAGAAATCGCAGAAAACACTGGAGGCAATTTTGGGCCGAGTTTTGACCCAATTTTCAGCTCAGAAACACAGACTAGAGCCAGGGGACAAGCAGAGACTTAACACACATTCTCATTCGCATAGTTTTTAGTTTTAGACTGGAATCTTAGAGTGAATTCTACTACTTCCTCTAGGTTTTCTTCACATTCATAGTTCTAGTTTTTATGCTTTTTATGCTTTTGCTTTGGATATTGAGAAGAGTCACTACCTCTGTTGAAGTTGCTATTATTCTAGTTTGTTTCCTTATTCCTTTACTCTTTTAACTGCCCATTAACCCTGTTCAGATACGTATGTTCATGATTTTGGGATTTATTAATGCAAAGAATTACTTTTACCTTTAATTAATTTTCAGCTCCTATTTTATTTAATTTATCATGTCTTCTTCTTATATGTCTGTGAAAGTTGTATTCATGTCAATGGAATAGACTCCCAACTTGACTTGGGGGTTGGTTAAGAGGAGACACTTGAGTTGGAATATTCAAGTGTCAATTTCAATTGGAAGTTGTTGATTAATTCTCTATTTACTAATGCTAATCCTTCCATAAGAGAGGATTAGGACTTGCGAATAAGAGTTAGCTCAATCACTTGACTTTCCTTTATTTAGTAAGGGTTAACTAAGTGAAAACAACAAGCTCTTGCTATTACACTTGGAAAAATCCAACAAGGATAGAACTTCCAATTAATCTTCCTCCGGTCAAGGCTTTTTATTCTGATTATATAAATTCTCTTGCTAATTTTCATTGCTTTAATTTACAATTATTAAAATTCTGTTCTCCAACTCTTAAAATTTCTCGGAAAATTCCTAACTGATAAAATAGCACCCTTTTGTCAACTCATTGGGAGACGACCTGGGATTCCTACTCCCAGTATTTTTATTCTAATTTTGTGACAACCCTTTCTAAATTGATAAGCGAATTTTCGTCGGTTAAGAAGTGTACTTACAACGCTGTTCTATTTATAAATTTTTAATCAGCAATTTTCCGCCCGTTCAGGCGCCTTCTAATGGTGTTACTTTATACGGTGCCATTGAAACTGATCCAGCTCCCGGCACTAAGTCTATCGCAAACTTACTCTCTCTTGCCACCTAACCAATTAGCAACTAAAAGTTAAATCTGTGTCATGCCCCTTCCTCGTTGTTCACCAACATTAGGTTTCAAATAATAGTCCCGCATAACTATCAACACTTCGGATCCCTTATATATAACTCAAGTTGAATGCTCAAACTAGTTTAACCCGCTTCTGCTGCATCACTCTAATTATTATTCTCCAAGAGTCTAGCCACTCCTCTATGCTAATCAAATATCACTCTGTCTCAAAAACTGGAAGTCATCGGCCGATCGTTCATTTAGAAATCATAATTATCACAACTCGGTAATGCATTACGAATGAATGATACATACCATTGTTATGCAAGGCAATCGAAAATTCAATTACTAGTTCATAATTACCTTTGATCAGAGTATCTGATCTCTCATCAGCACCATCCACCGTCATAGTGAACATGCGTACCTGCTGCTTAGCTCTCTTATCTTCCTGACTCTTCTTCTTCGGAGAATTCCAGGACAAATGCCCAGCTCTATACAGAGTATTTGGGTGGTATCTTCCACACCTCCTATAAGTCAAGTCATTCGGTGGAATCTGAGCTTGCTTCCCTTTGCCTCTTCCCTGGTTGTTGTATTATTAAATCTTCAGAAGTTATTCTGACCCTAATGTTGTTGTGGAACATAGCTCCCTTGCTTGAAATTTAGACCTTTAGGGGTGAAATTCCTACCTTGATCTCTCCTAACAAAGGCTCAGTGATCATCCTTATCGCACAATCCTTAGCAACTCGGCTTTTGTTGACCAATTCAAAAAAAGTTCTGATTTCCATTAGGCCTAGAGTATGAAGAATGTCGCATCGAAGTCCATCTTCAAACTTGATGTACTTTCGATCTTCAAAATCTCCCGGAACTCCCTGACAAATCCTAGAAAACCGATATAGCTCATCGAATCGATTGGTGTACTCAGATACTAACATTGAACCTTGCTTCAATTGTAGTAACTCGAGCTCCTTGGCCGTCCTAACTGAGCTGGGAAAATACTTCTAATAAAAATCGGTTTGAAAGACATCCCAGAGTATCGCAGCATTGTCTTGCTGCAGAAGGTATTGGGTTTCTTGCCACCAATGCTGAGCTTCACCCACCAGCTGTTAAGTGGTGAACTCTACACATTGCTCCGCTGGCACTTGTTGCGCTTGTAAAGCTCATTCCATTGCCTGAAACCAATTATCTGCCTCTGTAGAATTTTTGGTTCCTCAAAAAATTGGTGGATTAATCTTCATGAAGGTTGCTAAGGTTATCAGCCCATTTCTGCCATTACCCCCGTTTCTATTGTTAATTTGTTGACCAAAGACCTCAGCCATTGCTTGCATAGTAACTGCCATATTCTCCAGGGCATTCATATAGTTTACAAGATTATTTGCAATTGTCTCAGGTTCCACATTACCATTCGGACCTCTCCCTCGACTGCGTCTGCATCCACGAGTCATCATTTGGTTTCTGTTCACACAAAAAAAGTGATATCAAGGTGATCAGTCTCAATATCTCAAGTCTAGTACTTAAAAGCCCCAAATATATGCTCATGACCAAATATGTCTAATATATCAGTTAGATATCCTAATGAGCATATACAGACACACCCAGAGTATGCCCAGAAGCATAGTCAGTCTGTCCCTCAGGCTCTACAGGAATGAACTACTCTGATACAATAATGTAATAGTCTACCACACAAAGCCTTACGCTTAAGTCATAAAGCAGAGGTAATGAGGTATTACGACCTCTAAAATAAAAGACATATATAAGTATAATTGGAAGAAATTGTAACTAGGAGCCTTAAAGGAGAAGCTAAACAAAAGCGTAACAAAAAGTTTACATCACACTCGCATAACTATACGTAAAACGGATAACAAGATCGTAGGGAAGGCTAAGACATATATACAGATATGAGTTTCAAAAATACAGATATCAAGCACCCGACTCGACCTGTGAAGCTAAGGCCGACCGGAGTATATATATATATACAACTCCAAAATATGACTCAAACTATAGAATAAACACCTGTTTCTCCATATCAACTTCTAAGAGGAACAAAATACAAAATATAGGGTGTGGAGAATAACTATGAACATATATATACATGTACAACCAAAATGCTAAACTTAAAATATAGTTCTTCGCTTCTTGAAGGTCTCCAGTATCTTCAATGAGATGCCTCTCGATCTGCATCTGAAAAACAAGAAAAAAATGTATAGAATGAGAACCAGGGATTCTCAGCATGGTAAAGGTGCCCACATAGTTAATATAAAAGGTCATGGGAAAGCCAGAGGTATTTGATGAGCGGATAATTTATACCCTTTTTTGCATTGTTTTTACATAGTTTTTAGTATGTTTTAGTTACTTTTTATTATATTTTTATTAGTTTTTATTCAAAAATCACATTTCTAGACTTTACTATGAGTTTGTGTGTTTTTCTGTGATTTCAGGTATTTTCTGGATAAAATTGAGGGACCTGAGCAAAAATCTGATTCAGAGGCTGAAAAAGGATTGCAGATGCTGTTGGATTTTGACCCTTCTGCACTCGAAGTAGATTTTTGGGTGCTACAGAAATCCAATTGGCGCCCTCTTAATTGCATTGGAAATTAGACATCCTGGGCTTTCCAGCAATATATAATAGTTTATACTTTGTCCGAGATTTGATGGCCCAAACTGGCGTTCAAAGTCAGCCTAAAATATCTTGGCGTAAAACGCCCAAACTGGCACCAGAATTGGAGTTAAACGCCCAAACTAGCACCAAAGCTGGCGTTTAACTCCAGGAACAGCCTATGCACGAAAAAGCTTCAATGCTTAGCCCAAGCACACACCAAGTGGGCCCCGGAAGTGTATTTCTGCACTGTCTGCACTTAGTTACTCATTTTCTGTAAACCCTAGTTACTAGTTTAGTATAAAAACTACTTTTAGAGATTTATTTAACATCTTTGATCATCTTTTTGACCATCTTATGCTTTTTTTCACATTTGGAGGCTGGCCTCAAGGCCATGCCTAGACCTTTTTCACTTATGTATTTTCAACGGTGGAGTTTCTACACCCATAGATTAAGGTGTGGAGCTTTGCTATTCTTCATAAATTAATGCAAGTACTATTGTTTTTCTTTCAATTCACGCCTACTTTTACTCCAAGATATACTTGAACGAATGGTAGAAGTCGGCTAATTAAGAAGTCAAAACATGGAATACGTTGTGAGTATAGTCTTAACCAGCTAAGATCCGCCTCGTCAATTTAGAAAAGTTGTCACAAATTTTAGAAATAAAAATACTGGGAGTATGAGTCCCAGGTCGTCTCCCAACAAGTTGCAGGAAAGAGTGCTATTTTATTAACTAGGAATTTTCCAAGAGTTTTGAGAGTCGAATAATGATGAGCAATTGAATAATTATAAATTAGAACAATAAGAATAAACTAAGCATAATTATTGATATTCTGAATAAAAGGCCTTGACTGGGGAAATGATCAGTTGGAAGTTCTATCCTTTTGGGATCTCTTAAATGTAGTATTAAAAAGACTGTTGTTTTTCCTTAGTTAACCCTTACTAAATAAAGGGAAGTCAAGTGATTAAGCTAACCCTTATTCACAAATCCTAGTCCTCTCCCTTAGGAAGGTCTAGCGTTAGTAAATACAGAACTAGCCAACAATGTTCAATTTAACCGACACTTAAGCCTTCCAACTCAAGTGTCTCCTCTTAATCAACTCCCATGTTCTGTAGAAAAACTACTCCATTGACATGGATATAATACTCATAAAAATATAAGAAGACATAATAAATTAATTAAAATAAAACAGAAAATTAAAATTAATTTAAAAGTAAAAGTAACTCTATATATTAATAAATCCAAAATGCAACATAATTATCTGAATAGGATTAACGAATAACTGAAAAGAGTAAAGGAATAAGGAAACAAACTAAAGTAGTAACTTCAATGGAGGTGATGATTCTTCAACATCCAAAATCCAAAGCAAAAGCATAAACTATGAATGTAAGGCGAATCTAGATTCAGATCTAAAACTAAAAGTAATCATAATATCAATGTATCTGAATGTGTGTTTATGGGTGTTGAGTCTCTGCATGTTCCCTGGATTTATTCTGCGTTTCTGGGCCAAAAACTGGGTTAAAACGCGTCCCAAAATCATCCCCAGCATATTCTGTTATTTTTGCAGATCGTGCAGGTCCTGCGTACGCGTCGTCCACGCGTTCCCATCATTCTGCTATTTTCCTTGTCACGCGTACACGTTGTCCACGCGTTCGCGTCATTCGTGCAGACTCCAATCCACGCGTTCGCGTCGCTGCGATTTCTTCATTTCGCGCGCTTGCATGAGCCATGTGCTCGCGTCAGTGATCCCTGGTCATCTCCTTAGTTTCTTGTGTTCCTTCCATTTTTGCAAGCTTCGTCTCCATTCTCTGAGCCATTCCTGCCCTATGAAGCCTGAAACACTTAACACATGGATCACGGCATCGAATGGTATAAAGGAGAGTTAAAATGTACTAGTTAAAGGTTTCTAGGAAGCAAGTTTTCAACCATAAACAATACTAGGAAGGAATTATAAAATCATGGAATTCATATGAATAAGTAGGTAATGGCTTGATAAAAACCACTCAATTAAACACAATATAAATAATAAAATAGTGGTTTATCAATACTCTCGTACTTAATTCAGTTAAGTTAGAATGAAGGGATGACCCGTGACAATCACCCAATCTTCGTTACTAGCTTAGCCAAGATCCGTGTGCCTGACAACCACAAAGCGGTCTACATGATGTTCAACGTAGTCATTGGACGACAGCCGGAGTATATTCTCTTGGATATCTAATACACGGACCGAGTCCATGAGATTAGTATCTTCGTGGTATAGGCTAGAAATATTTGCAGCCATTCCTGGGATCCGGAAAGTCTAAACCTTGTCTGTGGTATTCTGAGTAGGATCCGGGAAGGGATGGCTGTGACGAGCTTCAAACCTACGAACGTTGGGCGTAGTGACAGTGTGCAAAAGGATCAATGGATCCTATTCCGACGCTAGTGGGAACTGACAGATGATTAGCCATGCGGTAGCTGTACCTGGTATTTTTTATCTGAGACGAGAAATTCGACAGTTGATTAGCCGTGCAGAAACCGTAGAGGACCATTTTTACTGAGAGGATCTTACAGCTTTCCATGGAAGGGAGCACGCATGATTGGAAGAAGGCAGTAGGAAAGCAGAGGTTCAGAAGCAACAAAGCATCTCCAAACGCTTATCTGAAATTCCCACCAATGAATTACATAAGTAACTTTATCTTATTTTATATTTTATTTATATTTTAATTATCAAAACCTTATAACCAATTGAATCCGCCTGACTGATATAAACAAGGATGACCATAGCTTGCTTCAAGCCGACAATCTCCGTGGGATCGACCCTTACTCACATAAGGTTTATTACTTGGACAACGCAGTAGACTTGCTGGTCAGTTACACGGAGTTGTGAAGAAAAAGTGTGAGATCACGATTCCGCGTACCATGTTTTTGGCGCCGTTGCCGGGGATTGTTCGAGTTTGGACAACTGACGGTTCATCTTGTTGCTTAGATTAGGTAATTTTATTTTATGTTTAAGTTTTCTTTTTTAATTTTATTTTCAAAAAAAAAATTTGTGTTCTTCAGAATTTTTAAAGAACGAATTCTAGAGTTTCATAAGATATGTTGAAGCCTGGCTAGCTGTTTAGCCATGTCTAATCTTTTGGACTAAGGCTTCCACTTCTCATTGACATGCTTGTATGTTTTATGCTAAAGCTTGGCTGGCTATTTGGCCATGTCTAAATCTTTTGGACCGAAGCATTCACTTAAAGCTTGGCTGGCCATTTGGCCATGTCTAATTCTTTTGGACCGAAGCTTTAGACTAACATTGCATGATTCCTAGAACTCTTATTAAAAATTTTGTATCTCTTTATTTCTTTTTCCAAATTAATTTTCGAAAAAATACAAAAAAATTAAGAAAATCATAAAACCAAAAATATTTTGTGTTTCTTGTTTAAGTCTTGTGTCAAATTTTAAGTTTGGTGTCAATTTCATATTTTTCTTTTTCTTAAATTTTCGAAAAATTCATGCATGTATTCTTCATGATCTTCAAGTTGTTCTTGATGATTGTCTTTGTTTGATCTTGTGTTTTTTCTTGTTTTATGTCTTTTCTTGTTTTTCATATGCATTTTTGAAGTCTTACTGTCTAAAGTTTCAAAATTTTTAAGTTTGGTGTCTTATATGTTTTTCTTTTCGTAAAAATTTTTAAAAACATGTTCTTGATGTTCATCATGATCTTCAAAGTGTTCTTGGTATTCATCTTGACATTCAAAGTGTTCTTGCATGCATTTTTGTTTTGATCTTAAATTTTTATGTCTTGTGTCTTTTAGTTATTTTTCTCTCTTCTCATTAAAAATTCAAAACTAAAAAAAATATCTTTCCCTTATTCTTCTCATAAATTTCGAAATTTTGAATTGATTTAGTAAAAAAGTTTTAAACTTTAGATTGTTTCATGTTAGTCAAGTCAAAATTTCAATTTAAAAATTCTATCTTTTTCAAATCTTTTTCAAAAATCAAATCTTTTTCTTAATTTTATTTCATAATTTTCGAAATTAATGCTAACATTTAATGTTTAGAATAAAAAATTTTCAAGTTGTTACTTGCCTATTAAGAAAGGATCAATCCTTAAATTCTAGAATCATTTCTTTTAGTTTCTTGTTAGTCAAGTAATCAACTTTAATTTCAAAAATCAAATCTTTTTAATTTCCTATTCAAATATCTTTCAAAATGATTTTCAATCATATCTCTTTCAAAATTTAATTTTAAAATCCTTCTCCAACTTCTTATCTTTTCAAAATTGATTTTCAAATCTTTTTCAATTAACCACTTGACTTTTTGTTTGTTTTACTATTTCTTATCTTTTTCAAAACCACCTAACTACTTTTCTCTTTCCAATTTTCGAAAGTCACTAACCATTTTTTTAAAAATCTTTTTAATTAATTAATTTATTTAGTTTTCAAATTTTATTTATTTCTTCTCTTAATTATTGAATACTAACCAATAATTAAAATAAAAACAAAAATATTTTTCTTTTCTTTTTTACTATTTTTGAAAACTCTGTCTCTCTCTCATCTCTTTCTATTTATTTAATCACTAACACTTCTCTTCTTCTTAAAATTTGAACCCCCTCCATCTCTCTGTGTTCGAATTCTTCTTCTTCTCCCATCTTCATTCTATTCTTCTATTCTTCTACTCACATAAAAGAATCTCTATACTGTGATATAGAGGATTCCTATTCTTTTCTGTTCTCTTCTTTTTCATATGAGCAAGAGCAAGGATAAGAACATTATTGTTGAAGCTGATCCGGAACCTGAAAGGACTCTAAAGAGGAAGCTAAGAGAAGCTAAAGCACAACACTCTGGAGAGGACCTAATAGAATTTTTTGAAAAAGAGAAAGAGATGGTCGAACCCAACAACAATGGTGGAGATGCAAGGAAGATGCTTGGTGACTTTATTGCACCCTCTTCTGACTTCTGTGGAAGGATCATCTCAATTCCTGCAATTGGAGCAAACAACTTTGAGCTTAAGCCTCAATTAGTTTCTCTAATGCAGCAGAATTACAAGTTTTATGGACTTCCATTGGAAGATTCTCATCAGTTTTTAGCTGAATTCTTGCAAATCTGTGACACTGTTAAGACCAATAGGGTTAATCCTGAGGTCTACAAACTTATGCTTTTCCCTTTTGCTGTGAGAGACAGAGCTAGGACATGGTTGGACTCACAACCTAAAGATAGCCTGAACTCTTGGGAAAAGTTGGTCAATGCTTGCTTGGCCAAATTCTTTCCACCTCAAAAGTTGAGTAAGCTTAGAGTGGAAGTCCAAACCTTCAGACAGAAGGAAGGTGAATCCCTCTATGAAACTTGGGAAAGAAACAAGCAATTGATCAGAAGGTGTCCTTCTAACATGTTTTCAGAATGGAGAATCATATGTATATTCTATGATGGTTTGTCTGAATTGTCCAAGATGTCATTGGACCACTCTGTTGGAGGATCTCTTCATCTGAAGAAGACGCCTGCAGAAGCCCAGGAACTCATTGAAATGGTTACAAATAGCCAGTTCATGTATACTTCTAAAAGGAATCCTGTGAATAATGGGACAAATCAGAAGAAAAGAGTTCTTGAGATTGATACCCTGAATGCCATATTGGCTCAGAACAAAATATTGACTCAGAAAGTTAATATGATTTCTCAGAGTCTGTCTAGAATTCAAGCTGCAACAGGCAGTACTTAGGAAGCTTCCTCTGAAGAAGAAGCTTATGATCCTGAAAATCCTGGAATGGAAGAGGTAAATTACATGGGAGAATCCTATGGAAATACATACAATCCTTCATGGAGGAATCATCCTAATCTCTCATGGAAGGATCAACAGAAGCCTAATCAAGGCTTCAATAATAATAATGGTGGGAGAGCACGGTTTGGCAATAACAAACCTTTTCCATCATCTTCTCAGCAACAGACAGAGAATTCTAAGCAGAGCCACTCTGACTTAGCAACTGTAGTCTCTGATCTATCTAAGACCACTCTCAGTTTCATGACTGAAGCAAGGTCCTCCATTAAAAATTTAGAGGCACAAGCGGGTCAGCTGAGTAAAAGAGTTACTGAACTCCCTCCTAGTACTCTCCCAAGCAATACAGAAGAGAATCCAAAGAGAGAGTGCAAGGCCATCTACACGTCCAACATGGCTGAACATGTAGAGGAGGGAAAGGCAGTAATTTCCAGTGAGGAAGACCTCAATGGAAGTTAACTGGCCCCCAAGGAGTTCTGATAAACCACTATTTTATGGTTTATATTGTGTTTAATTATGTGGTTTTATCATGATCTTTACCCACTTATTCATTAAATAAGCATGCATTTATAATTCCTTCCTAAAGTTATTGCATGATTGAAAACTTGCTTCTTAGAGACTTTTAATTATGTATTTTATTTCTCTTTTATAGGGCATGAATGAGTTAGAGATTGGAAAGGGAGCTTGCAAAAATGGAAGAAACACAAGAAATTGAGGAGATGACCAGCGAGAAGCGACGCGGCCGCATGGATGACGCGATCGCGCGGCATGGAATAGCACGAGTGACGCGGCCGCTCATGGATGACGCGACCGCGTGACATGCGCGATCTGCATAATCCCTGGGGGTGATTTTGGGCCTTATTTTAACCCAGTTTTCGGCCCAGAAAAGCAGACTAGAGCCAGAGAACATGCAGAAACCAACAACAACATTCATTCCGCATAGTTTTAGTTTTTCAGATCTAGTTTTACTCCTCCTCTAGGTTTTCTCTCTACACATTCATAGTTTTTAGGATTCGTTATTTTTCATTGTTTTTGCATTGGGATATTGAGAAGAGTTATTGCCTCATCAAGACTTTGACATTCTAGTTCGTTCTCTTTACTTGTCTCTTACTCTTCCATGTTCCTTAATTTACTTAATTTTACTATTGGGTTATTTTAGCATTTATTAATACAATAATCAATTTTATTTTTAATTAATCTTTTGATTATTATTTATCATGTCTTTCTTTAATTCCCTTTTTTATGTTATGAATTTTACATTTACAATGAGCGAGTAGTTCCCTAACTTGATGGGGAGTTGATTGAAAGGAACCCTTGAGTTGGGATGCTCAAGAGAAAGATTGTAATTGGGTTTATTGTTGGATTTCTCTCTAGTCATTAACACCAATCCTCCCAAGAGTGGATTGGAACTTGTGGATAGAAACAGTATTCCAGCTTGTTTGACTTTCCCTTACTTAGTAAGGGACAACTAAACATAATAATCCTCAATTGTCAATTAATCTTGAGAGTACTCCAACAAGAATAGGGCTTCCAGCTAATCAACTCTCAGTCAAGGATTTTATTTAAATTTATATAAATTCTCTAAATTAATTTTTTGCCATTCAACTCAAACCTTTTTGAAAACATCTGATTAATAAAATAGCACACTTTTCTGCAGCTCGTTGGGAGACGACCTGGGATTCAGACTCCCAGTATTTTAATTTTAATTTCTATGACACCCTTCTAAATTGATAATCGGATTTCTGGTTGGTTGAGAACTATACTTGCAACGCATATTTTATAATCATTCTTAACTCGCCAATTTCCGCAAGCATCAATTTTTGGCGCCTTTGCCGGGGAGTTGCAATAGAGTGCTAAAGTTATTAATTGGAATTTATTTATTTGCGTTTTATTTTATTTTGCTACTATGAGCTGCTTGTTTCTCTCGTTAGATGACACGTTCGCTTCCTGATCCAAGCTTGCTAGTATTCAATCTTGAGATTGAGAGAACTATTTCACGAATAAGGCAAGCTCGGTGTCGGTTAGTCCTCTCTGAGGGCGGATCTGAAACGTCACTTGAGAAAGAAACCAGCCCCCGTTCTACTGATTTGGTTGTTTCACGTGCAGGTAACATGGCAGCAGCCAGGAGAGTTACTATCCAGGAGGCTGGAGCCCCTGATTTTACAATGCAACCATTTCAAGCGCATCACCCAGCAGTGGCTACAGACTTTGAAATAAAGACCGCACTGCTCAATTTGATGCCCAAGTTTCATGGCTTACCCGCTCAAGAGCCTATCAAGCACCTGAGAGATTTTCAAGCAGCCTGTTCTACTGTCAGGCGTGATGGTGCAGATGAAACTTTAATTTTGCTGAAAGCTTTCCCATTTTCTCTTGAAGGGAAGGCAAAAGAGTGGTACTACACTCAACCAGCAGCAATTGTATCCAACTGGGATACGCTGAGAAGAGAATTCTTGGAAAAGTTCTTTCCAGCTGAAGTTACTGATAAACTGAGGAAAGACATTTCCATGATTGTTCAGGATGACTCTGAAACTCTTTATGAGTACTGGGAGGACTTCAATAATCTTCTGGAAGCTTGCCTCCACCATATGATTGACAAGATAGTGTTACTCAGTTATGTCACACAAGGCATGAGGCCCCAAGATAAGACCACATTGGAGAGTGCTAGCAATGGGTCTATGAAAAAGTACAAGACCACTGATGAGGTATGGAAATTGTTCAGTGACTTAGCTGAATCTACTAGGAATCACAGGCAGAAACAAGGCCATGCAAAAGCCGTTGCAGAAGTATCCTCTAGCAGAGAGACTACTGCTTTAACTCAGAGTATCTGTGAAATGACAACTTGCTGAAGCAGATGCAATTGAATCAACAACAAGTTCAGCAAGCTCAACCTTCTCCACCACAGCAAAACCAACAGTTAGTCCCACAGAGAGTTTGTGGAATTTGTTCTAATTATAGCCACTATACTGATGAATGTCCGCAGCTCCAGCAAGAAGACAACACCGTGGCAGCCACACATAACTTCTATGACCGCCCCAACCAAGGGCACAATCAATGTGGCAATTACAACCACGGATGGCAAGACAATTCTAACCAAAATTGGAGGGACAACAACAATAGAGGAGGCAGAGATAATCAGGGAAATCAGAGGTGGAATAACAATAACAATAGGCAGCAGAATCATAATCAGCCTCACAGAACACCTCACCTGAGGCAATCCAAAGGACCACAGAATACCCAACAGCAGACTTCTTAATTTACCTATCCTTCTTCTTCTGCCAATGATGACTTACTATAATCTATTGACCGGAGACAGCAGACCATGGAAAATAACATTAATGCCACTCTAAATGGTCTGACCGCTACTTTGCAGGCTCTTGTCTCCCAGATTGGATCAATGAATAACTCCAATAATCAACCTTTGAGCTCTAGTGGAATTCCCTCTCAACCATTACCCAATCCCAAGGGTGGTATTAATGCCATCACCCTAAGGTCCGGAACCACATTGCAGGAGAGGAACCAGGAGGAGCCAAGCTCACCAGAACACGCCTCAGGTGAACAAGTAGTGGAAATAGAAGATGTTGAAGAGGAGGAAGACATACAGGACATAGATGAAAAAGAAGAAGTTCGACCACAGGAGGAAGCATCAAAAGGCGCAGACACTGCAGAAGACACCACTCCTATTCCATTTCCACAACTTGCAAGGAAGCCCAAGAAGCAGCTGGAACATGATCCAAAAATGGTAGAGATATTCAAAAAGGTTGAGGTAACTGTTCCTCTATTTGATGTTATTCAACAGGTACCTAAGTATGAAAAGTTTCTAAAAGATTTATGTATACATAAAGACAAAATTAATGAATTAGAAACTATTCCTTTAGGAAGTTCCATATCTGCTTTAATGGGAGGTTTACCTGAAAAGTGTAGTAACCCAGGTCCTTGTATAGTCAATTGTACTATTGGTGGTGTGATAATTTCTAATTGCATGTGTGATTTAGGAGCATGTGTGAGTATAATGCCTTTGTCTATATATGATGTTTTGAGGCTCCCTCCCTTAAAAAGATCGGCGGCTCGTTTTGTGTTAGCAGATAAAAGCATTATTACAGTGGTTGGAGTTGCTGAAGATGTATTAGTGGGCATTAAGGGACTCATGTTCCCCATTGATTTTTATATCCTGGAAATGCCCCAAAATGACTCAGACAAGCCATCATCAATCCTACTCGGAAGGCTATTCTTGAAGACCTTAAAGTTTAAATTAGATGCTTTTTCAGGAACATACTCTTTTGAAATAGATGGCAGAGTAGTAATCTTCAATCTGAATGGAGTTATAAAGCATCCTCCGGAGGATCATTCTATCCTCCAGTGTGACATTATAGATGAAACCGTGGCTGAAGTTCACCAGGAGGAATTTGAAGAGAAGCACACAGGACAAAGTCCAAGTGTGGGGACATTCTCAGAGGACAATGACAGTGCCTTACCACTATTACCAGCTCCAGACAACCCAGAGCCTGAACAAGATCAGAAGTTGGAATTAAAACCCCTTCCTCCACACCTCAAATATGCTTACCTTGAAGACGGGTAGAAGTTTCCAGTTATCATTGTAAGGGAACTCACTTCTCAACAGGAAGAGCAGCTACTCGGTGTGCTGAGGAGGCACAAGAAGGCAATTGGTTGGAGTTTGGCAGACATAGTAGGCATAAACCCTCAAGTCTTTGAGCATAGAATATTTTTAGAAGAGGGAGCAAGACCTGTCCGTCAACCCCAGAGAAGACTGAAGCCCACTATCCTAGAGGTTGTCAAAAAGGAAGTGACCAGACTACTAGAGGCAGACATCATCTATCCCATCTCAGACAGTGAATGGGTAAGCCCAGTACAAGTGGTGCCAAAGAAGTCTGGAGTCACTGCGGTGAAGAATGAGCATGGAGAGCTCCTGACAACCAGAGTTCAGAACGCCTGGAGGGTCTGCATTGACTACAGACGCCTCAACCAAGCAACCCGTAAGGATCACTATCCTCTTCCATTCATTGATCAAATGCTGGATCGCCTGTCAGGTAAATCGCATTATTGTTTTTTAGATGGTTACACAGGTTATTTCCAGATTCATATAGCTCTTGAGGATCAGGAAAAGACCACTTTTACATGTCCTTTTGGGACTTATGGTTACAAGAGAATGCCCTTTGGCTTGTGCAATGCACCAGCTACTTTCCAAAGGTGTATGATGAGTCTTTTCTCTGATCTTATTGAAGATTGTATGGAGGTTTTTATGGATGATTTTAGTGTATACGGTGATTCCTTTAGCCTTTGCTTAGATGGATTATCTAGAGTATTAGATAGATGTGTCAGTATAAACCTTTATTGAATTTTGAAAAATGTCACTTTATGGTTAAACAAGGGATTGTACTAGGACATGTTGTGTCTAACACTGGCATTTCTGTAGATCCAGCAAAGGTGGATGTTATTTCTAGTTTACCTTACCCCTCTTCTGTGAGGGAGGTCCGTTCTTTCCTTGGTCACGCAGGTTTTTACAGGAGGTTCATTAAGGACTTCAGTAAGGTAGCACTTCTCTTATCCAGACTACTGCAGAAAGATATTGAGTTTGAGTTCAGTAAAAATTGCAAACAAGCGTTTGATAAGCTGAAGACCGCACTAACTCAAGCTCCAATTGTGAGAGGACCAGACTGGAGCCAACCATTTGAAATAATGTGTAATGCTTGCAACCATGCCGTAGGAGCAGCACTGGCTCAGCGTGAAGGTAAGGATCCTTTTGTTATTGCTTACGTGTCTAAAACCTTAGATGCTGCTCAGTCGAATTACACTACTACTGAGAAAGAGCTTCTTGCTATTGTTTTCGCTCTGGATAAATTCCGAGCCTATTTACTTGGTACTAAAGTAGTAGTGTATTCAAACCACGCAGCTCTAAAGTATTTATTAGCTAAAAAGGAGTCCAAACCAAGGCTTATACGTTGGATACTGCTATTACAAGAATTTGATTTAGAAATTAAGGACATGAGTGGTAACCAGAATTTAGTGGCAGACCACTTGAGTCGCCTTGAACATATTACAGATGACTCCACTCCTATAGCTGATAATTTCCCATTTGATAACCTGCAAGCAGTATCTGAGATAGTCCCTTGGTATGCACCTGTAGCTAATTATCTAGTTAGCCGCACCGTCCCTCCGAACTTTTCTAAGCATTAAAGGGACAAGCTGAAAAGCGAGTCTAAATATTATATATGGGATGACCCATATTTATGGAGATGTGGCGCTGACCAGGTAATTAGACGGTGTGTGCCTCAATCAAAATTCCAGTCCATCTTAGAGGCCTGTCACTCATCTGAGAGTGGAGGACATTTTGGCCCCCAAAGAACTGCTAGAAAAATCTTAGACTGTGGATTCTGGTGGCCTACTCTTTTTAGGGACGCTGCTGAATTTTGTAGATCTTGTTTCCCATGCCAGAAATTTGGTAATATATCCAGGAGGGATGAGATGCCTCAACAGATTATGCTTTTCTGTGAAATTTTTGATGTTTGGGGCATTGACTTCATGGGTCCATTTCCAAATTCTAATGGTTATTTCTATATATTGTTAGCTGTGGATTACGTTTCCAAATGGGTGGAAGCAATTCCTACCCGCAATGATGATGCTGACACTGTTGTTTCCTTTGTGAGAAACCATATTATTTGTCACTTTGGATCACCACGAGCAACCGTGAGCGATCAAGGCACCCATTTTTGTAACAGGAGACTAACAGGATTAATGAAGAAGCATGGGATAATTCATAAAGTTGCAACAGCCTACCATCCTCAGACTAATGGGCAAGCCGAGGTGTCAAATAGAGAGATAAAGCGTATCTTGCAGAAGATAGTCAAACCTCATAGAAGAGACTGGAGCACCAGGCTACAAGATGCACTTTGGGCATACAGGACAGCATACAAAACACCCATTGGGATGAGCCCTTTCTGCTTAGTTTATCGAAAAGCTTGTCATCTCCCTGTTGAAGTAGAGCACAAAGCCTTCTGGGCAGTAAAGGAATGCAACATGGGAATTGAAAAGGCCGGAGCTGAAAGGAAGTTGCAACTGCAGGAACTGGAGAGCCTTCGCCTAGAAGCTTATGAGAACTCAAGATTATACAAGGAGAAGATGAAGGCTGTACATGATCAGCACATCAAGAGGAAAGAGTTCCAACCTGGGGACTTAGTCCTCCTCTATAAATCTCGACTGAGGCTCATGCCAGGCAAGTTGAGATCAAGATGGGAAGGTCCATACAGAGTAGAGAAGGCCGAACCGTACGGAGTTTATCACCTAAGTCATCCTTCAAGCTCTGAACTTATCAAAGTTAATGGACATCGTTTAAAGCTGTACCATGGTGAGAAGTTGAAGAAAAACAAGGAGCTTGAGATCTTCCTCTTGGAAGATCCCTACATAGCCGAAGACTGAGCTAGTGGAGCGTCCAACTTACGGACGTTAAAGCAAAGTGCTAGGTGGGAGACAACCCACCATGGTATGATCGTTCTTTTCATTATTTTTAGTTTTCTTATTCGATAACTCTTCTCTTCATTAGTACATTTCGTGCATCTGCATTTACATACCTTTATTTTAATTAAAAAAAATCAAAAAATCACGCGACGCGACCGCCTCATTGACACGTCCGCGTCGCAAGGAGATGGGAGACAATAATAATATGAACAGAGAGTTACGCAGGAGTAGGGCTGGAGGCGTGCCAATGGCACAAATCACCCCACGCGACTGCGTCATATGGGAATAATGGCCTCCAAAGCGACCGCGTGCCCCACGCGGCCGCGTGACCAGGGTTTCGACGTCAAAATGGTGGACACCCGAAAGTTGTGCTAGAGTGGTGTTGGACTAGCGCTAGACGCGCAGTCCCTTTCACGCGATCGCGTGCCCTACGTGACCGCGTCGTATCCCAATAATAGACCACTCACGCGATCGCATACCCCATGCGATCGCGTCACCCAAAATTTGGCACTAATATGATTTTGAACAGAGAGTTGTGCGAGTGCGAGGCTACCCTCGTGCCATTAGCCTAAAACGGGTCACGTGACCACGTGACCGACGTAACCGCGTCATTGAGTTTAAGCGCAAGTCGCGCGACCGCGTGCCCCACGCGACCGCGTCGCTTGCGCGGCACAGTTTTCCTAATTTGCCAATTATCATATCTTTTTCTCCCCAAATCCTATTTTTTCTTTTCCCTCCTTATTTCTTCTCCCTCCCTTCCTCCCTTCTTCCTTATTTCTCACTTTTAACTCTCTCTCACCCCCATTAACAAAGTTTTTCTTTCTCCTTCCCTCCTTACTTTTCTATTATTCTTCTTATTTTTATATGTCATCTTCTTTTCTTTTCTTTTTTCCCTTCATTATTCATATTTTCTTTTTCTTTCTTTTTCCTTTTTACTTGGTGTTATCAATTTATGTGAGTCATTATTTATTATTATATGCTTGTGGATTGTTGTAAATTTGTTTAACAATTATATATTTCTTTTTAAGGGATTACTTGCATGTTCAAATTCTTATTTTCAAGAGCTTCTTCTACATGCATGCTATGTGTTTGTGAAAAAGCCCATATGGCACTATGTACTTCTCTACATTTTTCTACTCTAATATTCAATGCTTGCTTTTCAAAAATTCCCTTTACTATTTTATTCATTGAATTTAATTGTCAACACAAACATGATGGTTAGTTACGAGTGATAACATGTTTAAATTGGACATTGAATGCTTGATATATGCTACTCATGCCTTTGCCTGCATGCCAATAAACCCCTTGCATTTATTTGTCCCCATATGCACTTGCTATATTCCCATTGATGAACTTTTCACATGTAGTCCGGACCATGTGTTAACGCCATTCTTCTTTATTGTGCATTGATTATCACTTACATCACCCTCTTCCTTGCTCTATCCCTTTAAATTTAATTTACTTTCTCTTCCCTTTTTCAGGATGGCCACCAAGAAAGGAAAAGAGAAAGCTACTCCCAAACAACTAGCAAGAAGAGGTACAAAGAGAGCATTAGTGGCTGAACCCTCTTCAACTGCGATAAAGCCCTCAACAAAGAAAATTAAGAGGATCATAAAGGTTGATGATAAAGAAAAAGCCTTCTCAGCAAAGGATACTGCGCGATTCCCCAATCGCTACTGTGAGCAGATGTTCCCCATCCTGGCTGAAAGGAGTTACAGCAACGAATACCTTCTTCTCCTCCCGCCAAATATTGCTACCTTTGTTGAGCCGCAAATTGCCCAAAGACAATGGGGTTTCCTACAAAGACAGCCAAGGCAGGTCAATCTTTCTTGGGTAGTCGAGTTCTACTCCAACTTCCACCTGCCAACCCTGCAGTCTGTCTATGTCCGTCAGAAACAAGTCCCCATTACAGAAGAGGCCATTCAAAAAGTTCTAAGTCTTCCCCCTGTTCCAGAAGGACTGGACGCCTTTCAAGAAGCCGTAATCAAGTGCCAGATGTACCAATTGGACTGGGACGCCGTTCTCAGAGTTATCACACTACCTGGCAGCAGATGGATCTACGGATACCATCGTACCCGCCCTAAGGGAATTTCAGCTTCAGCACTTACCTTGGAGGCTCGCGTATGGGCACAGATTATGTCCCATTACGTCTTTCCGAACACTCACGAGTCCTCCTTCACTACGGACATGGCCGTTCTACTATGGTGCATCCTTACAGACCAACCTCTGAATCTACCAAGACATCTCCGGAATGCCATGGGACACGTACAAATCACGGGCAACTTACCTTTTCCCGCCCTGGTCTCAGATCTTGTCTCAGATCTTGTCTCAGCAGCCGGAGTCTCCTACAGAGCTGGGGACACCAAAGCCATGCTTCCACGGGATGATTAGTTTGTCCCCAACGGGAAGTACCTTAGACTTCCAGCAGCCACTATTAGCCAGCCCACTGAACCAATTGAAGATATTCTTTCTTCAAAACTACAGGCACCTACAACAGCCCAACTGCTCCATCAGATACTTGAAAAGTTGGATCGGCAGGAACAGAAAGCTAAGCTGAGATAGCGCCGTAACAAGCACCGATTCACATACCTCAAAAAGCTGATTATGGGAAAATTCAAGGACTCAGACACCCCGGACTCCATTTCTTTTACCAGCATAGGAAGCCATGATGGTTCCGACTGTGGAGATACTGCTACCAGCCCACCTTTGTTCTTAACAGATGGCACCGAGGACGGTGCAAAGCCTTAAGTGTGGGGAGGTCGGTCTGTACCTGACTTCCGGAGGTAATTTCTCTTCCCTAGCACCAATAAATTAGGATATTTAGTTAGATTTTTCTTTTGTAGAATAGGATAAATTGCATAGTAATAGATTAGTTGCATACATGTTCTGCTTGATTAAAAAGACAATAAGTTTCTTCTAAGACCCTATCTTTGGAACAAAATTTCACTAATTTTAATTAAAACTTTTATGTTAAATTTGCTTGAAGTTGTATTTGGAACATATTTTTGAGCTAAAGAACACACAACCTGTGAGATTTGAGCCTTTATGAATGGTTACATTATTTAACCATAATTATTTTATTCTTGTGTGTTTACTTCTCTATGATTGTAATCTATATTTTGTTTCATCCTATATGCCCAATATTTATTATATTTATATGTTTGCATATAATTGAGGCCATTATTTGTTTAGCTCACTTATCGAAATAAAGCCTACCCTTTCAATTACCTTTGGTAGCCACTTTGAGCCTTTAAATCCCATTTGTTCTATATTTTACCACATTACTAGCCTTAAGCGGAAAAATAAGTATATACCCCAAATTGAATCTTTGGTTAGCTTAAGATAAAATTGTGTGTGTTATTTAAGTATGGGAAATTGTAGGAACAAAGGATAATAAGGGAATGAGTCATGATAATATTATGGGAATTTGGATACCTACTCATGTGAAACTATAAGAATTAAAACTCTATGTGCATTGATAAGCTATGTTATTTTTATGTTTCTATGTTTATGAAAAAAATAAAAAAATAAATATAAAATATATTCAACAAATAAATAAGGGGACAAAATTACCCCAATGCTAAGTCAAGCATTCAAAGATCAATGCATGTATGATAAAATTAAAATAAAAGATTGAAACATGAGTATGGAATGTGAAAGGAAATTTCTGGGTAGCTAGGTATGAATTTTAAAAGTTACATAGAATATATATAGGTTATGTTAAAGCTTGGGTTAATTGAAGATTCAATTTATAAGCTTACTTAGCCATATATGCATCCTTACCCTTGTCTTGGCCCCATTACAACCTTGAAAAGACCTCATGATGTTTGCATTGGTATATTAAATGTTGTTGATTGGTTAGGAGAAGAACAAAAATTAGAGAGCATGATTAGAGAAGGATAAAGTGATGACCTTATACACTAGAGAGACTAGAGTGTACATACATCATCAGTGAAGGTTCCATGCTTGAATTTCTATATTCCCTGCTTTCATGAGCTATCTTCTTGTATTTTCATCTGTTCTTACTGTATAAGAATTGAGTTAGTGGAATTTGATTTGTAATTATTTTGAAGAGCTTATTTACTTTAGATCAAGTGGACAAGAATCATATAGTTGCATTCGCATATATAGGCTGCATTGCATTTCATAGGTTTTACATGTTCTTACTCATTCATTTTGTCTCCTGCAGCTAAGCATGAGGACATGCTAATGTTTAAGTGTGGGGAGGTTGATAAACCACTATTTTATGGTTTATATTGTGTTTAATTATGTGGTTTTATCATGATCTTTACCCACTTATTCATTAAATAAGCATGCATTTATAATTCCTTCCTAAAGTTATTGCATGATTGAAAACTTGCTTCCTAGAGACTTTTAATTATGTATTTTATTTCTCTTTTATTCCATTTGATGTCGTGATCTGTGTGTTAAGTGTTTCAGGCTTTATAGGGCATGAATGAGTTAGAGATTGGAAAGGGAGCTTGCAAAAATGGAAGAAACACAAGAAATTGAGGAGATGACCAGCGAGAAGCGACGCGGCCGCATGGATGACGCGACCGCGCGGCATGGAATAGCACGAGTGACGCGGTCGCATGGATGACACGACCGCGTGGCAAAGCAGAAAGCCGAATGACGCGGCCACATGGATGACGTGACCGCGTGACATGCGCGATCTGCATAATCTGCAGAATCGCTGGGGGCAATTTCGGGCCTTATTTTGACCCAATTTTTGGCCCAGAAAAGCATACTAGGGCCAGAGAACATGCAGAAACCAACAACAACATTCATTCCGCATAGTTTTAGTTTTCAGATCTAGTTTTACTCCTCCTCTAGGTTTTCTCTCTACACATTCATAGTTTTTAGGATTCATTATTTTTCATTGTTTTTGCATTGGGATATTGAGAAGAGTTATTGCCTCATCAAGACTTCGACATTCTAGTTTGTTCTCTTTACTTGTCTCTTACTCTTCCATGTTCCTTAATTTACTTAATTTTACTATTGGGTTATTTTAGCATTTATTAATACAAGAATCACTTTTATTTTTAATTAATCTTTTGATTATTATTTATCATATCTTTCTTTAATTCCCTTTCTTATGTTATGAATTTTACATTTACAATGAGCGAGTAGTTCCCTAACTTGATGGGGAGTTCATTGAAAGGAACCCTTGAGTTGGGATGCTCAAGAGAAAGATTGTAATTGGGTTTATTGTTGGATTGCTCTCTAGTCATTAACACCAATCCTCCCAAGAGCGGATTGGAACTTGTGGATAGAAATAGCATTCCAGCTTGTTTGACTTTCCCTTACTTAGTAAGGGACAACTAAACATAATAACCCTCAATTGTCAATTAATCTTGAGAGTACTCCAACAAGAATAGGTCTTCCAGCTAATCAACTCCCAGTCAAGGCTTTTATTTAAATTTATATAAATTCTCTAAATTAATTTTCTGCCATTCAACTCAAACCTTTTTTAAAACATCTGATTAATAAAATAGCACACTTTTCTACAGCTCGTTGGGAGACAACCTGGGATTCATACTCCCAGTATTCTAATTTTAATTTCTATGACACCCTTCTAAATTGATAAGCAGATGTCTGGTTGGTTGAGAACTATACTTGCAACGCATATTTTATAATCATTCTTAACTCGCTAATTTCCGCAAGCATCAAGTTCCCTAATGAGGAACCAAAGGAATCTGAGGCTCATATAGAGGCCATAGAGATTCCACTGAACTTACTGTTGCCATTCATGAGCTTTTATGAGTATTCTTCCTCTGAAGAGGATGAAGATATTATTGAAGAGCAAGTTGCTCAATATCTAGGAGCAATCATGAAGCTGAATGCCAAGTTATTTGGTAATGAGACTTGGGAGGATGAACCCCCCATTACTAATCAATGAACTAAATGATCTGGTTTAACTGAAATTACCTCAAAAGAAACAGGATCCTGGAAAGTTCTTAATACCTTGTACCATAGGCACCATGACCTTTGAGAAAGCTCTGTGTGACCTGGGGTCAGGGATAAACCTCATGCCCCTATCTGTAATGGAGAAACTAGGGATCTTTGAGGTACAAGTTGCAAGAATCTCACTAGAGATGGCAGACAATTCAAGGAAATAGGCTTATGGACTAGTAGATGATGTCTTGGTGAAGGTTGAAGGCCTGTACATCCCTGTTGATTTTATAATCCTAGACACTGGGAAGGATGAGGATGAATCCATCATCCTAGGAAGACCCTTCCTAGCTACAGCAAGAGCTATGATTGATGTGGACAGAGGAGAGTTAGTCCTTCAATTGAATGAGGACTACCTTGTGTTTAAGGCTCAAGGATCTTCTTTTGTAACCATGGAGAGGAAGCATGAAAAGCTTCTCTTAATACATAGTGAAACAGAGCCCCCACACTCAACTTCTAAGTTTGATGTTGGGAAGCCATCATTAAGCTCTAAATTTCTGTGAAGCTCTCTAAGAGCTCACTGTCAAGCTATTGACATTAAAGAAGCACTTGTTGGGAGGCAACCTAATGTTATTTAATTATATTTATTTGTTTTCCATTGTTATTTTATGTTTTCTTTAGGTTGATGATCATGTGAAGTCACAAAAACAAATGAAAAATAAAAAAACAGAATGAAAAACAGCATCAAAAATAGAACACCCTGGAGGACAGGCTTACTGTCGTTTAAACGCCAGTAAGGATAGCAGAATGGGCGTTAAACGCCAGCATGGGCAGCACTCTGGGCGTTTAACGCCAGAAAGGGCTGTCTGCCATCTGGCTGGCATTAAACGCCAGAAATGGGCATCTGGCTGGCGTTTAATGCCAGAAATGGGCAGCAGACTGGCTTTTAATTCCAGGAAAGGTAGCAGAGTTGGCGTTAAACGCCAGATTTGGTACAGAATGGGCGTTTGAATGCCAGAATGGTGCAGGGACTCAAATTTCTTGACACTACAAGATCTCCACCAACCCCACCTCTTCTTCTCTCCTCTTCACACCTTTCCATATCACTCTTCCCCAAACACCCTTGACCAATCCCATCAATAACTCTTCCCCAAATACCCCTCACCTATCAAATCTTACCCTCTTTTCCATAATCTCTTCACCACTCACTTCCACCCATCATAAAACCTCACCTACCTCACCATTCAAATTCAAACCATTTCCCTCCCAAACCCAACCCCTCATAGACGGCTACCCTCTCTCCCTTACCCTATAAATACCCCTCCTTACCACCTTTAATTTTACACATCATACACATTACACCCCACTTGGCCGAACCCTCTCCTCACCTCCATCTCCCTCATTTCTTCTTCTTCTACTTATTTCTTTCTTCGTTTGCTCGAGGACGAGCAAACATTCTAAGTTTGGTGTAGAAAAAGCATTGCTTTTTTTTTTGTTTTTCATAACCTTTAATGGAACCTAAGGCCGGAGAAACCTCTAGAAAGAGGAAAGGGAAGGCAATTGCTTCCACCTCCGAGTCATGGGAGATGGAGAGATTCATCTCAAAGGTCCATCAAGACCACTTCTATGAAGTTGTGGCCAAGAAAAAGGTGATCTCCGAGGTCCCCTTCAAGCTCAAAAAGAGTGAATATCCGGAGATTCGACATGAGATTCGAAGGAGAGTGGTGCACGAAATTGTGATCTCCAGGCTCGAACAAATCCTGGTAATGGCTCCAGAGCTTGGTGCTCTGATCTTAATTCATAATTGTCACAACTTCGATACAACTAACCAGCAAGTGCACTGGGTCGTCCAAGTAATACCTTACGTGAGTAAGGGTCGAATCCCATGGAGATTGTTGGTATGAAGCAAGCTATGGTCACCTTGTAAATCTCAGTCAGGCGGATATAAAATAATCATGGAGTTTTCGAATAATAAATAATAGAATAGGGATAGAGATACTTATGTAATTCATTGGTGAGAATTTCAGATAAGCGAATGGAGATGCTTTTCGTTCCTCTGAACCTCTGCTTTCCTGCTATCTTCATCCAGTCAGTATTACACCTTTCCATGGCGGGCTTTATGTGATACATCACCACTGTCACTGGCTACTTTCGGTCATCTCTCGGGAAAATGATCCAATGTCCTGTCACGGCACGGCTAATCGTCTGGAGGCATCACCCTTGTCAATGGCTTCATCTTATCCTCTCAGTGAATAATATGCTCACGCACCCTGTCACGGCACGGCTATTCATCTGTCGGTTCTCGATCATGCTGGAATAGGATTTACTATCCTTTTGCGTCTGTCACTAACGCCATGCAATCGCGAGTTAGGAGCTCGTCACAGTCATCCAATCATTGAATCCTACTCGGAATACCACAGACAAGGTTTAGACTTTCCGGATTCTCTTGAATGCCGCCATCATTCTAGCTTATGCCACGAAGATTCTGGTTAGGAGATCTAAGAGATACTCATTCTAGCTTAATTCATGTAGAACAGAAGTGTTTGTCAGGCACGCGTTCATAAGGGAGAAGGATGATGAGCGTCACACATAATCATCACCTTCATCACGTTCTTGGGTGCGAATGGATATCTTAGAAGCGAAATAAGAAGAATTGAATAGAAAACAGTAGTACTTTGCATTAATCTTTGAGGAACAGCAGAGCTCCACACCTTAATCTATGGAGTGTAGAAACTCTACCGTTAAAAATACATAAGTGAAAGGTCCAGGCATGGCCGAGATGGCCAGCCCCCTAAACGTGATCACAGGATCAGAATACAATCCAGGATGCCTAATACAATAGTAAGAGGTCCTATTTATAATAAACTAGCTACTAGGGTTTACATGAGTAAGTATTTGATGTATAAATCCACTTCCGGGGCCCACTTGGTGTGTGTTTGGGCTGAGCTTAAGTGTTGCACGTGCAGAGGCCATTTGTGGAGTTGAACACCAGTTTTTGTGCCAGTTTGGGCGTTCAACTCTGGTTTTGGATCCTTTTCTGGCGCTGGACGCCAGATTTGGGTAGAAAGCTGGCGTTGAACGCCAGTTTATGTCGTCTATTCTTGGCCAAAGTATGGACTATTATATATTGCTGGAAAGCCCTGGATGTCTACTTTCCAACGCAATTGGAAGCGCGCCATTTCGAGTTCTGTAGCTCCAGAAAAATCCACTTTGAGTGCAGGGAGGTCAGAATCCAACAGCATCAGCAGTCCTTTTTCAACCTCTGAATCTGATTTCTGCTCAAGTCCCTCAATTTCAGCCAGAAAATACCTGAAATCACAGAAAAACACACAAACTCATAGTAAAGTCCAGAAATGTGAATTTAACACAAAATCTATTAAAAACATCCCTAAAAGTAACTAGATCCTACTAAAAACATACTAAAAACAATGTCAAAAAGCGTATAAATTATGCGCTCATCACAACACCAAACTTAAATTGTTGCTTGTCCCCAAGCAACTGAAAATCAAAGTAGGATAAAAAGAATAGAATATACTATAAATTCCAAACTATCAATGAAACAGAGCTTCAATCATATGAGCGGGACTTATAGCTTTTTGCCTCTTGAATAGTTTTGGCATTTCACTTTATCCATTGAGGTTCAGAATGATTGGCATCTATAGGAACTTCAGATTTCGAATAGTGTTATTGACTCTCTTAGTTCAGTATGATGATTCTTGAACACAGCTTCTGTATGAGTCTTGGCCGTGGCCCTAAGCACTTTGTTTTCCAGTATTACCACCGGATACATAAATGCCACAGACACATAATTGGGTGAACCCTTTCAGATTGTGACTCAGCTTTGCTAAAGTCCCCAATTAGAGGTGTCCAGGGTTCTTAAGCACACTCTTTTTTTTTGCTTTGGACCTTGACTTTAACCGCTCAGTCTCAAGTTTTCACTTGACACCTACACGCCACAAGCACATGGTTAGGGACAGCTTGGTTTAGCCGCTTAGACCAGGATTTTATTCCTTTAGGTCCTCCTATCCACTGATGCTCAAAGCCTTGGGATCCTTTTTATTTGCCCTTGCCTTTTGGTTTTAAGGGTTGTTGGCTTTTTGCTCTTGCCTCTTGGTTTTAAGAGCTTTGGCTTTTTCTGCTTGCTTTTTCTTTTTCTTCTAAAATTTTTTTTTTCATTTTTTTTTCGCCTATTTTTTTTCTGCAAGCTTTGTTCTTTGCTGGTTTTTCTTGCTTCAAGAATCATTTTTATGATTTTTCAGATTATCAAATAACATGTCTCCTAGTCATCATTCTTTCAAGAGCCAACATATTTAACATTCTTAAACAACAACTTCAAAAGACATATGCACTGTTCAAGCATACATTCCGAAAACAAGAAGCATTGTCACCACATCAATATAATTGAGCTAAGTTCAAGGATAAATTCGAAACTCATGTACTTCTTGTTCTTTTGATTTAAAACAGTTTTTATTTAAGAGAGGTGATGGATTCATAGGACATTCATAACTTTAAGACATAGTTACTACTACTAATGATCATGTAATGAAGACACAAACATAGATAAGCACATAACATAGAAAATGAAAAACAGAGAAAGCAAGAACAAGGAATGAATCCACCTTAGTGATGGTGGCGTTTCCTTCTTGAGGAACCAATGATGTCCTTAAGCTCCTCTATGTCTCTTCCCTGCCTTTGTTGCTCCTCCTTCATTGCTTTTTAGATCTTCTCTGATTTCATCAATGGTGATGGAGTGCTCTTGATGTTCCACCCTTAGTTGCTTCCAATAATTGTGTGGAAGAAAATGAATCCCCTGAGGTATCTCAGGGATCTCTTGATTTGCAGTCAAATGTTCTACCACTGAGCTATAGACCCTTGATGGAAGCTTTTGTCTTCCCTTTCCTCTTTCTAGAGGTTTCTCTGGCCTTAGGTGCCATCAAGGGTTATGGAAAAAACAAAAAAGCTATGATTTTACCACACCAAACTTAGAATGTTGCTCGCCCTCGAGCAAAAGAAGAAAGAATAGAAGAATAAGAAGATATGGAGGAGATGGAGGGATCTGTGTATGGATGTGAGTGGTGAATGGAGAACAGAAGGGATGGTCATAAATGGAGAGAGAGAGGGTGAGGTGGGTGAGGGATTCACAGATCCTGAGATGATCCTGTGGTGTCCACAGATCTTGAGGTGATCCTGTGGTGTCCACAGATCCTGAGGTGTCAAGGCATTTACATCCCTGCACCAATTTAGGCATGCAAAATGCCCTTGCACACAACTCTGGGCGTTCAGCGCCAGGTTGGTGCCCATTTTGGGCGTTCAACGCCCATTTGCTGCCATTTCTGGCGTTAAACGCCAGAACCATGCTTGTTCTGGGCGTTCAGCGCCAGAACCATGCTCTGTTCTGGCGTTTGAACGCCAGACAGATGCTCCTCCAGGGTGTGATTTTTCTTCTGCTATTTTTGACTCCGTTTTCATTTTTTATATTTATTTTGTGACTCCACATGATCATGAACATAAGAAAACATGAAAAACAATAAAAATAAGAATTAGATAGACATTGGGTTGCCTCCCAACAAGCGCTTCTTTAATGTCAATAGCTTGACAGTGGGCTCTCATGGAGCCTCACAGATGTGCAGAGCTTTGTTGAGACTCTCCAACACCAAACTTAGTGTTTGGATATGGGAGTTCAACACCAAACTTAGAGTTTGGTTGTGGCCTCCCAACACCAAACTTAGAGTTTGACTGTGGGGGCTCTGCTTGACTCTGCTTGGAGAGAAGCTTTTTCTGCTTCCTCTCCATGGTTGCAGAGGGAGATCCTTGAGTTTTAAACACAAGGGAGTTCTCATTCCATTGAAGGAATATTTCACCTCTGTCAACATCAATCACAGCTCTTGCTGTGGCCAGGAAAGGTCTTCCTAGGATGATGGATTCATCCTCTTCCTTTCCAGTATCCAGGACTATGAAATCAGCAGGGATGTAAAGGCCTTCAACCTTTACTAACACGTCCTCTACTTGTCCATAAGCCTGTTTTCTTGAGCTGTCTTCCATCTCTAGTGAGATTTTAGCAACTTGCACCCCATAGATTCCCAGTTTCTCTATTACAGAAAGGGGCATGAGGTTTATCCCTGAACCAAGGTCAAACAGAGCCTTAAAGATCATGGTGCCTATGGTACAAGGTAATATGAACTTTCCAGGATCCTGTCTCTTTTGAGGCAATGTCAGTTGATCCAGATCACTTAGTTCATTGATGAACAAGGGAGGTTCAACTTCCCATGTATCAATGCCAAATAATTTGGCATTCAGCTTCATGATTGCACCAAGAAACTTGGCAGTTTGCTCTTCAGTAACATCCTCATTCTCTTCAGAAGAGGAATACTCATCAGAGCTCATGAAGGGCATAAGGAGGTTCAATGGAATCTCTATGGTCTCTAGATGAGCCTCAGAGTCCTTTGGTTCCTCAGAGGGAAGCTCCTTATTGATCACTGGACGTCCCAGAAGGTCTTCCCCCTTGGGATTCACGTCCTCTCCTCTCCTCACAGGTTCGGCCATGGTGCTTATGTCAATGGCCTTGCACTCTCCTTTTCGATTTTCTTCTGTATTGCTTGGGAGAGTACTAGGAGGGATTTCAGTGATCCTTTTACTCAGCTGGCCCACTTGTGCTTCCAAATTTCTAATGGAAGACCTTGTTTCATTCATGAAACTTACAGTGGCCTTGGACAGATCAGAGACAAAGTTTGCTAAATTAGAAGTATTTTGTTCAGAGTTCTCTGTCTGTTGCTGAGTTGATGATGGAAAAGGCTTGCTATTGCTAAACCTGTTTCTTCCACCATTATTAAAGCCTTGTTGGGGCTTTTGATCCTTCCATGAGAAATTTGGATGATTTCTCCATGTTGAGTTATAGGTGTTTCCATAAGGTTCACCTAAGTAATTTACCTCTGCTATTGCAGGGTTCTCAGGATCATAGGCTTCTTCATCAGAAGAAGCTTCTTGAGTACTGTTGGATGCAGCTTGCCTTCCATTCAGACTCTGAGAGATCATATTGACTTGCTGAGTCAATATTTTATTCTGAGCCAATATGGCATTCAGAGTATCAACTTCAAGAACTCCCTTCTTCATAGGCGTCCCATTATTCACAGGATTCCTTTCAGAAGTGTACATGAACTGGTTATTAGCAACCATGTCAATGAGTTCTTGAGCTTCTGCAGGCGTTTTCTTTAGGTGAATGGATCCACCTGCAGAAGTGTCCAGTGACATCTTTGATAGCTCAGATAAACCATCATAGAATATATCTAGGATGGTCCATTCTGAAAGCATGTCAGAAGGACACTTTTTGGTCAATTGTTTGTATCTTTCCCAAGCTTCATAGAAGGATTCACCTTCTTTCTGTCTGAAGGTTTGAACATCAGCTCTAAGCTTGCTCAGCTTTTGAGGAGGAAAGTACTTGGCTAAGAAAGCCGTGACCAGCTTATCCCAAGAGTTCAGGCTGTCTTTGGGTTGAGAATCCAACCACAATCTAGCTCTGTCTCTTACAGCAAAAGGGAAAAGCATGAGCCTGTAGATTTCAGGATCTACTCCATTAGTCTTAACAGTATCACATATCTGCAAGAATTCAGTTAAGAACTGAAAAGGATCTTCAGATGGAAGTCCATGAAACTTGCAGTTCTACTGCATCAGAGAAACTAATTGAGGTTTCAGCTCAAAGTTGTTTGCTCCAATGGCAGGAATGGAGATGCTTCTTCCATGTAAATTGGAATTAGGTGCAGTAAAGTCACCAAGCATCTTCCTTACATTATTATTATTTTCAGCTGCCATCTCCTCTTCCTGTTCGAAATTTTCTGAAAGGTTTTCTCTAGATTATTGTAATTTAGCTTCTCTTAATTTTCTCTTCAGAGTCCTTTCAGGTTCTGGATCTGCTTCCACAAGAATGTTCTTATCCTTGCTCCTGCTCATATGACAAAGAAGAAGGCACAGAAAAATAATAATAATAATAATAGAGATCCTTTATACCACAGTATAGGGATCCCTGTGTGAGTAGAAGAAGAGGGGGAGACAAAGAATATAATATAATGGAAGAAACACAACTGTGAGGAGGCTAGATATGTGAGATGAGATGTTAGGATATGAATGAATAAATAGAGTAAGATGGGGGAGGGAAAATTTTCGAAAATTATTTTGAAAAAGAGTTAGTGATTTTTGAAAATAGTTTTTGAAAAATGTTTAATATTTTTTTCGAAAATTTTTGAAATCAAAAATAAAAATAAAAACAATTAGTTAATTAAAAAAGAAATTTTGAAAAAGAGGGAAGATATTTTCGAAAATTAGAGAGAGAGAGTTAGTTAGGTAGTTTTGAAAAAGTTAAGAAACAAACAAAAAGTTAGTTAGTTAGTTGAAACAAATTTTGAAAAGATAAGAAGTTAGGAAGTTAGAAAAGATATTTTGAAAAGATATTTTTTGAAAAAGATAAGATAAGTAGATATTTTTGAAAAGATATGATTGAAATTAGTTTTGAAAAAGATTTGATTTTTAAAATCACAATTAATGACTTGATTCATAAGAAATCACAAGATATGATTCTAGAACTTAAAGTTTGAATCTTTCTTAACAAGCAAGTAACAAACTTCAAATTTTTGAATCAAAACATTAATTGTTCATGTTATTTTCGAAAATTTGGTATAAAAATAAGAAAAAGATTTTTGAAAAATATTTTTTTAATTTTCGAAAATAACTAAGAATTTTGAAAAAGATTTGATTTTTGAAAAAGATTTTGAAAAAGATAAGATTTTCAAATTGAAAATTTGGTTTGACTCATAAGAAACAACTTGATTTTTTTAAAAATTTTTGAAAAAGTCAACTCAAATTTTCGAATTTGATGAGAGAAAAAGGGAAAGATATTTTTTTGATTTTTGAAATTTTTATGAAAAACATGAAAATTATGCAATGCATGAAATTTTTAGATCAAAACAATGAATGCATGCAAGAATGCTATGAATGTCAAGATGAACACCAAGAACACCATGAATGTCAAGATGAACATCATAGACACAATTTTGAAAAAACTTTTAATGCAAAGAAAACATGCAAGACACCAAACTTAGAATTCTTTAATGCTTACGCACTAAGAATTCAAGAATGCATATGATAAACATGAAAAGACACAAAACAAAAAATCATCAAGATCAAACAAGAAGACTTACCAAGAACAACTTGAAGATCATGAAGAACACCATGAATGCATGAAATTTTCGAAAAATGCAAGATGCACATGCAATTGACACCAAACTTATGATATGACTCAAGACTCAAACAAGAAACATGAAATATTTTTTATTTTTGTGATTTTCTAAATTTTTTTTGGATTTTTATTTTATATTTTTCGAAAAATTATATGAAAAATAAAAAATAAGGATTCCAAAATTTTCAACATGAATTCCAGGAATCTTATGCTCTAAAGCTCCAATCAAAGGGTCAGGCATGGCTTAATAGCCAGCCAAGCTTTAGTATGTAACTCAGACATGACACGCCTGACATTCCTTACATTCAACAGCCAATTGGCTAAGAAAGATAAAGAAGCTCTTCTCTTGAGTATAAGGATTGAGACATGGCTTTACAGCCAGCCAGGCTTCATCATGCTTCATGAAACACTAGAATTCATTCTTAAAAATTCTGAAGCCATAGAATAATTTATTTTTGAAAACATTTTTTTTTTCAAAAACAAAGGAGAAAATTTTGAAAGATTTTTGAAAAATTTTTGAAAATAAAACAAAAAGAAAATTACCTAATCTGAGCAACAAGATGAACCGTCAGTTGTCCAAACTCGAACAATCCCCGGCAACGGCGCCAAAAACTTGGTGCACGAAATTGTGATCTCCAGGCTAGAACAAATCCTGGTAATGGCTCCAGAGCTTGGTGCTCTGATCTTAATTCATAATTGTCACAACTTCGATACAACTAACCAGCAAGTGCACTGGGTCGTCCAAGTAATACCTTACGTGAGTAAGGGTCGAATCCCACGGAGATTGTTGGTATGAAGCAAGCTATGGTCACCTTGTAAATCTCAGTCAGGCGGATATAAAATAATCATGGAGTTTTCGAATAATAAATAATAGAATAGGGATAGAGATACTTATGTAATTCATTGGTGAGAATTTCAGATAAGCGAATGGAGATGCTTTTCGTTCCTCTGAACCTCTGCTTTCCTGCTATCTTCATCCAGTCAGTCTTACTCCTTTCCATGGCTGGCTTTATGTGATACATCACCACTGTCACTGGCTACTTTCGGTCATCTCTCGGGAAAATGATCCAATGCCCTGTCACGGCACGGCTAATCGTCTGGAGGCATCACCCTTGTCAATGGCTTCATCTTATCCTCTCAGTGAATAATATGCTCACGTACCCTGTCACGGCACGGCTATTCATCTGTCGGTTCTCGATCATGCTGGAATAGGATTTACTATCCTTTTGCGTCTGTCACTAATGCCCTGCAATCGCGAGTTAGGAGCTCGTCACAGTCATCCAATCATTGAATCCTACTCGGAATACCACAGACAAGGTTTAGACTTTCCGGATTCTCTTGAATGCCGCCATCATTCTAGCTTACGCCACGAAGATTCTGGTTAGGAGATCTAAGAGATACTCATTCTAGCTTAATTCATGTAGAACAGAAGTGTTTGTCAGGCACGCGTTCATAAGGGAGAAGGATGATGAGCGTCACACATAATCATCACCTTCATCACGTTCTTGGGTGCGAATGGATATCTTAGAAGCGAAATAAGAAGAATTGAATAGAAAACAGTAGTACTTTGCATTAATCTTTGAGGAACAGCAGAGCTCCACACCTTAATCTATGGAGTGTAGAAACTCTACCGTTAAAAATACATAAGTGAAAGGTCCAGGCATGGCCGAGATGGCCAGCCCCCTAAACGTGATCACAGGATCAGAATACAATCCAGGATGCCTAATACAATAGTAAGAGGTCCTATTTATAATAAACTAGCTACTAGGGTTTACATGAGTAAGTATTTGATGTATAAATCCACTTCCGGGGCCCACTTGGTGTGTGTTTGGGCTGAGCTTAAGTGTTGCACGTGAAGAGGCCATTTGTGGAGTTGAACACCAATTTTTGTGCCAGTTTGGGCGTTCAACTCTGGTTTTGGATCCTTTTCTGGCGCTGGACGCCAGATTTGGGTAGAAAGCTGGCGTTGAACGCCAGTTTATGTCGTTTATTCTTGGCCAAAGTATGGACTATTATATAGTTCTGGAAAGCCCTGGATATCTACTTTCCAACGCAATTGGAAGCGCGCCATTTCGAGTTCTGTAGCTCCAGAAAATCCACTTTGAGTGCAGGGAGGTCAGAATCCAACAGCATCAGCAGTCCTTTTTCAACCTCTGAATCTGATTTCTGCTCAAGTCCCTCAATTTCAGCCAGAAAATACCTGAAATCACAGAAAAACACACAAACTCATAGTAAAGTCCAAAAATGTGAATTTAACACAAAATCTATTAAAAACATCCCTAACAGTAACTAGATCCTACTAAAAACAATGTCAAAAAGCGTATAAATTATCCGCTCATCAGAGAGGTTGGGAAATTCTCACCAACCCCATTCAACAAGTCGGGATCTTAAAGGTTCAAGAGTTCTATGCTAATGCATGGATCACTAGAAACCCTGACCAAGGTGTGAACCCGAACCCAAAGAATTGGCTCACAATGGTTCAGGGTAAATACTTGGATTTCAGTTCGGAAAATGTGAGGCTAGCATTCAAATTGCCAATGATGCAAGGAGACCCTCACCCTTTCACTAGAAGGGTCAACTTTGATCAAAGGTTAGACCAAGTCCTTAGGGACATTTACGTGGAAGGTGCTCAATGGAAGAGAGACTCAAGAGGCAAGCCGGTTTAACTAAGAAGGCTTGACCTCAAACCCGTGGCTAGGGGATGGTTGGAGTTCATCCAACGCTCTATCATTCCTACTAGTAACCGGTCTGAAGTTACTGTAGACCGGGCTATTATGATCCATAGTATCATGATTGGAGAGGAAGTAAAAGTTCATGAGATCATATCCTTAGAACTCTACAAGGTGGCGGATAAGCCCTCTACTTTGGCAAGGTTAGCCTTCCCTCATCCCATTTGTCACCTATGCAATTCAGCTGAAATTGTCATAGAGGAAGATATCCTCATTGAAGAGGACAAGCCCATCACTAAGAGAAGGATGGAGCAAACAAGAGAGCCCACTCATGGACCTCAACAAGAGCATGAGGAAGTTCCTCATCAAGAAATCCCTGAGATGCCTCAAGGGATGCACTTTCCTTCACAAAACTATTGGGAGCAAATTAACACTTCCTTAGGAGAACTGAGTTCCAACATGGGACAACTAAGGATGGAGCACCAAGAGCATTCCATCCTCCTCCATGAAATTAGAGAAGATCAAAGAGCCATGAGGGAGGAGAAACAAAGGCAAGAAAGAGACATAGAGGAGCTCAAGTACTCCATAAGATCTTCAAGAGGAAGAACTAGCCGCCATCACTAAGGTGGACCCATTCTTTAATTTCCTTGTTCTTATTTTCTGTTTTTTTTTTTGAAAATTATGCTTTATATTTTGTCTATGTTTGTGTCTTTATTACATGATCATTAGTGTCTAGTATCTATGTCTTAAAGTTATGAATGTCCTATGAATCCTTCACCTTTCTTAAAATGAAAAATGTTTTAATTGCAAAAGAACAAGAAGTACATGATTTCAAATTCTATCTTGAAATTAGTTTAATTATTTTGATGTGGTGGCAATACCTTTTGTTTTCTAAATGAATGCTTGAATAGTGCATATTTTTTAATTTGTTGTTTATGAATGCTAAAATTGTTGGCTCTTGAAAGAATAATGAAAAGGGAGAAATGTTATTGATAATCTAAAAAATCATAAAATTGATTCTTGAAGCAAGAAAAAGCAGTGAAAAATAAAAGCTTGCGAAAAAAAATAAAGAAAAAAGGAAAGAAAAAGAAAAAGCAAGCAGAGAAAGCCAGTAACCCTTTAAACCAAAAGGCAAGGGTAGAAAAAGGATCCAAGGCTTTGTGCATCAGTGGATAGGAGGGCTGATGTGTGAACTTTTGTTGATATAGAATTCCTCAATTGAATTCTCATTGCAAGTATAGTTCTAGATCAACAAAGAGTCCTCACATACAAAAATTTTTGGTTGTCACAAATAACAAACCCCAAATAAGAATTAACCGGAGTATTTAGACTCCGGGTCGTCTCACAAGGAATTGCAATGAAGTGGTCAATTATTGGCTATGAAGGGGTAAGGGGGTTTTTGATTGATAAGAGGGCAAGAAATCAAATGACAATAAAGTAAAATGAGCAAGTAACTAAAGAAAACAAGTAATAAAAAGAGACATTCATGGCAAAGATTGAGATAATAGGCTTTCTATCCTAGTCATGCAATGATTAATTCATCTTATTTAGTTAACTCCAACAAATAGGGAGAATGTCAAACAAGATTAATCAATCATACCACAATAATAACAAGAATTTATCTTATTACGTCATCTCCAACATTGGAAGAAGGTATCATATTATCTTCCATGAGAGAAAGTCTAATAAGACTAGCTAATCTCAATCCAAAAGTCCTAATCAACTTACTAATTAAATTTGCAAAAGATTAGCATCAATGGAAACAATATTAGCTAACAACTCTAGATCACTAACATAAGTTGGGTTTTCATGACTCAAGATTGCCCAATTACTCTCTCCAAAGCCAAGAATGCTCAAAATCTACTCTAAAGCCCAACCAAGCATTTTATCAATCACTTGGAAGGCATAAAAAGAAAGCATGGTAAATGTGCAAGAATAATAAAATCTACCAACTACCAATTTCAAGAAAAGTAAATCAACAACTCAAATCATCAATAAAAGAACATCAAACATTAAATTTCATTAAAGAAAAGATCCAATTCCAACAAAGGGCTCATGAACATAAAAAAAGACATAAAAGTAAAATTGACAAGAGAACTAAGAAGAATAGAGTAGTAGCAACAAGAAATTAAAAGGAGAAACTAAATTAAAACAAGAATTAAAAGTTGGATTTAAGAAAACTAAACCTAAACTACCCTAAAATCTAGAGAGAGGAGAGAGCCTCTCTCTCTAGAATTCTACCCTAAAACATGATGAAAAACTAAAAATATGACTACTTGGTTCCTTCCCTCTTCAATCCTTGGGTTCAATAGCATCAGAAATGGGTTGGATTGGGCCCAAAATGAGCTGCAAAATCGCTGGGGGCGATTTCATTAAAGTGGACCCACGGGCAGAATCAGCGCGCACGCGTACATGGAGCGTGCGCGCCCCTGAGCGCGAAGTAACATATGGCATATTTTATATCATTTCGAAGCCCCGGATATTAGCTTTTCAACGCAACTGGAACCGCCTCATTTGGACCTCTGTAGCTCAAGTTATGGTCATTTGAGTGCGAAGAGGTCAGGCTTGACAGCTTTACGGTTCCATCATTTCTTCATGAGTTCTCCCGCTTTGCATGCTTTTCTCCTCACTTCTTCCATCCAATACTTGCCTTATGAACCTGAAATTACTCAACAAACATATCAAAGCATCGAATGGAATTAAAGTGAATCAAAATCACCAATTTTAGGGCCTAAAAAGCATGTTTACACATTTAAGCACAAATCAAGGGAGAATTGCAAAACCATGCTATTTCATTGAATAAATGTGAGAAAAGGTGATAAAATCCCCCAAAATAAGCACAAGATAAACCACAAAATCGGGGTTTATCAAGGGCCCACAGGAATACAATCTTGGCCTAAGCGGCTAAATCAAGCTGTCCCTAACCATGTGCTTGTGGCGTGAAGGTGTCAAGTGAAAAGCTTGAGACTGAGCAGTTAAAGTCGTGGTCCAAAGCAAAAAGAGTGTGCTTAAGAGCTATGGACACCTCTAACTGGGGACTCTAGCAAAGCTGAGTCACAATCTGAAAAGGCTCACCAGTTATGTGTTTGTGGCATTTATGTATCCGGTGGTAATACTAGAAAACAAAATGCTTAGAATCACGGCCAAGACTCATAAAGTAGCTGTGTTCAAGAATCAACATACTGAAATAGGAGAATCAATAACACTATTTAAATTCTGAGTTCCTATAGATGCCAATCATTCTGAACTTCAAAGGATAAAGTGAGATGCCAAAACTGTTCAGAAGCAAAAAGGCTACTAGCCCCGCTCATCTAATTGGAACTAAGTTCAGTGATAAGTTTGGAATTCATTGTATATTCTCTTCTTTTTATCCTATTTTATTTTCAGTTGCTTGGGGACAAGCAACAATTTAAGTTTGGTGTTGTGATGGGCGGATAATTTATACCCTTTTTAGCATTGTTTTTACATAGTTTTTAGTATGTTTTAGTTACTTTTTATTGTATTTTTATTAGTTTTTATTCAAAAATCACATTTCTAGACTTTACTATGAGTTTGCGTGTTTTTCTGTGATTTCAGGTATTTTATGGCTGAAATTGAGGGACCTGAGCAAAAATCTGATTCAGAGGCTGAAAAAGGACTGCAGATGCTGTTGGATTCTGACCCTCTTGCACTCGAAGTGGATTTGCGGGAGCTACATAATTCCAATTGGCGCGCTCTTACTTGCGTTGGAAGGTAGACATCCTGGGCTTTCCATCAATATATAATAGTTTATACTTTGCTCGAGATTTGATGGCCCAAACTGGCGTTCAAAGTCAGCCTAAAATATCTTGGCGTAAAACGCCCAAACTGGCACCAGAATTGGAGTTAAACGCCCAAACTGGCACCAAAGCTAGCGTTTAACTCCAGGAACAGCCTATGCACGAAAAAGCTTCAATGCTCAGCCCAAGCACACACCAAGTAGGCCCCGGAAGTGGATTTCTACACTTTCTGCACTTAGTTACTCATTTTTTGTAAACCCTAGTTACTAGTTTAGTATAAAAACTACTTTTAGAGATTTATTTAACATCTTTGATCGTCTTTTTGACCATCTTATGCTATTTTTCATGTTTGGAGGCTGGCCTCACGGCCATGCCTAGACCTTTTTCACTGATGTATTTTCAACGGTGGAGTTTCTACACCCTATAGATTAAGGTGTGGAGCTCTACTGTTCTTCATGAATTAATGCAAGTACTATTATTTTTCTTTCAACTCACGCCTACTTCTTCTCCAAGATATACTCTCGTACTTAATTCAGTTAAGTCAGAATGAAGGGGTGACTTGTGACAATCACCCAATCTTCGTTACTCGCTTAGCCAAGATCCGCGTGCCTGACAACCACAAAGCAGTCTACATGATGTTCAACGTAGTCATTGGACGACAGCCAGAGTATATTCTCTTGGATATCTAATACACGGACCGAGTCCGTAAGATTAGTATCTTCGTGGTATAGGCTAGAATTATTGGCAGCCATTCCTGGGATCCGGAAAGTCTAAACCTTGTCTGTGGTATTTTGAGTAGGATCCAGGAAGGGATGGCTATGACGAGCTTCAAACCTATAAATGTTGGGCACAGTGACAGTGTGCAAAAGGATCAATGGATCCTATTCCAACGCTAGTGGGAACCCACAGATGATTAGCAATGCGGTAGCTGTACCTGGTATTTTTCATCCGAACGAGAAATCCGACAGTTGATTAGCCATGCAAAAATCGTAGAGGACCATTTTCACTTAGAGGATCTTACAGCTTGCCATAGAAGGCAGCACGCATGATTGGAAGAAGGCAGTAGGAAAGAGAGGTTCAGAAGCAACAAAGCATCTCCAGACGCTTATCTGAAATTCCCACCAATGAATTACATAAGTAACTTTATCTTATTTTATATTTTATTTATATTTTAATTATCAAAACCTCATAACCAATTGAATCCGCCTGAATGAGATTTACAAGATGACCATAGCTTGCTTCAAGCCGACAATCTCCGTGGGATCGACCCTTACTCACGTAAGGTTTATTACTTGGACGACCTAGTGCAATTGCTGGTTAGTTGTGCAGAGATGTGAAAAGTGTGAATCACGATTTCCGTGCACCAGCATTCCTGGAACTTAACATTCAGAAACAAACTTAAAGTTAATACTAAACCCAAATGTTTGGTAATCTAACTAAGGAAATTCAAATTCTAACCTAACTCAACACCTTCTGTTTCCTCAACCCCCCTACTTATGGTGGAACAACCCCCTCTCTCAAAAACATGCACAAACAAGCCAAATGAAGAAAGCACAGATAGAAATAAGATACAACAAGTAAACAAGTAGCAGATAAACATGGCTAAGCAGTTAGACAATCTAAAATAAATGCACACTCAAGCAAAACATTCAAATGCATATGATGCATGCCTGTCCTATGGATGATGATATCATCTATCAGTTACGAAGCAAGCCCGATATGTCGCTAACCTTGGACAGTCCCTCTGTACGCGCATCCCCAAACTCAACAATATCCATGGGAAAAATCCCAAGCTCATCCATGGGAGAGACAAAATCCCAAGCTCAAATTTATACATGGGGGTGACACCCCAAGCTCAATTTATATATATATGTGCATGCCCATGGGGGAACCCAGGGAGTTAAAGTGTCCGGTCACATCTTACGTACAGAGGGTCAACAATTTGTCTCAAATATATAAGCCATATATTCTTTAATTTCATCATTACCAATATCATTATCATCGTCAATTCATATCTCATTTCATCTCAAATTCATCATTATTATCATTATCAATCATATGTCATATATTATTCATCATTCCTTGCCTTAACCACCACTCAACCCTTCACTTCTAAATATCTTTCCTAACTTACTCAACATGTTCACCCTTGTTCTAAAGCTTAAAAAATCGCTAACGAACTTAAACAGATGCTAAAAAGGATTGGAAAGCTAGAGAATAGGTTTAACACTAAAAAATGTAACTTTTTCAAAATAGGATGGTCATACGTACGCATGCCACTCTCTACATTCGCATGGATGTGTGTTTTCCTAATCTCGCATACGCGAGCACCTCCCACTTACGCAGTACTCAAAATAGAAGGGTCACTCACGTACGCACACATTCAAAACTTGGCCTTTCATGCGTATGTATGCTTCATGCGAACACATGATTGTAAAATTTGACAAATTCGCTGATAAACCCCATTTTTAGGGTTTATCTTGTGCTTAATTTAGAGGATTTTATGACCTTTTACCCACATTTATTCAATGGAATAGCATGGTTTCATGATTGTCTCCTAATTTGTGCTTGAGTGTGAAAACATGCTTTTTAGGCACTTAATTGCTAATTTTGATTCACCTTTGATTCCGCTAGATGCCTTGATATATTTGTTAGTGATTCCAAGTTGAAAAGGCTGGGAATGGATCAAAGGAATGAAGAGAAAAGCATGCAAAGTGGAGAAATAATGGAAAATCAAGGATTGGGAGAAATTCACTCCACGCGCACGCGCAGCAGACGCGCACGTGTGAAACGATGAGGTCGCATGGCGACGCACACGCGTACATGACGCGTACGCGTGGATAGGAAATTGCCAAGCAACACGTACGCGTGACCCACGCGTACGCGTCGGTGCTCGCACGTGACCCACTTAAAGTGAATCCGCTGGGGCAATTTTTGGGCTTCCCAAGCCCAAATCCATTTCATTTCTGAGGCTATTTAAGGCAGAATTCAAGGGGGAGTCAACACCTTCCACACCTTAGAACACATTAGTTTAGTTTTAGTTTAGTTTTGGAGGGAAAGTTAGTTTCTAGAGAAAGAAGCTCTCTCTTCTCTCTAAAATTAGGATTAGGTTAGATCTAGGTTAATTTCATGTTTTGATTTACTTTTCCTTTATCAATTCTTGTTCTTTTACTTCTCCTCTCTCTAGTTTAGCATTTAATTCTTGTAATTCTCTACTTTTATGATGATACATTTTTGTTTCTTCTATTTTCTCTTTAATGCACTTCATGTTTTGATTTCCTTCATTGTTGATTTGCTTTATTGTTGTTTAATTCCTTGCAATTGAGTAGTATAGATTTACTTTCCTTGCAATTTTACTATGCTTTCCTTTTGTGCCTTCCAAGTGCTTGACAAAATGCTTGGTTGGATTTTAGAATAGATTTTTCCCCTTTTGGCCTAGGTAGAGTAATTAGTGACTCTTGAGTTATCTAATTACTTTGTTGATTGATGATTAGAAGTTGCTAATTGACTTGAATGCCGCTAAAGCTAGTCTTTCATCATGATTAGGCTAGGACTTGTGGAATCAAGTTAATTCATCCACTTGACTTTCCTTCATAGTTAGAGGTTAACTAAGTGGGAGCAATGGACAATTCTCATCCCAATTGATAAGGATAACTAGGATAGGACTTCTAGTTCTCATACCTTGCCAAGAGCTTTTCTAGTTGTTAGTTTATTTCTTTTGCCATTTACATTTCTTGTTTCTTATTCCAAAAACCCCAAAGATACTTCATAGCCAATAACAAGGACACTTTATTGCAATTCCTAGGGAGAATGACCCGAGGTTTGAATACTTCGGTTATTTTTATAGGGGTTTGTTTTAGTGACAACCAAATTTTTGTATGAAAGGATTATTGTTGGTTTAGAAACTATACTTGCAACGAGAATTCATTTGTGAAATTCTAAATAAACCACACAAAAATTCATTCATCAAAATGGCACTATTGCCAGGGATTTGCAATGGTGTTATGTTATTGGTTATTGTATATATGTGAATATTGTGAATAGCTTGATTTTTGGACTGCTTGTTAGTTTTGCTAGTTTTAGGATTTTGTTTCATTATCTCTTATTAGCTTTTGTTTCTATTTTCTCTTTTCCTTATGAATTCTCACTTTGGCTATGAGTTTGGTTTTAACTATGTTGTAGGAAATGGAAGCTACAATGAGGATATGTATCAAAGATGGGACACTCAAAGGTGGGAGGAGCCCTATGTATATGATCAATCTTCATGACAACAACCTCTACCAATACACTATGAACAAGAGTCATTCTATGATGCATATCAATCCAATGGTTATGGTGAATCTCCTTGTGACTTTCAAGAACCACCACCATATGCCTATGAGCCATACTCTCAACATAACCCTCAACCATACTCACAAGCCCCTTTTCACCAATTACCTTTGTATGACTGAAGAACAGATTTCTGTCCAGTAAAGAATTTTTACAAATATAATCGCGTTGTAAGTATAGTTTCTAAACCAACAGAGAATCCTTTCGTACAAAAGTTTTGTTTGTCACTAAAGCAAACCCAATAAAATTAATAACCGAAGTATTAAAACCTCGGGTCGTCTCTCAAGGAATTGCAGGGCAGTATGATTTATTATTGGTTATGTAAAAAGATATATTTTTTGGGTTTTTGAAAATAAGGGGTAAGTAATTTAAATGACAAGGAAAATAAATTGATAATAATAAAAATCTCTTGGCAAGGTATGAGAAATTGAGGTCCTATCCTAGTTATCCTTATTAGGTGTGATGAGAATTGGATTCTGCTCCCACTTTTAATTAACCCTTGCTAAACAAAGAAAAGTCAAGTAGACAAATTAATTTGATCATCAGGTCCTAGTCAACTCCTATGGAAAGACTAGAGTTATTGGAGTACAAATTAATCAGCAAAGAATTCCAATTTCAATCAACAGCTGATTTTGATAACTCAAGTGTTGCTAATTACTTAACCAAAGCCAAAAGGGGAAAATAAATCTAAATTGAATTGAAAGCATCATAAATAAAACAATCATTAATCTGAAATACCTCAAATTGCATTTAAACATAAATTCAAATCATAACATGAAAAGTTTGTAAAGCAATAATGAAAAGATAAATGACAATTAAAGTAATGGAATAAATAAAAATAGAAAATAAATTAAAGGAATATTGAACTTGTGATTGTAGAAGCAATCCTAAAATAAGAGAAATCATAATCCTAAATCCTAAGAGAGAGGAGAGAACCTCTCTCTCTAAAACTACATCTAATCCTAAAATTGTGAATAATAATTAAAGCTTTTTTTTATGAATAAATGGATTCCCCCACTTTATAGTCTCTAATCTGTGTTTTCTGGGCCGAAAACTGGGCCAGAAACAGTTCAGAAATCGCTGGGGGTGAAATCTGGCATGCTGATTTTCGTCACTGCGACGCATCCGCATGGAGCACGCGTTCGCGTCGCCTAGATGTATGATCACTATAGCAAATTTTATATCAAATCGAAGCCCCAGACGTTAGCTTTCCAACGCAACTAGAACCACGTCATTTGGACCTCTGTAGCTCAAGTTATGACCGTTTGAATGCGAAGAGGTCAGGCTGGATAGCTTAGCAATTTCTTCAACTTCTTGTATTCCTTCCATTTTTGTATGCTTCCTTTCCATCCTTTGAGCCATTCCTGCCCTGTAATTTCTAAAATCACTTAACACACATATCATGGCATCAAATGGTAATAAGAGAGGATTAATATTAGCAAATATAAGGCCAAAGAAGCATGGTTTGAATCATAGCACAAAATCAGGAAGGAAAAAGTAAAACCATGCAAATAGTATGAATAAGTGGGTGAAGAGTTGATAAAAACACTCAATTGAGCACAAGATAAACTATGAAATAGTGGTTTATCAACCTCCTCACACTTAAACGTTAGCATGTCCTCATGCTAAGCTCAAGAGAAGCTATAAAGGAGTGAAGAGGAATAGTAAAATGTATGAAATACAACTATATATGCTAAGATGTTTCTATCTACTTGATTAAAAGTAAACAAGTTCTCCAAGACAAATATAAATCAGATTTTACTAATTCAAATTATACAATAAAAGACAAGTAAACTTGTAAGAAGATAGCTCATGAAAGCAGGGAACATAGAATCAAGCATTGAACCCTCATTGGTAGTGTATATCACTCTAATCTCTCAAGTGTCTAGGGTTAATCACTCTACTCTTCTCTAGTAATGCTTTCTAAACTTTGTTCTTCAACTACCCAATCAACAAAAATTTAGTGTACCAATGCAAACATCATGAGGTCTTTTCAAGGTTGTAATGGGGCTAAGGTAAGGGTGACGGTATATATATGGCTAAGTGAGATATAAATTGAATCTTTAATTAACCTAAGTTTTCACCTAACATACATATACTCTATATAATTCTAATTCAGTAGTAATTCATGCCTAGCTACCCAAAATTTCCACTTTTGCATCACATACTTGTAACAACCCTGATTTTCGAGTATGCGAGATCTTTTCCGAACCGGAAGATCAGTAAGGGGAGAACCTCTGATATATCATCAAGTATCTCAATCCTCATTGTCATTATGTCATCTTTAAGATAGAACCTTTTCTGAGGCACGCTCGATAACGTAGTCACGAAAAACCCAGTTTTTGAACCGTATCGGTTAAGAGTTTTAATTCTGTTTTTCGTAAATAGTCTCAGTTTGACGAACCGGACTCGATTCATCAGACAAGAGAGATAATAAGATAATATTATCATTATATTAGTATTAGAAGCTTCTTGAATGATATTATAAGGTTACCTGGTCAGTTTTAGTTAAAACCAGAAAATCGGTTTAACCAAGTTCATAGTTTACTGGTGCAGCTTAGCACCGGAACTCTCTGATGAATTTAGCAATGCTAAGGCCTCATTATACATGTTTTATTCTCATAATAAATATGTTACTAGTGTTATTTATACTAGTAGCTCAGAAAATAATTTTTAGAGATGTTTTTACAAGTGTTCTGATACATCTAGTTTTAGTAGTTATACACCTGGGATATTTTAATATTATTTTAATCCACATCCAAGCCAACCAATCACAACTCACCTTACACCCCCAAGACACTCCAAGGCTGGTCATTTACTCCCTTTGGCCGAAAATAACAAGAGAGAAAAGAGAGAAGCTTTCATGAACACTTAATCTTCAAAGCTTGATTTCTTCTGAACTAAAACTCAAATCAAAACTCCGATTTCACCAAAATGATCCTTTATTCTTTCTCTACATGATCATATGACTTATCAATGCTGGAAATAAGGTGATATGGCTGTCTCCCTCCCTCTTCAATTCGGTTTTCATGGAAAACCATGCAAAACATGTGTTTTCTTGATGTTTTTCCTTAGGAATCATGCTTAACTTGACTTGAGGGCCAAGAAACGTGAATTTATAGCAAGTCTAAGGTTAGAAATCAGTTCCTAATAAGCTGAGTGAGATTTGGTTATTTGAGGGTTTTTGGATTTAAAGTTGTTCTTGATGTGATTTAGGAGGAAAAAGTGCTTAAGGACCACCTGAAAGTCTAACCAAATTAGGAGCAGCAAAACCAGGAAGGGTGTGACGAATTTAATCTTGATTGATTGTGTTTGAGATGTGTGATTATGATATGGTTTGGTTATGCTTGAAATTGATTGTTTATATGAGTTATTCTTGGTGAAAGTTTGTTGAAATTTTGATGAAATTTAATGATATTCAAGCTATGAATGTTGTTCTTGAGGGCTGCTGGAAAAACAAACACTAGGCCTTAAATTGGGGTTCAATTTGTGTTAAAATCATGTAAAAAAGATGGGGTTTTAGTGGTTGGAAATTTATTATGAATTATGGTAAAAATCGGTTACTGAAAAGACTGAATAATGGGTGAAAACAAAGAAAGAATCTGAAGTATTTATGAAGAACATGAAGAACAGCTTTTAGATCTTAAAAAGGGCAAGGTTGTAATTATTTTGGTGTTTGAGGGGTTATTTGGTAATTTCTGAAAGTTAGTGTGGTTAAAGTAGAAATATTAAAAGTTACCAGGGTAAAAAGTTAATTTTAAAGGTTAAAAGGTAAAGGCAAGGTAATTTTCAAAAATTTAATGATAAAATAATAAATAATAATAAAATATTAAATAATAATATTTAATTAAAAATAATATTTTAATAAAAATAATAAAATAATACAAAAATTGCAGTTTTATGTAAAAGCTTTAGAAAGACAACTTTAAGCACAGAATCTCATAATTACCTTCATAAAATACTTAGGGAGTGGTAAGAACATATTAGTGAGGCAAAGATAAAGGAAAGATAAAAAGTTGAAGAAAATATAAGAACCAAAGAAAAGTCTGTAAGGTTTTAATGTCAGAAAAACAGACAGAGACTAGTGAACGAACTAGGGCAACATAGTTAGTTCTTGAGTTGCGACTAGGGTTAGGTATAATATGAAAAGTTAAACTGTTTCAGTATAGACTTAATGAACCTATACTTGGGACAGACTAACTATTCATACCGAAATTTACATAAGCTTTAAATACATATGTTAAGCAAAGAAATCAAAGTAGAGTAACCAGAGTAAAGTAAAACCATAATAGAGAAAAGAGATATAAGGAGAAAAGAGTAATATGATAAAGAGAATAGAGAACAAGCAGAAGGCCTGTTGAAAGTTCATTTGTTGCATTAAGGCAACTCCAGAGTTATTTGTATGATCATCTGCTGCACTGAGGCAGTCAGATAGATGGTGGTACAACCACTGAGAGTGCTTTCCTGGGATGCCTTACTATAATACTTTGCTGTATGACAGAGGTTGCTTACAGAGGTATCAAGATTAATGTGCTCCTGTAAGACAGAGGTTGCTTACAGTGATTGTGTTGTTGCTCCTGTAAGACAGAGGTTGCTTATAGTGAGTGTGTTGGGCGTATATCGGCTAATAAGTGCCGCCCTGCAAGACAAAGGTTGCTTGTAGTGGGTATTAACAACAGGAAAGCCTTATCTAGACAGAGGTTGCTGGGTAAAATCGGGAGCGGGTATGTAACCGACAAATGAGCTTATTACCTGCACTAGGACTAGACATGCATCATATTTGGTTGCGCATTTCCTCTGTTATGATTGTTGTTTGAATGTATGCCTTCTTTGTTTTCATTCTATTCTCTGTGTCTCTGTTTTGTTTTCTTGTATTCTTTTGTTTGTGTTTTGATTTTTGCTTTCTCTATTTTCTCTATTTATCTGTTTCTTCTGTCTACTGCTTCTTGGTATTCTACTATTTATCTGCTAACCAACACGGAATTAATGAACGTAACTAATAACCCCGGCCCTACTAAGAACTCCCCAGTTCTTACCCCTTCTCTCTCCCTTCCCCCTTCAGATGGAAGCGTAAGTACCCTTCCATAGTTTGCTGATGACAGTTCTGCAAAGAGGATTCCGCTGTAGGTAGTCTTTTGAGTCTAGAGTGAACTCTGTTACCTGTTTATATGTATATACTGTGAGGCCAGCCAATGTCTGCACCCTGCTTATCTACAAACTTTAGCCTAAGTCCTCCGTACGATGTTGCTGTTATGTGGCCACTCGATGAAGTACTTGAGAGACGCTCTTTGATGACATAAGATCGTGCAGAGGAATAGTAGACGACCTTCCACCTTTTGATGACGTTCCACATGACTTGAGTTTTGAAGACCTAGAACGTACTTTCCCTCGCTTTAGTAGTTTAGAGGGACTAGGTGAGTATAGAGTCTAGGCTAGCCTGGGCGCCAGCTTAGGGACTTCTTGAACAGGTCAGGACCTGGGATGTTGTATGTATATATATGTATATAGATATTATTTAGCTATATCTAGGGGTGTTCTAACTAAAAGGCTATACTCTAATAAATGCTGGATCACGGAATGATATCAACTGCTTGTGATATATTTATGTATGGTTGTTTATAAATTTTTTATCTGTTACTATTTGTGGATTGATTATAAATAATTCTATTTTTAATCCAAACGTTTTTTAAAAAAAAAAGTACCTCGTAAAATAACTACGCTTTTAACAACGAATCAGGCTCATATAATAAATAATAGATAATAATTAGGTAGACAAGTTGGTAGCGCGCAGTTTCTAGTATGATCATGACGTACCAGAAATTGGGTCATTACAATTTGGTATCAGAGCAGTTCGTTCCAAGTAGAGCCTGGGGTGTGGACTGACTATGCTTCATTGCATACTCTGCTTGTGTGTCTCATGCCGTTAGGGTATCTTTAAGATACATTTGGCATGAATGTCTATGAGTGCTCATTTTGGGAATGTTCGTACTTTACTTGAGATATTAAGACTGATCACCTTAATGTTGATTGTTTGGTGCGGATAAGACCTCAATGACTGTGAATAGGCATGGTTTAATCGAGATCCGAACGACGAATCGATGTGAGACCAGCTATCCAAATAGCTGTTATGATATACATGGCAATGACTATGTTAGATTTGGATGCTATAAGGAACGGACCTACCTCTTTGTCAGGATGGCTTGAAGAAAGTAGATCGCTTGAAGATGGATTCTGCACGTGGCTGAAATTTTGAGGGCAAAATTTTCTTTTAGGAGGGTAGAATGTAACAACCCTGATTTTTGAGTATGCGAGATCTTTTCCGAACCGAAAGATCAGTAAGGGGAGAACCTCTGATATATCATCAAGTATCTCAATCCTCATTGTCATTATGTCATCTTTAAGATAGAACCTTTTCTGAGGCACGCTCGATAACGTAGTCACGAAAAACCCAGTTTTTGAACCGTATCGGTTAAGAGTTTTGATTCTGTTTTTGTAAATAGTCTCAGTTTGACGAACCGGACTCGATTCATCAGACAAGAGAGATAATAGGATAATATTATCATTATATTAGTATTAGAATCTTCTTGAATGATATTATAAGGTTACCTGGTCAGTTTTAGTTAAAACCAGAAAATTGGTTTAACCGGGTTCATAGTTTACTGGTGCAGCTTAGCACTGGCACTCTCTGATGAATTTAGCAATGCTAAGGCCTCATTAGAAATGTTTTATTCTCATAATAAATATGTTACTAGTGTCATTTATGCTAGTAGTTCAGAAAATAATTTTTAGAGATATTTTTACAAGTGTTCTGATACATCTAGTTTTAGTAGTTATACACCTGGGATATTTTAATATTATTTTAATCCACATCCAAGTCAACCAATCACAACTCACCTTACACCCCCAAGACACTCCAAGGCTGGTCATTTACTCCCTTTGGCCGAAAATAACAAGAGAGAAAAGAGAGAAACTTTCATGAACACTTAATCTTCAAAGCTTGATTTCTTCTGAACTAAAACTCAAATCAAAACTCCGATTTCACCCAAATGATCCTTTCTTCTTTCTCTACATGATCATATGACTTATCAAGGCTGGAAATAAGGTGAGATGGCTGTCTCCCTCCCTCTTCAATTCGGATTTCAAGGAAAACCATGCAAAACATGTGTTTTCTTGATTTTTTCCTTACGAATCATGCTTAACTTAACTTGAGGGCCAAGAAATGTGAATTTACAGCAAGTATAAGGTTAGAAATTACTTCCTAATAAGCTGAGTGAGATTTGGTTAGTTGAGGGTTTTTGGATTTAAAGTTGTTCTTGATGTGATTTAGGAGGAAAAAGTGCTTAAGGACCACCTGAAAGTCTAACCGAATTAGGAGCAGCAAAACCAGGTAGGGTGTGAAAAATTTAATCTTGATTGATTGTGTTTGAGATGTGTGATTATTATATGGTTTGGTTATGCTTGAAATTGATTGCTTATATGAGTTATTCTTGGTGAAAGTTTGTTGAAATTTTGATGAAATTTGATGATATTCAAGCTATGAATGTTGTTCTTGAGGGCTGCTGGAAAAACGAACACTAGGCCTTAAATTAGGGTTCAATTTGTGTTAAAATCATGTAGAAAAGATGGGGTTTTAGTGGCTGGAAATTTATTATGAATTATGATAAAAATCGGTTACTGAAAAGACTGAAAAATGGGTGAAAACAAAGAAAGAATCTGAAGAATTTATGAAGAACACGAAGAACACTTTGAGTGTGGTGAAGAACATTAAAGAACACCTTTTAGATATTAAAAAGGGCAATGTTGTAATTATTTTGGTGTTTGAGGGGTTATTTGGTAATTTCTGACAGTTAGGGTGGCTAAAGTAGAAATATTAAAAGTTACCAGGGTAAAAAGTTAATTTTAAAGGTTAAAAGGTAAAGGCAAGGTAATTTTCGAAAATTTAATGATAAAATATTAAATAATAATATTTAATTAAAAATAATATTTTAATAAAAATAATAAAATAATACAGAAATTGCAATTTTCTGTAAAAGCTTTAGAAAGATAACTTTAAGCACAGAATCTCATAATTACCTTCATAAAACACTTAGGGAGTGGTAAGAACATATTAGTGAGTCAAAGATAAAGGAAAGATAAAAAGTTGAAGAAAATATAAGAACCAAAGAAAAGTCTGTAAGGTTTTAATGACAGAAAAATAGACAGAGACTAGTGAACGAACTAGGGCAACATAGTTAGTTCTTGAGTTGCGACTAGGGTTAGGTATAGTATGAAAAGTTAAACTGTTTTAGTATAGACTTAATGAACCTATACTTGGGACAGACTAACTATTCATACCAAAATTTACATAAGCTTTAAATACATATGTTAAGCAGAGAAATCAGAGTAGAGTAACCAGAGCAAAGTAAAGAGATACAGAGAAAAGAGAAACCAGAATAGAGAAAAGAGATATAAGGAGAAAAGAGTAATATGATAAAGAGAATAGAGAACAAGTAGAAGGCCTGTTGAAAGTTCATTTGTTGCATTAAGGCAACTCCAGAGTTATTTGTATGATCATCTGCTGCACTGAGGCAGTCAGATAGATGGTGGTACAACCACTGAGAGTGCTTTGCTGGGATGCCTTGCTATAATGCTTTGCTGTAAGACAGAGGTTGCTTACAGAGGTATTAAGATTAGTGTGCTCCTGTAAGACAGAGGTTGCTTACAGTGAGTGTCTTGTTGCTCCTGTAAGACAGAGGTTGCTTACAGTGAATGTGTTGGGCGTATATTGGCTAATAAGTGCCGCCCTGCAAGACAAAGGTTGCTTGCAGTGGGTATTTCCAACAAGAAAAGCCTTATCCAGACAGAGGTTGCTGGGTAACGTCGGGAGCGGGTATGTAACCGACAAATGAGCTCATTACCTGCACTAGGGCTAGCCATGCATCATATTTGATTGCACATTTCCTCTGTTATGATTGTTGTTTGAATGTATGCCTTCTTTGTTTTCAATATATTCTCTGTGTCTCTGTTTTGTTTTCTTGTATTCTTTTGTTTGTGTTTTGCTTTTTGTTTTCTCTATTTTCTTTATTTATCTGTTTCTTCTGTCTACAGCTTCTCGGTATTCTGCTATTTATCTGGTAAACAACACGGAATTAATGAACGTAACTAATAACCCCGGCCCTACTAAGAACTCCCCAGTTCTTACCCCTTCTCTCTCCCTTCCCCCTTCAGATGGAAGTATGAGTACCCTTCCGTAGTTTGCTGATGATTGTTCTGCAAAGAGGATTCCGCTCTAGGTAGTCTTCTGAGTCTAGAGTGAACTCTGTTACTTGTTTATATGTATATACTGTGAGACCAGCCAATGTCTGCACCCTGCTTATCTACAAACTTTAGCCTAAGTCCTCCGTACGATGTTGCTGTTATGTGGCCACTCGATGAAGTACTTGAGAGACGTTCTTTGATGACATATGATCATGCAGAGGAGTAGTAGACGACCTTCCACCTTTTGATGACGTTCCACCTAACTTGAGTTTTGAAGACATAGAACGTACTTTTCCTCGCTTTAGTAGTTTAGAGGGACTAGGTGAGTATAGAGTCTAGGCTAGCCTGGGCGCCAGCTTAGGGACTTCTTGAACAGGTCAGGACCTGGGATGTTGTATGTATATATATGTATATAGATATTATTTATCTATATCTAGGGGTGTTCTAACTAAAAGGCTATACTCTAATAAAGGCTGGATCACGGAATGATATCAACTGCTTGTGATATATTTATGTATGGTTGTTTATAAATTTTGTATCTGTTACTATTTGTGGATTGATTATAAATGATTCTGTTTTTAATCCAAACATTTTTTTAAAAAAAGTACCTCGTAAAATAACTACGCTTTTAACAACGAATCAGGCTCATATAATAAATAATAGATAATAATTAGGTAGACAAGTTGGTAGTGCTCAGTTTCTAGTATGATCATGACGTACCAGAAATTGGGTCGTTACAATACTCATGTATCAACTTTTCTTTAATTTTATCACATATGCATTGATTTTTCATTAACTTAACATTGGGGTAATTTTGTCCCCTTATTTATTTACTTATTTATTGAATATTTTATTTTTTTTGATTTTTTTTCTTTTTTTCTTTTTTTATATATTTTTAAATAGAAAAATAAACATAAATCATCAATGCACATGGATTTTTTATTTTTATAGTCTCACATGAGTAGGCACCCAAATTCTCAATATTTTATCAAAGTAAAAACATAACACATTCTCTTATTAACCCATGTTCCCACAGTTTCCCCACACTTAATTGTTACACAATCCCTATCTTAAGCTAACCAAAGATTCAATTGGGATATTTAATTATTTTTTTGCTTAAGGCTAATGATGTGGTTATAGAATAGATTAAATGGGGATAAAAAGGCTCAAGGTGGCTAACAAGGGTGATGTAAAAGGTAGGCTTATTTGGGATAAGTGAGCTAATAACAAATAATGGCCTCAATCATACACAAGCATGTAAATACACTAAATAGTGGACATATAGAATGGAACAAAGCAAAGATTGCATTCATAGAGAGGTAAACACACAAGAATAAAAATTTATGGTTAAATATTGTAACCATATAAATAAGCTCAAAATCTCACAGATTGTGTGTTCTTAGCTTTTTAAACTATGTTCCAAATACAACTTCAAACAAATTTTAACAGAAAAAATTTTTCAATTTAAATTAGTGAAATACTATATAAATTTCTTGAAAAAGAAAATATTACTTCAACCAAGTAGTAACTAAATGCGTAAAATCAAGAAAACATGTAATCAAATATGCAGATGCAACAATGAACTAATAAGAAAATAAGACATTGGTGTTGAGAAGAAAATAACTAACCCATGGAGATCGGTATCGACCTCCCTACACTTAAAGGTTGCACCATCCTCGGTGCATGCTAAGATGTGCAAGTAAAAGAGTTGCTTCAACTAATGCTTTTCTCTAAAGATTGTGCTGATGGACTTGTTTGTCTCCCCATTTAGAAGCTTTCCCTTTCTCTTCTTTGGTGGCCAGCCTAAAAGAAGAGGAAAAAGAAGAAAAAGTAACCCAGAAATAAAGATAAGAAAATAAATAAAGTCTTGGTGGTTTAATGCCAAATAATGAGGGTCTCAATTACATGGTAGCTACAACATGCAAGTGAGAAAATAATAGAAGCACATGGCATACCAGTGGTGCAAAAGTTGTAACAATGGGGAAGAGTGTGGGTAATGAAAGACAGTGTAAGTTCATATCAATGCAAGAGGAGTGCAAGTATCATAAAAGATTATCATTGATTTAATTAATATTACCCAATCAGAATAAAACAAGTCATGAAGAACCAAAGTAATATCAGAAAAGATGTAACAGTTGAATAAAAAAATTTAACACCAATGGAAAAATAATAAATTTAGAAAAGAAAATAAAAATATGCACAAAATTAAAATGCAATGAATGAAAGTATGCAAATAAATTAAGTAAAAATAGAATGAAAGTGAAGAAAGATGAGAAGTTAAAGAGATGAAGAAAAAGAAAATAAGAAAGAATAAAGAAGAAAGAAATAAGAAGGGAGAAGTAAAAATTAGGATTGGAGAAGAAAATAAAACATAGTTGGCGCTGCTCTTGATAAATTGTGCGTCGCATGCGATGCAGACGCGTGGATCACGTGTTCGCGTGATTGGCAGTAATTTCAAGTGACGCGGACACATGGGGCACGCGTTCGCGTAACTTAAGTTGTGCTAGTGGCGCGAGAGTAGCTTCGCGTTCGCACAACTCTCTGTTTAGTTTGCTTATTGCCAAAATTTGGGGTGACACGATCGCGTGAATGCCTGATTTTGTAAAATGACGCAAACGCGTGGGGCACACGTTCGCATAGTAGGGCTTGTGCTTCTAGCATGGTTCCAGCCCAGCTCCATCATAACTCTCTGCCGTACACCCATTTACGTCGATTTCACAAGGCCACGCGTTCGCGTGGGTGACGCAGACGCGTGGGGAGGCTATTTCACAAATGATGCGAACGCGTCAGCAACGCGGTCGCATGGTCATATTTGTACCTAAGGCACGCCTCCAGCCACGCTTTCGCGTGACTTTCTGTTCAATTTTATTTTCTTCCCAACGCACCAGTGACGCGGATGTGTCACGTGCGTGTTTTGTTTTTATGCAGGATGGAAAATGCAATGATACTGTGGATGCTATGAATAATTCCAGGTTCAATGAAAATAGAATAAAATAAAACTCAAAAACAAATAAAACGAAATAAAATCAAAATTGAAGAAAAGGAACGATCATCCATGGTGGGTTGTCTCCCACCTAGCACTTTTAGTTAAAGTCCTTACGTTGGACATTTGGGGAGTTCTTTGTTATGGTGGCTTGTGCTTGAACTCATCCAGGAATCTCCACCAATGTTTTTGATTCCAATGGCCTCCGGGATCCCAAACTAGTTGCATAAAGCCTTCAAGCAAGTTAAAGCAAGTGACAAGGCCCCATGAGTGTTGATTGCTGGAATGAATTCCGGGGTCCCAAACCTTGCTTTTGCACCCGTCTTCTTGTTCATCATCATGATTCCATCCGGGTGGCACGCAATTGAAATTCTCATTGAGACATCCAAACAGCTTCCTAGACCCATTCAATTGAAAATTGTACCAACCTTTGTACTTCAATTTGGAGCATGCAACCATATTGAACCTTGAATGACAACTCATGCAACCACTAACCATCTTCCTCTTGCTCTTATAGCCACAAAGAGCTCTAAGTTGACCAATTGTCTCAAGTAAGCCATATCCAAGTGGAATGAGAAAGCTAAGGGATATGAATTTTACCCACTTGAATGTTGTATTGGGTGGTAATGGCCTTTGGGGAGAGGTCTCTAGCAACTTTGTCAAGGTGATTTTAAGATCCACTCCCTTTTGCTCTTCTTGGACAACTTCCACCTCATTGTAAGCTTCTTCAATTTCAACCTCTTCCTCTTGGTAGCTTTCTTCCAATTCAATCTCCTCTTCATTGCTTTCCAAGGGCATGGAAGATTGTGCTTATTTTTCTTTAATCTCCATCTCTTGATCAACCTCTTCAAAGTCTTTAGCCATGATATGCTTTGGAGGTTGTACACCCTCTTTGGCATCAAATTCAAATGTCTTGGAAGGAGGTTCTTTAACTGGACTTTCTCATGGAGGTTCTGCATCTCCCAAGTCTTCAACCTCTTCTTTTTCTTCAATAATTGCTGCTTTGCCCAGTTGTTTTAGTATAAAATCGTACTCATCCTTGATGATTTCTCTTTCATGACAGCTCCTTTCAACTATTCCTTCATCTGCAAGGGTCTCTTCCACCTTCACCTTTTGGGCCTCCTCTTGCTCTAAGATAAGATCAGACTCCTCCTTGATGTCTTCCTTCACTAATTCTTCAATCACTCCTTCGACTTCAAGGGTTTCTACTACCTTCATCTGTAGGGCCTCCTCTAGCTTCTTATGAAGTATGGATTTGCGAAGATGATTCCTTCCTTCTTGTTCCATATCAACAGCATAATTGGGATCATCTTGCTCTTGGATTGATGGATGTGGGTGCTCTTCCATGGAGGGTGGTGATGGGATGGAAAGATTATTATGTGGTTGAAAAAGAAGTGCACTAACTTAGTTAACGTGACTCTTAACATGGGCTATGATGGCTTCAAGGGCGTTATTGGCGATTACTTTTCTAATTAACTTTGCAAGTTAGCACATATTCCACGTTAGAGGTCACGTTAGTGGGACTAACGTGACTGCTAACGTGGTTCTTCTTTGCTTCCTTTGTCCTAAAATCATGCAACAAAGTGCATCAAAGTTCTAGTCCAAGTCATGAGTCATGCATCATGCAAATTGTCATATAATTTATGCAAAATTCTCATAAAGTCATGTAAAGTGCACAATGTATGCTTGAATCAAGATGTAAGTGAATATCTACCCAAAACTAGCTTATTTTCTAAGAAAATGCATGAAACTACCTTAAAAACAGTAAAGAAAAGGTCAGTGAAACTGGCCAAAATGCCCTAGCATCATTGACTTTAAATTTTAAAAGTTTACTTTGTCTTCAATCTTTCTTTCTTTTAATTTTGAATTTCAAAATCTTTATTTAATCTTTTCTCTTTAAAATTTTCGAAAATCTTCAACAACTTTTCTATCTTTATTTTAAAATTTTTTTAATTAATTGTTTGAAGTTATATTATTTAGTTTGGTGTTTCTTTAGTTTCTCTTTATTTCAATTTTAATTTCAAAATCTTTAAATGTTTTCAAATCTTATCTTATCTTGTTTCTTTCTCTTGACTTTTTCTTTCATTAATTTTGAAATTCAAAATCTTTAATTGACTTATTCTTTTTAATTTTTGAAAAAAAATTTAATACTAAATCTTCTATCTTTATCTTCAAATCTTTTTAAATTAATTATTTGCTTTATCTTGTTTTAATTTTAAAATTTAGAGTTTTTTTTAGTTTTTCTTTCTTTCTTTCTTTTTGAATTTTGAAAATTTTTAAACTTCTTTCTTTCTAATATTTTTAAAATTTTTAAAATTTTCTAATTATTTCTTTTCTATTTTTTTTTTTACTTTTGAATTTTTTCTAAAAAAAATTATGTTCTTTATTTCTTGCTTTTATGTTTGCCACCTGGTGCCTTTAATTTTATTTGGTGTTTTGTGTTGAGGAACAATCATGGAGAAGGATCACATGGGTTACTACTCACACCCAAGGAATGATTCAAATTACTATGGATGGAGGAATTATCAGAATTTTGGTTGGCAAGGTCAAGAGCAAGGAGATGTCAATGTTCCATATTCCGTCTATCAAGAACCATCATCTCCTTACTCATATCAAGAACCATCATCTTTTGATCTTGCCTGTCAAGAACTGGAGCAAATAACAGATGAAATTTTGTAAAAATTTTCATCTTCATTCCCTGCATATTCATACCGAAAACCACCACCTCTCTATCCATACCAAGAACAATGCTCCTTTTACTCATATCAAGAGCCACCATCTCATTATTCATATCAAGAATCATCGTCTCCTTATTCAAAACTATCAACTTTAGAGCTTACAGTGAAAAAATTAGGGGAGGCTGCTCAAGATTTCATACAAGATATGAGAATGAGTGTCAAGAATGTAGAGGGGCATGTGGAGGTGATTACCAAGCGTTGGGCAGAGGAACAAGAAAACTCCCTCACAAGAGAAGCAATATAAATTCCAGTAAAAGAATGTGAGGAAATCATTCAAAGGAGTCCATACCTTAGTGAATTAGAGAATTTTCCACCCTCACACATGGAAGAAGCAGAAGATGCACGACTAAAGGAGGTTGTAGGGGAGGAAAATATTTATGGGAGATTACACTTCAAAGAAGCAGAGAAAGCCATAGAGGGTGAGCTCTTTGAACCACCAATTCAAGCGGTTCTTAGTGAAGGGTACATTCCACCCATCACACAATACCCAAGTCCTGAATTCAAAGTGGTAGAGATAATCAAGGAATGTACTGGAAAGGAGATTGTGACCAAGGAACAAAAGATGATATCCATGAAAAAGAGAAGGTCAGCAAGAAACAATACAACCGCTACCCTAACAAGCAAGGAGAATCAAGCTAAAAACAAAAAAAGAAAACTTGTTAGGAGGAATTCAAATCTGAGGGCACTAATCTCCTCCTCTTTCCCCTTGGAGTAATTTCTTTTAACGAACTGGAAGAAGAAGAAGAAAATTCAGTAATCAAGTGTCAAGCTAATGACTTCAAAGAAGTGCTTGTTGGGAGGCTACCTAACGATAAGTGTCCTATAGTATTTTCTTCTTTTCTATTTTCCTTCTGTTATTTTATTTGATTTCATATTATTTTATTTTCTATTATTTTTCATAGTTTTCTTAGTTTTTCTAATGTTTGTGATCATCTGTAGCCATTAGAACAGAAACAAGAATGCATAGGAGAGAAACAGAATACCCTGGAGGGTGCCCCATACTAGTGTTCAACAGCAGAAGGGAGAGAAGAGCATGGGCATTCAACGCCCATAAGGGAAGCAGTCCTGGCATCTAAACGCCAACAGGGGACCAAATTTTCTTTGCTTGGGGACAAGCAAAATTTTTAAGTTTGGTGTTGCAGAGCGAGCTCTAGGTATATATTATCATCAATGGCACCAAACGGAGGTAATCATCTTCACAGAAAAGTATAGCCTAAGCAACCATTAGCACTGAGGTGGTTGAGTTTCATCCCCCTTTTTTCTTTCTGTTTTTCAGTATTTCATTCTATTTTCTGTTTTCTATTCTAGCTTTTGCATGATCACTCTTAGGATTTCGCTTTAGTTGTTTATTTTCAAAACTTTTATGGTTAAAGATGTCTCATGAATTCCCCACCAAGGATAAAAAGAAAATTTTTGAGAAAGAAGTAGTAAAATGCATGAGATTTTGAGTTATATATTATGAGTTATTCTGATTACTTTGATGTGGTGGCCTTACCTTTATTTTCTTAATGTATAAATTAACTGTGCATATTTGATATTGAAGTTGAGTATATTAGCTCTTGAAGAACTGTGAATTTAGAGAAGTATTATTGATTCTTTGAAAAATCAAACAGATTGATTCTTGAAGCAAAAGAAATTGAAAAAATAAAAAGAAAAATAAAAAGAAAAAAATAAAAAGAAAAATAAAAAGAACAAGGGTCCAACGCTTTGAGCATCAATGGTTAGGAGGGTCAAGAAAATCCTGAGACTGAGCATTTAAAGTCGTGATCCAATGCTACAAAGAGTACGCTTAAGAACTCTGAGCACCACTATTTGGGAATTTAAGCAAATACTTGTGACGTTTATGTATCAGGTGGTAATACTTGAAAACAAAACGCTTAAGTCACGGCTAGGCTCAAAAGGTGCAAATCACTAAAAAGAAAAAGCTGTGTTCAAGAATCAAGAAAAACTAAAAGAGGAGAATCAATAATATCATCCGAATTCTAGTTCCAAAGGATGCCAATATTTTGGAGCTTCAAAGGAAAGTGAGATGCCAAAGCTGTTCAGAAATAAAGAGCTAATAGCCCCATTCAGTTGTTAGAACTGAGCTTCATTGACAACTCTAAAACCTGATGTATTTTTCTCTTCCATTTAGTCCTATCTTGTTTTTGGTTGCTTGAGGACAAGCAACAGTTTAAGTTTGGTGTTGTGATAAGTGAATATCTTATACCCTTTTTCACCTTATTTTCTAGTTGTTTTTAGTTAGATTTCATTAAGTTTTATTATGTTTTTAGTGCAAAATTCATCTTTGAATGCTACTTTGAGTTTTTGTGTTATTTCAATGATTTTAGGTAATTTTTGGGCAAATTTGGCAAAATCTTGTTTAGAGACGAAGAAAGGATAGCAGATGCTATCAGATCCTGACCTCTGTGTATTCCAACAAGCGTATCTTGAGCTATAGAGATCTAATTGATGCGATCTTGACGGAATTTGAAAGCTAACTTCCAGAGATTTCCATCAATATATAATATTTTATACTTCTTTTCCAGAATGATTGCCAAAACTGGCGTTGAACGTCGATATCTAGAGTTTAACGCCCAAGAAAACTATAAAAAATGTTGGTAAAAATGGCACTAATTTTATGGCGGGTTAAAAAACCTGCCATTATGTTTGTTAACTTTGGCGGTGCTAACTTATGCCATAATTCTCATGGTTTTTGTGGCGGCTTTTATTGACTGTGGCATTTGGAACCGCCATAGAATTTTTGTTTTCTATTTTAGTTTGAGTGATGTTGCATATGAGAGTGTGATTAGTATTGTTGCATATGAGAAAGTGTGGAGGATGTCAATAACGAACCCTTATTTTTTACCATTGTTCATCCCACTGATTTGTCATTCAACTCTTCACTGTCACTCATCCCCTTGTTGCAGCTCAACTCCTCGTTGTTGCCAGCAACGCCGTTGTCGCTGCCTTTATTGAGCTTCTACGATTTGACTTTGATCTGAAGACTTGTCAGCATTTGTTAGAGCTTCGATTTCTATGTTTCTTCAATTCACAGATTCCCTCTCTCTGACGTTTAGCTTCTTCTCCTCGGAGCTCCAAAAAAACCACCACAATCAGCACCAGCACTGAATGCCACCATGGAAGGCGGCGGAGCAACGCTATCAGATGTTTATCAAAGTGCGAAGAAGCTCCTCCTGAATACGTGCGACTGTGTGAATGCATCGAGCGCCTCGACTACTCCGCCTCCTCTGATCTCTCCCTCTCCCTCTCCAACGACATCTCTCAGATCCAATCCTTATGCGTCTAGAAAAGGTTTGGGACGAGCAGTATGTACTTGAAGTTTTATCATGCTTTGGTTTTGGTGATTCTATCTATTACTATTTTTATGTTCTTGCTTGATTTTGATGCATGCATGATTGATTTGATTTTTGTTAATTTGATGTGGCAGAATGGGATTTCAGCCATGTTTTGAGGATCTTACACGAAGAGGCACAAGCTATACAATCGGTTCAAAACTCAAGGCTTGAGCTGCAGAATTCTACTGCACTTGGGAAAACCATCCTTTCATCAATACATGGGCAAAGGGAATGCTTGAAGGTATCTTCATTCTTCCCTTGCCTTCCTTTTATAAATTTAATAAGAGGGAGAGAGAATGTGTAGTATCTGTGTTTGTTCATGTTGGCTTAGTTAACTTATGTGATTTACTAGTGTATGTACTACAAATTTACAAGTGTATTAATTTTTGTTAATTAGAGATGGAGCATGTGTGAATTAATCATATCTTAATTTACTAGTTAGGATTCTTATTCATCAAAAAAATTTTTGCTAATGTTATTAATGCTAACATTGTTCAAAAGCTAGGCCTCTCTGTTCTAGAGAAGTTAAAGTGGGATGGGTTGGAGTTTCTAAATAAAATTGGCTCACAGTCATAAAATATTGCAGAATATATATATATATATATATATATATATATATATATATATATATATATATATATATATATATTCAGTGTGCACTTGCATTACCAGGAGGCACGGATGATAAAGATCAAACGAGTAATAAGGATAATACAAGGGATAATGATAAAACAAGTGATCAGCCTGCCATCGCTGTAATTCGATCTTCACTTCCAGAGGTCAAGAAATCAACAGAAAATTTAATTAGACAGGCTGATTCAATTTTAGGTGGTTTGATTCTTCTGACTGCAATAATTTCAAAATGAAAAATGAAGCACGTTCTTTGGAAGAGAAAGAAATCAAAGAAGATTGTACTAAAGTAGGAGGTGATGACACACAATATTCTACTAGTCTGGAGTTTCTTCCCACATAATGGATTACTGTTGGATGAGAAGAAAGCTGAAGAGATGAGAGCACTTTTTTCAACTACAGAAAGTGTTATGGAGGATTGGGTAATGCTGGCCACTTCGTTAAGTTTGAGTTTGAAAAAGTATGTTTCTTAGATAATGAATCCACATACACGCATGTCTTTTCTTATCTCCTCTAAAATATGTATGCTACATTGTTACTCTAACAATTGTAGTGTATCACCCCAAATACCATTTATGCAGATATCTCATTCAATACACTTCTTTCAATTAGCTAATAATTGAACCTTCAGGTTGCAATTTGGCATTTAGGGGAATAGAATAGGTAGTTCTTACAATTGCTATTTGATATGAAATATGGTTTCTGGTATGTCTAAAAGATGCTTATATTTGATTTTTCAATCTCAACAGAAGGACTTAAGAACTGATCTAATGCTTGACCAACTACCATGTTTATTTATCTCATTTTGGATGCTATATATTAACTATAATTTGTAGTTTCTTTTTTGGCTTTCTTTTTTGTAGTTTCTTTTTTGGCTTTCTTGAATCTATCTGAACAATATAAGGGCCTTAGCAGAATATTTTGAATTTTTACAGCAACAGGATAGCTTATCTTTTGGAGAAGGTAATTAAATTTTCTGCCTTGCCTCTTCTTTAAGCAAACAAAACAAAATAGGTACTGCCTTGCCTCTTCTCACATTGCTATTTATTATTTATTGCTACTTTCTCTTTGCACATTGCTAGATGACAACACCAAGCTAAGGTCTATTATTACACTTGAAGAAAATAGAGATCATAACTAGTTAATGATTAATACAATAATGTAGAAACATATTTAATTTCTCATTAATCTCTCATTATACAATGATGATCAATATGGGAGCCAGCCACATAAAACATCTCTGGTATTAAATGATATTACATTCCTCAATAGAGAGATACATATTGAACATAAGTGCAAGAAAAGAAAAGAAAGAGTGGTGCCATTTTAAGTCATTGCTTCTTTTCCTAGTTTTCCCATAATAATAGTTCACTTATTTTATGGACTTTTCCCAATTTTCTATGTGTTTATGTCCTTTTTCTTTTATTCTGTGATGGGATAGATTTGACAAGATCATCAATAAAAAAATTCTTTCTACTGTGGATTATGTCTTTCAAACTCAAAGGGAGGTTTTTCTTTACTTAACACCCTGTATCTTACTGCATGTATGCTGTCTTTCCATGCTAGAAATAGTATTATAACTTGTGCAAGCATTCATTGAGGAACTTTTGTTTTTAATTTCTTGGAACCGTTAAGTTTAGTGAATGATAACATCTTGGAAACCTAAGCTTTTATTTACGTGATAAATGTGAAACCAAATTCAGTACTTTTGATTCTTGTCATTTTTATACAGCATATATATCATGGCCTTTTTTTGTGTTCTGTTCCATCTAGTTACTGCCTAATTATGATTAGTACTTTTAATTTAGTCTTGTCATCAGGGACATCTTATATAAAGCTATAAACTATATATGAAATTAATTTCATTCTTTATGCTTGTGTGTTTCTCTTACCAAGTATATATAAGCTTTTAACATGCTTTAACATGATTTTGTTTTATTTGTAGAAGATACAAATTTTGTGTCAATATCATTAATTACCATTTCCAATAATCCAGATGTTTAGTTCTTTGTTTTGTTAAACAGGCAATGTCATGAATAGAAACCTATCTCGACCTTTGATATCTGCATATAAAACTTTGATGATTGAATAATTTCAGATTAATAGTTTCAGATTCAGTTTTCTATCCTTTTTTATTGTGCTCATAATTATATTTTTGTTGTAGGGATTACATCAAGAGAGTGAAATTCCATCACCAAAAGAGTTAGGAAGTAGGTCTTCTGGAGCGAGCAACAAAGAAGCATGATCTTGCATGATAAAGATTTTATGTATTAAGGATATATATATTTTGAAGACGGATCGTTGAAAAATGTTATTTTGATACTTTATTTTTGGATTATGACTTTTGATTTTCGGAGGCCATGTATGAATTAAAAATATTGTTATAATATTTGATTTAAGAGTATGGCTTTTGATTATTAATAAATTTTAAAGTTTGAGTTCCAAAAATGTTACTTCAAATAGGTAGTTTCAAACTCATTTTTAAAAAGTATAAAATTTCCATCAAACTGATGTAAAAACAACGGTTAAAAATCGCCCTTTTAAACGAAAACGGTGCCATTATATCCTGGTAAAAACATATAGCAGTTAGAAATCATCATTTTAAATGAAAAGGATGCCATTAAACCCACGTAAAAACGGCGATTAGAAACCTCCATTTTAAACTAGAAAGATGCCATTAAACCCTAGTAAAAACGACAGTTACAAACCACCATTTTAAACAACAACAAAACTGTTATTTTATTTGATTAAAATGGCGGTTAAAATTGCCATTTTAACCGTAAAATAATGCCGTATTATCCACTGGTTATTATGGCAGTTTTCAAAAAACTGCCGTAATAACCAAAGTGGCACCCAGAATACCAGCGTTTCTTGGAGTTGCCATTTTTGGTAATAATGGCAGTTGTAACCGCCGTATTTTTCATAAAAACCGCCATTTTAACCCTTTTTTTGTAGTAGAAGGAACAACCTCCCAAGCTAAATGCCCAAAATTAGCGTTCCACACCAGCTAGGGAGCAAGGACTAGCATTGAACGTCCAGAATCCAAGTTGAACGCCAGGCATCAGACCAAACACTCACCAAGTGGGCTCCATAGTGGATTTTAGCACTCCTTAGGGTTTTTTTATTTTCTTTTTGTAATTTTTAATTAAAAATAATATCTTTTAGGTTTATTCTTAGAGGTTTTAATATAAATAAGAGACTTCTTTCCTCTTGAGGATCACACCTCCCGGGAGGGGAGGATGAGGCACATTACTTTACACCTTCTTCTTTAGTTTTCTTTGTAAATTATGAGGAACTAAACCTCCTAGGTTAAAGTTAGGAGCTTTGCTTGTCCTATGGATTAATATTTTTACTTCTCTATTTTAATATATGTTTGATTCTATTCTATGATGTATTGCCATTCTTCATCTAAATGAATCTGGGCCCCTTATTCTACATGAGTTCTCGCGAGTCCTAACTCGGATAGTATTGAGCTACAGCTTGAGAATACATCACCTAAACTAACAAGTTATCTGGGCTAATTGGGATATGTGACATAAAATCTCATTAGTTATGGGTAATAAGGTTTCTGTGGCGCTAAGGCTAGAATATTGAGCATCATTCTCCTATCCAAAAGATCTAACCTTATCTGTGGCACTTTAAGTAGGATCAAGTGAGAGTGAATTACGTGAGCTTCATCCGTGTTCATATTAAATGACCATTGACAACGGCATTTGATGTAGATTAGAGGAGATTAATTGCCACGACCAATGGCGTTAATCACTTACAGCTTTGCCATAGAATGAATTATTCATTGTTAAAGTAGTTAGTAAGAAGTATTATTCCGAAAAGATAAAGCATCTCCAAAGCCTTAACTGATTTCTCATTATTGTTTTTACATCAATTCCTTATTGCTTTCTTTACTATTTTGTTTTATGCGCCTACAACAACAACTGATGAGGGAAAAATGATTCCACACAAACTCACCGGCAAGTGTACCGGGTCGCATCAAGTAGTAATAACTCACAAGAGTGATGTCGATCCCACAGGGATTGATGGATCAAGCAACTTTAGTGAGGTGATTAGTTTAGTCAAGCAGACAGTAGTGAATTGAATGAAAATTGGAGCAACAGAAAGTAAATTACAGAAAATATAAAGTGCAGAATGTAAATTGCAGTGAAGCTTAAATGACAAGAAAAGTAAATTGCATCGAATGTAAAGGGAATTAGGTGCTAGAAATTAAATGAAGCAGTAGATCAAAGCTCAGAACAATTGCAAAAGAATTAAATTACATGAAAAGTAAATTCATATCACAGCAAACTCAAATGTAAAGCTTCAGAAAGTAAAATTGCAGAAGAGAATTGCAGAAATTGAAATTTCATAAGCCAAATTGAATACTGAAATGTAACAGTGTAGAAAAATAAAAGAGTATCAACTTTGTTAAGCTAGCTGGAGTCTCTAATCCTCCAGCCTGAGCCTCTATCTACTCCTACTCTTACTGTCTGTCTTTTTTGAAATGAAACTGATGCCTTTATATAGGCTTTACAAAATGAAACAAATTACAAATCAAATGAAATTTCTATTCTAACTATCTCTTGTGCCTTTGAGTGATGATACTGGGATCTGCTTGCTTTGAATTTTAAATTGGGCATGGAATCAGACAAATTGAGCAGAGTTGCAGCTTCCAGGAGAGCGTAGCATTCATTTAGAGAACGGAGCGTTCGGGCACGCGTGCGCGTGCTTTTGCATTTTTCGCCCACCGACGCGTACGCGTCATTATCAATCTTCAGCTCCCAAAGCTCGCACGCTCCTTTCACGCGTACGCATTGTTGATAGCATTTTCTTATCGAACGCTACGTTAGCTTAGTGAATGCTACTCCACGCGTGCGCGTCAAGCACGCGTGCGCATCGTTTGTAAAACTTTGCCTCCAAATTATAACTTGCCCGAAAACGCTGGCTTAGTGAACGTAGCGTTCTTTGTGCAAATGAACACTGATTGTCAAACAGAGCACGCTTCCTTGATTTAGTCATGGGCCACACTTTTAAAAGCATGGCCTAAGGCTCCAAAGTGTGCCTAAACTCCAAAATATGCCCCAGAATTTCTCTTTTCTACTTTTTAGTTTATTTTGTGCTTTTTTGCTTCTTTTTCTTCTTATTTTCTACAAAGTTTATAAAATCAAAAGATCAAAGAAATATACAATTTAAGTATAAAAGCATTCAATATTTAAGCACTAATCATCAATTTCTTGTATGAAAAAGCATAGAAAAACATGACATGATGACATGTCATCAACAACCACTATCTTTCTTTTCACCTGACTAAGATCTGTAGGATAACCATTGCTTGCTCAATCCAACAATCCTCATGGGATCGACTCTCACTCACCTGAGGTATTAATTGGACGACCTCGTGCACTTGCCGGTGATGTTGTGCGAGTTCAATTTCGCGCACCACATCTTCAAACCACCACTTATGTTGAACAATCCCACCAAGTTGGAGGAATACTAAGTTGTAGATAATGAAGCTTCACGTTTAAACCCTCTGAAGTTAAATAGCAACCTTCAGAATTGAAAGAATTGAGTACCCTATTGATAAACCACTATTTTATGGTTTATCTTGTGCTAATTTGAGTAGTTTTTATCAATTCTTTGCTCACTTATTCATATAATTTGCATGGTTTTATGAATCCTTCCATATTCTGTGATATAGCTGAAAAAATGTTTTCTAGGCCTTTAAACTGTTAATTTTTATCCTTTATTACCATTCGATACTGTTGATGAGCGGATAATTTATACCCTTTTTGGCATTATTTTTACATAGTTTTTAGCATGTTTTAGTTACTTTTTATTATATTTTCATTAATTTTTATGCAAAAATTACATTTCTGGACTTTACTATGAGTTTGTGTATTATTTTTATAATTTTTCAGGTATTTTCTGACTGAAATTGAGGGACCTGAGCAAAAGTCTGATTCAGAGGCTGAGAAAGGACTGCAGATGCTGTTGGATTCTGACCCTCCTGCACACGAAATGAATTTGCTAGAGCTACAGAAGCCCAATTGGCGCATTCTCAATTGCATTGGAAAGTACACATCTTGGGCTTTCCATCAATATATAATAGTCCAAACTTTGCTCGATATTTGATGGCCCATACTGTCATCTAAACGCCAGCTAGAGACCCTTTTCTGGCGTAAAACGCCAGAACTGGAACCAGAATTGGAGTTAAACGCCCAAACTGGCATCCAAGCTGGCGTTTAACTCTAGAAAAGGCCTATGCACGTGTAAAGCTCAATGCTCAGCCCAAGCACACACCAAGTGCACCCCGGAAGTGGATTTCTGCACTATCTACACTAAGTTACTTATTTTCTGTAATAATTAGTAACTAGTTTAGTATAAATAGCACGTTTTACTATTGTATTCGTATCTATCTTTTGATCGGGATCAATCTGATCTTTAGACTTTTATGTTACATTTGGAGAGGCTGGCCATTCGGCCATGCCTAGACCTTTTTCTCTTATGTATTTTCTACGGTGGAGTTTCTACACCTCATAGATTAAGGTGCGGAGCTCTGCTGTTCTTCATGAATTAATGCAAGTACTATTGTTTCTCTTTCAATTCATGCTTACTTCTTCTCCAAGATATACTCTCGTACTTAATTCAGTTAAGTCAGAATGAAGGGGTGACCCATGACAATCACCTACTATCTTCGTTACTCGCTTAGCCAAGATCCGCGTGACTGACAACCACAAGCGGTCTACATGATGTTCAACGTAGTCATTGGACGACAGCCGGAGTATAATCTCTTGGGTTTCTAATCCACGGACCGAGTTCGTGAGGTTAGAACCTTTGTGGTATAGGCTAGAACCAATTGGCAGCGTTCCTGAGATCCGGAAAGTGTAAACCTTATCTGTGGTATTCCGAGTAGGATCTGGGAAGGGATGACTATGACGAGCTTTAAACTCGCGAATGTTGGGCGCAGTGATAGTGTGCAAGGATAGAGAGATCCTATTGTAACGACCCAACTTCCAATACGTCATGATCGTACCAAAAGTAAGGCGTTACTAACCTGTTTTCCTTATTAACTATTTAATATTAAGCCTTTAGTTCGATATCGTGTTTCAGTTTTAGTAGAAAATGCCAGAAAATTTTGTTTTTATTTATCAAATTATATATCAAGCATCACCAAATAATAATAATCATATAATTATTAGTAAATATTATACAAACAAATTCAAGTGTAACTCAGATACAATTCCTATCCCTCTTTATAAAATAAAATCTTAAGCAACAAATGCGAGCGAATTCTATGAAAGCAACTCAATTCAAAAACTTAACTCATAAATAAGGTCTAACAATCGCCCGCAGCTTCAAACTGAGTCTTCGAACCTGTATCACTGAAAGGGTGGAAGATTTTGGGGTGAGAACAAACCACACGTTCTCGGTAGGGAATGGAAATGCCGTAAAAGTAATGATTAACATGCAAATAATTAACCTACTTAGGGAAACTATATTTTTATCAAACTCTCATGAAAATACTATTCTTGGTTTTACTTTAACTAATTATTTACCCCTTCCAAAGAAAATCTCTAAGCCCAAAACAAATTCCAAAATATAAAAATGGTCACATTAAGCATTTCTCAACCACACAATTAATTTTCAATCACAACGTCAATTCTTACTCACCATCATACATTCACCAACTAATAGCACTAACAAAGATTCAATTCAACACACAAACAAGTCACAGCAAGGCAAACAGCACAATCACAGGGAAGTACAACGAGCAAACCCAATTAAATACAAATGCACACACAAGGATGATGCATGTCTAGTCCTAGTGCAGGTAATGAGCTCATTTATCGGTTACATACCCGCTCCCGATGTTACCCAGAGTCCTTTGACCAGGTAAGGCTTCCCCATTGGCAACACCCATCGCAAGAGTCCTTTGACTTGCGGGGCAAACCACTGCAAGAGTCTTTTGACTTGAAAGGCGGAGCTAGTCTGCCCAACACACTCACTGTAAGAGTCCTTTGACTTATAGGAGCATATGCTAGTTATGTATTTTCTCGATACCTCTGTAAGAGTCCTCTGACTTACAGAATAGCATTATAGCTAAGTATCCCAGGGAAGCGCTCTTAGTGGTCGTACCACCATCTATCTGGCTGCCTTCACGCAGCAGATCATTACATAATCATTCTCATTATCATCATTCATTATCATTCTCATTATTCATCATTACTTTCACTTTCTTATGCAGTACCACTTTCTTTCTCTATTCAATCATACTATACAAACTTTACATCTTTCACTTTTGTAATATCTTGACTCAAGCCATTTCTCTTTACCATTCGTTCATAAAAATCTCAATCATCAATTCAGTTCATAATCTTTGCTATGGCAATCTTGAGTCAAGCCAACTTTAAAACTATCTTTCATTCTAGTTCTCTATCAAAGACTAAAGAAAATCATTTATTTTTAAATTCATTAAACACTTTTCAAAACATAATCTTTCATTAGAGGTAATCAAATAAAACTCTTTCTCAAGTTTACTAACTTCACAAAGATTCAAAAGTAATCTCTCTTTACTATTCAAAATCAAATATTATTATTTCACCAAACTTCTAAAAAGATAATCCTTTATTTCAAACCCAAAACATAACTCCTTTCATATTAAATCAAACTCGAAACATAATTATTTCTATTCTTAATAAATCAACTCAAAATGGAGTCCTTTTCGTATAAATCCAGCTTAAACATAATATTTTTTCTCAATGAATAAAACTGAAAAACATAATTCATTTCTTTTCTTAGCAAATCAAAATCAAATAATATAAACTCCCAAATCCAAATCTTTTAAAATAACATTTCAGACAAGGCCTCAGTTTTTATAAAATTTCGGCAGCACCTCCCCTAAAACTCAGATTTAACCACCCTTACGGGTTCTCAACAATTTCTCTACCTTTTCTCAACAAGTATCAAATTAAAGGTTCTCAATCAATCAGAAAATCCACAACTCGCAATTCCCACATAATCCATCAATCCAACTTCAAACTCATCAATTCATAAATTATGTTAACCAAAAGACTAATAGTTCCTCATTCCCAAATATTCAAACACATTATCACCCAACTTAACCAGAATTTTAGCAACATTGACACCAAAACACACAAAAATATGTATTATTCACAAAATCTTGGTTCTCCTATAATCAACTATTATGTTCACCCAAGAATTCAGCTTCATATAGTTTCCAATCATTTCAAATTATCTTTATACTTTTTTTTTTAAAATAACTGCATTAGTTACAATTCAGATTTTAAGGAATTAATTTAACAATTGATTTACGTTCTCTTTATAATTCACGAGTTCAAACCTAGCTTATCAAAAATCAATTCAACATCCAATGTATTGCCTACAAGCAAAATCAGAATCTCCAGCAAACGTTCACCAAGCGATCCTCAATTAACATTTTGCTATAATCAAAGCACAAACATAACATACTCATAGCTAGCCCAACTAATCAGGATTAAGTAAAATAATCAAACCACTGATCATTATCATAACAACCACAAAAGTAGTCACAATTCACAGCCACAACCAGAATCAATAAATCATGACACAGAAAATTAGTCCAGCCTTTACATAATTAGTTATATACCCTTAAAGTTACTATATTATTTCAGAAAATCAGGTTCTCAAGACAGTTTATTCCTTTAAGTTCTAATCCTTCAATAACCACCAAAACGAATTTCAGCCAGTCACAAGTCAATTTCACAGCCATTCCAATACATTAGATAACTAAAATCAACAGCAAGCACTTATTCTCAATAATCATAATATAGCCACAACTCAACCAATTTAGAATAATCACATAAAATTAGAATTTTCAATAATTACATCAAAATCAAAAAACCAATACTAATCACAGCCTCAACCAGAATTTATCTTATCAATTAATCAATCACTCACAACAAGAACACCCAATGATATTCACAGCCACACTCTAAAATCAATAAATTAATTGAAATACTAGAAAATCATCTCAATACTAAACTTAATCCAAATTTCACAACCTCAAATCAATCAAGCTTATTCCTATCAATTAGTCATAATTATGAATTATTTGCAATTACTCACTAAACCTCATTGGCATTCATAAGTTAAAACTGTTAGTTTTGAAATAAATCCCCTACCTCGATTAGCCAAAATTCGATATTCAAACGCAACAAAACCTTCTTTTATTTTTAATTCGCAGTGGCAACAACTTTGAACCGAACTAACAGCAGCGGCATTTTTGATCACTTCTCAGCAGCAGCAGTGGCATGAACTAATCAATTCAGAACCAGAATAGTACTATTGATAAGCACCAACGACTTCAGTGGCAGCTGCGGCGGTGTAGAGTAACTTAAAGTGACAACTTTATTTAATACAAATAGTCTCAATGACAGGCTTCACAATAGAGACAAATTGGGTGACAAGGAAGAATCAAAAACAGGGTGAAGCTTACCAAAATAGTAGTGGTTCTAATGGTGGTTTCCTGGGCAGCTCGAATGTTGGTTCCTGGTGGCAGAAGGCGCCGGCAACTTGCAGAATTCAGAGGCAGAGGCAAAACAGGAGATAAAGATGAATAGTGACATGGATAAATTGCTTCAGAATCAGAACAGTATCATCAGCAAGCTCCAACAACCTTCCCGGTGACAGCTACGGCGGCGCGGTGGTTCGGCGACAGTGCTATAGCCCTTGTCGAGCTTTGGCATCATCAGCGGTGATGCCTCTCAGTACCATCGCGTTCTGTTCGGCGACGGCCAAGCCTCCTTCCCAGCGACGGCGTTCGGGCTCCCTTCCTTAGCGGCGGCTCTGATGGCAATAGCAAGGCAGAGCAACGGTGATAAACCCTAGTGGCAACAGCGATGGTCAGCGGCGCTCCTTGGACGACTATGCGTGCATGGGTCCAACGGCGGTGGGGTCAGCCGAGACGACGGTGACCGTAGCGGCTCAACGACCCCTCGGGAGCTCCACCACCTTTCTCGCGTGATGACGGCAACCGCTCAGGGGAGGCGACGGCGCAGGCGAGACGCGGCGGTGGCGGCGAGCTGGACAGCACAGAGTGCGGCAGTTCGGTGGTCACGTCACGACGACAGCGGAGCAGCATCTCTTCCCTCTCTCTGTTTCTTTCTCAATTGTGTGTGTGATGTTTACGTTTAGGAAAGGAAAGGGGGTGGGGTGCGGTTGAGTGTGGTGAGGGAGTGAGGGTTAGGGTTTCTCAATTTAGGAATTTAGGGTTTCTGAGTTTGATTTGGGAATTAGGGTTAGAAATTAGGATTTTATAAAAGAATAATGGATAGCTATGAATAGATATTTTGATAAAATTGAAGGGTAGAGTAATTTTAAAATCAAATATACTCTATTAAAAATATTTAAGAACATTATTTATCAACATATTACCAAGTTCAATCAATTATTTCTAATTTAAATTATAAAATGAACAAGTTAATTATATTTTGTAAAGTACAATTTAAGTTCAAATATCAATTTTCTAGATTAAATCATATAAATCTCTATTATTTTTCTATCTCCGAAACTTTAATTTCAATTCATAAAATAATTAATTATAATAAAAATTATAGATAAACATTAATTGACTTAAACTTAAAGTATTTATAAATATCAATCTAATTTCTAATAAAATAATTTCTAGGAGTTCAAATTAATAACATAATTCATTCAAAATAGAATTTATTTAAATTAAATTATACAATTCTTTCTTATTTTTCAATTATCAAAATTATAATTTCAATTATACCAAAAATAACTAATAAATATTATATAAAAATTCTAATTAATTTAAACTCCAATTATCATGAAACTCCATTTAATTACCTTTACTAAAATAATTTTCTTAAAATAAAATTATCAACAAATGAAATAAATCTCAAATAACTATTTTATTTGATTTTCAAAAACTAGGGTTGTTACATTCTACCCACCTTAGAAAAATTTTCGCCCTCGAAAATTTCTAGAATAAAATAAGTTCAAACTGAAATCAAAGAAAATAGAATATATGAACAGAAACATAGGCATTATCAAGGATGAATATTCAAAGAGTCAGATTCATAGGCAAGCAAAGGTATACAAGAATGACAAAGTATGGTTGGAAACAATCAAATCACATTCTAAGGAGGAAATTCAAACAAGAGAATTCCAATGAAAGCAACGAAGAAAAAGATGCACGAGTTTGCATGGCACGAATAAAGATTACACGTCAAAACAAAGCTAACTTTATAACTTCTAACGCTCCCAAACCCCGTAAATCGCATTACCTATTCTTCTATTTCGTCTATGATAACCCATTAGTGTTGCCATATACATAAATCATTAGTATTAAGTTGGCCAGACCTAATACCATGAGGAATGCAATGGTAAACTAACAGCATTAATCATCAGACAGTCATGCAAATAAAACACAAACTCTTGTTTTCAGAACAAGTCACAAAGCATGACAGACAATCAGAGTATGCAGCATAGTCAGTCCATTCCCAAGGCTCTAACAGGAACAAACTGCTCTGACTCCATTTGTAACGATCCAACTTCCAATACGTCATGATCGTACCAAAAGTAAGGCGTTACTAACCTGTTTTCCTTATTAACTATTTAATATTAAGCCTTTAGTTCGATATCGTGTTTCAGTTTTAGTAGAAAATGCCAGAAAATTTTGTTTTTATTTATCAAATCATATATCAAGCATCACCAAATAATAATAATCATATAATTATTAGTAAATATTATACAAACAAATTCAAGTGTAACTCAGATACAACTCCTATCCCTCTTTATAAAATAAAATCTTAAGCAACAAAGGCGAGGGAATTCTATGAAAGCAACTCAATTCAAAAACTTAACTCATAAATAAGGTCTAACAATCGCCCGCAGCTTCAAACTGAGTCTTCGAACCTATATCACTGAAAGGGTGGAAGATTTTGGGGTGAGAACAAACCACACGTTCTCAGTAGGGAATGGAAATGCCGTAAAAGTAATAATTAACATGCAAATAATTAACATACTCAGGGAAACTATATTTTTATCAAACCCTCATGAAAATACTATTCTTGGTTTTACTTTAACTAATTATTTACCTCTTCCAAAGAAAATCTCTAAGCCCAAAACAAATTCCAAAATATAAAACTGGTCACATTAAGCATTTCTCAACCACACAATTAATTTTCAATCACAACGTCAATTCTTACTCACCATCATACATTCACCAACTAATAGCACTAACAAAAATTCAATTCAACACACAAACAAGTCACAGTAAGGCAAATAGCACAATCACAGGGAAGTACAACGAGCAAACCCAATCAAATACAAATGCACACACAAGGATGATGCATGTCTAGTCCTAGTGCAGGTAATGAGCTCATTTCTCGGTTATATATCCGCTCCCGACGTTACCCGGAGTCCTTTGACCAGGTAAGGCTTTCTTGTTGGCAACACCCATCGCAAGAGTCCTTTGACTTGCACGGCGGCACTAACAACCCACTGCAAGAGTCCTTTGACTTGCAGGGCGGAGCTAGTCTGCCCAACACACTCACTGTAAGAGTCCTTTGACTTACAGGAGCACACTCACATACACTAATTGTAAGAGTCCTTTGACTTATAGGAGCATATGCTAGTTATGTATTTTCTCGATACCTCTATAAGAGTCCTCTGACTTACAGAATAGCATTATAGCTAAGTATCCCAGGGAAGCGCTCTTAGTGGTCGTACCACCATCTATCTGGCTGCCTTCACGCAGCAGATCATTACATAATCATTCTCATTATCATCATTCATTATCATTCTCATTATTCATCATTACTTTCACATTCTTATGCAGTACCACTTTCTTTCTCTATTCAATCATACTATACAAACTTTACATCTTTCACTTTTGTAATATCTTGGCTCAAGCCATTTCTCTTTACCATTCGTTCATAAAAATCTCAATCATCAATTCAGTTCATAATCTCTGCTATGGCAATCTTGAGTCAAGCCAACTTTAAAACTATCTTTCATTCTAGTTCTCTATCAAGGACTAAAGAAAATCATTTATTTTTAAATTCATTAAACACTTTTCAAAACATAATCTTTCATTAGAAGTAATCAAATAAAACTCTTTCTCAAGTTTATTAACTTCACAAAGATTCAAAAATAATCTCTCTTTACTATTCAAAATCAAATATTATTATTTCACCAAACTTCTAAAAAGATAATCCTTTATTTCAAACCCAAAACATAACTCCTTTCATATTAAATCAAACTCGAAACATAATTATTTCTATTCTTAATAAATCAACTCAAAATGGAGTCCTTTTCGTATAAATCCAGCTTAAACATAATATTTTTTTCTCAATGAATAAAACTGAAAAACATAATTCATTTCTTTTCTTAGCAAATCAAAATCAAATAATATAAACTCCCAAATCCAAATCTTTTAAAATAACATTTCAGACAAGGCCTCAGTTTTTATAAAATTTCGGCAGCACCTCCCCTAAAACTCAGATTTAACCACCCTTACGGGTTCCCTCTTTCTCAACAATTTCTCTACCTTTTCTCAACAAGTATCAAATTAAAGGTTCTCAATCAATCAGAAAATCCACAACTCGCAATTCCCACATAATCCATCAATCCAACTTCAAACTCATCAATTCATAAATTATGTTAACCAAAAGACTAATAGTTCCTCATTCCCAAATATTCAAACACATTATCACCCAACTTAACCAGAATTTTAGCAACATTGACACCAAAACACACAAAAATATGTATTATTCACAAAATCTTGGTTCTCCTATAATCAACTATTATGTTCACCCAAGAATTCAGCTTCATATAGTTTTCAATCATTACAAATTATCTTTATACTTTTTTTTAAAATAACTGCATTAGTTACAATTCAGATTTTAAGGAATTAATTTAACAATTGATTTACGTTCTCTTTATAATTCACGAGTTCAAACCTAGCTTATCAAAAATCAAATCAACATCCAATGTATTGCCTACAAGCAAAATCAGAATCTCCAGCAAACGTTCACCAAGCGATCCTCAATTCACATTTTGCTATAATCAAAGCACAAACATAACGTAATCATAGCTAGCCCAACTAATCAGGATTAAGTAAAATAATCAAACCACTGATCATTATCATAACAACCACAAAAGTAGTCACAGTTCACAGCGACAACCAGAATCAATAAATCATGACACAAAAAATTAGTCCAGCCTTTACATAATTAGTTATATACCCTTAAAGTTACTATATTATTTCAGAAAATCAGGTTCTCAAGACAGTTTAATCCTTTAAGTTCTAATCCTTCAATAACCACCAAAACGAATTTCAGCCAGTCACAAGTCAATTTCACAGCCATTCCAATACATTAGATAACTAAAATCAACAGCAAACACTTATTCTCAATAATCATAATATAGCCACAACTCAACCAATTTAGAATAATCACATAAAATTAGAATTTTCAATAATTACATCAAAATCAGAAAACCAATACCAATCGCAGCCTCAACCAGAATTAATCTTATCAATTAATCAATCACTCACAACAAGAACACCCAATGATATTCACAGCCACACTCTAAAATCAATAAATTAATTGAAATACTAGAAAATCATCTCAATACTAAACTTAATCCAAATTTTACAACCTCAAATCAATCAAGCTTATTCCTATCAATTAGTCATAATTATGAATTATTTGCAATTACTCACTAAACCTCATTGGCATTCATAAGTTAAAACTGTTAATTTTGAAATAAATCCCCTACCTCGATTAGAGGAAATTCGATATTCAAACGCAACAAAGCCTTCTTTTATTTTTAATTCGCAGTGGCAAGAACTTTGAACCGAACTAACATTAGCGGCTTTTTTGATCACTTCTCAGCAGCAGCAGTGGCATGAACTAATTGATTCAGAACCAGAATAGTACTATTGATAAGCACCAACGACCTCGGTGGCAGCTGCGGCGGTGTAGAGTAACTTAAAGTGACAACTTTATTTAATACAAACAGTCTCAACGGCAGGCTTCACAATAGAGACAAATTGGGCGACAACGAAGAATCAAAAACATGGTGAAGCTTACCAAAATAGCAGTGGTTCTAATGGTGGTTTCCTGGGCAGCTCGAATGTTGGTTCACGGTGGCAGAAGGCTCTGGCAACTTGCAGAATTCAGAGGCAGAGGCAAAATAGGAGATAAAGATGAATAGTGACATGGATAAATTGCTTCAGAATCAGAACAGTATCATCAGCAAGCTCCAACAACCTTCTCGACGACAGCTACGGTGGCACGGTGGTTCGGCGATGGCGCTACAGCCCTTATCGAGCTTTGGCGTCATCAACGGTGATGCCTCTCAGTACCATCGTGTTCTGTTCGGCGACGGCCAAGCCTCCTTCCCAGCGACGGCGTTCGGGCTCCCTTCCTCGGCGGCGGCTCTGATGGCAATAGCAAGGCAGAGCAACGGCGATAAACCCTGGTGGCAGCAGCGATGGTCAGCGGTGCTCCTTGGACGACTACGCGTGCATGGGTCCAACGGCGGTGGGGACAGCCGAGACGACGGCGACCGTAGCGGCTCAACGACCCCTCGAGAGCTCCACCTCCTTTCTCGCGCGATGACGGCAACCGCTCAGGGGAGGCAACGGCGCAGGCGAGACGCGGCGGTGGCGGCGAGCTGGACAGCGCAGAGTGCGTCAGTTTGGTGGTCATGTCACGATGGCAGTGGAGCAGCATCTCTTCCCTCTCTCTGTTTCTTTCTCAATTGTGTGTGTGATGTTTACGTTTAGGAAAGGAAAGGGGGGTGGGGGTGCGGCTAAGTGTGGTGAGGGAGTGAGGGTTAGGGTTTCTCAATTTAGGAATTTAGGGTTTCTGAGTTTGATTTGGGAATTAGGGTTAGAAATTAGGATTTTATAAAAGAATAATGGATAGCTATGAATAGATATTTTGATAAAATTGAAGGGTAGAGTAATTTTAAAATCAAATATACTCTATTAAAAATATTTAAGAACATTATTTATCAACATATTACCAAGTTCAATCAATTATTTCTAATTTAAATTATAAAATGAACAACTTAATTATATTTTGTAAAGTACAATTTAAATTCAAATATCAATTTTCTAGATTAAATCATATAAATCTCTATTATTTTTCTATCTCCGAAACTTTAATTTCAATTTATAAAATAATTAATTATAATAAAAATTGTACATAAACATTAATTGACTTAAACTTAAAGTATTTATAAATATCAATCTAATCATTTCTAATAAAATAATTTCTAGAAGTTCAAATTAATAACATAATTCATTCAAAATAGAATTTATTTAAATTAAATTATACAATTCTTTCTTATTTTTCAATTATCAAAATTATTATTTCAATTATACCATATATCTAATAAAGATTATATAAAAATTCTAATTAATTTAAACTTCAATTATCATGAAACTCCATTTAATTACCTTTAGTAAAATAATTTTCTTAAAATAAAATTATCAACAAATAAAATAAATCACAAATAACTATTTTATTTGATTTTTAAAAACTAGGGTTGTTACACCTATTCCGACACAAGTGAGAACCGACAGATGATTAGTCGTGCGGTAGCTGTACCTGGTATTTTTCATCCAATTCGAGAAATCTGACAGTTGATTAGCCGTGCAGAAACCGTACTTGGACCATTTTCACTGAGAGGATCATACAGCTTCCCATGGAAGGGAGCACGCATGATTGGATGAAGACTATAGGAAAGCAGAGGTTTAGAAGCAACAAAGTATCTCCAAACGCTTATCTGAAATTCCCACCAATGAATTACATAAGTATCTTTATTTTAATTTATGTTTTATTTATCTTTTAATTATCAAAATCTCATAACCATTTGAATCCGTCGGACTAAAATTTACAGGATGACCATAGCTTGCTTCAAGCCGACAATCTTCGTGGGATCGACCCTTACTTGCGTAAGGTTTTATTACTTGGACGACCCAGTGCACTTGCTTGTTAGTTGTACTAAAGTTGTGAAAAGTGTGATCACAATTCTATGCACCAGCCGTGATCTATGTGTTGAGTGTTTTCAGGCTTTATAGGGCAGGAATGGCTTAGAGGATGGAAAGCAAACATGCAAAAGTGGAAGGAACGTGAAAACTGAAGTTTTGAGAAGCTGGCAGCGACGCGTACGCATGACTGATGCGTACGCATGACAAGGAAATTCACCAAAAGATGTGCACGCGTGACCTACGCATATACGTGACATGCGCCACGTGCAGAAAGTTGCAGAAAGTGCTGGGGGCGATTTTTGGGCTCTGTTTTGGCCCAATTTCAAGCCCAAAAACACATAATAGAGGCTGCAGAATGGGGAAATCATTCATTCATTCATCAATTATTCACAATTTAGGTTTTAGGATTTCTCTTAGTTTTAGGTTTATTTCTTCTCAATTCCAGGTTCAATGTTCCTTTAATTTAGTTTCTCTTCTACTTTTATTTGTTCCAGCATTCTAGATTATTTATTTTTTCTTGTTGATTCTCTTTTTTTCCAATTGGTTTATGAACTCCATGTTAGATTTGATTTCTTTATTTAATGCAATTTAAGGTATTTCATATTTATGATTTTAATTTAGCTTTTTACATTCTTAGCATTGGTTGAGTAATTGGAGACGCTTGAGTTATCAAACTCCTTTGTTGACTGATAATTGAAATTTGCTGGTTGATTTGGATCGCTCTAAGGCTAGTCTTTCCTTAGGAGTTGACTAGGACTTGAGGAATCAAATTGATTAGTCCACTTGACATTCTTTTATTTAGTAAGGGTTAACTAAGTGGGAGCAATGAACAATTCTCATCACAATTGATAAGGATAACTAGGATATGATGTCCAGCTCTCATACCTTGCCAAGAGCCTTTCTTAGTTATTAATTTAATTTCTTGCCATTTTATTTCCTTGTTCAACATTTAAAAACCCCAAAAATATACTTTTCCATAACCAATCATAAGCATACTTCCCTGCAATTCCTTGAGAGACGACCCGAGGTTTAAATACTTCGATTATCAATTTTATTAGGGTTTGTTACTTGTGACAACCAAATTTTTGTATGAAAGGATTTTAGTTGGTTTAGAAACTATACTTGCAACGGGAATTTATTGTGAATTCTTTACTAGAAAAAATCCGTTCGTCACCCGTAAACATTCAAAGGCTTCAATTTAGGACTATACACCCTGAAATCAACATGTAACTACTCGACGTATAAATTCGAATAAGCATTGACTACTTTAGGTTTTCCATCATCTGTCCGCAGAAGGACACTTTGATGCACAGTGGATGGTACAACCCCAACACCATGGATCCAATCATGCCCCAACAAAGCATTATAACTAGCCTTCGAAGACACTATCACTAAGACAGTGTTTCAATTAGAAGATCCAACTCTCACTCCAAGAGTAACCAATCCTTTCGTAGGGGCCAAAACACCACTATAATCTGTAACAGAAATATTGGTATGAATTAAGTCATCAGGGTGTTTCCTTACCTTTATCAGCATTTTCTTTGGTAGAAGGCTAATAACTGCTCCTCCATCAATCAAGACTTTATTTATCTTGATCCCACTCATAACTGCTGTGATACACAATAAGCACAAATGGGATTTTTACTTTTCGGAAGGCCTTGGAAAGTAACCAGGTTCATCTTTATATCGAATGAACGTAAAGGCTTTCGCATCATCAACATCATATTCCTCTACTAGATTACCTTTATATTCTCCCAAATACTCAGTTGGGATAATCGAAATGGTACTGACTATCTCGTCTTCTCCTTCTTCGAAATACTCCTCATCCAAATCAACAACATTGTCTTTATCACCTTCAGAAGCAACAACCACAACTTTACCCTTATCTAACTTTGCTAGAGAAGGAATACACTTTGGATGAGTTTCTCCATAAACTGGAAACACTACCCGAGAGTGCACAGAAGGGGTTGCCCCCTTGGCTTTGTTGTCCCAAGACACTTTGGACAATGGATGTCCTCTTCTTCCTCTGCCCCTATAGTATCGCCTGGCTCGGCCATGGAAATAAGGGTATCGACCTCGAGGAGGACCTCTATGTCCCTACTGTGGATTACGCTTATGTAAGCATCCCTGTTCTAAAATTTTTGATAGTTTTGAATCCATTGTACACCCATGGCTTGAGAAGGGTTTATGGGTGCAACAACATTCCTCTGAGGACCACTAGAGCTTTGTCCCTCTGTTCGTGGAACAGGTTGTTTCTGACGGGCATGCTCTTCTCTGTGAGACAATTCCTTCTTCATCCTTTCCTTTTTGAAAATTGCTGCAGCCTTAGCATAAAAAACTGCACTGCATCAAGGACACAGAGACACGTCCCGATCCTTTAATTTTTGCTGCACCAAGAAATCCAACAGCCCATTTCCTGCCCCAGGGTAAACAGATCGGACATCTGACTCTAAGTTTCCAAGGGCCATATCAAAGTCATAAGATATCCCCACCATATTCACGCCAAAATATGGCTCAGCAAAACCGGCCTCACTAACAAAGGGATCAGAATCAACCTTCATCTCATTTTTTCCATCATCGAATTTTAATCTCCCTTCCATGATAGCCTCTTGTATCAAGTCCCTAAAATGGACACAGTTATTCGTCGAATGACTAGTTGCTTGATGAAACTTACAATAAGGTTTCCCTTTTAAATCTTTTACCGAAAGCAAAATTTTGCCTTCAGTTAAAATTAACTGTTTATCTTTAAGCAACACATAAAAAATCTGATCAGATTTCGAAATATCAAAATTATATCTCTTTCCACTTTTCTGTTTTGAATCATTTGACTTCTCACTATTGGGGATTTTCTTAAGTAAAGATCAAATGTAAGGTGTGCCTTTCCTAAGTTCGGCCAAATCAACTTCTGCCTCTAAATCGAACTCCTCATCGGAGGACTTCATTGCCACATAAGAGACTTTCTCTTTTCGAGGAAAGGGTTTACTCTTCAACCTCCTTTCATCATTCTTATATTTCTCTTTTTCCTTCCTCAGAATCTCAACCTGCCAAACTCTCTCAGCTAAATGAGCAAAGTCAGGTATATAAACTTTAAGCAAGTTTCAACGCATATAAAATCCTAATCCCATAACCGCTATTTTTACCATTTCACCTCTAGGGAGAGACACAGAGCATCTACTCCTATCATTTTCGAAACAAATCATATAATCATCAATGGTTTTACCGTCTTCACATTTCAAAGCCACTAGATCAGTAACTGCCACATTTATTTCTCCTCGGTAGAATTGGGCATGAAAAGCAGTTTCTAACTGAGCCCATGTTGTTATCAAATTTGGTCTAAGATTCAAAAACCAAGTAAATGCATTCTTCGTTAATGAAGAAGGAAAAAACTTCATTTTCAAATTTTCAACATTGGTTAGAGTTCCAATCTCAACCAAATATCGAGCAACATATTCAGTAGTCGATTCCCCAACTTCTCCTGCAAACTTTGTAATTATTTTGGGATTTTTTACTCCTCTTGGCACTTCAGCCATTTGAACATTATGAGGAAAAGCTGACACAAAGTGAGGTCGATTCATGAATCCTATATTGAATTTAACCATATGAAGAACATCTTCCACAATCCTTGTAACCTGATAATGTTCACCGACTTGATTAGCATGTAATCGAGCCAGAACATCATCGGCATTTTTACCACGAGGAATTAACTGAGGGTTTTCTCTGCCTCTAAAAACATCATTTTCATTTTGAAATAAATTTTTAAATCCCTCATTATTTTCTCTTACATCCTGTCTTTCTCCTTCATCATAATCAACTATTCAAGCAATTCGCTAGACTTGCCTTGCAAGACGATCGAACTTTATTTCGTGATCAGCCATCATAGGATTCAGAATTGTAGTCATTTGTTGAGTCAATAAATTGACCAAATTATGATGACTTTCTTCTACATATTGTCGAAATGCTGCTATTGAATTAGAAACATTCGATGTAGAACCCACATTAATATCTCGAGAATACTCGGAATGTGGTTGTGGAATTTGAACATTATTTATTCCACTTGCACCTCCAAATTGGATCAAAGGGCCAAAATCACTTACTGGTCGTGTATAACCTGGAGGAAGGCTATAAGGAGGCCAACCAGCAGTTACTTGGGACTGAATTGGTATTGAATTACCACGTGGGCAAATATTACGCCCATTATTTCCAGCCTGTACACTGGTAGCCGCTACACTTTCAGTTACAATAACACCTTCCGAACGTGATGTAACGTCCAAAGATTGTACAACTACTGGTGCATTATCATTTGTGGATGAACCACCATTCACATTTGAAACTTCATCAACCATGCAAATAATTCTTTCACTCCTTAATTGCATACAATAAGTAACACCAAAATCATTTGACACACTTAAATTTAAAATTGTCCCACTGGGCGTGCCAATTTATTGTTAATTTTTAGCAAATCGATGGTGGTTTGATATCTAATGGTCTAGGAGCGAAACCTACTCCTCTTTGCGAGTACCAGTTTTCTAAAAGTGCATCAAAGACCCTTTAATTAGGCAAGATTTAAAAAAAAAAAAACAGAATTCATCCAATGAAAAAACAAAAAAATAGAATGGAGATACAACCTTTGTTATTAGTGTTTTTTTTCTTTGTTCATTGATTGTGTTCTATTTTTTTATTGCCTAATTTGATTTTACATTGAGAGAGATAAAAAGTAAAGAGAGATAATTTACGTAAAAGCCAAACTTCTTTTTCTTTATTTCTTGATTCGAAGATGTGTACTAAGTGAGAGTACATATGGATTCTTTTTTTTTTTAAGTTGGGTTAGTACTTAAGGATGTATTAAGTTAAATGTAGTTTAGGTGAGTGAAGAGTGGTGAGATTTTTTGTATTAGTAATTATACTAAAGATTGATTATAATAAAAATTTTACTGTGCATAGTTTGTGGTAAAAATTGGACATAAATCACATTATACTTAATAGCTAAACTAAGATATATTAGGATGCCTTTTTTCTTATTCCTATCTCTTTCTATTACTACGAGATGAGACAAAATTTAAAATAATTTCATGATTTATGAGTTCTACATTTTTTTTATTCTACACACATGCATAATGCATTACCCTGCTTTGGCTCTTTTTCTGCAAAAACACACATATACACAAGTGATGTTCACCGTAATTTTTTCTAATATCCAAATTTCATTTGTCAATTTGAAATATAAAAGTGAATTAAATTTAAATAGATGTTTTATTAGTATAACTATAAGGCAAATTCTCTGGTATGGATGCCCAAAATCATGCATACGTCTGGATCATGTGTGTCAATCTGCAGATTCTGACACATGTATGAATTGAAAGGACTGCATTCTGAGCGTCCTGAATGCAAGATAGTGACAGGAGCAGGAAAGAGTAGTGCTTCTCAGAAGTGGTCGCCTTTTGGTTGGAGTGATTATGTTGCTAATGACAATTTATAGTTGTTAATCTTTTTTGGCAAGTAGGCCAAAGGATGAGCTGGATGATTTTTGTAGATGACAATGTGGGCCGTTAATGCTTGATTTTTAAAGTAGTAATGAAATTTTCAAAGTGCTGCATTATGTTTTGTGTTTAATTTGGTTGTTATTTTGGAGGTGTTCTTCTGTATGTCCAAAAAGAAGTCATAGCAATGACCCAAAAAAAAAAAGAGAAGTCATAATATTACTTCGTTGACAAATTCTATTTTTCTTATTCATGAAGTTACTGGAGGAATGTAAATATATCTTTGATTGCATTGTTATCCACAACTTACTAAAAAATACTAACCATAATATTAGTAATTATATCTTAATGATAGATTTGTTTGAATGTTTTAAAGAAGAATGTCAAGGAAAAAGAAGGAAAGGGGACAATGAGCCAAAAGCAATGAAAATCAAACTCTCCATTTTGCTGACATAAAACTTGCTATAATTTTCTTCAAAAAAATAAATTAAGAATTTTCATCAACTCCACAGGTATGGGAAGTCAATGTATTGAACACCCCAAACAATTTTATCTTTAAGATGATTCAAATAAACTATTGAAAAGATTAATGTTAAGGACTACTAACAAGAGTTAATTACTAAAAAAGACTAATTATATTAAAATTATTATAAAGGATATATTTAAATAAAATTTAAAAAAAAAGACCAAAGAATTTTTAAATAGACAATAATATCCTTGATCAATCTTTAGCACTAAAAATGTTAGAAAAAATAAATAAGACATCTAATCCAAAAATTTTAAAACTCTAAATTCCTAAATTCAATAATCCTAAATTTCATAATATTGCTTTATCAATATGGTAATATTTTGAGTATTACTCGTCTAACACCATTGAAAATATCGATACACATACATTTTTTGTAAGGAGACATATTTCAATTATTTTTATTGTAATTTAGACATTAGTAGTTGAAAATAGAAAATTGAAGGAATTTAATTGAGAAATAAAAAGAGAGATCACTAGTCTTCAAATTGAACTTATGCTATAATGGCCTAGTTTGGAGAGTCTAGTAAGTAATAATAGTGTTTCTTCTACAAATTTATTTTATCTTAGTGCTTGGTGGTATTGCCATTAATTGCACTAAAGCTATGGTTGTTATTTGTATTATTTATGGAAATTGTTTCTCATACGTAATGTCTTTTCTATGAAAAATAGAAAATAAAATTAAACTTGTACCAGAAATTCAAAAGATGAATAAACTCATGCGGGAAAGAGTAAAATGAATACCTTTTTTTTTATTAAAAATAACCATAAAAAGAATTAGAATAAGAGAATGACTAATGGCATTACTGTAACACTGCCGAAAGATCCAACGGGCCCACCGAGTATGTTTTCCAAAAAATATTTAACCACAGCCTTCCATGGACAATAACACATTAACAATTAGGCTAAAATTTATTATGAATAACTGATTTTGACATTCGTTTACTAAAATTTAAAATAAATTAACGTATATAATTTCTTATCTAATTATGTGTTAAGTCTGTTATTCGAATAGAAATAATTAGTTTTTTATACTTATTTTTTGAAAGTAAAATTTTATGCCTCTGCGTATGTAAAAATACAGTTAGAAATTAGCATAAAAAAATTATACTGATAATTATAAAATTAACTGCAAATTGAATTTCTTAAAACAATTGAATTTTGAGTCCAACTTTTAATTATCACACTCGTATTCTCTGCAACATGTATATAATTTGAAAGAAGAGAAATGAAAAAATGAATTAGAAAGATAAGCGTTGAAAATTTAAAACTAAATTAAAAACTAAAAAATTTTGTATATAATAATAATAATAATAATAATAATAATAATAATAATAATAACAACAGCAACAACAACAATAACAACAACAACAACAACAATAATAATAATCATAATAATCTTTTTTATTTGAATTATATTATGTTGTTAATCGTGTTTTTTTTTTTTTTTTTTTTGTAGAATGGAAAGATGAAAAAGAACAGAGAATGAGAGAAAGGAAAAAGAAAGATAAAGATGAATGATAAGAGTGAGAGTTAGAATTTGTTAATTTAGCAAGAAAAATTTTATTTTAATTGTAAAAAAATATCGGATGACATAGTTTGATTTGTTAAATTACTGATATAAAATATAAGTTACATAAGGAGGCAAAATATTAGAGAGAAATATAAAATGAAGAGAGGTAGATGAGAAAATTTAGGAAGGAAGTTTTATTAATATTTTAAAAAAATATTTTCTCTCACTCTTAAGAAGAGAGTGTCATGTTTTTCCTTTGATTATTAAATCCGATAGTAATATATGATACGTAATGTAGGTATAATTCAATTTCAATTTTATTGCAACTGCTAGAATGTTATGTTGCACATCTTGGTTAGCAAATTAGTTATTAGTTGCTGATATTGATAATGATATATACACTAGATAGAGTGGTCGAAGAAATGATAGACTTAGAGAAAGGAAAACACAGATAAATATGGTATGAGAACCGGAGGTTCTCAGTATGGTAACAGTACCCAATAATGTAGGATATAAAACCCCGGGATGCCGAAGGCAATCCTAGGCTTCACATCCACCACTAGATTTATCTTAAAGCATACTAAAACATTAAAACATAACTTAAAACTATAACATAATAATAGGGTAATCTAACTTAAGGGATTTCTATTCTAACCAAACACCGCTGTCCTACAGCCTTCGCTAACCTACCCTCCGCACGATCCTGTCCCCACCGCCTACCTAACCCCCGTGCACCAGACAATCACAATTAATGCAAACAAGTAAAACATAGATAACGTTCATATATAACAAGTAGTTCAAGAAGCAAGTAGGCATGTTATACAATTAGGCAAACTCAAGTTATCAAAGCAATCAAGCACATAAGAGATACATATGATGAATGTCTATCCTATTGGCTCGTGATATCACTTGTCAGCCTATAAATGCCACCGGACACATCCTTTCGGATGTCGCCTTTTCTGCCACTTCCGAGGATATAGCGCCTAGCACGCCTTTGTTCCGAGGATATAGTGCCTGGCACACTACCGTTCCGAGGATATAGTGCCTGGCACACTTGCATGTTCAATCCGAGAATATAGTGCCTGGCACACTCTTGCTGGCAGAGAAGGAAAACAACAACAACACATAATTCATCACAAATCATTCTAAGGATATAGTGCCTGGTACACTATCATTCCAAGGATATAGTGCCTGGCTCACTATCCACATCCACAAGTCCATCAGCCTCAATTCATCATCATTTCTCATCTCAAATCACTTCCAATTATCAACTCTCAACATTCCAAGGATATAGTGCCTGGCACACTCTCAACATTCATCAAGATCATCATTCCATTAAAATCCTTAAACATTCATATTTCTCAAACTCATCATAAGCAGTTCCATTCTGAACTCATCAATTCACCAATTTCTCACATCCATTGTCAGTAATCACCAAGTTCACTACTCTTCCATCTCTTTCAACCAGACTCATCCTCAATACACCAGAATCCTAAACCTCCATTCGCTAACTTTTCAAATGAACACCAAATAAATTCTCCTAAGGCCCTTCCCATGTTCTAATGCCCAAAAATAAGCCCAAGAGTCTTTAAATGGTGTCCTAGAGGTATACAATCTTGTTGGGAAAGTGAAATAGTTTAAAAACAAGGTTTAAGTTATAAAACAGGACGTGTGTGTATGCACAGGGAAATGCATGCACACGCCCAGAAGATTTTTAAGATGTGTGCGTACGCATAGGCATTAACTTTTCCAACTAGTGCGTGCGCACAGGTTGTAAAATCTCATTGGTGTGTGCGCGCACAGGCTGTGCTAGCGCTGCAACCAGTAAGCCCTTTCCTGCCTGTGCATACACACAAGGCTGTGCGTGCGTACAGCATTGAAATTTTACAGGGTTGTGCGTGCGCACAAGGCTGTGCGTGCGCACATACCAGAAATCACAAAATTCTGCAACTTTGTAGAATTTTAGATTTTTAACACCAACTTTGAATGATCATAACTTCCTTTACAAAAATTCAAATTTTATAAACTTCGTATCAATTTGAAGAGTTTTCAATAAGCTTTAATTTAAATAAAATCCCAACCAATTTTGAAAACCGAGGCTCAAGTTATGATCCGTCAAAGTTCACCAAAAATCCATTCTTACCTAAAATCTCAAAAACTCAATTTAACCAAACCTCAATCCAAAATCAATTCAATCACATTTCAACCATACCAAAATAGCCCAAAATTCATACCAAACACTACTTCAACCCTTTTCTCAATCACACAACCTTCTAAACCATTTATCTAAATCCAACCTAATCCGCATTTTCCACTTTCCATTAACCTTATTAACATCAACATAACCACTCACCATTACCATTCATCATCAATGTCACATAAATCCAAACTCCCATCCAATAAACACATTATCATCAATTCATCATCATCATCTTCATCATCATCATCATCATCATCATCATCATCAATACTCAGACTCATTATTCACAATTCTCAATAATACATTCATCTTCATCATATCGCCATCAATCATCATAATTACTCAATTTCATCAACCCATCATAAATCCTCATACATTACCATTCAACAACTCAACACCCAATACAACTCCTCATCAATTTACCTCAACATTATCCATCATTATAAACATTCATATTACCACAATCAACATACACACTTATCAACATCAACCAATATCATAATATATCATTAACACCAATAACTCTCATCAACAAAAATTAACCACAACACTCATCATCCGCCTCCATACAACTTATCATCAAACATCAAATTTGCATACAATTAAACATACACCCAACATTCAATCCTATCTTAGGGTCAACTAGCCTATGTGTCCATGAATATTATATAATACCTAGAGGAAACCGAAACCATACCTTGGCTAATTTCCAATATGAACCACAACCCCAAAAGAGCACAAGTTGAGCTTCTAACCACAAGCAAGCCTAGAAAAGGACTCCAACAAGCACCAACAAGCTTCCAAAAGTTCCCAAACTCACAACTACCAAGCTATATATGCATAAACCATCACAAATCAACCTAGGACTCAAGATAAACATAACTTCACAAGAGTTTCAAGAGCTCTTACCTTATCCAACAATTTTGGAAGCCAAAACCAAAAATAATCAAGTTCTAGACTTAACCTAAAACATCCAAGACACAAGATTTCACTCAAAACCAAACCCCAAAACTCGAAATGCACAAGGGCACAAAAACTGGGCAGGGAAACTCGAGAGACTTACCACAAAGCTTGGATAGAAACGATGGGCTCGGCAAGAGCTTCGCGTAGCTGCTGACGACACGCGAATCGGAGCACTGTAGCCCGTTCGGCCCAACTTTGGGCCAAACCTTTAACACTAACGTCCGGTTTTCTATTTCTAATATTTTTCTAAGGTTTTCAACTGTTTTCACTTTTTCTTGTGTAGTACCGGGCAGACTTGAACCGGTTCAACTGGTTCAACTGCCGGTTTACAGTTTTTTAAGGTTTTTTGCAGAAAACACATTTTCTGACTCAGAAAAATCTACTGAGTCCAAAACTCATATTTAAATCCCCGAATTCTCATCCTAACTTTCTGGAATCTAATTTGGGCATTTAAATGATTTTATTTGTGAAAACTCTGGTTCTTACAGTTTCTCTCTCAATTTTTTTTTAATTTAGTGTCATTTGATTTCAAAATTTTTAAGTTTAGATGTTCCTTTAGTGTTTTTTTTTTAATTTTAAAAAAACTCTTCTTTGAAATTTTTGAAAATATTTAAATTAAATCAATATCTTATAGATGAGAGGATATTTTATACGCTTTTTGGCATCATTTTCATATAGTTTTTAGCATGTTTTATTTAAGTTTTATTATCTTTTCATAGGTTTTAGTGTAAAATTTACATTTTCTTATTCTACTATGAGTTTCTGTATTTTATGTAATTTCAGATATTTTCTGGCTGAATTTAAGGAGCTGGAGCAAAAGTCTGATTCAGAGCCAGAGAAAGCACTGCAGATGCTGTCAGGATCTGACCTCCTTGCACTCGAAGGAGCTTTTTTGGAGCTAAAGAAGTCCAAATTGAGCGTTCTCAATGTCTTTGGAAAGCTAACATCTAGGGCTTTCCATAAATATATAATAGTCCGTGTTTTGCTTCAGAATTAAAGGCCCAAAATAGGCATTCAACACCAGCCATCTACCCTAGTCATGGCGTCCAATGCCCAGAGAAGAATGGCTAGCGTCCAACGCCCATAAAGGTGTCCCTAGCCACAGTGAGGCTTTTATCGGACAATGATGAACCACTAGCTTGATTATACATCTCTTAGACGGCTAATCTACAACTTCGTTGGGGATTTCTCGAGACACCAGTTCAGCCGAGGTATGGGAAGATTAGAGTCTTTGTGGTAAAGGCTAGAACCAAAGGCGCAACATTGTCTGATCTAGAAGATTCGACCTTGTCTGTGGCATTTTGAGTAGGATCATCAAGGGGAATGGACTGCAGGAGCTTTACCCTCAATCAGACTGGATGCGCACTATCCCTGGTGTTCAGTTTTGGAGGAGAATCCGCGACCTCTCAAGAAAAGCGTTGATCACATACAGCCTGCCATAGAAGAAATCATTCACAGTTGGAGGAGACAGTAAAACCAAATTGATCCAGAAGAATAAAGCATCTCCGAAGCCTAAACCATCTTCTTATCATTACATTCACCATCAACTGAGTAACGTTATCTTTATTTTACTTTTATTCGTTTTAAACAATCAACCAACTTTTTCTATCCGGCTGACTAAGATCTACAATTTAACCATAGCTTGCTTCAAATCAAAATCCTCGTGGGATCGACCCTGACTCACCCATGTATTACTTGGACGGCCCAATACACATGCTGGTTCAGTTGTGCGAAGTGTAATTTCGTGCACCAAGCTATTGGCGCCGTTGCCGGGGATTATTCAAGTTTGAACAAACTAACGGATTATTTTGTTGCTTAGATTAGGTATTGTCTTTAATTTGTTTGAGTCTTTTATTTTCTTTTTTCGAAAAATTCAAAAAAATAAAAAAAATTTCAAAAACCTTTTCTTTTCTTTATTAATCTTGATCTTTGCTTTGAGTCTTTTGTTCTTGTTCTTGTTAAAGTTTGAATTTCTTGCTTTCTTTTTCCAAAAATTTTCAAAAATAGTGCCTTTTATTTGAGTCTTGTGTCAAATCTTAACTTTGGTGTCTTGTGTGTGTTTTATGTTTCTTTAAATTTTTGAAAACATGTTCTTAGTGTTCTTCTTGATCTTCAAATTGTTCTTATTTTTCTTCTTGTTTTGATTTTTAAAATTTTAAGTTTGGTGTCTTTAGGTGTTTGTCTTTGAAATTTTCAAAATCTTGTGTTGTTAGATCTAAAAATTTTAAGTTTGGTGTCTTTTGGTTGTTTTTATCTTTTTTCATTAATTCAAAAAAATAAAAAAATATATTTTCTATCTTTTCTATCTTAATTTTCGAAAATAACAAAAATTTTTCAAATTTTAATTTGAAAAATCATTATCTTATCTTATCTTAGTTTTAAATTTCAAATTTAAATCTTTTCAAAATCAAATCTTTTCAAAAATCATATCTTTTTCAAATTACTATCTTATCTTTTTATCTTTCTTTAAAATTCAAAAATCTTATCTTATTCTTATCTTATTTCGAATTCAAATTTTAAAATTCAATTTCAAATTTTAAAATTTCAAATTTCAAATCTTATCTCTTTCAAATCTTTTTTTCAAATTCTTATCTTATCTTTACCAATTTCAATTTTCAAAATCAAATCTCTTTCAAATCTTTTCAATTTCTATCTTATCTTTTCTAATTTTAAATGTTAAATTCAAATCTTTTCTAATCTTCTATCTTATCTTGTTTTCAAATCTTTCTTAATTAGTTACTTGTTTTCTCTTTATTCGTTTTCAAAACATCCTAACTAATTCTTCTCTCTTCTAATTTTCGAAAATATCTTCTTAATGATCGGATTTTTGACGGTTTAGAATTCACAAAAAATCCTCATTGTAAGTATAGTTTCTAAACCAAACAATAATCCTTTCATACAAATAATTGTTCGTCACTAAAAAAAACTCCTAAATTTATAAACCAAAGTATTGGAACCTCGTGTCGTTCTCCCTAGGAATTACAAGAAAGTGTTCTTGTTATTGGTTATGAGGTATGTTTTGGGGTTTTTGACAAGAGAAAATGAAAAGTAAATGGCAAGGAAATTCAAATAACAAAAAGGTCTTGGCAAGGTTTGGTGGTCAAGAATCTCTATCCCTATCACTAACCACAACATGAGAATTGGCAAGGATTAATCCCATTAAGTCATCCTCTAACTAGGTAAAGGAAAGTCAAATGAGCTATATCAATCCAAGTCCATATGTCCTAGCTATCCACCAATTCAATTAGTGAGACCTGGAGTTAATGGCTCCCAATCATCAATTACTTGGACATTAGTAACTCAAGAGTTCCTAAGTTACCTTCCCAAGCCAAGAGCATAGAATTCTACTCTAACATCCTTCCAAGCATTTCATCAAACACTTGGAAGGCATAAAAGGAAAGCATAGTAAAATTTCAAGGAAAGTAAATCTACACTACTCAACTGCAAGGAATTAAACAACAACAAATCAAATCAACAGTAAAGGAACATGAATCATAAATTGCATTAAAGAGAAATAGAAGAACAAAGTGCATCAACATAAAAGTAAAGAATTACAAGAATTAAATGCAAAACTAGAAAGAAAAGATGTAGAAGGAGAAGAATTACAAAAGAAATGGTAAATCAAAGCATGAAATTAACCTATATCTAAGAATTCCTAATCTAGATCTAACCTACTCCTAATTCTAGAGAGAAGAGGGAGCTTCTCTCTCTAGAAACTAACTAAAGCATGATAAAACTAAAATAAAACTCACTAAATAACTAGATGCCTTATCCCTCTTTATTCCTTGGGTTAAATAGCATCAGAAATGAGTTGGATTGAGCCTAAAATGCACCAGAAATCGTTGGCCACGAGTTACACTTAAGTGAGTCACGTGCAACATCGGCGCGTATGCGTACAGTGCGCGTGCGCATCCCTAAACGTGATGCAACTATGGAAAATTTTATATCATTTTGAAGTCCCGGATGTTAGCTTTCTAACGCAACTAGTACTGCCTTATTTGGACTTCTGTAGCTCAAGTTATGATCGATTAAGTGCGAAGAGGTCGGGCTTGACAGCTTTGTGATTCCTTCATTTCTTCATGAGTTCTCCATTTCTACATGCTTTTTCTTTATTCCCTCAATCAAATCTTTGCCTCCTAAATCTAAAATCACTTAACAAACATATCAAGGCATGAAATGGAATCAAGGTGAATTAAATTTAGCTATTATAAGATCTAAAAAGCATGTTTTCACTCTTAAGCACAATTAAAGGAAAAAAGTTGACAAAACCCTCTAAATTCAACACAAGATAAACCCTAAAAATGGGATTTATCAACCTCCCCACACTTAAACAATAGCACGTCCTCATGCTAAACCAAGAATGAAACAAGGGGTATGACATTTATTCAATGCAAATAACCTAAAAGCATCTATCTATATGAATGCAACTAAATGCAAAATGATTCTACCCACTTGGTTAAAAATAAATCAATCCTCCAAGAGCATGTATAAACGGGTAGGGCTAAGGTCATATGACAACTCATGAATCCTGCCAATTTAAGTATAAAAATGAAGTTCAAGTAGACATGCAAGAAGAACGCTCATTAAAGCCGGGAATCAAGGAATTGAGCGTCGAACCCTCACCAGAAGTGTGTAGGGTCGATTCTCTCAATTCTCTCCTAATCATGCTTTCCAACATTTGTTTTTCATCTAACAATAAACATTTATTTCATGCATGCATACAACTATCATGAGGTCTTTTCATAGGTTGTAATGGGGCTAGGGTCAAGGTAAGGATGCATATTTGGTCAAGTAGACTTGAAATTTGAATATTTGATTACCTTAAACTTCCCACCTAACCTATATAGCAACCTATACAATTCTAAACAAACCTAACTACCCATTATTCACTTTTTTACATACTCATGCATTTTCTTTTTCATTTCACAACACTTATGCATTGATTCTTTTATTGAATTTTACTTTGGGGCATTTTGTTCCCTTTTTATTACTTTTCTTCTTCTTTCTTTTTCTTCTCTTTCTATTTTTTTTCTTTTTTTTTTTGATATCTACATATATATTTTTTTCTTCTTTTTATTTTTTCATTTTTATTTTCTTTTTGCAACAAAGTATATACAAAAGTATCAATGCATATGGTTTTATATTTAATTAACACATGAGCATGTACCCAATTCCCAATATTACCAACAATAATACAATACACCCTTTTATCCCAACCAATGTCCCAAGTTTTCTCACACTTGAATGATACACACTCACACTAGCCTAAGCTAATCAAAGATCCAAATTAAGGACATTTATTATTTTTCGCTTTAAGGCTTGTAATGTGCTAAATTAAAGAACAAAGTAGGTTAATCGTAGGCTCAAAGTTGGCAAACAAAGGTTGATAAAAGGTAGGCTATTTGGGTAAGTGAGCTACATGAAATGATGGCCTCAATCATATAAATGCATGAATACACAAAATAATGGACAGAAAGAATCAAATAAATCAAAGATCACAATCATAGAAAGAGAGCAATGCACACAAGAAGGAAAAATAAGTGGTTATAAGATGTAACCACACAATAGACTCAAATCTCATAACCTTGTGTTCATAGCTCAAAAACCATGTTCTAAAATAAATTCTTAAAGCAAGCTTATCACAAAAATTTCAAATTGGTAGGGTTGCCCAAAAATTATAATTTCTTGGAAGGAAATCATTACCCTAACCAAGTAGTCCTAATAAGAAAGAAGTCGTAAAAATATGTACAACTTCTAACTAACATGCAACCTATCATGCAATGAAATAACTAATTTAACAAAGAAAATCAAGAATTGGTGTTGAAAGAAAATTTTTACCCATGGAGATCGGTCGGACGACCTCCCCACACTTGAAGATTGCACTGTCCTCAGTGCATGCAAAGAAGAGCAAGGTGGATGGGTTACTACAACTAATGAGCTTCTTAAAAAGATTGTGCGGATGACTTGTTCGTTGCCCCATTTAAAAGCTTTTCCTTTCTTCCTTCTTGGTGGTCAACCTAGAAGGAAAAAAAAAGAAAGAAAAATTAAGCCTATAACAAGGATATCAAAGCAAAGAGAACATAGGCAGGGGCTAATGCCAAATAAGAGTAAAGTTCTCTACTACATGGTAGCTAAAACATGTGAGTGAGAAAATAATATAAGCTAAGGCATATCATCTACTACTTGATGCAAGAGTAAAGTCAAAGCATGAAGAGCATATTGAGCATCAAGTTCAAATAAGAAAAAGTGGATCATGAAAAATAATATGAGTTCATATCAATGCACAAGGGATACAAGGGTCATAAAAGATGAAGCATTGATTTAAAAGTTTCATCACCCAACAATATCAAACAAGTCAAGAAGCACCAAAGCAATGCAAGGAATTCTCAACAATTGAGTAAGAGAATTCAATACCATTATTAAAATAAAAAACTCGAAAAAAAAAGTAAAAACAAGCTATAAAAACAAAATGAAAACGCAAAGAATAAAAGTATGCGAATGCAATGGACAAAAGAAAATGGAAGATGAGAAAAAAACTTTTTTTTACCGATGCGAACGCGTCATGCACGCCCACGCGTCGATGCGGAGTTTGGCAGAAGGACGCGTACGTGCCAGGTGTGCGCAGGCGTGGGTTGAATTAGGCGCAGGGCACAGCATTAGCCCAAGGTTGGCCCAACTCTCTGGAAAATGTACCAGGAGGGCAGGTGGCGCTATCGACGCGCGTGCATACGGCGTGCGTACGCATGCATTGCACAATTAGAATCAGGTGCGCGTACGCGCTAGGTGCGCGTACGCGCGAGTTGGTTTGTGCCTTAGGCCCAATGTTCGCACAGTGCAGGCCTAACTCTCGGGTTTTTGGGTGGGGATGGAATTTTTTGCATCCACGCATACGCACCATGTACGCGTGCACTTGGATGGTCGAAAATGCTTGGGTCACGCGTACGCACCAAGTGCACGCACGCGTAGGTTGGTGCCCTGTTTTTCAAAATTTTTCCAAGTTCTTGCACCAAACCAAGCCTTCCAAACCTCCGAACAGCTACCAAAACACCCTAAAACCTTATTTAACATATTATACTACCAAATATACTCAGCTAACTAAACTAAACATGAAATCAAAGCTATTCTACCAATATTTACAAAAGAGAAAAATGAAAAGAGTTTACCATGGTAGGGTGTCTCCCACCAAGCACTTTTGTTTATTGTCCTTAAGTTGGACTTATGGGGAGCTCTATCAAGGTGGCTTGTGCTTGAAACCATCCTTGAACACCCACCAATGCTTGCATTTCCAACAAGCTCCATTCTTCAAGTTCAATTTTCCCAAGCTTTGATGGAGTTCTTCATAGATTATGGGCTCCCAAAATTGATCCTCATGTATTCCCGGATCCCATATCTTGTTGCCACACCCATCTTCAAGTTGATCATCATTATTCCATTTGGGTGGTAAGCAAGATGAATTCTCAATAAAGTCACCAACAAGCCTCCTAGACCCCTCTATTTGAGCACTACTCCAATCTTTGTATTTCATGTTTGACGCATCTACCATAATGAGCCTTGATTTACAATGCCAACCATGAAACATCTTTCTCTTACGCTTCATCCTACAAAGCATCCTAAGTTGACAATCCGTTTCAAACAAGCCATACTCAAGTGGGACGATAAAGCTAATAGAAATGAATTTTACCCACTCAAGTGAAGGAGTAGATGACAACCTAGGTAAAAAAGCTCCCAAGGGTCTTGACAAAGTGTATTCAATTCCCATCCACCTTTTTTCTAAGGATCTCTACCTCCTCACAAGATCTCTTAATCTCAATCCTTTGTTCAACAATTTTATCTAAGCCTTTTTCCCTTACTCAAATCATAAATGGGAAGGTGAGAGAATTTTACCTCCACATTACTTTCTATCTCATCGGGAGAAGGTTCTTCAGGTTCAAAGAATTCTTCACCACTAGGATTTGATTCTTGATCTTTATCACCAATGGAACTTGATTCTTGCTCTATCCCATCCAATTCTTCATATGGAATATGCTTCGGAAGATGTGCACTTTCCTCTTTAGCATCAAATTCAATCTTCTTGGAGGGGTTTTCTTCAACTCTATGTTCCCATGGAGGCTCCGCATCTCTTAAGTCTTCAACCACTTCTTCCTTGTCTTCAATAATTATAGCTTCCTCCAATTTTTCCAAAACAGAGCAACACCCCTCATTCTCCACCAATCTCTCTTTCATGTTATGCTCTTCATTTGATTCTCCACATGTTTCCATGGGAGTTCCTTGAGTGTTTAAGCATTGGGATGCTAGCCGGTTTACCACCTCATCCAAGGCAGCCGTGAATTATTCCACATCCCTTTTCATCTCCTCTTGTCCTTGAATAAGAACATCAAGGATGTCATACATTGGAGGTTGGGGTAGATGGAATGGTTCATCATTTTGAAGGAAGGACTCGTAGTAGGAAGGTGGTTTCTCTTGGTAGAGTTGTGGTGGTTCAATACTTTCCACTCTTTCCACTTGTTGCATAACACGCTCCGTGGTTGCTTGAAGTTGATCCAATGTTTCCTTGAGACGATCCCTTGACTCTTGTTCCTCTTGGATAATCTAATTGGGATTATACAGCTCTTGGATCGATGGACATAAGTATTCTTCCATGGGAGGTTGTGGTGGAAATTAGAATTCATCTTGTGGTTAAAAATTTTCATACATTGGAGGTGGTTCTTGAAATTATTGATGTTGGAATGGTGGTGGCTCTATATGTGGTTCATATGGCTCATATGGTTGTTGGAATGGTGGATATGGATTAAGGTCATATGAAGGTGGTTGGTAAGAAGGGGCTTGTGAGTATGGTTGAGGGTTATGTTGAGGATATGACTCATAGGCATATGGTGGTAGTTCTTGAAAGTCACAAGGAGATTCACCATAACCATTGGATTGATATGCTCATAGAGTAGTTCTTGTTCATAGTGTATTGGTGGAGGTTGTTGCCATGAAGATTGATCATATGCATATGGCTCCTCCCACCTTTGATTGTCCCATCCTTGATACATATACTCATTGAAGCTCTCATTTCCTATAACATAGTGAGAACCAAACTCATAGCCAAAGTGAGAATTCATAGTGAAAAGAGAAAATAAATTCAAACGCTAATAGAAAAATAGTGAAACAAAGTCCTAAACTAGCAAAGACTAGCAAGCAATCCAAAAATCAAGCTATTCACAATAATCACATATATACAATAACCAATAACATAACACCATTGCAATTCTCCGGCAACAGCACCATTTTGATGAACGGATTTTTGACGGTTTAGAATTCACAATAAATTCTCGTTGTAAGTATAATTTCTAAACCAAACAATAATCCTTTCATACAAAAGATTGTTTGTCACTAAAACAAACCCATAAATTTATAAACCGAAGTATTATAACCTCGGGTCGTTCTCCCTAGTAATTGCAACAAAGTGTTCTTGTTATTGGTTATGAGGTATGTTTTGGGGTTTTTGACAAGAGAACATGAAAAATAAATGGGAAGGAAATTCAAATAACAAAAAGGTCTTGGCAAGGTTTGGTGGTCAAGGATCTCTATCCCTGTCACTAACCACAACATGAGAATTGGCAAGGATCAATCCCATTAAGTCATCTTATAACTAGGTAAAAGAAAGTCAAATGAGCTATATCAATCCAAGTCCATAAGTCCTAGCTCTCCACCAATTCAATTAGTGAGACCTGGACTTAATGGCTCCCAATCATCAATTACTTGGACATTAGTAACTCAAGAGTTCCTAAGTTACCTTCCCAAGCCAAGAGCATAGAATTATACTCTAACATCCTTCCAAGCATTTCATCAAACACTTGGAAGGAATAAAAGGAAAGCATAGTAAAATTGCAAGGAAAGTAAATCTACACTACTCAATTGCAAGGAATTAAACAACAACAAATCAAATCAACAGTAAAGGAACATGAATCATAAATTACATTAAAGAGAAGTAGAAGAACAAAGTGCATCAACATAAAAGTAAAGAATTACAAGAATTAAATGCAAAACTAGAAAGAAGAGATGTAGAAGAAGAAGAATTACAAAAGGAAAAGTAAATCAAAGAATGAAATTAACTTATATCTAAGAATTCCTAATCTAGATCTAACCTACTCCTAATTCTAGAGAGAAGAGGGAGCTTCTCTCTCTAGAAACTAACTAAAGCATGATAAAACTAAAATAAAACTCACTAACTAACTAGATGCCTCATTCCTCTTCATTCCTTGGGTTAAATAGCATTAGAAATGAGTTAGATTGGGGCCAAAATGCACCAGAAATCGCTGGCCACGAGTTGCACTTAAGTGAGTCACGTGCAACATCGGCGCATACGCGTACAATGCGCGTGCGTGCCACTAAACGCAATGCAACTACAGCAAATTTTATATCATTTTGAAGCCCCGGATGTTAGCTTTCCAACACAACTAAAACCGCCTCATTTGGACTTCTGTAGTTCAAGTTATGATCAATTAAGTGCGAAGAGGTCGGGCTTGACAGCTTTGCGATTCCTTCATTTCTTCATGAGTTCTCCATTTCTACATGGTTTTTCTTCATTCTCTCAATCCAATCTTTGCCTCCTAATTCCGAAATCACTTAACAAACATATCAAGGCATCTCATGGAATCAAGGTGAATTAAATTTAGCTATTCTAAGACCTAGAAAGTATGTTTTCACTCTTAAGCACAATTAAAGGAGAATTTACAAAACCATACTATTTCATTGGATAAATGGGGGAAAAGTTAACAAAACCCTCTAAATTCAACACAAGATAAACCCTAAAAATAGGGTTTATCACTTCTCTCTTTCTCTCTCTTCTTTTTTGAATATTCATTCTATAATTTTCAAATCTTTTTAGTTAATTAATTTTGTTTTCGAATTTAATTAATAAATAAAAATAAAAACCAAATATTTTCTCTTCTTACTTCTAATTTTCGAATTCTTCTCTCCTCATAGCCGAATTCTTTCTCTCTGCTCTCTGTTATCATTCTTCCTTCTTCTTCACATCTCACAGGGAGTGGTGCACGAAATTGCAATCACACCTTTGCAACTCCGCACAACTAACCAGCAAGTGCACTGGGTCGTCCAAGTAATACCTTACGTGAGTAAGGGTCGATCCCACGGAGATTGCAGGCTTGAAGTAAGCTATGGTTATCTTGTAAATCTTAGTCAGGAGATTAGTGATAAAAATGATTTTGTTTATGAAAAGTAAATAACATGAAATGAATGATACTTGTGATTCAGTAATGAGGAACAGGTTGAGGTTCAGGAGATGCTCTGTCGTCTGAATCTCTGCTTTCCTACTGTCTTCTTCTGCAAACACGCATGGCCTCCTTCAATGGCAAGCTGTATGTTGGTGGATCACCATTGTCAATGGCTACCATCCGTCCTCTCAGTGAAAATGGTCCAGGTACGGTTTCTGTACGGCTAATCAACTGTTGGATCTCTCATCTCGAATGAAAAATACTAGGCACAGCTATCGCACGGCTAATCATCTGTCGGTTCTCACTTGTGTCGGAATAGGATCTCTCTATCCTTTTGCACACTATCACTGCACCCAACATTTGTGAGTTTGAAGCTCGTCACAGTCATCCCGTCCCAGATCCTACTCGGAATACCACAGACAAGGTTTAGACTTTTTGAATCTCAGGAATGCTGCCAATTGGTTCTAGCCTCTACCACGAAGGTTCTAATCTCACAGATTCAAATGCTCTGTTGTCAGGAGAGGAAAGTCAAACTCGTGGATCAGAGACCCAAGAGATACGCACTCAAGCTGTCGCCCAATGACTATGTTGAGCTCAGATAGAACGGGAGTGGTTGTCAAGCACGCGTTCATGAATTTGATAATGATGATGAGTGTCACAGATCATCATATTCTTTATATTGAAGTACGAGTGAGTATCTTAGAACAGAATCAAGCGTGATCGAATAGAAAACAATAGTAATTACATTAATCCATTGAGAGATAGTAGAGCTCCTCACCCCCATCTATGGGGTTTAGAGACTCATGCCGTAGAAGATACAATATGAGATGTAAAATGTCACAAGTTACAAAATGAATCTCTAAAAGTAGTTTTTATACTAAACTAGTAACTTAGGTTTACAGAAAATGAGTAACTAAGTGCAGATAGTGCAGAAATCCACTTCCGAGGCCCACTTGGTGAGTGTTTGGGCTGAGCTTTGAAGATTTCACGTGCATGTGACGCGGACGCGTGAGTGACGCGTTTGCGTGGTGTGCGGTGTTTTCAAGTGACACGACCGCGTGAGTCATGCGGACGCGTGACTTGATTTTTGCCAGTGGCACGAGAGCAGCCTCGCGTTCGCGCAACTCTTTGTCTCAAACTCATTTTGCCAAAATTCTGGGTGACGCGTTCGTGTGGGTGACGCGATCGCTTGAATGGCTACACTTCAAAAAATGATGTGTTCGCGTGGGTGACGCGTTCGTGTGGTAGGGTTGGTGCTGCTAGCATCATTCCAACCCCACTCCATCATAACTTGCTGCCATACACCTCTTTTACGTCGATTTTTAGGAGCACGCGGTCGCGTGGGTGACGCGGATGCGTTTGAGGCTTATTTTCCAAATGACGTGGCCGCGTGGGTGACGCGGTCGCGTGGGCATGTTTGTACCTAAGGCACGCCTCCAGCCACGCTCTCGCGTGACTCTCTGTCCAATTTGTTTTCTTCCCAACGCACTTGTGACGCGGACGCGTCAGCGATGCTTGCGCGTCGCCTGTATTTTTTTTTAATTATGCGAACTGCTAATGTAAACTATATGCAGGGATGATGAGAAGAGTCATTAACATTATAAACATAAAGTATAGTAAAAATAACTCTAAGACTAAAATGGAACGATCATACCATGGTGGGTTGTCTCCCACCTAGCACTTTGCTTTTACGTCCTTAAGTTGGACGTTCGTTAGGCTTATTATGCTTCTATCGGTTGGTCTTCCAAGAGGAAAACCTCTAGTTCTTTTTTATCTTTTATCTTCTCACCATGATAAAGCTTTAGGCGATGTCCATTGACCTTTAGAAATTTGGAGCTAGTAGGATGACGCAGGTGAAAAACTCCCTATGGCTCTACCTTTTCTACTCTGTATGGACCTTCCCATCTTAATCTCAGTTTACCTGGCATAAGCCTCATTCTGGAGTTATATAGAAGAACTAAGTCCCCTGGTCTGAATTTTCTCCTTTTAATGTGCTTGTCATGGACAACCTTCATTTTCTCTTTGTAATGCCTGGAGTTGTCATATGCTTCTAGGCGAAGGTTCTCTAGTTCTGCTAGTTGCAGCTTTCTTTCAGCACCAGCTTTCTTAAGATTCATGTTGCACTCCCTCACAGCCCAGAAAGTCTTGTGTTCCACCTCTACTGGGAGGTGGCAAGCCTTTTCGTATACCAAGCGGAAGGGGTTCATCCTAATGGGTGTCTTGTACGCTGTAATATATGCCCAGAGTGCATCTTGTAGCCTGGCACTCTAGTTCTTCCTATGAGGTTTTACTATCTTTTCTAGAATACGCTTAATTTATCTGTTAGAGACTTCTGCTTGCCCATTGGTCTGAGGATGGTAAGCTGTTGCTACTTTGTGAATGATCCCATGCCTCTTAAGTAATCCTGTTAGTCTCCTGTTACAGAAGTGGGTGCCTTGATCGCTCACGATTGCTCATGGTGATCCAAAGCGACAGATAATATGGTTTCTAACAAAGGAAACAACAGTGTTAGAATCATCAGTGCGAGTAGAAATTGCTTCCACCCATTTAGAAACATAGTCTATAGCTAACAATATATAAAATTAACCATTAGAATTTGGAAATGGACCCATGAATTCAACGCCCCGAATATCAAAAATTTCACAGAAAAGCATAATCTGTTAAGGCATCTCGTCCCTCTTGGATATATTACCAAACCTTTGGCATGGGGAACAAGATTTACAAAATTCAGCAGCATCTTTAGAAAGAGTAGGCCACCAGAATTCACAGTCTAAAATTTTTATAGCTGTTCTTTGAGGGCCAAAATGTCCTCCACTCTCAGATGAGTGGCAAGCCTCTAAGATGGACTGGAATTCTGATTGAGGCACATACCGTCTAATTACCTGGTCAGCACCACATCTCCATAAATATGGATCATCCCATATATAATATTTGGACTCGCTTTTCAGCTTGTCTCTTTGATGCTTAGTAAAATTTGGAGGAAAAGTGTGGCTAACTAAATAATTAGCTACAGGTGCATACCAATGAACTACTTCAGATACTGCTTGTAAGCTATCAAATGGGAAATTATCATTTATAGGAGTGGAGTCATCCTTAATGTGCTCAAGGCGACTCAAATGGTCTGCCACTAAATTCTGGGTACCACTCCTATCCTTAAATTCTAAATAAAATTCTTGTAGCAGCAATATCCAACGTATTAGCCTTGGTTTGGACTCCTTTTTAGCTAATAAATATTTTAGAGCTACATGGTCTGAGTACACTACTAGCTTAGTACCAAGTAAATAGGCTCGGAATTTATCCAGAGCAATTACAATAGCAAGAAGCTCTTTTTCAGTAGTAGTATAATTAGACTAAGCAGCATCTAAAGTCTTAGATGCATAAGCAATTACAAAAGGATCCTTACCTTCGCACTGAGTGATGAGCGGATAATTTATACGCTTTTTGGCATTATTTTTAGTATATTTTTAGTATATTTTAGTTAGTTTTTATTATGTTTTTATTAGTTTTTAAATAAAAATCACATTTCTGGACTTTACTATGAGTTTGTGTGTTTTTCTGTGATTTCAGGTATTTTCTGGATGAAATTGAGGGACCTGAGCAAAAATCTGATTCAGAGGCTAAAAAAGGACTGCAGATGCTGTTGGATTCTGACCTCCCTGCACTCGAAGTGGATTTTCTGGAGCTACAGAAGATCAATTGGCGCGCTCTCAATTGTGTTAGAAAGTCGACATCCTGGGCTTTCCAGCAATATATAATAGTCCATACTTTTCCTGAGATTTGATGGCCCAAACCGGCGTTCCAAGTCAGCATAGAAATTCTGGCGTCAAAACGCCAGAACTGGCCTGAAAGCTGGAGTTAAACGCCCAAACTGGCACAAAAGCTGGCGTTTAACTCCAAGAAAAGTCTCTACATGTGAAATTTTCAATGCTCAGCCCTAGCATAGACCAAGTGGCCCGGAAGAAGATTTCTGCATTAATTACCTATTTCTGTAAACCCTAGGCTACTAATTTTCTATAAATAGGACCTTTTGCTATTGTATTTTGATACTTTTCACATACTTTTGATCTTGGTTCTTCTGGTTCCCCCTCTGGGGGCCAAAGCCAATGAACACCATTATCACTTTTATATTTTGAACGGTGGAGTTTCTACACACCATAGATTAAGGTGTGGAGCTCTGCTGTTCCTCATGAATTAATGCAAAGTACTATTATTTTTCTATTCAACTCAAGCCAATTTCTTCTCCAAGATATTCATTCACACTCAAGAACATGATGAATGTGATGATTATATGACACTCATCAACATTCTAAACTATGAACACGTGCCTGACAACCACTTACGTTCTACATGCAAACAAGCTTGAATGTGTATCTCTTGGGTTTCTAATCTAAGATTAAAACCTTCGTGGTATAGGCTAGAATTATTGGCAGCCATTCCTGAGATCCAAAAATTCTAAACCTTGTCTGTGGTATTCCGAGTAGGATCTGGGAAGGGATGACTGTGACGAGCTTCAAACTCGCGAGTGTTGGGCGTAGTGACATATGCAAAAGGATTAATGGATGCTATTCCAACATGATCGAGAACCGACAGATGATTAGCCATGCGATGACAGCGAATTTGGACCATTTTTACTGAGAGGACGGGAAGTAGCCATTGACAATAGTGATGCCCAACATAAAGCTTACTATGGAATGAAGTATGAATGATTGGATGAAGACAATAGGAAAGAAGAAGTTCATGAGGAACAAAGCATCTTCATACGCTTATCTGAAATTCTTATCAATGAATTACATAAGTATCTCTATCCTATTTTATATTTTATTCATCTTTTAATTATCAATTCTCCATAACCATTTGAATCTTCCTGACTGAGATTTACAAGATGACTATAGCTTGCTTCAAGCCGACAATCTCCGTGGGATCGACCCTTACTCACGTAAGGTTTATTACTTGGACGACCCAGTGCACTTGCTGGTTAGTTGTGCGGAGTTGTGATAAAGAGTTGAGATTACAATTGTGCGTACCAAGTTGTTGGCACCATTGATGATCACAATTTCGTGCACCAAGTTGTTGGCGCCGTTGCCGGGGATTGTTCGAGTTTGGACAACTGACGGTTCATCTTGTTGCTTAGATTAGGTACTTTTATTTTATGTTTAAGCTTTTTACTTTTTATTTTCGAAAAAATTTTTCAAAAATGCAAAAAAATTCTTTTCTGTTCTTCAGAGTTTTTAAGAATAAATTCTAGAGTTTCATGATGATTTGTTGAAGTCTGGCTGGTTGTGAAACCATGTCTAAACTTTTGGACCGAGGTTTCAACTTATCATCACAAGAGCTTATTGATTTCTATCAACTTTGCTATTGAAAGTAATAATCTGCTAAAGCTTGGCTGGCCATTGGTCATGTCTAGTGTTTTGGACCGAAGCTTTCATTGAAAGCTTGGCTGGCTAGTAAGCCATGTCTAATTCCTGGACGGGAGTTTTAGACTAACATTTCATGATTCCTGGAATTCTTATTAAAAATTTTGAATCCCTTTATTTTCTTTCCCAAATAACTTTCGAAAAATCACAAAAAAAAAATAAAAAAAAATTTTAATCTTAAAATCAAAAATATTTTATGTTTTTTGCTTGAGTCTAGTGTCTAATTTAAAGTTTGGTGTCAATTGCATTCTTCTAACTTTCAAAAATTACATGCATTATGTTCTTCATTAATCTTCAAGATGTTCTTGATGATTTCCTTGCTCCGATCTTTAAATTCTCTTGTTTTGTGTGTTTAGTTGTTTCTCATATGCATTCTCAATCTGTTGGTGTTCCTAATATGAAAATTTCTAAGTTCGGTGTCTTGCATGCTTTGTTTATTTGATCCTAGTTTTTTATGATTAGTTTCACTTTATTGTTTCTCATCATTAAAAAAAACTCAAAAAATTTTCAAAATTATATCTTCTCAAGTCAATAATACAGAGAATTGAAGATTCAGATCATGCAGCAGAGGAATTACACAGAAAAAGCTGGGCGTTCAAAACGCCCAGTGAAGAAGGAAAACTGGCGTTTAAACGTCAGCCAGGGTACCTGGCTGGGCGTTAAACGCCCAAAAGGGTAGTATTTTGGGCGTTCAATGCCAGAATGGATACCATTCTGGGCGTTTAATGCCAGGATGGCACAAGAGGTAAGATTTTGTTTTTAATTCAAATCTTTTGCAAATTTTCATAATTTTTCAAAATCAAATATTTTTCAAATCATATATTTTCAATCATATCTTTTCAAAATCAATTTCTTTCCATTTTATATTTTTTTACTATTTTCGACAATCCTTGTTACAATTAATGATTTAATTCAAAATTTTCAAGTTGTTACTTGCCTATTAAGAGAGGATCAAATTTTAAATTCTAGAATCATATCTCTAATTTCTTGTTAGTCAAGTAATCAACTTTAATTTTAAAACTTTCTTTTTTTCATTTGATTTTCAATCATATTTTCTCTATCACATCTTTTTCAAAATAATTTTCAATCATATCTTTTTTATTTCTAATTTCAAAATCACTTAACTACTTTCTCAACTTTAATTTTCGAAAATCATCAATCAATTTTTCAAAATTTCTTTTAATTATTTCAAAATCTTTTTAATTTGTATTCGAAAATTCTTCCCCCCTTCTCACATTTTTCTATTTAAGGGACTAGCACTCTTCCTCAATGTGCAATTCGAACCACCTCTCTCTATAAGTTCGAATTCTCTCCTCTCTACCTCCTCCTTCTATTCTTCTTTTCCTCTGACATCTTAAGGAATCTCTATACTGTAACATAGAGGATTCCATACTTTCTTCTTCTCTCTCTTTCATATGAGCAGGAGTAAGGACAAAGACATTCTTGTTGAGGCTGATCCTGAACCTGAAAGGACCTTGAAGAGAAAGCTAAGAGAAGCTAAAGTACAACTCTCTGTAGAGGACCTAACAGAGCTTTTCAAACAAGAAGAAGCCATGGCAACCGAAAACAACAACAATGCCAACAATGCAAGGAAGGTGCTTGGTGACTTTACTGCACCTACTCCTGACTTCTATGGGAGAAGCATCTCTATCCCTGTCATTGGAGCAAACAACTTTGAGCTTAAGCCTCAATTAGTTTCTCTAATGCAACAGAATTGCAAGTTTCATGGACTTCCATTAGAAGATCCTCATCAGTTTTTAGCTGAATTCTTGCAAATCTGTGACACTGTCAAGACCAATGGGGTTGACCCTGAGGTCTACAGACTTATGCTCTTCCCTTTTGCTGTAAGAGACAGAGCTAGGATATGGTTGGATTCACAACCTAAGGAAAGCCTGAACTCTTGGGAAAAGCTAGTCAATGCCTTTTTGACAAAGTTCTTTCCACCTCAAAAATTGAGTAAGCTTAGAGTGGAAGTCCAAAGCTTCAGACAGAAGGAAGGCAAATCACTCTATGAAGCTTGGGAAAGATACAATCAATTGATCAGAAGGTGTCCTTCTGACATGCTTTCAGAGTGGAGCATCATAGGTATCTTCTATGATGGTCTGTCTGAACTGTCCAAGATGTCATTGGACAGCTCTGCTGGAGGATCTCTTCATCTGAAGAAGACGCCTATAGAAGCTTAGGAACTCATTGAAATGGTTGCAAATAACCAATTCATGTACACTTCTGAAAGGAATCCTGTGAATAATGGGACGAATCAGAAGAAAGGAGTTCTTGAGATTGACACTCTGAATGCCATATTGGCTCAAAACAAAATATTGACTCAGCAAGTCAATATGATTTCTTAGAGTGTGTTTGGAATGCAAGTAGCAACAGGCAGTACCAAAGAAGCTTCATCTGAAGAAGAAGTTTATGATCCTGAGAACCCAGCAATGGAAGAGGTGAATTACATGGGAGAACCCTATAGAAACACCTATAATCCTTCATGGAGAAATCATCCAAATCTCTCATGGAAGGACCAACAGAGGCCTCAACAAGGCTTCAACAACAGTAATGGTAGAAGAAATAGGTTTAGCAATAGCAAGCCTTTTCCATCATCTTCTCAGCAACAGACAGAGAATTCTAAGCAGAGCCATTCAGACTTAGCAACCATAGTCTCTGATCTAATTAAAACCACTCAAAGTTTCATGACTGAAATAAGGTTCTCCATTAGAAATTTAGAGGCACAAGTGGGTCAGCTGAGTAAGAGGATTGCTGAACTCCCTCCTAGTACTCTCTCAAGCAATACAGAAGAGAATCCAAAAAGAGAGTACAAGGCCATCAACATTACCCACTCGGCCGAACTTGGAGAGGAGGAAGAGGCAGTGATTTCCACTGAGGAAGACCTCAATGGACATCCACTGGCCTCCAAGGAGTTCCATAATGAGGAACCATGAGAATCTGAGGCTCACACAGAGCCCATAGAGATTCCATTGAATTTACTTCTGCCATTCATGAGCTCTGATGAGTATTCTTCCTTTGAAGAAGATGAAGATGTTACTGAAGAGCAAGTTGCTAAGTACCTTGGAGCAATCATGAAGTTAAATGCCAAGTTAGTTGGTAATGAGACTTGGGAGGATGAACCCCCTTGCATCAACACCACTTCTATGAAGTTGTGGCCAAGAAGAAGGTGATCCCCGAGGTCCCTTTCAAGCTCAAAAAGGGTGAATATCCGGAAGTCCGACATGAGATTCGAAGAAGAGGTTGGGAAATTTTCACCGACCCCATTCAACAAGTCGGGATCTTAATGGTTCAAGAGTTCTATGCCAATGCATGGATCACCAAGAACCATGATCAAAATGTGAACCCGGACCCTAAGAATTGGCTTACAAATGGTTCGGGGGAAATGCTTAGATTTCAGTCTGGAAAATGCAAGGTTGGCATTCAACTTGCCCATAATGCAAGGAGATGCACACCCCTACACTAGAAGGGTCAACTTTGATCAAAGGTTAGACCAAGTCCTCATAGACATTTGTGAAGAGGGCGCTCAATGGAAGAAAGATTCAAGAGGGAAGTTGGTTCAACTAAGAAGGCATGACCTCAAGCCTGTGGCTAGGGGATGGTTGGAGTTCATCCAATGCTCAATCATTCCCACTAGCAACCGGTCTGAAGTTACTATAGACCAGGCCATCATGATCCATAGCATCATGATTGGAGAGGAAGTAGAAGTTCATGAGGTTATATCTCTAGAACTCCACAAGGTGGCAGACAAGTCCTCTACTTTGGCAAGGTTAGCCTTCCCTCATCTCATTTGCCATAGAGGAATTGACATAGAGGAAGACATCCTCATTGATGAGGACAAGCCCATCACTAAGAAAAGGATGGAGAAAACAAGAGATCCCACTCATGGGCAAGAGCATGAGGAAATTCCTCATCATGAAATCCCTGAGATGCCTCAAGGGATGCACTTTCCTCCACAAAATTATTGGGAGTAAATTAACACCTCCCTAGGAGAATTGAGTTCCAATATGGGACAACTAAGGGTGGAGCACCAAGAGCATTCTATCCTCCTCCATGAAATTAGAGAAGACTAAAGAGTCATGAGGGAGGAGCAACAAAGGCAAGGAAGAGACATTGAGGAGCTCAATCACTCCATAAGATCTTCAAGAGGAAGAACAAGCCACCATCAATAAGGTGGACCCGTTCTTTAATTTCCTGGTTCTTTATTTTTTGTTTTTCGAATTTTTATGCTTTATGTTTGTGTCTTACTACATGATCATTAGTATCTTAGTTTCTATGTCTTAAAGTTATGAATGTCCTATGAATCCATCACCTTTCTTAAAAGAAAAATGTTTTAATAAAAAAAAAGAAAAATAAGTGCATGAATTTCGAATTTTAAAACAGATTAATTATTTTGATGTGGTGGCAATACTTTTTATTTTCTGAATGAGTGCTTGAACAATGCATATTTTTGATTTTGTTGTTTATGAATGTTAAAATTGTTGGCTCTTGAAAGAATAATGGAAAAGGAGAAATGTTATTGATAATCTGAAAAATCATAAAAATGATCCTTGAAGCAAGAAAAAGCAGTGAAAGGCTTGCAGAAAAAAAAAGAGGCAAAAAAAAGAGAGAAAAAGAAAAAGCAAGCAGAAAAAGCCAATAGCCCTTTAAACCAAAAGGCAAGGGTAAAATAAAAAAAATCCAAGGCTTTGAGCATCAGTGGATAGGAGGGCCCACAATAATAAAATCCTGGCCTAAGCTGCTAAACCAAGCTGTCCCTAACCATGTGCTTGTGGCGTGTAGGTGTCAAGTGAAAACTTGAGACTGAGCGGTTAAAGTCGTGGTCCGAAGCAAAAAGAGAGTGCTTAAGAGCTCTGGACACCTCTAATTGGGGACTCTAGCAAAGCTGAGTCACAATCTGAAAAGGTTCACCCAGTTATGTGTCTGTGGCATTTATGTATCCGGTGGTAATACTGGAAAACAAAATGCTTAGCGTCATGGCCAAGACTCATAAAGTAACTGTGTTCAAGAATCAACATACTGAACTAGGAGAATCAATAACACTATATAAATTCTGAGTTCCTATAGATGCCAATCATTTTAAACTTCAAAGGATAAAGTGAGATGCCAAAACTGTTCAAAAGCAAAAAGCTAATAGCCCCGCTCATCTAATTAAGACTGATCTTCATAGATGTTTTTGGAATTCATTGTATATTCTCTTCTTTTTATCCTACTTTTTTTTTTGGTCGCTTGGGGACAAGCAACAATTTAAGTTTGGTGTTGTGATGAGCGGATAATTTATACGCTTTTTGGCATTATTTTTAGTATGTTTTTAGTATATTTTAGTTAGTTTTTATTATCTTTTTATTAGTTTTTAAATAAAAATCACATTTCTGGACTTTACTATGAGTTTGTGTGTTTTTCTATGATTTCAGGTATTTTCTGGCTGAAATTTAGGGACTTGAGCAAAAATCTGATTCAGAGGCTAAAAAAGGACTGCAGATGCTGTTGGATTCTGACCACCCTACACTCAAAGTGGATTTTATGGAGTTACAGAAGCCCAATTGGCGCATTCTTAATTGCATTGGAAAGTGGTCATCCTGGGCTTTTCAGCAATATATAATAGTTCATACTTTGCCCGAGATTTGATGGCCTAAATCGGCGTTTCAAGTCAGCATAGAAATTCTGGCGTCAAAACGCCAGAACTGGCATGAAAGCTGGAGTTAAACGCCCAAACTGGCACAAAAGCTGGCGTTTAACTCCAAGAAAAGTCTCTACATGTGAAAGCTTCAATGCTCAGCCCAAGCACACACCAAGTGGGCCCGGAAGAAATTTCTGCATTAATTACCTATTTCTGTAAACCCTAGGCTACTAGTTTTCTATAAATAGGACCTTTTGCTATTGTATTTTGATACTTTTCACATACTTTTGATCTTGGTTCTTCTGGTTCCCCCTCTGGGGGCCGAAGCCAATGAACACCATTATCACTTTTGTATTTTCAACGGTGGAGTTTCTACACACCATAGATTAAGGTGTGGAGCTCTGCTGTTCCTCATGAATTAATGCAAAGTACTACTGCTTTTCTATTCAACTAAAGCCTATTTCTTCTCCAAGATATTCATTCGCACTCAAGAACATGATGAATGTGATGATTATGTGACACTCATTACCATTCTAACCTATGAATGCATGCCTGACAACCACTTCCGTTCTACATGCAAACAAGCTTGAATGTGTATCTCTTGGGTTTCTAATCTAAGATTAAAACCTTCGTGGTATAGGCTAGAATTATTGGTGGCCATTCCTGAGATCCGGAAAGTCTAAACCTTGTTTGTGGTATTTCGAGTAGGATCTGGGAAGGGATGACTATGACGAGCTTCAAACTCGCGAGTGTTAGGCATAGTGATAGACGCCAAAGGATCAATGGATCCTATTCCAACATGAACGAGAACCGACAGATGATTAGCCGTGCGGTGATAGCGCATTTGGACCATTTTCACTGAGAGGACGGGAAGTAGCCATTGACAACGGTGATGCTCAACATAAAGCTTGCCATGGAAGGGAGTATGAATGATTGGATGAAGACAATAGGAATGCAGAAGTTCAGGAGGAACAAACCATCTTCATACGCTTATCTGAAATTCTTACAAATGAATTACATAAGTATCTCTATCCTATTTTACATTTTATTCATCTTTTAATTATCAATTCTCCATAACCATTTGAATCCGCCTGACTGAGATTTACAAGATGACCATAGCTTGCTTCAAGCCGACAATCTCCGTGGGATCGACCCTTACTCACGTAAGGTTTATTACTTGGACGACCCAGTGCACTTGCTGGTTAGTTGTGCGGAGTTGTGATAAAGAGTTGAGATTACAATTGTGCGTACCAAGTTGTTGGCACCATTGATGATCACAATTTTGTGCTCCACTGAGCCAGCGTTACTCCTACTGCATGATTGGAAGCATCACACATAATTTCAAATGGCTGGCTCCAGTCTGGTCCTCTTACAATTGGAGCTTGAGTCAGAGTGATTTTCAGCTTATCGAATTCCTGCATACAATCCTCACTGGACTCGAACTCAATATCTTTCTGCAGCAATCTGGATAAAGGCAATGCTACCTTACTGAAGTCCTTAATAAATCTCCTGTAGAAACCTGTGTGGCCAAGGAAAGAACGGACTTCCCTCACGGAGGAGGGGTAAGGTAAACTAGAAATAACATCCATCTTTGATGGATCTACAAAGATGCTAGTGTTAGATACAACATGTCCCAGTACAATTCCTTGTTTTACCATAAAGTGACATTTTTCAAAATTTAATACAAGGTTAGTACTAACACACCTGTCTAATACTTTAGATAAACTATCCAAGAAAAGCCTAAAGGAATCACCATATATGCTGAAATCATCCATAAAAATCTCCATACAGTTCTCAATAAGGTCAGAGAAAAAACTCATCATGCATCATTGAAAAGTAGCTGGTGCATTGCATAAGCCAAAGGGCATTCTCTTATAAGCATAAGTCAAAAAAGGACATGTAAAAGTAGTCTTTTCTTGATCTTCAGGAGGTATATGAATTTGAAAGTAGCCTGTATAACCATCTAAAAAGTAATAATGGGATTTACCTGACAGGCGATCAAGCATCTGATCAATGAATGGCAGGGGGTAATGATCCTTGCCAGTGGCTTGGTTGAGACGCCTATAGTCAATGCAAACTCTCCATGAATTCTGCACTCTAGTTGTCAGGAGCTCTCCATGCTCATTTTTTACTATTGTGACTCCAGACTTCTTGGGCACCACTTGTACTGGACTGACCCATTCATTGTCTGAGATGGGGTAAATGATATCTGCTTCAAGTAGCCTGGGCACTTCTTTCTTGACAACTTCTAAGATGGTGGGATTCAGTCTTCTTTGAGGTTGATGGACAAGCTTTGCTCCTTCTTCTAAGAATATTCTGTGCTCACAAATTTGGGGACTGATGCCTACTATATCTGCCAAGCTCCATCCAATTGCTTTCTTATGTTTTCTCAGCACATTGAGTAGTTGTTCTTCTTGTTGAGAAGTGAGTTCCCTTGCAATGATAACTGGAAACTTCTGCTCGTCCTCAAGGTAAGCATACTTGAGGTGTGGAGGAAGGGGCCTTAATTTCAATTTTTTCTCATAGCTAGGCTCTGGATCATCCGGGACTGGTGATAATGGTAAAGTGCTCTCATTGTTTTCAGAAAGTGTTCCCACACTTGGACCTTGGTCCATGTACTTCTCTTCTAATTCTTCTTGGTGAACTTCAGCTATAGTTTCATCAATAATGTCACACTGGAAGATAGAATGATCTTCCGGAGGATGCTTCATAGCTTCATTTAAACTGAAACTCACTATTCATAAGAATGCATCCAGCTTGAACTTTGAAGTCTTCAGGAATGGTCTTCCAAGCAGGATTGATGATGGTCTTCCTGAGTCATTAGGGGGCATTTCCAGTATATAGAAGTCAATGGGAATTGTGAGCCCCTTAATGCTCACTAACACATCTTCAGCAATTCCAACTACTGTAATAATGCTTTTATCTACTAACACAAAACGAGCTACCGACCTTTTTAAGGGAGGGAGCCTCAAAGTATCATATATAGATAAAGGCATTATACTAACACACGCTCCTAAATCACACATACAGTTAGAAAATATCACACCTCCAATGGTGCAGTTAACCATACATGGGCCTGGATCACTACATTTTTCAGGTATTCCTCCCATTAAAGCAGATATAGAACTACCTAAAGGAATAGTTTCTAATTTATTAATTTTGTCTTTATGTATGCACAAATCCTTTAAAACTTTGTGTATTTAGGCACCTGTTGAATAACATCAAAAAGGGGAACAGTTACCTCGACCTTTTTGAATATTTCTACTATTTTGGGATCAAGTTCCATCTGCTTTCTGGGCTTTGTTGCAAGTTGTGAAATTGGGATAGAAAGGGTGCTACTTGCAGCTTTTGCATCCCTTGGTGCTTCATTCTGTGGTTGAACTTCCTCTTCTTCAGCTATGTCTTGCACGTCCTCTTCCTCTTCAGCATCTTCCACTTCCACCACATCTTCAGTTGAGGGCGTGTTCTGGTGGCTTGGCTCCTCATGGTTCCTCTCTTGTAATATGGTTCCGGACCTCAAAGTGATGGCGTTGATGCCACCTTTGGGATTAGGTAAAGGTTGAGAAGGGATTCCACTGGAGCTTGAAGGTTGATGTGTGGAATTAGGTGATGAATCCATCCGGGAGACGAGAGCTTGTAAAGTGGCAGTCAGACCATTCAAAGTAGAGTTCAGTTGTTCCTGCATGTCTTATTGTCCTTGCGCAAGAGAACGGAGTATCTCGTCATTTGATGAGGAATTGGAATAAGTAGTCTGAGAAACCTGTTGTTGGTTGTGCTGGGGTCCTTGGGACTGTCTTAGGTGAGGTGCCCTATAAGGTTGGTTCTGATTCTGCTGTCTGTTGTTGTTATTGTTATTCCACCTCTGGTTTCCATTGTTATCTCTGCCTCCTCTGTTAAAGTTATCTCTCCAGCCGTGGTTAGAATTATCTCGCCAGCCTTGGTTGGAGTTGTCCTGCCAACCATGGTTATAGTTGCCACCTTGGTTGTAGTTGCCAACTTGTTGATTGTATCCTTGATTCGGGCAGTCATAGAAGTTGTGAGTGGTTGCCACAGTGTTGTCTTCCTGGAGCTGCGGACATTCATCAGTATAATGACTGTAATCAGCACAGAACTCGCATACTCTTTGTGGAACCAACTGTTGGCTTTGTTGTGGTGGGACAGGCTGAGCTTGTTGTGCTTGTTGTTGATTTAACTGCATCTGTTTTAGTAGGTTGGTCATTTCACATATACTCAGTGTGAGAGTGGTAGTTTCAATGCTAGAAGAAACTTCGGCAACAGCCTTGGGATAGTTGCACCTCTGTCTGTGATTCCTAGTGGAGTCAGCTAAGTTGCTGATCAGCTGCCATGCTTCATCTGCGGTTTTGTACTTTTTCAAAGAACCATTACTAGTACCTTCCAGTGTAGTCTTATCCTCAGGGTTCATGCCTTGAGTGAAGTAGCTGATCAATACTAGTCTATCAATCATGTGATAGGGACATGCGTCCAGGAGATTGTTGAAGCGCTCCCAATATTCATAGAGAGTCTCGGATTCGCCTTGAATAATCATTGAAATCTCTTTCCTCAATCTATCAGTAACTTCAGCTGGAAAGTATTTTTCCAAAAATTCTCTTCTAAGCATATCCCAGTTAGTAACAGTCGCTTCAAGTTGAGTGTAGTACCATTCCCTCGCCTTTCCCTCAAGAGAAAACAGGAAAACGGTTAACAGAATAGAAGTTTCATCTGCACCATGACGCCTAACAGTAGAATAAGCTGTCTGGAAATCCCTAAGGTGCTTGATAGGCTCTTGAGCAGGTAAGCCATGAAACTTGGGCATCAAGTTGATTAGTGCAGTTTTCAGTTCAAAATCTATAGCCAGATTTGGGTGACGCACTTGATACGGTTGCAGAGTGAAGTTTGGGGCTCCTGCCTCCTGGAGAGTAATTCTCCTGGGTTCTGCCATGTCACCTGCACGTGAATCAACTGAATCAGTAGTAAATGAGCTTGTCTCGCTCTCAGATGGCAGTTCAGATTCGCCCTCAGATGAGACTGGTGAATTGATAACAATCACTTCACCACCCTCAGAGGCTAACCGATGTCGAGTTCGTCTATTATGTGAAAGAGTTCTTTCAATTTCAAGATCAAATGGGACTAAACTCAGATCAGGCAATGAACGCGTCATTCAATGAGAAAGACATGTGGCTCATGGTAACAGAAAAGAAAGTAAAATATGCAAATAAAAATAAAAATAAAAATATGTACACTAATTAATAATTTAGCACACTATTGCAACTCCCCGGCAACGGCGCCAAAAATTGATGCGTGGCAGAAGTTAACCAATTAAGAGAATTCGATTAAGAGAACAGCGTTGCACATATAGCTCTTAACCAGCTAAGATCCGCCTCACCAATTTAAAAAAGGGTGTCACAAATTTTAGAAATAAAAATACTGGGAGTATAAGTCCCAGGTCATCTCCCAACGAGTTGCAGGAAAGAGCGCTAATTTATTACTCAGAAAATTTCCAGAAAGTTTGAGTTTTGATAATGAGTAATTAAAATAATTATAAATTAAAGCAATAAAAATAAAATAAGAATAATTATTGATATTCTAAATAAAAGGCCTTGACTGGGGGAATAATTAAGTGGAAGTTTTATCCTTATTGGAATCTTCTCAAGTGTAGTGTAAAGAGGTTGTCGTTTTCACTTAGTTAACCCTTACTAAATAAAGGAAAGTATAGTGATTGAACTAACTCTTACCCGCAAATCCTAGTCCTCTTCCTCGGGGAGGTCTAGCGTTAGTAGGTACAGAATTAGCCTACAACATCCAATTTAACTAAGCACTTGAGTATTCCAACTCAAGTGTCTTCTCTTAATCAACCCCCATGTCAAGTGGAATTTTTACTCCATTGACATGGATTTAATAATCATAAAAATATAAGAAGACATAATTAAATAAAATAAAATAGAGAATTAAAATTAATTAAAAATAAAAATAACTCTATATATTACTAAATTTAAAACGCAACATAATTATCTGAACAGGGTCAATGAGTAACTAATTAAGAATAAGGGAATAAGGAAACAAACTAAAGTAATATCTTCAACGGAGGTATTGACTCTCGACATCCAAAATCCAAGCAAAAGCATAAACTATGAATGTAATGCAAATCTAGATTCAGATCTAAACTAAGAGTAATCCTAATATCAATGTATTTGAATGTGTGTGATGCCTGTTGAGTTTCTGCATGTTCCCTAGCTTTAATCTGTGTTTCTGGGACGAAAACTGGGTTAAAATGCGGCCCGAAACTGTCTCCAGCATATTCTGTAATTTCTACAGATTGCGCATATCACGCGTACGCGTCGTCCACGCGTTCGCGTCATTCAGCGATTTTCCTTGTCACGTGTTCGCGTTGTCCACGCGTTCGCATCATGCGTGTAGACTTCAATCCACGCGTTTGCGTCAGGCACGCATCCGCATCATTTGATTTCTTCATTTCACGCGTTCGCGTGAGCCATGCGCTCGCATCAGTGTTCGCTGGTTATCTCCTTAGTTTCTTGTGTTCTTTCCATTTTTGCAAGCTTCCTCTCCATTATCTAAGCCATTCCTGCCCTATGAAGCTGGAAACACTTAACACACGGATCATGGCATCGAATGGTATAAGGGAGAATTAAAATACATAATTAAAAGATCTCTAGGAAGCATGTTTTCAACCATGGAACAATTTTTGGAAGGAATTGTAATATCATGCTAATCATGTGAATAAGTGGGTAAAGATTTGATAAAACCACTCAATTAAACACAATATAAATCATAAAATAATGGTTTATCATCGATCCCACGGAGATTGTCAGCTTGAAGCAAGCTATGGTTATCTTGTAAATCTTAGTCAGGAGATTAGTGATAAAAATGATTTTGTTTAAGAAAAGTAAATAACACGAAATGAATGATACTTGTGATTCAGTAATGAGGAACAGGTTGAGGTTTTGTAGATGCTCTGTCGTCTGAATCTCTGCTTTCCTACTGTCTTCTTCTCCAAACACCCATGGCTTCCTTCAATGGCAAGTTGTATGTTGGTGGATCACCGTTGTCAATCGCTACCATCCGTCCTCTCAGTAAAAATGGTCTAGGTACGGTTTCTGTACCACTAATCAACTGTCGGATCTCTCGTCTCGGATGAAAAATACCAGGCACAGCTACCGCACGGCTAATCATCTGTCAGTTCTCACTTGTGTCAGAATAGGATCTCTCTATCCTTTTGCACACTGTCACTGCGCCCAACATTTGTGAGTTTGAAGCTCGTCACAGTTATCCCGTCCCAGATCCTACTCGGAATACCACAGATAAGGTTTAGACTTTCCAGATCTCAGAAATGCTGCCAATTGGTTCTAGCCTCTACCACGAAGGTTCTAATCTCACGAATTCGAATGTTCCTATTGTCAGGAGAGGCAAGTCAAATCCGTGGATCAGAGACCCAAGAGATACGCACTCAAGCTGTCGCCCAATGACTACGTTGAGCTCAGATAGAACGGGAGTGGTTGTCAAGCACGCGTTCATGAATTTGAGAATGATGATTAGTGTCACGGATCATCATATTCTTTATATTGAAGTATGAGTGAGTATTTTAGAACAGAATTAAGCGTGATCGAATAGAAAACAATAGTAATTGCATTAATCAATTGAGACACAGCAGAGCTCCTCACCCCCACCTATAGGGTTTAGAGACTCATGTCGTAGAAGATACAATATGAGATGTAAAATGTCACAAATTACAAAATGAATCTCTAAAAGTAGTTTTTATACTAAACTAGTAACTTAGGTTTACAGAAAATGAGTAACTAAGTGTAGATAGTGCAGAAATCCGCTTTCGGGGCCCACTTGGTGAGTGTTTGGGCTGAGATTTGAAGCTTTCATGTGCATAGGCCATTCTTGGAGTTAAACGCCATCTTGGGTGCTAGTTTGGGCGTTTAACTCTAGTTTTGGTGCCAGTTCCGGCGTTTTACGCCAGAAAAGGGTCTCTGGCTGGCATTTAACACCAGTTTGGGCCATCAAATCTCTAACAAAGTATGGACTATTATACATTGATGGAAAGCCCAATATCTCTACTTTCCAACGCAATTAAGAGCACGTCAATTAGGCTTTTGTATCTCCAGAAAATCCACTTCGAGTGCAGGAGGGTCAGAATCCAACAGCATCTGCAGTCCTTTCTCAGCCTCTGAATCAGATTTTTGATCAGGTCCCTCAATTTCAGCTAGAAAATACCTGAAATTACAGAAAAACACACAAACTCTTAGTGAAGTCTAGAAATGTGATTTTTGCATAAAAACTAATAAAAATATAATAAAAAGTAAATAAAATATGCTAAAAACTACCTAAAAATAATGCCAAAAAGTGTATAAATTATTCGCTCATCAGGAAGTCCTCTGTTCTTGAACATAGAGCTCCTATTCTTCTTCCTTCTTATTTTCTTTTTCTTGTTTATGAGCAGGAACAAAGATAAAGAACCTCTCTTTAATCCTAACCCTGAACCTGAAAGGACTCTAAGGAGGCGTTTACAATAAGTTAAGGCCCAACTCTCCGGAAGAAACCTCTCGAAAAATTTCGAACAAGAAGCTGAAGACTTGGCAGACAACGCTAATAATGGAGGAGATGCAAGAAAGGTACTTGGTGACCATACCAACCTCTGATTTTTATGGAAGAAGTATCTCCATACCTGCCATTAGAGCTAACAAGTTTGAGCTTAAGCCTCAATTAGTCTCTCTTTTGCAAGTTCCATGGATTTCCACTGGAAGATCCACACCAATTCCTGTCGAAATTCTTGCAAATCTATGATACTGTTAAGACCAATGGAGTAGATCCTAAGGTCTACAGACTTATGCTCTTTCCCTTTGCGGTTAAAGACAGAGCTAGGATATGGTTGGATTCTCAACCTAACGAAAGCCTAGACTCTTGAGAAAAATTGGTCAATGCTTTCATGGCCAAATACTTTCCTCCTCAAAAGATGAGCAAAATCAGAGTGGAAGTTCAAACCTTCAGATAAAAAGAAGGTGAATCCCTCTATAAAGCTTGAAAAAGATACAAGCAACTAATTAGGAGATGTCCTTCTGACATGTTCTCAGAATGGTCCATCTTAGGCATCTTCTATGATGGTCTGTCTGAGATGTCCAAAATATTATTAGACAGTTCTGCAGGTGGATCACTCCACTTGAAGAAAATGCCTGAAGAGGCAAGAGAACTCATTGAGATGGTTGCCAATAACCAATTCATGTACACCTCTGAGAGAAATCCTGTGAACAATGGGGTAGCTCAAAAGAAAGGAGTTCTTAAAGTTAACACTCTGAATGCCATATTGGCTTAGAACAAGATCTTGATCCAACAGGTCAATATGATCTCTCAGCATTTGACTAAAATGCAAGCTGCAGCTGGCAGCACTCAAGAAGCTTCCTTTGAAGGAAAAGGTTATGTTTCTGACCAACCCAGTGCATTTGCTGGTTTAGTTGTGTGAAGTGTAACTCCACGTACCAAGTTTTTGGCACCGTTGCCGAGGAACCCTATGGAAACACCTACAATCCCTCATGGAGGAACCATCCTAACCTTTCATGGAAGGATCAACAGAAGCCTCATCAAGGCTTCAATAATAATCAAGGTGGAAGAACCCATAATAGGTTCAACAACAGGCCACCATTCCCATATTCTCAAAGGAATATGCAGACAACTAAGCAGAGCCTTTCTGAATTAGTAACTATAGTCTCCAACCACTCTAAGACCAGTCATAGTTTCATAACTAAAACAAGATCCTCCATCAGAAATCTAGAGGTACAAGTTGGTTAACTGAGCAAGAGAATCCTTGAGACTCCTGATAAACCACTATTTTATGGTTTATATTGTGTTTAATTATGTGGTTTTATCATGATCTTTACCCACTTATTCATTAAATAAGCATGCATTTATAATTCCTTCCTAAAGTTATTGCATGATTGAAAACTTGCTTCATAGAGACTTTTAATTATGTATTTTATTTCTCTTTTATTCCATTCGATGCCATGATCTGTGTGTTAAGTGTTTCAGGCTTTATAGGGCATGAATGAGTTAGAGATTGGAAAGGGAGCTTGCAAAAATGGAAGAAACACAAGAAATTGAGGAGATGACCAGCAAGAAGCGACGCGGCCGAATGGATGACGCGACCGCGCGGCATGGAATAGCACGAGTGATGCGGCTGCATGGATGACGCGATCGCGTGGCAAAGCAGAAAGCCGAATGACGCGGCCGCATGGATGACGCGACAACGTGACATGCGCGATCTGCATAATTTGCAGAATCGCTGGGGGCGATTTTGGGCCTTATTTTGACCCAGTTTTCGGCCCAGAAAAGCAGACTAGAGCCAGAGAACATGCAGAAACCAACAACAACATTTATTCCGCATAGTTTTAGTTTTTCAGATCTAGTTTTACTCCTTCTCTAGGTTTTCTCTCTACACATTCATAGTTTTTAGGATTTGTTATTTTAATTGTTTTTGCATTGGGATATTGAGAAGAGTTATTGCCTCATCAAGACTTCGACATTCTAGTTCGTTCTCTTTACTTGTTTCTTACTCTTCCATGTTCCTTAATTTACTTAATTTTACCGTTGGATTATTTTAGCATTTATTAATACAAGAATTACTTTTATTTTTAATTAATCTTTTGATCATTATTTATCATGTCTATCTTTAATTCCCTTTCTCTTATTATAAATTTTACATTTACAATGAGCGAGTAGTTTCCTGACTTGATGGGGAGTTGATTGAAAGGAACCCTTGAGTTGGGATGCTCAAGAAAAAGATTGTAATTAGGTTTATTGTTGGATTGCTCTTTAGTCATTAACACCAATCCTCCCAAGAGCGGATTGGAACTTGTGGATAGAAACAGCATTCCAGCTTGTTTGACTTTCCCTTACTTAGAAGGGACAACTAAACATAATAACCCTCAATTGTCAATTAATCTTGAGAGTACTCCAACAAGAATAGGGCTTCCAGCTAATCAACTCCCAGTCAAGGATTTTATTTAAATTTATATAAATTCTCTAAATTAATTTTCTGCCATTCAACTCAAACCTTTTTGAAAATATCTGATTAATAAAATAGCACACTTTTTTGCAACTCGTTGGGAGACGACCTGGGATTCATACTCCCAGTATTTTAATTTTAATTTCTGTGACACCCTTCTAAATTGATAAGCGGATTTCTGGTTGGTTGAGAACTATACTTGCAACGCATATTTTATAATCATTCTTAACTCGCCAATTTCCGCAAGCATCAATTTTTGGCGCCGTTGCCGGGGAGTTGCAATAGAGTGCTAAAGTTATTAATTGGAATTTATTTATTTACATTTTATTTTATTTTGCTACTATGAGCTGCTTGTTTCTTTCATTAGATGACACGTTCGCTTCCTGATCCAAGCTTGCTAGTATTCGATCCTGAGATTGAAAGAACTATTTCACGAATAAGGCAAGCTCGGCGTCGGTTAGTCCTCTCTGAGGGCGGATCTGAAACGTCATTTGAGAAAGAAACCAGCCCCCGTTCTACTGATTTGGTTGTTTCACGTGCAGGTAACATGGTAGCAGCCAGGAGAGTTACTATCCAGGAAGCTGGAGCCCCTGATTTTACAATGCAACTATTTCAAGCGCATCACCCAGCGGTGGCTACAGACTTTAAAATAAAGACCGCACTGCTCAATTTGATGCCCAAGTTTCATGGCTTACGCGCTCAAGAGCCTATCAAGCACCTGAGAGATTTTCAAGCAGCCTGTTCTACTGTCAGGCGTGATAGTGCAGATGAAACTTCAATTTTGCTGAAAGCTTTCCCATTTTCTCTCGAGGGAAAGGCAAGAGAGTGGTACTACACTCAACCAGCAGCAATTGTATCCAACTGGGATACACTGAGAAGAGAATTCTTGGAAAAGTTCTTTCCAGCTGAAGTTACTGATAAACTGAGGAAAGACATTTCCATGATTGTTCAGGATGACTCTGAAACTCTTTATGAGTACTGGGAGTGCTTCAATAATCTTCTGGAGTGCTTCAATAATCTTCTGGAAGCTTGCCCCCACTGATGAGGCATGGCAATTGATCAGTGACTTAGCTGAATCTACTAGGAATCACAGGTAAAAACAAGGCCGTGTAAAAGCCATTGCAGAAGTATCCTCTAGCAGAGAGACTACTGCTTTAACTCAGAGTATCTGTGAAATGACTAACTTGCTGAAGCGGATGTAATTGAATTAACAACAAGTTTAGCAAGCTCAACCTTCTCCACCACAGCAAAACCAACAGTTAGTCCCACAGAGAGTTTGTAGAATCTGCACTGATTATAGCCACTATACTGATGAATGTCCGCAGCTCCAGCAAGAAGACAACACCGTGGAAGCCACACATAACTTCTATGACCGCCCCAACCAAGAGTACAATCAAGGTGGCAATTACAACCACGGATGGCAAGACAATTCTAACCAGAATTGGAGGGACAACAACAACAGAGGAGGCAGAGATAATCAGGGAAATCAGAGGTAGAATAACAACAACAACAGGCAGCAGAATCAGAATCAGCCTTACAGAGCACCTCACCTGAGGCAATCCCAAGGACCACATAATACCCAACAGCAGACTTCTCAATTTACCTATCCTTCTTCTTCTGCCAATGATGACTTACTACAATCTATTGACCGGAGACAGCAGACCATGGAAAATAACATTAATGCCACTCTAAATGGTCTGACCGCTACTTTGTAGGCTCTTGTCTCCCAGATTGGATCAATGAACAACTCTAATAATCAACCTTTGAGCACCAGTGGAATTCCCTCTCAACCATTACCCAATCCCAAGGGTGGTATTAATGCCATCACCCTAAGGTCCGGAACCACACTGCAGGAGAGGAACCAGGAGGAGCCAAGCTCACCAGAACACGCCTCAGCTGAAAAGGTAGTGGAAATAGAAGATGTTGAAGAGGAGGAAGACATACAGGACATAGCTGAAAAAGAAGAAGTTCGACCACAGGAGGAAGCATCAAAAGGCGCAGACACTGCAGAAGACACCACTCCTATTCCATTTCCACAACTTGCAAGGAAGCCCAAGAAGCAGCTGGAACCTGATCTAAAAATGGTAGAGATATTCAAAAAGGTTGAGGTAACTGTTCCTCTATTTGATGTTATTCAACAGGTACCTAAGTATGCAAAGTTTCTAAAAGATTTATGTATACATAAAGACAAAATTAATGAATTAGAAACTATTCCTTTAGGAAGTTCCATATCTGCTTTAATGGGAGGTTTACCTGAAAAGTGTAGTGACCCAGGTCCTTGTATAGTCAATTTTACTATTGGTGGTGTGATAATTTCTGATTGCATGTGTGATTTAGGAGCATGTGTGAGTATAATGCCTTTGTCTATATATGATGTTTTGAGGCTCCCTCCCTTAAAAAGGTCGGCAGCTCGTTTTGTGTTAGCAGATAAAAGCATTATTATAGTGGTTGGAGTTGCTGAAGATTTATTAGTGGGCATTAAGGGACTCACGTTCCCCATTGATTTTTATATCCTGGAAATTCCCCAAAATGACTCAGACAAGCCATCATCAATCCTACTCGGAAGGCCATTCTTGAAGACCTCAAAGTTTAAATTAGATGCTTTTTCAGGAACATACTCTTTTGAAATAGATGGCAGAGTAGTAATCTTCAATCTGATGGAGTTATGAAGCATCCTCTGGAGGATCATTCTATCCTCCAGTGTGACATTATAGATGAAACCGTGGCTGAAGTTCACCAAGAGGAATTTGAAGAGAAGCACACAGGACAAGGTCCAAGTGTGGGGACATTCTCAGAGGACAATGACAGTGCCTTACCACTATTACCAGCTCCAGACAACCCAGAGCCTGAACAAGATCAGAAGTTGGAATTAAAACCCCTTCCCCCACACCTCAAATATGCTTACCTTGAAGACGGGCAGAAGTTTCCGGTTATCATTGCAAGGGAACTCACTTCTCAACAGGAAGAGCAGCTACTTGGTGTGCTAAGGAGGCACAAGAAGGCAATTGGTTGGAGTTTGGCAGACATAGTAGGCATAAACCTTCAAGTCTTTGAGCATAGAATATTTTTAGAAGAGGGAGCAAGACCTGTCCGTCAACCCCAGAAGACTGAACCCCACTATCCTAGAGGTTGTCAAAAAGGAAGTGACCAGACTACTAGAGGCAGACATCATCTATCCCATCTCAGACAGTGAATGGGTAAGCCCAGTACAAGTGGTGCCAAAGAAGTCTGGAGTCACTGCAGTGAAGAATGAGCATGGAGAGCTCCTGACAACCAGAGTTCAGAACGCCTGGAGGGTCTGCATTGACTACAGACGCCTCAACCAAGCAACCCGTAAGGATCACTATCCTCTTCTATTCATTGATCAAATGCTGGATCGCCTGTCAGGTAAATCACATTATTCTTTTTTAGATGGTTACACAGGTTATTTCCAGATTCATATAGCTCCTGAGGATCAGGAAAAGACCACTTTTACCTGTCCTTTTGGGACTTATGCTTACAAGAGAATTCCCTTTGGCTTGTGCAATGCACCAGCTACTTTCCAAAGGTGCATGATGAGTCTTTTCTCTGATCTTATTGAGGACTGTATGGAGGTTTTTATGGATGATTTTAGTGTTTACAGCGATTCCTTTAGCCTTTGCTTAGATGGATTATCTAGAGTGTTAGATAGATGTGTCAGTACAAACCTTGTATTGAATTTTGAAAAATGTCACTTTATGGTTAAACAAGGGATTGTACTAGGACATGTTGTGTCTAACACTGCCATTTCTGTAGATCCAGCAAAGGTGGATGTTATTTCTAGTTTACCTTACCCATCTTCTGTGAGGGAGGTCCGTTCTTTCCTTGGCCACGCAGGTTTTTATAGGAGGTTCATTAAGGACTTCAGTAAGATAGCACTTCCCTTATCTAGACTACTGTAGAAAGATATTGAGTTCAAGTTCAGTGAAAATTGCAAACAGGCGTTTGATAAGTTGAAGACCGCACTAACTCAAGTTCCAATTGTGAGAGGACCAGACTGGAGCCAAGCATTTGAAATAATGTGTGATGCTTCCAACCATGCCGTAGGAGCAGCACTGGTTCACCGTGAAGGTAAGGATCCTTTTGTTATTGCTTTCGCATCTAAAACCTTAGATGCCGCTCAGTCGAATTACACTACTACTGAGAAAGAGCTTCTTGCTATTGTTTTCGCTCTGGATAAATTCTGAGCCTATTTACTTGGTACTAAAGTAGTAGTGTATTCAGACCACGCAGCTCTAAAGTATTTATTAGCTAAAAAGGAGTCCAAACCAAGGCTTATACATTGGATACTGCTATTACAAGAATTTGATTTGGAAATTAAGGACAGGAGTGATAACCAGAATTTAGTGGCAGACCACTTGAGTCGCCTTGAACATATTATAGATGATTGCACTCCTATAGCTGATAATTTCCCATTTGATAAGCTGCAAGCAGTATCTGAGATAGTCCCTTGGTATACACCTGTAGCTAATTATCTAGTTAGCCGCACCTTCCCTCCGAACTTTTCTAAGCATCAAAGAGACAAGCTGAAAAGCGAGTCTAAATATTATATATGGGATGACCCATATTTATGGAGATGTGGCGCTGACCAGGTAATTAGACGGTGTGTGCCTCAATCAGAATTCCAGTCCATCTTAGAGGCCTGTCACTCATCTGAGAGTGGAGGACATTTTGGCCCTCAAAGAACTGCTAGAAAAATCTTAGACTGTGGATTCTGGTGGCCTACTCTTTTTAAGGACGCTGCTGAATTTTGTAGATCTTGTTTTCCATGCCAGAAATTTGGTAATATATCCAGGAGGGATGAGACGCCTCAACAAATTATGCTTTTTTGTGAAATTTTTTATGTTTGGGGCATTGACTTCATGGGTCCATTTCCAAATTCTAATGGTTATTTCTATATATTGTTAGCTGTGGATTACGTTTCCAAATGGGTGGAAGCAATTCCTACCCGCAATGATGATGTTAACACTGTTGTTTCCTTTGTGAGAAACCATATTATTTGTCGCTTTGGATCACCACGAGCAATCGTGAGCGATCAAGGCACCCATTTTTGTAACAGGAGACTAATAGGATTAATGAAGAAGCATGGGATAATTCATAAAGTTGCAACAGCCTACCATCCTCAGACTAATGGGCAAGCCGAGGTGTCAAATAGAGAGATAAAGTGTATCTTGCAGAAGATAGTCAAACCTCATAGAAGAGACTGGAGCACCAGGCTACAAGATGCACTCTGGGCATACAGGACAGCATACAAAACACCTATTAGGATGAGCCCTTTCTGCTTAGTTTATGGAAAAGCTTGTCATCTCCCTGTTGAAGTAGAGCACAAAGCCTTCTGGGCAGTAAAGGAATGCAACATGGAAATTGAAAAGGCCGGAGCTGAAAGGAAGTTGCAACTACAGGAACTGGAGAGCCTTCGCCTAGAAGCTTATGAGAACTCAAGATTATACAAAGAGAAGATGAAGGCTGTACATGATCAGCCCATCAAGAGGAAGGAGTTCCAACCTGGGGACTTAGTCCTCCTCTATAAATCTCGACTGAGGCTCATGCCAGGCAAGTTGAGATCAAGATGGGAAGGTCCATACAGAGTAAAGAAGGCCAAACCATACGGAGTTTATCACCTAAGCCATCTTTCAAACTCTGAACTTATCAAAGTTAATGGACATCGCTTAAAGCTATACCATGGCGAGAAGCTGAAGAAAAATAAGGAGCTTGAGATCTTCCTCTTGGAAGATCCCCACATAGCCGAAGACTGAGCTAGTGGAGCGTCCAACATACGGAAGTTAAAGCAAAGTGCTAGATGGGAGACAACCCACCATGGTATGATCGTTCTTTTCTTTATTTTTAGTTTTCTTATTCAATAACTCTTCTCTTCATTAGTACATTTTGTGCATCTGCATTTACATACCTTTATTATAATTAAAAAAAAATAAAAAAAATCACGCGATGCGACCGCCTCATTGACGGGTCCGCGTCGCAAGGAGATGGGAGACAATAATAATATGAACAGAGAGTTACGCAGGAGCAGGGTTGGAGGCGTGCCAATGGCACAAATCACCCCACGCGACAGCGTCGCCGACGCGACCGTGTCATATCGGAATAATGGCCTCCCACGCGACCGCGTGCCCCACGCGGCCGCGTGACCAGGATTTTGACGTCAAAATGGTGCACACCTGAAAGTTGTGCTAGAGTGGTGCTGGACTGGCGCTGAACGCGTAGTCCCTTTCACGCGATCGCGTGCCCCACGCGACAGCGTCGTATCCCAATAATAGACCACTCACGTGATCGCATGCCCCATGCGATCGCGTCACCGAAAATTTGGCACTAATATGATTTTGAACAGAGAGTTGTGCGAGTGCGAGGCTACCCTCGCGCCATTAGCCTAAAACGGGTCACGCGACCGCGTGACCGACGCAACCGCGTCATTGAGTTTAAGCACAAGTCGCGCGACCGCGTGCCCCACACGACCGCGTCGCTTGCGCCGCACAGTTTTCCTAATTTGCCAATTATCATTTCTTTTTCTCCCCAAATCCTATTTTCTCTTTTCCCTCCTTATTTCTTCTCCCTGCCTTCCTCCCTTCTTCCTTATTTCTCACTTTTAACTCTCTCTCACCCCCATTAACAAGGTTTTTCTTTCTCCTTCCCTCTTTACTTTTCTATTATTCTTCTTATTTTTATATGTCATCTTCTTTTCTTTTCTTTATTCCTTCATTATTCATATTTTATTTTTCTTTCTTTTTCTTTTTTACTTGGTGTTATCAATTTATGTGAGTCATTATTTATTATTATATGCTTGTGGATTTTTGTAAATTTGTTTGACAATTATATATTACTTTTTAAGGGATTACTTGCATGTTCAAATTCTTATTTTCAAGAACTTCTTCTACATGCATGATATGTGTTTGTGAAAAAGCCCATATGGCATTATGAACTTCTCTACATTTTTCTACTCTAATATTCAATGCTTGCTTTTCACAAATTCCCTTTACTATTTTATTCATTGAATTTAATTGTCAACATAGACGTGATGGTTAGTTACGAGTGATAACATGTTTAAATTGAACATTGAATGCTTGATATATGCTACTCATGCCTTTGCCTGCATGCCAATAAACCCCTTGCATTTATTTGTCCCCATAGATGAACTTTTCACATGTAGTCCAGACCATGTGTTAATGTCATTCTTCTTTATTGTGCATTGATTATCACTTACATCACCCTCTTCCTTGCTCTACCCCTTTAAATTTAATTTACTTTCTCTTCCCTTTTTCACAATGGCCACCAAGAAAGAAAAAGAGAAAGCTACTCCCAAACAACCAGCAAGAAGAGGTACAAAGAGAGCATTAGTGGAAGAACCCTCTCAAACTACGGTAAAGTCCTCAACAAAGAAAATTAAGAGAATCATAAAGGTTGATGATAAAGAAAAAAGTCTTCCCAGCAAAGGACACTGCGCGATTCCCCAATCGCTACTGTGAGCAGATGTTCTCCATCCAGGCTGAAAGGAGTTACAACAACGAATACCTTCTTCTCCTCCCACCCAATATTGCTACCTTTGTTAAGCTGCAAATTTCCCGAAGACAATGGGGTTTTATACAAAGACAGCCAAGGCAGGTCAATCTTTCTTGGGTAGTCGAGTTCTACTCCAACTTTCACCTGCCAACCCTGCAGTCTGTCTATGTCTGTCAGAAACAAGTCCCCATTACAGAAGAGGCCATTCAAAAAGTTCTAAGTCTTCCCCCTGTTCCAGAAGGACTGGACGCCTTTCAAGAAGCCGCAATCAAGCGCCAGATGTACCAATTTGACTGGGACGCTATTCTCAGAGTTATCGCACTACCTGGCAGCAAATGGATCTACGGATACCATCGTACCCGCCCTAAGGAAATTTCAGCTTTAGCACTTACCTTGGAGGCTCGCGTATGGGCACACATTATGTCCCATTACGTCTTTTCGAGCACTCACGAGTCCTCCTTCACTGTGGACATGGCTGTTCTACTATGGTGCATCCTTACAGACCAACCTCTGAATCTACCAAGACATATCCGGAATGCCATGGGACACGTACAAATCGTGGGCAACTTACCTTTTCCCGCCCTGGTCTCAGATCTTGTATCAACAGCCAGAGTCTCCTACAGAGCTGGGGACACCAGAGCCATGCTTCCATGGGATGATCAGTTTGTCACCAATGGGAAGTACCGTAGACTTCCAGCAGCCACTATTAGCCAGCCCACTGAACCAGTTGAAGATATTCCTTCTTCAACACCACAGGCACCTACAACAGCCCAACTACTCCATCAGATACTTGAAAAGTTGGATCGGCAGGAACAAAAAGCTAAGCTGAGAGAGCACCGTAACAAGCGCCGATTCACATACCTCAAGGAGCTGATTATGGGAAAATTCAAGGACTCAGACACCCCGGACTCCACTTCCGTTACCAGCACAGGGAGCCACGATGTAGGTGCAAAGTCTTAAGTGTGGGGAGATCGGTCAGTACCTGACTTCTAGAGGTAATTTCTCTTACCTAGCACCAATAAATTAGGATATTTAGTTAGATTTTTCTTTTCTAGAATAGGATAAATTGCATAGTAATAGATTAGTTGCATGCATGTTCTGCTTGATTAAAAAGACAATAAGTTTCTTCTAAGACCCTATCTTTGGAACAAAATTTCACTAATTTTAATTAAAACTTTTATGTTAAATTTGCTTGAAGTTGTATTTGGAACATGATTTTTGAGCTAAAGAACACACAACCTGTGAGATTTGAGCCTTTATAAATGGTTACATTATTTAACCATAATTATTTTATTCTTGTGTGTTTACTTCTCTATGATTGTAATCTATATTTTGTTTCATCCTATATGCCCAATGTTTATTATATTTATATGTTTGCATATGATTGAGGCCATTATTTGTTTATCTCACTTATCCAAATAAAGCCTACCCTTTCAATTACCTTTGTTAGCCACTTTGAGCCTTTAAATCCCATTTGTTCTATATTTTACCACATTACTAGCCTTAAGTGGAAAAACAAGTATATACCCCAAATTGAATCTTTGGTTAGCTTATGTGTGTTATTTAAGTATGGGAAATTGTGGGAACAAAGGATAATAAGGGAATGAGTCATGATAATATTATGGGAATTTGGATACCTACTCATGTGAAACTATAAGAATTAAAACTCTATGTGCATTGATAAGGTAAGTTATTTTTATGTTTCTATGTTTATGAAAAAATAAATAAATAAATAAATAAATAATATATTCAACAAATAAATAAGGGGACAAAATTACCCCAATGCTAAGTCAAGCATTCAAAGATCAATGCATGTATGATAAAATTAAAATAAAAGATTGAAACATGAGTATGGAATGTGAAAGGAAATTTCTGGGTAGCTAGGTATGAATTTTAAAAGTTACATAGAATATATATAGGTTATGTTAAAGCCTGGGTTAATTAAAGATTCAATTTATAAGCTTACTTAGCCATATATGCATCCTTACCCTTGCCTTGGCCCCATTACAACCTTGAAAAGACCTCATGATGTTTGCATTGGTATATTAAATGTTGTTGATTGGTTAGGAGAAAAACAAAAATTAGAGAGCATGATTAGAGAAGGATAAAGTGATGACCCTATACACTAGAGAGACTAGAGTGTACATACATCATCAGTGAGGGTTCCATGCTTGAATTTCTATGTTCCCTGCTTTCATGAGCTATCTTCTTGCATTTTTATCTGTTCTTACTGTATAAGAATTGAGTTAGTGGAATTTGATTTGTAATTATTTTGAAGAGCTTATTTACTTTAGATCAAGTGGACAAGAATCATATAGTTGCATTCGCATATATAGGCTGCATTGCATTTCATAGGTTTTACATGTTCTTACTCATTCATTTTATCTCCTTCAACTAAGCATGAGGACATGCTAATGTTTAAGTGTGGGGAGGTTGATAAACCATTATTTTATGGTTTATATTGTGTTTAATTATGTGGTTTTATCATGATCTTTACCCACTTATTCATTAAATAAGCATGCATTTATAATTCCTTCCTAAAGTTATTGCATGATTGAAAACTTGCTTCCTAGAGACTTTTAATTATGTATTTTATTTCTCTTTTATTCCATTCGATGCCGTGATCTGTGTGTTAAGTGTTTTAGGCTTTATAGGGCATGAATGAGTTAGAGATTGGAAAGGGAGCTTGCAAAAATGGAAGAAACACAAGAAATTGAGGAGATGACCAGCGAGAAGCGATGCGGCCGCATGGATGACGCGACCGCGTGGCAAAGCAGAAAGCCAAATGACGCGGCCGCATGGATGACGCGACCGCGTGACATGCGCGATCTGCATAATCTGCAGAATCGCTGGGGGCGATTTCGAGCCTTATTTTGACCCAGTTTTCGGCCCAGAAAAGCAAACTAGAGCCAGAGAACATGCAGAAACCAACAACAACATTCATTCCGCATAGTTTTAGTTTTTCAGATCTAGTTTTACTCCTCCTCTAGGTTTCCTCTCTACACATTCATAGTTTTTAGGATTTATTATTTTCATTGTTTTTGCATTGGGATATTGAGAAGAGTTATTGCCTCGTCAAGACTGACATTCTAGTTCGTTCTCTTTACTTGTCTCTTACTCTTTCATGTTCCTTAATTTACTTAATTTTACCGTTGGATTATTTTAGCATTTATTAATACAAGAATTACTTTTATTTTTAATTAATCTTTTGATCATTATTTATCATGTCTTTCTTTAATTTCCTTTCTCTTGTTATAAATTTTACATTTACAATGAGCGAGTAGTTTCCTGACTTGATGGGGAGTTGATTGAAAGGAACCCTTGAGTTGGGATGCTCAAGGGAAAGATTGTAATTGGGTTTATTGTTGGATTGCTCTCTAGTCATTAACACCAATCCTCCCAAGAGTGGATTGGAACTTGTGGATAGAAACAGCATTCCAGCTTGTCTGACTTTCCCTTACTTAGTAAGGGACAACTAAACATAATAACCCTCAATTGTCAATTAATCTTGAGAGTACTCCAACAAGAATAGGGCTTCCAGCTACTTAACTCCCAGTCAAGGCTTTTATTTAAATTTATATAAATTCTCTAAATTAATTTTCCGCCATTCAACTCAAACCTTTTTGAAAACATCTGATTAATAAAATAGCACACTTTTCTGCAACTCGTTGGGAGACGACCTGGGATTTATACTCTCAGTATTTTAATTTTAATTTCTGTGACACCCTTCTAAATTGATAAGCGGATTTCTGGTTGGTTGAGAACTATACTTGCAACGCATATTTTATAATCATTCTTAACTCGCCAATTTCCGCAAGCATCAACTCCTCTTGACACTCTTCCCAGTAACACTGAAGTAAACCCAAGAGAAGAGTGCAAGGCCATCCCCACTGAAGATGAGGCCAAATTTGGAGAATCGAGATGGCGTTGAACGCCAATGAAGAACATCTCACTAGGCATTCAATGCCCAAACAGGCATCAAAGCTGGCATTGAATGCCAGCGAGGAAGCCCTCACTAAGCATTCAACACCCAAACTGGCAGGGAATCTGGCATTGAACGCCAGTAAGGAAGGTCTTACTGGGCGTTCAACACCCAACTTGGCAAGGAAACTGGCGTTGAACGCCAGTGAAGGGATGCATGATGGGCGTTCAATGCCCAAAGAACCACTAGATCTGGCATTGAACGCCAGCAATGGCACACCTACTGAGTGTTCAACACCCACTGAAGAAATTCCTATCCATGACTTAAAGGAATCCATGGCTCATGTATAGACCATAGAGGTTCCCTTGCATGCACTCCTGTAGTGCATGAGTTCTGATGAACACTCATCCTCTGATGAGGATGAGGACACTAGGAAAGAGCAAGTTTCTCGGTACCTAGGAGCTCTCATGAAGCTGAATGCTATGTTATTTGGCACAAAATATTTGGAGGAAGAGCCTCTAGTGCTTACCAAAGAACTCAATGCTTTGGTACAGCAGAAGCTACCTCAGAAGCTTTCGGATTCCGAACGCTTCCTAATTCCGTGCACCATAGGCATCATGACCTTTAAGAAGGCTTTGTGTGACCTAGGGTCAAGTATAAAGATCATGCCACTCTCTGTAATGGATAAGCTGGAATCTTTGAGGTACAAGCTGCAAATATCTCACTAGCGATGCAGACAAGTCAATGAAGAAAGCATATGGCTTAGTAGAGGATGTCTTGGTGAAGGCTAAAGACCTTTAAATCCCTGTAAACTTCATAATCTTAGATACTGGGGAAGATGAGGATGAATCCATCATCCCTGGAAGACCTTTCCTAACCACTGCCAATGCTATCATCGATGTAGGTAAGGGAGAACTGATTCTACAACTAGGGGAGGATCACATTCTGTTCAAGATGCCTCACCCCAACTCTCTCTCTGAAAAAAGAGAGATAATTATACAACACTTAGTGTTTCAACCATCTCTTTCAGTGCAGAGCTTTATTGAGCCCCCAAACATCAATTCTAAGTTTGGTGTTGGGCAGCTATCAACAAGCACTGATAACAAAGGTACTAAGAAGAAAGTACCTAAAGGCTGGAGGGATAAAAAAGTCCCTATTGAAGGCCTTTCACCTGGCATGAGAGTTGTCTTTACTAAGAAGCCAGTCATACCACATACAGTGAGTCGTGTCCTGTCTCTAGCGCATATGGAGCTCATTTATGATAAGACAGGAAGAAAGTTCACTGTAAGGGGCGAAATTCTGAGCCCATATCATTCTCCGTAAGGAGCTAACCGTCAAGCTAGAGACATTAAAGAAGCACTTGTTAGGAAGCAACCCAACCCTATTTAGTTATTTCTATTTCTTTTAATTCCTTAAATTTGTTTTTTTAAGTTATTTCTTTAGGTTCATGATTATGTGGAGTAGTGGGAACAGATATAGCAAGGTTCATCAATGAAAATAGAACACTCTAGATAGAGTGTCTTGCTGGCGTTGAACGCCAGCCAGGGAGAACTGGCTGGGCGTTCAACGCCCAAATTGGTAGACTTGCTGGCGTTGAATGCCAGCCACAGGCATAGCCTGGGCGTTCAACGCCCCAATTGGCAGTATAGCTGGCGTTGAACGCCAGCCAAGAGCATAGCGCTGGGCGTTCAACGCCCATGAAGAAAGGCAAGAAATCTGAATTCCCTAGCCTCTCAAGACCAGTGGATCCCACAGCATTTTTACCTACCCCACTTCTTTTCTCTTCTTTTTCACACTTCCCCACTCACTTTTCCCTATAAACCCTAGCCCAATCACATCCATATCACTTTCCCAAAGCATCATAACTCCCACCAACCCCCACCTACTTCAAAATCAAATTTTCCTCCCAATTATCCCACCCATGAAGGAACCCTAACCTAGCCCACTCCTATAAATACCCCCTTCTTACTAACCCTTCATACACACACTTTATACACTCTAGAGCACCCTTGGAAGAATTATTTCTCTCCCTCCATCTCTATCTATTTTCTTCTTCTTCTACTCTATTCTTCTCTTTTATTTATTTTTGCTAGGGGACGAGCAAAGCTTTTAAGTTTGCTGTAACAAAAGCATTGCTTTTTACTTTCCATTACCACTTATGGCACCCAAGGCCGGAGAACCCTCTAGAAAGAGGAAAGAAAAGGAAGTATCCACCACCTCTAAATCTTAGGAGATGAAAATATTCATCACCAAAGCCTACCAAACCACTTCTATGAAGTAGTGGCAGAGAAGAAGGTGATCCCTGAAGTCCCTTTTAAGCTTAAGAATAATAAGTACCTGGAAATCCAAAGAGAGATCAGGAGAAGAGGTTGGGAAGTCCTAACCAATCCCATCTAAGAGGTTGGGATCTTAATGGTGCAAGAGTTCTATGCTAATGTATAGGACACAAAAAAACATGACATTAGTGTGAACCCAAATCCCAAGAATTGGAGCACCATGGTCTGAAGGAAAATCTTGGACTTTAGTCCGGAAAGTGTGAGGTTGGCGTTCAAATTTCTTTTGATGGAAGGAGACCAACGTCCTTACACTAGAAGAGTCAACTTTGATCAGAGACTAGATCAAGTGCTCTCAGACATCTGTGTGGAAAGAGCACAGTGAAAAAGGGTTTCCCAAGGCAAGCCTACTCAACTAAGAAGGCTTGACCTCAAGCCTGTAGCTAAAGGATGGTTGGAATTCATCCAAAGCTCTATCCTGCCTACTAGCAATTGGTCAAAAGTGACCATTGACAGAGCCATCATGATTCATTGCATCATGATTGGGAGTGAGGTGGAAGTACATAATGTGATACCTCAAGAATTGTAAAAGATAGCTGAAAAGCCTTCCACCAAAGCAAGGTTAGCTTTCCCTCACCTCATTTGTCACCTATGTAATTCAGCTTGAATTGTCATAGAGGGAGACATCTTCATTGAGGAGGACAAGCCCATCATTAAGAAGAGGATAGAGCAAACTAGAGAGCATGCACATGAGCCTGTGCAACCGCCTCAGCAAGAAATCCCTGGGATACCTTAAGGGATGCAATTTCCTCCCCAAGGCTCTTAGGACCAATTGCATAATTCTCTTGGAGAATTGAACACTAATATAGAGCAATTGAGGTTGGAGCATCAAGAGCATTCCACCATCCTCAATGAAATTAGAGAAGATCAAAGGGCTATAAGGGAAGAACAACAAAGACAAGGGCGTGACATAGAAGAGATCAAGCACTACATTGGATCCTCAAAGAGGAGTAGTAGCCGCCATCACTAAGGTGGATTCGTTCTCTTAATCCCCTTTTTTTATGCTATTTTTCTATTTTCTATTATGTTTTATTGTCTGTTCTCTTGTTCTTGTTGCATGATCATCTATGTCTTAAAGTTATAAAATGTTTCATAGATCTCTCACCTTACTTAAAAGAAAATTTCATTTGAAAAAAAAAAGAAAATTAAGTTGCATGAATTTTGAGTTTATCTTAAGAATAGTTCAATAATCATGATGTGGTGGCGTTGCTTTTGCTTTCTGAATGTATAAATGAACAATGCATATTTGAAATTGAAATTAAGAATGTTGGCTCTTGAAAGAATGATGAAAAAGTGAAATATTATTGATGATCTGAAAAATTCAAAAATTTATTCTTGAAGCAAGAAAAAGCAGAAAAAAAAACATAATATATATGCTTGTAAAAAAAAAGAGAAATAAAAAGCAAAAAAAGCCAATAGCTCTTTAAACCAAAAGGCAAGGGTAAAATGATACAAGGCTTTGAGCATCAATGTTTAGGAGGGCCTAAAAGGAGTAAAATCTTGGCATAAGCACTCCAAATGGACAGTGTCCCTAACTATATGCTTGTGGTGTGAAGGTGTCAAGTAAAAGAGCTTGAGACCGAGAAGTTAAAGTCGTGATCCAAAGCAAAAACAGTGTGCTTAAGAAAACTAGACACCTCTATCAAGGGAATCTAGTAAAGTTGAATCATAATCCGAAAGGGTTCACTCAGTTAAGTGTCTGTGGCATTTATGTATCCGGTGGTAATACTGGAAAACAAAGTGCTTAGGGTTATGGCCAAGACTCTAAAAAGCTGTGTTCAAGAATAAAAAATAACTAAGCTAGGAGAGTCAATAATATCATTTGGATTCTAAGTTCCTAAAGAGACCAACACTTCTGAGTTTCAATGGATAGTGAGATGCCAAAACTATTCATAAGCAAAAACTACAAAGTCCCGCTCATCTGATTGAAACTGAGCTTCATTGAAAACTCTGAGATTTGTTGTATCTTACTCTTCTTTTTATCTTACTTTGTTTTTAGTTGCTTGGGGATAAGCAACAGTTTAAGTTTGGTGTTGTGATGAGCGGATATTTTATACGCTTTTTGGCATCATTTTCAGATAAATTTTAGCATATTTTATTTAAGTTTTATTATATTTTCATAGGTTTTAGTGTAAAATTCACATTTTTTGGATTCTACTATGAGTTTGTGTGTTTTTATGCAATTTCAAGTATTTTCTGGCTGAAATTGAGGAGCTCGAGCAAATGTCTGATTCAGAGGCAGATAAAGCACTGCAGATGCTGTCAGGATCTGACTTCCTTGCACTCGAAGGAGCTTTTCTGGAGCTACAGAAGTCCAAATGGAGCTTTCTCAACGGCTTTGGAAAGCTAACATCTAGGGCCTTCCAGAAATATTTAATAGTCCATACTTTGCTTCAGAATCAATGGCCCAAAACTGGTGTTCAACGCCAACCATCTACCCCAGTCTTGGTGTCTAATGCCCAAAGAAGAGTGGCCAGCGTCCAATGCCTATAAAGGTGTCCCTAGCCAGTGTTCAACTCTGAAGGAGCCTCTAAGCACGTGGGAGACACTAAAGCTCTGCCAAAAAACTCACCAAGTAGGACCTGGAAGTGGATTTTCGCACTACAAGCCTAAGCCTATCATATTTGTATAATCCTTAGTTATTAGATTAGTATATATAGGAGAAGATCACTCTTGTTTTAGGATCTTCGACCAATCTTTGTCCACTTTTACCTTTCATTGTATTTTCTATCAGTATGAGTCTCAAAACCTGCTAGGTTAAGGGGTGGAGCTCTGCTAAGTTTTATAGATTAATAAAAGTATTATTGTTCTACTTCAATTCGTGTCTGATTCTCTATTCTAAGATGTATTTTTTTTCTTCATCCTTATGAATGTGTTGAACCAGCGCAAGGTTATCTCATTCTGCATGGGTTCAGAGTGAGTCTTTCATCGGACAATGATGAACCAATAGCTTGATTATACATCTCTTAGACGGCTAATCCACGACTTTGTTGGGGACTTCTCGAGACACCAGTTCAACCGAGGTATGGAGAGATTAGAGTCTTTATGGAAAAGGCTAGAACCAAAGGCACAACATTCTCTGATCTGGAAAATTTGATCTTGTCTGTGGCATTTTGAGTAGGATCATCAAAGGGAATGGACTACAGGAGCTTCACCCTCAATTAGACTGGATGCACACTAACCCTGGTGTTCAACTCTGGAAGAGAATCGACGACCCCTTAAGAAAGGCGTTGATCACATACAGCCTGCTATACAAGAAATCATTCACAGTTGGAGGAGACAGTAAAACCAAATTGATCCAGAAGAATAAAGCATCTCTGAAGCCTTAACCATCTTCTTATCATTACATTCACCATTAACTGAGTAACGTTATCTTTATTTTATTTTTATGCGTTTTAAACAATCAACCAACTTTTTTATTTGCCTGACTAAGATCTACAAGATAACCATAGCTTGCTTCAAATCACAATCCTCGTGGGATCGACCCTGACTCACTTAGGTATTACTTGGACGACCCAATGCACTTGCTGGTTCAATTGTGCGAAGTGTAATTCCGTGCACCACTTATCTTTATTTAAATTCAAATTTTAAAATTGGTGTCTTGTTAGTTTTTCTTCTTTTTGAAATTCAAAATTTTTAAAACCCTTTCCTTTTAAATTTTAAATTTCGAAAACTTTTAAAGTTAATTCTTGCATCTTTATCTTATCTTTATTTAAATTCAAATTTTAAGTTTGGTATTTCTTGTTAGTAATTTTTAAATTTTCAAATCTTATCTTGTCAACCTCTCCTAATCTTTTGATCTTTTTTTTTTATTTTAAAATCTTATTATCTTACCTTTATTTTGACTTCAAATTTTAAAAGTTTAGTTTGTCTTCAATCTTTCTTTCTTTTAATTTTGAATTTCAAAATCTTTATTTAATCTTTTCTCTTTAAAATTTTCGAAAATCTTCAACAACTTTTCTACCTTTATTTTTAAAATTTTTTAATTAATTGTTTGAAGTTATCTTATTTAGTTTGGTGTTTCTTTAGTTCCTCTTTCTTTTAATTTTAATTTCAAAATCTTTAAATTTTCAAATCTTATCTTATCTTGTTTCTTTCTCTTGACTTTTTCTTTCTTTCTTTTTGAATTTTGAAAATTTTTAAACCCCTTTCTTTCTAATATTTTTTAAATTTTTCGAAATTTCTAATTATTTCTTTTCTATTTTTTGATTTATTTTCAAATTTTTTCTAAAAAAAAAATTCAGTTCTTTATTTCTTACTTTCTGTTTACCACCCGGTGCGTTTAATTTTATTTGGTGTTTTGTGTTGAGGAACAATCATGGAGAGGGATCACATAGGTTACTACTCACACCCAAGGAGTGATTCAAATTACTATGGATGAAGGAATTATCAGAATTTTGGTTGGCAAGGTCAAGAGTTAGGAGATGTCAATGTTCCATATTCCATCTATCAAGAACCATCATCTCCTTACTCATATCAAGAACCATCATCTTTTGATCTTGCCTATCAAGAACTGGAGCAAATAACAGAGGAAATTTTGTAAAAATTTCCATCTTTATCCCTTGCATATTCATACCAAAAACCACCAACTCTCTATCCATACCAAGAACCATGCTCCCTTTACTCATATCAAGAGCCACCATCTCATTGTTCATATCAAGAATTATCATTTGCTTATTCAGAACTATCAACTTTAGAGCTTACCATGAAAGAATTAGGGGAGGCTGCTCAAGATTGCATACAAGATATGAGAATGAGTGTCAAGAATGTAGAGGGGCATGTGGAGGTGATTACCAAGCATTTGGCAGAGAAATAAGTAAACTCCCTCACAAGAGAAGCAATGCAAATTCCAGTTAAAGAATGTGAGGGAATCATTCAAAGGAGTCCATAGCCTAGTGAATTAGAGAATTTTCCACCCTCACACATGGAAGAAGCAAAAGATGCACGACTAAAGGAGGTTGTAGGGGAGGAAAATATTTATGGGAAATTACACTCTAATGAAGCAGAAAAAGGCATAGAGGGTGAGCTCTTTGAATCACCAATTCAAGCGGTTCTTAGTGAAGGGTACACTCCACCCATCACACAACACCCAAGTCCTAAATTCAAAGTGGTAGAGATAATCAAGGAATGTACTGAAAAGGGGATTGTGACCAAGGAACAAAAGATGATATCCATGAAAAAGAGAAGGTCAGTAAGAAATAATACAACCCATACACTAACAAGCAAGGATAATCAAACTGAAAACACAAAAAAAAAACTTGTTAGGAGGAATACAAATCAGAGGGCACTAATCTCCTCCTCTTTCCCCTTGGAGTAATTTCTTTTAACCAACTGGAAGAAAAGAAAGAAAATTCAGCAATCAAGTGTCAAGCTAATGACTTCAAAGAAGCACTTGTTGGGAGGCAACCTAACCATAGGTGTCCTATAGTATTTTCTTCTTTTCTATTTTCCTTCTGTTATTTTAGTTTGATTTCGTATTATTTTATTTTCTATTCTTTTTGATAGTTTTCTTTATTTTTCTAATGTTTGTGATCATGTGTAGCCATTAGAACAGAAACAGGAATACATAGGAGAGGAACAGAACACCCCGGAGGGTGCTCCTTACTAGCGTTCAACGGCAGAAGGGAGAGAAGAGCATGGGCATTCAATGCCCATAAGGGAAGCAGTCCTGGCGTCTAAACGCCAACAGTGGACCAAATTTTGTTTGCTTAGGGACAAGTAAAATTTTTATGTTTGGTGTTGCAGAGCGAGCTCTAGGTATATATTATCATCAATGGCACCAAAGGGAGGTGAATCATCTTCATAGAAAAGCACAACCTGAGCAACCATTAGCACTGAGGTGGTTGAGTTTCATTCCCCTTTTCTTTCTGTTTTTCATTATTTCATTCTGTTTCCTATTTTTTATTCTAGCTTTTGCATGATCACTCTTAGGATTTCACTTTAGTAGTTTATTTTCAAAATTTTTATGGTTAAAGATGTCTCATGAATTGCCCACTAAGCTTAAAAAGAAAAATTTTGAGAAAGAAGTAGTAAAATGCATGAGATTTTGAGTTATATATTATGATTTATTCTGATTACTTTGATGTGGTGGCCTTATCATTATTTTCTGAATGTATGAATTAACTGTGCATATTTGATATTGAAGTTGAGTATATTAGCTCTTGAAGAACAGTGAATTTAGAGAAGTATTATTGATTCTCTGAAAAATTAAACAGATTGATTCTTAAAGCAAAAGAAATAGCAAAAAGAAAAAGAAAAATAAAGAAAAAAATAAAAAGTAAAATCAAAAGAATAAGGGTCCAACGCTTTGAGCATCAATGGCTAGGAGGGTCAAAATTGGCCTAAAAAGCTCAAATGAGTTGCTACCCCTAACTATATGCTTGTGCTGTGAAGGTGTCAAGAAAATCCTGAGACTGAGCATTTAAAGTCGTGATCCAATGCTACAAAGAGTATGCTTAAGAACTCTGAGCACCACTGTCTGGGAATTTAAGCAAAGCTAAATTCGAATCCAAAGGGTTCCCCCAGTTAAGTGCTTGTGGCGTTTATGTATCAGGTGGTAATACTTGAAAACAAAATGCTTAGAGTCACGGCTAGGCTCAAAAGGTGCAAAGCACCAAAAAGAAAAAGTTGTGTTCAAGAATTAAGAAAAACTAAAAGAGGATAATCAATAATATCATCTGAATTCTAGTTCAAAAGGATGCCAATATTTCTGAGCTTCAAAGGAAAGTGAGATGCCAAAGCTATTCAGAAATAAAGAGCTAATAGCTCCATTCAGTAGTTAGAACTGAGCTTCATTGACAACTCTAAAACCTTATGTATTTTTCTCTTCTATTTAGTCCTATCTTGTTTTTGGTTGCTTGAGGACAAGCAACAGTTTAAGTTTGGTGTTGTGATAAGTGAATATCTTATACCCTTTTTCACCTCATTTTCTAGTTGTTTTTAGTTAGATTTCATTAAGTTTTATTATGTTTTTAGTGCAAAATTAATCTTTGAATGCTACTTTGAGTTTGTGTTATTTCTATGATTTTAGGTGATTTTTGGGCGAATTTGGCAAAATCTTGTTTAGAGACGAAGAAAGGATAGCAGATGCTGTCAGATCCTGACTTTCGTGTATTCCAACGAGCATATCTTGAGCTATAGAGGTCCAATTGATGTGGTCTTGACGGAATTCAAAAGCTAATTTCCAGAACTTTCCATCAATATATAATATTCTATACTTCTTTTCCAGAATGATTGCCAAAACTGGCGTTGAACGTCCATATCTAGAGTTCAACGCCCAAGAACACTATAAAAAATGTTGGTAAAAATGGCACTAATTTTATGGCGGGTTAAAAACCTGCCATTATGTTTGTTAATTTTGGCGGTGCTAACTTATGCCATAATGCTCATGGTTTTTGTGGCGGCTTTTGTTGACTGTGGCGTTTGGAACCGCCAAAGAATTTTTGTTTTCTTTTTTAGTTTGAGTGATGTTGTATATGAGAGTGTGATTAGTATTATTGCATATGAGAAAGTGAGGAGGATGTCAATGACGAACCCTAATTTCTTGCCGTTGTTCATCCCACTGATTTATCATTTAACTCCTCGCTGTCGCTCATCCCCTTGTTGCAGCTCAACTCCTCGTTGCTGCAAGCAACGCCGTTGTCGCTGCCTTCATTGAGCTTATATGATTTGACTTCGATCTGGAGACTTATCAGCGTTCGTTAGAGCTTCAAGGCTTGAGCTGCAAAATTCTACTGCACTTGGGAAAACCATCCTTTCATTAATACATGGGCAAAGGGAATGCTTGAAGGTATCTTCATTCTTCCCTTGCCTTCCTTTCATACATTTAATAAGAGGGAGAGAGAATGTGTAGTATCTGTGTTTGCTCATGTTGGCTTAGTTAACTTATGTGATTTACTAGTGTATGTACTACAAATTTACAAGTGTATTAATTTTTGTTAATTAGAGATAGAGCATGTGTGAATTAATCATATCTTAATTTACTAGTTAAGATTCTGATTCATCAAAACAATTTAGTGATGAAGAGCTATCAAATCAACTATTTTGGAAAAATTTTGCTAATGTTATTAATGCTAACATTGTTCAAAAGCTAGGCCTCTCTGTTCCAAAGAAGTTAAAGTGGGATGGGTTGGAGTTTCTAAATAAAATTGGCTCACAGTCATAAAATATTGCAGAATATATATATATATATATATATATATATATATATATTCAATCTGGACTTGCATTACCAGGAGGCACGGATGATAAAGATCAAACGAGTAATAAGGATAATACAAGGGATAATGATAAAACAAGTGATCAGCCTGCCATCGCTGTAATTCGATCTTCACTTCCAGAGGTCAAGAAAGCAACAGAGAATTTAATTAGACAGGTTGATTCAAATTTAGGTGGTTTGATTCTTCTGACTGCAACAATTTCAAAATGAAAAATGAAGCACGTTCTTTGGAAGAGAAGGAAATCAAAGAAGATTGTACTAAAGTAGGAGGTGATGACACACAATATTCTACTAGTCTGGAGTTTCTTCCCACATAATGGATTACTGTTGGATGAGAAGAAAGCTGAAGAGATAAGAGCACTTTTTTCAACTGCAGAAAGTGTTGTGCAGGCTTGGGTAATGCTGGCCACTTCACTTGGTCATCCTAGTTTCATTAAGTTTGAGTTTGAAAAAGTATGTTTCTTAGATAATGCATCCACATACACGCAGGTCTTTTCTTATCTCCTCTATAATATGTATACTACATTGTTACTCTAACAATTGCAGTGTATCACCCCAAATACCATTTATGCGGATATCTCATTCAATACACTTCTTTCAATTAGCTAATAATTGAACCTTCAGGTTGTAATTTGGCGTGATTCCACAAAGAGGAGGTTGGTGGTTGCGTTTAGGAGAATAGAACAGGTAGTTCTTACAATTGCTATTTGATATGAAATATGGTTTCTGGTATGTCTAAAAGATGTTTATATTTGATTTTTCAATCTCAACCGAAGGACTTAAGAACTGATCTAATGCTTGACCAACTACCATGTTTATTTATCTCATTTTGGATGCTATATATGAACTGTAATTTGTAGTTTCTTTTTTGGCTTTGTAGTTTCTTTTTTAGCTTTCTTGAATCTATCCGAACAATATAAGGGCCTTAGCAGAATATTTTGAATTTTTACAGCAACAGGATAGCTTATCTTTTGGAAAAGGTAATTAAATTTTCTGCCTTGCCTCTTCTTTAAGCAAACAAAACAAAATAGGTACTACCTTGCCTCTTCTCACATTGCTATTTATTATTTATTTCTACTTCCTCTTTGCACATTGCTAGATGACAACACCAAGCTAAGGTCTATTATTACACTTAAAGAAAATAGAGATCATAACTAGTTAATGATTAATACAATAATTTAGAAACATATTTAATTTCTCATTAATCTCTCATTATACAATGATGATCAATATGGGAGCCAGCCACATAAAACATCTCTGGTATTAAATGATATTACAGTCCTCAATAGAGAGATACATATTGAACATAAGTGCAAGAAAAGAAAAGAAAGAGTGGTGCCATTTTAAGTCATTGCTTCTTTTCCTAGTTTTCCCATAATAATAGTTCACTTGTTTTATGGACTTTTCCTAATTTTCTATGTCTTTATGTCCTTTTTCTTTTATTCTATGATGGGATAGATTTCACAAGATCATCAATAAAAAAATTCCTTCTACTGTGGATTATGTCTTTTAAACTCAAAGGGAGGTTTTTCTTTACTTAACACCCTGTATCTTACTGCTTGTATGCTGTATTTCCATGATGGAAATAGTATTATAACTTGTGCAAGAATTCATTGAGGAACTTTTGTTTTTTTATTTCTTGGAACCGTTAAGTTTTGTGAATGATAACATCTTGGACACCTAAGCTTTCATTTACGTGATAAATATGAAACCAAATTCAGTACTTTTGATTCTTGTCATTTTTATACAGCATATATACATGGCCTTTTTTGTGTTCTGTTCCATCCAATTACTGCCTAATTGTGATTAGTATTTTTAATTTAGTCGTGTCATCAGGGACATCTTATATAAAGCTATAAACTATATATGAAATTAATTTCGTTCTTTATGCTTGTGTGGTTTCTCTTACCAAGTATATATAAGCTTTTAACATGCTTTAAAAGGATTTTGTTTTATTTGTTGAAGATACAAATTTCGTGTCAATAACATTAATTACCATTTCCAATCATCTCGATGTTCGGTTTTTTTTTTTTTTTTGTTAAACAGGCAATGTCATGAATTGAAACCTATCTCGACCTTTGATATCTGCATATATAAAACGTTGATGATTGAATAATTTCAGATTAATAGTTTGAGATTTAATTTTCTATCCCTTTTTATTGTGCTCATAATTATATTTTTGTCGTAGGGATTAGATCAAGAGAGTGAAATTCCATCACCAAAAGAGTTAGGAAGTAGGTCTTCTACAGCAAGCAACAAAAAAGCATGATCTTGCATGATAAAGGTTTTATGTATCAAGGATATATATATATATATATATATATATATATATATATATTGAAGATGAATTATTGAAAAATGTTATTTTGATACTTAATTTTTGGATTATGACTTTTGATTTTCGGAAACCATGTATGAATTAAAAATCTTGTTATAATATTTGATTTAAGACTATGCCTTTTAATTATTAATAGATTTTAAAGTTTGAGTTCCAAAAATGTCACTTCAAATAGGTAGTTTCAAACTTATTTTAAAAAGTATAAAATTGCCATCAAACTTAGGTAAAAACAAAGGTTAAAAATTGCCATTTTAAACGAAAACGGTGCCATTATATCCTGGTAAAAACATATAGTAGTTAGAAACCGTCATTTTAAATGAAAAGGATGCCATTAAACCCACATAAAAATGGCGGTTAGAAACTGCTATTTTAAACTAGAAAGATGCCATTAAACCCTGGTAAAAACAGCGGTTACAAACTGCAATTTAACAAAATCGTTGTTTTATTTGGTTAAAATGGCGGTTAAAATCGCCATTTTAACCGTAAAAAAATTGCCGTATTATCCACTGGTTATTACGGCGGTTTTCAGAAAACCACCGTAATAACCAAAATGGCGCCCAGAATACCGGCGTTTCTTGGAGTCGCCATTTTTGGTAATAATGGTGGTTGTAACCGCCGTATTTTCCATAAAAAATGGCCATTTTAACCCCTTTTTTTGTAGTAGAAGGACCAACCTCCCAAGCTAAACGCCCAAAATTAGCATTCCACGCCAGCAAGGGAGCAAGGACTAGCGTTGAACGCCCAGAATCCAAGTTGAACGCCAGGCATCAGACCAAACACTCACCAAGTGGGCTTCAAAGTGGATTTTAGCACTCTTTAGGCTTTTCTTATTTTCTTTTTGTAATTTTTAATTAAAAACAATATCTTTTAGGTTTAGTCTTAGAGGTTTTAATATAAATAAGGGACTTCCTTCCTCTTGAGGATCACGCCTCCTGGGAGGGGAGGATGAAACACATTACTTTACACCTTCTTCTTTGGTTTTCTTTGTAAATTATGAGGAACTAAACCTCCTAGGTTAAGGTTAGGAGCTCTGCTTGTCCTATGGATTAATATTATTACATCTCTATTTTAATATATGTTTGATTCCATTCTATGATGTATTATCGTTCTTCATCTAAACGAATCTGGGGTGGAACGAGAGTATAACCCCTTATTCTACATGAGTTCTTGTGAGTCCTGACCCGGATAGTATTGAGCTCCAGATTGAGAATACATCACCTAAACCAACAAGTTATCTGGGCTAATTGGGATATGTGACTTCAAATCTCGTTAGTTATGGGTAATGAGGTTTCTGTGGCGCTAAGGTGATGAGAGGATAATTCATACGCTTTTTGGCATTATTTTTAGTATATTTTTAGTATATTTTAGTTAGTTTTTATTATATTTTTATTAGTTTTTAAATAAAAATCACTCTTCTGGACTTTACTATGAGTTTGTGTATTTTTCTGTGATTTCAGGTATTTTCTGGCTGAAATTGAGGGACCTGAGCAAAAATCTGATTTAGAGGCTGAAAAAGGACTGCAGATGCTGTTGGATTCTAACCTTCCTGCACTCGAAGTTAATTTTCTGGAGCTATAGATGTCCAATTGGCGCGCTCTCAATTGCATTGGAAATTAGACATCATGGGCTTTCCAGCAATATATAATAGTTCATACTTTACTCGAGATTTGATGGCCCAAATAGGCGTTCTAAGTCAGCTCAAAAATTCTGGCATTTAACGCCAGAACTGGCACAAAAGCTGCCGTTTAACTCCAAGAAAAGTCTCTACACATGGAAGCTTCAATGCTCAGCCCAAGCACACACCAAGTGGGCCCAGAAGAAGATTTCTGCATTAATTACTTATTTCTGTAACCCTAGGCTACTAGTTTTCTATAAATAGGACCTTTTGCTATTGTATTTTAAAAATCTTTTGATCATCTTGGAATCATGTTTTGATGATTGAACCCTCTTTGGGAGGCTGGCCATTCGGCCATGCCTAGACCTTGTTCTTATGTATTTTCAACGGTGGAGTTTCTACACACCATAGATTAAGGTGTGGAGCTATGCTGTTCTTCATGAATTAATACAAGTACTATTGTTTTTCTATTCAACTCAAGTCTATTTCTTCTCCAAGATATTCATTCGCACCCAAGAACCTGATGAATGTGATGATTATGTGACACTCATCACCATTCTCACCTAGAAATGCGTGCCTGAAAAACACTTCCGTTCTACATGCAAACAAGCTTGAATGCGTATCTCTTGGGTTTCTAATCTGAGATTAGAACCTTCGTGGTATAGGCTAGAATTATTGGCAGCCATTCTTGAGATCCAGAACGTCTAAACCTTGTCTGTGGTATTCTGAGTAGGATCTGGGAAGGGATGACTGTGACGAGCTTCAAACTCGCGAGTGTTGGGCGTGTGACAGACGCAAAAGGATCAATGGTTCCTATTCCAACATGATCGAGAACCGACAGATGATTAGCCGTGCGGTGACAGCATTCGTAGAACATTTTCACTGAGAGGACGGGAAGTAGCCATTAACAACGGTGATGCCCAACATAAAGCTTGCCATGGAAGGGAGTATGAATGATTGGAAGAAGGCAATGGGAAAGCAGAGGTTCAGGAGGAACAAAGCATCTTCATACGCTTATCTGAAATTCTCACCAATGAATTACATAAGTATCTCTATCTTTATTATATATTTTATTTATCTTTTAATTATCAATTCTTTATAACCATTTGAATCTGCCTGACTGAGATTTACAAGATGACCATAGCTTGCTTCAAGCCGACAATCTCCGTGGGATCGACCCTTACTCACGTAAGGTATTACTTGGACGACCCAGTGCACTTGCTGGTTAGTTGTGCGGAATTGTGACAAAGTGTGATTCACGTTTGAGAGCTCCAAGTCTTTGGCGCCATTGTTGATGATCACAATTTCATGCACCAAGTTTTTGGCGCCGTTGCCGGGGATTGTTTGAGTTTGGACAACTGACGGCTCATCTTGTTGCTTAGATTAGGTAATTTTATTTTATATTTAAGCTTTTCTACTTTTTATTTTCGAAAAAATTTTTTCAAAAATACAAAAAAATTTTCTATTTTGTTCTTCAGAGTTTTTAAGAATGAATTCTAGAGTTTCATGATGATTTGTTGAAGTCTGGCTGGCTGTGAAGCCATGTCTAATCTTTTGGAACGAGATTTCAACTTGTCATCAGCGGAGCTTGTTGATTTCTATCAATTTTGCTGTTGTGAGCAATAATCTGCTAAAGCTTGGCTGGCCATTGGCCATGTCTAGTATTTTGGACCGGAGCTTTCTTTGAAAGCTTGGCTGGCTAGTAAGCCATGTCTAATTCCTGGACCGGAGTCTTAGACTAGCATTGCAATGATTCCTGGAATTCTTATTAAAAATTTTGAATCCCTTTATTTTCTTTTCCACTCAATTTTCGAAAAATCACAAAAAATTTTATAAAACCATAAAAATAAAAAATATTCTATGTTTCTTGTTTGAGTCTAGTGTCTAATTTTAAGTTTGGTGTCAATTGCATGTCTTTATTCTTCTAATTTTCGAAAATTACATGCATTATGTTCTTCATTGATCTTCAAGTTGTTCTTGATGATTTCAGTGCTCTGATCTTTAATTTCTCTTATTTGGTGTCTTTTGTTGTTTCTTACATGCATTTTCAAATTATTGTAGTCCTTAGTATACAAACTTCTAAGTTTGGTGTCTTGCATGCATTGTTTATTTGATCTTAGTTGCATTTTTATTATTTCTCATCATTAAAAATTCAAAAAAAAATTTCAAAATTGTGTCTTTTCAAGTCAATAACACAGAAAATTAAAGATTCAGAACATTCAGCAGAGGAATTACACAGAAAAAGCTGGGCGTTCAAAACGCCCAGTGAAGAAGGAAAACTGGCGTTTAAACGCCAGCCAGGGTACCTGGCTGGGCGTTAAACGCCCAAAAAGGTAGGATTTTGGGAATTAAATGCCAGAATGGATGCCATTCTGGGCGTTTAACGCCAGGATGACACAAGAGGGAAGATTTTGCTTTTAATTCAAATCTTTTTCAAATTTTCATAATTTTTAAAATCAAATCTTTTTCAAATCATATCTTTTCAATCACATCTTTTCAAAATCAATTTCTTTCCATTTTCTATTTTTTTTACTATTTTCAAAAATTCTTGCTACAATTAGTAATTTAATTCAAAATTTTCAAGTTGTTACGTGCCTATTAAGAAAGGATCAAAAGTTTTAATTCTAGAATCATATCTTCTAATTTCTTGTTAGTCAAGTAATCAACTTTAATTTTAAAACTTTCCTTTTTTTTCATTTGATTTTCAATCATATATTCTCAATCATATCTTTTCAATCACATCTTTTTCAAAATTAAGTTTCAATCATATCTTTTTTATTTCTAATTTCAAAATCATTTTCAAAAATCACTTAATTCCTTTCCTAATCTTAGTTCTCGAAAATCATCAATCAAATTTTCAAATTTCTTTTAATTATTTCAAAATCTTTTTTTATTTAAATTCAAAAATTCTTCCCCTCTTCTCACATCCTTCTATTTATGGACTAACATTCCTCCTAAATGTACAATTTGAACTCTATCCCTCTTGATAAGTTCGAATTCTTTCTTCTCTACCTCCTCCTTCTAGTGTTCTTTTCCTCTGACACCTCAAGGAATCTCTATACTGTGACATAGAGGATTCCATACTTTCTTGTTCTCTTCTCTTTCATATGAGCAGGAGGAAAGACAAAGGCATTCTTGTTGAAGCTGATCCTAAACCTGAAAGGACCTTGAAGAGAAAGTTAAGAGAAGCTAAAGTACAAATCTCTGTAGAGGGCCTAACAGAGCTTTTCAAAGAAGAAGAAGTCATGGCAGCCAAAAACAACAATGCCAACAATGCAAGGAAGGTGCTTGGTGACTTTACTGCACCTACTCCCGACTTCTATAGGAGAAGCATCTCAATCCCTGCCATTGGAGCAAACAACTTTGAGCTTAAGCCTCAATTAGTTTCTCTAATGCAACAGAATTGCAAGTTTCATGGACTTCCATTGGAAGATCCTCATCAGTTCTTAGCTGAATTCTTGCAAATCTGTGACACTGTCACGACCAATGGGGTTGACCCTGAAGTCTACAGACTTATGCTCTTCCCTTTTGCTGTAAGAGACAGAGCTAGGACATGGTTGGACTCACAACCTAAAGAAAGCCTGAACTCTTGGGAAAAGCTAGTCAATGCCTTCTTGGCAAAGTTCTTTCCACCTCAAAAATTGAGTAAGCTTAGAGTGAAAGTCCAAACCTTCAGACAGAAGGAAGGTGAATCCCTCTATGAAGCTTGGGAAAGATACAAGCAATTAATCAGAAGGTGCCCTTCTGACATGCTTTCAGAATGGAGCATCATAGGTATCTTCTATGATGGTCTGTCTGAACTGTCCAAGATGTCATTGGACAGTTCTACTGGAGGATCTCTTCATCTGAAGAAGACGCCTGCAGAAGCTCAGGAACTCATTAAGATGGTTGCAAATAACCAATTCATGTACACTTCTGAAAGGAACCCTGTGAATAATGGGACAAATCAGAAGAAAGAAGTTCTTGAGATTAATACCCTGAATGCCATACTGGCTCAGAATAAAATATTGACTCAGCAAGTCAATATAATTTCTCAAAGTTTGTCTGGAATGCAAGCTGCACCAGGCAGTACTAAGGAAGCTTCATCTGAAGAAGAAGCTTATGATCCTGAGAACCCAGCAATGGAAGAGGTGAATTACATGGAAGAACCCTATGGAAACACCTATAATCCTTCATGGAAAAATCATCCAAATCTCTCATGGAAGGACCAATAGAGGCCTCCACAAGGCTTCAATAACAATAATGGTGGAAGAAACAGGTTTAGCAATAGCAAACCTTTTCCATCATCTTCTCAGCAACAGACAGAGAATTCTAAGCAGAGCCACTCTGAATTAGCAACCGTAGTCTCTGATCTAATTAAAACCACTCAAAGTTTCATGACTGAAACAAGGTCCTCCATTATAAATTTGGAGGCACAAGTGGGTCAACTGAGTAAGAAAATTACTAAACTCCCTCCTAGTACTCTCCCAAGCAATACAGAAGAGAATCCAAAGAGAGAGTGCAAGGCCATAAACACGTCTCACATGGCCGAACCTGGAGAGGAGGAAGAGGCAATGATCTCCACTGAGGAAGACCTCAATGGACATCCACTGGCCTCCATGGAGTTTCCTGATGAGGAACCATGGGAATCTGAGGCTCACACTGAGACCATAGAGATTCCATTGAATTTACTTCTGCCATTCATGAGCTCTGATGAGTATTCTTCCTCTGAAGAGGATGAAGATGTTACTGAAAGCAAGTTGCTAAGTACCTTGGAGCAATCATGAAGCTAAATACCAAGTTATTTGGTAATGAGACTTGGGAGGATGAACCCCCTTGCTCACCAAAGAACTGGATGACTTGACTAGGCAGAGATTACCTTAAAAGAGACAAGATCCTGGAAAGTTCTCAATACCTTGCACCATTGGCACCATGACCTTTGAAAAGGCTCTGTGTGACCTAGGGTCAAGCATAAACCTCATGCCACTCTCTGTAAAGGAGAAACTAGGAATTTTTGAGGTGCAAGCTGCAAGAATCTCATTAGAGATGGCAGACAATTCAAGAAAACAAGCTTATGGACTTGTAGAGGATGTCTTGGTAAAGGTTGAAGACCACTACATCCCTGCTGATTTCATAATCTTAGAGACTGGGAAGTGTATGAATGAATCCATCATCCTTGGCAGACCCTTCCTAGCCACAGCAAAAGCTGTGATTAATGTTGACAGAGGAGAATTGATCATTCAAGTGAATGAAGACTCCCTTGTCTTTAAAGCTCAAGGATATCCCTCTGTAACCTTGAAGAGCTTCTCTCAATACAAAGTTAAACAGAGCCCCCACAGTCAAACTCTAAGTTTGGTGTTGGGAGGTTCTAACATTGGTCTGAACATCTGTGAGGCTCCATGAGAGCCCACTGTCAAGCTATTGACATTAAAGAAGTGCTTATTGGGAGTCAACCCAATCTTTTCTGTAGGTTGATGATCATGTGAAGTCCTAAAAATAATTGAAAAAGCAAAAACAGACTGAAAAACAGAATTAAATATAGAACACCCTGGAGGAGAAACTTACTGGCGTTTAAACGCCAGTAAGGGTAGCAGAATGGGCGTTAAACGCCCAGTCTAGCACCATTTTGGGTATTTAACGCCAGAAATGGGCACCAGACTGGCGTTTAACGCCAGAAAAGGGCAAGAAGCTGGCGTTAAATGCCAGAAATGGGTAGCAGCCTGGCGTTTAACGCCAGGATTGGCAGAAAGGGGCGTTTTACACGCCACTTGGTGCAGGGATGAGAAATCCTTGACACCTCAGGATTTGTGGACCCCAAGGATCCCCACCTACCCCACCTCTCTCTCTCTTCTTCACCCATTCACCAATCACCTCAATACCTCTTCCCCAAAATCCCCTCACCTATCAAATCCCACCATTCTCTTTACCACTCACCTCCATCCTTCATAAAACCCCACCTACCCCACCATTCAAATTCAAACCAATCTTCCTCCCAAACCTACCCATAATGGCCGAACCATACCCCCCTCTCCACTCCTATATAAACCCATCTTCATCCCTTCATTTTCACACAACATCAACACTACTTCTCCCTCTTAGCCGAAACACCAACTCACCTCCATCTCCTCCATTTCTTCTTCTTCTACTCCTTTCTTTCTTCTTTTGCTCGAGGACGAGCAAACCTTCTAAGTTTGGTGTGGTAAAATCTAAAGCTTTTTGTTTTTCCGTAACCATTAATGGCACCTAAGGCCGGAGAAACCTCTAGAAAGAGGAAAGGAAAGGCAAAAGCTTCCACCTCCGAGTCATGGGAGATGGAGAGATTCATCTCAAGGGTGCATCAAGACCACTTCTATGAAGTCGTGGCCAAGAAGAAGGTGATCCCCGAGGTCCCTTTCAAACTCAAAAGGGTGAATATCCGGAGATCCGACATGAGATTCAAAGAAGAGGTTGGGAAGTTCTCACCAACCCCATTCAACAAGTCAGAATCTTAATGGTTTAAGAGTTCTATACCAATGCATGGATCACAAAGAACCATGATCAAAGTGTGAACCTGGACCCAAAGAATTGGCTTACAATGGTTCGGGGGAAATGCTTAAATTTTAGTCCGGAGAATGTAAGGTTGGCATTCAACTTGCCCATGATGCAAGGAGATGCACACCCCTATACTAGAAGGGTCAACTTTGATCAAAGGTTAGACCAAGTCCTCATAGACATCTGTGAAGAGGGCGCTCAATGGAAGAGAGATTCAAGAGGGAAGCCGGTTCAACTAAGAAGGCATGACCTCAAGCCCGTGGCTAGGGGATGGTTGGAGTTCATCCAACGTTCAATCATTCCCACTAGCAAACGGTCTGAAGTTACTATAGACCGGGCTATCATGATCGATAGCTGGTGCACGAAATTGTGATCACATTAATGTAGTACTCTTTGTTATTGTATGGAATTATTATTATGGCTCTTTACTATGTGTGGACACAACTCCGTTCAACTAACCAGCAAGTGTACTGGGTCGTCCAAGTAATAAACCTTACGTGAGTAAGGGTCGATCCCACAGAGATTGTTGGCTTGAAGCAAGCTATGGTCACCTTGTAGATCTCAGTCAGGCGGATTTAAACATGATACTTTATTAGATTAAAATAAACAATAAAAGGGATAGAGATACTTATGTAGATTCATTGGCAGGGATTTCAGATAAGCGAATGGAGATGCTTTTCGTTCCTCTGAACCTCTGCTTTCCTGCTATCTTCATCCAATCAGTCTTACTCCTTTCCATGGCTGGCTGTATGGAAGGGCATCACCGTTGTCAGTGACTACATCCCCTCCTCTCAGTGAATCATATGCTCACGCACCCTGTCACGGCACGGCTATTCATCTGTCGGTTCCCGATCATGCTGGAATAGGATTCACCCTCCTTTTGCGTCTGTCACTAACGCCCAGCACTCGCGAGTTTGAAGCTCGTCACAGTCATTCAATCATTGAATCCTACTCAGAATACCACAGACAAGGTTTAGACCTTCCGGATTCTCTTGAATGCCGCCATCATTCTAGCTTACGCCACGAAGATTCTAGTTAGGAGATCTAAGAGATACTCATTCTAGCTTAATTCATGTAGAACAGAAGTGTTTGTCAGGCACGCATTTATAAGGGGGAAGGATGATGAGCGTCACACATAATCATCACCTTCATCACGTTCTTGGGTGCGAATGGATATCTTAGAAGAGAAATAAGATGAATTGAGTAGAAAACAGTAGTACTTGCATTAATCTTTGAGGAACAGCAGAGCTCCACACCTTAATCTATGGAGTGTAGAAACTCTACCGTATGAAAATACATAAGTGTAGGTCCAGGCATGGCCGGGATGGCCAGCCCCCTAAACGAGATCAATAGTCTCCTAAGATGAACAATGGAATAAAACTGAGACCAAAGATGCCTAATACAATAGTAAGAGGTCCTATTTATAATAAACTAGTCACTAGGGTTTACATGAGTAAGTAATTGATGCATAAATCCACTTCCTGGACCCACTTGGTGTGTGCTTGGGCTGAGCCTGAGTGTTGCACGTGCAGAGGCCATTTGTGGAGTTGAACGCCAGTTTCTGTGCCAGTTTGGGCGTTCAACTCTGGTTTTGGATCCTTTTCTGGCGCTGGACGCCAGATTTGGGCAGAAGGCTGGCGTTGAACGCCAGTTTACGTCGTCAATTCTTGGCCAAAGTATGGACTATTATATATTGCTGGAAAGCCCTGGATGTCTACTTTCCAACGCAATTATAAGTGAGCCATTTCGAGTTCTGTAGCTCCAGAAAATCCACTTTGAGTGCAGGGAGCTCAGAATCCAACAACATCAGCAGTCCTTCTTCAACCTCTGAATCTGATTTCTGCTCAAGTCCCTCAATTTCAGCCAGAAAATACCTGAAATCACAGAAAAACACACAAACTCATAGTAAAGTCCAGAAATGTGAATTTAACATAAAAACTAATGAAAACATCCCTAAAAGTAACTAGATCCTACTAAAAACATACTAAAAACAATGCTAAAAAGCGTATAAATTATCCGCTCATCACAACACCAAACTTAAATTGTTGCTTGTCCCCAAGCAACTGAAAATCAAATAGGATAAAAAGAAGAGAATATACTATATTTTCCAATCTATCAATGAAACATAGCTTCAATCATATGAGCGGGACTTATAGCTTTTTGCCTCTTGAATAGTTTTGGCATCTCACTTTATCCATTGAGGTTCAGAATGATTGGCTTCTATAGGAACTCAGAGTTCAGATAGTGTTATTGACTCTTCCTAGTTCAGTATGATGATTCTTGAACACAGCTTCTTTATGAGTCTTGGCCGTGGCCCTAAGCACTTTGTTTTCCAGTATTACCACCGGATACATAAATGCCACAGACACATAATTGGGTGAACCTTTTCAGATTGTGACTCAGCTTTGCTAAAGTCCCCAATTAGAGGTGTCCAGGGTTCTTAAACACACTCTTTGTTTTTGCTTTGGACCTTGACTTTAACCGCTCAGTCTCAAGTTTTCACTTGACACCTACACGCCACAAGCACATGGTTAGGGACAGCTTGGTTTAGCCGCTTAGACCAGGATTTTATTCCTTTAGGCCCTCCTATCCACTGATGTTCAAAGCCTTGGGATCCTTTTTGTTTGCCCTTGCCTTTTGGTTTTAAGGGTTATTGGCTTTTATTTGCTCTTGCCTCTTGGTTTTAAGAGCTTTGGCTTTTTCTGCTTGCTTTTTCTTTTTCTTTCTATTTTTTTTTCGCCTATTTTTTTTCTGCAAGCTTTGTTCTTTGCTGCTTTTTCTTGCTTCAAGAATCATTTTTATGATTTTTCAGATTATCAAATAACATGTTTCCTAGTCATCATTCTTTCAAGAGCCAACATATTTAACATTCTTAAACAACAACTTCAAAAGACATATGCACTGTTCAAGCATACATTCAGAAAACAAGAAGCATTGTCACCACATCAATATAATTAAACTAAGTTCAAGGATAAATTCAAAACTCATGTACTTCTTGTTCTTTTGAATTAAAACATTTTTCATTTAAGAGAGGTGATGGATTCATAGGACATTTATAACTTTAAGACAAAGTTACTAACTACTAATGATCATGTAATGAAGACACAAACACAGATAAGCACATAACATAGAAAACGAAAAACAGAGAAAGTAAGAGCAAGGAATGAATCCACCTTAATGATGTCCTTGAGCTCTTCTATGTCTCTTCCTTGTCTTTGCTGCTCCTCCTTCATTGCTTTTAGATCTTCTCTGATTTCATGAAGGATGATGGAGTGCTCTTGATGTTCCACCCTTTAGTTGCTTCCAATAATTGTGTGGAAGAAAATGTATCCCCTGAGGTATCTCAGGGATCTCTTGATTTGCAGTCAAATGTTCTACCACTGAGCTATAGACCCTTGATGGAAGCTTTTGTCTTCCCTTTCCTCTTTCTAGAGGTTTTTCTGGCCTTAGGTGCCATCAATGGTTATGGAAAAAACAAAAAAGCTATGCTTTTACCACACCAAACTTAGAATGTTGCTCGCCCTCGAGCAAAAGAAGAAAGAATCGAAGAAGAAGAGGATATGGAGGAGATGAATGGCTATGTGTATTCGGCCATATGGGTGGGATTGGGTGGGGAAGAGATGTTGAATTTTTGAAGGTAAGTGGGTGTATGGGTGTGAGTGGTAAATGGAAGACAGAAGGGATGAGTGTTTATTGGGAATAGAGGATGATTGAGAAGAGAGAAGAGAGTGAGTGAAGGTAGGTGGGGATCCTGTGGGGTCCACAGATCCTGAGGTGTCAAGGCATTTACATCCCTGCACCAATTTAGGCATGTAAAATGCCCTTGCACACAACTCTGGGCGTTCAGCGCCAGGTTGGTGCCCATTTTGGGCGTTCAACGCCCATTTGCTGCCATTTCTGGCGTTGAACGCCAGAACCATGCTTGTTCTGGGCGTTCAGCGCCAGGATGCTCCCATTCTGGGCGTTCAGCGCCAGAACTATGCTCTGTTCTGGCGTTTGAACGCCAGACAGATGCTCCTCCAGGGTGTGATTTTTCTTCTGCTATTTTTGATTCCGTTTTTGAATTTTTTTTGTTTATTTTGTGACTCCACATGAGCATGAACCTAAGAAAACATGAAAAACAATAAAAATAAGAATTAGATAAACATTGGGTTGCCTCCCAACAAGTGCTTCTTTAATGTCAATAGCTTGACAGTGGGCTCTCATGGAGCCTCACAGATGTGCAGAGCTTTGTTGAGACTCTCCAACACCAAACTTAGAGTTTGGATATGGGAGTTCAACACCAAACTTAGAGTTTGGTTGTGGCCTCCCAACACCAAACTTAGAGTTTGACTGTGGGGGCTCTGGTTGACTCTGCTTTGAGAGAAGCTTTTCAAGCTTCCTCTCCATGGTTGCAGAGGGAGATCCTTGAGTTTTGAATACCAGGGAGTTCTCATTCCATTGAAGGACTATTTCACCTCTGTCAACATCAATCACAGCTCTTGCTGTGGCCAGGAAAGGTCTTCCTAGGATGATGGATTCATCCTCTTCCTTTCCAGTATCCAGGACTATGAAATCAGTAGGTATGTAAAGGCCCTCAACCTTTACTAATACATCTTCTACTTGTCCATAAGCCTGTCTTCTTGAGCTGTCTGCCATCTCTAGTGAGATTTTAGCAGCTTGCACCCCATAGATTCCCAGTTTCTCTATTACAGAGAGGGGCATGAGGTTTATACCTGAACCAAGGTCACACAGTGCTTTAAAGATCATGGTGCCTATGGTACAAGGTATTATGAACTTTCCAGGATCTTGTCTCTTCTGAGGCAATGTCAGTTGATCCAGATCACTTAGTTCATTGATGAACAAGGGAGGTTCAACTTCCCAAGCATCAATGCCAAATAATTTGGCATTCAACTTCATGATTGCACCAAGAAACTTGGCAGTTTGCTCTTCAGTAACATCCTCGTTCTCTTCAGAAGAGGAATATTCATCAGAGCTCATGAAGGGCATAAGGAGGTTCAATGGAAGCTCTATGGTCTCTAGATGAGCCTCAGAGTCCTTTTGTTCCCCAGAGGGAAGCTCCTTATTGATCACTGGACGTCCCAGGAGGTCTTCCTCCTTGGGATTCACGTCCTCTCCTTTCCTCACAGGTTCGGCCATGGCGCTTATGTCAATGGCCTTGCACTCTCCTTTTGGGTTCTTTTCTGTATTGCTTGGGAGAGTACTAGGAGGGATTTCAGTGATCCTTTTACTCAGCTGGCCCACTTGTGCTTCCAGATTTCTAATGGAAGACCTTGTTTCATTCATGAAACTTACAGTGGCCTTAGATAGATCAGAGACTAGATTTGCTAAATTAGAAGCATTTTGTTCAGTGTTCTCTGTCTGTTGCTGAGTTGATGATGGAAAAGGTTTGCTATTGCTAAACCTGTTTCTTCCACCATTATTAAAGCCTTGTTGAGGCTTTTGATCCTTCCATGAGAAATTTGGATGATTTCTCCATGTTGAGTTATAGGTGTTTCCATAAGGTTCACCTAAGTAATTTACCTCTGCTATTGCAGGGTTCTCCGGATCATAGGCTTCTTCTTCAGAAGGTGCCTCTTGAGTACTGTTGGATGCAGCTTGCATTCCATGCAGACTCTGAGAAATCATATTGACTTGCTGAGTCAATATTTTGTTCTGAGCCAATATGGCATTCAGAGTATCAACCTCAAGAACTCCCTTCTTCATAGGCGTCCCATTACTCACAGGATTCCTTTCAGAAGTGTACATGAACTGGTTATTAGCAACCATGTCAATGAGTTCTTGAGCTTCTGCAGGCGTTTTCTTTAGGTGAATGGATCCACCTGCAGAGGTATCCGATGACATCTTTGATAACTCAGACAGACCATCATAGAATATATCCAGGATGGTCCATTCTGAAAGCATGTCAGAAGGACACTTTTTGGTCAACTGTTTGTATCTTTCCCAAGCTTCATAGAGGGATTCACCTTCTTTCTGTCTGAAGGTTTGAACGTCCGCTCTAAGCTTGCTCAGCTTTTGAGGAGGAAAGTACTTGGCTAAGAAAGCCGTGACCAGCTTATCCCAAGAGTTCAGGCTGTCTTTGGGTTGAGAATCCAACCATAATCTAGCTCTGTCTCTCACAGCAAAAGGGAAAAGCATGAGCTTGTAGACTTCAGGATCTATTCCATTAGTCTTAACAGTATCACATATCTGCAAGAATTCAGTCAAGAACTGAAAAGGATCTTCAGATGGAAGTCCATGAAACTTGCAGTTCTGCTGCATCAGAGAAACTAATTGAGGTTTCAGCTCAAAGTTGTTTGCTCCAATGGCAGGAATGGAGATGCTTCTTCCATGTAAATTGGAATTAGGTGCAGTAAAGTCACCAAGCATCTTCCTTACATTATTATTATTTTCGGCTGCCATCTCCTCTGCCTGTTCGAAAATTTCTGAAAGGTTATCTCTGGATTGCTGTATTTTAGCTTCTCTTAATTTTCTCTTCAGAGTCCTTTTAGGTTCTGGATCTGCTTCCACAAGAATGTTCTTATCCTTGCTCCTGCTCATATGACAAGGAAGAATGGCCAGAAAAATGATAATAATAATAGAGATCCTTTATACCACAGTATAGGGATCCCTTTGTGAGTGGAAGAGAAGGGGGAGACAAAGAATGTGAAGTAAAGGAAGAAATGCAACTGTACGAATGGAAGAGATGTGAGATGAGATGTTAGGATATGAATGAATAAATAGAATGAGATGGGGGAGGGATAATTTTCGAAAATTATTTTGAAAAAGAGTTAGTGATTTTTGAAAATGGTTTTTGAAAATTGTTAGTATTTTTTTTCGAAAATTTTTGAAATTAAAAATAAAAATAAAAATAATTAGTTAATTAAAAGGAAATTTTTGAAAAAGGGGGAGATATTTTCGAAAATTAGAAAGGGAGAATTAGTTAGGTGGTTTTGAAAAAGTTAAGAAACAAACAAAAAGTTAGTTAGTTAGTTGAAACAAACTTTAAAAAGATAGGAAGTTAGGAAGTTAGAAAAGATATTTTGAAAAGATATTTTTGAAAAAGATAAGATAAGAAGATATTTTTGAAAAGATATGATTGAAATTAGTTTTTGAAAAAGATTTGATTTTTAAAATCACAATTAATGACTTGATTCACAAGAAATCACAAGATATGATTCTAGAACTTAAAGTTTGAATTTTTCTTAACAAGCAAGTAACAAACTTCAAATTTTTGAATCAAAACATTAATTGATTATGTTATTTTCGAAAATTTTATATAAAAATAAGAAAAAGATTTTTGAAAAAGATTTTTGGAATTTTCGAAAATAACTAAGAAATTTGAAAAAGATTTGATTTTTGAAAAAGATTTTGAAAAAGATAAGATTTTCAAATTGAAAATTTGATTTGACTCATAAGAAACAACTTTGATTTTCAAAAATTTTTGAAAAAGTCAACTCAATTTTCGAATTTGATGAGAGAAAAAGGGAAAGATATTTTTTTGATTTTTGAAATTTTTATGAAAAACATGAAAAATATGCAATGCATGAAATTTTTAGATCAAAACAATGAATGCATGCAAGAATGCTATGAATGTCAAGATGAACACCAAGAACACTTTGAATGTCATGATGAACATCAAGACACAATTTTGAAAAATCTTTAATGCAAAGAAAACATGCAAGACACCAAACTTAGAATTCTTTAATGCTTAGACACTAAGAATTCAAGAATGCATATGAGAAACATGATAAGACACAAAACAAAAAATCATCAAGATCAAACAAGAAGACTTACCAAGAACAACTTGAAGATCATGAAGAACACTATGAATGCATGATATTTTCGAAAAAAATGCAAGATGCATATGTGAGTGACACCAAACTTATAATGTGACTCAAGACTCAAACAAGAAACAGAAAAATATTTTTGATTTTTATGATTTTCTAATTTTTTTGGATTTTTTTCGAAAATTAATATGAAAAAGAAAAATAAGGATTCCAAAATTTTTAATATGAATTCCAGGAATCTTGCTATGTGAGTCTAAAGCTTCAGTCCAGGAATTAGACATGGCTCACTAGCCAGCCAAGCTTTCAAAGAAAGCTCCAGTCCAAAACACTAGACATGGCCAATGGCCAGCCAAGCTTCAGCAGGTAGATCAGGAACAGTAGCAGGTGGATTAGCTCCAACTAGCTTGCTCTTGATAACAAATTGCTGCCTCAGTCCAAATGAATTTAGACATGGCTTTACAGCCAGCCAGGCTGCAACATATAATTACATGGGCTGGAGTGATTAGTTGAATACCAATCCCAAAGTAGTTTGGGTATGGCTTTACAGCCAGATATGATTCAACATATTTCATGAAACACTAGAATTCATTCTTAAAAATTTTGAAGCCATAGAATAATTTATTTTTGAAAACATTTTTTTAATTTTTTCGAAAACAGATGAGAAAATTTTAGAAATTTTTTTTTTTTGAAAAATTTTTGAAAATAAAATAAAAAGAAAATTACCTAATCTGAGCAACAAGATGAACCGTCAGTTGTCTAAACTCGAACAATCCCCGGCAACAGCGCCAAAAACTTGGTGCTGTTGCCGGATCAAAAGGGAATCTGGCATTGATGTTACCGGACCAAAAGCTTGCCGAAAACTCAAAACAATCCCCGGCAACGGCGCCAAAAACTTAGTGCACGAAATTGTGATCACATTAATGTAGTACTCTTTGTTATTGTATGGAATTATTATTATGGCTCTTTACTATGTGTGGACACAACTCCGTTCAACTAACCAGCAAGTGTACTGGGTCGTCCAAGTAATAAACCTTACGTGAGTAAGGGTCGATCCCACAGAGATTGTTGGCTTGAAGCAAGCTATGGTCACCTTGTAGATCTCAGCCAGGCGGATTTAAACATGATACTTTATTAGATTAAAATAAACAATAAAAGGGATAGAGATACTTATGTAGATTCATTGGCAGGGATTTCAGATAAGCGAATGGAGATGCTTTTCGTTCCTCTGAACCTCTGCTTTCCTGCTATCTTCATCCAATCAGTCTTACTCCTTTCCATGGCTGGCTGTATGCAAGGGCATCACCGTTGTCAGTGGCTACATCCCCTCCTCTCAGTGAATCATATGCTCACGCACCCTGTCACGGCACGGCTATTCATCTGTCGGTTCCCGATCATGCTGGAATAGGATTCACCCTCCTTTTGCGTCTGTCACTAACGCCCAGCACTCGCGAGTTTGAAGCTCGTCACAGTCATTCAATCATTGAATCCTACTCAGAATACCACAGACAAGGTTTAGACCTTCCGGATTCTCTTGAATGCCGCCATCATTCTAGCTTACGCCACGAAGATTCTGGTTAGGAGATCTAAGAGATACTCATTCTAGCTTAATTTATGTAGAACAGAAGTGTTTGTCAGGCACGCATTCATAAGGGGGAAGGATGATGAGCGTCACACATAATCATCACCTTCATCACGTTCTTGGGTGCGAATGGATATCTTAGAAGAGAAATAAGATGAATTGAGTAGAAAACAGTAGTACTTGCATTAATCTTTGAGGAACAGCAGAACTCCACACCTTAATCTATGGAGTGTAGAAACTCTACCGTATGAAAATACATAAGTGTAGGTCCAGGCATGGCCGGGATGGCCAGCCCCCTAAACGAGATCAACAGTCTCCTAAGATGAACAATGGAATAAAACTGAGACCAAAGATGCCTAATACAATAGTAAGAGGTTCTATTTATAATAAACTAGTCACTAGGGTTTACATGAGTAAGTAATTGACGCATAAATCCACTTCCTGGGCCCACTTGGTATGTGTTTGGGTTGAGCCTGAGTGTTGCACGTGCAGAGGCCATTTGTGGAGTTGAACGCCAGTTTCTGTGCCAGTTTGGGCGTTCAACTCTGGTTTTGGATCCTTTTCTGGCGCTGGACGCCAGATTTGGGCAGAAGGCTGGCGTTGAATGCCAGTTTACGTCGTCAATTCTTGGCCAAAGTATGGACTATTATATATTGCTGGAAAGCCCTGGATGTCTACTTTCCAACGCAATTGGAAGCGCGCCATTTCGAGTTCTGTAGCTCCAGAAAATCCACTTTGAGTACAGGGAGGTCAGAATCCAACAGCATCAGCAGTCCTTCTTCAACCTCTGAATCTGATTTCTGCTCAAGTCCCTCAATTTCAGCCAGAAAATACCTGAAATCATAGAAAAACACACAAACTCATAGTAAAGTCCAGAAATGTGAATTTAACATAAAAACTAATGAAAACATCCCTAAAAGTAACTAGATCCTACTAAAAACATACTAAAAACAATGCCAAAAAGCGTATAAATTATCCGCTCATCAATAGCATCATGATTGGAGAGGAAGTAGAAGTTCATGAAGTTATATCCCAAGAACTCTACAAGGTGGCGGATAAGTCTTCTACTTTGGCAAGGTTAGCCTTCTCTCGCCTCATTTGTCACCTCTGCAATTCAATTGGAATTGACATAGAGGGAGACATTCTCATTGATGAGGACAAGACCATCACTAAGAAAAAGATGGAGCAAACAAGATATCCCACTCATGGACAAGAGCATGAGGAAACTCCTCATCATGAAATCCCTGAGATGCCTCAAGGGATGCATTTTCCTCCACAAAACTATTGGGAGCAAATCAACACCTCCCTAGGAGAATTAAGTTCCAATATGGGACAACTAAGGGTGGAGCACCAAGAGCATTCCATCCTCCTCCATGAAATTAGAGAAGACCAAAGAACCATGAGAGAGGAGCAACAAAGGCAAAGAAGAGACATTGAGGAGCTCAAGCACTCCATAAGATCTTCAAGAGGAAGAACAAGCCGCCATCACTAAGGTGGACCCGTTCTTTAATTTCCTTGTTCTTTATTTTCTATTTTTTCGAAAATTATGCCTTATGTCTATTTATTTTGTGTCTTTATTACATGATCACTAGTGTCTAAGTGTCTATGCCTTAAAGCTATGAAAATGAATCCATCACCTTTCTTAAATAAAGAGTGTTTTAATTGAAAAGGAAAAGAAGAGCATGAATTTCAAATTTTAAAATAGTTTAATTATTCTGATGTGGTGGCAATACTTTTGTCTTTCTGAATGAATGCTTGAACAGTGCATATTTTTGATATTGTTGATTCATGAATGTTAAAATTGTTGGCTCTTGAAAGAATGATGGAAAAGGAGAAATGTTATTTGATAATCTAAAAAATCATAAAATTGATTCTTGAAGCAAGAAAAAGCAGTGAAAAGCTTGCAGAAAAAAAGAAAGAAAAAAAAAGCAAGCAGAAAAAGCCAATAGCCCTTTAAACCAAAAGGCAAGGGTAATAAAAAGGATCCAAGGCTTTGAGCATCTGTGGATAGGAGGGCCCACAGGAATAAAATCCTGGCCTAAGCGGCTAAACCAAGCTGTCCCTAACCATGTGCTTGTGGCGTGAAGGTGTCAAGTGAAAACTTGAGACTGAGCGATTAAAGTCGTGATCCAAAGCAAAAAAAGGAGTGTGCTTAAGAGCTCTGGACACCTCTAATTGGGCACTCTAGCAAAGCTGAGTCACAATCTGAAAAGGTTCACCCAGATATGTGTCTGTGCCATTTATGTATCCGATGGTAATACTGGAAAACAAAATGCTTAGGGTCACAGCCAAGACTCATAAAGTAGCTGTGTTCAAGAATCAACATACTTAACTAGGAGAATCAATAACACTATTTGGATTCTGAGTTCCTATAGAAGCCAATCATTCTGAGCTTCAAAGGATAAAGTGAGATGCCAAAACTGTTCAGAAGCAAAAAGCTAATAGCCCCGCTCATCTAATTAATACTGATCTTTATAGATGTTTTTGGAATTCATTGTATATTCTCTTCTTTTTATCCCATTTGATTTTTTTAGTTGCTTGGGGACAAGCAACAATTTAAGTTTGGTGTTGTGATGAGCGGATAATTTATACGCTTTTTGGCATTGTTTTTAGTATGTTTTTAGTATATTTTAGTTAGTTTTTATTATGTTTTTTATTAGTTTTTAAATAAAAATCACTCTTCTGGACTTTACTATGAGTTTGTGTGTTTTTCTGTGATTTCAGGTATTTTCTGGCTGAAATTGAGGAAACTGAGCAAAAATCTGATTCAGAGGTTGAAAAAGGACTGCAGATGCTGTTGGATTCTGACCTCCCTGCACTCGAAGTGGATTTTCTGGAGCTACAAAAGCCCAATTGGCACGCTCTTAATTGCGTTGGAAAGTAGACATCCTGGGCTTTCCAGAAATATATAATAGTTTATACTTTTCTCGAGATTTGATGGCCCAAACAGGTGTTCTAAGCCAGCTCAAGAATTCTGGCATTTAACGCCAGAACTGGCACAAAAGCTGGCGTTTAACTCCAAGAAAAGTCTCTACACATGGAAGCTTCAATGCTCAGCCCAAGCACACACCAAGTGGGCCCGGAAGAAGATTTTTGCATTAATTACTTATTTCTGTAACCCTAGGCTACTAGTTTTCTATAAATAGGACCTTTTGCTATTGTATTTTAAAAATCTTTTGATCATCTTGGAATCATGTTTTGATGATTGAACCCTCTTTGGGAGGCTGGCCATTCGGCCATGCCTAGACCTTGTTCTTATGTATTTTCAACGGTAGAGTTTCTACACACCATAGATTAAGGTGTGAAGTTATGCTGTTCTTCATGAATTAATACAAGTACTATTGTTTTTCTATTCAACTCAAGTATATTTCTTCTCCAAGATATTCATTCGCACCCAAGAACATGATGAATGTGATGATTATGTGACACTCATCACCATTATCACCTATGAACACGTGCCTGAAAACCACTTCCGTTCTACATGCAAACAAGCTTGAATGCTATCTCTTGGGTTTCTAATCTGAGATTAGAACCTTCGTGGTATAGGCTAGAATTATTGGCGGCCATTCCTGAGATCCGGAATGTCTAAACCTTGTCTGTGGTATTCTGAGTAGGATCTGGGAAGGGATGACTGTGACGAGCTTCAAACTCGCGAGTGTTGGGCGTGTGACAAACGCAAAAGGATCAATGGATCCTATTCCAACATGATCGAGAACCGACAGATGATCAGCCGTGCGGTGACAGCGTGCGTAGAACATTTTCACTGAGAGGACGGGAAGTAGACATTGACAACAGTGATTCCCAACATAAAGCTTGCCATGGAAGGGAGTATGAATGATTGGAAGAAGGCAATGGGAAAGCAGAGGTTCAGGAGGAACAAAGCATCTTCATACGCTTATCTGAAATTCTCACCAATGAATTACATAAGTATCTCTAACTTTATTATATATTTTATTTATCTTTTAATTATCAATTCTCCATAACCATTTGAATCCGTCTGACTGAGATTTACAAGATGACCATAGCTTGCTTCAAGCCGACAATCTCCGTGGGATCGACCCTTACTCACGTAAGGTATTACTTGGACGACCCAGTGCACTTGCTGGTTAGTTGTGCGGAATTGTGACAAAGTGTGATTCACGTTTGAGAGCTCCAAGTCTTTGGTGCCATTGTTAATGATCACAATTTCATGCACCAAGTTTATTGAGCTTCATTCTCCGATCTGAAAGATCTGACCTTGTCTGTGGCACTTTAAGTAGGATCAAGGGAGAGTGAATTGCGTGAGCTTCATTCTCGTTCATATTAAATGACCATTGACAATGGCGTTTGATGTAGATTAGAGGAGATTAATTGACCACGACCAATGGCGTTAATCACTTACAGCTTTGCCATAGAATGAATCATTCATTGTTAAAGTAGTTAGTGAGAAGTATTAATCCGAAAAGATAAAGCATTTCCAAAGCCTTAACTGATTTCTCATTATTGTTTCTATATCAATTCCTTACTGCTTTCTTTACTATTTTATTTTATGTGCCTACAACAGCAACCACTATCTTTCTATTCGCCTGACTAAGATCTGTAGGATAACCATTGCTTGCTCAATCCAACAATCCTCGTGGGATCGACCCTCACTCACCTGAGGTATTAACTGGACAACCTCGTGCACTTACCGGTGATGTTGTGCGAGTTCAGTTTCGTGCCCCACATCTTTAAACCACCACTTATGTTGAACAATCCCACCCAGTTGAAGGAATACTAAGTTGTTGATAACGAAGCTTCACGTTTAAACCCTCTGATTTAAATAGCTGCTCGACGTATAAATTCGAATTAGCATTGACTACTTTAGGATTTCCATCATTTGTCCACAAAAGGACGCTTTGATGCATAGTGGATGGCACAACCTCAACCCCATGGATCTAATCACGCCCCAACAAAGTATTATAACTAGCCTTCAGAGACACTACCACGAAGATATTGTTTCGATCAGAAGACCCAACTCTCACTCCAAGAGTAACCAATCCTTTTTCAGGGGCCGAAACACCACTATAATCTGTCACAGAAATATTGGAATGAATTAAGTCATCAGGGTGTTTCCCTACCTTTATCAGTATTCTCTTTGGCAGAAGGCTAATAGCTGCTCCTCCATCAATCAAGACTTTATTTATCTTGATCCCACTCATAACTGCTGTGATACGCAATAAGCACAAATGGGAATTTTACTTTTCGGAAGGCCTCGAAAAGTAACCAAGTTCATCTTCATATCGAATGAACGTAAAGACTTTCACATCATCAACATCATAATCCTCCACTGGATTACCTTTATATTTTCCCAAATACTCAGTTGGGATAATCGAAATGGTACTGACCATCTCGTCTTCTCCTTCTTCAAAATACTCCTCATCCAAATCAACAACCTTTTCTTTATCACCTTTAGAAGCAACAACCATAACTTTACCCTTATCTAACTTGTCTAGAGAAGGAATACCCTTTGGATGAGTTTCTCCATCAACTGGGAACACTATCCAAGAGTGCACAGAAGTGGTTGCCCCCTTGGCTTTGTTGTCTCGAGACACTTTGGACAATGGATGTTCTCTTCTTTCTCTGCCCCTATAATATCCCCTGGCTCGGCCACGGAAATAAGGGTATCGACCTCGAGGAGGACCTCTGTGTCCCCACTGTGGATTACGCTTATGTAAACATCCCTGTTCTGAAACTCTTGAGAGTTTTGAATCCATTGTACACCCATGGCTTGAGAAGGTTTTATGGGTGCAACAACATTCCTCTGAGGATCACTAGAGCTTTGTCCCTCTATTCGTCGAACAGGTTGCTTCTGACGGGCATGCTCTTCTCTGTGAGCCAATTCCTTCTTCATCCTTTCCTTTTTGAAAATTGCTGCAGCCTCAGCATCAAAAACTGCATTACATCAAGGACACAGAGACACGTCCCGATCCTTTAATTTCTGCTGCACCAAGAAATCCAACAGCCCATTTCCTGCCCTAGGGTAAATAGATCGAACATCTGACTCGAAATTTTCGAGGGCCATATCAAAGTCATAAGATATCCCCGCCATATTCACGCCAAAATATGGCTCAGCAAAACTGGCCTCATTATCAAAGGGATCAGAATCAACCTTCATCTCATTTTTTCCATCATCGAATTTTAATCGCCCTTCCATGATAGCCTCTTGTATCAAGTTCCTGAAACGGACACAGTTATTTGTCGAATGACTAGTTGCTTGATGAAACTTACAATAAGGTTTCCCTTTTAAATCTTTTACCGAAAGCAAAATTCTGCCTTTAGGGTAAAATTAACTGTTTATCTTTAAGCAACACATTGAAAATCTGATCAAATTTCGAAATATCAAAACTATATCTCTTTTCAATTTTCTGTTTTAAATCATTCGACTTCTCACTGTTAGGGATTTTCTTAAGTAAAGAACAAATGTAAGGCAAGCCTTTCCTAAGTTCAGCCAAATCAACTTCTGCCTCTAAATCAAACTCCTAATTGGAGGACTCCATTGCCACATAAGAGACTTTCTCTTTTTGAGGAAAGGGTTTACTCTTCAACCTCCTTTCATCATTCTTATATTTCTCTTTTTCTTTCCTTCAGAATTGTAGTCATTTGTTGAGTCAATAAATTGACCAAATCATAATGACTTTCTTCTACATATTGTCGAAATGCTGCTGTTAAATTAAAAACATTCGATGTAGAACCCACATTAATATCTCGAGAATACTCGGAATGTGGTTGTGGAATTTGAACATTATTTATTCCACTTGCACCTCCAAATTGGATCGAAGGGCCAAAACCACTTACTGGTGGTGTATAACCTGGAGGAAGGCTATAAGGAGGCCAACCAGCAGTTACTTGGGACTGAATTGGTATTGAATTACCACGTGGAAAAATATTATGCCCATTATTTCCAGCTTGTACACTGGTAACCGCTACAGTTTTAGTTACAATAACACCTTCTGAACGTGAAGTAGCGTCCGAAGATTGTACAACTACTGGTGCATTATCATTTGTGGATGAACCACCATTCACATTTGAAACTTCATCAACCATGCAAATAATTCTTCCACTCCTTAATTGCATACACTAAGTAACACCAAAATCATTTGACACACTTAAATTTAAAGCTGTCCCACTGGACGTGCCAATTTGTTTTGTTGATTTTTAGCAAATCGATGGTGGTTTGATATCTAATGGTCTGGGAGCGAAACCTACTCCTCTTTGCGAGTACCAATTTTCTAAAAGTGCATCAAAGATCATTTAATTAGGCAAGATTTTAAAAAAAATAGAATTCATCCAATGAAAAAAAAAAACATAATAGAGATACAACCTTTGTTATTAGTGTTTTCTTTCTTTGTTCATTGATTGTGTTCTATTTTTTTATTGCCTAATTTGATTTTACATTGAGAGAGATAAAAAGTAAAGAGAGATAATTTACGTAAAAGCCAAACTTCTTTTTCTTTATTTGTTGATTCGAAGATGTGTACTAAGTGAGAGTACATATGGATTCTTCTTTTTTTTAAGTTGGGTTAGTACTTAAGGACGTACTAAGTTAAATGTAGTCTAGGTGAGTGAAGAGTGGTGAGATTTTTTGTATTAGTAATTATACTAAAGATTGATTATAATAAAAATTTCATCGTGCATAGTTTATGGTAACAATTGGACATAAATCACATTATACTTAATAGCTAAACTAAGATTTTTTTCTTATTCTTATCTCTTTCTGTTACTACGAGACGAGACAAAATTTAAAATAATTTTATGATTTATGAGTTCTACATTTTTTTATTCTACATACATGCATAATGCATTACCCTGCTTTGGCTCTTTTTCTGCAAAAACACACACATACACAAGTGATATGTTCACCGTAATTTTTTCTAACATCCAAGTTTCATTTGTCAATTTGAAATATAAAAGTGAATTAAATTTAAATAGATGTTTTATTACTATAACTATAAGGCAAATTCTCTGGTATGGATTCCCAAAATCATCTATACGTCTGGATCATGCGTGTCAATCTGCGGATTCTGACGCATGTATGAATTGAAAGGACTGCATTCTGAGGGTCCTGAATGCAAGATAGTGACAGGAGCAAAAAAGAGCAGTGCTTCTCAGAAGTGGGCACCTTTTGGTTGGAGTAATTATGTTGCTAATGACAATTTATAGTTGTTAATCTTTTTTGGCAAGTGGGCTAAAGGATGAGCTGGATGATTTTTGTGGACGACAATGTGAGCCGTTAATGCTTGGTTTTTAAAGTAGTAATGAAATTTTCAAAGTGCTGCATTATGTTTTGTGTTTAATTTGGTTGTTATTTTGGAGGTGTTCTTCTGTATCTCCAAAAAGAAGTCATAGCAATGACCCAAAAAAAAAGATAAGTCATAATATTACTTCGTTGATAAATTCTATTTTACTTATTCATGAAGTTACTGGAGGAATGTAAATATATCTTTGATTTCATTGTTATCCACAACTTACTAAAAAATACTAACCATAATATTAGTAATTATATCTTAACGATAGATTTCTTTGAATGTTTTAAAGGAGAATGTCAAGGAAAAAGAAGGAAAGGGGGGCAATGAGCCAAAAGCAACGAAAATCAAACTCTCCATTTTGCTAACATAAAACTTGCTATAATTTTCTTCAAAAAAATAAATTAAGAATTTCTATCAACTCCATAGGTCTGGAAAGTCAATGTATTGAACACCCCAACCAATTTTATCTTTAAGATGATTCAAATAAACTATTGAAAAGATTAATGTTAAGGACTACTAGCAAGAGCTAATTACTAAAAAAGACTAATTATATTAAAATTATTATAAAAGATACATTTAAATAAAATTTAAGAAAAAAGACCAAAGAGTTTTTAAATAGACAATAATATCCTTGATCAATCTTTAACACTAAAAATGTTAGAAAAAATAAATAAGACCTCTAATCCAAAAACATTTAAACTCTAAATTCCTAAATTCAATAATCCTAAATTTCTTAATATTGCTTTATCAATATGGTAATATTTTGAGTATTACTCGTCTAACACCATTGATAATATTGATACACATACATTTTTTTAAGGAGACATATTTCAATTATTTTTATTGTAATTTAGACATCAGTAGTTGAAAATAGAAAATTGAAGGAATTTAATTGAGAAATAAAAAGAGAGATCACTAGTCGTCAAATTGAACTTATGCTATAATGGCTTACTTTGGAGAGTCTAGTAAGTAATAATAGTGTTTCTTCTACAAATTTATTTTATCTTAATGCTTGGTGGTATTGCCATTAATTGCACTAAAGCTATGGTTATTATTTGTATTATTTATGGAAATTGTTTCTCATACGTAATGTCTTTTCTATGTAAAATAGAAAATAAAAATTAAACTTGTACCAGAAATTCAAAAGATGAATGAAATCATGCGGGAAAGAGTAAAATGAATCCCTTTTTTTTTTCTTATTAAAAATAACCATAAAAAGAATTAGAATAAGAGAATGACTAATGGCATTACTGTAACACTGCCGAAAAATCCAACGGGGCCACCGAGTATGTTTTCCAAAAATTATTTAAAATCCACCCAAAGCATTAGCTAAAATTTATTATGAATAATTGATTTTGACATTCGTTTATTAAAATTTAAAACAAATTAACGTATATAATTTATGATCTAATTATGTGTTCAGTCTGTTGTACGAATAAAAATAATTAGTTTTTTATATTTGTTTTTTGAAAATAAAATTTTATGTCTCTGCATATGTAAAAATACAGTTAGAAATTAGCATAAGAAAATTATACCGATAATTATAAAATTAACTGCAAATTGATTTTTTTAAAACAATTGAATCTTGAGTCCCACTTTTAATTATCACACTCGTATTCTTTGCAACATATATGTAATTTGAAAGAAGAGAAATGAAAAAATGAATTAGAAAGATAAGCGTTGAAAATTTAAAACTAAATTAAAAACTAAAAAATTTTGTATATAATAATAATAATGATCATTATAGTAATAACAACAATAACAACAACAACAACAACAACAACAACAACAACAACAACAACAACAATAATCATAATCATAATCATAATAATATTTTTTATTTGAATTATATTATATTGTTAATCTTGTTTTTTTTTTTTGTAGAATGGAAAGATGAAAAAGAACAGAGAATGAGAGAAAGGAGAAAGAAAGATAAAGATGAATGATAAGAGCGAGAGTTAGAATTTGTTAATTTAGCAAGAAAAGTTTTATTTTAATTGTAAAAAAATATCGGATGACATAGTTTGATTTGTTAAATTACTGATATAAAATATAAGTTACATAAGGAGGCAAAATATTAGAGAGAAATATAAAAATGAAGAGAGGTAGATGAGAAAATTTAGGAAGGAAGTTTTATTAATATTTTAAAAAAATATTTTCTCTCACTCTTAAGAAGAGAGTGTCATGTTTTTCCTTTGATTATTAAATCCGATAGTAATATATGATACGTAATGTAGGTATAATTCAATTTCAATTTTATTGCAACTGCTAGAATGTTATGTTGCACATCTTGGTTAGCAAATTAGTTATTAGTTGCTGATATTGATAATGATATATACACTAGATAGAGTGGTCGAAGAAATGATAGACTTAGAGAAAGGAAAAGGAAGGAGGGGAGAGCTCTTTAATTTCGGCGGGAGAGATTTGATTTCAATCGCAATGAGAAAGTGACATGTGGCACACTTTGGTGGTAGTATTAGTGAGGAGGCAGAAGAACTTCTTTAATTTTGACATCAAAAGACTTGATTCCAATTGCAATGAGAAAGTAACAAGTGGCACATTTTAGTTGTAAAATTAGAGACGTATAATAGATTGCGATTGCATGTGTTTAGGCAAGGAATATCTGATCCGCTCTCAAGTGTTGTCGATATCAGACTCTCCAGGAGACATTTTTGTGAGGAAAAAATGCATTGTATGTGTGCACGGTTGAACACGAATTCTTTTGTTCAGTGTTAACATAGCTGGAAGACTCGTAATAAAGCAGAGACATGTGGTCCGCAACATAATGATGCGCATCCTGCACGTCACCGTTTCTTTGAGGACGCTAGATAATTTCATGGTTAGCTGAGGTGTTAATGCTTTGTGCCTGGTAAGCTTATTATGAAGAATGTCAAGCCTCAACTGTAAGGTTAGGGCGTATGGCAGTGTTAATTGAGTTCACGTTGACACCCGATGCGTATGGGTTAGGGTATTGTTTAGAGTTAGGTGTGGTCATGATGATGCAGAACGAAATTCGCAAGTTGTCGTTGCATTTTTGCAAGTGCATGAACTCCTGTAGCCATTCACGACTACTATGCTGGATTGCACTGGTCTGGTTTTGTCTCAGGTCAACACGGGGAAGACGACGTGAGCGAGGTACGCATTGGCAAATTCTTGTCAAACTGGATGTGGTGTTTTACATACAAGTCTATGCCGATGTTTGCGTTGAGATGTAACATAGTCAATGTGTAGTGTTTTTGATATTATGAATGATGTAACATTGTGAAAACTTCGTAGGCGTACCCGCGTGTGAATTGTCGATATAGTGGGTGTTGGTAAAAAATAATTAAAATCGACGAAGGGAGTCATTTGAAGATTTGTGAGTAAGCTTTTAGAAGGAAGTTGATATCAAAGAAGTCTTGCGTTTGGGGACATCGAGTAAGAAGACGATCGAATCAGCTAGTCGAAGAGATATTCGACGAGAAATATCGAAGACCTTGAACTAGAAGGTTAATTTTAAACCGTGACATGATCAAGCTAAGGAGTGAGAACAGTTAATTCTTGTTTTCACACACGTGGACATTAAGTTTCAATTCAATCGGTAAAAGAATGGCTATATATAGAAGAAGGCTCAAAGAAACTTAGGTTGGAACTGTGCTTCTTTATTTTAGATACGTAGACTCACATCCCAGGGACTTTCTGAGTCTGCTTCGAGTTAATTTTCTATAGGTTTGTACCAGATGTCTTTACTTTCCATTTATCTTTTTTGCAACGGTCGTCGTCATACCATGTTGTGTTTTCGTATCGAGAATATCAGTAACAGGAAATAGTGGTGTACAACAAGGTTGAGGAAATATAATGACACCCTAGGTTAATAATTTCTAAAATGGAAAACACAAAGATAAGGGCAATTTACGCTAATAAACCAACTCCCCACCAAAATTACGTGGATTCTCCAAACTTGAAACGGCTGCCCGAATGTCCGAATAGGGTTCTCTATATGAAGCGAACTGATTAAATTTGATTAACCCTAATACATAGTAAATTGCAACTAGGGGAGTCTAATTACAAAAGAAACATTCCCTTACCCCGCATATCAAATCTAACGGATCCGAATCAGGCTAGCCTACTTTTTTTTGGAGTCAACTAGGGTTATCGAATCCATTGAACTTGGTGTATGATGATGCGTATCCCTTTAAGTACCCCGAAGCCATTTATGGTCGATTTAATATATAAGGCAGCATTCGATTTCATCCTTGTGCAATGAAAAAATGGCCAAGAACGTTTACGGCTCCTTCCATAAAATTTTGTGATTGGGAAATAAGTATTCAATTAAATTGTAAACAGTAATGGCTTTAAATAAACTTTTAGCATTTACTCTCGATGGATTAATCCATTTAACTAAACTTTTAAGCCCTTTTTTCTTAAAAAGTGTTTAGCATAGAAACAAATACCTTCCTAAGTTTATATAAATAAATTTATTAAAAATATTCTTACTCAATTTTTAAAAATAAGACTCTTCTACATAATTAACAACGTAAAGCTTATTTTATTTTCTGCGAGCAATTAACAAAATAATTACATACACATGAAAATACTTATGTTTAAAACTAGAATTTAAAATACAAAAACGTTAAATTCAGGTACGATACTTCTTGAAAAATAATTATTTATTTATTAACTTAAAAATACCATGTAAACTAACTTGTGTTAGTACTCTTTTTAAGTACTCTTAGTAATAAGTATATTATGTACGAATTGTTGACCGTTGTTTTGGGCCAAAGTGAATCCAGAAAGTGCTTATCTATAATGATCATGGTAACTGATGCACATAAACTAGTTATGCTACGATTTAGGAAATTGCACGATCGGCAAAATTCCTTCCGGCAAGTGCACCGGTTATCGTCAAGTAAAAACTCACAATAGAGTGAGGTCGAATCCCACAAGGATTGGTTGAGTGAGCAATTCGGATTAGAAGTGTGTTCTAGTTGAGCGGAATCAAGATTGAGATGAGAATTGCGGAATGTAAAATTGGCGGGAAAAGTAAATGACAAGAAATTGAAATGGCGGAATCTTAAATTGCATGAATTAAAGAGCAGAAACTAAATTGCTGAAATTAAAAGGGAATGGGGGTGATTGCATGAATTGAGTTGCAGAATGTAAAGAGAAGATGTAATCAGAATTGGGGAATTCATTGGGTTATAGGAGATATTGAGATCTCCGAATCAAAACATGTTTATCTCTTCCTCAAGCAATACGTTCATTGAATTTTGCTTGGCAATCTTATATGATTGGATCCCAATCCCTTGGCTCACCAATTCTCTCTAAAAATGAACAAATTCCCAATCCCTTGGTTTAAATGTTCATAAGAAGAGATGATGCTCGATCACTGATTATACCACACAGTTTCATGAACTACAATTTGGTAGGATTACATGTCACAATATCCATCCAAACTCCAATCCAATTCACTGTGAGAAAGCTTCTCTAGCATGAATCCTCCATTCCTTTCCCAAGGTTCCGAAGGATTCCAATTATGGGTAGTTTCTTTCCCAAGACAACTACCCAATGGAATTAGATCGAGAAGCTTTCTAACAAAATTCAAGAGAAAAGATTGAAGAAGAAGATAAACTATTATTGATTCATTGAATTACAATAGAGCTCCCTAACCCAATGAAAGGGGGTTTAGTGAGTCATAGCTCTGAATTCAATTACAAAGATATGAAAACTAGCTAAAAGTGAAGGTAAAAAAGTCCTCTCTAACTTAAATTCTATCCTATTTATACACTTTCTATATTGAGCTTCTGTTGTGTTTCTTGGGCTTTGAGGCCTCTCCCTGCTTTCCTTTTGCCTTGGGTTTATGATCCATAATCTTGATGAGGCTGCTGGTCCAAATTCTGTAACATTCATTGAGCCAACTTAGTGATAATCAAATAATGGCACATGACTCAATAAATTGAAATTTCAGACTCATCAATCCTTCAGGCCCAATCCCATAAACCATGATATTCAATTGGGTTTCATACCAGAATAAGTTTAAGTTAATGTTTGTGCTCAAATACTAACTTAAACCACAATATCTTTGGTCCAGAAACCTTTTCCAAGAGTGGCGTTTAAGTTGCAGTTTAAGCTTAAACTGCAGCTTAAACGCCAGACACTTCCAGTGAGGCCTTTTGGAGAAGCACGTTTAAGCTTTAGTTTAAGGTTAAACTGAAGCTTAAACGTGGAAATGGAAGAAGGCAGCCCTGGAGAGTCATGTAGTCGAACACGTTTAAGCTCCAGTTTGAGGTCAAACTGAAGCTTAAACGTGGATATAGGAAGGGCAGCCCTGGAGGTCGAACACGTTTAACCTCCAGTTTAAGGTCAAACTGGAGGTTAAACGTGGAAATAGAAGGAGGCATCCTGGAGGTCGAACACGTTTAACCTCCAGTTTAAGGTTAAACTGGAGGTTAAACGTGGAAGCTTAGAAAGGTAGCCCTGGAGGTGTCGAACACGTTTAAGCTCCAGTTTGAGGTCAAACTGGAGCTTAAACGTGGAAATGGAGAGAGCAACCCTGGAGGAGAAAACTTGGTCGAACACGTTTAAGCTCCAGTTTGAGGTCAAACTGGAGCTTAAACGTGGAAATGGCTCCCTGGTGCTTTTCCCATTCTGGCGTTTAACCTCCAGTTTGAGGTCAAACTGGAGGTTAAACGTGGAACTCCTTGCTGAGTGGCATTCTCATTCTGGCGTTTAACCTCCAGTTTGAGGTCAAACTGGAGGTTAACCTTCAATTCCAGCATTTCTTAGCCTTCATGATTCTGGCGTTTAAGCTCCAGTTTAGGCTTAAACTGGAACTTAAACTCCAATTGTGATATTCAAGCTTCCTTTATTGATTTTGTTGCTTCCTTGCTTAGCCTCTTCTTCCCTGAAATCATCCAAACAAATGCATCAAAGTCTTGCAAAATTTCATGAGAAATCTTCCATTCTTATCATTCAAGTAATATAACTAAAACTCATGGAATTTGCATTAAAATCATACTGTTTGGATGGTTCATTGCTTTGTTCTTCATTTAACCATTTTTGGTTACTTTAAGCTCAAGAAAATGCATAAAACAACTAAAACTAACAGAAAAATGCTAGTGAAACTAGCCTAAGATGCCTTGGCATCAGTAACCATAGCAAGATTATTGAGATTACTTAAAAAGTGTACGAAAGAGTATGTCGAGTGAATATTTTCACAAGTTATTAATCTGTCCTTATTAACTTAAAAATTTAGTATAACTTGATATATTAATAGATATATACATTTAACTAATTTTTTAATATTTACATTGATTATAATACTTTTAAAACCAAATGAAATTATTTCTTAAACATAACTATTATCATTCTTGCTTATGCAACATTTTCTTTAAAATTATCTTTTAAGAATTCTTTTCAAAACCAAAAATTTATCCAGAACAAAAAACTCATTTTTAAAAGTTTCTTTTAAAAATGCATTTCCACCCAAGGAATTAAAAATTTATTTGAATGGGCGGGAAAAGATAAAACTTATTTCATGTGGCAACAAAAACTGAATATTGGCTTCACTGGGGATCGTTTGATTTGATTGCGCGGTCTCCAAGGTTTTATTATGCATGACCATTGTTGCTTTGGGACCACGCTTATGCAGGAGTCTCGTGAGTGTGATAGATACGCAAGGAAGAATTGAAATGGACAGTAACCTAACTTAATAGGGCATCTAACTAGTCAGTTTAGGCTGAGGGAGAAACAAATCCGTGGCTAAATTAAGTTGTGTGAGTGTGCCACCGAGGTTGCAGGCCCTACCACTTGTTTCACTACAAATACCCATTGTTTGGAAGTCACATAGTGGAGAAAAGTCTCTGCTGTCCTTTCTTTGGTTCTTGTTGAGGGTTAGGGAGGATGGGGTTCCCCTTTTATGCGGTTAAGGTTGTTAAACAACCTGGTATTTACACCTCATGGGTTCGTTACAAAGCCCAGGTCGACGGTGTTAGCAACACTTTTTTCAAGGGTTTTCGTTCCCATGAGGAATCACTAGGACGGCTTCGCACCTGTGAAGAGGTAGTTGTTAAGTTATTGGCCCCCGGTGGCATTCATCGTGCGTTCAGTCCGGTGATGGACTTCGTTGAGGAGAGACAATTCTCTTCTAAAGCAGGTGCTATCTTGTTTGGGTAGTCGTCACAGTCGGATACTATTGTTCAAAGGTAATATTTCTAGCAATGCAAGGCTGGTTTGCGTGCGTGCTGTGAAATTTTAAGTTCCTAATTTGTTCGTGTTGCGTTGTCCTTGTGTGAAGGAGTGCGTGGCAGGTGGAGGACTTCCTCTGTGTCGAGAATATGGAAATGTTACTAGCACGAGTGTGTGCTTCAATTGGTGTTGGGCCTCCCCTATTTTATCGACGAGATAGCAGTGCGCCGGACACGGGTCCACTGGTGGGGTTTGTTGTGGTTCTTCCTTCAAATCCTCTAGGCTTGGCCATAACAGCTGAGGTCGAGCTAAGCACGTCTAAGGAGGATGCTTGAGAGGACGCTGCATTTCGAGGGATTGAAGGGTTGTTAAAAGCGACAAGAAAGAAGATACTAGACTATAACTACCGCGTCATGATGCGTGTTCAGAAGCAGCTTGAGTACCTATGTTGTCAATGTGCATATAGGGATCGTGACCGCATATATCAACTTGAGATGGAGAATGCAACCTTGAAGGATCAGGTTGCCCTGCTCAACAACATGTTAATATAAGAACGTCTTCGAGTGTCATGGTTAAAATTGTATCCACATGGACAGTTTGCAGGTAGATTTTATGTGGCTTAACTGTAATCTTTTAGTGAATGGGTTACATGAGGGTTTTGGACGGATAGTTATATGTGTTTCCAAGCATGTATTGTCCATGATTCTCGTTTAGTCTATTGTCCATGGATAATTATGATCAAGCAAATGTGACTGTGTTTCGGTGCTACACTTTGCATGACTTTAAATCCAATGCATGATGAAATGGGAATTGACGTAAATCTGAGGATATTAGGCATACAACTGTTTGCCACCTGTACCCGTGCATTTTTTGCATTCCAACCCATGTCCACCTGTTCAGTATACCACATAATTTAATTTTTTAATTCATGGGAAACTTTGTCAACGAGTTCCACTTGGTTTTGTTCTGTTCTTGGGGTGAGGGTCGGATGAAAGTGTGTATAAAGTTTTCGTGACTGATTGACGTCTTCAGCTGAATGGGAAGATTTACTTATTAAAACTGATTTTTAATACCAAACTTATTAAGAAGGATTAAATCTATGTTTAATATTTATGATATTTAAAAGATAAGGACCAAATCTTGGGATCCCTATATCATTAATTAATTTTTTATTTATTTTTCATATTTTTATGTTAATAAGTTTCATTTCACCCGAAATTTTAGTAATTTTCATTTTTTTTATTTTTATTTCTTTGATCTTTAATATTTTTTTCTGTTAATCAGAGAAAAAAGGATGACAGATCACAAAAATAAAAAATTATATCATTATAACATACTAAAATAAAGTACTATACAAAACATTATGGTTGAACTAATTTTAAGGGCACCATAAACGCAGGATTAAATATATTTAAAAAACAAGACTATTGTAATTTAGTGTTGTATTTTTTTCATAATGGACTATTATCTATCTAAAAGTGATTTTCACTATTATGTCAAAAAAATATTAATATTATCAAAATAAACTTTAGTACGTAATTGCCAGTCGTGAAATCAAGTTGGCATAAACTCAAAGATACCCTAAATTAATTCTACAAATTCTCTTTTATTCCAACTCCATGTTGACATACCTCAACCGTAAACCCACACATAGTAAGTTGGTTTGTATCTGACACAAAGCTCAATAACAAGGTATTGGTGTTTATTGGGCTAGAGTATCATAGGGCCATGGCCCGAAAAGGTGATGTTAGACAAGTTAAGCCTATAAATGTTGGTGTTGGTTATGCGTGTGTGACACCACAATAAAGCCTTTCCCGTGCACAAAAACATAGCCTTTCCATAGTATCTTGATGGAGAAGCAAAATGGTGTAAAAGGGGGTACCGGATCTGCTCCGAGCAAGACTTCGAAGAAGGAAGCGGCACGAGGTACGTCCGGGTTGGACAAGTACATTCACTGTCAATGTGGCAGCACCATTTTCATTCATGTGTAGCATGAAACAATGTGACGTTATACCGAAGGCCACTAAGTGTATCTTTTTTTGATTTTTTTATCTTCATGTATTTAGGGAGGGTCAGATGGATGCCAATGAGAATGTGACCTCGTCTGAGGATCGGGTGCTGTAACTGCTCAGGTCCATCCGTCAGGTACGAATTCAAACCCATTCGACATCCTTGAAAGTGATTAACATGGTGGAACTTGGTCTGGTAATGTTGCTAACATTGTTTCTGATTTTACAGCATTTGGAAAGGGATGAAGCAACTCAGAGCGCAGCGGTGTGGGTTCAGAATGACCAAATAAAGTCTCTGCATGAAGTAGTTGCCGGGCATGCCAAGATTATTGAAATGCTTTTGCAGTCTATGCCGACAGAAGTGAAGGACAAGCTAGCCATTGAGGTGAACACTGGCGGCGACTCAGGAACGAAGACCGTCCGTGGTCGAAAAGCATCATCTGTGGCACATAAGAGGGTTTCATTACGATCAACAACCAAAATTCCTACTCAGGCCATGTCCAATCCAGGCCGAAATATAACCATCCTTAAGGTCATGAGGGTAAAAATTGGACATTTTGCAAGCCATACACTTGCATACCTCTGTTGTTAATTACGTGGTATGATTTCATGCATCTGAGTCAAACACCCATTTATGCCACAGAGAAAGCTAGAGTTCAGTTACGATGGCGGGTCCGATAGAATGGATGACGTTCAGCAGAATGGGCCGGGGAGCCCCTTTACATATTATATGCCCGTTGGCCATTACATGGATGGTGGAGAGATCCCCAAGGTCAGGCATTCGGAAACTCGCGTCTACTCAATCCATGGGTGATGTACCGCAATTACCTTGTCTAAATATTTTTTCCTTGTAACAGTGCATGGACGTGTTGTTCCCACCTCCGAAAGGAATGGAATTTGCTGGTCTGGATCTTGCGGTAGCAGCGTACATTTTTGGTAAAGACCTCACAGCAAGGTTGGTAGCCACCGTTTTCAAAAACAAAAAAACATAAATTTTTTTCCTGCATTTTTTCTAAAGTTTTATGCCTCACCTTGATGTGGCAGCTGTTGCCTTTGGATAGCTGCTTATGACTTTCTTTCTCTTACAAGCAGTTAAGTGCTCGTTCCTAATGAATACTGCCCCGTTACTAGAGGGTCTCTACAGACACTATTCCCTGGGCAGCAAGTGATCGATGACGTAAGGCACCAACACCCGGTGAAAACCGGTTATATGTTGCTAATTGTATGACCTTGGAATGTGTGACGCTTGCAAGTACTCAGCTTGACCGCTGCGATGTGCACTAGGAGCATCACCGCGGAGTCGTCTTTGAAGCATTGGTGGCTTCCTACTGGATTCTCGGTCAGTACCTGTAAATTTAATTTGCATTTGTGATCTGAAGTAGATTGTTATAATTGTCTGCGCCTTAGAATTTCAAATATTCTTCTCAGTGTTTGATGTCTTGACAGTAAATTACACTGATCCCCGGCCACCATTGTCCACAGACCCTGGAGTACATTAGGAAAAGTTCATGGGGTTGGCAGACAACTTATTGAAGGTAGTTTCTTAGTCGTATGCATGGAATCCAGATTTGGTTAAATAGTGAGGGGTAGTCGTTCACTTGCGCGTGTTGTTTTGTTCGGGCTATGTCAACGGTGTACGTGCCAATGCACAAGGATAATCACTGGTACCTTATGATTATCAACTTTGTGAGCTCCGCACTGGTGTACTTAGACTCTCTTAAGGTTGATAAGGAAACAAAGGCCCGCAAGGATCAAATGCGATATGTGGTAATGCATGGTTTCTTTTTCTTTCATTGTAGTAATCTACCTAGCCAAACGAATCTAACTTAATCAATTGTACTCAGTGTGTAGGCATTTTTCCTGGAGAAGATGCTTGCTGATCATAGTTTCTTCGAGGATAAGGTCAACTGTATCTTTCCCAAGCCTTCTACCTGTAATGTCGTGGAACTTGAAATAGGGCAGCAGGATGAAAGATCATATGTAATTGCATCAATTTTAGGTTCATCATGGCTATCATTTACCTGAGATAGTTAACATCACATTTTGTCTAAACGATTACAGGAACGATTGCAGAGTGTGGGTGGCACAGTGGATGATCTAGTCCTACATGTGGCAAAATTACGACCTACAGGTAACGTAATTTTCACCCCATTTGACATGTGCCCACAACACCACTATTCTCTTTGCAATATATCGTCTTTGATCTGCCTCGAGTGAATCTAGGTCGTCAATGCAACCACGCGAATGTGACAAGCTCTGGACCTAGTTATGGGAAGGCACAATGCACTATGAACAGACATAGGATGCATGGCCGTTGATAACTGGGATGCAAGGTGCCATGGTCAGTAATAAAGGCAAGGAAGCACGTTCGGGAATCATTCGGCAAAGCTGCACCAACCAAGTAGGTTGTGTGGCTGGAAAGGTGGCTAGTAAAACACCCTTCGAATGGCTTTTGAAGCTGTCCATTCATCGCATTTTGTTGATTCTGGAGTAGTGCACCGTTTACTGCAATCTGGTGCACTTGTTGTTTACTGATAAGAGCATACTATGTTTTGGTGAACCGACATGCACACGATTGGGTGCCTCTTTTGTCTTACACAGATAATGCTTAGTAACTGTCCCCTCTGTAGATCATGTGGATCGTTAAGCTGTCCGAGTTTATTTTGGGGATTTTCGGTTGATATTTTTTGTAAGTATTGGATACACATCTGTGCGTGTTGTTCGGCACAAAAAACTAGTGACTCTGTTATGGCGTGGAATTTGATTTTGTAATGCCCGTCATGTGTTTGTGTAAAAAATATTTGGAATGAACAAGTTTTACTAACTGTGTCGATGATTGGGCCTCGTAAGCCATTTTCATCATTTCTTATCGTGTCTCTAGTATGAACTTTAACACAAATCATAAGCTTAATTAGTTCTCGTAAATTGCACCAGCAGTTCATAAAATGGTCTAATGCTCAAATATTTATATATGCAAGTTGAATAGCAAGTGCAACATGAAGGAGTCTGATTTCAAATATCATGTTAGATCGAACAGCCATCATTGGGGTATAATCGAAAAAATATGAAACAAATTAACCAAAAAAACATTGGGGATTATAGCTGCACGGTCTCTCCCTGCACCGTCGAACTTCTCTAGAAGAAATGGCAAACGAAATGGTCTTCTTCCTCAATCTTTGAGCATTTCGTTGAACATTTTCATACACTCCTTCAGTTCCCCATTCTCCTGTTCCAACTCCTATACACACTTGGAAAGAGACTCTACACCGTCGTTCTTCTCTTCCTCCAGCTATTGCTGCATACGCAGCATCTTCCTGTAGTTGATATCTAAGATCTCATAACCAGTGATAGCAAGAACCTTCTCCAACATTATGGCGGACGCCTGTTGTCTGGCATCATGGTCTTCGTCGCAGACAAGACCCTCATCTACAACACTCATAAATCTAGCACAGTTTGGCATGAATACAGAATACCGGAAACGGACATCTCCAAGCGTGTTGTTGGCCTTTCTCAGAATGAAGGCCGGGGACCGTACGCGCAGATTCGCACATGTAACAGCCCGGTTTTTCGAGTACACGAGATCTTTTCTAAAGGCACGGATTTCTCTGGAAGATCCGTAAAGGGAACACCTCTGTTGTATCAACAAGCGTTGATAAATCCCATTTTTAGAGTTTATCTTGTGTTGAATTTAGAGGGTTTTGTCAACCTTTTCCCACATTTATTCAATGAAATAGTATGGTTTGTAAATACTCTTTTAATTGTGCTTAAGAGTGGAAACATGCTTTTTAGGTCTTAGAATAGCTAAATTTAATTCACCTTAATTCCATTAGATGCCTTGATATATTTGTTAAGTGATTTCAGATTTAGGAGGCAAAGATTGGATTGAGGGAATGAAGAAAAAGCATGTAGAAATGGAGAACTCATGAAGAAATGAAGGAATCGCAAAAGCTGTCAAGCCGACCTCTTCGCACTTAATTGACCATAACTTGAGCTACAGAGGTCCAAATGATGCGGTTCTAGTTGTGTTGGAAAGCTAACATCTGGGGCATCGAAATGATATAAAATTTTCCATAGTTGCATCACGTTTAGGGGCGCGCACGTACACTGTACCCGTACGCACCGATGGTTGCACATGATTCACTTAATGCAGCTCGTGACCAGCGATTTTAGAAGCCTTGTGGGCCCAATCCAACTCATTTCTGATGCTATTTAACACAAGGATTGAAGAGGGATGACATACATTACACACTTAGTCATCATTAGTTTAGTTTAGATTAGTTTTGGAGGTAAAGTTAGTTCTAGAGAGAGAAGCTCTCTTTTCTCTCTAGAAATAGGATTAGGTTTTAGATCTAAATTAGAATTTCTTAGATCTAGGTTAATTTCATGCTTAGATTTACTTTTCCTTTTGTATTTCTTCTTCTTCTACTTCTCCTTTCCCAAGTTTAGTATTTAATTCTTGTAATTCTCTACTTTTATGTTGATGCACTTTTGTTCTTCTATTTTCTCTTTAATGCAATTCATGTTTTGATTTTCTTTATTGTTGAATTGCTTTGTTGTTGTTTAATTTCTTGCAATTGAGTAATATAGATTTACTTTCCTTGCAATTTTACTATGTTTTCTTTTTATTGCCTTCCAGGTGTTTGATAAAATGGTTGGAAGAATGTTAGAGTAGATGTTAGTGCTCTTGGCTTGGGAAGGTAACTTAGGAACTCTTGAGTTACTAATGTCCAAGTGATTGATGATTGGGAGCCATTGACTCTAATTCTCACTAATTGAATTGGTGGAGAGCTAGGACTTATGCACTTGGATTGACATAGCTCATTTGACTTTCCTTTACTAGTTAGAGGATGATTTAATGGGGTTGATCCTTGCCAATTCTCATGTTATGGTTAGTGATAAGGATAGAGATCCTTGACCACCAAACATTGCCAAGACCTTTTTAGCTATTAGTTTACTTCCTTGCCATTTATCTTTCATGTCTCTTATCCAAAACCCCAAAATATACCTATAACCAATAACAAGACACTTTATTACAATTCCTAGGGAGAACGAACCGAGGTTTGAATACTTCAGTTTATAATTTTAGGGGTTTGTTACTTGTGACAAACAAATGTTTGTATGAAAGGATTATTGATTGGTTTAGAAACTATACTTGCAACGAGAATTCATTTGTGAATTTTAAACCATCACTTTTTCAGTTCATCAAGCATCTCAATCCTTATTGTCATTATGTCATCCTTAAGCTATAACCTCTTCTGAGGCAAGCTCGATAATGCAATCACGAAGAACCTAGTTTTTGAACCATATCGGTTAGGAGTTTTGATTCTAGTTTTCGTAAACAATCTCAGTTTGATGAACTAGACTCAATTCATGAAAGAAGAATGATAATAGTATAATATTATTATTATATTAGTATTAGAAGATGCTTGAATGATATTATAAGGTTACCTGGTCTGTTTTAGTTAAAAACAGGAAATCGGTTTCACCAGGTTCATAGTTTACTGGTGCAGCTTAGCACCAGCACTCTCTGATAACTTTAGCAATGCTAATGCCTCATCATATACCTTTTATTGTCATATTAAATATGTTACTAGTGTTGTTTATGCTAGTAGCTCAGAAAAAAATTTTTAGAGATGTTTTTACGAGTGTTCCGATACATCTAGTTTTAGTAGTTATACACCTGAGATATTTTAATATTATTTTAATCCACCTCCAAGCCAACCAATCACAACTCACCCTACACCCCCAAGACCTCCAAGGTTGTCTCATTTTCTCCTTTTGGCCAGAAATAGTTAGAGAGAAAAAGAGAGAAAAGTTCTTAGTTTCAAATCTTCAAAGCTTGATTTTTTCTGAACTAAAACTCAAATCAAAACTCCGATTACACTAAAATGATCCTCTCTTATTCCTCTACATCAAGGCTAAGAATAAGGTGAGATGGCTGTTCCTTTCCCCTTTGAATTCAGTTTTCAAGGAAACATGCATGAACATGTGCTTTCTTGATGTTCCTCCTTAGATCTCTTGCTTGGCTTGACTTGTGGGCCAAATATGTTCAATTCCCAGAACATTTTAGGTGAGGAATCCCTTCTGAACATGTTGATTAAGGTTTGGTTAGTTGAGGTTTTATGGATTCAACGTTGTTCTTGATGAATTTGGAGCAGAAAATCAAAGTAGGGTTTGATGAAATTAATCTTGATTAATTGTGTTTGAGTTTTGTGATTATGATATGGTTTGGCTGTGGTTGAAATTGATGGTTTATATGAGTGATTCTTGTTGAAATTTTGGTAAAAATTTGATGATATTTAACTTTGAATTTGTGTTTTTCATGGCTACTGGAAAAACGAAACCCTAACCCTTAAATTGGGGTTCAATTTCTGTCAAAATCATGTGGAAAAGATGGGGTTTTAGTGGATGGGAATTTATTATGAATTATGGTAAAAATCGGTTGTTGAAAAGATTGAAAAATTTACGAAGAACACAAAGAACACTTTGAATGTGGTGAAGAACAATGAAGGACACCTTTTTTATCCATAAAAGGGCAAGGAAGTAATTATTTTGGTGTTTAGGAGGTTATTTGTAATTTCCAAAAGTTAGGGTGGTTATAGTAGAAATATTAAAAGTTACTTATAAACCACTATTTTATGGTTTATCTTGTGCTCAATTGAGTGATTTTATCAAGTCCTTGCACACTTATACATACAAATTGCATGGTTTTACAATTCCTTCCTAGTTTTGTTCTATAATTGAAAACTTGCTTCCTGAGCCTTTAAATTATATGTTTTTAATTCCCTTTATACCATTCGATGCCGTGATCTGTGCGTTAAGTGTTTTCAGGCTTTATAGGGCAGGAATGGCTTAGAGGATAGAAAGGAAGCTTGCAAAAATGAAAGGAACACAAGAAATAAAGGAGACAACCAGCGAGGATCGACGCGTGCACGTACCTGACCCGTATGCGCGAACTGGAGTTTGCACGATGACGCGTGCGTGTACCTGACGCGTACGTATGACTAGCATAGAAGACAAGCGATGCGTACGCGTGGCTAACGCATACGCATGACTAGGATTTTTGTCAATCGATGCGTACACATGACTGATACGTACGCGTGATGTGCGGTATCTGTAGAAATCACAAAAAACGCTGGGGGCAATTTTGGGCAAGTTTGGACCCAGTTTTTTCCCAGAAACACTGACTAAAGCCAGGGGACAAGCAGAGACTCAACACACATACAACATTCATTCACAATTTAGGTTTTAGATGTAGTTTCTAGAGAGAGGGGCTCTCTCTCCTCTCTCTAGGTTTTAGGATTTCTGTTAGTTTTAGGTTTATTTCTTCCTAATTCCAGGTTCAACGTTCCTTTAATTTAGTTTCTCTTCTACTCTTATTTAGTCTAGCACTTTAGTTTAGTTATTTCTCTTTTTGATATGTTTATTTTCCCAATTTGGTTTATGAACTCCATGTCAGATTTGATTTCTTTATTTAATGCAATTTGAGGTATTTCATATTTATGATTTTAATTTAGCTTTTTACATTCTTAGCTTTGGTTGAGTAATTGGAGATGCTTGAGTTATAAAACTCCTTGTTGACTGATAATTGAAATTTGCTAGTTGATTTGGATCCTTCTAAAGCTAGTCTTTCCTTAGGAATTGACTAGGACTCGAGGAATCAAATTGATTCGTCCACTTGACTTTCCTTTATTTAGTAAGGGTTAACTAAGTGGGAGCAATGAACAATTCTCATCACAATTGATAAGGATAACTAGGATAGGACGTCTAATTCTCATACCTTGCCAAGAGTTTTCTTAATTATTAATTTACTTTCTTGCAATTTACCTTGTTCCTTATTCAAAAACCGCAAAAAGATAATCTTCCATAACCAATAATAAATACGCCTCCCTTCAATTCCTTGAGAGACGACCCGAGGTTCAAATACTTCGGTTATCAATTTTATTAGGGGTTTGTTACTTGTGACAACCAAATTTTTGTATGAAAGGATTTTAGTTGGTTTAGAAACTATACTAGCAACGAGGTTTCATTTGTGAATTCTTTACCGATAGAAATCCGTTCATTAAAATGGCGCCGTTGCCAGGGATCGAACCCGGGTCGTCCGCGTGATAGGCAGAAATACTAACAAATGAACCCGGGTCCCTGGCAACGGCGCCATTTTGATGAATGGATTTCTGTCGGTAAAGAATTCACAAATGAAACCTCGTTGCTATTATAGTTTCTAAACCAACTAAAATCCTCTCATACAAAAATTTGGTTGTCACAAGTAACAAACCACTAAAAAAATTGATAACTGATGTATTTAAACCTCAGGTCGCCTCTCAAGGATTTGCAGGGAGGTGTATTTATTATTGGTTATGGAAGATTATCTTTTTGGGGTTTTTGAATAAGGAACAAAAAAGATAAATTGCAAGAAAGTAAATTAATAATTAAGAAAACTCTTGGAAAGGTATGAGAATTAGATGTCCTATCCTAGTTATCCTTACCAATTGTGATGAGAGTTGTTCATTGCTCCAACTTAGTTAACCCTTACTAAATAAAGGAAAGTCAAGTGGACGAATCAATTTGATTCCTTAAGTCCTAGTCAACTCCTAAGGAAAGACTAGCTTTAGAGGGATCCAAATCAACCAGCAAATTTCAATTATCAGTCAATAAGGAGTTTGATAACTCAAGTGTCTCCAATTACTCAATGATGCATGGAAACTTGTCTCTCAACAAATTTCCCTCGGCAAGTATACCGAATTGTCGTCAAGTAAAAACTCACAATAGAGTGAGGTCGAATCCCACAGGGATTGATTGGTCAAGCAACTTTAATTAGAGGAATGTTCTAGTTGAGCTAAGCAGAAATTGAGTTGAGTAATTGTAGAAAGTTAAATGGATGGAAAGTAAATAACATCAGATGTAAATGCTAGAAATAAAGAGCAGAATGTAAATGGCGGAAAGTAAATTGCAGAATCTTAAATGGGGAATTGGGAGGATGAGCATAAAAGTAAATGGCAGAAAATAAAGAGAATGGGTAAGATCAGAAATGGGAGATTCATTGGGCTCAGGAGATGTTGTATTCTCCGGATCAAGTTCATTCTCATCTCTTCCTCAAACAATGCATTCATTGATCTCCTTGGCAATCTTAAGTGATTGGATTCCAATTCCTTGGTAATTCAATCTCTCAAATCTTGATCAATAGCCAATTCTTTGGTCTAATTGCTCATGGGAAGAGATGAAGTATGGTCACTGATTATACCACATGTATTCCCAAATCAAAGTGTTGGTAGGATTATATGTCACTATATCCATCCAAACCCCAATTTGGTCCAACATGAGAAAGCATTTCTAGCATGATCTCTTCATTCCTCTTCCAAGGTTCTGAAGAGATCCAAGTATGAATAGCTTCTTTTCCAAGACAACTACCCAATTGGATGAAGATTGAAAGCTTTCTAGTAAAATCAAGAGAAAAGAAAGAAGAAGAATAATAAAAATTATTATTGATCCATCAAATTACAACAGAGCTCCCTAACCCAATGAAAAGGGATTTAGTTGTTCATAGCTCTGGAAATGGAAGAAGATAAAGAAGAATGCATTGTCAAGTTAAACTAGAAATTACAGAGAAAGTAAAATATACAGAGTGTAGTTCTCCAAAATGCCAGCTCCTTTACTAGTTCAAAACTACTCCTATATATACTACTCTTCTGATCTTCTAGTTGGCTCTTCAAGTCTTGGATATGGGCCTTTGATCTTGAGTTGAAGCAGTTATAGTCTACAGTGGACTCAGCTTTGCTTGCAGAAAAAGTGTGAGTTAGGCATGGACGTTAGTTAGGATGTTAGTGGTGTTAACATTAAGTAAAAATGTGGGTTCGAGAACGTTAGTGACAATCACCTTTTTCACTAACGTTCCAAACCAAAATGATCCACGTTAACTTCAACGTTAGTGGCACTAACGTGACCACTAACGTTGCCTCTTGGTCCTTTGCAAACGTTATTGGCGTTCACCTTTTCCAGTAACGTTGCTAATTGCCTCTTTTCCCCATGTTAGAGTTCACGTTAGTATAACTAACGTGACCCTTAACGTGGGCATGCCTAAGCTTCGAGAGCGTTAGTGACACTTATCTTTGTCACTAACGCTCCAAATGCCCCTCCTTCCCACGTTAGAGTTCACGTTAATTAGATTAACGTGGTAGTAATTGCCATCTCCAACGTTAGTGACAAAGGTGAGTGTCACTAACGTTGGCAATTTCTTCATCCTCCCATGTTAGAGTTCACGTTAATTGAATTAACGTGACTCTTAACGTGGCTAAGTGTGCCATTTCGGGGCGTTAGTGGCATTCACTTTTACGATTAACATTGGAGCTACCTTTTTCTTCCACGTTAACTACCACGTTAATGTAATTAACGTGACAACTAACGTGGGCTATGATGGCTTCGAAGGCGTTATTGGGGATCCCTTTTCTCATTAACGCTACAAGCTTATGCCCATTCCACGTTAGTGGTCACGTTAATTAGACTAACGTGGCTACTAACGTGGCTCTTCCTTGCTTCTTTTGTCCTGAAATCAAGCAAATAAAGTGCATCAAAGTTCTATTCCAAGTCATTAGATCATGCATTATCCATTTTGTCATTCAATTCATGCATAATTCTCATGAAATCAGATAAAGTTCACCATGTTTGCTTGAATCAAGATTTAAGTGTATTTCTACCCAAAACTTGCTTATTTACTAAGAAAATACATGAAACTACCCTAAAACAGTAAAGAAAAGGTCAGTGAAACTGGCCAAAATGCCCTGGCATCACAACACCAAACTTAAAGCTTGCTTGTCCCTAAGCAAGTACCAAAACATTAGAATGATGAATGAAAGAACAAGAGAAACAAGTTCTTATTATAGAAGTAAAGCTCTTGGTTTATGGGGTTTCATGCATAGCAACTTAGGTTCATTCCTTTACTGGTTTCTAGGTCCTTATCATGCTCTTGAATACTTGCTTGATTGCATCCTATAAGATCCTTATTCTTTGATCCTCCCTTTTTTTCTCAGGGTTTATTGCATCCTTAGGCTAAGTGCTCTGTGAGGGGGCAACTCTTTAAAGTAAGCTTTCAGCTAACACTCCCGAACCAGTTGGTTCAAGGTGCTAGGTGTTGAAACACCCCTAAGGACTTACTCCCCCAAGTCGCTCTCCCCCATACATGCACACCACATGCACATGGTTTGTTATTTTTTTTTTCTTTGAGGCCTTAGTGTCCAGCACCTCTTTAGGTTATTAAATATTCTGTAGCAAAAGTTGCTCTTGATAGTGGACTTTCAGCTGATAATCCCGGGTTAGTTAACCCAAGTTACCAAGTGATAAGGCACCCCTGAGAGCTTAGTCATCCAAGCATATCCTTTGCACAGGAGCACCACAGACATATGCCTCAGTATTCAAACCCTTGGTGCCTAGCCTTATTTCTTATTATTTTTCTTTCTTTTTCAAAATCTTATTGTTCTTTCTCTTTTTCTTATTAGGATCTTGTTGTTTGGCTAGTCTCATAGGATGTGTTTCAAGCATGTAATTCAATACACATGAGTGCCCTCATACCTTATAGGTGATCCAACATAGCTAATCTATTATCCCACCACAAACCTTGAGGACTTATTTCACCATATGAACCCTATTCTAGTTTCTTTCATAACATTCTCTTTTATTAAATTCAAAGGGCAAGCATACAAGTAAGTAGGATGAGAATGAAAATAGGTAACTTGGACCAGCACACATAGACTTAACACTAAAAATGCTAAAGACAGAATTGAAAATTCCTAAGCTACTATGGAAGCATGTTCTATTTCATACATGATTTTCCTTATTTAGACTTGAAAAAGATAAAATGAAGAGGGAACTCCACCACCTTTTACTTATGGGGATGCCTATGCTCTCTCTCTTGTTTTTCCTCTTTGTGTCCTTCTTGAGTGCTTGAACCCCCATTTCCCTTGCGCTTTCCGACCAACTTTTTCCAGAAGCCAGCATCTTCCATCTTCTTTTTCAATGTTTCCTTCTGTTGTTTTACCTGCCCTTCCTCTTGTTCTATTAGCTCTTTTTGGACTGTATCATACCTTGGGATTGAAGAGTGCAAATTATGCATATGCCCAGATACATAGTTCAACTTGGCTTGAGTGTTTATGTTAAATTCTTCCTTATGTAGTTGCCGTCCTTCATTAAGCACGCTGAACTCGTTGAATGCTTTCATCTGAGCTAGCTAACATTGGTTGAGTTCTTAAAGGCGTTTATCTTGACGCTCTTGCCTTTCAGTCACTTGATTGATGGCTTGAGTGAGCTGGTAGAAGTATTCCTGTTGCTGCTCTATTTGTTGTTTTTGCCACTCTCCTTGTTGATTCATCCAGTTAGGAAGTAGTTCTTCCTGACGATCCATCCGTTGGGATTGAAAGTGTAGTTGTTGCTCTTATCCTTCCATATGTCTCCTTGCCAAGTCCTCAATGGCTCCTTGAATGTGAACCAGATTTATATTGGTTGGATCATAGTACTCTTCTTGCTGGTATTATTCTTGATGAGGTTCTTCTTGGTGAGGTCCTTCTTGTGATGCTCTTTTCCTTATTTGAGGCCTTCTTTGTTGTTGGGCGGGTGCTGCATAAGTTATACACTGGAGCGTAACTAACCTCCCAGGGTTTACCTAATGTGGATTGCTGTCTTCGAAGACCACCTTGGCTTTGTTACATAGTCTCAGGATGGTACTGGGATACAAAAGCCGGGCACTTGGATCACTCTTTTTGGCTGCTTCTTGGATTCCCTCAGCTATAATTTCATGTACATTGATGTCTCCACCGCTCATAATGCAATGTAGCATAGTAGCTCGAGCAATGTTGACCTCAGAATTGTTCGAGGCTGGAAGGATAGATCTTCTTACGAGCTCAAACCATCCTTTGGCTTCCGGGATGAGATCTCATCTTCTAATGAACCGTGGCCTCTTATCCGAATACCTTTCCCAATCCGATCCTATGACACACATGTCATTCACAATTTCTTCAAGCTCATCATTGTCGGGGCCATTACTTATTCTTGCTTGACAACTTGGCTTGTCAGAGGGTTGTGATCTAAAATGAAGATTCCTCATTATAACATTGGGACTGAAATCCACTTCTGTTCCTCTCACATAGTTTTTGAAGGTAGGAGCCTCGGTATTGTCTTCTTTGGCTACATTGGCATAGAACTCCTTAATGAGATTTGCATTTATCTTTGTTTCTGGGTTCATGAGCTCTTGCCAACCCCTCTGTTCAATCTTTTCTCTAATCTGCGGGCACTCATCATCGTTGAATTGGAATGTCAACTCTGGCAATACTTTCTTGTGTTTTATACATTTGAATTGAAGCTCATGAAAGGCGGTCTTGAACCTTCCTTCATTAAAAGGAATGCTTTCCACCGGTGTCTTTCCCTTTCACCTTTTGGAGCTTGATGAGGCCATAAGTGACTTTTGATATGTGAAGGTGTTGAAGGGTGCAGATAAGTGATGAAATTCGGCCGGGTTAGGATAGGGTGTAGTTAAGGGAGTGGATGAGAGTGCTTTCGATGGGGTAAGAGGTGTTGAGTTCCGAAAGTGAGAAGTATAAAGAAAGGGGAATTGGAATGTAAAGAGGTACGGACTAGAAACCACTTATATAGAAAAGTGGTGAGTAAATGAAAGGTGTGGATTGATGGTGTAGGCTAATAATGGACGGATGGGGTTCAGCATGGGATGGGCACAAGGATCATCACTTTTATGATATGAGTGGTTCGGCTTCCAAGGGTGTTATTCTTCCAATGTTGCATGGCAACATTTCCCAATGTATTCCCTTTGAAGACATGTGTATAGTCCCCATTTTTGAAGTGGCCGAACCCTCTGGTGCACGAAATTGTGATCTCAGGCAACGGCGCCAAAAACTCTGTACGCACGTCTTAATAAATTGTTTTTCATTCACAACTTCGATACAACTAACCAGCAAGTGCACTGGGTCGTCCAAGTAATAAACCTTACGTGAGTAAGGGTCGATCCCACGGAGATTGTTGGTATGAAGCAAGCTATGGTCATCTTGTAAATCTCAGTCAGGCGGATAATAATTGATTATGGAGTTTTCGAAAATAATACTAATTAAACAGAAAATAAGGATAGAAATACTTATGTATATCACTGGTGAGAATTTCAGATAAAGGTATAGAGATGTTTTCGTCCCTCTGAACTTCTGCTTTCCCGCTGTCTTCATCCAATCAGTCTTACTCCTTTCCATGGGTGGCTTTATGTAAGGACATCACCGTTGTCAATGGCTACTTTTTATCCTCTCTGGAAAATGGTCTGATGCGCTGTCACTGTATGACTAATTGTCTGGAGGCATCACCCTTGTCAATGGCTGCATCCTATCCTCTTGTGAAAATGGTCCAAATGCTCTGTCACAGCACGGCTAATCATCTGAGGTTCTCGATCATACTGGAATAGGATTCACCCTCCTTTTGCGTCTGTCACTACGCCCAGTACTCACGAGTTTGAAGTTCGTCACAGTCATTCAATCCCAGAGTCCTACTCGGAATACCACAGACAAGGTTTAGACTTTTCGAACTCTCATGAATGCCACCATCAATCTAGCTTATACCACGAAGATTCTGATTAAAAGATCCAAGAGATACTCGTTCAATCTAAGGTAGAACAGAAGTGGTTGTCAGGCACGCGTTCATAGGGAATGATGATGATTGTCACGTTCATCACATTCAGGTTGAAGTGCGAATGAATATCTTAGAAGCGGAGTAAGTTGAATTGAATAGAAAAACAGTAGTACTTTGCATTAATCTTTGAGGAACAGCAAAGCTCCACACCTTAATCTATGGAGTGCAGAAACTCTACCGTATGAAAATACATAAGTGATAATGGTCCAGGCATGGCCGAATGGCCAGCCCCCAAAACGTGATCACAGGATCAACAATACAATCCAGGATGTCAAATACAATAGTAAAAACTCCTATTTATACTAAACTAGTTACTAGGGTTTACAGAAGTAAGTAATTGATGCATAAATCCACTTCCGGGGCCCACTTGGTGTGTGCTTGGGCTGAGCTTTGAATGTTACACGTGCAGAGGCTCTTTCTGGAGTTGAACGCTAGGTTGTAATATGTTTCTGGCGTTCAACTCTGGTTTGTGACGTGTTTCTGGCGTTTAACTCCAGACAGCATCATAGAACTGGCGTTCAACACCCTTTTACATCGTCTAAACTCAGCCAAAGTATGGACTATTATATATTGCTGGAAATCCCTGGATGTCTACATTCCAACGCAATTAGAAGCGTGCCATTTTGAGTTCTGTAGCTCCAGAAAATCCACTTTGAGTGCAGGGAGGTCAGAATCCAACAGCATCAGCAGTCCTTCTTCAACCTCTGAGTCTGATTTTTGCTCAAGTCCCTCAATTTCAGCCAGAAAATCCCTGAAATCACAAAAAAACACAATAACTCATAGTAAAGTCCAGAAATGTGAATTTAACAAAAAAACTAATGAAAACATCCCTAAAAGTAACCAGATTCTACTAAAATCATACTAAAAACCATGCCAAAAAGCGTATAAATTATCCGCTCATCACAACACCAAACTTAAATTGTTGCTTGTCCCCAAGCAACTGAAAATCCAATAGGATAAAAAGAAGAGAATATACTATAAATTCCAAACTATCAATGAAACATAGCTCCAATCAGATGAGCGGGACTTGTAGCTTTTTGCCTCTTGAATAGTTTTGGCATCTCACTTTATCCATTGAAGTTCAGAATGATTGGAATCTATAGGAACTCAGAGTTCAGATAGTGTTATTGATTCTCCTAGTTCAGTATGATGATTCTTGAACACAGCTATTTTATGAGTCTTGGCCGTGGCCCTAAGCACTTTGTTTTCCAGTATTACCACCAGATACATAAATGCCACAGACACATAACTGGGTGAACCTTTTCAGATTGTGACTCAGCTTTGCTAAAGTCCCCAATTAGAGGTGTCCAGGGTTCTTAAGCACACTCTTTTTTTTTTTTTGCTTTGGACCTTGACTTTAACCGCTCAGTCTCAAGTTTTCACTTGACACCTTCACGCCACAAGCACATGGTTAGGGACAGCTTGGTTTAGCCGCTTAGGCCAGGATTTTATCTCTTTAGGCCCTCCTATCCACTGATGCTCAAATCCTAGGATCCTTTTTATAACCCTTGCCTTTTGGTTTTAAGGGTTATTGGCTTTTTGCTTTTGCCTCTTGGTTTTAAGAGCTTTTGGCTTTTTCTGCTTGCTTTTTCTTTTTATTTTTTTTCGCCTATTTTTTTTTCTGCAAGCTTTGTTCTTTGCTGCTTTTTCTTGCTTCAAGGATCATTTTTATGATTTTTCAAATTATCAAATAACATGTCTCCTTGTCATCATTCTTTCAAGAGCCAACATATTTAACATTCTTAAACAACAACTTCAAAAGACATATGCACTGTTCAAGCATTCATTCAGAAAACAAAAAGTATTGTCACCACATCAATATAATTAAACTAAGTTCAAGGATAAATTCGAAACTCATGTACTTCTTGTTCTTTTGAATTAAAACATTTTTCATTTAAGAGAGGTGATGGATTCATAGGACATTCATAACTTTAGGACATAATTACTAAATACTAATGATCATGTAATGAAGACACAAACATAGATAAGCACTTAACATAGAAAACGAAAAATAGAGAATGTAAGAACAAGGAATGAGTCCACCTTAGTGATGGTGGCGTTTCCTTCTTGAGGAACCAATGATGTCCTTGAGCTCTTCTATGTCTCTTCATTGTCTTTGTTGCTCCTCCCTCATTGCTTTTTGATCTTTTCTTATTTCATGAAGGATGATGGAGTGCTCTTGATGTTCCACCCTTAATTGTCCCATGTTGGAACTTAATTCTCCTAGGGAGGTGTTGATCTGCTCCCAATAGTTTTGTGGAGAAAAATGCATTTGAGGCATCTCGGGGATCTCATGGTGATGAGCTTCATGCGTCTCTTGAGATCCATGAATGGGCTCTCTTGCTTGCTCCATCCTTTTCTTAGTGATGGGCTTCTCATCCTCAATGGGAATGTCTCCTTCTATGAAAGCTCCAACTGAGTAACATAGATGGAAAATAAGTTGAGGAAAAGCTAGCCTTGCCCCAGAAGAGGGCTTTTCGGCTATTTTGTAGAGTTCAAGGGAGATGACTTCATGAACTTCTACTTCCTCTCCAATCATGATGCTATGGATCATGATGGCCCGATCCACAGTAACTTCAGATCGGTTGCTAGTGGGGATGATGGAGCGTTGGATGAACTCTAACCATCCTCTAGCTACAGGCTTGAGGTCCAGTCTTCTTAATTGAACCGGCTTGCCTTTAGAGTCAATCTTCTATTGAGCTCCTTCCACACATATGTCCATGAGGACTTGGTCTAACCTTTGATTAAAGTTGACCCTTCTAGTGTAGGGGCGTGCATCTCCTTGCATCATAGGCAAGTTGAACGCCAACCTCACATTTTCCGGACTAAAATATAAGTATTTCCCCCGAACCATTGTAATATAGTTCTTTGGATTTGGGTTCTTACTTTGATTATGGTTCTTAGTGATCCATGCATTGGCATAGAACTCTTGAACCATTAGGATGCCGACTTGTTGGATGGGGTTTGTTAGAACTTCCCAACCTCTTCTTTGGATTTCATGTCGGATCTCCAGATACTCATTTTTCTTGAGTTTGAAAGGGACCTCAAGAATCACCTTCTTCTTGACCACAACATCATAGAAGTGGTCTTGATGAGCTTTGGAGATGAATCTTTCCATCTCCCATGACTCGGAGGTGGAAGCTTTTGTCTTCCCTTTCCCTTTTCTAGAGGATTCTCCAGTCTTGGGTTCCATCAATGGTAATGGAAAAACAAAAAGCTTATGCTTTTACCACACCAAACTTAGAATATTGCTCGCCCTCGAGTAAGAGAAGAAAGAATAGATGAAGAAGAAGAAGAAAATATGGAGGAGAGGAGGGAGAGGTATATTCAGCCAAGAAGAGAAGAGAGGGTTGTGTTGTGTGAAAATGAGGAAGAATGGAGGGCTATATATATGGAAAGGAGGGGGGGTAATTTCGGCCATATAGGGTGGTTTTGGGTGGGAAATTGATTTTGAATTTTGAAGGTAGGTGGGGTTTATGAGGTAGGTTTATGGGGAAGAGTGGATGGATGTGAGTGGTGAAGTGGTGATAGGGAAGAGAGATTGAGGTGATTGGTGAAGAGTTTTGGGGAAGAGTGTTTATGGGATTGTGTGAAAAAGGGGTGAGAAGAAGTGAGTGGAGGTAGTGGGGATCCTATGGAGTCCACAGATCCTGAGGTGATCCTGTGGGATCCACAGATCCTAAGGTGTTCAAGGATTTACAACCTTGCACTAAATTAGGCATGCAAAATGCCCTTGCACACAACTCTGGGCGTTCAGCGCCAGATTGGTGCTTGTTCTGGGCGTTGAACGCCCATTTGTTGCCCATTTCTGGCGTTGAACGCCAGAACCATGCTTGTTCTGGGCGTTCAGCACCAGCTCTTCTCCAGGGTGCAATTCTGGCGTTCAAACGCCCAGATGCTACCCATTTTGGGCGTTCAGCGCCAAAACCATGCTCTATTCTTGCGTTGAACGCCAGTAAGGTCTTCCTCTAGGGTGTGATTTTTTTTTTCTGCTCTTTTTGATTTTGTTTTCAATTTTTTAATTTATTTTGTGACTCCACATGATCATGTACCTATAAAGACATATAACTAATAAAAATATAATTAAATAAGAATTGGATTGCCTCCCAACAAGCGCTTCTTTAATGTCAATAGCTTGACAGTGGGCTCTCATGGAGCCTCACAGATGTTCAGAGCATTGTTGAGACTCCCCAACACCAAACTTAGAGTTTGGATATGGGAGTTCAACACCAAACTTAGAGTTTGGTTGTGGCCTCCCAACACCAAACTTAGAGTTTGACTGTGGGGGTTCTGGTTGACTCTGTTTTGAGAGAAGCTTACTGTGCCTCTTTTCCATGTTTACAGAAGGATGTCCTTGAGTTTTAAACTCAAGGGAGTCCTCATTCAATTGAAGGACTAATTCACCTCTGTCAACATCAATCACAGCTCTTGCTGTGGCTAGGAAGGGTCTTCCAAGGATGATGGATTCATCCTCATCCTTCCCAGTATCTAGGACTATGAAATCAGCAGGGATGTAAAGGCCTTCAACCTTTACTAGCACGTCCTCTACTTGTCCATAAGCCTGTTTTCTTGAATTGTCTGCCATCTCTAATGAAATTTTAGCAGTTTGCACCCCAAAGATTCCCAGTTTCTCTATTACAGAGAGGGGCATGAGGTTTATCCCTGAACCAAGGTCACACCGAGCTTTTTCAAAGATCATGGTGCCTATGGTATAAGGTATTAGGAACTTTCCAGGATCCTATTTCTTCTGAGGCAATGTCAGTTGATCTAGATCACTTAGTTCATTGGTGAACAAGGGAGGTTCATCTTCCCAAGTCTCAATACCAAATAATTTGGCATTCAGCTTCATGATTGCACCAAGAAACTTGGCAGCTTGGTCTTCAGTAACATTCTCATTCTCTTCGGAAGAGGAATACTCATCAGAGCTCATGAATGGCATAAGGAGGTTCAATGGAATCTCTATGGTCTCTAGATGAGTCTCAGATTCCTTTGGTTCCTCAGAGGGAAACTCCTTATTGATCACTGGACGTCCCAGGAGGTCTTCCCCCTTGGGATTCACGTCCTCCTCTCCCTCTTTGGGTTCAGCCATTTTGACTATGTCAATGGCCTTGCACTCTCCTTTTGGATTTTCTTCTGTATTGCTTGGGAGAGTACTAGGAGGGATTTCAGTGATCCTTTTACTCAGCTGGCCCACTTGTGCTTCCAAATTTCTAATGGAGGACCTTGTTTCATTCATGAAACTCACAGTGGCCTTAGATAGATCAGAGACTAATTTTGCTAAATTAGAGGTATTTTGTTCAGAGTTCTCTGTCTGTTGCTGAGTGGATGATGGAAAAGGTTTACTGTTGTTAAACCTATTTCTTCCACCATTATTAAAGCCTTATTGAGGCTTTTGATCCTTCCATGAGAGATTTGGGTGATTTCTCCATGAAGGATTATAGGTGTTTCCATATGGTTTACCCATGTAATTCACCTCTGCTATTGCAGGGTTCTCAGGATCATAAGCTTCTTCTTCAGAAGATGCCTCTCAAGTACTGTTGGATGCAGCTTGCATTCCGTTCAAACTCTGAGAAATCATATTGACTTGCTGAGTCAATATTTTATTCTGAGTCAGTATGGCATTCAGAGTATCAATTTCAAGAACTCCCTTCTTCATAGGCGTCCCATTACTCACAGGATTCTTCTCAGAAGTGTACATGAACTAGTTATTAGCAACCATGTCAATGAGTTCTTGAGCTTCTGCAGGCGTTTTCTTTAGGTGAATGGATCCACCTGCAGAAGTATCCAATGACATCTTAGCTACTTCAGACAGACCATCATAGTATATATCCAGGATGGTCCATTCTGAAAGCATGTCAGAAGGACACTTTTTGGTCAGTCCTTTGTATCTCTCCCAAGCTTCATAGAGGGATTCACCTTCTTTCTGTTTGAAGGTTTGAACATCCACTCTAAGCTTACTCAGCTTTTGAGGAGGAAAGAACTTGGCTAAGAAAGCCTTGACCAGCTTATCCCAAGAGTTCAGGCTATCCTTAGGTTGAGAGTCCAACCACACTCTAGCTCTGTCTCTTACAGCAAAAGGGAAAAGAATGAGCCTGTAGACTTTAGGATTTACTCCATTAGTCTTAACAATATCACAGATCTGCAAGAATTCATTTAAGAACTGAAAAGGATCTTCAGATGGAAGTCCATGAAACTTGCAGTTCTGCTGCATCAGAGAAACTAATTGAGGTTTCAGCTCAAAATTGTTTGCTCCAATGGTAGGGATGGAGATGCTTCTTCCATGTAAATTGGAATTGGGTGCAGTAAAGTCACCAAGCATCCTCCTTGCATTATTATTATTTTCGGCTGCCATCTCCTCTTCCTGTTCGAAATTTTCTGAAAGGTGCTTGCTGGATTGTTGTAATTTAGCTTCTCTTAGTTTCCTTTTCAGAGTCCTTTCAGGTTCTGGATCTGCTTCAACAAGAATATTCTTGTCCTTGCTCCTGCTCATATGAAAAAGAGGGACATAAAAATAATAATAATAGGGATCTTTTTTGCCCAAGTATAGAGGTTCCCTTATGTGAGTAGAATAAAAGAAGAAGAGAAACTCTGAACTCAGAGAGAGAGAGAGGGTTCGGATTTTTGGGGAGATGAAGTGTCAGTATATGAATAAATAAATAGAAAGAGATGAGAGGGAAAGATTTTCGAAAAATATTTTTGAAAAATGGTTAGTGATTTTCGAAAACAGTTTTTGAAAAAGGTTAGTAATTTTCGAAAATTAATATCAAAAATTAAAATGATTAGTTAATTAAAAAGAAATTTTGAAAAAGAGGGAAGATATTTTCGAAAATTAGAGAGAGAGGGAGTTAGTTAGGTAGTTTTGAAAAAGATAAGAAACAAACAAAAAAGTTAGTTAGTTAGTTGAAACAAATTTGAAAATCAATTTTGAAAAGATAAGAAGATAGGAAGTTAGAAAAGATATTTTAAAATCAAATTTTGAAAAAGATAAGATAAGAAGATATTTTTGAAAAGATATGATTGAAATTAGTTTTGAAAAAGATTTGATTTTTAAAATCACAATTAATGACTTGATTCACAAGAAATCACAAGATATGATTCTAGAACTTAAAGTTTGAATCTTTCTTAACAAGTAAGTAACAAACTTGATATTTTTTGAATCAAAACATGAATTATTGATGATATTTTCGAAAATTATGATATAAAATTGAGAAAAAGATTTTTGAAAATTATCTTGAAAATTTTCAAAAATAGATAAGAAAAATGAAAAAGATTTGTTTTTTTTTTTGAAAAAGATTTTGAAAAAGATAAGGTTTTCAAATTGAAAATTTGATTTGACTCATAAGAAACAATTGAATTTTAAAAATTTTTTAAAAAGTCAATCCAAATTTTTGAATTTTACGAGAGAAAAAAGGAAAGATATTTTTTTGATTTTTTTTAATTTTTATGATGAGAGAGAAAAACATGAAAAAGACTCAAGGCATGGAAATTATGGATCAAAACAATGAATGCATGCAAGAATGCTATGAATGTCAAGATGAACACCAAGAACACTTTGAATGTCAAGATGAACATCAAGAACTTTTTTTGAAAATTTTTATATGCAAAGAAAATATGCAAGACACCAAACTTAGAAATCTTTCATGTTTAGACTCTATGGATGCAAAAATGCACATGAAAAACAAGAAAAGATGCAAAACAAGAAAACATCAAGATCAAACAAGAAGACTTACTAAGAACAACTTGAAGATCATGAAGAACACTATGAATGCATGATTTTTTTTTCAAAAAATGCAAGATGAACATGCAATTGACACCAAACTCAAAATCTGACTCAAGACTCAAACAAGAAACATGAAATATTTTTGATTTTTTATAATTTTCTAAATTTTTTTGGAATTTTTGAAAATTATATGAAAAAGAAAAAAATAAGGATTCCAAAATTTTTAATATGAATTCCAGGAATCTTCAATTCTTAGTCTAAAGCTCCAAGCTAAGGGTTAGACATAGCTTAATAGCCAGCCAAGCTTTAGAAGATATAAGCAATTCCCTGACATGTGGAGGCCTCAGTCTAAAAGAATTTAGACATAGCGCGGATTGAAGTTCGTAGATGCAACGCGGGTGCGTCATTCACGCGTTCACGTCACCTAACTTCGGGGCAGCTATAGCAAATTATATATCAAATCGAAGCTCCGGATGTTAGCTTTCCAACGCAACTGGAACCGCGTCATTTGGATCTCTGTAGCTAAAGTTATAGCCGTTTGAGTGCGAAGAGGTCAGGCTGACAGCTTTGCAGTTCCTTCAACTTCTTGTATTCCTTCCATTTTTGCATGCTTCCTTTCCATCCTCTAAGCCATTCCTGCCCTATAAACTCTGAAATCACTTAACACACATATCAAGGCATCTAATGGTGATAAGAGAGGATTAATATTAGCAATATAAAGGCCAAAGAAGCATGTTTTCAATCATAGCACAAAATCAGGAAGGAATACATAAAGCATGCGATTAGTATGAATAAATTGGTAAAGAGTTGATAAAAACCACTCAATTGAGCACAAGATAAACCATGAAATAGTGGTTTATCAACCTCCCCACACTTAAACATTAGCATGTCCTCATGCTAAGCTCAAGAGAAGCTATAAAGGTGAAGAGGAGTAGTAGAATATATGAAATGCAACCTATCTATATGAATGCAACTACATGCAAAATGATTCTACCTACTTGGTTAAAAATAAATAAGTTCTCCAAGACAAACATGAATCAGATTTCACTAATTCAAATTATACAATAAAATACAAGTAAAAACTTGTAAGAAGATAGCTCTTGAAAGCAGGGAACATAGAATCAAGCATTGAACCCTCACTAGTAGTGTATATCACTCTAGTCTCTTAAGTGTATAGGGTAATTCGCTCTACTCTTCTCTAGTCATGCTTTCTAAAACTTTGTTCTTCATCTAACCAATCAACAATATTTAATGTATCAATGCAAACATCATGAGGTCTTTTCAAGGTTGTAATGGGGCTATGGTAAGGGTAAGGGTATATATATGGCTAAGTGAGCTATAAATTGAATCTTTGACTAACCTAAGCTCTCACCTAACATACATGCACTCTATATATTCTAATTCATGCCTAGCTACCAAAAATTCCCACTTTTGTATGATTCCCACACTCATGTACCAAAATTTTGATATTTCTTTACTTTTATCACATGTGCATTGATCTTTTTATTAACTTAGCATTGGGGTAATTTTGTCCCCTTATTTATTTACTTATTTATTGAATATTTTTGGATTTCTTTTGTAGAGAAATAAACATAACCTATTAATGCACATAGATTTTCTATTATTTTTCTATTTTGGTTTTTTTCATGAGTAGGTTCCCAAATTCCTAATATTCAAATAAATTAGAAACATGATACATTCCCTTATTAACCCATGTTCCCACAATTTTCTCACACTTAGTTGATGCACAATCTCTATCTTAAGCTAACCAAAGATTCAGTTAGGGATTTTAATTTGTTTTTCTGCTTAAGGCTAGTGATGTGGTAAAATATAGAATAAATGGGATTAAAAAGGCTCAAGGTGGCAAATGAAGGTGATTGAAAGGGTAGGCTTATTTGGGATAAGTGAGTAAAAATCAAATAATGTCCTCAATCATATGCAGGCATGTAAATACACTAAATATTGGACATATAGAATGGAACAAAGCAAAGGTTGCAATCATAGTGAAGAAAACACACAAGAATAAAAATTTATGGTTAAATAATGTAACAATGTAAATAAGCTCAAAATCTCACAGGTTGTGTGTTCTTTGGCTCAAAAACCATGTTCCAAATACAACTTCAAACAAGTTTTAACATAAAAATTTTTTCAATTTTAAATTAGTGAAACTTTTTTTTCAAAAATAGAGTCCTAAAAAGAAATTTATTACTTTAACCAAGTAGTAACTAAATGCATAAAATCAAATAAACATGCAATTAAACATGCAAATGCAACAACTAATTTAACAAAGAAAATTTAAACATTGGTGTTGAGACAGGAAGGTACTAACCCACGGAGATCGGTATCGACCTCCCCACACTTAAAGATTGCACCGTCCTCGGTGCATGCTAAGATGTACAAATGGACGGGTCTCTCTAACTGATGCTTTTTTCCAAGGATTGTGCTGATGGACTTGTCTGTCTCCCCATGTAAACGTCTTCCGGTTCTCTTCCTAGTGGCCATCCTGAAAGAAAAAGGGAAGAAAAGTAACCCAACAATAAAGATAAGAAAATAAATGAAGTATGGTTGGGTTAATGCCAAATGATAAGGGTCTCATTTACATGGAAGCTTCAACATGTACGTGAGAAAACAATATAAGCACATGGCATACTAGTTGTGCAAAATTTGCAACAAAGGAGAGGAAAATATGTGTAATGCAAGATAGTATAAGTTTATATCAATGCAAGAGAAGTACAAGTGTCATAAAAGATTAACATTGATTTAAATAATGTTACCCAATCAGAATAAAACAAGTCATAAGCACTAAGATAATACCGGAAAAGATATAACAGTTGAATAAGAACATTTGAACACCAATGGTAAAATAATAAATTTAGAAAAGAAAATAAAAATATGCAAAATTAAAATGCAATGAATGAAAGTATGCAAATAAATAAAATAGAATAAAAGATAAGAAGAATGAGAAGGGAAAGAAATAAAGTAAGAAAGAAAGAAGAAAGAAGAAAAGATAGAAGAAATTAGGATTAGAGAAGAAAAGATAAGAAAATTGGCTGATCTGGATATTCTGTGCGCCGCTTGTGACGCGGATGCGTGAGTGACGCGGTCGCGCGGATAGCGCTTCTATGAAATGACGCGGACGCGTCATCCACGCGGTCGCGTGGATCGATCTGTGCCATTAGCGCGACGGCAGCCGCGCGGTCGCGTAACTTTCTGTTTGAAGCTGATATTGCCAAATTTTAGGGTGACGCGGTCGCGTGGGGACGCGATCACATGGTTGACCAATATTGGGATATGACGCGGACGCGTGGGGCACGCGTTCACGTGGTATGGTTTGTGCGTCTAGCGCCAGTCCAGCATCACTCTAGCTCATCTTTCGGCCATGCACCCTTTTGACGTCGATTTTCAGGTCACGCGGCTGCGTGGGTGACGCGGTCGCATCGGAGGCCAATGTTCCCACCTGACTCGGACGCGTCAGCGACGCGATCGCGTGGGGTCAAATTATGCTAAAGGCGCACTTCCAGCCACGCTCTCGCGTGACTTTCTGTTCGTTTTCTTTTCTTTCCATTGCACTGGTGACGCGGATGCGTCAGTGACGCTGCCGCGTCGCAGGCGTGCTTTTTTTTTTTCCTGAAAAAAATGCAAAATGCAGTGTTAATATGAATGTGATGTAAAACTCCAGGTTCAATATAATAAAATAAAATAAAAACTCGAAAACAAATAAAACTAAACATAAATGAAAAAGGAACGATCATACCATGGTGGGTTGTCTCCCAACTAGCACTTTTAGTTAAAGTCTTTAAGTTGGACATTTGATGAGCTTCTTGTTATGGTGGCTTGTGCTTGAACTCATCCAGGAATCTCCACCAATGTTTGTAATTCCAATGGCCTCCGGGATCCCAAACTAGGCGCAGAAAGCCTTGAAGCAGGTTAAAGCAAGTGACAAGGCCCCAAGAGTGTTGAATGTTGGAATGAATTCCGGGGTCCCAAACCTTGCTTTTGCACCCGTCTTCTTGTTGATCATCATGATTCCATCCGGATAGCAAGCAATTTGAATTCTCACTAAAGCAGCCAAACAACTTCCTAGACCCATTCAGTTGAGCTTTACACCAACCTTTAAACTTTGAGCACACAACCATGTTGAACCTTGCTTGACAACTCCAAGCACTAACCATCTTCCTCTTTCTCTTAATGCCACAAAGAGCTCTAAGTTGACCATCCGTCTCCAGTAGCCCATATTCAAGTGGAATTAGAAAGCTAAGGGATATGAATTTTACCCACTTGAATGTTGTGAAGGATGATGGCAACTTAGGGGGAGGTATTTCTAACAAATTTGCAAGCTCCACTCCCTTGTGCTCCTCTCTGACAACTTCCACCTCCTTGCAAGTTTCTTCAATATCAACCTCTTCCTCTTGGTAGCTTTCTTCCAATTCAATCTCTTTTTCATTGCTCACCAAGGGCATGGGAGGCTGTGCTTCTTCTTCTTTAATCTCTATCTCTTGATCAACCTCTACAAAGTCTTCAACCATGATCTGCCTTGGAGGTTGTACGCTCTCCTCAACATCAACATCAAACACTGTGGAAGGAGGCTCTGTGACTGGACATTCCAATGGAGGTACAACATCTCTTAAGTTTGCAACCACTTCTTCCTTTTTAATAATTGCTGCTTTGTCCAGTTATTTAAGTATAAAATCATACTCATCCTCGATAATTTTCTTTCCATGACAACTCCTTTCAACTACTCCTTCATCTTCAAGGGTCTCTCCTACCTTTACCCGTAAGGCCTCCTCTAGCTCTTTATGAAGTATGGATTCACGAAGATGATTCCTTCTTTCATGTTCCATATCAATAGCATAATTGGGATCATCTTGCTCTTGGATTGATGGATGTGGGTGCTCTTCCATGGAGGGTGGTGATGGAATGAAAAGATCATTATGTGGTTGAAAAGGAAGTGCACTAGAGCTTGAGGGTTAAATATTGGAGGTAGAGGGTTGGTTCATGCGGGATATAAGATTTTCGAGTGTAGAGGTGAGACCAATGATGTTAGAGATGAGTGTATTGTTATCCAATATAGGTTGGGGTAGATCTATGTATGGTTCATTCGGTTCATAGGGTGGTTGGTATGGTAGATGTAGGTTAAGGTCATATGGAGGTAAATGGTGTAAAGGGGCTTGTGTGTTTGGTGGTTCAAAGGTATGTTGGGGAGGTGGTTCATAAGCATAGGGTGGGACTTATTGGTAATTACAAGGGGGTCCACCATATCTATCAGCTTAGGATGCATTGTAGAGTGGTCCTTGCCCATGATATCTTGGAGGGTGTTGTTCCATCCATCTTTGATTGCTTAGACCTTGATGCATATTCCTGTTATAACTTCCACTCCTTTCAACAGATTTAGAACCAAACTCAAAGCGAGAGGGGTGAGAATTCATGGTAGCTAATAAAAATTAAAAACGAAATTAAAAACAAATTTAAATTAAAAGGTTATTGAAATTTAAATTTTAAAAATTAAATTTTTGAATTTTAAATTTTGAAATTTGAAATTTGAAATTTGAATTTTGAGTTTTAAATTTTAAATTTTTGAATTTAATAAGGAAAGAGAAAAACAATAAAATGACACCAAACTTAAAATTTTTAGATCAAAACGAAGAAAACAACTAAGAACAACTTGAAGATCAAGATGAACACGAAGAAAAATGTTTTTTGAAAAATTTTTTTATAAATAAATAAAAAACCAATAACCTCTTAATTTATGAAAAAATAAAAATAAAAACAAAAATAAAAACAAAAATAAAAACAAATAAACAAGCAAAAAGCAAATAGTCGCGTTGTAAAGAATTTTATAAAAATAGTCGCGTTGTAGATATAGATTCTAAACCAATAGAAATCCCTTCGTACAAACGTTTTGGTTGTCACAAGTAACAAACCCCTTTTTAAATTGATAACCGAAGTATTTAAACCTCGGGTCATCTTCTCAAGGAATTGCAGGGAAGTATGTTCTTATTATTGGTTATGAGTTTGTAAATTGGGGGGTTTTTAATGTATAAGATAGAAAGCGAGAATAGTAAATGGCAAGAAAGTAAATTGTATTAAATTAAATAGATAATAAAACTCTTGGCAAGGTATGAAAACTGAAAGTCCTATACTGGTTATCCTTATCAATTGTAATGAGAATTGGATTTTTCTCCCACTTTGTTAACCTCTAACTATGAAGGTAAGTTAAGTGGATGAATTAATTTTTTTTCCTCAGGTCCGAGTCTTTCCTTGGGAAAAGTTAGAGTTATTGGAACTCGAATTAATTCTTGAAGAATTCCAATTTTCAATCAACAATGAGTTTGATAACTCAAGAGTCACCAATTATTTAACCAAAGCCAAAAGGGAAAATATCTAAATTAAATTAAAAGCATTCATATAAATAAAGCAAAGCAAAATTAAATCTGAAAATACCTCGAATTGCATTAATAAAAGAAATCAAATCTAACATGGAAGTTCATAAATTAAATTAGAAAAATAAATAAAAGGAACATTGAACCTGTGATCGTAAAAGATGAAATAATCATAGAGTTAAAAGAATCCTAATTCTAAATCCTAAGAGAAAGGAGAGAACCTCTCTCTAAACTAAATCTAAATCATAATAATTGTGAATATGAAAGCTTCTTCATGAGTGGATGCATTTCCCCACTTTATAGCCTCTAATCTGTGTGTTCTGGGCTGAAAACTGGGTAAAAAACAACATAGAAATCGCCCCCTGTGATTTCTGTTACGTCATTCACGCGTCCGTGCGGATTGCAGTTCGCAGATGCGACGCGGGCGCGTCATTCACGCGTTCGCGTCACCTAACTTCGGGGCAGCTATAGCAAGTTATATATCAAATCGAAGCCCCGGACGTTAGCTTTCTAACACAACTGGAATCGCGTCGTTTGGACCTCTGTAGCTAAAGTTATAGCCGTTTGAGTGCGAAGAGGTCAGGCTGACAGCTTTGCAGTTCCTTCAATTTCTTGTATTCCTTCCATTTTTGCATGCTTCCTTTCCATCCTCTAAGCCATTCCTGCCCTATAAACTCTGAAATCACTTAACACATATATCAAGGCATCTAATGGTGATAAGAGAGGATTAATATTAGCAATATAAAGGCCAAAGAAGCATATTTTCAATCATAGCACAAAATCAGGAAGGAAGACATAAAGCATGCGATTAGTATGAATAAATGGGTAAAGAGTTGATGAAAACCACTCAATTGAGCACAAGATAAACCATGAAATAGTGGTTTATCAGTGAGCTTTTCCTGGTCAACAGCTCCTTCATACACTTAATGTATGAGGGCATTTGTTGGAGAGCCTTGATGAATGGTATGTTCACATGAAGGGATGCAAACATGTCGAGGAACTTTGAGTATATTCTCTTTTCTACACCACCCTTGAGTTTTTGGGAAAAAGGTGCATAGAGTTTCAGAATCTCCTTCTGTGTAGTTTTAGTTTCTTGGTGGCCCTCTTCTTGCTTCTCTGCTGAAGTATCTCCAGAGGGTTCTAAGGGTTTGTTCAGCTCTTCCTCAGTCCCCTTATCACTTATAGTGACCTTCTTGCATTCTTCCCATATCACTTTCTTTGCTTCACCTCTCGGGTTTTTCTCTGTGTCACTTGGGAAACTGTCAGTAGGTTTGGGAATCTTCTCAGAGAGGTATCACACTTGAAATTCCAGCCTCTTGATGGTGTCTCCCTGGTTTTTGATATTGGCTCGCACCTCCTCCTTGAACACCTTGTTGTCTTGGATTTCCTTGCATATGCCTTCAAGTAGAGTCTCAATTCTGGAGAGTCTATCTTCGGATAATGGTGAGTTAAGATTGGAGGGATGAGAAGGGCCATTTTGGTTTTGATATGGATGTTGAGAGGTATTGTTAGGTGGGTGTTGATATGATCTTTGTGTGGAATGTTAGTGAGCTGCATTGTTGTTGGGGTTGTGACGTCTCTGATCTTGGCCTTGATCTTGTTGATTTTCCCACCCAAAGTTTGGGTGGTTCCTCCAGCTAGGATTATAAGTTTTGGAGTATGGATCATGGGTCTGCCTGGGTGAATTCCCAAGGTAGTTGGCTTGTTCCTGGTCACCCTCATCCTCTGCATTCACTCCTTCTTGAGCTGCTGATGAGATGGTGACTGCTGCCACCTGGTTCCTTTCCATCTTCATGGTAAGGTCAGCCAGCTGCTTGGTGATCATCTTGTTTTGAGCCAGCAGTGCATCCACATTGTTCAGCTCCATTACTCCTCTAATATTGCCCCTTTCAGAATCATAGAAGTAATCATTCTCAGCTACAGTCTCAATGACATCTATGGCTTCTTCAATGGTCTTTTTCTTGTTCAGAGATTCCCCGGATGAGTGGTCTACTGCCTTCTTTGATTCATAAGAAAGACCCTCATAGAAAATATGTAACTGCACCCATTCATTGAACATGTCTGGTGGGCACCTTCTTGTCAAGTCCTTAAACCTCTCCCATGCTTCATAGAGAGTTTCACCATCTTGTTGCCTGAATGTTTGTACTTCAGCTCTCAACCTGTTAATTCTCTGAGGAGGGTAGAATCTCACCAAAAATTTGTTCACCACATCTTTCCAGGTTGTTAAACTCTCCTTCGGGAAAGATTCCAGCCATTTAGATGCTTTGTCCTTGAGTGAAAAGGGGAACAAAAGCAATCTATAGGTGTCAGGATGAACACCATTAGACTTCACAGTATCACATATCCTTAGGAAGGTGGTGAGATGTTGATTGGGGTCTTCTTGGACACTTCCTCCAAATGAACAGTTATTCTGAACAAGGGTGATAAGATGGGGTTTTAGTTCAAAGTTATTGGCATGTATGGTTGGCTTTTGGATGTTACTTCCGCAATTTCCTGGGTTTGGATTGATGTAAGAGCCCAGAACTCTTTTCTCTTGCCCAGCATGATTTGCTGGTCCTTCTCTGGCATGGTTGTGAGCCTCTTCTTCATGGTGGTTCTCTATATTCTCCTCCATATTTAGTTCAAAATACTCATCCTCTTCCTCATCACCAACGACTCTCTTTCTTCTTGCTTCCCTCCTTAATCTAAGGAAGGTCCTCTCAGGTTCAGAATCAAAGGAAGTTGAAGCTCCGCTTCTTCTACCTGTCATACAACCAACAGAGCAAAAAGTAGGAAAGAGAATTAATGGAGAAGTTACTCCTATTAGGGGTGTTGTTAGTGTGAGTGATGCAATATATCAAACAGTTAGTGGTTAGTGAACTGAATTGAAAAAAAATGAAGATAACACCACAAAGGGGTAAGGGGTAAAGGGAAGAAAATAACTAAAACTGAAAGTAAATCACTCAAATGAAATTAAATCAAACAAAGAAAAATGCTCAATCTAGTTATCCACCAATTTAATCATTGTTGATACAAAATCAATCCCTGGCAACGGCGCCATAAACTTGATGCACGGGAACTTGTCTCTCAACAAAATTCCCTCGGCAAGTATACCGAATTGTCGTCAAGTAAAAACTCACAATAGAGTGAGGTCAAATCCCACAAGGATTGATTGGTCAAGCAACTTTAATTAGAGGAATGTTCTAGTTGAGCTAAGCAGAAATTGAGTTGAGTAATTGCAGAAAGTTAAATGGCGGGAAAGTAAATAACAGAAGATGTAAATGCTGGAAATAAAGAGCAGAATGTAAATGGCGGAAAGTAAATTGCAGAATCTTAAATGGGGAATTAGGAGGATGAGCATAAAAGTAAATGGCAGAAAATAAAGAGAATGGATAAGATCAGAAATGGGGGATTCATTGGGCTCAGGAGATGTTGTATTCTCCAGATCAAGATCATTCTCATCTCTTCCTCAATCAATGCATTCATTGATCTCCTTGGCAATCTTAAGTGATTGGATTCCAATTCCTTGGTAATTCAATCTCTCAAATCTTGATCAATAGCCAATTCCTTGGTCTAATTGCTCATGAGAAGAGATGAAGTATGGTCACTGATTATACCACATGTATTCCCAAATCAAAGTGTTGGTAGGATTATATGTCACTATATCCATCCAAACCGAAATTTGGTCCAACATGAGAAAGCATTTCTAGCATGATCTCTTCATTCCTCTTCCAAGGTTCCGAAGAGATCCAAGTATGAATAGCTTCTTTTCCATGACAACTATCCAATTGGATGAAGATTGAAAGCTTTCTACTAAAATCAAGAGAAAAGAAAAAAGAAGAATAATGAAAACTATTATTGATCCATCAAATTACAACAGAGCTCCCTAACCCAATGAAAAGGGGTTTAGTTGTTCATAGCTCTGGAAATGGAAGAAGATAAAGAAGAATGCATTGTCAAGTTAAACTAGAAATTATAGAGAAAGTAAAATATACAGAGTGTAGTTCTCCAAAATGCCAAGCTCCTTTACTAATTCAAAACTACTCCTATATATACTACTCTTCTGATCTTCTAGTTGGCTCTTCAAGTCTTGGATATGGGCCTTTGATCTTGAGTTGAAGCAGTTATAGTCTACAGTGGGCTCAGCTTTGCTTGCAGAAAAAGTGTGAGTTAGGCATGGACGTTAGTTAGAACGTTAGTGGTGTTAACGTTAAGTGAAAATGTGGGTTCGAGAACGTTAGTGACGATCACCTTTTTCACTAACATTCCAAACCAAAATGATCCATGTTAACTTCAATGTTAGTGGCACTAATGTGACCACTAACGTTGCCTCTTGGTCCTTCGCAAACGTTATTGGCATTCACCTTTTCCGGTAACGTTGCTAATTGCCTCTTTTCCCCACGTTAGAGTTCACGTTAGTATAACTAACGTGACCCTTAACATGGGCATGCCTAAGCTTCGAGAGCGTTAGTGACACTGACCTTTGTCACTAACGCTCCAAATGCCCCTCCTTCCCACGTTAGAGTTCACGTTAATTAGATTAACGTGGCCACTAACATGGTGACAATTGCCATCTCCAACGTTAGTGACAAAGGTGAGTGTCACTAACGTTGGCAATTTCTTCCTTCTCCCACATTAGAGTTCACGTTAATTGAATTAACGTGACTCTTAACGTGGCTAAGTGTGCCATTTTGGGGCGTTAGTGGCATTCACTTTTACCACTAACGTTGGAGCTCCCTTTTTCTTCCACGTTAGCTACCACGTTAATGTAATTAATGCGATAACTAACGTGGGCTATGATGGCTTCGAAGGCGTTATTGGTGATCACTTTTCTCATTAACGCTACAAGCTTATGCCCATTCCACGTTAGTGGTCACGTTAATTAGACTAACGTGGCTACTAACGTGGCTCTTCCTTGCTTCTTTTATCTTGAAATCAAGCAAATAAAGTGCATCAAAGCTCTATTCCAAGTCATGAGATCATGCATTATCCAATTTGTCATTCAATTCATGCATGATTCTCATGAAATCATGTAAAATTCACCATGTTTGCTTGAATCAAGATGTAAGTGTATCTCTACCCAAAACTTGCTTATTTACTAAGAAAATGCATGAAACTACCCTAAAACAGTAAAGAAAAGGTCAGTGAAACTGGCCAAAATGCCCTGGCATCACTCAACCAAAGCTAAAAATGTAAAAAGCTAAATTAAAATCATAAATATGAAATACCTCAAATTGTATTAAATAAAGAAATCAAATCTAACATGGAGTTCATAAACCAAATTGGGAAAATAAACAAATCAACAAGAGAAATAAGTAAACTAAAGTGCTAGACTAAATAAGAATAGAAGAGAAACTAAATTAAAGGAACGCTGAACCTGGAATTGGGAAGAAATAAACCTAAAACTAAGAGAAATCCTAAAAACTAGAGAGAGGAGAGCGCCTCTCTCTCTAGAAACTACATCTAAAACCTAAATTGTGAATGAATGTTGTATGTGTGTTGACTCTCTACTTGTCCCTTGGCTTTAGTCTGCGTTTCTAGGCCCAAAATTGGGTCCAAACTTGGCCCAAAATCGCCCCTAATGTTTTCTGTGATTTCTACAAATAACGTACGTCATACATACGAGTCAGTCATGCGTACGCGTCGATTGACAAAAATCCTGGTCACGCGTACGGGTCAGCCACGCGTACGCGTCGCTTGTCTTCTGTGCTAGTCCTGCGTATGCGTCAGGTACGCGCACGCATCGATTGTCGCTATTTCTTGTGTTCCTTCAATTTTTGCAAGCTTCCTTTCTATCCTCTAAGTCATTCCTGCCCTATAAAGCCTGAAAACACTTAACGCACAGATCACGACATCGAATGGTATAAAGGGGAATTAAAAACATACAATTTAAAGGCTCAGGAAGCAAGTTTTCAATTATAGAACAAAACTAGAAAGGAATTGTAAAACCAAGCAAATTGTATGAATAAGTGTGCAAAGACTTGATAAAAACCACTCAATTGAGCACAAGATGAATCATAAAATAGTGGTTTATCAATTACCGGGGTAAAAAGTGAATTTTAAAGGTTAAAAGATAAAGGTAAGGTAATTTTCAAAAATTTAATAATAAAATAATAAATAATAATAAAATATTAAATAATAATATTTAATTAAAAATAATATTTTAATAAAAATAATAAAATAATGCAGAAAAGACAATTTTTCGTAAAAGCTTTAGAAAGACAACTTTAAACTCAGAATCTCATAATTACCTTCAGAAAACACTTAGGGAGTGATAATAACATATTAGTGAGGCAAAGATAAAGGAAAGATAAAAAATTAAAGAAGAGATAAAAATCGAAGAAAAAGTCGGTAAAGTTTTAATGATAGAAAACAATAGAAACTAGAGAACGAACTAGGAGCTACATAGTTAGTTCTTGAGTTGCGCCTATGGTTAGGTATAATATGAAAAGTTAAACTATTTCAGTATAGACTTAATGAACCTATACTTGGGATAGGTGACGATTAGATTCTTGCTAGTAAAGAATTTTATAAGAATAATCACGTTGTAGCTATAGTTTCTAAACTAACAAAGAATCCTTTCGTACAAAAGTTTTGGTTGTCATAAGTAACAAACCCCTAATAAAATTGATAACCGAAGTATTCAAATCTCGGGTCGTCTCTTAAGGAATTGCAGGGAGGTGTGTTTATTATTGGTTATGGAAAAAGTATCTTTTTGGGTTTTTTAAGATAAGAAGCAACAATAGTAAATGGCAATGGAAACAAGCTAACTAGAAAAACTCTTGGCAAGGTATGAGAACTGGAAATCCCATCCTAATTATCCTTATCAAGTGTGATGAGAATTGTTATTGCTTCTACTTAGTTAACCCTTACTAAATAAAGGAAAGTCAAGTGGACTAATCAATTTGATTCTCCAAGTCCTAGTCAACTCTTGTGGAAAGACTAGCTTTAGAGGGATCCAAATCAATCAGCGATTTCCAATTTTCAATCAACGGCTGAGTTTGACAACTCAAGTGTCACCAATTACTCAACCAAAGCCAAAAGGGGAAAAATCTAAATTATTTATATCATAAATAGAAGAAAGTAATCATAAATTTGAAATACCTCAAATTTCATTTAAACATAAATTCAAATCTAACATGAAGAGTTCATAAGCCAATTTGGCAACATAAGTAATTAACAAGTAAAAGCATTAGAATAAATAAAAGTAGAAGAGAAACATAAATTAAAGGAACATTGAACCTGGAATTGGGAAGGAATAAACCTAACCTAAGAGAAATCCTAAATCCTAAAACCAAAGAGAGAGGATAGAGCCTCTCTCTCTAGAAACTACATCTAAAACCTAAAATTGTGAATATGAAAGTTGTTTTAATGAATGGATTGATTCACCCACTTTATAGCCTCTAATCTGTGTTTTCCGGGCTGAAAACTGGGTCAAAAACAGCCCAGAAAAATTGCCCCCAGCAATTTCTGATACGTCCAGCACGCGGCAAAGTCACGCGTGAGCATCGTCCATGCGTGAGCGTAGATTGGATTTTTGCCAGGTAATGCGTGCACGTGATCCACGCATGCGCGTCGTCTATATTCAAGGTAGCTATGTTAAATTATATATCGTTCGAATCTCCAGATGTTAGCTTTCCAACGCAACTGAAACCGTCTCATTTGGACCTCTGTAGCTCAAGTTATGACCGTTTGAATGCGAAGAGGTCAGGCTGGTCAACTTTAGCAGTTCCTTCAGCTTCTTGTAATCCTTCCACTTTTTCATGCTTCCTTTCTATCCTCTGAGCCATTCCTGCCCTGTAATCGCTGAAATCATTTAACGCACATATCACGGCATCAAATGGTTATAAGAGAGGATTAATATTAGCAAATATAAGGCCAAAAAAGCATGTTTTCAATCATAGCACAAAATCAGGAAGAAAAACGTAAAACATGGGAATTTTATGAATGAGTGTGAGAATAATGGGTAAAATCCACTAGATTAAGCACAGGATAAACCCTAAAAATGGGGTTTATCAACCTCCCCACACTTAAACATTAGCATGTCCTCATGCTAAGCTCAAGAGAAGCTATAAAGGAGTGAAGATAAATGGTAGGATGTATGAAATGCAACCTATCTGTATGAATTCAGCTAAATGTAAAATGCTTTTACCTGCTCGATAAAAAGTAAATAAATCTTTCAAGAACAAATATGAATTGGATTTCACTAATTCAAATCACAAAATAAAGTACAAGTAAACTTGCAGAAGAAAATAGTTTATGAAAGCCGGGAACAAAGAATCGAGCATCGAACCCTCACCGGAATTGTATACACTCTAATCACTCAAGTGTTTAAGGTTCGATCTCTCAATTCTCTACTAATCTTGCTTTCTAAGGCTTGCTCTTCTTCTACCAATCAACAAAAGTTTAATGCACAAATACACAAATCAAGAGGTCTTTTAAGGGTTGTAATGGGGTTAGGGTCAATGTAGGATTATATTTGGTTAAGTGGACTAAAATCTGAATCCTTAATTAACTTAAACTTTCCACCTAACTTAGACAATCCATGTAATCATAATACAAAATCTAACTATCCATTAACCATGTTTTCCACATATTCATGAATCCTAATTCGAGTACAGTACATATGCATTGCTATCACCATTTTCTTTGTGGCGTTTTGTCCCCTTTTATTTATTTGCTCTTTTTCTTTTCTTTTTCTCCTTTTTCTCCTTACCCAATTCTTAAACCAAACGTTTCCAAATCCAACTTTCCCCACACTTAATTCATGAGCACCCTCACTAGTCTAAGCTAACCAAGGATTCAAATTAAGGTCATTATTGTTTTCCGCTTAGAGTTAGTGATGAGCTAAAGTAAAGAACAAAGGGGTATAGCAGGCTCAACATTGGTTTGCAAAGGATAATAAAAGGGTAAGGCCATATGGGTATGTAAGCCTAGTGAAACAAGGCCTCAATCATATAAGTGCATGCATACATCAAACTATGGAAATATAGAATTAAGCATGACAAGGATCACAATTTTAAAGAGAATAACACACACCAAAAAAATAAAATATTGGTTGATAAGATGCAACCAATCAAGTAGGCTCAAAATCTCACTGGTTTTGTGTGTTCGAGCTCTAAAACCATGTTCCAAATTAAAATTTTTTCAAACAAGTTTTTCGAAAAGTTTAATTCAAATTAGTGAAATGCTATAAAAAGTTTCTTGAAAAAGTAAATATTACTTCAACCAAGTGGTAAAATATGCACAAAAATCAAACAAACATGCAAATGCAACAACTCATTTAACAAAGAAAATTTAAACATTGGTGTTGAGAAGGAAATAACTAACCCACGGAGATCTGTATCGACCACCCCACACTTAAAGATTGCACCGTTCTCGGTGCATGCTAAGATGTGCAGGTGGACGGGCTGCTACAACTGATGCTTTTCTCTAGAGATTGTCTAGATGGACTTGTCTGTTGCCCCATATAGAAGTTTTTCTTTCCCTTTCTCGGTGGCCAGCCTGAAAGAAGAGGAAAAAGAAGAAAAATTAACCCAGAAATAAAGATAAGAAAATAAATAAAGTCTGGGTTGGTTAATGCCAAATAATGAGGGTCTCAATTACATGGTAGCTACAACATGCAAGTGAGAAAATAATAGAAGCACATGGCATACCAGTGGTGCAAAAGTTGCGACAATGGGGGAAAGAGTGTGGGTAATGCAAGATAGTGTAAGTTCGTGTCAATGCAAGATAATATAAGTATCATAAAGGAGTAGCATTGACTTATGATAAATAATACCCAGTCAGAGTAAAACAAGTCATGAAGCACCAGAATAAATCAAGAAAAGATGCAACAGTTGAAGAAGAAAATTTAACACCGATGGAAAAATAATAAATTTAGAAAAGAAAATAAAAATATGCACAAAATTAAAATGCAATGAATAAAAGTATGCAAATAAATTAAGTAAAAATAGAATGAAAGTGAAGAAAGATGAGAAGTTAAAGAGATGAAGAAGAAGAAAGTAAGGAAGAGGGAAGAAAGAAGTAGAAAATATAGAAGAAAGAAGAAAGAATGATAATAGAAAGATAAGTAGGATTGGAGAAGAAAAGATAAGAAAAGTGGCGCTGATCTGGATAAACTGTGCGTCGCATGCGACGCGGACGCATGGGGCACGCGTTCGCGTGGGTTGGGCTATCTTCAAGTGAGGCGTACACATCAGGGACACGTTCGCATGTCTTGAATTGTGCTATAGGCGCGAGAGCAGCCTCGCGCACGCACAACTCTCTGTTTTAATGCGCACATTGCCAAAAATTCAACCGACGCGTACGCGTGAGGGATGCGCACCCGTGGATGGCCTGGAGGGGGAAATGACGCGTTTGGATCAGGGACGCGCACGTGTGGTAGGACTTGTGCTTCCAACACAATTCCAGCCCCACACCATCACAACTTTCTGGCCATACACCTCTGTACGTCGTTTTTGCAGGGTCACGCGTGCGCGTGGGTGACGCGCACGCGTGGAGGGCTGATTTTGCAAGCGAGGTGTACGCGTCAGGGATGCATATGCATGGGCATGTTTGTGCCTAAGGCACGCCTCCAGCCACGCTCCCACGTAACTCTCTGTTTCTTTCTTCTTTGCTTTGCATACACACATGACGCGTACGCATCAGCGACGCTCACGCGTCGCGTGTGAAATTTTTTTTTTTGCAGTATGTAGAATGCAAAATACAGAATGCAGATAACTATGCAGAAATTATGAATGAACACGAATGAAAATAAAATAAAATAAAACTAAGAACAAAAAGGAAAGAATATACCATGGTGGGTTGTCTACCACCTAGCACTTTTAGTTAAAGTCCTTAAGTTGGACATTTGGTGAGTCCCTTGTTTTGGTGGCTTGTGCTTGAACTCATCCAGAAATCCCCACCAATTTTTGTAATTCCGATGGCCTCCGGGATCCCAAACTAGGTGCAAAAAGCCTTCAAGCAAGATTAAGCAAGTGACAAGGCCCCAAGAGTGTTGATTGCTAGACTGCATTCCGGGGTCCCAAACCTTGCTTTTGCACCCGTCTTTGTGCTGATCATCATTGTTCCAACCGGGTGGTAAGCAATCCAAATTCTCACTGAGGTATCCAAACAGTTTCCTAGACCCACACAATTCAGTATTCTTCTAACCATGATAATTCAGTCGTGAGCTTCCTACCACAATGAACCTAGGATTGTGTTGCCAACCACTAACCATCTCCCTCTTATTCTTATAGCCACAAAGAGCTCTAAGTTTCCCATCCGTCTCAAGCAAAGCATATTCAAGTGAGCTAATTAAGCTTAGAGATGAGAGATTTACCCACTTGAATGAAGGGATGGATGGTGATGGTTTTGGGGGAGAGGTCTCCAACAACTTTGGCAAGGTGATTTCCAGCTCCATTCCCTTGAGCTCTTCCTTGAAAACTTCCACCTCCTTGCAAGCTTCTTCAATTTCAACCTCTTCCTCTTGGTAGCTTTCTTCCAATTCGATCTCTTCTTCATTGTTCACCAAGGGCATGGGAGGTTGTGCTTCTTCTTCTTTAATCTCCATGTCAAGTCCAATGGGAGATGATTCAAATGTAGGTAAGAATTCATCAATGATTGAATCCATCTCTTGATCATCCCCTAAAAAAGTCTTCAACCATGATATGCCTTGGAGGTTGTACACCCTCCTCAACATCAAATTCGAACTCCTTAGAAGGGGGCTCTATGACTGGGCTTTCCCATGGACGTTCCGCATCACCTAAGTCTTCAAATAATTCTTCTTCTTCGATAATTCTGGCCTCCTCCACTTGTTCTAATACAAAGTCATGATCTTTACTGTCCACCGGAGTTTCTAGTGTCTCCTTCATGCTATGTTCTTCATTAGATTCTCCACATGAAGCCATGGGGGTTCCTTGAGTGTCCGAACATCGGGAAGCTAATTGATTTATTGCTTGCTCCAGTTGATAAAGGGTTGCATGAAATTGATCTACTGTTTCCTTCCGACGAGCCTGTGATTCTTGGGTCGATGGATATGGACATGGTGCATATGGAAGTGGTGGTTCTTGGGAGTAATTGGATTGGAATTGGGGTGGATAAGGGTTAGGGTCATATGGAGGTGAATGGTGTAAAGGGGCTTGTTAGTTTGGTGGTTCAAAGGTATGTTGGGAAGGTAGTTCATAAGCATATGGTAGGGCTTGTTGGTAACTACAAGGGGTCCACCATATTCGTCATCTTGGTACGCTCCCTGGAATGGCTCTTGACCATCGTAATTTGATGGAGGTGGGTTGTCACGAAAGGGTCCACCATAACTATTGTCTTGGTATGCATCACAGAATGGTTGTTGGTTATAGTGCATTGGAGGGGGTTGTTGCCAAGAGGGTTGATCAAATCCTTGTGGCTCCTCCCATCTTTGATTCTTCTAACCTTGATGCCTATTTTCATTATAGTTTCCATTCCTTACAACAACATTGGAACCAAACTTAAAGCCAGAGGGGTGAGAATTCATAGTAGCTAATAAAAAAATTAAAAACAAAAACTAATAAAAATTAATGAAAATAAACTCCTAAAACTAAAAATACTAACAAAGAAACAAAAAAGCAAAATTATTTACAATAACCAATAATAAGGCACACGTTTGCAATTCCCCGGCAACGGCGCCATTTTGACGATTAGATTCTTGCTAGTAAAGAATTTTATAAGAATAATCACGTTGTAGGTATAGTTTCTAAACTAACAAAGAATCCTTTTGTACAAAAGTTTTGGTTGTCACAAGTAACAAACCCCTAATAAAATTGATAATCGAAGTATTCAAACCTCGGGTCGTCTCTCAAGCAATTGCAATGAGGTGTATTTATTATTGGTTATGGAAAAAGTATATTTTTTGGGTTTTTTAAGATAAGAAGCAACAATAGTAAATGGCAATAGAAACAAACTAACTAGAAAAACTCTTGGCAAGGTATGAGAATTGGAAATCCCATTCTAGTTATCCTTATCAGGTGTGATGAGAATTGTTATTGCTCCCACTTAGTTAACCCTTACTAAATAAAGGAAAGTCAAGTGGACTAATCAATTTGATTCCTTAAGTCCTAGTTAACTACTGTGGAAAGACTAGCTTTAGAGGGATCCAAATCAATCAGCAATTTCCAATTTTCAATCAACAGCTGAGTTTGACAACTCAAGTGTCACCAATTACTCAACCAAAGCCAAAAGGGGAAAAATCTAAATTATTTATATCATAAATAGAAGAAAGCAATCATAAATCTGAAATACCTCAAATTGCATTTAAACATAAATTCAAATATAACATGAAGAGTTCATAAGCCAATTTGGCAACATAAGTAATTAACAAGTAAAAGCATTAGAATAAATGAAATTAGAAGAGAAACATAAATTAAAGGAACATTTAACCTGGAATTGAGAAGGAATGAACCTAACCTAAGAGAAATCCTAAATCCTAAAACCTAAGAAAGACAGGAGAGAGCCTCTCTCTCTAGAAACTACATTTAAAACCTAAAATTGTGAATATGAAAGTTGTTTTAATGAATGGATTGACTTCCCCACTTTATAGCCTCTAATCTGTGTTTTCTGGGCTAAAAACTGGGTCAAAAACAGCCCAAAAATTTCCCCGAACGATTTCTAGTACGTCCAGCACGCGGCAAAGTCACGCGTGAGGGTCATCTACGCGTGAGCGTGGATTGGATTTTTGCCAGGTCACGCGTGCACGTGATCCACGCGTGCGCGTCACCTATCTTCGGGGCAGCTATGAGAAAGAATATATTGTTGTGAAGCCCCAGGTGTTAGCTTTCCAACGCAACTAAAATCGCCTCATTTGGACCTCTGTAGCTCAAGTTATGACCGTTTGAGTGCGAAGAGGTCAGGCTGGACAGCTTTAGCAGTTGCTTCAGCTTCTTGTATTCCTTCCACTTTTGCATGCTTCCTTTCAATCCTCTGAGCCATTCCTGCCCTGTAATTGATAAACCCTGATTTTGTGGTTTATCTTGTGCTTATTTTAGGGGATTTTACCACCTTTTCCCACATTTATTCAATGAGATAGCATGGTTTTGTAATTCTCCCTTGAATTGTGCTTAAGTGTAAAAATATGCTTTTTAGGCTCCTAAATTGGTGATTTTAACTCACTTTAATTCCATTCAATACTTGCCTTATGGACTTGAAATCACTAAACAACACATCAAGGCATCGAATGGAATTAAAGTGAGTTAAAATCACCAATTTAGGGGCCTAAAAAGTATGTTTTTACACTTAAGCATAGTTCAAGGGAGAATTACAAAACCATGCTATCTCATTGATTAAATGTGCGAAAAGGTGGTAAAATCCCCTAAAATAAGCACAAGATAAAACACGAAATCGGGGTTTATCTGTAATCCCTGAAATAATTTAACGCACATATCACAGCATCGAATGGTTGTAAGAGAGGATTAATATTAGTAAATATAAGGCCAAAGAAACATGTTTTCAATCATAGCACAAAATCATGAAGGAAAACTGATGAGCGGAAAATTTATACGCTTTTTGGCATTATTTTTAGTATGTTTTTAGTATATTTTAGTTAGTTTTTATTATGTTTTTATTAGTTTTAAATAAAAATCACATTTCTGGACTTTACTATGAGTTTGTGTGTTTTTCTATGATTTCAGGTATTTTCTGGCTGAAATTGAGGGACCTGAGCAAAAATCTGATTCAGAGGCTGAAAAAGGACTGCAGATGCTGCTGGATTCCGACCTCCCTGCACTCGAAGTGGATTTTCTAGAGCTATAGAAGACCAATTGGAGCGCTCTCAATTGCATTGAAAGGTAGATATCCTGGGCTTTCCAGCAATATATAATAGTCTATACTTTTCTTGAGATTTGATGGCCCAAACCGGCATTCCAAGTCAGCATAGAAATTCTGGCGTCAAAACGCCAGAACTGGCATGAAAGCTGGAGTTAAACGCCCAAACTGGCACAAAAACTGGCGTTTAACTCCAAGAAAGATCTCTATACGTGAAACCTTCAATGCTCAGTCCAAGCACACACCAAGTGGGCACCAGAAGTGGATTTTTACACTAACCATTCTAGCTTACTCATTTTCTGTAACCCTTGGTCACTAGTTTATTATAAAAACTATTTTTAGTGATTCTTCTTGTACCTGATGACATTCTACACGTTTCATATTGTATCTTCTACGGCATGAGTCTCTAAACCCATGGTTGGGGGTGAGGAGCTCTGCTGTGTTTTGATGAATTAATGCAATTACTACTATTTTCCATTCTATCACGCTTGTTTCTATTCTAAGATATTCACTCGCACTTCAACCTGATGAATGTGATGATCCGTGACACTCATCATTATTCTCACCTATGAACGCGTGCCTGACAACCACATCCGTTCTAACTACAATAGCTTGAGTGCATATCTCTTGGGTTTCTAATCTAAGATTAGAACCTTCGTGGTATAGGCTAGAAATATTGGCGGCCATTCCTGAGATCCAGAAAGTCTAAACCTTGTCTGTGTTATTCCGAGTAGGATCTGGGAAGGGATGACTGTGATGAGCTTTAAACTCACGAGTGCTGGGCGTAGTGACAGACGCGAAAGGATCAATGGATCCTTTTCCAACATGAGTGAAAACCGACAGATGATTAGCCGTGTGGTGGCGGCGCATTTGGACCATTTTCACTGAGAGGACGGATGGTAGCCATTGACAATGGTGATCCACCAACATACAGCTTGCCATGGAAGGAGCCTTGCGTGCATGAAGAAGAAGACAGTAGGAAAGCAGAGATTCAGAAGATAGAGCTTCTCCAAAACCTCAACCTATTCTCCATTACTGCATAACAAATATTTATTTCATGTTCTTTTACTTTTTACAATCAAATCTGAGAATTATTGATATCCTGACTAAGAGTTACAAGATAACCATAGCTTGCTTCAAGCCGACAATCTCCGTGGGATCGACCCTTACTCACGTAAGGTATTACTTGGACGACCCAGTGCACTTGCTGGTTTGTTGTGCGGAGTTGCAAAAGTGTGATTGTAATTTTGTGCACCAAGTTTTTGGCGCCGTTGCCGGGGATTGTTCGAGTTTGGACAACTGTCGGTTTATCTTCTTGCTTAGATTAGGAATAATTTATTTTTGTTGGTTTAGAGTCACTAAATTTGAGTCTTTTATTTGAGTTAGTTTCATATTTTAAGTTTGGTGTCAATTGCATGCTTTTATTTTCTTTCAATTTTTTGAATTTGCATGTTATTAGTTCTTTCTTGATCTTTAAAAATTCTAAGTTTGGTGTCTTCTTTGTGTTTTCCTTTAAAATTTCGAAATTTGTGGTTGATTTTCTAAAAAATTTTAAGTTTGGTGTCCTGTGTGCTTTTATTTACTTAAAAATTTTTAAAAATTTGTTCTTGGTGTTCATCTTGATCTTCAAAGTGTTCTTGGTGTTCATCTTGATATTCAAAGTTTTCTTGTTTGTTCTCTTTGTTTTGATCTAAAATTTCTAAGTTTAGTGTCATTTTGTTGTTTTTCTCTTTCCTCATTAAAATTCAAAAATCAAAAAAATATCTTTTCCTTATTTTACTCATAAATTTTGAAATTTTGCATTTAATTAGTCAAAGATTTTCAAAATCATATCTTTTTTCTTAGTCAAGTCAAAATTCTAATTTCAAAAGTTGATATTTTCAAATCTTTTTTAAAAATCAAATATTTTTAATTTCTTCAATCATATCTTTTTTTTATAAATTGCAATCATATCTTCTCAATCATATCTTTTTCAAAAATAATTTTCAATCATATCTTTTTTATTGCTAATTTCAAAATCTTTTTCAAAAAAATCACCTAACTACTTTTTTCTTTCATATTTCAAAATTAACTAAGCATTCTTTTTCCAAAATCTTTTTAATTAATTAATTAATTTAGTTTTTAATTTGCTTTTATTTCATTTTCTTCTAATTTTTGAAAATTATATCTAGAATTTTTTAAATCTTTTTAATTAATTAGCCATTTTAGCATTCGAATTATTTATTTATCTTTTTACTTTCTCTCTTAATTTTTGAAACTTTTATTTTATTTTTCATTTATTTCATTTTATTTTATTCGGTTAATTTAAATTAAAATAAAATAAAAACAAAATATATTTTACTTGCAATTCACATCATCTCCCTTTCTCCATCATGGACCTAAGTGGAAATGAGCAGTCCAGAAGGACTCTAGGGTCATATGCTAACCCCATTACAGCTGCATATGGGAGTAGCATCTGTATACCTCCCATCAAAGTAAGCAGTTTTGAGCTAAATCCTCAGCTCATTATCATGGTGCAGCAAAATTGCCAGTATTCCGATTTTCCACAGGAAGAACCTACTGAGTTTCTGGCACAATTCTTACAAATTGCTGACACAGTAGTGATTAAAAAGTGGATCAGGATGTCTACAGATTATTACTGTTTCCATTTGCTGTAAAAGATCAAGCTAAGAGGTGGTTAAATAACCAACCCACAACAAGCATAAAAACATGGAGACAGTTATCAGACAAATTCCTGAATCAATTTTACCTTCCAAAAAGGATGACACAGCTAAGGCTGGACATCCAAGGCTTTAGACAAGAGGATAATGAATCCCTTTATAATGCCTGGGAGAGGTACAGAGGGATGCTGAGAAAATGCCCCTCTGAAATGTTCTCAAAGTGGGTACAGTTAGACATCTTCTACCATGGGCTTACAGAAAGAGCTCAAATGTCTATAGACTACTCAGCTGGTGGATCTATACACATGAGGAAGACAATTGAAGAGGCTCAAGAACTCATACATACGGTTGCTAGAAATCAACATCTGTACTCAAGTAGTGAGTCCTCCATAAAAGAAGAGGCTAGGACAGTAACTACTGATCCTAATCCTCAAGAATAGATTATTGAACTTAATCAGCAATTACTCCTTTGACAAAATAATTAGCAGAATTTAAAGAGATGCTCCAAGACACTAAAAATGCTAACAAGAATATGGAAGCACAATTGAATCAGACAAGACAGCAGCTATCTAAATAGATAACAGAAGTATGCCAAGATATCCAATTAAGGAGCGGGAAGGCATTGAATAAATCAGCTCAAAGTAGCAAAAAGCCAAGAAAGGAACAACTGACAGAGGATGACCAAACCACTGCCCAAAATCCCTCTGAGGACAGCAAGAGCCCAGAGAGGAATAATTCTGGCGTTCAAACACTAGAAAAGGGTGAAAGATTGGGGTCAAACGCCTAGTGGATGCCAACTTCTGGCGTTCAAATGCCAGAAAAGGGAGAAAAGTTGGCGTTGAACACCCATTTCTTGCCCAGTTCTGGTGTTTAAACGCCAGAAAATGGTGGGAAGCTGGCGTTAAATGCCCATCCAGTACCCAATCCTGCAGTTCAAACGCCAATGAGGGATCAGACACCTGCAAGTGCTGATAGTAACCCCTCTAAGAAGGCTTCTCCAACCAACTCTGTAGGGAATAAATCTTCAACAACTAAGGTTGAAGAATACAAAGCCAAGATGCCTTATCCTCAGAAACTCCACCAAGCAGAACATGATAAACAATTTGCCCACTTTGCAGACTATCTCAGGACTCTTGAGATAAAGATCCCGTTTGCAGAGGCACTTGAGCAAATACCCTCTTATGCTAAGTTTATGAAAGAGATCTTAAGTCATAAGAAGGATTGGAGAGAAACTGAAAAGGTGTTTCTCACTGAAGAATGCAGTGCAGTCATTCTGAAAAGCTTAACAGAGAAGCTTCAGGATGCAGGAAGCTTTATGATACCATGCACATTAGAAGGTGCTTGTACCAAGACAGCTCTATGTGACCTTGGGGCAAGTATCAATCTAATCCCTGCATCCACTATCAGAAAGCTTGGCTTGACTGAAGAAGTCAAACCAACCCGGATATGTCTTCAACTTGCTGATGGCCCTATTAAATATCCATCAGGCATAATTGAGGACATGATTGTCAAGGTTGGGCCATTTGCCTTTCCCACTGACTTTGTAGTGCTGAAGATGGAGGAGCACAAGAATGCAACTCTCATTCTAGGAAGACCTTTCCTAGCAACTGAACGAACTCTTATTGATGTACAAAAAGGGGAAGTGACCCTGAGAGTCAATGAGGATGAGTTCAAGTTAAATGTTGTCAAAGCTATGCAGCATCTAGATGCATCAAATGACTGCATGAGCATTGATATTATTGACTCCCTGGTGGAAGAGGTCAATATGACTGAGAGTCTCGAATCAGAACTAGAGGACATCTTTAAAGATGTTCAGCCTGATTTGGAGGAATAAGAGGAAATAAAAGAACCTCTGAAAATCCCTCAGGAAGAGGAGAAATCTCCTAAACCCGAGCTCAAACCACTACCACCATCCTTGAAATATGCATTTCTGGGAGAAGGTGACACTTTTCTAGTGATCATAAGCTCTGCTTTAAATCCACAGGAAGAGAAAGCACTAATTCAAGTGCTAAGGACACACAAGACAGCTCTTAGGTGGTCCATAAGTGATCTTAAGGGCATTTACCCAGCAAGATGCATGCACAAGATCCTATTGGAGGATGATGCTAAGTCAGTGGTTCAACCACAGAGGCAGCTAAATCCAGCCATGAAGGAAGTGGTGCAGAAAGAGGTCACTAAGTTACTAGAGGCTGGGATTTTTTATCCTATTTCTGATAGCCCCTAGGTGAGACCTATCCATGTTGTCCCTAAGAAGGGAGGAATGACAGTAGTTCATAATGAAAAGAATGAACTGGTTCCTACAAGAATAGTTACAGGGTGACGTATGTGTATTGACTATAGAAGGCTCAATACAGCCACCAGAAAGGATCATTTTCCTTTACCATTCATAGACCAGATGCTAGAGAGACTAGCAGGTCATGAATACTACTGCTTTTTGGATGGCTATTCAGGATACAACCAAATTGCAGTAGATCCTCAGGACCAAGAGAAAACACCATTCACATGTCCTTCTGGAGTATTTGCTTACAGAAGGATGCCCTTTGGTCTATGCAATGCACCTGCAACCTTTCAGAGGTGCATGCTCTCTATCTTCTCTGATATGGTAGAGAAATTTCTGGAAGTCTTCATGGATGACTTTTCAGTATTTGGAGACTCATTCAGCTCCTGTCTTGACCATTTAGCACTTGTTCTGAGAAGATGCCAAGAGACCAACCTAGTTTTAAACTGGGAAAAATGTCACTTTATGGTGATTGAAGGAATTGTCCTTGGGCATAAAATTTCAAACAAGGGAATAGATGTGGATCAAGCTAAGGTAGAGGTAATTGAAAAATTACCACTACCTGCCAATGTAAAGGCAAACAGAAGCTTTCTGGGACATGCAGGATTCTACAGGAGGTTTATAAAGGATTTTTCAAAAATTGCAAAACCTCTGAGCAATCTGCTAGCTGCTGACACGCCATTTGTGTTTGACATAGAGTGTCTGCAAGCATTTGAAACCCTGAAAGCTAAGCTGGTCACAGCACCAGTCATCTCTGTACCAGATTGGACATTACCATTTAAACTAATCTGTGATGCCAGTAACCATGCCATTGGTGTAGTGTTGGGATAGAGGCATAATAAGCTTCTGCACGTCATTTACTATGCTAGCCGTGTTCTAAATGATGCACAGAAGAATTACACAACCACAGAAAAAGAGTTACTTGCAGTGATTTATGCCATTGACAAGTTTAGATCCTATTTAGTAGGTTCAAAAGTGATTGTGTAGCCTGACCATGCTGCTCTTAAATACCTACTCATAAAGCAGGATTCAAAACCCATACTCATAAGATGGGTGTTGCTTCTGCAAGAGTTTGATATAGAAATAAGAGACAGAAAAGAGACAGAGAACCAGGTAGCTGATCACCTGTCCCGGATAGAACTAGTAGCAGGAGCGTCCCTCCCTCCTACTGAGATCTCTGAAACCTTTCCGGATGAGAAACTCTTCGCCATTCAGAAAGCACCATGGTTTGCAGACATTGCGAATTATAAAGCTGTGAGGTTCATACCCAAAGAGTACAGCAGGGTGCAGACGAAAAAACTAATTTCAAATGCAAAGTACTACTTATGGGATGAACCATATATCTTTAAGAGATGTGCAGACGGAATGATCCGCAGATGCATACCCAGAGAAGAGGCACAAAAGATCCTATGGCACTGCCATGGATCACAGTATGGAGGACATTTTGGAGGTGAGCGAATAGCCACTAAGGTCCTCCAATGTGGCTTCTACTGGCCTACTCTCTATAGAGATGCCTGAGAGTTTGTGCGTAACTGTGACAGTTGCCAAAGAGCTGGCAACTTGCCTCATGGTTATGCCATGCCTCAACAAGGGATCTTAGAGATTGAGTTGTTTGATGTATGGGGTATTGACTTCATGGGTCCCTTCCCACCATCATACTCAAATACTTACATTCTGGTGGCAGTAGACTATGTATCTAAATGGGTAGAAGCAATTGCCACACCCACTAATGATACTAAGACCGTATTGAAATTCCTCCATAAATATATCTTCAGCAGATTTGGCATCCCCAGAGTACTAATCAGTGACGGGGGCACTCATTTCTGCAATAAACAGCTATACTCTGCTATGGTCCGATATGGAATTAGCCACAAAGTAGCAACTCCATATCACCCACAGACAAATGGGCAGGCTGAAGTCTCTAATAGAGAACTAAAAAGAATCCTGGAACGGACTGTAATTGCCTGTAGAAAGGATTGGGCAAAAAGATTGGATGATGCTCTGTGGGCATACAGAACAGCATTCAAGACTCCTATAGGAACCTCTCCATACCAGCTTGTGTATGGCAAGGCCTGTCATCTGCCCGTGGAACTAGAACATAAAGCCTATTGGGCAACCAGATTCCTAAACCTGGATGTTAAGTTAGCTGGAGAGAAAAGATTGCTCCAGCTGAATGAGCTAGAGGAATTCAGACTCAATGCTTTTGAAAATGCAAAAATTTATAAGGAGAAAGCAAAAAGGTAGCATGACAAGAAACTGTCATCTAGAGTCTTTGAAACAGGACAGAAAGTTCTACTGTTTAACTCTAGGCTCAGATTATTCTCCGGGAAATTGAAATCCCGGTAGAGGGGACAATATGTGATTACAAGTGTGTCACCATATGGACATGTTGAGCTTCAGGATATTGACTCTGACAAAAAATTCATTGTTAATGGACAGAGGATCAAACATTATCTTGAAAGTAATTTTGAGCAAGAATGCTCAAACCTGAGACTAGACTAAAAGCTCAGTCAAGGTCCAGCTAAAGACAATAAAGAAACGCTTATTAGGAGGCAACCCAATGGTCTTTAATTATATATATTTATCTTCCATTGTTATCTTATATTTTCTTTAGGTTGATCATCATGTGGAGTCACAAAAACAACTGAAAAAGCAAAAACAGAATGAAAAATAGCATTAAAAATAGCACACCTTGGAGGAGAATCTTACTGGCGTTTAAACGCCAGTAAGGGTAGCAGAATGGGTGTTAAACGCCCAGTCTGGCACCATTCTGGGTGTTTAACGCCAGAAAGGGGCACAGAACTGGCGTTTAACGCCAGAAATGGGCACAGAGTTGGCGTTAAACGCCAGAAAGGGGAGAAAAGCTGGTGTTAAACGCCTGAAATGGGCAGCAACCTGGCGTTAACCGCCCGAAATGGGCAGCAACCTGGCGTTTAACGCCAGGATTGGCAATCAAGGGGGCGTTTACATGCCACATGGTGCAGGGATGGGAAATCATTGACACCTCAGGATCTGTGGACCCCACAGGATCCCCACCTACCTCAACTCTATCTATCTCTTCTTCACACCTTCCGATAACACCCTTTTTCTTCTTTTGCTCGAGGACGAGTAAACCTTCTAAGTTTGGTGTGGTAAAAGCGTTGCTTTTTGTTTTTTCATAACCATTTATGGCACCTAAGGCCGGAGAAACCTCTAGGAAGAGGAAAGAGAAGGCAATTGCTTCCAACTCTGAGTCATGAGAGATGGTGAGATTCATCTCAAAAGCCCATCACTAGAAAGAGGATGGAGCAAACAAGAGAGCCCACTCATGGACCTCAACAAAAGCAACCCATTATCCTCCATGAAATCAGAGAGGAGCAACAAAGGCAAGGAAGAGACATTGAGGAGCTCAAGCACTCTGTAGGATCTTCAAGAAGGAGAACTAGATGCCATCACTAAAGTGGACCCGTTCTTTAATTTTCTTGTTCTTATTTTTCTATTTTTCAAATTTTTATGCTTTATGTTTATCTATGTTTGTGTCTTTATTACATGATCATTAGTGTCTTAGTGTCTATGTCTTAAAGCTATGAATGTCCTATGAATCCATCACCTTTCTTAAATAAAAAGTGTTTTAAATTGAAAAAGAAAAAGAAGGGCATGAATTGCGAATTTTAAAACAAATTAATTATTTTGATGTTGTGGCAATACTTTTTGTTTTTCTGAATGAATGCTTGAACAGTGCATATTTTTGAATTTATTGTTTATGAATGTTAAAATTGTTGGCTCTTGAAAGAATAATGGAAAAGGAGAAATGTTATTGATAATCTGAAAAATCATATAATTCATTCTTAAAGCAAGAAAAAGCAGTGAAAGACTTGCAGAAAAAAAATATATATGCAAAAAAAAAAAGCAAGCAGAAAAAGCCAATAGCCCTTTAAACAAAAAGGCAAGGGTAAAATAAAAAGGATCGAAGGCTTTGAGCATCAGTGGATAGGAGGGCCTAAAGGAATAAAATCCTGGCCTAAGCGGATAAACCAAGCTGTCCCTAACCATGTGCTTGTGGCGTGAAGGTGTCAAGTAAAAACTTGAGACTGAGCGGTTAAAGTCGTGGTCCAAAGGAAAAAGAGTGTGCTTAAGAGCTCTGGACACCTCTAATTGGGGACTTTAGCAAAGCTGAGTCACAATCTGAAAAGGTTCACCCAGTTATGTGTCTGTGGGATTTATGTATCCGGTAGTAATATTGGAAAACAAAATGCTTAGGGTCACGGCCAAGACTCACAAAGTAACTGTGTTCAAGAATCAACATAATGTACTAGGAGAATCAATAACACTATCTGAATTCTGAGTTCCTATAGATGCCAATCATTCTGAACTTTAAAGGAAAAAGTGAGATGCCAAAACTGTTCAGAAGCAAAAAGCTAATAGCCCTGCTCATCTAATTAAGACTGATCTTCATAGATGTTTTTGGAATTCATTGTATATTCTCTTCTTTTTATCCTATTTGATTTTTAATTGCTTGGGGACAAGCAACAATTTAAGTTTGGTGTTGTGATGAGTGGATAATTTATACGCTTTTTGGCATTATTTTTAGTATGTTTTTAGTATATTTTAGTTAGTTTTTATTATGTTTTTATTAGTTTTTAAATAAAAATCACATTTCTGAACTTTAATATGAGTTTGTGTATTTTTCTATGATTTCAAGTATTTTCTGGTTGAAATTGAGGGACCTGAGCAAAAATCTGATTCAGAGGCTGAAAAAGGAATGCAGATGCTGCTGGATTCTGACCTCCCTACACTCAAAGTGGATTTTCTAGAGCTACAGAAGCCCAATCGGCACGCTCTCAATTGCGTTGAAAAGTAAACATCCTGGGCTTTCCAACAATATATAATAGTCCATACTTTTCCTGAGATATGATGGCCCAAATCGGCGTTCCAATTCAGCATAGAAATTCTGGCGTCAAAACGCCAGAACTGGCATGAAAGCTGGAGTTAAACGCCCAAACTAGCACAAAAGCTGGCGTTTAACTCCAAGAAAGGTCTCTACACGTGAAAGCTTCAATGCTCAGCCCAAGCACACACCAAGCGGGCCCCAGAAGTGGATTTTTACACTAACCATTCTAGCTTACTCATTTTCTGTAACCCTAGGTCACTAGTTTATTATAAAAACTACTTTTAGTGATTCATCTTGTACCTGATGACATTCTACACGTTTCATATTGTATCTTCTACAGTATGAGTCTCTAAACCCCATGGTTGGGGGTGAGGAGCTCTGCTGTGTTTTGATGAATTAATTCAATTACTACTGTTTTCCATTCTATCACACTTGTTTCTATTCTAAGATATTCACTCGCACTTCAACCTGATGAATGTGATGATCCGTGACACTCATCATTATTCTCACCTATGAACGCGTGCCTAACAACCACCTCTGTTCTAACTGCAATAGCTTGAGTGCATATCTCTTGGGTTTCTAATCTAAGATTAGAACCTTCGTGGTATAAGCTAGAATTATTGGCGGCCATTCCTGAGATCCGAAAAGTCTAAACCTTGTCTATGGTATTCCGAGTAGGATCTGGGAAGGGATGACTGTGACGAGCTTCAAACTCACGAGTGCTGAGCGTAGTGACAGACGCAAAAGGATCAATGGATCCTATTCCAACATGAGTGAGAACCGACAGATGATTAGCCGTGCGGTGACAACGCATTTGGACCATTTTCACTGAGAGGACGGATGGTAGCTATTGACAACGGTGATCTACCAACATACAGCTTGCCATGGAAGGAGCCTTGCGTGCATGAAGAAGAAGACAATAGGAAAGCAGAGATTCAGAAGATAGAGCATCTCCAAAACCTCAACCTGTTCTCCATTACTGCATAACAAGTATTTATTTCATGTTCTTTTACTTTTTACAATCAAATCTGAGTATTATTGGTATCCTGACTAAGAGTTACAAGATAACCATAGCTTGCTTCAAGCCAACAATCTCCGTGGGATCGACCCTTACTCACGTAAGGTATTACTTGGACGACCGAGTACACTTGCTGGTTAGTTGTGAGGAGTTGCAAAAGTGTGATTGTAATTTCATGCACCAAAAACGTAAAACATGCAAATTGTATGAATAAGTGTGAGAATAATGGGTAAAATCCACTAGATTAAGCACAGGATAAACCCTAAAAATGGGGTTTATCAATAGGCTAACTATTCATACCGAAATTTACATAAGCTATAAATACATATGTTAGACAGAAAAACTAGAGCAAAGTAAAGAGACAAAGAGAAAATAGTAATCAGACCAGAGTAAAGAGACAAAGAGAAAAGAGTAATATGACTAAGAGAATAGAGGAAAAGAGTATAAAAATAAAGAGTTAAGCCTTGTGGTATGATATTCTATTGTATATTCATCTGTTGCTTTTTTGTTGGCCTTAGAGGTCCTGTAGGCCCAAGTTCACCTACAGTAAGTTGTTATTCACATAGGCCGAAGTTCACCTACAGTGAAAATGAATTGTGTAACTCAGGGTTTTGCTCCTGTAGACCGAAGTTGACCTACAGAGAGTTGTGATTCCTGTAAGCCGAAGTTCACTTACAGGAGCGCTATTTCTATAAACCGAAGTTCACTTATAGGGGCGCCATTTTTGTAAGCCGAAGTTCACTTACAGGGGTGCCATTTCTATAGGCCAAAGTTCACCTACAAAAAGTTATTGTGTTGTGTTTAGACTATTCTTGTAAGCCGAAGCTCACTTATAGGAGTGCTTTTCCTGTAGGCTAAAGTTCACCTACAGAGATAAAGCCATATCTAGGACTAGTTCCTAGGTAATGTCGGGCTGCAGAGTGTAAACCGACACGTGAGCTCATGGCCTGCATAAGACAGACATGCATCATATTTGGTTGTGCATTTCCTCTGTTCTGATTGTTGAATGAATGTATGCTTTGTTTGTTTGTATTCTATTCTCTGTGTTTGTGTTTTATTTTCTTGTATTCTTTTGTTCGTGTTTTGCTTCCTGTTTTCTCTATTTTTTCTATTTATCTGTTTCTTCTATTTACTGCTTCTCTATATTTTGCTATTTGTCTACTAAATAACATAGAATTAATGTACTTAACTAATAACCCTTGCCCTACTAAGAACTCTCCAGTTCTTACCCATTCTCTCTCCCTTCCCCCTTCAGACGGAAGCAAGAATACCCTTATGTAGTTTGTTGATGATTGTTTCGCAAAGAGGATTCCACTCTAGGTAGTCTTCTGAGTCTAGAGTGAACATCGTTATCTGTTTATATGTATATACTGTGAGACCAGCCAATGTCTACACCCCGTTCGTATGTGAACTTTATCCTAAATCCTATGTACGAGACTCCTGTTATGTGGCTACATGCTGAGGTACCAGAGAGATGTCATTTGGAAATGTTTGATCATGCAGAGGAGTAGTAGATGATGTTTGACCTTTTAATGACGTTCCACTTAACTTGAGTTTTGAAGACTTAGAACGTACTTTCCCTCGCTTTAGTAGTTTAGAGGGACTAGGTGAGTATAAAGTCTAGGCTAGCCTGGGCGCCAGCTTTGGGACTTCTTGAACAGGTCAGGACCTGGGATGTTGTATGTATATATATGTATATAGTTATTATCTAGCTATATCTAGGGGTGTTCTAACTAAAGATCTTTACTCTAATAAGGGTTGGATAACTGAATGTTGTTAACTGCTTAAGATGTATGTAAGTGTGATTGTTTATAACTGTTGTATATGTTATCATTTGTGAATTGATTATGAATGACTCTATTTATTAATACAAATGTTTTGAAAAAAAAAGTACCTCGTAAAATAACTACGCTTTTAACAACGAATTAGGCTCATATAATTAAATAATAGATAATAATTTGGAAGACAAGTTGGTGATGCTCAGTTTTCGGTATGATATAGACATACTGAAAACTGGGTCGTTACAGCACACACCCTCAGGAGCATCAACTTCATATCGTCTTCGTAAATGAAGGTGGCGGAGCCTATTTGGAGTCCGTCTGCGATGGTAACCCCTGAAAACGAGAAGTTAAAAGGAGCGCAGGATGGATAGGTAACTAGGGTGCATGGTGTACACAAGTTAATGCAATAAGGTGTTGGACATAGTTCCCAATTTACGTACCAGTTATTTTCGACAAGTGATCCCCCACACCTCCTATTTGGAAACCGTTTGAACTTGCATCCATGGCACAATGTAAGGAAGTGTTTTATCTTTTCATGGGATAATGATGGTAGTGAGATGCGTGTGTAGTAACAGAAATAACATAATCACAAGGATAAAATGGAGATTTCCAGTCAGCCGCGTGCCCTTCTGCATCCCAACACAGACCTAACTTTACCTACCCCGCAGACGTTCTTTCAGTGTCCCTTTCAGCAGGATTTTGGCTATAATCTCACCATTGATACGACCCTAGCCGTATGATTTTTTGAAAACCGATGTACCCATCACGTCAATGGGGCTGACTGCAACTCCAGCCAAATAACACTACTGACAGATGCACAACCAAGGGATGTTATATTGGTAAGATTTTTCTCTTTAATATCACCTCGTTGTGAGTATAGCCTACCAACAACAAACATCGGGGGTCAAATTTAGAAGAGGGATTTGGTTGTCACAAGTTCAACCCCAATAGAAATAACTGAAGTATTCAAACCTCGGGTCGTCTCACGAAGAATGGGCAAACATGTGCTTCGACATTGGTTAGAAATCCGGGGTTGAGAGTTATGAGCATGAAAATAAATGGAAAACTTAACAAGCAAGTAATCTTAAATTGCAATAATCGAATTCAACTACGTAAGCAAAAACTAAGCAATTCCAATGAGCAAGCAATATTCTACTTAATTCTTCCTTAAGCTAAATGAATAACTATGACTAAGACACTTGAATTTGGAAATCGGTTTTCAAATATGAATGATAAAAACAACTCTTGGCTAGGCATGGGAATTGGGGTCACAATCCTTATCCAACACTTCATCTTGACAATTATGAGGAACCAAGCTCATTAAGTCTACTCCCAAGTCTTAAGTGCGTGATATCTACTCCTAGACTTGAAGTACGTCAAATGGCCCTGGCCACATCAACCCATAAGTCCCAACCTACCTACTAATTAGATTAGTAGTGGGTTGGCGTTAATGAGTATCAAATTGACCACCTAGGGCTCCCAAATCATCAAATCCATTAGACCCAATGACTCAAGTTTACCCAATTCCCTTGACTTAGGCCAAGAGTGAGAAAGAACTACTCCATAATCAAAGTAAACAATTCATCAAACACTTGGTAAGCGCTAACAAAAGACATGTTCAAAATAGTAATTAAATTGAATTCTACAAATACCCACTAACAATGATCAACATACAATCAAACAATCAACAAGATTAAACATAGAAATCATCAATGTGACATCAACAAAACAAGATTCACAACATTCATGAATTGGGTAAAATAACAATTGACAAGAATCATAAAACTATCACTAGATGTAAGTAAGATTGTAGCAAGGAAATTAAATTGAACAATTAAAACTGTAATCAACAAAATCCAATTCACAAATCAACAAGGAAAAATCAAAATAGAAACTAGATCTAGAGAGGAACAAGGGTTTCTCTCTCTAGAATCACCAAAGAACCAAAAAACTCTCAAAATTATGTCCTAGTCTCCAAATGAGTCATCCCCCCCTTTCCCCTTAAGCATCCTTGGGTCTTTTCCATGCAGAAACAGCTTGAAATTGGGCCTCCTTGGCCTCAGAAATCGCCAGGCATGATTTCACTTAATGAGGTCACGTGCAGCTTCCCACACGTGCGCACCAGTTGCGCGTGTGCGTCGATAGAAATCTTCCAATCTGCACGGATGCGTCCATCCTTGCGCGCCGCTTCTAGCCAGTCCCATCCACGCGAGCGCGTGGAGTGCGCGGGCGCGCCGATGCTTCTGCTCCCAAGAATTCAATTCTTCATGCTCCTCCCTTTTTGTACATGCTTTCTCCTTCTCTTCTGAATCAATCCTAACCTATAATTCCTGAAATTACTCAACAAAGATATCACGGCATCGAATGACAATAGAAGAGGGTTGAAATATGGCAAATTTAAGGTAAAACAAGCATGTTTTTCATCATAGAGCAATATTGGGAAGTGAACACAAAACCATGCATTTCTTGTGAATAAGTGTGAGAAATATTGATAAAATCCCCCAGAATAAGCACAAGATAAACCACGAAATCGGGGTTTATCAACTACTCCTGGGCTGTGAGGGAAATTTCCATCTACTATGGGGATTTCTAGTCAGACGCGTATCCTTCTGCAACCCAACGCAGACCTAACTTTACCTACCCTGCAGACGTCCTTTCGGTGTCCCTTTCAGCAGGATTTTGACTATAATCTCATCATTGATATGACCCTGGCCGTCTGATTTTGTAAAAATTGATGTACCCATCACGTCGATTGGGCTGACTGTAAATCCAGCCAAATAACACTACTCCTGGGCTATGAGGGAAATTTGCATTCAATTATGGAAGCAATCTACAATATCAGGACACGGAAACCGGCCCAGTTGAGGTTACTTGCAGGCAGGTCCATGTCTTATCTAAAAGATTACGTAAGCCGGTCTTATCCAAAAGTTTTGAATGCTTTCCATGGTTTAATGTCAAAAACATATTTCTTTAAATTTTTGCATTATAACTGTTGAAAAATGAATGGTTTTAGAGATAAATTACGTGTTTAAGAGGTTCACAGTTAACGTGTAAGGTATACTAATTTTGTATCATTTTTGTTTTTTAAAAAAGAAATCGCAGTTATGTAGATGATAAACCACTATTTTATGGGTTTTTTTGTATTGAATTAAGTGAATTTTGTCAACTATTCTCACACTTAGTCATATAAATTGCATTGTTTTGTGAATCCTTCCTAATTTGTGCTTAAGAGTGAAAACATGCTTCCTAGGCCTTAAAATTGCTAAATTTTAATCCTCTCTTATTACCGTTTGATGTCGTGATATGTTTGTTGAGTAATCTCAGGGTTATAGGGTAGAAATGGCATAGAGGATGGAAAGGAAGCATGCAAAGGTGGAAGCAACACAAGGAATTGAAGATCTGGAATCCAAAACCGAAGCATACGCGTGGTTGACGCGTACGCGTGATCAAGCCATTTTTCAACCGATGGGTACGCGTGACTGATGCATATGCATGGTCAGTGCATTGTCCAAGCGACGCGTAGGCGTGACAAGCGGCACATGCCTCATTAAAGAGAAAATGATGGGGCAATTTTTGAGCTAATTTTTGGCCCAGTTTCGAGCCCAAATTGAGGATAAAATGCTGGGAATGAAGGGGAATGGCATACACTCATTACACACTTTAGTTTCAGTTTTAGTTTGAATTCTTGAGAGAAAAACTCTCACTTCTGTCTAGGTTTTAGTGTTCTTCAATTCAATTTCACTTGGTTCCTTTGGTTAGATCTGTGTTAATTCTAATTTTAGATTTCTTTAATGTGTAGTTTCCCTCTTCTAATTTTATTTAGTGTTCTTATTATTCTAGTTATTTTGGATCTTGAATTTGGATCTTGTTGAGATTGATTTCTATTAATGTATTCAGGAATTTCATGTTAATTGTTGTTAATTGCTTTATTATTGTTAGTTGTTTGTAGTGGATAGCTTTAATTTAAATTATCTTCTCAATTTTATAATGTCTTTCATTTGTGCTCACCAAGTGTTTGAGGAAATGTCACTTATGGCTATGGAGTAGATTTCCACTCTTGGCTTGGGAGTTGAATAATTGGAGACTCTTGAATTGTCAAAGTCTTTTGTTGATTGATAATTGGATGTTGCTAGTTGACTTGAATGCCACCAAAACTAGTCTTTCATTAGGATTTGATTAGCACGTGTGGATTAGAGTCAATTGCACCCACTTGACTTTCCTTCATAGTTAAAGGTTAACTAAGTAGAGCAATGGACAATTCTTGTCACAATTGATGATGATAATGAGGATAGGAATTCCAATTCTCACCCCTAGCTAAGGTTTCTACATTGATTGATTGTTATTCATCCTTGCTAGCATGATCTTTTAACTTCCTTATTTTAATTGATAGTGTTAATTGCTTTAATTTCTAGTCATTTTCTTTTCTTGCATTCAACTCCAAAAACCCCAAGAGAACCCCTAACCAATGATGTACATCTCATTGCAACTCCTAAGGAAAACGACCCAGGATTCTACTCCCGGTTATTGATTTTATTGTTGTGACACATTTTCTAACTTTGACTAGAGGATAGATTGTTAGTTTAAACTATGCTTACAACAGAATTCTTTTAGTAAATTTTATACTAACATTTATCCTCATGTTAGTAGATTAAAGAAAATGTTGTTAGTCTTGTTAAAAACATTTTATCCGTGTTGAATAACCTATTACTTTTTAAATTTTAAGGTTTACTATTAAAACTGATGTAACAATTGTGTAGTAGTAGCAAGGTCACCAATTTTACCGTGTTTAAAAGGTGTGGTTAAGGTGACTTAAGTATAAATTTTTGGTTGCCAACCAGTATAAGAAGGGCATGGCGTAATTCCTGTTGGAGTCTGAGGTTGGAGTTAATGACATGGTTGACGCCGGAGCAGCCGGTGAGTGAAAGTTTTGGATGGATGGCAATCGGATGAGCTCGTTGGCCAAACCATGGGGATAAACACAGCCTAACTTACGGCATCTTCGTTGGTCCTGGAGGATCAGTCAGGAACTAGGTCCGATTTGTTGGGTTTTTGCTCGGGTCGTCTTCATTGGGCCAAGCCCAACACCCAGAGGACAATCCCAAGTGAGTTTAGAACCTCACAAGCACCGGAGAAAGGATAAATAACCTAACCATAATTCAACGTAAGCCGATTCGGAATCCTCAAACCCTGCTTCGTTATGAAACCTTCCGATATCCATGGTAATCCATCGGACCTGTCTTCTTGCAAGTTATTTACATTCCATTTTGATATTGGAATTGGTAGAGTTCATGAATTATCTTATCACTTTGGCCCTATGTGCTCGTACACGTTCTTGAAAGTTGATTCACCTTTGACCAAGTAGATAGAAGCATTTGCATTAGTTGCATCCATGTGGGTAAATTGCATTTCATAAACCTCATTCTCCTATGTTTTTTGGTCTTTTAATTTTTAGCATGAGAACATGCTTGGTTTAAGTGTGGAGAGGTTTGATAAACCCTAATTATGTGGTTTATCTTGTGTAGAATTTAGGGGGTTTTATCAATATTTTCCGCACTTATTCATATAAATTGGATGGTTTTGTGTTTCCTTCCTAATTTTGCTTCATGGATTAAAACATGCTTCTTTAACCTTAAAAATGCTATATTTTAATCCTCTTCTATTACCATTCGATGTCGTGATATGTTTGTTAAGTGGATTCGGGATTTATAGGGCAAGAATGGTCTAGAAGATGGAAAAGAAGCATGCACAAGTGGAAGGGACATGAAGAATGAAGCTTTGGAGAATTAGAGGCGACGCTAACGCGTGGATTCGTGCAGCAGTGACCGACGCGTACGCATGCTCGACGCGTATGCGTGGCTCGTAGAACTCAGATGACGTGCACGCGTGGCTGACACGCACGCGTGACGCCCAGTATGTGACTTCATTAATGAAATCGTGGCTGGTGATTTCTGAGAGGCTCCAGGCCCAAATCCAACTTGATTCTGCATGGAAAAGACCCAGGAATTGATGGAGAAAAGGGGGGATCCAATCATTCACACAATACACATAATTCTAGCTAGTTTTTGGTTCTTGTTTTCTAGGGAGAGAAACTCTTACTTCTCTCTAGATTTAGTTTGTTTTGATTTTTCTTTGTTAAAATTCTAAATTGGGTCTTGTTAATTTTAGTTTCAATTACTTAATTTGAGTTCTCTAGTTATAATTTTTTGTAGATCTTGTGTTGAATTTATATTTGCTTGTTATTTCCCTTTTCTTCTCATTTTATGAACTTTGTGGATCTTGAATTTCTATTAGTGCATTGATCTTATCTATGATTGATAGTGTTATTTGAGTTGTTTTCTATTGATAATTGTTAGTGGGTATTTGTGACTTCCAATTAATTTGCAATTTGAATATGTCTTTTGTTAATGCATACCATGTGTTAATGAAATGTTTTCTTTGATTATGGAATAGTGATGAACGAGATTTTTGCTAGTAAAGAATTTCACAATAAATTCCCATTGCAAGTATAGTTTCTAAACCAACAATAATCCTTTCAAACTAAAATTTTGTTGTCACTAAAACAAACCCAATAAAATTAAACCAAAGTATTTAAACCTCGAGTCGTCTCTTATGAAATTGCAGGGAGGTGTGTTACTTATAATTGGTTATGAGATTGTATCTTTTTGGGTTTTTGAAATAAGGAATAAGGAAAGTAAATGACAAGAAAGTAAACTAATAGCTTAGAAAGCTCTTGGCAAGGTATGAGAATTAGAAGTCCTATCCTAGCTATCCTTATTAATTGCGACATCAGTTGTCCATTACTCCCACTTAGTTAACCTCTAACTATGAAGGGAAGTCAAGTGGATGAATCAATTTGATTCCTCAAGTCTAGTCAACTCCTAAGGAAAGACTAGCTTTAGAGGGATCCAAATTAACTAGCAACTTTCAATTATCAATCAACAAAGGAGTTTGATAACTCAAGAGTCTCCAATTACTCAACCATAGCCAAGAATATAAAAATCTAACTTAAAATCCTCCTAAGAATTTTATCGAACACTTGGAAGGCACACTATAAAAGCATAGAAAAGCAATAAGAGATAATAAAATCCAAGCAAGCAATTGCAAGCATCAATAACACAAATTAAAGAAAGCAATCATAAATATGAAATACCTCAAATTGCATTAACTAGAAAATCAAATCTAACATGAGAAAGTTGTATGATATAATGAATGATTGATTCCCCCACTCTGCAGCCTCTATTCTGTGTTCTCAGGCTTAGAACTGGGCCCAAATGGAGCCCATAAATTGCCCCCAGTGCTTTCTACAATTTCTGCACGTGGCGCATGTCACGCGTATGCGTCGTCCGTACGCGTCGTCAATGCGTAAGCGTCGATTGTCATCTTCGCGTGTCACGCGTACGCGTCAGGTACGCGCACGCGTTGCTGTGCAATCTTGCTTATCACGCGTACACGCCAGGTAAGCGCAAGTGTCGCTATGAAAATCTCCAAATCACGCGCACGCGTGGGCCATGCGTGTGTGTTGATCCTCGCTGGTTATCTCCTTTATTTCTTGTGCTCCTTCCATTTTTGCAAGCTTCCTCTCCATCCTGTAAGCCATTCATGCCCTATACAGCCTGAAAACACTTAACGCATGGATCACGGCATTGAATGGTATAAAGGGAAATTAAAACACATAATTTAAAGGCTTATGAAGCAAGTTTTCAACCACATAACAAAATTGGGAAGGAATTGTAAAATCATGTAATTGTATGAATAAGTGTGCAAAGACTTGATAAAAACCACTCAATTTAGCACAAGATAAACCATAAAATAGTGGTTTATCAATCTCCTTACACTTAAACATTAGCATGTCCTCATGCTAAGCTCAAGGAGACAAAAGGAATGAATGGAGGAAAGTAAGACTCATGAGATGCAACCTATGTATGTGAATGCAATTATATGCTAAGATGTTTCTATCTACTTGGTTAAAAGTAAACAAGTTCTCCAAGACAAACATAAATCAGATTTCACTAATTCAAATCACACAATAAAAGACAAGTAAACTTGTAGGAAGATAGCTCATGAAAGCAGGGAACATAAACTCAAGCATTGAACCCTCACTGGGAGTGTATATGCACTCTAATCTCTCAGTTGTCTAGGGGTCAATCACTCTACTCTTCTCTAGTCATGCTTTCTAAAACTTTGTTCTTCATCTAACCAATCAACAAATATTTAGTGTCCAAATGCAAACATCATGAGGTCTTTCCAAGGTTGTAATGGGGCTAAGGTAAGGGTGAGGATATATGTATGGCAAAGTGAGCTATAATATGAATCTTTGACTAACCTAAGCCCTCACCTAACATACACACACTCTATATATATGAAATTATTCCTAGCTACCCATAATTTCACTTTATTCATCACATACTCATGTATCAAATTTTCTTTAATTTCACCACATATGCATTGATCTTTTATTAAACTTAACATTGGGGTAATTTTGTCTCCTATTTATTTATTTATTTATATTGTAATATTTTAATTATTATTTTTTTTATTTATGAACATGAAAGCAAACATAACATTTCAATGCACATGATTTTTCTGGTCTCACACGAGTTTGCACCCAAATTCTCAATACTTTTGTCAACACAATTTCATCAACCCAAGTTCCCACAATTTTCCACACTTAATTGATACACAATCTCTTTCTTAAGCTAACCAAAGATTCAATTTGGGATAATTAATTGTTTTTCTACTTAAGGCTAGTGATGTGGTAAAATACAGAACAAATGGGGATTAAAAAGCTCAAAGTGGCAAACAAGGATAATTGAAATGGTAGGCTATTTGGGATAAGTGAGCTAATAACAATTAATGGCCTCAATCATATGTATGCATTCAAATACACTAAACAATGGATATATAGAATGGAACAAACTATAGATTACAATCATAAGTTAGAAAACACACAAGAATAAAATATTATGGTTAAATAATGTAACCATATAATTAAGCTCAAAATCTCACAGGTTGTGTGTTCTTAGCCATAAACCATGTTCCAAATTACAATCTTCAAATAAGTTTAACAAAAAAGTTTTAATTTAAAATAGTGAAATGCTATAAAAAGGGTCTTGAATAAGAATTTATCACTCCAACCAAGTAGTGGTAGAAGAACATGCATAAAATCAAACAAACATGCAATCAAACATGCAAATGCAACAACTAATTTAACAAGGAGAATTAAACATTGGTGTTGAAATAGGAAATAACTAACCCACGGAAGTCAGTATCGACCTCCCCGCACTTAAAGATTGCACCATCCTCGATGCATGCTAAGATGTGCAAGTGGACGGGTTGCTCCAACTGATGCTTTTCTCCATAGATTGTGCAGATGGACTTATCTGTCGCCCCATTGAGAAGCTTCTCTTTTCCTTTCTCGGTGGCCATCGTGAAAGAAGAGAAAAGGGAAGAAAGGTGACCCAAAAACAAAGATAGAAAAAAAATAAAATATGGTTGGGTTAATGCCAAATAATGAGAGTCTCAATTACATGGTAGCTACAACATGCAAGTGAGAGAATAGTAGAAGCAAATGGCATATCAATAGTGCAAAAATTGCAACAAAGGGGAAGATATAGTAGGTAATGAGAGACGATATAAATTTATGTCAATACAAAAGGAATACAGGTATCATAAAAGATTGGCATTGACAGATAAATAATATCACCCAACAGTGTAAAACAAGTCACTAAGCACCAAAATAATACTAGAAAAGATACAACAGTTGAATAAGAACATTTAACACCAACAGAGAAAATAATAAACGTAGAAAAGAAAATAAAAACATAAACAAAATTAAAATGCAAGGAAGAAAAGTATGCAAATACAATAAGTAAAACAATTGGAAAGAGAATATGGATGAGAATGTAAAGAAATGAAGAAGAAGAAAGTAAGAAAGGAGGAAGAAAGAGGGAGAAATGATAAGAGAAAACATTGACGGGCGGAAAATTGCCAATTAAGAATTTATAATAAGAACAGCATTGCAAGTACAGTTGTTAACCGACGAAAATTCCGCTTATCAATTTAGAAAGAGTTGCCACAATTTAAGAATAAAATACTGGGAGTAGAATTCCCAGGTCGTCTCCGAACGAGTTGACAAAAGAGTGCTATTTTATTGGTCAGGAATTTTTCCGAGAAATTTTAGAGTTAGAGAACAGAAAAATAAATTATTATAAATTAAAGCAATGAAAATTAATGAGAGAGTTTATATAATTAAAATAAAAGCCTTGACCAGGAGAAGATTAATCGGAAGTTCTATCCTTGTTGGATTTTCTCAAGTATAATAGTAAGAGGTTGTTGTTTTTACTTAGTTAACCCTTACCGAATATAGGAAAGTCAAGTAATTGAGCCAACTGCAATTCACAAGTCCTAATCCTCTCCTATGGAAGGATTAGCATTAGTGACTAGAGAGTTGGCCAACAACTTCCAATTAAAATCAACACTTGAGTATTCCAACTCAAGGGTCTCCTTTTAATCAACTCCCAAGTCAAGTTGGGAGTCTACTCCATTAACATGAATGCCATTTTCATAAACGATAAAAGGGGAAGAAAAGAAGACATGGAAATTCAAATAAAATAATAATAGAAAATTAATTAAAGGTAAAAATAATTCTTTGCATTAATAAATTCCAAAACCATAGATCTCCATATGTAGCAACTGAACAGGGTTAATGGGTGATTAAAAGAGTAAGGGAATAAGGAAACAAACTAGAATGATGGAAACTTCAATGGAGGTAGTAACTCTTCTCAATATCCAAATCAAAAGCATAAAATTCTAAAACTATGAATGTGAAGAAAACCTATAGGAAGAAGTGTTTTTTCTCTTAGCTTCCAAACCAAAACTAAAAACTGTGTAAAAGTACATGTATGTTGAGTCTCTGTTTGTCCCTTGGCTCTAGTCTACGTTTCTGTTGGTGGATCCTCCAAGAGGAAGACCTCTAGCTTTTTATTGTCCTTCATTTTCTCACCATGATATAGCTTCAAGCGGTGTCCATTGACTTTGATGAATCTGGAGCTTGAAGGATGACTCAGGTGGAAGACTCCGTATGGCTCTTCCTTCTCTACTCTATAGGGGCCTTCCCACCTTGATCGCAGCTTGCCTGGCGTGAGCCTCAATCTTGAGTTGTAAAGGAGAACTAGCTCCCCAAGTCTGAACTCTCTTCTCTTGATATGCTTGTCATGCACAGCTTTCACATTCTCCTTGTATAGTTTGGAGTTGTCATATGCTTCGAGTCGAAGGGTCTCCAGTTCTACTAGTTCCAGCTTCCTTTCAGCACCGGCCTTCTTAAATCCCATGTTACAGTCCCTTATAGCCCAGAAAGCCTTGTGTTCCACCTCCACTGGGAGGTGACAAGCCTTTCTGTATACTAGGCAGAAGAGACTCATTCCGATTGGTGTCTTGTATGCTATCCGATAAGCCCAAAGCACATCTACAAGCCTAGTGCTCCAGTCCTTCCTCTGAGGCTTGACTATCTTCTGTAATATGTGCTTTATCCCTCTGTTAGACACCTCGGCTTGCCCATTAGTCTGAGGATGGTAAGCTGTTGCTACCTTGCGCACAATGCCATGTTTCTTCAGTAGACCTGTTAATCTCCTGTTACAAAAGTGAGTGCCTTGATCACTCACGATTGCTCATGGTGATCCAAAGCGACAGATAATGTGGTTTCTAACAAAGGAGACAATAACGTTAGCATCATCAATACCGGTAGGATGTGCTTCTACCCATTTAGAAACATAATCTACAGCTAACAATATGTATAAGAAACCACTAGAGTTTGGAAATGGATCCATGAAGTCAATGCCCCAGACATAAAAAATTTCACAGAATAGCATAAGCTGTTGGGGCATCTCATCCCTCTTGGAGATATTCCCAAACCTTTGGCATGGGGAAAAGATTTACAGAAGGCAGTGGCATCATTAAAAAGAGTGGGCCACCAGAATCTATAGTCTAAAATTTTTTTAGCTGTTCTTTGAGGACCAAAATGTCCACCACTCTCAGAGGAATGGCAGGCCTCTAAAATTGACTGAAATTCTGATTGAGGCACACACCTTCTAATTATCTGGTTAGCACCATACCTCCATAAATATGGGTCATCCCATATATAATATTTGGACTCGCTTTTTAGCTTGTCCCTTTGATGTTTAGTAAAATTGGGAGGGAAGGTATGACTAACTAAATAATTAGCTATGGGTGCATACCAAAGAACTACCTCAGATATTGCATGCAAGCTATCAAATGGAAAAGCATCATTGATAGGAGTGGAGTCATTCTTAATGTGCTCTATGCGACTCAAGTGGTTCGACACTAAATTCTAGGAACCACTCCTATCTTTAATTTCTAAATCAAATTCTTGCAGCAATAATATCCAACGTATTAACCTCGGTTTGGACTCTTTTTTAGCTAATAAATATTTTAGAGCTACATGGTCTGAGTATACTACCACCTTAGTACCAAGTAAATAGGCTCAAAATTTATCCAGAGCAAAAACAATAGCCAGAAGCTCTTTTTCAGTGGTAGTATAATTAGACTGAGCAGCGTCTAAGGTATTAGAAGCATAAGCAATTATGAAAGGGTCCTTACATTTGCGCTGAGCCAGTGTCACTCCTACTGCATGATTAGAGGCATCACACATAATCTCAAATGGCTAGCTCCAGTCTGGTTCTCTCACAATCGGAGCTTGAGTCAAGGCGATCTTCAGCTTATCAAACGCTTCCATGCAGTCCTCACTCACCTCGAACTCAACATCCTTTTGTAGCAGTCTGGATAAAGGCAATGCTACCTTACTGAAGTCCTTGATAAATCTCCGGTAGAAACCTACATGACCAAGGAAAGAATGGACTTCCCCCACGGAGGAGGGGTAAGGTAAACTAGAAATGGACTTACCATAAAATGACATTTTTCAAAATTTAATACAAGGTTTGAACTAACACACATGTCTAATACTCTAGCTAAACTATCCAAGCAAAGGTTAAATGAATCACCATACACACTAAAGTCATCCATGAAAACTTCCATACAGCTCTCAAGAAGATCTAAGAAAATGCTCATCATGCACCTTTGAAACGTAGCCGGTGCATTACATAAGCCAAAATGCATCCTTTTGTATGCATACGTTCCAAAGAGACATGTAAAAGTAGTCTTTTCCTGATCCTCAGGAGCTATATGAATTTGAAAATAGCCAGTGTAACCATCTAGAAAATAGTAGTGTGATTTACTTGACAAGCAATCAAGTATTTGATCGATGAAGGATAGGGGATAGTGATCCTTGTGAGTAGCCTGGTTGAGGCGCCTGTAATCAATGCACACCCTCCAGGAGTTCTGCACACTAGTTGTCAGGAGCTCTCCATGCTCGTTCTTCACTGTAGTGACTCCAGACTTCTTGGGCACCACTTATACTGGGCTGACCCATTCATTATCCGAGATTGGATAGATGATGTCAGCTTCAAGCAGGCTGGTCACTTCCTTCTTGACAACCTCTAGAATGGTGGGGTTCAGTCGCCTTTGAGGTTGACGAATAGGCCTTGCTCCCTCTTCTAAAAATATCCGGTGCTCACAGACTTGAGGGCTGATGCCTACTATATCCGCCAAGCTCCACCCAATTGCTTTCTTGTGTCTTCTCAGCACACTAAGCAGCTGCTCCTCCTGTTGGGAAGTGAGTTCCCTTGCAATAATAACTGGGAGCTTCTGATTATCCTCAAGGTAAGCATACTTGAGGTGGGGTGGAAGGGGCTTCAACTCCATTTTCTGCTCATGGCTAGGCACTTGATCATCTGGAGCTGGTGATGGTGGCAAGGTGTCTTCATCTTGTTCAGAGGGTTTTCCCACACTTGCACCTTGCTCCATGTGCATCTCTTCTACTTCTTCTTGGTGAACTGCAGCTACAGTTTCATCAATGATGTCACACTGAAAGATAGAGTGATCTTCCAGAGGGTGCTTCATGGCTTCATCCAGGTTGAAGCTCATTGCTCTGCCATCTATCTCGAAAGAGTAAGTTCCTGTGAAGGCATCCAACTTGAACCTTGAAGTCTTCAGAAATGGCCTTCCAAGGAGGATGGAAGATGGTCTTCCTGAGTCATTAGGGGGCATCTCCAAGATGTAGAAGTCAATAGGGAATATGAGCCCTTTAATACTCACCAGCACGTCCTCAGCAATTCCTACCACCGAAATTATGCTTTTATCTGCCAAAACAAAACGTGCTGCCGACCTTTTTAAGGGAGGGAGCCTCAAAACATCATATACAGATAATGGCATAATACTCACACATGCACCTAAATCACACATGCAGTCAGAAAATTTTACACCCTCTATAGTAATAGTAACCATGCATTTACCTGGATCGCTGATGAGCGAATAATTTATATCCTTTTTGGCATTGTTTTTACATAGTTTTTAGTATGTTTTAATTACTTTTTATTATATTTTTATTGGTTTTTATTCAAAAATAACATTTTTGGACTTTACTATGAGTTTGTGTATTTTTCTGTGATTTTGGGTATTTTCTGGCTGAAATTGAGGGGCCTGAGCAAAAATCTTATTCAGAGGCTGAAGAAGGACTACAGATGCTGTTGGATTCTAACCTCTCTGCACTCGAAGTGGATTTTCTGGAGCTACAGAAGCTCAATTGGCACGCTCTCAATTGCGTTGGAAAGTAGACATCCTGGGCTTTCTAGAAATATATAATAGTCTCTTCTTTGTCTAAGATTTGATAGCCCAAACTGGCGTCCAAAGACAGCCTAAAACATCTTGGCGTAAAATGCGAAAACTGGCACCAGAATTGGAGTTAAACGCCCAAACTGGCACCAGAATTGGAGTTAAATGCCCAAACTGGCACCAAAGCTGGCGTTTAACTCCAGGAACAGCCTAAGCACGAAAAAGCTTCAATGCTCAGCCCAAGCACACACCAAGTGGGCTCCGGAAGTGGATTTCTGCATTATCTGCACTTAGTTACCCATTTTCTGTAAACCCTAGTTACTAGTTTAGTATAAAATCTACTTTTAGAGATTTATTTTGTGTCTTTTAACCTTTGATCTATCTTGGGAACGTTTAGTCCTTAGACAATGGAGGATGGCCTCACAGCCATGCCTAGACCTTTTTCAGTTATGTATTTTCTACGGTGGAGTTTCTACACCCCATAGATTAAGGTGTGGAGCTCTGCTGTTCTTCATGAATTAATACAAGTACTATTGTTTTTCTATTCAACTCACACCTACTTTTTATCTAAGATATTCACTCACACTTTAACCTGATGAATGTGATGACCCGTGACACTCATCATCATTCTCACTTATGAACGCGTGCCTGACAACCACTTCCGTTCTATCTGCAATAGCTTGAGTGTGTATCTCTTGGCCTCCTGGTTCACGATGCATGGATGCCTCTCCTGACAACAGAGCATTCCATTCCATGAGATCAGAGTCTTCGTGGTATAGGCTAGAATTATTGGCAGCCATTACTGGGATCCAAAAAGTCTAAACCTTGTCTGTGGTATTCCGAGTAGGATTTGGGAAGGGATGACTGTGACGAGCTTCAAACCTGCGAATGTGGGGCACAAGTGATAGTGTGCAAAAGGACAATGGTCTTATTCCGACGCTAGCGGGAACCGACAAATGATTAGCCGTGCGGTGACAGCGCATATGGATTTGTTTTCATTCGAGAGGATCATACATCTTGCTATGGAAGGAGTAACGCATGGTTGGAAGAAGGCAATAGGAAAGCATAGGTTCAGAAGCAACAAAGCATCTCTATATGCTTATCTGAAATTTCCACCAAAGAATTACATAAGTATTTCTATCTTATTTTATATTTTATTTATATTTTAATTATCAAAACCTTATAACCATTTGAATCTGCCTGACTGAGATTTACAAGGATGACCATAGCTTGTTTCAAGCCGACAATCTCCGTGGGATCGACCCTTACTCACGTAAGCTTTATTACTTGGACGACCCGGTGCACTTGCTAGTTAGTTGTGCAGAGTTGTGAAAAAGAGTTGTGATTACGATCGTGCGTACCAAGTTGTTGGCACCATTGAGATCACAATTTCGTGCACCAAGTTTTTGGTACCATTTCCGGGGATTGTTCGAGTTTGGACAACTGACGGTTCATCTTGTTGCTCAGATTAGGTAATTTTATTTTATGTTTAAGCATTTTATTTTTAATTTTATTTTCGAAAAATTTAAAAAAAAAATAAATAAATAATAAATAAAATAAATTATTCTATGTTCTTCAGAATTCTTAAGAATGAATAATTCTAGAGTTTCATCATGATCTGTTGAAGCCTGGTTGGCTGTCAAGCCATGTCTAATTTTTGGACTGAAGCTTTAGACTAACATTGCGTGATTCCTGGAATTCTTATTAAAAATTTTGAAATCCTTATTTCTCTCTTTCCAAATAATTTTCGAAAAATACAAAAAAAATTAATTAATAAAATCATAAAAAAACTAAAAAGAATTTTATGTTTCTTGTTTGAGTCTTGTGTCAAATTTTAAGTTTGGTGTCAATTGCATATTTTTAATTTAACTAAAATTTTCAAAAACTCATGCATGGTGTTCTTCATGATCTTCAAAGTGTTCTTGGTGTTCATCTTGACATTCAAAGTGTTCTTGCATGCATTTTTTGTTTTGATCTTGAATCTTTATGTTTTGTTTCATTTTTTGTGTTTTTCTCTCTCATCATTAAAAATTCAAAAATAAAAAAATATCTTTCCCTTATTCTTCTCATAAATTTCGAAATTTTGGATTGATTGAGTCAAAAAGTTTTAAAAATTTGATTGTTTCTTGTTAGTCAAGTCAAAATTTCAAATTAAAAATTTTATCTTTTTCAAGTCTTTTTCAAAAATCAAATATGTTTCATTTTTTTATGTTTGAAAATTTTAAAATTTGATTTTCAAAATCTTTTTCTTATTTTTATTTCATATTTTCAAAATTAATGCTAACATTTAATGTTTAAATTCAAAAATTTTCAAGTTATTACTTGCCTATTAAGAAAGAATCAATCTTTATATTCTAAAATCATATCTTTTAGTTTCTTATTAGTCAAGTAATCAACTTTAATTTCAAAATTCAAACCTTTTTAATTTCCTTTTCAAATCTCTTTCAAAATGATTTTCAATCATGTCTTTTTCAAAACTTAATTTCAAAATCCCTTTTCTAACTTCTTATCTTTTCAAAAATTAATTTTCAAATCCTTTTCAATTTAACTACTTGACTTTTTGTTTGATTTTAAAAGTTTTCAATTTCAATCATATCTTTTCTCTAAAAATTTGAAAATTAAATAAATTAATTACTATTTCTTATCTTTTTCAAATTTTATTTTATCTCTTCTCTTAATTTTTGAATTCTAACAAATAATTAAAATAAAAACAAAAATAATTTCCTTTTATTTTAATTTAAAATTCAAATTCTCTCCCTCTCATCTCTTTCTATTTATTTATTTAATCACTATCACTTCTCTTCTTCTCAAAATTTGAACCCTCTCCCCCTCTCTGTGTTCGAATTTTTTCTCTTCTCATTCTTCTACTCTTCTCTTCTTCTACTCACATAAAGTAATCTCTATACTGTGACATAGAAGATTCCTATTCTTTTCTGTTCTCTTCGTATGAGCAAGAGCAAGGATAAGAACATTCTTGTTGAAGCTGATCCGGAACCTGAAAGGACTCTAAAGAGGAAGCTAAGAGAAGCTAAAGCAAAATACTCTGGAGAGGATGATAAACCCATATTTTATGATATATTTTGTGCTCAATTTAGGTGATTTATTCAATCCTTCACTCACTTATTCATTTAAATTGTATGGTTTTACTTTCCCTTCCTTATTATGTGATGTATGTGAAAAACATGTTTCCTGTGTTTTAAAAATAATTATTTTAATTACCTTTTATTACCATTCGATGCCATGATTTGTGTGTTAAGTAGTTTCAGATCTCTTAAGGCAGGAATGACTTAAAGGATGGAAAGAAAACATATAAAAATGGAAGGAAAGCACAAAATAGAGTTTTTGAAGAGACTGGCAACGACGCGAACGCATGGACGACGCGGCCGCATGCCCAGCGCGAAAAGGCAATGACGCGAACGCGTGACTGACGCAGATGCGTGCCTTAAGCAAAACGCAGATGACACGTACGCGTGACCGAAGCGAACGCGTGACAAGGAAAACTCCAGATGACGCGACCGCGTGACCCACGCGGACGCGTGACAGACGCCACGCACCAAAAACTGCAGAAAATGCCCCCAGCGATTTCTGAAGCCCTTTCTGGCCCATATCCAAGTTCAAAAAGCACAGATTAGAGGTTATAAAGTGGGGGAATACATCCATTCAAAGGGAGGTCTCCGATTAATTCACTTTTCATACCTTAGATGTAGTTTTTAGAGAGAGAGGTTCTCTCCTCTCTCTTAGGTTTTAGGATTAGGATTCCTCTTAAAGGATTTAGGATTTCAACTCTTCATCAGGTTCAATATTTCTTTTACTTTATATTTCTCTTTTACTTTCAAATACTTTAATGCTCTCATTTAATTACTTATGTTGCCAGATTGGCTTATGAACTCTTTATGTTTAGAATGATTTTCTTTTATTAATGCAATTGAGGTATTTCAGATTTATGATTCTTATTTAGCTTTTTATATTCTTGGCTTTAATTGATTAACTGAAAGCTCTTGAGTTATCAACTTATCGTGATTGGTTGTTATGTCGGCTAATTGACTGGAATTCCACTAACTCTAGTCTTTCCTTAGGAGTTGGCTAGGACTTGGGAATCCTACTAATTAATTCACTTGACTTTCCCTTGCTTTCGCAAAGGTTAACTAAGTGGGATTAACTTCAATTCTCATACGAGTAACTAAGATAGGACTTCTGAATTTTCATACCTTTCCAAGAGTTTATTTTACAGTTATTTATTTATTTTACTTGTCATTTAAATTACTTGTTCCTTACTTTCAAAAATCCCAATTTACAAAACTCATAACCAATAATAAGAACACCTCCCTGCAGTTCCTTGAGAAGACGACCCGAGGTTTAAATACTTCGGTTATCAATTTAAAAAGGGGTTTGTTACTTGTGACAACCAAAACGTTTGTACAAAAGGATTTTCTGTTGGTTTAGAAGCTATACTTACAACGCGATCATATTTTTATATTTCTTTACCGATAGAAAAACCGATCATCAGAGGACCTGACAGAATTTTTCGAAAAAGAAGAAGAGATGGCCGAACCCAACAACAATGGCGGAGATGTAAGGAAGATGCTTGGTGACTTTATTGCACCCTCTTCTGACTTCTGTGGAAGGAGCATCTCAATTCCTGTAATTGGGGCAAACAACTTTGAGCTTAAGCCTCAATTAGTTTCTCTGATACAACAGAATTGCAAGTTTCATGGACTTCCATTGGAAGATTCTCATCAGTTCTTAGCTGAATTCTTGCAAATCTGTGATACTATTAAGACCAATGGGGTCAATCCTGAGGTCTATAGACTTATGCGCTATAAGAGACAGAGCTAGGACATGGTTGGACTCACAACCTAAAGATAACCTGAACTCTTGGGAAAAGTTAGTCAATGTTTTCTTGGCCAAACTCTTTCCACCTCAAAAGTTGAGCAAGCTTAGAGTGGAAGTCCAAACCTTCAGACAGAAGGAAGGTGAATCCCTCTATGAAGCATGGGAAAGATACAAGCAATTGATTAGAAGGTGTCCTTCTGACATGTTTTCAGAATGGAGCATCATATGTATATTCTATGATGGTCTGTCTGAATTGTCCAAGATGTCATTGGACCACTTTGCTGGAGGATCTCTTCATCTGAAGAAGATGCCTACAGAATCCCAGAAACTCATTGAAATGGTTGCAAATAACCAGTTCATGTACACTTTTGAAAGGAATCCTGTAAATAATGGGACAACTTAGAAGAAAGGAGTTTTGGAGATTGATACTCTGAATGCAATATTGGCTTAGAACAAAATATTGACTCAGCAAGTCAATATAATTTCTCAGAGTCTGTCTGGAATGCAAGCTGCATCAGGCAGTACTAAGGAAGCTTCCTCTGAAGAAGAAGCTTATGACCCTGAGAATCTTGGAATGGAAGAGGTGAATTACATGGGAGAATCCTATGGAAACACCTATAATCCTTCATGGAGGAATCATCCTAATCTCTCATGGAATGATCAACAGAAGCCTAATCAAAGCTTCAATAATAATAATGGTGGAAGAAACAGGTTTGGCAATAGGAAACTTTTTTCATCATCTTCTCAGCAATAGACAGAGAATTCTAAGCAGAGCCACTCTGACTTAGCAACTGTAGTCTCTGATCTATCTAAGACCACTCTCAGTTTTATGACAGAAGAAAGGTCCTCCATTAAAAATTTGAAGGCACAAGTGGGTCAGCTGAGAAAAAGAGTTATTGAACTCCTTCCTAGTACTCTCCCAAGTAATACAGAAGAAAATCCAAAAAGAGAGTACAAGGTCATAAATATAACCAACATGGCCGAATGCATGGAGGAGGGACAGTCAGTGATTTCCAGTGAGGAAGAGCTCAATGGACGTCCACTAGCCTCCAAGGAGTTCCCTACAAGGAACCAAAGGAATCTGAGGCTCATATAGAGACCATAGAGATTCCATTGAACTTACTGTTGCCATTCCTGAGCTCTGATGAGTATTCTTCCTCTAAAGAGGATGAAGATATTATTGAAGAGTAAGTTGCTCAATATCTAGGAGCAATCATGAAGCTGAATGCCAAGTTATTTGGTAATGAGACTTGGGAGGATGAACTAAATGAACTAAATGATCTGGTTCAACTGAAATTACCTCAGAAGAAATGGGATCCTGGAAAGTTCTTAATACCTTATACCATAGGCACCATAACCTTTGAGGAGGCTCTGTGTGACCTTGAGTCAAGTATAAACCTCATGCCCCTCTCTGTAATGGAGAAACTTGGGATCTTTGAGGTGCAAGCTGCAAGAATCTCACTAGATATGGTAGACAATTCAAGGAAACAGGCTTATGAACTTATAGAGGATGTCTTAGTGAAGGTTGAAGGCCTGTACATCCCTGCTGATTTTATAATCCTAGACACTGGAAAGGATGAGGATGAATCCATCATCCTAGGAAGACCCTTCCTAGCCACAACAATAGCTGTGATTGATGTGGACAGAGGAGAGTTAGTCCTTCAATTGAATGAGGACTACCTTGTATTTAAGGCTCAAGGATCTTCTTCTATAACCATAGAGAGGAAGCATGAAAGGCATCTCTTAGTACAGAGTCAACCAGAGCCCCCACACTCAACTTCTAAGATTGATGTTGGGAGGCCAACATCAAGCTCTGAGTCTCTGTGAAGCTCTCTAAGAGCTTCACTGTCAAGCTATTGACATTAAAAAAGCGCTTGTTGGGAGGCAATCCAATGTTATTTAATTATATTTATTTATTTTCCATTATTATTTTATGTTATTTTTAGGTTGATGATCATGTGAAGTCACTAAAACAACTGAAAAATCAAAAACAGAATGAAAAATAGCATAAAAAAATAGCACACCCTGGAGGACAGGCTTACTGGCGTTTAAACACCAGTAAGGATAGTAGAATGGGCGTTTAATGCCCAGCCTGGTAGCATTCTGGGCGTTAAATGCTAGAATGGGCAGCACTCTGGGCGTTTAACGCCAGAAAGGGCTATCTGGCGTCTGGCTGGCATTAAACACCAGAAATGGGCATCTGGCTGGTGTTTAATGTAACGACCCAACTCCCAGTATGCCATGGTCATACAAGAAGCTAAGTGTTACTAACTTATCCCTCTTAATTATTAACTATTATTTACTATATGAGCCTGTTCCTTGTTAGAGCGATACCAATTTTATAGGTAACTTTTTTTTTATATCGTATCGTTGCGGATAACAAGGTAAAATAAACAAGCATACATTGAGAGTAATAGAAAAGCGGCATAAAGAAACATAGAAACACAACTGATAATATACATCATGTACACTATAACAAAACATGCAGCGTTTACACAAGATCAAGTCAGTTTACATCCTCGTCATCCTACGTAGCTAATATATACACGACACTCCCAGGGCCTGGCCCATACAAAAAGCCACTAAGCTGGCGCCCAGGCTAGCCTAACCACTATATAGCTCCTAGCTCTCGGGTGTACTAACACAAGTGAGAGACTAACTATCAGATAATGTCAGACTAGAGTGTCATCAAAAGAATGCCTCTTTCTGCAGTCAAACTATATCTACATGTGGCCGTTCGGAGAATCATCATGAGGCTCATCCATCTCCTCATCCTGCTCTATCTCTATCTCAGGATCCTCCTCCTCCTCATCATCCGTAGCTACAGCTATACCCTCAGATCCACCAGAAACACTGCTGTCACTATGTACAAAACCATTCGCGAGCACAGGTCCGTTCGCGTATATAGGAGCTACCCCACCGTCTGGTAGTGCCGGATCATCAGGCTGTGGAAAGTCGGGGATCGGCTCAGGGGGAAAATCCCACTTTGGTGGTATCACAGGTACGTAGTCATCAGCTAACTCAGGCTCATCAGGAATGATAGGCTCAGGTACCGCCTCATTCAAAGGTTGAGATGGTATAGGGTGCCCAGGATTATCAGGAAAAGGATGTCCAGGTGCGTCAGGATGTAACCAGGATAAGGGAAAGTCGTAAAGAGCATCGGGGTCAAAATACGGGCTAGACAGAGGATGTTGAAAAGCTCGATTAGGTAACACATATCGTCTAATACGAGGCTCCAAACCCATAATGAAGTAACTGTGATGTACCAGATCCTCGTAGACGTAAGGGTTCTCGAACTCATAGAAGATCACGCCCGTCTCCATCTGAGGGGGGAGGAAGGGAGAGAAGGGGTAAGAACTGGGGAGTTCTTAGTAGGGTCGGGGTTATTAGTTACGTTCATTTATTTGATTCCGATTAGCAGATAGATATTAGAATACAGTAAAGTAGTAAACAGTAGTTAAAATAGATAGGAAAACAGAAAACAGAACACAAACAAAAGAACACAAGGAAATAAAGCACAGACATAACACTCAAGCAGACAAACATAAAGAAATAGTTCACTCACAAGAAGGAAAGCAACAGAGAATGATGCGCAGACAAGAATGATGCATGTCTAGCCCTAGTACAGGCCATGAGCTCATGTGTCGGTTAGCACCTGCATTCCCGACATTTATCCGGTCACGAGTTCACGATTTCCCGGATACGATCTTCCGTTCAAATAAATGCGCATATAATTATTAGCAGCTCCATTGAGACAGCCTCTGCTTTCTACTCGCAGGAAATATACTCTTGGGAACGGAAAATTGCTGTAGGTATCCAAGTTTCCCTACAGAAACTCTTGGGTTGCTTAAAGCAACAGATAATAAATATTATCTCTTAGGTTGCATTCAGCAACGAATAAGCAAACAATATCTCTTGGGTTGCCTCAAGCAACAATTAACCTTTCAATAAGCCTTCTGCTCTTAGTCTCTTTACCCTGCTCTGATTTCTCTGTTTAATCTGTGTATTTAAAGCTTATGTAAATTTCGGTATGAATAGTTAGCATGTCCCAAGTATAGGTTCATTAAGTCTATACTGAAACAATTTAACTTTTCATATAATACCTAACCCTAGTCGCAACTCAAAGACTAACTATGTTGCCCTAGTTTGTTTGCTAGTCTCTGTCTGTTTTTCTGTCATTAAAATCTTACAGACTTTTTCTTCGATTTTTATCTTTTCTTAAACTATTATCTTTTATTTATCTTTGCCTCACTAATATGTTCTTACCACTCCCTAAGTGTTTTATGAAGGTAATTATGAGATTCTGCACTTAAAGTTGTCTTTCTAAAGCTTTTACAGAAAACTGCCTTTTTCGTATTATTTTATTATTTTTATTAAAATATTATTTTTAATTAAATATTATTATTTAATATTTTATTATTATTTATTATTTTATTAATATATTTTCGAAAATTAACTTTACTTTAACCTTTAACCTTTAAAATTCACTTTTTACCACCCGTAACTTTTAATATTTCTACTTTTTACCACCCTAACTTTCAGTAATTACCAAATAACCCCTCAAACACCAAAATAATTACTTCCTTGCCCTTTTATGAATCAAAAAGGTGTTTTTCATTGTTCTTCACCACACTCAAAGTGTTCTTCATGTTCTTCATAAATTCTTCAGATTCTTTCTCTGTTTTTACCCGTTTTTCAGTCTTTTCAGCAACCGATTTTTACTATAATTCATAATAAATTAGCAGCCACTAAAACCCCATCTTTTCTACATGATTTCAACACAAATTGAACCTCAATTTAAGCTTAGGGTTTCGTTTTTCCAGCTGCCCAAGAACATGAACTTTAAAGCTTGAATTTCATCAAATTTCATCAAAATTTCACCAAATTTTCACCAAGAATCAATCATATATGCAACCAATTTTTAGCACAGCCAAATTATACAACATTCACACATCTCAAACACAAATAATCAAGATTAATTTCGTGGCACCCTACCTGGTCTTGCTGCTCCTAATTCAATCAAACTTTCAGGTGGTCCTTAAGCATTTTTTCCTCCTAAATCACATCAAGAAAACACATATTTAAACATGTTCCCTTGAAACCGAATCAAAAGAGAGATGGTGCAGCCAACTAACCTTGATCCCAGCCTTGATAAGTCATATAATCATGTAGAGAAAGAAGAGAGGATCATTTTGGTCGGATTGGAATTTTGATTTGAGTTTTAGTTCAGCAGAAATCAAGCTTTGAAGATTTGGAACTAAGAACTTTTCTCTCTTTTTCTCTCTACCTATTTTCGGCCACAAAGTGAAAATGAGCCAGCCTTGGGGGTTTTGGGGGTGTAGGGTGAGTTGTGATTGGTTGGCTTGGAGGTGGATTAAAATAATATTAAAATATCTCAGATGTATAACTACTAAAACTAGGTGTATCGGAACACTTGTGAAAATATCTCTAAAAATTATTTTCTGAGCTACTAGCATAAATGACACTAGTAACATATTTATTATGAGAATAAAACATGTATAATGAGGCCTTAGCATTGCTAAAGTCATCAGAGAGTGCTGGTGCTAAGCTGCACCAGTAAATTGTGAACCCAGTTAAACCGATTTTCTATTTTTAACTAAAACTGACCAGGTAACCTTATAATATTATTCAAGAAGCTTCTAATACTAATATAATGATAATATCATCCTATTATCTCTCTTCTCTCATAAATCGAGTCCGGTTTGTCAAACTGAGACTATTTACGAAAAACCGAATTAAAACTCCTAACCGATACGGTTCAAAAACTAGGTTCTTCGCGACTGCATCATCGAGCTTGCCTCGGGAAAGGTTCTAACTTAAAGATGACATAATGAAAATGAGGATTGATATTCTTGATGATATATCGAAGGTTTTCCCCTTACTGATCTTCCGGAGAAATTCGTACTTTCAGAAAAGATCTCGCGTACTCGAAAATCGGGGTTGTTACATTTAACGCCAGAAAAGGGACGCAGAGTGGCGTTTAATGCCAGGAAAGGTAGCAGAACTGGCGTTTAACGCCAAGAAAGGTAGCAAAGCTGGCGTTAGATGCCAGAATTGGCACAAAATGGGGGTTTGAACACCAGAATGGTGCAGGGACTCAAATTTCTTTACACCTTAGAATCTGTGGACCCCACAAGATCCCCACCTATCCCACTTCTTATTCTCTCCTCTTCACACCTTTCCATAACACTCTTCCCCAAACACCATTGACCAATCCTATCAAAATATCTTCCCCAAATGCCCTTCACCTAATAAATCTTACCCTCTTTCCTATATTCTCTTCACCACTCACATCCATCCATCATTAAACCCCACCAACCTCACCATTCAAATTCAAACCATTTCCCTCCTAAACCCACCCACACATGGCCGAATACCCTCTCTCCCTTACCCTATAAATACCCCTCCTTAACACCTTCATTTTCACACAACATACACCTTACTACCCCCTTGGCCGAATCCTCTCCTCACCTTCATCTCCTTCATATTCTTCTTCTTCTACTCCTTTCTTTCTTCTTTTGCTATAGGACGAGCAAATCTTCTAAGTTTTTTGTGGGAAAATCTAAAAGCTTTTTTGTTTTCCATAACCATCAATGGCACCTAAGGCCAGAGAAACCTCTAGAAAGAGGAAAGGGAAGGCAATTGCTTCCACCTCCGAGTCATGGAAGATGGAGAGATTCATCTCAAAGGTCTATCAAGACCACTTCTATGAAGTTGTGGCCAAGAAAAAGGTGATCTCCGAGGTCCCCTTTAAACTCAAAAAGAGTAAATATTCGGAGATCCAACATGAGATCTGAAGATAAACCTCTAAAAAGAGGAAAGGGAAGGCAATTACTTCCACCTTCGAGTCATGAAAGATGGAGAGATTCATCTCAAAGGTCCATCAAGACCACTTCTATGAAGTTGTGGCCAAGAAAAAGGTGATCCCCGAGGTCCCCTTTAAACTCAAAAAGAGTAAATATCCGGAGATCCAACATGAGATCTGAAAAAGAGGTTGGGAAATTCTCACTAACCCCATTTAACAAGTCGAAAACTTAATGGTTCAAGAGTTCTATGCTAATGCATGGATCACTAAGAACCATGATCAAAGTGTGAACCCGAACCCAAAGAATTGGCTCATAATGGTTCAGGTGAATTACTTGGATTTTTCGAAAAATGTGAGGATAGCATTTAACTTGCCAACAATGCAAGGAGATCCTCACTCTTTCACTAGAAGGGTCAACTTTGATCAGAGGTTGGACCAAGTCCTTAGGGACATTTGTGTGGAAGGCGCTCAATGAAAGAGAGATTCAAGAGGCAAGCCGGTTCAACTAAGAAGGCTTGACCTTAAATCCGTGGCTAGGGGATGGTTGGAGTTCATCCAACGCTTAATTATTCCTACTAGCAACCGATCTGAAGTTACTATAGACCGGGCTATCATGATCCATAGTATCATTGATGGAAAGGAAGTAGAAGTTCATGAGATCATTTCCCTAGAACTCTACAAGGTGGCGGATAAACCTTCCACTTTGGCAAGGTTAGCCTTCCCTCATCTCATTTGTCACCTCTACAATTCAGCTGGAGTTGTCATAGAGGAAGACACCCTCATTGAAGAGGACAAGCCCATCACTAAGAAAAGGATAGAGCAAACAAGAGAGCCTACTCATGGACCTCAACAAGAGCATGAGGAAACTCCTCATCATGAAATCCCTGAGATGCCTCAAGGGATGCATTTTCCTCGACAAAACTATTAGGAGCAAATCAACACCTCCCTAGGAGAATTAAGTTCCAACATGGGATAACTAAGGATGGAGCATCAAGAGCATTCCATCCTCCTCCATGAAATTAGAGAAGACCAAAGAGCCATGAGGGAGGAGCAACAAAGGAAAGGAAGAGACATTGAGGAGCTCAAGCACTCCATAAGATCTTCAAGAGGAAGAACTAGCCGCCATCACTAAGGTGGACCAGTTCTTTAATTTTCTTGTTTTTATTTTTCCGTTTTTCGAAAATTATGCTTTATGTTTTGTCTATGTTTGTGTCTTTATTACATGATCATTAGTATCTAGTGTCTATGTCTTAAAGCTATGAATGTCCTACGAATCCATCACCTTTCTTAAATGAAAAATATTTTTTAATTGCAAAAGAACAAGAAGTACATGGTTTCGAATTATATCTTGAAATTAGTTTAATTATTTTGATGTGGAGACAATACTTTTTGTTTGCTGAATTAATGCTTGAACAGTGCATATTTTTGAATTTGTTGTTTATGAATGTTAAAATTTTTGGCTCTTGAAAGAATAAGGAAAAAGTAGAAATGTTATTGATAATCTGAAAAATCATAAAATTGATTCTTAAAGCAAGAAAAAGTAGTGAATAGACAAAGCTTGCGAAAAAATAATAATAATTTGGCAAAAAAAAGAAAAAGAAAAAAAAGAAAAAGCAATCAAAAAAAGCCAATAGCCCTTTAAACCAAAAGGCAAGGGTAAAAAGGATCCAAGGCTTTGAGCATTAATGGATAGGAGGGCCCACAGAAATAAAATCCTGGCCTAAGTGGCTAAACCAAGCTGTCCTTAACCATGTGCATGTGGCGTGAAGGTGTCAAGTGAAAAACTTGAGACTGAGCGGTTAAAGTCGTGGTCCAAAGCAAAAAGAGTGTTCTTAAGAGCTCTGGACACCTCTAGTTGGGGACTCTAGCAAAGCTGAGTCACAATCTGAAAAGGTTCACCCAGTTATGTGTCTGTGGTATTTATGTATCTGGTGGTAATACTGGAAAACAAAATACTTAGGGTCACGGCCAAGACTCATAAAGTAGCTGTGTTCAAGAATCAACATATTGAACTAAGAGAATCAATAACACTATCTGAATTCTGAGTTCCTATAGATGCCAATCATTCTGAACTTCAAAGGATAAAGTGAGATGCCAAAACTGTTCAGAAGCAAAAATGCTACAAGTCCCGCTCATCTAATTGAAGCTAATCTTCATTGATAAGTTTGGAATTTATTGTATATTCTCTTCTTTTTATCCTATTTTGTTTTCAGTTACTTGGGGACAAGCAACAATTTAAGTTTGGTGTTGTGATGAGCGGATAATTTATACCCTTTTTGGTATTATTTTTAAATAATTTTTAGTATATTTTATTTACTTTTTATTATATTTTTATTATTTTTATTCAAAAATCACATTTTTGGACTTTACTATGAGTTTGTATGTTTTTCTATGATTTCAGGTATTTTTTGGCTGAAAATTGAGGGACCTGAGCAAAAATCTGATTCAGAGGCTAAAAAAGGACTGCAGATGCTGTTGGATTCTGACCTCCCTGCACTCTAAGTGGATTTTATAGAGCTACAGATACCCAATTGGCGCGATCTCAATTGATTTGAAAAGTAGACATCCTGGGCTTTCCAGCAATATATAATAGTTCATACTTTTCCCGAGATTTGATGGCCCAAATGGCATCCAAAGATAGCCTAAAACATTTTGGCGTAAGACGCCCAAACTGGCACCAAAGCTGGCGTTTAACTCCAGGAACAGCCTAAGCATGAAAAAGCTTCATTGCTCAGTCCAAGCACACACCAAGTGGGCCCCGGAAGTGGATTTCTGCATTATTTGCACTTAGTTACTCATTTTCTGTAAACCCTAGTTGCTAGTTTAGTATAAAAACTACTTTTAAAGATTTATTTTGTGTCTTTTCACCTTTGATCTATCTAGGGAATGTTTAGTCCTTAGACAATGGAGGCTGGCCTCACGGCCATGCCTTGACCTTTTTCACTTATGTATTTTCTACGGTGGAGTTTCTACACCCCATAGATTAAAGTGTGGAGCTCTGCTGTTCTTCATGAATTAATACAAGTACTATTGTTTTTCTATTCAACTATCGCCTACTTCTTATCTAAGATATTCACTCGCACTTCAACCTGATGAATGTGATGACCCTTGACACTCATGATCATTCTCACTTATGAACGCGTGCCTGACAACCAATTCCGTTCTATCTGCAATAGCTTGAGTGTGTATCTCTTGGCCTCCTGGTTCACGACGCATGGATGCCTCTCCTGACAACAGAGCATTCCATTCCATGAGATCAGAGTCTTCGTGGTATAGGCTAGAATTATTGGCAGCCATTCCTGGGATCCAAAAATTCTAAACCTTGTCTGTGGTATTCCGAGTAGGATTTGGGAAGGGATGATTGTGACGAGCTTCAAACCTGCGAATGTGGGGCACAAGTGACAGTGTGCAAAAGGACAATGGTCTTATTCCGACGCTAGCGGGAACCGACAGATAATTAGCCGTGCGGTGACAGCGCATATGGATTTGTTTTCATCCGAGAGGATCATGCATCTTGCCATGGAAAGAGGTAATGCATGGTTGGAAGAAGGCAATAGGAAAGCAGAGGTTCAGAAGCAACAAAGCATCTCCATACGCTTATCTGAAATTCCCACCAAAGAATTACATAAGTATTTCTATCTTATTTTATATTTTATTTATATTTTAATTATCAAAACCTTATAAACATTTGAATCCGCCTGAATGAGATTTACAAGGATGGCCATAGCTTTCTTCAAGCCGACAATCTCCGTGGGATCAACCCTTACTCACGTAAGGTTTATTACTTGGACTACCCAGTGCACTTGCTGGTTAGTTGTGCAGAGTTGTGAAAAAGAGTTGAGATTACGATCGTGCGTACCAAGTTGTTGGCGCCACTGAGATCACAATTTCGTGTACCAATCGCTACATTTTTCTGGTATATCACCCATTAAAGCACAAATAGAGCTGCCTAGAGGAATAGTTTCTAAATCCTGTATTTTATCTTTATTCATGCATAAATCTTTTAGAAACTTCGCATATTTAGGTACCTGGCGAATGGCATCAAAAAGGGGAATGGTTACCTCAACCTTTTTGAAGATCTCTACCATCTTGGGGTCTAGCTCCATCTGCTTCCTGGATTTCCTAGCAAGGTGTGGAAATTGAATGGAAATGGCTTCTCTTGTAACGTCATCTTCTTTTGGTGTTCCATCCCTTGGTTGAGCTACTTCTTCTTCAACCATGTCTTATACTTCCTCCTCTTCTTCAACATCCTCTACCTCAACAATGTCTTCAACATGAATATCTTCCTTTGATCTTGGCTCCTCATGACTCCTCTCTTTAAGTGTGGTTCCAGACTTCAAAGTAATGGCATTGATTCCACCTTTTGGGTTAGGTAAGGGTTGAGAAGGAAGTGCACTGGAGCTTGAAGGTTGATTGTTGGGGGTAGTTAGTGATTCCATCCGAGAGATGAGAGCTTGTATGGTGGAGCTAGGACCATTTATGGAATAGTTAATTGTATTCTGAATGTCTTGTTGTCCTTGCGCAATAGTGCGAAGCATCTCATCATTAGAAGAAGAAGGGGGGTAAGTGATTTGAGGGGCCTGCTGTTGGTTGTTCTGAGGCACTTGGAACTGCCTTTGGTGAGGTGCTCGGTAAGGCTGGTTTTGGTTCTACTGTCTATTGTTGTTGTTCCACCTCTGATTTCCTCCGTTGTCTCTGCCTCTTCGGTTGTAGTTGTCCTTCCATCCTTGGTTGGAGTTGTCTCTCCACCCTTGGTTGGAATTATCTCTCTATCGGTGGTTGGAGTTGTCTTGCCAACCTTAATTGTAGTTTCCACCTTGGTTATAATTGCTGCCTTGTTAATAGTATCCTTGATTTGGGCGGTCATAGAAATTATGGATAGCTGCCAAGGTGTTGTCTTCTTGTTGAAGATACGGACACTCATCAGTGTAATGAGTATAGCAGGCACATATTCCGTACACTCTCTGAGGAACCAACTGTTGACACTGTTGTTGTGGGGGAGGCTGAGGTTGTTGTTGATTCAGCTATAGTTGCTTCAGTATGTTGGTCATCTCTCTCAGAGTCTGTGTGAGATCAACAGTCTCACTACTAGAGGAAACCTCCGTAATAGCCTTGGGATGGTTGTTCCTATGCTTTGAATTCTGGGTAGACTCAGCTAGACCGGTGATCAGTTGCCACGCTTCTGTCACCGTTTTGTACTTCTTCAGAGAGCCATTACTCGCAGCATCTAGTGTAGTCTTTTCTTGAGGCTTCATGCCTTATGTGAAGTAGCTAATCAACACTAACTGGTCAATCTTGTGGTGGGGGCATGAGTCTAGGAGATTCCTGAAGCGTTCCTAATGCTCATAAAGAGTCTCTGATTCGCCTTGAATAATGCAGGAAATTTCTTTCCTCAGTCTATCTGTAACTTCAGTTGGAAAGTATTTGTCCAGGAATTTCCTTCTGAGCAGATCCCAATTAGTAACAACTTCTTCAGGTTGAGTGTAGAACCACTCCCTTGCCTTTCCCTCAAGAGAAAACAGGAAAATATATAGCCAAATAGTAGTCTTATCTGCACCATGACGCCTAGCAGTTGAACAGGCTGTCTGAATATCTATGAGGTACTTGATAGGCTCTTGAGCAGGTAAGACATGAAACTTGGGTATTAGGTTGATTAGCGCAGTCTTCAATTCAAAATTTGCAGACAGATTTGGATGACGCGCTTGATACGGTTGCAATATAAAGTCTGGAGCTCCTGCTTCCTAGAGAGTAATCCTTCTGGGCTCTGCCATATTACCTGCATGTAAATCAACAGAATCAGTAGAAGAGGAGCTCGTTTCTTCCTCAAATGGCGCTTCAGATTCACCCCCAGATGAGACTGGTGAATTGGTAGTAACCACTTCACCACCCTCAGAGGCTAACCGACGCCGAGCTCGCCTAATATGTGAAATAGTTCTTTCGATTTCAGGATCAAACGCAGCTAAGCTCGGATCAGGTAGTGAACACGTCATTTAATGAAAGAAACATACAGCTCATGGTAATAAAATAAAATAAAATATTCAAATATGTAAAATTTAAAAATATTTACACCAACCAATAATGTAGCACACTGTTGGAACTCCCCGGCAACGACGCCATTTTGATGAATGGGATTTTTGCTAGTAAAGAATTTCACAATAAATTCCCGTTGCAAGTATAGTTTCTAACCCAACAATAATCTTTTCATACAAAAATTTGGTTGTCACTAAAACAAACCCAATAAAATTAAACCGAAGTATTTAAATCTCGGGTCGTCTCTCAAGGAATTGCAGGGAGGTGTGTTACTTATAACTGGTTATGAGATTGTATCTTTTTGGGTTTTTGAAATAAGGAACAAGGAAAGTAAATGACAAGAAAGTAAACTAATAGCTAAGAAAGCTCTTGGCAAGGTATGTGAATTAGAAGTCCTATCCTAGCTATCCTTATCAATTGCGACATCAATTGTCCATTGCTCCCACTTAGTTAACCTCTAACTATGAAGGGAAGTCAAGTGGATGAATCAATTTGATTCTTAAAGTCCTAGTCAACTCCTAAGGAAAGACTAGCTTTAGAGGGATCCAAATCAACTATCAACTTTCAATTATCAATCAACAAAGGAGTTTGATAACTCAAGAGTCTCCAATTACTCAACCATAGACAAGAATATAAAAATCTAACTTAAAATCCTCCCAAGCATTTTATCAAACACTTGGAAGGCACACTATAAAAGCATAGAAAAGCAATAAGAGATAATAAAATCCAAACAACCAATTGCAAGCATCAATAACACAAATTAAAGAAAGCAATCATAAATATGAAATACCTCAAATTGCATTAATAGAAAATCAAATCTAACATGAGAATTCATAAACTAAATTGGATAAATAAACAAATTACCAAGAGAAGAGAAACTAAAGTGCTAGAATAAATAAGAGTAGAAGAGAAACTAAATTATAGTAAAGTGGAAATCTGAAATTGAAAATAGCTAAATCTAAAAATCCTAAAACCTAGAGAGAGGAGAGAGCCTCTCTCTCTAGAAAACTACATCTCAAACCTAAAATTATGTGAATAAAAGTTGTATGAATCAATGAATGATTGATTCCCCCACTTTGCAGCCTCTATTATGTGTTTTCGGGCTTGGAACTGGGCCCAAATGGAGCCCAAAAATAGCCTCCAGTGCTTTCTATAATTTCTGCACGTGGCATATGTCATGCGTACGCGTCGTTTACAAGTACGCGTCGATGGTCATCTTTGTGTGTCACGCGTACGCGTCAGTTACACGCACGGGTCGCTGTGCAATCTTGCTTATCACGCGTACGCGCTAGGTACGCGCACGCGTCGCTATGAAAATCTCCAAATCATGCGCATCGAATGGTATAAAGGGGAATTAAAATGCACAATTTAAAGGCTTTGGAAGCAATTTTTCAACCACAGAACGAAATTGGGAAGGAATTGTAAAATCATGCAAATTGTATGAACAAGTGTGCAAAGACTTGATAAAAACCACTCAATTTAGCACAAGATAAATGATGCGAGCGGAAATTGGCGAGTTAAGAATGATTATAAAATATGCGTTGCAAGTATAGTTCTCAACCAACCAGAAATCCACTCATCAATTTAGAAGGGTGTCACAGAAATTAAAATCAAAATACTGGGAGTACGAGTCCTAGGTCGTCTCCCAACGAGTTGCAGAAAGGTGTGCTATTTTATTAATCAGATGTTTTCAAAAAGGTTTGAGTTGAATGTCAGAAAATTAAATTAGAGAATTTATATGAATTTAAATAAAAGCCTTAACTGGGAGTTGATTAGCTGCAATCCCTATTCTTGTTGCAGTACTCTCAAGATTAATTGATAATTGGGGATTATTCTGTTTAGTTTTCCCTCACTAAGTAAGGAAAAGTTAAACAAGTTGGAATGCTATTCTATCCACAAGTTCCAATCCGCTCTTGGGAGGATTGGTGTGAGTGACTAGAGAGCAATCCAACAATAAACCCAATTACAATCTTTCTCTTGAGCATCCCAACTCAAGGGTTTCTTTCAATCAACTCCCTATCAAGTTAGGGAACTACTCGCTCATTATAAATGAAGAATTCATAACATAAGAAAGGGAATTAAAGAAAGATATGATAAATAATGATCAAAGGATTAATTAAAAATAAAAGTAATTCTTGTATTGATAAATGCTAAAATAATCCAATGGTAAAATTAAGTAAATTAAGGAACATGGAAGAGTAAGAGACAAGTAAAGAGAACGAACTAGAATGTCGAAGTCTTGATGAGGCAATAACTCTTCTCAATATCCCAATGCAAAAACAATGAACATAACAAATCCTAAAAACTATGAATGTGTAGATAGAGAAAAACCTAGAGAAGAGGAAAACTAGATCTAAAAACGAAAACTATGTGGAATGAATGTTGTTGTTGGTTTCTGCATGTTCTCTGGCTCTAGTCTGCTTTTCTGGGCCAAAAACTGGGTCAAAATAAGGCCCAAAATCGCCCCCAGCGATTCTGCAGATTATGCGTGTGGCATCATGCGTGTGGCCGTGTCATTCGGCTTTCTGCTTTTCCACGCGGTCGCGTCATCCATGCGGCCGCGTCACTTGTTCTATTCCATGCCGCGCGGTCGCGTCATCCATGCGGCCGCGTCACTGCGATTTCCTTTCTTTCGCGTGGTCGCGTGATCTATGCGGCCGCGTCACTTGTCGCTGGTCATCTCCTTAATTTCTTGTGTTCCTTCCATTTTTGCAAGCTTTCTCTCAAATCTCCAACTCATTCATGCCCTATAAAGCCTGAAATACTTAACACATAGATCACGGCATCGAATGGAATAAAGGAGAAATAAAATACATAATTAAAAGTCTCTAGGAAGCAAGTTTTCAATCATGCAGTAACTTTAAGAAGGAATTATAAATGCATGCTTATTTAATGAATAAGTGGGTAAAGATCATGATAAAACCACATAAATAAACACAATTTAAACCATAAAATAGTGGTTTATCAACCTCCCCACACTTAAACATTAGCATGTCCTCATGCTAAGTTGAAGGAGATAAAATGAATGAGTAAAAACATGTAAAACCTATGAAATGCAATGCAACATATATATATATGAATGCAACTATATGATCTTTGTCCACTTGATAAAAAATAAGTAAGCTCTTCAAAACAATTACAAATCAAATTCCACTAACTCAATTCTTATACAGTAAGAACAGATAAAAATGCAAGAAGATAGCTCATGAAAGCAGGGAACATAGAAATTCAAGTATGGAACCCTCACTGATGATGTATGTACACTCTAGTATCTCTAGTGTATAAGGTCATCACTCTATCCTTCTCTAATCATGCTCTCTAATTTTTGTTCTTCTCCTAACCAATCATCAATATTTAATATACCAATGCAAACATCATGATGTCTTTTTAAGGTTGTAATGGGGCCAAGGTGAGGGTAAGGATACATACATGGCTAAGTAAGCTTATAAATTGAATCTTTAATTAATCCAAGCTTTAACATAACCTATATATATATATATATATATATATATATAACTTTAGAATTCATACCTAGCTACCCAGAAATCTCTTTCACATCCATACTCATGTATCACCCTTTCATTTTGATTTTATCATACATGCATTGATCGTTGAATGCTTGACTTAGCATTGGGGTAATTTTGTCCCCTTATTTATTTGTTGAATACTTTTGGATTTTTTTTATAAACATAGAAACATAAAAATAACACAACTTATCAATGCACATAGATTTTTAATTCTTATAGTTTCACATGAGTAGGTATCCAAATTCCCATAATATTATCATGACTCATTCCCTTATTATCCTTTGTTCCCACAATTTTCCATATTTGATAACACACACAATTCTATCTTAAGCTAACCAAAGATTCAATTTGGGATATACACTTGTTTTTCCGCTTAAGGCTAGTGATGTGGTAAAACATAGAACAAATAGGATTTAAAGGCTCAAAGTGGCTAACAAAGGTAATTAAAAATGGTAGGCTTTATTTGGATAAGTGAGCTAAACAAATAATGGCCTCAATCATATGCAAACATATAAATATAATAAACATTGGACATATAGGATGAAACAAAATATAGATTATAATCATAGAGAAGTAAACACACAAGAATAAAATAATTATGGTTAAATAATGTAACCATTCATAAAGGCTCAAATCTCACAGGTTGTGTGTTCTTTAGCTCAAAAATCATGTTCAAAATACAACTTCAAGCAAATTTAACATAAAAGTTTTAATTAAAATTAGTGAAATTTTGTTCCAAAGATAGGGTCTTAGAAGAAACTTATTGTCTTTTCAATCAAGCAGAACATGCATGCAACTAATCTATTACTATGCAATTTATCCTATTCTACAAAAGAAAAATATAACTAAATATCCTAATTTATTGGTGCTAGGGAAAAGAAATTACCTCCAGAAGTCAGGTACTGACCGACCTCCCCACACTTAAGGCTTTGCACCGTCCTCGGTGCCATCTGTCAAGAACAAAGGTGGGCTGGTAGCAGTATCTCCACAGTCGGGACCATCATGGCTCCCTGTGCTGCTAAAGGAAGTGGAGTCCGGGGTGTCTGAGTCCTTGAATTTTCCCATAATCAGCTCCTTGAGGTATGTGAATCGGCGCTTGTTACGGCGCTCTCTCATCTTAGCTTTCTGTTCTTGCCGATCCAACTTTTCAAGTATCTGCTGGAGCAGTTGGGCTGTTGTAGGTGCTTGTGGTGTTGAAGAAGGAATATCTTCAACTGGTTCAGTAGGCTGGCTGATAGTGGCTGCTGGAAGTCTAAGGTATTTCCCGTTGGGGACAAACTGATCATCCCGTGGAAGCATGGCTTTGGTGTCCCCAGCTCTGTAGGAAACTCCGGCTGCTGAGACAAGATCTGAGACCAGGGCTGGAAAAGGTAGGTTGCCAGCGATTTGTACGTGTCCCATGGCATTCCAGATATGTCTTGGTAGATTCAGAGGTTGGTCTGTAAGGATGCACCATAGTAGAACGGCCATGTCCGCAGTTAAGGAGGATTCGTGAGTGCTCGAAAAGACGTAATGAGACATAATCTATGCCCATACGCGAGCCTCCAAGGTAAGCGCTGAAGCCGAAATTCCCTTAGAGCGGGTACGATGGTATCCGTAGATCCATCGGCTGCCAGGTAGTGCGATAACTCTGAGAACAACGTCCCAGTCAAATTGGTACATCTGGCGCTTGAGTGCGGCTTCTTGAAAGGCATCCAATCCTTCTGGAATAGGGGGAAGACTGAGAACTTTTGGAATGGCCTCTTCTGTAATGGGGACTGGCTTCTGACGGACGTAGACAGACTGCAGGATCGGTAGGTGGTAGTTGGAATAGAACTCGATTACCCAAGAAAGATTGACTTGCCTTGGCTGTCTTTGTAGGAAACCCCATTGTCTTCGGACAATCTGCGGCTCAACAAATGTAGAAATGTGGTGTGGCAGGAGAAGAAGGTATTCGTTGTTGTAACTCCTTTCAGCCAGGATGGGGAACATCTACTCATAGTAGCGATTGGGAAACCGCGCAGTGTCCTTTGCTGGGAAGGCTCTTTCTTTATCATCAACCTTTATGATCCTCTTAATTTTCCTTGTTGAGGGCTTTACCACAGTTGAAGAGGGTTCTGCCACTAATGCTCTCTTTGTACCTCTTCTTGCTGGTTGTTTGGGAGTAGCTTTCTCTTTTCCTTTCTTGGTGGCCATCCTGAAAAAGGGAAGAGAAAGTAAATTAAATTTAAAGAGATAGAGCAAGGAAGAGAATGGAAAGGATGGTTATAAATGCACATAAAAAGGTAATTGATATTAACACACGCTCATGAGTACATGTGAAAACTCATTAATGGAAAATAACTAGTGCATATGATGACAAGTGAATGCAAGGTGTTTATTGGCATGCCGGCAAAGGGCATGAGTAGCATAGATCAAGCATCACTCGTAACAAACCATCACGTTTGTATTGACAATTAAATTCAATGAATAAAATGGTAAAGGGAATTTGTGAAAAGCAAGTATTGAATCTTAGAGTAGAAAAATATAGAGAAGTTCAAAATGCCATATGGGCTTTTTCACAAACACATAACATGCATGTAGAAGAAGCTTTTGAAAATAAGGATTTGAACATGCAAGTAATCCCTTAAAAAGCAATATATAATTGTCAAACAAATTTACAACAGTCCACAAGCATATAATAATAAATAGTGACTCAAATAAATTGATAACACCAAGTAAAAAGGAAAAAAGAAAGAAAAAAGAAAAGATGAATAATTAAGGGAAAAAGAAAAGGAAAAAGATGACATATAGAAATAAGAAGAATAATAGAAAAGTAAGGAGGGAAGGAAAAAGAAAAACCTTGTTAATGGGGGTGAGAGAGAGTAAAAGGTGAGAAAGAATGAAGAAGGGAGGAAGGGAGGAAGAAGAAATAAGGAAGGAAAAGAGAAAATAGGATTTGGGGAGAAAAAGATATGATAATTGGCAAATTAGGGAAAACTGTGCGGCGCAATCGACGCGGTCGCGTGGGGCACGCGGTCGCGCGACTTGCGCTTAAACTTAATGACGCGATCGTGTCGGTCACGCGGTTGCGTGACCCGTTTTAGGCTAATGGCGCGAGGGTATCCTCGCACTCGCGCAACTCTCTGTTCAAAATCATATTAGTGCCAAATTTTGGGTGACGCGATCGCATGGGGCATACGATCACGTGAGTGGGCTTTCAGAAGGATATGACGCGGTCGCGTGGGAGCACGCGATCGCATGAGAGGGACTGCACGTCTAGCGCCAGTCCAGCACCACTCTAGCACAACTTTCGGCTGTGCACCCTTGTTACGTCGAAATTCAGGTCACGCGGCCGCATGGGGCACGCAGTCGCGTGGGAGGCCATTATTCCTATATGACGCGGTCGCATCAGCGATGCGGTCGCGTGGGATAATTTGTGCCATTTGCACGCCTCCAGCCCTGCTCCTGCATAACTCTCTGTTCATATTAATATTGTCTCCCAGCTCCCTACGACGCGGACACGTCAATGAGACGGTCGCGTCGCGTGATATTTTTTTTTTAAAATAGGTATGTAAATGCAGATGCACGAAATGTACTAATGAAGAGAAGAGTTATTGAATAGGAAAACTAAAAATAAAGAAAAGAACGATCATACCATGGTGGGTTGTCTCCCACCTAGCACTTTGCTTTAACGTCCGTAAGTTGGACGCTGCACTAGCTCAGTCTTCAGCCATGTGGGGATCTTCCAAGAGGAAGATCTCGAGCTCCTTGTTCTTCTTCAGCTTCTCGCCATGGTACAGCTTTAAACGATGTCCATTAACTTTGATAGGTTCAGAGCTTAAAGGATGGCTTAGGTGATAAACTCCGTACGGTTCGGCCTTCTCTACTCTGTATGGACCTTCCCATCTTGATCTCAACTTACCTGGCATGAGCCTCAGTCGAGATTTGTAAGGGAGGACTAAGTCCCCAGGTTGGAACTCTTCCTTCTTCATGTGCTGATTATGTACATCCTTTATCTTCTCCTTGTATAGTCTTGAGTTCTCATAAGCTTCTAGGCGAAGGCTTTCCAGTTCTTGTAGTTGCAACTTCCTTTCAGCTCTGGCTTTTCCAATTCCCATGTTGCATTCCTTTACTACCCAAAAGGCTTTATGCTCTATTTCAACAGGGAGATGACAAGCTTTTCCATAAACTAAGCGGAAAGGACTCATCCCGATGGGTGTTTTGTATGCTATTCTGTATGCCCAGAGTGCATCTTGTAGCCTGGTGCTCCAGTCTCTTCTATAAGGTTTTACTATCTTCTGCAAGATACGCTTTATCTCTCTATTTGACACCTTGGCTTGCCCATTAGTCTGAGGATGGTAGGCTGTTGCAACTTTATGAATTATCTCATGCTTCTTCATTAGTCCTGTTAGTCTCCTGTTACAAAAATGGGTACCTTGATCGCTCACGATTGCTCGTGGTGATCCAAAGCGACAAATAATATGGTTTCTCACAAAGGAAACAATAGTGTTAGCATCATCATTGTGGGTAGGAATTGCTTCCACCCATTTGGAAACGTAATCCACAGCTAACAATATATAGAAATAACCATTAGAATTTGGAAATGGACCCATGAAGTCAATGCCCCAAACATAAAAAATTTCACAGAAAAGCATAATCTTTTGAGGCATCTCATCCTTCCTGGATATATTACCAAATTTCTGGCATGGAAAACAAGATCTACAAAATTCAGCAGCGTCCCTAAAAAGAGTAGGCCACCAGAATCCACAGTCTAAGATTTTTCTAGCAGTTCTTTGAGGGCCAAAATGTCCTCCACTCTCAGATGAGTGACAGGCCTCTAAGATGGACTGGAATTCTGATTGAGGCACACACCATCTAATTACCTGTTCAGCGCCACATCTCCATAAATATGGGTCATCCCATATATAATATTTAGACTTGCTTTTTAGCTTGTCTCTTTGATGCTTAGAAAAGTTCGGAGGAAAAGTGCAGCTAACTAGATAATTAGCTACAGGTGTATACCAAGGGACTATCTCAGATACTGCTTGCAGGTTATCAAATGGGAAATTATCAGCTATAGGAGTGGAATCATCTGTAATGTGCTCAAGGCGACTCAAGTGGTCTGCCACTAAATTCTGGTTACCACTCCTATCCTTAATTTCTAAATCAAATTCTTGTAATAGCAGTATCCAACGTATAAGCCTTGGTTTGGACTCCTTTTTAGATAATAAATACTTTAGAGCTGCGTGGTCTGAATGCACTACTACTTTAGTACCAAGTAAATAGGCTCGGAATTTATCCAAAGCAAAAACAATAGCAAGAAGCTCTTTCTCAGTAGTAGTGTAATTCGACTAAGTGGCATCTAAGGTTTTAGACGCGTAAGCAATAACAAAAGGATCCTTACCTTCACGCTAAGCCAGTGCTGCTCCTACTGCATGGTTGGAAGCATCACACATTATTTCAAATGGTTGGCTCCAATTTGGTCCTCTCACAATTGGGGCTTGAGTCAGTGCGGTCTTCAGCTTATCAAACGCTTGTTTGCAATTTTCACTGAACTCGAACTCAATATCTTTCTGCAGTAATCTGGATAAGGGAAGTGCTACCTTACTGAAGTCCTTAATGAACCTCCTGTAAAAACCTGCATGGCCAAGGAAAGAATGGACCTCTCTCACAGAAGAGGGGTAAGGTAAACTAGAAATAACATCCACCTTTACTGGATCTACAGAGATGCTAGTATTAGACACAACATGTCCTAGTACAATCCCTTGTTTAACCATAAAGTGGCATTTTTCGAAATTTAATACCAGGTTTGTACTGACACATCTATCTAATACTCTAGATAATCCATCTAAGCAAAGGCTAAAGGAATCGCCATAAACACTAAAATCATCCATAAAAACCTCTATACAGTCCTCAATAAGATCAGAGAAAAGACTCATCATGCACCTTTGGAAAGTAGCTGGGGCATTGCACAAGCCAAAGGGCATTCTCTTGTAAGCATAAGTCCCAAAAGGACATGTAAAAGTGGTCTTTTCCTGATCCTCAGGAGCTATATGAATCTGGAAATAACCTGTGTAACCATCTAGAAAACAATAATGCGATTTACTTGACAGGCGATCCAGCATTTGATCAATGAATGGGAGAGGATAGTGATCCTTACGGGTTGCTTGGTTGAGGCGTCTGTAATCAATGCAGACCCTCTAGGCGTTCTGAACTCTGGTTGTCAGGAGCTCTCCATGCTCATTCTTCACTGCAGTGACTCCAGACTTCTTTGGCACCACTTATACTGGGCTTACCCATTCACCCATCTGAGATGGGATAGATGATGTCTGCCTCTAGTAGTCTGGTCACTTCCTGTTTGACAATTACATTCTTGTGCCTCCTCAGCACACCAAGTAGCTGCTCTTCCTATTGAGAAGTGAGTTCCCTTGCTATGATAACCGGGAACTTCTACCCGTCTTCAAGGTAAGCATATTTGAGGTGCGGAAGAAGGGGTTTTAATTCTAACTTCTGATCATGTTCAGGCTCTGGGTTGTCTGGAGCTGGTAAGAATGGTAAGGCACTGTCATTGTCCTCTGAGAGTATCCCCACACTTGGACCTTGTCCTGTGTGCTTCTCTTCAAATTCCTCCTGGTGAACTTCAGCCACGGTTTCATCTATAATGTCACACTTGAGGATAGAGTGATCCTCTGGAGGATGCTTCATAACTCCATTCATATTGAAGATCACTACTCGGCCATCTATTTCAAAAGAGTATGTTCCTGAAAAAGCATCTAATTTAAACTTTGAGGTCTTCAGGAATGGTCTTCTGAGTAAAATTGATGATGGCTTGTCTGAGTCATTTTGGGGCATTTCCAGAATATAAAAATCAGTGGGGAACGTGAGTCCCTTAATGCCTACTAGTACATCTTCAGCAACTCCGACCACTGTAATAATGCTTTTATTTGCTTACACAAAACGAGCTACCGACCTTTTTAAGGGAGGGAGCCTCAAAATATCATATATAGACAAAGGCATTATACTCACACATGCTCCTAAATCACACATGCATTCAGAAATTATCACACCACCAATAGTACAATTAACTATACAAGGACCCGGGTCACTACACTTTTCAGGTAAACCTCCCATTAAAGCAGATATGGAACTTCCTAAAGGAATAGTTTCTAATTCATTAATTTTGTCTTTATGTATACATAAATATTTTAGAAACTTAGCATACTTAGGTACCTGTTGAATAACATCAAATAGAGAAATGGTTACCTCAACCTTTTTGAATATCTCTACCATTTTTGGATCAGGTTCCAGCTGCTTCCTGGGCTTCCTTGCAAGTTGTGGAAATAGAATAGGAGTGGCGTTTTCTGCAGTGTCTGTGCCTTTTAGTGCTTCCTCCTATGGTTGCACTTCTTCTTCTTCAGCCATGTCATGTATGTCCTCTTCTTCTTCAACATCTTCTATTTCCACTACCTCTTCAGCTGAGGCGTGTTCTGGTGGGTTTGGCTCCTCTTGATTCCTCTCCTGCAGTGTGGTTCTGGACCTCAGGGTGATGGCATTAATACCACCCTTGGGATTGGGTAATAGTTGAGAGGGAATACCACTGGAGCTCAAAGGTTGATTATTGGAGTTATTCATTGAACCAATCTGTGAGACAAGAGCTTGCAAAGTAGCGTTCAGACCATTTAGAGTGGCATTAATGTTATTTTCCATGATCTACTTTCTCCGATCAATAGATTATAGTAAGTCATCATTGGCAGATGCAGAAGGATGGGTAAATTGAGAGGTCTGCTGTTGGGTATTCTGTGGTCCTTGGGATTGCCTTAAGTGAGGTGCTCTATAAGGCTGATTCTGATTCTGCTGCCTATTGTTGTTGTTATTCCACCTCTGATTTCCTAGATTATCTCTGCCTCCTCTGTTGTTGCTGTCCCTCCAATTCTGGTTAGAATTATCTTGCCATCCATGGCTGTAATTGCCACCTTGATTGTACCATTGGTTGGGGCGGTCATAGAAGTTATGTGTGACTGCCACGATGTTGTCTTCTTGTTGGAGCTGTGGACATTCATCAGTATAATGGCTGTAATCAGTGCAGATTCTGCAAACTCTCTGTGGGACTAACTGTTGGTTTTGCTGTGCTGGAGAAGGTTGAGCTTGCTGAACTTGTTGTTGATTCAATTGCATTTGCTTCAGCAAGTTGGTCATTTCACAGATACTCTGAGTTAAAGCAGCAGTCTCTCTGCTAGAGGATACTTCTGCCACGGCTTTTGCACGGCCTTGTTTCTGCCTGTGATTCCTAGTAGATTCAGCTAAGTCACTGATCAATTGCCATGCCTCATCAGTGGTCTTGTACTTTTTCATAGACCCATTGCTAGCACTTTCCAATGTGGTCTTATCTTGAGGCCTCATTCCCTGTGTGACATAACCGAGTAACACTATCTTGTCAATCATATGGTGGGGGCAAGCTTCCAGAAGATTATTGAAGCGCTCCCAATATTCATAAAGCGTCTCAGATTCATCCTGAACAATCATGGAAATATCTTTCCTCAGTTTATCAGTAACTTCAGCTGGAAAGAACTTTTCCAAGAATTCTCTTCTTAGTGTATCCCAGTTGGATACAATTGCTGCTGGTTGAGTGTACTACCACTCTCTTGCCTTTCCCTCAAGAGAAAACGGGAAAGCTTTCAGCAAAATTGAAGTTTCATCTACACCCTCACGCTTGACAGTAGAACAGGCTGCCTAAAAATCTCTCAGGTGCTTGATAGGCTCTTGAGCAGGTAAGCCATGAAACTTGGCCATCAAATTGAGCAATGCGGTCTTTATCTCAAAATCTGTAGCTACCGTTGGGTGATGCGCTTGAAATGGTTGCATTGTAAAATCAGGGTCTCCAGCCTCCTAGATAGTAACTCTCCTGGATGCTGCCATGTTACCTGCGCGTGAAATAACCAAATCAGTAGAATGGGGGCTGGTTTCTTTCTCAAATGACGTTTCAGATCCGCCCTCAGAGAGGACTAACCGACGCCAAGCTTGCCTTATTCGTGAAATAGTTCTTTCAATCTCAGGATTGAATATTAGCGAGCTTGGATCAGGAAGCGAACGTGTCATCTAACGAAAGAAACAAGCAGCTCATAGTAGTAAAATAAAATAAAATGAAAATAAATAAATTCCAATTAATAACTTTAGCACTCTATTGCAACTCCCCGGCAACGGCGCCAAAAATTGATGGTGGCGGAAATTGGCGAGTTAAGAATGATTATAAAATATGCGTTGCAAGTATAGTTCTCAACCAACCAGAAATTCGCTCATCAATTTAGAAAGGTGTCACAGAAATTAAAATAAAAATACTGGGAGTATGAGTCCTAGGTCGTCTACCAACGAGTTGCAGAAAAGTATGCTATTTTATTAATCAGATATTTTCAAAAAGGTTTGAGTTGAATGGCAGAAAATTAAATTAGAGAATTTATATGAATTTAAATAAAAGCCTTGACTGGGAGTTGATTAGCTGGAAGCCCTATTCTTGTTGCAGTACTCTCAAGACTAATTGATAATTGGGGATTATTCTGTTTAGTTGTCCCTCACTAAGTAAGGGAAAGTTAAACAAATTGGAATGCTATTCTATCCACAAGTTCCAATCCGCTCTTGGGAGGATTGGTGTGAGTGACTAGAGAGCAATCCAACAATAAACCCAATTACAATCTTTCTCTTGAGCATCCCAACTCAAGGGTTTCTTTCAATCAACTCCCTATCAAGTTATGGAACTACTCGCTCATTGTAAATGAAGAATTCATAACATAAGAAAGGGAATTAAAGAAAGACATGATAAATAATGATCAAAGGATTAATTAAAAATAAAAGTAATTCTTGTATTGATAAATGCTAAAATAATCCAATGGTAAAATTAAGTAAATTAAGGAACATGGAAGAGTAAGAGACAAGTAAAAAGAACGAACTAGAATGTCGAAGTCTTGATGGGGCAATAACTCTTCTCAATATCCCAATGCAAAAACAATGAACATAACAAATCCTAAAAACTATGAATGTGTAGAGAGAGAAAAACCTAGAGAAGAGGAAAACTAGATCTAAAAACTAAAACTATGCGGAATGAATGTTGTTGTTGGTTTCTGCATGTTCTCTGGCTCTAGTCTGCTTTTCTGGGCCAAAAACTGGGTCAAAATAAGGCCTGAAATCGCCCCCAGCGATTCTGCAGATTATGCAGATCGCGCATGTCACGCGGTCGCGTCATCCATGCGGCCGCGTCATTCGGCTTTCTGCTTTTCCACGCGGTCGCGTCATCCATGCGGCCGCGTCACTGCGATTTCCTTTCTTTCGCGTGGTCGCATGATCCATGCGGCTGCGTCACTTCTCGCTGGTCATCTCCTCAATTTCTTGTGTTCCTTCCATTTTTGCAAGCTTCCTCTCAAATCTCCAACTCATTCATGCCCTATAAAGCCTGAAACACTTAACACACAGATCATGGCATCGAATGGAATAAAGGAGAAATAAAATACATAATTAAAAGTCTCTAGGAAGCAAGTTTTCAATCATGCAATAACTTTAGGAAGGAATTATAAATGCATGCTTATTTAATGAATAAGTGGGTAAAGATCATGATAAAACCACATAAATAAACACAATATAAACCATAAAATAGTGGTTTATCAATAAACCATGAAATAGTAGTTTATCAAGTAGTTTTCTATACTCTTGTCCTAGGCTAAGGGGATTGGGTGAACTTGAGTCATTGGGTCTTATTGGTTTGGTGATTTGAGAACCCTAGTGCTCAAATTGATACCCATTAACACCAATCTACTACTAAGACAATTAGTTGTTGGATTGGGACTTATGAGTTGAGATTGATCAAGCCATTTGGCGTACTTCAAGCGTTGAAGTAGACTTTGTACGTATTTCAGGCATAGAAGTAGACTTAATGATCTTGGTTCCTCATAATTGTCAAGATATAATTATTAGACAAGGATGGTTACCTCAATTCCCATGCCTAGCCAAGAGTCCCTTTTATTAATGCATGAGCTATGACTTCTAATTTGAATGACTCGGTCTCAACCAAATCCTAGCTTAGCCGAGTTTCACCCCGTGATTGAAAGAACCTTGTTACATACTCGGCAAGCTAGGCAGTGGTTGGATTACACGGCTAGTGCTTCGGCCTCTCTTGAAGAACCCTCCGAAACACTAGACGGAACCGAGAGTAACCTAGAGTCCACAACTTCCTATTCCTCTGTTGGCACTATTGATACATCTGTGCATACTACAGGAGAAAACCACATGGCGGAGTAACGTAGGATTACCTTGCACGGACAAGGAGCACCGGATCTCATTCTTCAACCATTGCAATCTTGGTATCAAAATCTTGATCCAAATTTTGAGTTGAAGAATATTCTGATTAACTTGCTTCCTAAGTACCATGGACTACCAGGCCAAGACCCCATTAGGCATTTGAGAGACTTTTAAGTAGCTTGTTCTGCGGCTCAAAGGCATGGTGCTGATGAGATTGCTATCACGGTTTTTGCTTTCCACTTCTCTCTTGAGGGGTCGGCAAAAGAGTGGTTCTACTCCCAACTGGATGAAGTAATGACTGAATGGGACCTAGAGTTCTTAGATAAGTTCTTTTCGCCAGAGAAGACCAACTACATCCGGAAGGAAATTTCTGGTATAATACAAAGAGACCAAGAGACACTCTATGAATATTGGACTCGATTTAAGAGGTTGTTGGAATCTTGTCCACATCATAGGTTAGACACTTACTTGCTCATTAGCTATTTCACTGGAGGTCTTTCTGCAGCGGAAAGAGATTGCTCACCGCCTCTAGTGGTGGTTCCCTTTCTAAGAATAAGACGGCGGCAGAAGCATGGAGTTTGATCAATGATGTCGCCAAGGCTACACAACATGTGAGAGTGAGGAACAGCCTCACAAGAATGTGGTGGAAGCACCTCCTTCCGAATTGGCTTTGACTAAAGTGCTTGGGGACATGACCACTCTCCTCATGGAAATTCGCAAAGAACAAAAGGCATTTCAATTAATCCAAGCCATCCAAGCCCCACCTCAAATCCTCCAACTTGAAGGACCTCATAGAGTATGTGGTTTATGCTCTAGTACTGCACATTACACCGACCAATTCTATCAAGTCCAAGAGGATTACACTCTCGCGGTAGCCAACGTGAACTACAACAACCGTCTACCCTATCAATCTCAAGGCCAAAACAATTACTCTCATGGAATTAGTTCTAATAAAGGGTGGAGGGACAATGCTCAAGGGAACAACCACAATCAAAGATGGAACCAAGGCAACTCATCTTCTCATTACCACAACAATAACCAATCTTCATCTCAATATCCCAACAATACCAACCATAACCACCATAACCAACCATACCAACACTCACAACAAAACCAAAATAACAACCATAGATACTAAATGCCTCACCAAAGACAACAAACCAATCAACCTTCTTCTTCTTCCACAAACCAAGGTGAGACTCTCACCGTGCACTCTACCAAGAGCAAGAGAGAATTAAGGCTATGATAGAGAAAAATGAAGAGAACAATAGGACTCTCAATGCACAAGTTAGCACCATGAGTACACAAATGTCCTTCAGAGCCGAGATTCTCTCAAGGTTAGCCCTACCTCCTACCAACAATACCAACATCATCCAAGCCTCTAGCTCATCTAACCTTCCTTCCCAACCTATCCCAAACCCAAAGGGTAGCATCAATGCAATTATCTTTTGGAGTGGTACAATGCTTGAGGAAGTTGAACCCAAGCCCATCAAGTTGGCGGAAGATGTTCCTAATGTGGAAGTTGGTGTAACAATAGAGATAGATGAAGATGAAAAGGAGGAAGACGTTGCAAAGGAAGAAGAAGAGAAATTGACGGCCAAGGAACCGAAGTAGAAGAGCAACTTAGAGGAACCAATTCCTATACCTTTCTCGATGTTAGCCAAGAAAGCCAAGAAGCATGAGGAGCTTGATCCCAACATAGTACAAATCTTCAAGAACGTGGAGGTAACTATTCCACTCTTTGATGCCATACATTAGGTTCCGAAATATGCTACGTTCCTTAAGGATGTGTGCACTCATAAAGAGAAGATTGGTGGACTAGGGATGAATCTATTAGGCAATTCTATTTTCTCTGTGATGGATGATTTTCCTGAAAAATATAGTGAATCTGGTCCTTACTTGGTATCTTGTATGATTGGTGAGATTCAGCTTAAGAATTGCATGTGCGACCTAGGGTCGTGTATAAGCATTATGCCACTCTCGATTTATAAGTAGTTGAACCTTGCACCGTTGAGGCGATCTGGAGCTAGGTTTGTGCTTGCGGACAAGAGTATAATTTCAGTTGTGGGTATTGCTGAGAATGTATTGGTGAGAAATCAGGACTTAATCTTTCCGGTGGATTTTAATATCCTAGAGACACCTTCGATTAATTCGGATAGGCTATCCTCCATCTTACTTGGGAGGCCATTTTTGAAGACATCTCAGTTTAAATTAGATGCATTTTCGGAGGATTATTCATTTGAAGCCAAAGGGAAGGTAGTGAAGTTCAAATTGGAAGAAACTATGTGGCAACCTCTAGAGGTACATTCAATTTTTGGTTGTGACATTGTTGAAGATGATGTAACTGAAGAACACTTTGGGAGTGATGATGAGATAGGTATTGATAAAAATTTGGGTATAAGAGGAGTTAGCAAGGAAAATGGGAAGGATCCACGACTTCCATATCCTCAAGGAAACAAGGCACCCAATCATGGTGCAATCGACAAGTGGAAGCATCTCCCCTTGAAGGACACTCTTACCAAGGCCAACAAGAAGGGAAAGATGGATGTCCTTGAGGATGTTCCAAAAAGATGATCTCAAGCTCATGACCGTCCAACTTAAGGACATTAAAAAAAAGTGCTAGTTGGGAGACACCCCACCATGGTATGAACCTCCTTGTATATAGTTTATTGCATGTAGTTTTAGAGTCTTTGTTTGATTTTGTGATTGTTTAATTTTGTTGAGTTGTTTAAGCATGCCTGATTTTGTTTGATTTTGTTGAGCTTGTTAGAGTCTTCATGAGGATTTCATTGATCTTGGTTTGGTTAAATTGGCAATTTTGAAGAAAAATGCTTGATTTTGAGTATTTCCTGAAATTCTAAGTGTTTTTGAAATTCCTAGCCTGAATGAATGCCAAGATTGTGCCATAATTGTCTCCCTCATGTTGTTAAAAAAAAAAAGTCATCCCACGCTTGAGCGTGGATGATGCGTACGTGTCAATGGTCATTTTCGCAAACCCACGCGTGAGCGTGGGCGACGCGTACGCGTTGTTTACTGTTGTTGCAACTGCTGGTACAAAAACCAGAGAGTTGCAATGGAGTGGTGCTTTCTTTGTGCGAGAAGCACAATCTCACCCCACGCATGCACGTCAGATGACGTATACGTGTTCCCTCTCAATTCTTCTCTCCACGCATAGGTGTGGACGACGCTAACGCGTCACTCATTTTTTCTCTCTTCCACGCGTACGCGTGGACGAGGCGCACGCGACGCATGTCCGAAGCATCTAACAGGGCAACTTTTTCCAATTCTTTCTTCTTCTCTTTCTTCCTTTCTTCTTCTTTCTCCTTACCACCCTTTCTCCGCCGACAACCACCGGCGACTTCAACCACCGGTGACCACCACCTCCGGTGGTCCCATATTTCTCTCTACTCTTTTCTCTCTCCTCTTCTCTCTCTTTCTCTCCTCTTATTCTCACTTACACACAACCCCACTTTCTCTCTCTTTCAAGGTCTTATTTATTTCCTTTCTCTTTTGTTTCTTTTTAAAATTTTTCTTAACTATTGCATTTGATTACTTTACTCTCTGTGTTCTTGGTTGCATTTTAACTTTGTTGTTTGTTTGTTTGTTGGTTCACTCTTGTTTCTTCTCTTTCCTTTTATTCTCCTGTGTGGGTGTTGAATCTCATTTACTTTTGAATTGGTGGATTATCTCATATCTATAAGCTTGTTTGTGCTATGGTAAATGACATTCTATTTTGGGGCATATTCCCCTTGAACTCATCAAACTTGCTTGTTATTTACAATTTGCACACTAAGTGTTTGTGAAAAAGAGCTAAAGCCATCTTTGTTCATTGTTGACCTTTTTCTTTCAACTTGGTACCTCTTTTTCACAACACTTGCACTCCATGAGCATTGAGCATCATTTCTATGATTCTTCATCATCAATTGCTCATTGTTGTGGTTTGTTATGCTTGTAGTGCCATGCAAGAATGAATGGTTCAACGGTTTTCCTATGACCCCCACCTTTCTTGCATGCGCTTATCATTGTTGTTATTGATGCTTTAGTCTATTCTTCTCATGCATTGTATTTGCATGTTATTAAGACACTTCACTCATTTATGGCATTAATCTTCACTTGCATTGTATTCATTCTGGTTGTTGTCTCTCTGAGCTTAATATTTTTCTCTATTCCTCCTTTTTAGGATAAAAAGGAAAGGAAAAGTCCTCTAAAAAGCCGTCTACAAGAGAGCAACTTGATAAACCCCATTTTTAGGGTTTATCTTGTATGGATTTTGAGGGTTTTATCAATGTTCTTTCACACTTATTCATAAAAAATGCGTGGTTTTGTGTTTCCTTCCCGATTTTTCTTCATGGATGAAAACATGCTTCTTTTACACTAAATGTGTTATATTTGAATCCTCTTCTATTCTCATTCGATGTCGTGATCTGTTTGTTAAGCGATTTCAGAGTTTATAGGGCAAGGATGACCTAGAAGAGAGGAAGGAAGCATGCATAAAAGGAAGGAGCATAGAATTTGGAGCTTTGGAGCTTAAGCGGCAACGCGTACGCGTGCTTTACGCGTACGCGTGGATGCACACTACTGGATTCGGCGCGAAGAAGCTAAAGCTAGAAGCCGGCGCATTTGCATGGCTGAGCCAGAACCTTATAGATGCGCACGCGTGCTTCACACATGCGCGTGGATGGTAAAACCCCGGGACGCGCACGCGTGCTGTACGCGTACGCGTCGGTGCCAGTACGTGATTTTTAAGTGAAATCGTGCCTAGCGAATTCACAGAGGCTGTGAGGCCCAATCCGAACCAACTCTGGTGCTAAACCACTTAAGAGGACCAATGGATGAAGGGATTAGGATTCATTCACACATTTAGATATTTTTAGTGAATTTTTGGAAGTTACATTTTGTAGAGAGAGAAACTCTAGCTTCTCTCTAGGGTTTTTATTCTCGAATTGGAATTCTCTTGCATCCATTAGTGAGATCTATTGTCAATTCAATGCTATATTGCTTCCAATTATAGATCTAGATTCTCCTACTCTCAATTTAGTTCTTGTTGTTCAAGTTACTTGTGGATCTTTGCTTTTGGATGTTGTTACTTTTATTTCCATTAATACATTGAGGTAATTTCATGATCCTAGTTATCAATTGTTGATTGTTATTAATCTCTTGTAGTGTATATCTTTGATTGCAAGTTTACTCTTAATTTTACAATGTCTTTCATCCTTGCTCTCTAAGTGTTTGAGAAAATACCAATTTTAACTATGGAGTAGAATTTTCCTACTTGGCTTGGGAGTTGAGATATTGGAGACACTTGAATTATTAATGTCCTTTGTTGATTATCAATTGGAGATTGCTAATTGGTTTGAATGTCACTAAAGCTAGACTTCCCTAGGGTTAGACTAGGACTTGTGAACTCAAATTGGTTACTTTCACTTGACTTCCCTTAATACTAGAGGTTAACTAAGTGAAGCAATACTTAATTGTAATCACAATTGGTAGAGATAATGATGATAGGAAGTCCAATCCTCACTTCTAGCCAAGGCCTTTACATCGCTTGACTCTCATTCACACTATTGGCTTGTTTCTTTCTTGTATGAAACTCCAAACATCAATACACTTTCTAACCAACAATGTGCATCGTGGAGCACTCCTAGGGAGAAGGACTTGGGACTCATACTCTCGATTATTGATTTTAGATTGTTTGATGTGGAATTACATGTCGGTTTAAACTATACTACGATCGAATTTATTGATAAATTCTATACCGGCATAAAATTAATCATCAAAATGGCGCCGTTGCCTGGGAGTTGCACATGAGTGCCATGTTGTTGGTTAGTGTAAATATGTGAATATTGTGAATATGCTTGTCTTTTGCTTGTTTGTTAGTTTTTGTTAGCTTTAGGACTTTGTTAGTTTTATTTTTGTTTCCACTATGAAGTCTCACCCTTTTGGCTATGAGTTTGGTTCTAATTGTGTTGTAGGAAATGTGAACTTCAATGACCACATGGATCAAGGATGGAACCAACAAACATGGGAGGAGTCTCAAGGAATTGATCACTCATATTGGCAACAATCTCCAGATACTTATAGGTATAATCACCATCCTAATGCATGTCAATTCAATGGCTATGATGAATCTTTTTGCGACAATCAATAACCACCATCATATGCCTATGAATCTTATCCTCAACATGAACTTCAACCATACTCACAAGCCTTTCTTTACCAAACACCTTCCTATGATCCATATCCATCATATGACCAATCACCCATACCATATCCTTATGACCATTATGAGCAAGAACCTTTAGAATCACCACAACCCTATCATGATTACTACCAAGAATCACCTCAATACATATAATCTCTGTACCCTTACCAAGTAGAACCACCTTCCTACTATGAACCCTTTCTCCAAAGTGATGAACCCTCTTATCTACCCCAAGCCCCAATGGATGATTCTCTCACCTTGCAACTTCAAGGACAAGTGGATATGCAAAGGAACACACTAGAGTTTGTGACTAACTTGACCAAGGTAGTGCATATCTTAGCCTACCAATGCTTGAACACTCAAGGTGCTTCCGTAGCCACATGTGAAGGATCCAAAGAAGAGCAAAGCATAGAGAAGAGATTAGAAAGTACAGTGGAGAAGGAGGAGTTGGGCTTTGTATTGGAACAATTAGAGGAAGCTATGATTATTAGAGAACAGGAAGAAGTGGTTAAAGACATGGGTGAGGTAGAACAAGAGGTGGATTTCAAGCTTGAGAACACTTCCACACCAAGCAATGTTGTTGATGATTTTGTGGAAGTTGTTGAACATTCTTCCATTGAGCTTGAAATTGATGTTGAGGAGGATAATACGTAACCTCCTACACATATTATGGAAGATGAAAAATTAGAGGAAGTTGAGCAAGCAACGAATCCTATTGTTGAAGTTCATTCCACACCAACTAATGTGCTATGTGAGATTGTTGAACCTTCTTCATTGTGTTGTGAAATTGATGTTGAGGAGACTAGTTCCCCAACACATGACTTGGGCATTGAGGAATGTATGGAAGAAATTGGTGAACAAGGAATTGACATTGAAGAAGCTTGCCAAGAGGTAGAAGTAGCCAAAGAAGAGCACAAGGGAGTGGTGATACAAAAATTATTATCCGTCTAGATTTTCTTCTTAAAGAAAGGGATTACTTTGTTGTAAGCATAGCTCCAAACCAACAAACAACTCTCACATCAAATTAAATTTATGGTTTTGTCACAGGTAATAAACCCCAAATAAGAATTAACCGAAGTATTTAGACTCCGGATCGTCTCACGAGGATGGCAATGAAGTGGTCAATTATTGGCTACGAAAATGCGAGGGGGTTTGATTGATAAAGGGCATGAAATTAAATGTGCAAGAAAAGTGAATCAAGCAAGTATTTAAAGAAGACAAGTAAACAAGAGAAAGCAAGTAATTAAGAGAGAGACATTCATGGCAAAGATTGAGAACATAGGTTTTCTATCCTAGTCATGCAATGATTAATTCATCTTATATAGTCAACTCTAACAAATGGAAGCAGGTATCATGTCATCTTCACATAGGAAGAATGTCAAACAAGACTAGTTAATCATGTCACAATAATGAACAAGGATTTATCTCATTATGTCATCCCCGAAGATGGAAGAAGGTATCATATTATCTTCACACTCGAAGAAAGTCTAACAAGACTAGCTAATCTCAATCCAAAGGTCCCAATCAACTCACTAAGCGAATTAGCAAGAGATTAGAGTTAATGGAAACAATACTAGTTAACAACTCTAGATCACCAACATGAGTTGGGCTTTAATGACTCAAGATTGCCTAATTACTCTTTCCAAGCCGAGAATGCTCAAAATCTACTCTAAAGCCCAACCAAGCATTTTGTCATACACTTGGGTATAAATGAAAAGCATGGTAAATGTGCAAGAATTATAAATTTACCAACTACCAATAGCAAGGAAAGTAAATTCACAACTCAATTCATTAATAAAAAGAAACATCAACATCAAATTTGCATTAAATGTAAACCAAATCCAACATGAGTTCATCATTACAAAAGAGAGCAAAAAGGGAAATTAGCACTATAAACTAAGAGAATCAAGATGTAGAATTGAGAACTTGTAAAAGGAACAAGATGAAATCAAGTAATTAATTCAAGATCTAAGACAATTTAACCTAATCCTAACCTAATTCTAGAGAGAAGAGGGAGCTTCTCTCTCTAGAAAACTAACTAAAGGCTCATGTTGACTAAGTAATTGCTCCCCCCTTCGCTTGGACTTTAATTCTGCATGAAATACACTTAGAAACATGCTGGATTTGGGCCTGGGAAGCTCAGAAATTGCCCCCAGCATTTTGCCTTTAAGTGAGTCACGTGCTGGTATCGGCGCGTACGCGCCATGTGCGCGTGCGCGTCGATTGGATGTTTCTTCATCCACGCGGACGCGTCATGTACGCATGCACGTATATATACACAAAATCACTTCTTGCGCGTACGCGCCTTGTACGCGTGCGCGCCCATTGACGCATTCCCAATCTTTGTTTCTTCATGCATTCTCCACTTTGTATGCTTTTCTCCTTATTTCTTCCATCCAATATTTGCCTTATGAACCTGAAATCATTCAACAAATACATCAAGGCATCGAATGGAATTAAAGTGAATTAAAATCACCAATTTAAGGGCCTAAAAAGCATGTTTTTACACTTAAACACAATTCAAGGGAGAATTACAAAACCATACTATTTCATTGAATAAATGCGGAAAAAGGTGATAAAATCCCCTGAAATAAGTACAAGATAAACCACGAAATCGGGGTTTATCAAGTGGCAATTGCAAGATCATTGGGACCACCCCCTCCTAAGTCACCATCCTACACAACATTCAAGTGGGTAAAATTCTTATCTCTAAGCTTTACTTTCTCACCTGAATACGGCTTGATTAAAACGGATGGGCAACTTAGAGACCTTTGCGGAGTTAATAGTAAGAGGGAGTTGTGTAGTGGTTGGAAGTGTAGTATTAGGCTCATTAAGGTCAACCTTCAAGGCGTAGGCACCATGATTGGAAGAATGCAAACTTGTGTGGGTCTAGGAGGAGACTTTGGTGCACTAAGGAGAATTCTATGTGTCAACCACCTGAATGGAAAAATCATGACAATCAACTAGAAGACATGTTTGAAGATAAGATATGGGATCCTGGATCAAAGCATGGAAATCAATTATGGGACCTCATATCTTGGGTTGAACTCCACCCAAGCTTAGTGAAGACGGTTGGAATTTCTGACAACCAATTGAGGAGCAAGGATCCTTGGAGATTCAAGGATGAGTACAAACATAAGCCACCTTGATGAGGAGTCTCCTAAATGTCCAACTTAGGGACTTAAACTCAAAGTGCTAGGTGGGAGACACCTCACCATGGTAAACTCTTTCCAAAAACCCTCAACTAACCAAATCTCCCTCAGTATGTTAGGAGGTGATTTCTAACCTTAGACTTGCTGGAAAGTCACGTTTCTTGGCCCTCAAGTCAAGTTAAGCTTGATTCCTAAGGAAGAACATCAAGAAAATATATGTTTAAGTATGTTTCCTTGAAAAATGAATTCAAAGGGGAAAGGAACAGCCATCTCACCTTATTTCTAGCCTTGATAAGTTACATGGTTATGTAGAGGAAGAAGAGAGGATCATTTTGGTGAAATCAGAGTTTTGATTTGAGTTTTAGTTCAGAAGAAATCAAGCTTTGAAGATTAAGTGTTCATGAAGTTTTCTCTCTTTTCTCTCCTTTCAATTTTGGCCAAAGGGAGTAAATGACCAGCCTTGGAGTGTCTTGGGGGTGTAAGGTGAGTTCGGCTTGGAGGTGGGTTAAAATAATATTAAAATATCTCAGGTGTATAACTACTGAAACTAGATGTATCGGAACACTTGTAAAAACATCTCTAAAAATTATTTTTTGAGCTACTAGCATAAATGACACTAGTAACATATTTATTATGAGAATAAAACATGTATAATGAGGCCTTAGCATTGCTAAATTTATCAGAGAGTGCTGGTGCTAAGCTGCACTAGTAAACTGTGAACCCGGTTAAACTGATTTCCTATTTTTAACTAAAACAGACCAGGTAACCTTATAATATCATTCAAGCATCTTCTAATACTAATATAATGATAATATTATACTATTATCCCTCTTCTCTCATGAGTCAAGTCTGGTTCGTCAAACTGAGACTATTTACGAAAACTAGAATCAAAACTCCTAACGGATACGGTTCAAAAACTAGGTTCTTCGTGACTGCATTATCGAGCTTGCCTCAGAAAAGGTTCTAGCTTAAGGATGACATAATGATAATGAGGATTGAGATGCTTGATGATATAACAAAGGTGTTCCCTTTATTGATCTTCCGGAGAAATCCGTGCCTTTAGAAAAGATCTCGCGTACTCAAAAATGAGGGTTGTTACACAAGGTCCACCCCAAATCTTCCAACATGAAGGGCCTCCTAGAGTATGTGGTTTATGCTCTAGCACTGCACATTAGACCAATCAATGACATCAAATTCAAGAGGATTATACCCTTACAGTAGCCAATGTGAACTATAACAACCGTCCACCCTATCAATCTCAAGGGCAAAACAATTACTCTCATATTAATAGTTCCAACCAAGGGTGGATGGACAATGCACAAGGGAGCAATCAAAACCAAAGATGGAACAACTCCTCTGCTCACTACCACAACAACCACCAATCTTCATCCCAATATCACAACAACAACCATCAACCCAACCAAAATCATCACACCCAAGCATATCAAGCACCTCACCAAAACCAAAACAATCATTCTAGATACCAAGCTCCTCATCAAAGACAATAATCCAACCAACCCTCATCCTCTTCCACCAACCAAGTTGATGATTCTAACCGTGCACTCTACCATGAGCAAGAGAGACTTAGAATTATGGTAGAGATACATGAAGAGAACTGATGAACAGAATTTTTGTATGGTTTAGAATTTCACAATAAAGTCTCATTGCAATTATAGTTCTGAACCAACAAACAATCCTCAATCAAAAATTTGTTTGTCACATGTACAAACCCCAATAAAAATAACCGAAGTATTTAAACCTCGGGTCGTCTCTCAAGGAATTTCAGAAAAGTGTTCTTGTTATCGGTTATGAGATGCATATTTTGGGGTTTTGTAATAAGGGACAAGAAACATAAATGACAAGAAAGTAAAGGAACTCAAATAATAAAGAGGTCTTGGCAAGGGTTGATGGTTAAGGATCCTTATCCTTGTTACTAACCACAACATGATAATTGCAAGGATCAATCTCATTAAGTCATCCTCTAACAAGTAAAGGAAAGTCAAATGAGCTACATCAATCCTAATCCATAAGTCCTAGCCACCTTACTAATTAACTTAGTGGAAGCTAGAGTCAATGGATACCAATTATCAACACTTGGACATTAGCAACTCAAGTTCACCTAAGTAACCATCCCAAGCCAAGAACACAAAAATCTACTCTAACATCCTTCTAAGCATTTAATCAAACACTTGGAAGGCATAAAAGGAAAGCAAAATAAGATTACAAGAAATTTAAATCTATAACTACCAAAAGCAAGGAATTAATAATAATAAAGCAAATCAACAATAAAAGAAATCAAACATAAATTGCATTAAAGAAAAATAGAAGAAACAAGAGTGCATCAACAACAAAGTAAACAAATACAAAGAGTAAAATACTAAACTAGGAAAGAAAAGGTAAGGGAACAAGAAATTAGAAAGGAAAAGTAAATCAAAGCATGAATTAAACCTAGATCTAAGAAATCCTAATCTACATCTAACCTAATTCTAGAGAGAAGAGAGAGCTTCTCTCTCTAGAAACTAACTAAAGCAGGATCAAAGCTAAACTCTGTGCTTTCCCCCTCCTTGACTCCTCTTGGATTCTGCATGTAATAGGCTCAAAAAATGAATTGGATCTGGGCCTGGGAAGCTCAGAAATTGTCCCCAGTGTTTTCACTTTAATGAGGTCACGTACGAGTTGCGACGCATACGCATTGGTCACGTGTATGCGTCGTCTGGCATTTTGCTTCCCATGCATACAGGTCATGTCACACATACGCGTCTCCATGCGACTTCATTCCCACGCGTGCGCGTCTATCATGCGTGCACGTCGATGTATGCACTCCAAATCCTTGATTTTCCATGAATCCTCCATTTTGCATGCTTTTCTCTTCACTTTTTTAATCCATTCCTAGCCTTTTCAACCTGAATTCACTAATAAAAGGAATCAAAGCATCTAGTGGAATCAAAGGTGAATTAAAGGTGAATTAAAACTAGCAAATTAAAGGACTAAAAAGCATGTTTTTACACTTAAGCACAAATTAAGGGAGAATTATGAAACCATGCTATTTCATTGAATAAATGTGAGAAAAGTTAATAAAATCCACTCAATTCAGCATAAAATGTACCACGAAATAGTGGTGCATCAAATCTCCCCATACTTAAAACCAAGCATGTCCTCATGCTAAACCAAGGAAGAGACAAAAGGGTATCAACAATTATTAAATGCAAACTAACTAAATACAACCTATTTATATGCAACTATCTAAATGAATGCAACTAGTTGGTAAAAACAAATCAACTTCCAAGAAAGCATACATGAGCATAAGGGCTAAAGGTATTAACAACCAAGCCAAACCACAAATGAATTGAGTTATTAAAAGACTTTACAAGCTTGCTAGAAAAGTGATGATCATGGTGAAAACATGTAATCGAGCAATCGAACCCTCACTGGATGTGTATCCGCTCTAGTCACACAAGTGTCTAGGGTTGATTCACTCAATTATCCCCTAATCATGCTTTCCAAGATTTTTTTTTTCATCTAACAATCAACAATTATTCAATGCATGCATACATTCATCATGAGGACTTATTTATATAAGCTATATAACAACCTATACAATTTTGAAGGTAACCTAACTAGCCATTCTTCACTTTTTCACACATTCATGCATTCTTTTTTTTTATCACAACTCATATGCATTGATTATTATTGGACTTTACTTTGGGGCATTTTGTCCCCTTTCTATTGCTTTTCTTTTTCTTTTTTTCTATTTATTTATTTTTTTCTACATATTTTTTCTTTTTCTTTTATTTTTCTTTTGTAATTTTTTTCTTTTCAAACTAAAATATACATAAGAGCATCAATGCATATGGTTTTACATTTAATTAACACATGAGTATGTACCCAATTCCCAATATTTTCAATGAAAATACAAAACATACTTTTACCTCAACGAATGTTCCAAGTTTCCCCATACTTGAATGGTACACACACTCACTAGCCTAAGCTAATCAAAGATCCAAATAAGGGATGTTTATTAACTTTCACTTTAAGGCTTGTAATGTGCTAAATTAAAGAACAAAATGGGTTAATCGTAAGCTGAAAGTTGGCTAATAATGGAAGATAAAAGGTAAGGCTATTTGGGTAAGTGAGCTATTTAAAACAATGGCCTCAATCATATAAATGCATATATACACAAAATAATGGACTCAAAGAATCAAACAAATCAAGGATTACAATCATAGAAAGAGAATGATGCACACAAGAAGGAAAAATAGTGGTTATAAGATGTAACCGTACAATTAGGCTTAAATCTCACTGGCTTGTGTGTTCTTAGCTCAAAAACCATGTTCCAGAATAAATTCTTCAAGCAAGTTCAACGAAAATAAAAAAAAAATTTACTCAAATCAATGGGGGTGCCCTATAAATAAATTTCTTGGAAAATCTCATTATTTTGGCTAAGCTTATTATATATATATATATATATATATATATATATATATATATATATATATATATATATGCAAAATAAGAAAATGGGACTCAAAATTCTAAAAGACCTAACAATGAAATGCAAAAGTGTTGGGATTAGAAACTTGTCACCCAAAAATGCCGATTCGGTCAGACGACCACCCCACAATTAAAAGTTTGCACCGTCCTCGGTGCATTCAAAGATGAGCAAAGGGGTACGGCGACTTCACGGGTTGCCACCTTCAACTGGTGGATCAACCGGTTGCTGCATGTTCTTTCTTCCGCTTCCGTTTTAACTTATAATGACTTATCCTAAAAATAGAAGACAGGATAGTAAGAAAAGTAAATGCAAGAGAAAGGAAGGGTATTTTGTTGGAATGAGGTAAGAATCACTAAAATGAAGTGAGTGACCCAATGTGCGACATGGATAAAAGTAAGTGTGCATTCTAAGTTACGTGCTGTTTAAAACACACACACTAACATAAAAAGCTATGTCATAGTTACACAAAAAGGAACATGCACTTCATTCATTCTAGTATGCTTGAGATTCTCTAAACTGGTAGGTGAAGACAACCAAACAAGCAATAAAGAAGCATGAAAGCATTCAAGCAAAAAAATCATGCAATTGTGAATTGGATGATAAATGGACATTGATTGATGTGCAAGGTACCTTTAATGAACACAATGGAATATGAAATTTACATAACAATCAATGACACACTTTGAATTTGGCTCACATCACGTAGTGGACATAAGATAGGAAACATGGTTGCTATGCAATGTAGTAAAAGAGAATTAGAGGTGAAAAGTCAATCACATAGCAAGCATGGTTCATATAGCTTGAGAGTTTCAAAAGGATATCCCTAGGTGACCTTCCAATCCAATTTCATAAAAGAAATACTATGCCAAAATGACTAGCTTCAAATATGTGTAGAGCATATAAGTAAGCAATTAATGGTCAATCATATCATTTAAGGCATAAGCATAATATGTGGATGCATATGATCAAGAAACACAATTCATTAAGATAAATGCACAACATCCATCAAGAAATTGCCTACTCAAAGAAAAGGATTCAAATCACATGGTGGCCAAATCATGCAATTCAAAAAAATTTTAGAATGCTTGAAAGGCAATTCTCATGTACTTGGTGTTCACAAAGGTTAAGCATGAAAACTTCAAAATCAAGTAATAAATTGTAACCTCAACAAGAGAATACAACAATGAATATCCAAAAACAATTATACTAAAATAGCATTCAGTTAGTAATAAGTAGCAATATACAGTAAATAAAATTAATAAGGGGAATCTAAACGAAGACAAAACAACAAACATAGGGCCGAATCTAAACGAAGACCTAAAGGAGCTACTAACGAAGCTCCTAAAGGATAATTCCGACCTCTTTGCATGGAAGGCCGTCGACATGCCCGGTATTGATCCCGGACTAATGTGTCATAAGTTAGCCGTATATCCTGGGTCTCAGCCAGTACAACAGAAGCGTAGGAAGCTCGGACCAGAGAGGTTGCAAGCTGTAGAGGAGCATGTACAGGCCTTGTTAGAGGCAGGGTTCATAAGGGAGGTGAAATATCCATTATGGCTAGCCAATGTAGTATTGGTCAAAAAGTCAAATGGGAAGTGGCGGATGTGCACTGATTACACTGACCTCAACAAAGCATGTTCAAAAGATCCTTATCCACTCCCGAATATAGACACACTAGTCGACGCTTCATCAGGATACAAGTACCTTTTCCTTCATAAACACTTTCTCGGGATACAACCAAATTTTGATGTATCATCCCAACCAGGAGAAAACCTCATTCCTAACCCCAAGAGCAAACTACTGCTACGTAGTTATGCCCTTTGGCCCCAAGAACGCAGGGGCTACACAAAGAGAGGAAACATTGTTATCTGACCTCACTGAAGTGTTCAACACCATAAGAAAGCATGGAATGAGACTTAACCCCACCTTCGCAGTAGAAGCCGGCAAATTCCTAGGCTTCATGCTCACTTAAAAAGGGATCAAAGCAAACCCGGATAAATGCCAGGCCATACTTAGCATGAAAAGTCCGACCTGTGTCAAAGAAGTCCAGCAGCTCAACGGAAGACTAGAGGCTCTGTCCAGATTCCTAGCTGGATCGGCCTTAAGATCTCTCCCTTTTTACGCAACACTAAGGAAAGGAAAAAGGTTTGAATGGACCCCAAAATGTGAACAAGCCTTCCAAGACTTCAAGACATTCCTCGGGCAACCACCCATCCTAACTCGAGCCAGGGAAGGTGAAGAGCTAATCTTATACCTTGCCGTAGGAAGTCGGGCAATAACTTCAGCACTAGACAGAAAAGACGAAAATGAGCAACAGCCCATCTACTTCATTAGTAAGGCTTTACAAGGGGCCAAACTAAACTATCAAAAGATAGAAAAGTTTGCCTACGCCCTTATACTCACTTCTCGATGGCTCCGACCATACTTCCAAGCTCACACCATCAGAGTGCGTACCAACCAGCCTATAAAAGGTATCTTACAAAAAATAGACTTAGCTGAAAGAATCTTACAATGGGCGGTTGAGTTATCTGAATTCAACCTCAAATATGAAGCACAGATAGCTATCAAGTCTCAGTACCTAGCCGACTTCATCGCAGAGTACACTGACACCTGGGTACCCCCACGAAGTGGAGCCTTTACGTAAATGGCCCCTCGAACAAAACCGGGAGTGGCGTAGGTGTCATTTTAGAAAGTGATCAGGGAACCCAAATCGAGCTCTCATTAAAGTTTGAATTCCCCACCTCAAATAACCAAGCTGAATACGAGGTCGTACTGGCAGGTTTGAAGCTGGCTAGGGAGGTAAGAGCTCAGAAGCTTACCATTTTTAGCGATTCATAGGTAGTCACCTCGCAAATAGAAGGGAGTTACCAAGCTAAAGATCCCACCATGAAGAAATACCTAGACAAAACTAGGGAGCAGCTCAGACATTTTGGGGGATATGAGGTCCAACATATACCTCGAGAATAAATGCCCGAGTTGATGCCTTTCAAAACTAGCTAGCGCCAAACCAGGGGACAATAATAGAAGCCTCATCCAGGAAACACTACAAAATTTGTCAACCTCGGAAGAAAAGAAGGTCTTAAGCATATCAGACCAGGACTAAGGGTGGATGACCCCCTGACGATCGGATTTTCCATAGGTAAAAAAATTCACAAATATATTATCGCGTTGTAAGTATAGGTTCTAAACTAACAGAAAATCCTTTCGTACAAACATTTGGTTTTCACAAGTAACAAACCTCTTTGAAATTGATAACCGAAGTATTTAAACCTCGGGTCGTCTTCTCAAGGAATTGCAGGGAGGTGTTCTTATTAATGGTTATGAGCCTTGTAAATTGGGGGTTTTGAAAGTAAGGAACAAGTAACTTAAATGACAAGAAAAAATAAATAAGTAACTATAAAATAAACTCTTGGCAAGGTATGAAAATTCGGTAGTCCTATCCTAGTTATCCTTATGAAAATCGAGTTTAATCTCACTTAGTTAACCTTTACGAAAGCAAGGGAAAGTCAAGTGGACTAATTTGTTAGATCCCCAAGTCCTAGCCAACTCCTAAGGAAAGACTAGAGTTAGTGGAATTCAATTCAATTAGCAAAAATAACAATTAACAATCACGATAAGTTTGATAACTCAAGAGCCTCCAGTTAATCAATTACAGACAAGAATATAAAAAGCTAAATAAGAATCATAAATCTGAAATACCTTAATTTATATCAAATAAAGAAAATCCTAACATGAATGGTTCATAAGCCAATTTGGCAACATAAGTAATTAAATAAAAGCATTAAAGTGTCTGAGAGTAAAAGAGAAATATAAAGTAAAAGGAATATTGAACCTGAGAGGAAGTTGAAATAATAAGTTGAAATAATAAGAAATCCTAATTCCTTTGAGAGGAATCCTAATCCTAAAACCTAAGAGAGAGGAGAGAACCTCTCTCTCTAAAAACTACATCTAAATTATGAAAATTGAATAATGAGCTGATGATTATGAATGAATGGATACCTCCACTTTATAGCCTCTAATCTGTGTTTTCTGAGCCAAAAACTGGGTCGAAAACAGCCGAGAAATCGCTGGAGAAGAAATCTGCCATGCTGATTTTTGTCATTGTGACGCATCCGCGTGGTGCGCGCGTTCATGCCACCTAGCGTCAGGGCAACTATGGAATATTATATATCAAATCGAAGCTCCGGACGTTAGCTTTCCAACGCAACTAGAACCATGTCGTTTGGACCTCTGTAGCTCAAGTTATGACTGTTTTAGTGCGAAGAGGTCAGGTTCGACAGCTTTGCAGTTCCTTCAACTTCTTGTATTCCTTCTACTTTTGTATGCTTCCTTTCCATCCTCCAAGCCATTCCTGCCCTGTAATCTCTGAAAATACTTAACACACATATCAAGGCATCGAATGATAATAGGAGAAGATTAATAATTAGCAATTTAAAGGCCAACGAAACATGTTTTTAATCGTAGCACAAAATCAGGAAGGAAAACGTAAAACATGCGATTAGTATGAATAAGTGGGTAAAGAGTTGATAAAAACCACTCAATTGAGCACAAGATAAACCATAAAATAGTGGTTTATCAACCTCCCCACACTTAAACATTAGCATGTCCTCATGCTAAGCTCAAGAGAAGCTATAAAGGGGTGAAGAGGAATGATAGAAAGTATGCAATGCAGCCTATCTTTGTGAATGCAACTACATGAAAAATATTTCTACCTACTTGGTTAAAAGTAAATAAGTTCTCCAAGACAAACATAAGTTAGATTCCACTAATTTAAATCATACAATAAAAGACAAGCAAACTTGTAAGAAGACAGCTCATGAAAGCAGGAAACATAGAATCAAGCATTGAACCCTTACTGGTAGTGTATATGCATTCTAATCTCTCAAGTGTATAGGGTAATTCACTCTACTCTTCTCTAGTCATACTTTCTAAACTTTGTTCATCATCTAACCAATCAACAAATACTTAATATACCAATGCAAACATCATGAGGTCTTTTCTTGGTTATAATGGGGCTGAGGTAAAGGTAAGGATATATATATATATATAAGGCTAAGTGAGCTAACAAAGTGAATCCTTGATTAGTCTAAGATCTCACCTAACATATACATATTTTATATAATTTAAAATGCTTTACCTAGCTACCCAAATTTTTCCCACTTTTGTATTACATACTCATGTATCAAACTTATTTTTGAATTTTGTCCCATGTGCATTGATTCTTTTTATTTTGCAATTGGGGAATTTTTGTATCCCCTTATTTAAATACTGAAAATATATTATTTTTTTAATTTTTTTAATTTTATTATTATTATTATTATTATTTTAATGCACATGGTAATTTAGTTATTTTGATTTCACATGAGCATGCTTCCCGAATTTCTGAAATAACTTATTCAATTTACATCCCTACTTTGTTTCTATCATCCCATGATCCCATAAAATTCTCCATACTTAAATTATACACAATATCTATCTTAAGCTAACCAATGATTCAACTTGGGATTTTTAATTTGTTTTTCTGCTTAAGGCTAGTAATGTGGTTATGAAATAGAAGGGGGTTAAGAAGTTTAAAGTGGTTAACAAGGGTGATGTAAAAGGTAGGCTTATTTAGGATAAGTAAGCTAATAACAAATAATGGCCTCAATCATATGCAAGCATGTAAATACACTAAATAATGGACATATAGAATGGAACAAAGCAAAGATTGCAATTATAGAGAAGAAAACACACAAGAATAAAAATTTATGGTTAAATAATGTAACCATGTAAATAACCTCAAAATCTCACAGGTTGTGTGTTCTTTGGCTTAAAAACCATGTTCCAGATACAACTTCAAACAAATTTAACACATAGAAAATTTTAATTTTTTTAATTTAAATTAGTGAAATCTTTAAAAAATATTGTCTTAAAAAGAAACTTATTATTTTTCAACTAAGTAGTACTTAAATGCAAACAATCAACTACACATGCAATCTATTATGCAATGCAACAATGAACTAATAAAGAAAATAAAACAATGGTGTTGGAAAGAAGAAAATGCTAACCCATGGAGATCGGTATCGACCTCTCCACACTTAAAGATTGCACCGTCCTCGGTGCATGCTAAGATGTACAAGTGGACGGGTTGCTTCAACTGATACTTTCCAAAGATTGCGCAGGTGGACTTGTTTGTCTTCCCATTAAGAAGCTTCTCCTCTCCCTTCGTGGTGGCCATCCTGAAAGAAGAGGAAAAAGAAGAAAAGTAACCCAAAAATAAAGATAGGAAATAAATAAAATATGGTTGTTAATGCCAGATAATAAGGATCCCAATTACATGGTAGCTACAACATGCAAGTGAGAAAATAGTAGAAGTACATGGCATATCAAGAGTGCAAAAATTTGCAACAATGGGGAAGAGAGTGCAAGACAATATAAATTAATGTCAATACAAAAGTAATACAAATATCATAAAAGATTAGCATTGACTTAAATAATATTACCCAATAGTGTAAAATAAGTCACTGAGCACCAAAATAATACCAGAAAAGACACAACAGTTGAATATGAACAAGTGACACCAATGGAAAAATAATAAATTTAGAAAAGAAAAGAAAAATATGCACAAAATTAAAATACAATGAATGAAATATACAAATAAATTAAGTAAAATAGAATGAAGGTGAAAAAGAATGAGAAGTCAAAGAAATAAAGTAAGAAAGAAAGAAGAAAAAAGAAAAGATAGAAGAGATTAGAATTAGAAAAGAAAAGACAAGATAATTGGCGCTGATCTGGATAAGTTGTGCGGCGCAGGCGACGTGGACGCGTGAGTGACGCGGTCGCATGGTGCGCGATAAGGTCAGGTGATGCGGACACGTGGGTCACGCGATCGCGTGACCTGATTTGTGCGATTGGCGCAAGTGCAGCCTTGCGTTCGCGTAACTCTCTGTTCAAAACTCTTTTTGCCAAATTTTTGGGTGACACAGACGCGTGGGGCATGCGTTCATGTGATAGGGCTTGTGCTTCTAGCATGGTTACTGCCCCATTCCAGCCCAACATACTGCCATACACCCGTTTACGTCGATTTTACAGGGCCACGCGTTCGCGTGGGTGACGCGGACGCTTGGGAGGCATTTTTTGCACATGACGCGGACGCGTCAGCGACGCGGTCGCGTGGATCAATTGGTGCCAAAGGCACCCCTCCAGCCACGCTCTTGCGTGACTCTTTGTTCACTTTTCTTTTCTTCCTAATGCACTTGTGATGCGGACGCGTGATTTTTTTTATAATAATGTAGTATGCCGAATGCAATGCTAATATGAATGTTATGCATGATTCCAGGTCCAATCAAAACTCAAAAACAAACAAAACAGACTAGAATTAAAATGAAAAAAGGGACGATTATACCATGGTGGGTTGTCTCCCACCTAGCACTTTTAGTTAAAGTCCTTAAGTTGGACATTTGGTGAGCTCCCTCTTATGATGGCTTGTGCTTGAACTCGTCTTGAAACTTCCACCAATGCTTGGACTTCCAATAAGCTCTATCAATACCAAGTAAATTCCTCAAGCTTTGATGGAGTTCTTCACAAGCTTTGAGCTCCCAAAATTGATCCTCATATACTCTTGGATTCCAAATCTTATTTCTACACCCGTCTTCAAGTTGATTATCATGATTCCATCCGGGTGGTTCAGCCTTAGAATTCTCACTGAAGCGTCCAAACAACTTCCCAGACCCATTCAATTGAGCTCTACACCAACCTTTGCGTTTAAACTTAAAGCTTCCAACCATAATGAACCTTGCAGGACAATTCTTACCACTGACCATCTTCCTCTTACTCTTTATGCCACAAAGAGCTCTAAGTTGACCATCCGTCTCTAGTAGCCCATATTCAAGTGGGAAAGTAAAGGTCAAGGATGAGAATTTTACCCACTTGAATGTTGTGTTGAACGGTAATGGCCTTGGGGGAGGTGTCTCTAATGAAATTGCAAGCTCCACTTCCTTGTGCTCTTCTTTGACATCTTCTACCTCTTTGCAAGCTTCTTCAATTTCAACCTCTTCCTCTTAGTAGTTTTCTTCCAATTCAATCTCCTCTTCACTGTTTTCCAAGGGCATGGGAGGTTGTGCTTCTTCTTCTTGAATCTCCATCTCTTGATCGACCTCTTCCAATTCCTTAACCATGACATGCCTTGGAGGTTGTACACCCTCCTCAACATCAAATGCAACCGTCTTGGAAGGAGGCTCTATGTCTTGACTTTCCCATGGAGGTTTAACATCTCTTAAATCTTCAACCACTTCTTCCTCTGCAACTATTATGGCTTCCTCCACTTGTTCCAATACAAAGTTATGTTCCTCATTATCTACCGAAGTTTTTAGTGTCTCCTACATGCTACGCTCTTCTTTTGATTCTCCACATGCAGCCATGGGAGTACTTCGAGTGCTCAGATGTTGAGAAGCTAATTTATTTACTAACTCGGTTAAGGTAGTTGCGAGTTCCAGTACATCCCTTTGCATCTTTGCTTGCCCTTGAAGAAGAACACGAAGTTTGTCATCCATCGGAGATTGGGGTGGATATGAGGGTTCATTATTTTGGAGAAAGGGTTCATAATAGGAAGGTGGTTCTTCTTGATAAGGATATGGAGATGGTGAATATTGAGGTGGTGGTTCTGGGTGTGGTTCATATGGTGGTTGGTGTGGTGGATATAAGTTAGGGTCATATGGTGGTGTTTGGTGGTAAGGGGCTTGTGAGTATGGTGGTCCAGAGTTGTGTTGAGGAGATGGTTCATAAGCATATGGCGGGACTTGTTAGTCACTACAAGGGGGTCCACCATAGTCATCATTTTGGTATACATCACAGAATAGTTGTTGGTTATAGTGCATTGGAGGGGGTTGTTGCCAAGAGGGTTGATCAAATCCTTGTGGCTCCTCCCATCTTTGATTCTTCCAACCTTGATGCCTATTTTCATTATAGTTTCCATTCCTTACGACAATATTGGAACCAAACTTAAAGCGATGGGGGTGAGAACTCATAATAGCAAATAAAAATTAAAAAAAAATAAAAAAAATTTAAATTAAAAGGTTATTTGAAATTTAAATTTTGAATTTTAAATTTTTGAAATTTGAAATTTGAAATTTAAATATTGAATTTTGAAATTTGATTTTTGAAGTAAGATAAGATAAGATTTTTGAAAAAGATATGATTTTTTGAAAAAATTTGAATTTTGAAATTTAAAACTAAGATAAGATAAGATAAAAATTTTAAAATAAAAATCCGAAATTTTTTTTAAATGCAAATTTCGAAAATTCAATTAAAATAAATAGAAAAGATATTTTTTTGAATTAAAAGAGGAAAGAGAAAAACAATAAAATGACACTAAATTTAAAATTTTTTAGATCAAAACGAAGAGAACAACTAAGAACAACTTGAAGGTCAAGATGAACACGAAGAACAAATTTTTGAAAAACTTTTTAATAACTAAATAAAAATCAATAACTTCTTAATTTATGAAAAAGCAAAAATAAAAACAAAAAAAAACAAATAAACAAGTAAAAAGCAAATATTTACAATAACCAATAATAAGGCACACGTTTACAATTCCCCGGCAACGGCGCCATTTTGACGATCGGATTTTCCATCGGTAAAGAAATTCACAAATATATTATCGCGTTGTAAGTATAGGTTCTAAACCAACAAAAAATCCTTTCGTACAAACGTTTGGTTGTCACAAGTAACAAAGCCCTTTGAAATTGATAACTGAAGTATTTAAACCTCGGGTCGTCTTCTCAAGGAATTGTAGGGAGGTGTTCTTATTAATGGTTATGAGCCTTGTAAATTGGGGGTTTCGAAAGTAAGGAACAAGTAATTTAAATGACAAGAAAAAATAAATAAGTAACTATAAAATAAACTCTTGGCAAGGTATAAAAATTCGGAAGTCATATCCTAGATATCCTGAGAATTGAGTTTAATCCCACTTAGTTAACCTTTATGAAAGCAAGGGAAAGTCAAGTGGACTAATTAGTTAGATCCCGAAGTCCTAGCCAACTCCTAAGGAAAGACTAGAGTTAGTGGAATTCAATTCAATTAGCAAAAATAACAATTAACAATCACGATAAGTTTGATAACTCAAGAGCCTCTAGTTAATCAATTAAAGCCAAGAATATAAAAAGCTAAATAAGAATCATAAATCTGAAATACCTCAATTTATATCAAATAAAGAAAATCCTAACATGAATGGTTCATAAGCCAATTTGGCAACATAAGTAATTAAATAAAGGCATTAAAGTGTTTGAAAGTAAAAGAGAAATATAAAGTAAAAGGAATATTGAACCTGAGAGGAAGTTGAAATAATAAGTTGAAATAATAAGAAATCCTAATTCCTTTAAGAGGAATCTTAATCCTAACACCTAAGAGAGAGTAGAGAACCTCTCTCTCTAAAAACTACATCTAAATTATGAAAAGTGAATAATGAGCTGATGATTATGAATGAATGGATTCCTCCACTTTATAGCCTCTAATCTGTGTTTTCTGGGCCGAAAACTGGGTCGAAAACAGCCCAGAAATCGCTGGAGAAGAAATCTACCACGCTGATTTTCGTCACTGCGACGCGTCCGCGTGGAGCGTGTGTTCGCGCCGCCTAGCGTCAGGGCAACTATGGCATATTATATATCAAATCGAAGCCCCAGACGTTAGCTTTCCAACGCAACTGGAACCGCGTCGTTTGGACCTCTGTAGCTCAAGTTATGACTGTTTTAGTGCAAAGAGGTCAGGCTGGACAGCTTTGCAGTTCCTTCAACTTCTTGTATTCCTTCCACTTTTGCATGCTTCCTTTCCATCCTCCAAGCCATTCCTGCCCTGTAATCTCTGAAAATACTTAACACACATATCAAGGCATCAAATGGTAATAGGAGAGGATTAATAATTAGCAATTTAAATGGCAAAGAAAAATGTGTTTAATTATAGCACAAAATCAGGAAGGAAAACGTAAAACATGCGATTAGTATGAATAAGTGGGTAAAGAGTTGATAAAAACCACTCAATTGAGCACAAGATAAACCATAAAATAGTGGTTTATCACCCCCATAGTCAGCTATCTCAAGTCTGAAACACTTCCCGCAGACAAAAAGGAGGCAAAATGGCTAGTACAAGAAGTGCAGTACTACACCATAGTGCACAACGTCCTATATAGGAGAGGATTCTCTACACCCCTCCTAAAATGCGTCCCAACCACTGCTACGAGGGAAGTTCTTAAGGAAGTCCTCAGTGGCATGTGTGGCAACCACCTCGGGGCGCAAGCTCTTTCCAAAAAGGTACTTCAAGCTGGTTTTTATTGGCCAACCCTACAAAAGGAAGCAACAGAGTTCGTCAAAACATTCCCCCCATGTGCCCCATGTGATGAGGGAAAATCGATTCCACATAAACTCACTGGCAAGTGTACCAGGTCGCATCAAGTAGTAAAACTCACGAAAGTGAGGTCGATCCCACAGGGATTGATGGATTGAGCAATTTTAGTTGGGTGATGAACTTAGTTAAGCGAATATTTGATGAATTTGGTGAGATTTGATTAACAAAAAGGAAATTTCAAGTAAGCTAGAGTGCATAAAAAATTGACAGAAAAGTAAATTGCTGGAAGCTTAAATGGCTGAAACTTAAAGTGCAAGAAATTAAATGAGCTGAAACTTAAAATGCAAGAAAGGTAAATAACTGAAACTTAAAGTGCAAGTGATTTAAATTGTAGAATCTAAATTTCCAGGAAACTTAAATTGCATGAAGAATAAAGGGATTTGGGTGCTGGGAATCAAAACAGAACTAGAAAATGTAGATTGCAGCAAATCAGAGAACTCTAAGGTGAAGCAATTGAAGAAAAATGGATCAATCAGGATTCCAGTACCAAAACAGAAACGAAAAATGTGTAGAAGAATATAAATAAAAAGAAAACTCAGATCAAATCTCAAATTCTAAAACAGAAATAGAAAATTTCAGAAGAAGAAAGACAGAAAGAAAACTACAGAAATGGAAAATTTCAGAAGAAGAAAGGTAGAAAGAAAACTCAGATCAGATCTCCAAGTTCTAAAATTCTAAAAAGGAAAAAAAAATAAAAGAGAGCCCCTAATGAAATCAAATTCTTCTCTATTTATACACTTTTCCAATTCTGTCATCCAGTACTTGGAGTGGGCTTTTTGGCCTTTGTTGCAGTGGGTCAGGATGGTACTTGGTTGCAGCTTCCAGGAGAACGGAGCATTTTCAAATTGCGCGCAGCATTCATTAACCCATGCGTACGCGTGCTTTGCGCCCGTGCGTCCCTTGCATTTTTGCATATCGACGCGTGCGCGTCATATACGTGTGCGTGTTGTCATTGTCTTTAGTCTCAGCCATGCTTGCACGCCACATTCACGCGTGCTCGTCCCTGTTAGCGTTTGTTTAATGAGCGCTACGTTCGCGCCATGAACACTGCCCACGCATATGTGTCTGCTGCGCGTGCGCGTGGGTGGCAAAATGTCAATTCCAGGCTTCAGTGCCACCCACGTGTTCGCGTGCTTCCTTCCAGATTCTCCATCGACGCGTGCGCATCATGTTTGCGTGCGCGTTGATTGCAAAACTTCAATTCCAATTTTGAATTTTCCCGAAAACGCTCATTAAGCCAACTTAGCGCTCTCTTTGCACACAAGCGCCAATTACACCCACGCGTACGCGTCATGTACGCGTACGCGTGGGTCTTCAAAAATTCGTCCCTGACGAGTAAGCGTCTTGTACGTGTGCACGTCGCAAGAGAGCGTGGTGTTCTCTATTTGAGCGCAGTGTTACTCTGCACTACCCTTCTTTCTCTTCATTTTTCACCTGAAATCAACCAAACAAGTAATCAAAGTCTCACTAAAATCACAAGGTTTTTGCATCATTCATAATAATCACCTAATTCATGCATAAACCTTATGATTTTGTATAAAGTTAATGATGTTTGATTGAATCAAGATAAACATAAAATTCCACTCCAATCACTTACTTATTGTGCAAGAAAGTGCATAAAACCTAATGAAACAAATGAAAAATGCTCGTGAAACTAGCATACGATGACTTTTCATCACCATGTCAGAATTAGCCAAATTTCACATCGTACCACCCAAAGAACTCATTTGTGTCACTTCACCCTGGCCATTTGCAATGTGGGGGCTCGACCACATCAGACCATTCCCTCAGGGATCAGGGCAAGTCAAGTTCCTTATTGTAGGAATAGACTATTTCATAAAATGGATCGAGGCTGAACCTTTAGCCACTGCCACCACCCAAAGAAGTCGGAACTTCTTGTATAGAAACATTGTCACAAGGTTTGGGGTCCCATACTCTATTACCACAGACAATGGCACTCAGTTCACCGACACAGGTTTCAGGAACCTGGTGGCTGATTTGAAAATCAAGCACTAGTTCACCTCTGTAGAACACCCACAAGGCAATGGACAGGCAGAAGCCGCCAACAAAGTCATACTGGTCGGGTTAAAACAGAGACTATAGGATGCCAAGGGAGCTTGGGCCGAAGAGGTCCCGCAAGTCCTATGGGCATACCAGACAACACCACACTCCACCATCGGAGAATCACCATTCCGACTTACTTACGGAATGGAGGCAATGATTCCCATAGAAGTAGAAGAAGGATCCCCCAGAGTGATCCTCTACAACAAAGACACTAACTCCCAAGGTCAAAGGGAAGAGCTCGACCTACTTCCAGAAGTCCGAGAAAGAGTTCGGATCAAAGAGGAAGCCCTAAAGCGTCAAATGGCTCTAATGTATAATCGGAAGGTAATCCAGCGAAGCTTCGCCTCTAACGAAGGGCGAGAGCTACCAAGGTCATGGCATGCCTGTAACCTAAGAAGGTACTATAGCTATAAAATAGTAAAGATCTTAGGTCAAGGCGCACTCTTTTTCCTAAAAAGGTTTTTTAATGAGGCGCCAGGCTATGATCTAAAAAACTGCTTGACCTAGAAGGGTATGCACTCATATGTACACACTCTTATTTATGTTTTTACCCCATTATTATTTGAATAAAAGTTATCAATTCCCTAAAAAGTTTCCTACCAAGATGCATTAATCTAAGCTCATAAAACGCAAAAATTCATCGCCCGATTACAAAAAGGTCCGCAAGGTAAAGCGATAGAAGCAAGTTAATGCAAGGAGTTATAAAAAGTAACCCATAAAAAGTGACCTGACGAGGTCTAACTAAAAATGGGATTACTAAAACTAACTTAAGAAGGCCCGATAGAGAAGTCGGACCAATGAAAGGATCACTGAAAAGGGACAAAAACATCACGCAAAGGCCAAAGAAAGGTTAAAAAACCAGGGCCCGAAGTTCTAAAAAGGATCTTACTTAAAGCAAGAGAACAAAAATGGAGTTAAAAAGTCATCCAAACAAACTATAAAGAAAAGGTTCCCTTTGGAACATTGCCTAAAAAGTTTTTGGAATATGACTAAAAGCTCGGGCAACAAAGCTATATAGGTCGACGTAAGCTAGGAAGAGGCGCAACCCAAAAGGACAAAGACGACCTCGAAAAAAGAACAAGCAAAAAGCCAAAAAGGTTGAAAAAACAACTTAAGGCTCAAAAGTCCTTAGCAAGAAGGGTACAACTCCACTCAAAGAAGACACGATCTCAAAGCAAGGCTACAAAGTCGTCCGAACAAACTAAAAAGGTTCTATGCAAAGAACACTAAAAAGTTATCGGACAAGTCACTAAAAAGCCTGGATACCAAGCCGCAAGGAAAGCTTCACCAAAACAGAGGGTTGTTGATAAACCCCATTTTTAGGGTTTATCCTTTGCTTAATCTAGTGGATTATTCTCACACTTATTCAAACAAATTGCATGGTTTTATATTTTCCTTCCTAGTTTTGTTCTATGCTTGAAAACTTGCTTCCTAGAGATCTTTAATTTGTATATTTTAATCCTCTTTATACCATTCGATGCCGTGATCCGTGTGTTAAGTGTTTTAGGATTTATAGGGCTGGAATGGCTTAGAAAATGGAGATGAAGCTTGCAAAAATGGAAGGAAAACAAGAAACTAAGGAGATGACCAGCGAGCATCGACACGCACGCATGGCTCACACGAACGTGCGGAATGGAGAAAATTGCAGCGATGAGTGCGCGTGCCTGACGCGTACGCGTGGTTTGGAGTCTGCACAAAAGATGCGCACGCATGGACGACATATACACGTGACAAAGAAATTCGCCAAATGACGCGCACGCGTGACCGACGCATACGCGTAACAAGCACAATCTGCAGAATTAACAAAATACACTGGGGGAAATTTTGGGCCGCATTTTGACCCAGTTTTCCACCCAGAAAACACAGATTAGAGGCTATAAATTAGGGGAATCCATTCATTCAAAAGAACAACTTTCATATTCACAATTTTAGGTTTCAGATGTAGTTTCTAGAGAGAGAGGCTCTCTCCTCTCTCTTAGGTTTTAGGATTAGGATTTCTCTTAGTTTATGATTCATTCCTTTTCAATTCTAGGTTCAATGTTCCTTTAATTTATGTTTCTCTTCTACTTTTATTTACTCTATTACTTTAGTTGCTCTATTTCACTTGCTAATTACTTATGTTTCCAAATTGGTTTATGAACTCTTCATGTTAGAATTGATTTTCTTTTTTAATACAAATTGAAGTATTTTAGATTTATGATTGCTTTCTTCTATTTATGATATAAATAATTTAGATTTCCCCCCTTTGCTTTGGTTGAGTAATTGGTGACACTTGAGTTATCAAACTCAGCTGTTGATTGAAAATTGGAATTTGCTGATTGAATTAAATTCCTCTAAAGCTAGTCTTTCCATAAGAGTTGACTAGGACTTGAGGAATCAAATTGATTAGTCCACTTGACTTTCCTTTATTTAGTAAGGGTTAACTAAGTGGGAGCAATAAACAATTCTCATGACACCTGATAAGGATAACTAGGATGGGATTTCCAGTTCTTATACCTTGTACTGGTGTTCATGATAATTAAGCTACTTCCTTGCCAATTTATTTTCATGTTCCCTATTTCAAAAACCAAAAAATATACCTTTTTCCATAACCAATAATAAATCATACTTCCTTACAGTTCCTTGAGAGACGACCCGAGGTTTAAATACTTCGGTTATAAATTTTATTGGGTTTTGTTACTTGTGACAACCAAAGTTTTTGTACGAAAGGATTCTTTGTTGGTTTAGAAGCTATACCTACAACGTGATTATTTTTATAAAATTCTTTACTAGCAAGAATCTTATCGTCAGTTGTCAACACAAACTCAAAGCAAGGCGTCATCCAAAAGGCAAGGGTAGAAAACCCACACCACCACTCAAAGGAGGACGGACTGGGAAGTACCAAACCTCTAAAAAATCTACAAGGATTCCAAGGATAAAAAAGCAATGAAGGAACAACCTCCAAATATCAAATAACTTGTCAATGGTTTGATTGACGTATCAGCAAAATGCATCCTTCAGATTAAAACATTAAAAGACTCAAAGACTGCCTAAGTGACAGCCCCAGAGTTTATGGTGTTTGTTTTCTAAATTAAAAGTTGCTAAGAAGCAACCAAATGTCACAGAAAGGCATCCACAAAGACTTACAAAAACTAAACAAGTTCAACAAAATCCACAGGACGGACTGTACCAATACATAAACAAAACAAAGTTATAGTAACAAAATTACAAGGGATCCAAGTTCACCCCAGTAGAAGCATCCTTTGGAGGAGGAGGAGGCATGGTAGAGATCGGGGTGGCATTGACAACTGCTTCTGACCCGTTTAGAATCTCCACGTCCAGCTCGGGCTCAGGAGGGACCACCTCACCAGAAGGAGTCAAAGAGGCTGAAGCTACAGAAGCCTTGGCCGGTGGCGTGCGGGGACGACACTCATCATCATCATCTGGAGCAGGCACAATCTTGCCATCCTTTGATTCACCCGAAAACTGTCTCTCAACAATTTTTTTCTGGCAAGTGCACCGGATTGTCGTCAAGTAAAAACTCACTGTAGAGTGAGGTCAAATCCCACAGGGATCAATGTTAATTGGAGAATTATACTAGTTGAGCGAAATCAGATTTGGTTGAGAATTGCAGAATGTAAATTGGCTGGAAACTTAAATTGCAAGAAATTGAATGACAGAAATTAAATTGCGGGAAATTAAATGACAGAAGCTTAAATTGCAAGAATTTAAATGGGAATGGGGATTAAGCATGAAATTAAAGAAGCAGAATGTAAAAGAAATGATAGATCAGAGATGGGGAAGCTCATTGGGGTCAGGAGATGTGATAATTCTCCAGATCAAGTTCATTTTCATCTCTTCCTCAATCAATGCATTCATTGATCTCCTTGGCAATCTTAGGTAATTAGATCCCAATTCTTTGGCAATCTAATCTCTCTAAGAATGAACAATTGCCCAATTCCTTGATTTAAGTGCTCATGGGAAGAGATGAAGTTTGGTCACTGATTATACCACAAAAATTTATAGATCAAAGTATTGGTAGGATTACATGTCACTATATCCATCCAAACCCCAATCTAATCCAATGTGAGAAAGCAATTCTAGCATGATCTCCTCATTCTTTTTCCGAGGTTCCGAGGAGATCCAATTATGAATAGCTTCTTTCCCAGGACAACTATCCAATTGAATGAAGAACGAACGCTTTCTAGTAAAATCAAGAGAAAAGAAAGAAGAAGAAGAATGAAAACTAATAGTGATCCATTGAATTACACAGAGCTCCCTAACCCAATGAAAGGGATTTAGTTGTTCGTAGCTCTCAAAATGGAAAATAGAATTCAAAGATACATTGCAGAATTCAAAGAATTTCAGAAAAGTAAAATGAACCGAAAAGTAAAAGTGCAGTAAAAGTAATGAATTCCCAAAAGTCCTTTCTAACTTAAATTCTAAGCTATTTATACACTTTCTTCCATTGATCTTCAATATCTGAATTGGGCTTTTGGCCTTAATGGAATTAGGTTGAAATGGCTTCTAATTGGTTTCCTTTGCTGTTGAGAAGAGATCTGTTTGAATTACAAGTTCTGGTGCTTCAAGTTGGAGTCAACGTTTGAGGGCCAACGTTGACTCAAATGCCTTCCAAAAAAAAAAAAACAGATGAATCTGCTGTCATTGGCGTTTGACTCAACGTTGGAGGGCCAACGTTCTGCTATCCACGCGTACGCGTACACCACGCGTGCGTGTGAAGTCTATGATTTTGCTTCTTCACGCGTGCGCATACACCACGCTTACGCGTGCAGGCTGTGATTTTGCTAAGTCACGTGTGCACGTACAGCACCCTTACGCGCGCATTGCCATTATTCCCATCCACGCGTGCGCGTGCTATACGCGTATGCGTGGATGCTGAAAATCCCATTTCCAGATTTAAAAATATGTAGAAAAACGTTGGCCTCAGCGTTGGACTGGCAACGTTCCCTCCAACGTTGGCCAATCCACGCGTGCGCGTGCTTCACGCTTACGCATGAATTGCCTTTTTTCCAATCGACGCGTATGCGTCACTGACGTGTACGCGTGGATCCAAGTTTTTCAATTCCAAGTTCTGGGCTTGGCATCATAGACGTTGGAGGTAGCATTTGAGGTAACGTTGGACCTCCAACATTCATTTGGTGATGCGTACACGTGACCCACGCGTATGCATGGATGGTCAATTTTGACATTCCACACATGCGTGTGACTCACGCTTGCGCGTGGATATAGAAATTTTCCTCCTTCATGCGTACGTGTCATAGACGCGTACGCATCACTCAATAATTCTTTAGCTCCAGAATTGAACATTTTATCACAACGTTGGGGGTAACGTTAGCTACCTCAAACGTGAACACCAGCACATTATGCAGAGAATTGTTCTGCTCCCTTCCAACGTTTGAGGCAATATTGGTGGTCCAACTTGACCACCAACATTGCTTCTTCTTCATCTCTTCTATGCTCCTTCTTTAACTTCCTTCCATGTCTTCCTTCACCTGTCATCAACCAATACATACATCAAAGCCTTGCTAAAGTCATGAGAATTCTCATCATTCTTGGCATACAAGTATTTATAGTATAATTCTCATTAAATTGCATCAAATTAACCATACTTATATATATCTAGGTATGCATGAATTTCTACCCAAATTGCTTACTTATAACTCAAGAAAGTGCATAAAACCTATTAAAAACAAAGAAAAAGGCTAGTAAGACTAGCCTAAGATGCCCTAGCATCACAACACCAAACTTAAATCTTGCTTGTCCCTAAGCAAGTACTGAATTATTGAGAAGAAAGAATGAAACAGAAGGTGATGTTCTTATCAGCAAGTAATTATTTTTAGTTCATGGGGTTTTATGCAGAATATATTGCAGCTCACTTCTTATTGATCCTTAAGACTAGAATGTCTCCTTTAAGCATCAACTAACATACTGCTGTGACCTCTTATTATCCACTCATCCTTGGTAATTGCTTTTCTTTGTTTTTCTTTTCCTGTGAGCTTATTTATCACTTGTAGCTTAGTGTCATGTGTTGTAGCAGCTTTTTATCTTAATTTCACTCAACACATATTCACTTCAGACACTTGGCTCACAATTCTTAAGACATTAGTGCCCAGCACCTCTTTGGGTTACTAAATACCTTGTAGCTAGGTTGCTCTTGATAATGGACTTTTGGTTGATAATCCCGGGTTAGTTAACCCAAGTTACCAAGTGTTAAAGCACTCCATAGAACCTAATCATCCAAGCAGATCATAGTACAAAGACACCACAGGCATATGTCCTAAGGTCCAAGCTATTGGTGTCTAGCCTTATTCTTTTGATTTCTTCTATTTTTGGTTGCCACATTTGGCTTTTCTTTTTCTTTCTTTCTATTTGTTTTTCTTTCTTCCAAGGACCTTTATTTGATAAGATTCATAGAAAGCATGCTAGTTTATATTAAAAAGGGATATGGTCTATCCTTTTATATAAGTGAGCTACTACACAATCAAACATATATACCACCACTTACTATTATTTCACTTCTTGCTAAAAAGGAACTATTCTACTTCTGTTCAACCATTTCTTTTATCAAATTGAAAAGACTCTGGGGACAAACAAGCATTTAACACTAGTGAAAGTGAAAACACACACATCTAGGCTAGCATACTTATTGCAAAATTAAACACAATGGAATGCAAAATGACTTAAACTACAAATTGACTATTAACATGGCATATTCAGACTTCCAATTTACACATTCTAAAGTGGAATTAGTTAAGCAACAATAAAACCTCATGAAGTCTAGTTGCTTCCTCTCTGTTATCCCCATCTTTGGCTTTTGTGTCCTTCTTTTCATTATTAGCTGATGGTGTGTATTCCTTCCAAGAGATTGATTGAATTCCTGCAAGTTATTAGAAGTTGCTTGTTCCCCAAGCACTTGAAAATTAGTTAGCATGCATGTATGCTTGTGATTCTCTGATCCTAAGTTGGTGTGGGAACACCAAACTTAGTTCCTTGCCTACTTCTATATGCAGCAGAATAAATACATGCATGAAACATCAAGTACTTTTTATTAAGAAAGTAAACTATAAAATAGAAAACAACTATAAACTAGAAAATAAATTTTGAACTAGAAACTAAACAACAGTTAAGTAGTTTCTCTGATTGTTTAGAGCTGATAACTAGTTATGCTGAGGGTGCAATGTGTTCTTAATGAAATCTGTGGTGGGACACCAAACTTAGAATTACACATTTACCCTTAAATTCCTTTAGTGTGCAACACCAAACATAGCTCCTTGCAATACAGAGAATCTACTTGATTCTTTTTATTGAATTTAGCCGAGGAAAAATAACTACCTTTGGTTGGGTTGCCTCCCAACAAGCGCTCCTTTATCGTCACTAGCTTGACAGTCAACTTACTATTAGGGTGGATTGTAGTGCCTGAAATCCTCTCCTCTCACTGTGAAACTGTCCCCATTTGATTCTTTGATAATTTCCAAATGCTCCAGGGACAGGACCTTTCTGATTGTGAACACTTGAGGTAACTGAGATGGAATGGTTGGAAGATGTGGTGGAATTTGTGGATGGTGGATTGACATCACCTTGTCTCCAGGGGAGAAACCTTCTGTAGGAACCTTCTTGTTTCTCCATCGCATTGGTACTTTCTTCCCCATTTTCCTCTCTTTTTTAAGTAGTGCTTCAGAAGTTCTTGTGTTGGAGTGATCTTTATTGATTAATTCCCTTGGTTCCCATTTTTTAGCTCTTCCTCTAGTATCCTTGGTTGTTTCATCTCTTGAGCTTTTTGTTTATCCACCCATGAAAGCTCCAAAGGCTTGGCTGGTGGTTCATTGCTGTTCTCCTTCAAAGAGCTCTCAATATACTCTTCCTTTAATTTATTTCTCTCTTGCTCAGACTCATATATGGGCTTGAAGACATGGAAAGTGAGATGTTCATTATGTATTCTCAGGATTAATTCTCCTTGTTCAACATCTGTCAGTGCTCTAGCAGTGGCTAGAAATGGTCTACCTAGAATAATGGGATGGAGGTAACTTTCCTCCATGTCCAGAACAACAAAGTCAGTGGGGAGGAAGTAGTTTCCTACTTTCACTAATACATTTTCGACTACTCCTTTGGCCTGCTTCTAAGTTTTATCTGCCAATTGGATGATTACATTCGTGGATCTCAGCTCATTGATTTGTAACTTCTTCATAAGAGATAGAGGTATCACATTTATGCTAGCTCCTAGATCACAAAATCCTCTATTAATTTTTGTCTCTCCTATGGCACATGGAATATGAAAGCTCCCTGGATCTTTTTTCTTTATGAGTACATCCTTCTTGATGAGGGCACTACATTTCTTGTTCATTGTCACTGTTTGTCCCCCTTTTAAGGTTCCTTTCTTAGTCAGCAGCTCTTTCATGCACTTGATGTATGTAGGCATCTGTTGGAGAGTTTTGATAAAGTGGGTGTTGACACTGAGAGATACAAACATATCTAGGAATCTTGAATATGTCCTTTCTTTCTCACCTCTTTTGAGCCTCTGAGGAAATGGTGCCTTTGGCACATAAGGTTTCGAAATTTCCTCCTTTGTTGATTCTTTCCTTTGTACAGATCCAGTTCCTTGTTCCTTTTTCTCCAATTTGCACTGGCACTTCCTTGGATGTGCTCTATTGGTTTGTTGTATCTTCTTTCAGAATTTCTTCATTTGCAAGAGTAACTACCTTACACTCTTCCCATCTCACCTTCTTCAGTTTCCCTCTTGGATTTTTCTCAATGTCACTTGGGAAACTATCAGTGGACTTCGGAGTCTGTTGTGAAAGATGTCCTACCTGAGATTCGAGATTCTTAAGAACCTCCCCTCGACTTTTTACACTACCTCTCATTTCTTCCCTGAATTTTTTCATGTCTTCAGACTCCTTGCAAAGGTTTGCAAGCATAGCTTCCATTTTTGCCATTTTGTCCTCATCATATGGTGATGGTTGGTTAAAATTGGGGTGTTGAGAGTGGTTATTGTGGCTTTGGTATGGTGGCTGTGAATAAGTTTTTTGTGTGGTCTAGTATGGTTTTTGGTTGGAGTTTTGGTGAGTGGAGTTGTTATACTGGTTTGGATTATGGGATCTGTGGTCTTGGCCTTGGTTTTGTTGGTTTCCCCACCCAAAGTTTGGGTGGTACCTCCAACCAGAGTTGTAGGTTTTAAAATATGGATCATGAGCTTGCCTAGATGAATTTCCAAGGTAATTAGCTTCCTCCTAGTTAACTCCTTCTTTTGTGTCCAACTCTCCTTGAGATGATGGTTGAGTGTGGATGGCTGCAGCCTGATTCTTCTCTATTTACTTGGTCAATTCAGCCAGTTGCTTGGTGGTCATCTTATTCTGGGCCAGGATTGCATCCATATGGTTTAATTCCAAGACTCCCCTGTTGTTGCTCCTGTCCGAGGCATAAAAATACTCATTGTCAGCCACAGTCTCTATCACATCAATGGCTTCTTCAATGGTCTTCTTCTTGTTAAGGGAACCTCTAGATGAGTGGTCTATAGCTTTCTTTGATTCAAAATTCAGCCCTTCATAGAAGATATAAAGTTTCACCCACTCATTAAACATATTAGGGGGCATTTCCTTGTCAAATCTTTGAATCTCTCACAGGCTTCATAAATTGTCTCACCATTCTGCTGTCTGAATCTGCACTTTAGTTCTCAGCCTGTTTACTTTTTGTAGATGGTAGAACCTTATTAAGAATCTATTCACCACATCCTCCCAAGTTGTCAAGCTTTTTTTGGGAAAGGATGCTAGTCATTTTGATGCTTTGTCCCTCAAAGAAAATGGAAACAGTAGCAATCTATAGGTGTCAGGATGAACACTATTAGATTTAACTGTGTCACATATCCTTTGGAATTTAGTGAGATGCTCATTAGGGTCCTCTTGGGCACTTCCTCCTAAAGAACAGTTGTTCTGGACAAGAGTTATGAGCTGAGGCTTCAATTCGAAATTATTAGCATGGATAATTGGCTTTTGAATATTACTACCACAGTTTCCTGGGTTTGGATTGATCTATGATCCCAGAACTCTCCTTTCTTGTCCAGCAAGGTTGGCTGCACCTCTTCTGGTATGATTGTTCACCTCTCCTTCATGATGGTTTTCCATATCATCCTCCATTGTTATATCCAAGTCTTCCTCCTCTTCTTCTACACCAACAGCCCTCTTTCCTCTTGCTTCCCTCCTTAATCTCAAGAAGGTTCATTCCGGTTCACTATTAAATGAGGTTGAAACCTCTCTTCTACCTGTCATACAATGAACAAGTACAAGAAATAGCAATTGCAGAGCCCACTAAAATAGGGTATATTTAGCTTGGCTAGAGCAATTTATCAAATAGTTAGTGGGTTAGCTTGCTGGAAAGTAAAGTAGTAAAAGAAATTCAAAAGAAAAAACTAAAAATTGCAGAGAACAGAAATGAATAATCTGAAATTAAACTTCAATTAATCAAAGGAAAAAATGCTCAATCTAGTTATCCTCCAATTTAATAATTGTCAATAAAAAACCAATCCTCGGCAACGGGGCCATAAACTAGATTCACCCGAAAATTGTCTCTCAATAATTTCCTTCCGGCAAGTACACCGGATTGTCGTCAAGTAAATACTCACTGTAGAGTGAGGTCGAATCCCACAGGGATTGGTTGGTTGATCAATGTTAATTGGAGAATTATGCTAGTTGAGCGAAATCAGATTTGGTTGAGAATTGCAGAATGTAAATTGGCAAGAAACTTAAATTGCAAGAAATTAAATGACAGAAATTAAATTGCATGAAATTAAATGACAGAAGCTTAAATTGCAAGAATTTAAATGGGAATGGGGATTAAGCATGAAATTAAAGAAGCAGAATGTAAAAGAAATGGTAGATCAGAGACGGGGAAGCTCATTGGGGTCAAGAGATGTGATAATTCTCCGGATCAAGTTCATTTTCATCTCTTCCTCAATCAATGCATTCATTGATCTCCTTGGTAATCTTAGGTGATTAGATCCCAATTCCTTGGTAATCTAATCTCTCTAAGCATGAACAATTATCCAATTTCTTGATTTAAGTGCTCATGGGAAGAGATGAAGTTTGGTCACTGATAATAACACACAAATTCATAGATCAAAGTATTGGTAGGATTACATGTCACTATATCCATCCAAACCCCAATCTAATCCAATGTGAGAAAGCAATTGAAGCATGATCTCCTCATTTCTTTTCCAAGGTTCTGAGGAGATCCAATTATGAATAGCTTCTTTCCCAAGACAACTATCCAATTGAATGAAGAACGAACACTTTCTAGTAAAATTAGGAGAAAAAAAGAAGAAGAATAATGAAAACTAATATTGATCTATTGAATTACAAAGAGCTCCTTAACCCAATGAAAGGGGTTTAGTTGTTCATAGCTCTCAAAATGGAAAATGGAATTGAAAGATACGTTGCAGAATTTAAAGAATTTCAGAAAAGTAAAATGAACCAAAAAGTAAAAGTAACGAATTCCTAAAAGTCCTTTCTAACTTAAATTCTAAGCTATTTATACTCTTTCTTCCATTGATCTTCAATCTCTGAATTGGGCTTTTGGCCTTGATGGAATCGGGTTGAAATGGCTTCAAATTGGTTTCCTTTGCTGTTGAGAAGATATCTGTTTAAATTACAAGTTCTGGTGCTTCAAGTTGGAGTCAATGTTTGAGGGCCAACGTTGACTCAAACACCTTCCAAAAAAAAAACAGATGAATCTACTATCATTGGCGTTTGACTCAACATTGGAGGGCCAACGTTCTGCTATCCACGCGTACGCGTGCACCATGCGTGCGCGTTAAGTCTGTGAATTTGCTTCTTCACGCGTGCGCGTACACCACACTTACGCGTGTAGGCTGTGATTTTGCTTAGTCACGTGTGCGCGTACACCACGCTTACGCGTGCATTGCCATTTTTCCCATCCACGCGTGCGCGTGCTGTACGCGTACGCGTGGATGCCAAAAATCCCATTTTCCAGTTTTTAAAAACATGTAGAAAAGCGTTGGCCTCAGCGTTAGACTGGCAACGTTCCCTCCAACGTTGGCCAATCCACACATGCGCATGCTTCACACTTACGTGTGAATTTCCCTTTTTTCTATCGACGCGTACGCGTGGATTTAAGTTTTTCAATTCCAAATTCTGGGCTTGGCATCGCGGATGTTGGAGCCAGCGTTTGAGGTGATTTTGGACCTTGATAAACCCTAATTTTGTGGTTTATCTTGTGCTTATTTTGAGGGATTTTATCAACTTTTTTCACATTTATTCAATGAAATAGCATGGTTTTGTAATTCTCCCTTAAATTGTGCTTAAGTGAGAAAAAAAATTTTTTATGCCTTAGATTTGCCAATTTTAATTCACTTTAATTCCATTCGATGCCTTGATATGTTTTTTGAGTGATTTCAGGTTCATAAGGCAAGTATTGGATGGAAGAAGTGAGGAGAAAAGCATGCAAAGTGGGAGAACTCATGAAGAAATGAAGGAACCGCAAAGCTGTCAAGCCTGACCTCTTCGCACTCAATCAACCATAACTTGAGCTACAGAGGTCCAAATGAGGAGGTTTTAGTTGCGTTGGAAAGCTAACATCTGGGGCTTCAAAATGATATAAAATTTTCCATAGTTGCTTCGCGTTTAGAGATGTGCACATTTACTGTATGTGTGCACACCGATGGAGCAGCGTGATTCACTAAAGTGAAATCGTGGCCAGCGATTTGTAGAGCATTTTGGGCCCAATCCAACTCATTTCTAATGCTATTTCATGTAAAATTCAAGCTTGGGCAAAGGGGGGAGCACTTGTTTGTAGTATAGCATCATGTAGGTTAGTTTCTAGAGAGAGAAGCTACTTCTTCTCTCTAGAATTAGGGTTCTTAGGCTTAATTCCATCTTAGATCTAGGTTTTGATTATTGTTCTCATCTTGTTCTCTTTATAATTTCATGCTTTTACTCTTTCATTATCTTGATTTGTAATGTTAATTTCCCTTTCTTCTCTCTTTTGTGATGATGAACTCATGTTGGATTTGGATTTTCTTTTAATGAGATTTGATAGTTGATATTTCTTTATTGATGATTTGAGTTGTTGATTTACTTTTCTTGCCATTGGTAATTGGTAGATTTATAATTCTTGCACTTTTACTATGCTTTCCTTATACACCCACCAAGTGTTTGACAAAATGCTTGGATGGGCTTTAGAGTAGATTTTGAGCATTCTTAGCTTGGGAAGAGTAAGTGGGCAATCTTGAGTCATGAATACCCAATTTACATTGGTGATCTAGAGTTGTTAGTTAATATCATTTCCAATGACTCTAATCTCTTGCTAATTCAATTAGTGAGTTGATTAGGATTTTTGACTTGAGATTAACTAATCTTGTTTGACTTTCTCTAATGGAAGATAACTTACACCTTCTTCCAACATTGGGGATGACGAAATGAGATAAATTCTTGTTAAGTATTGTTATGATTAATGACTAGGATAGAAAGCCTACGATCTCAAACCTTGCCATGAATGTCTCTCTTTATTAATTGCTTTCTTTAATTGATCTCTTTACTTTTCTTGTCATTTATTTTATTGCCCCTTTAATCAACCAAATCCCTTGTTCTTCATAGCCAATAATTGACCATTTCATTGTAATTCCTTATGAGACGACCCGGAGTCTAAATACTTCGGTTAATTTTCATTGGATTTTGTATTTGTGACAAAACCAAATTTAATTTGATTCGAGGATTGACTATTGGTTTGGACTATACTAACAACGGAATTATTTTGTGGAATTCTGAACCGGTATAAAACCTCGCCTATCAGACCTCCAACGTTCATTTGGTAATGCGTACGCGTGACCCACGCGTACGCATGGATGGTCAATTTTTCCATTCCACGCGTGCGCGTGACTCACGCTTGCGCGTGGATATAGAAATTTTCTTCTTTCACACAAACGCGTCATAGACGCATACACGTCACTCAAAAATTCTTTAGCTCCAGAATTGAACATTTTATCACAACGTTGGGGGTGCCAACGTTACCTCAAACGTGAGCACCAGCACATTATGTAGAGAATTGTTCTGCTCCCTTCCAATGTTTGAGGCAATGTTGGTGGTCCAACTTGGCCACCAACGTTGCTTCTTCTTCATCTCTTCTATGCTCCTTCTTCAACTTCCTTCCATGCCTTCCTTCACCTGTCATCAACCAATACATGCATCAAATCCTTGCTAAAGTCATGAGAAATCGCATCATTCTTAGCATATAATTAATTATAGTATAATTCTCATAAAATTGCATCAAATTAACCATACTTGGATGAATCTAGGTATGCATGAATTTCTACCCAAATTGCTTACTTATAACTCAAGAAAGTGCATAAAATCTATTAAAAACAAAGAAAAAGGCTAGTAAAACTAGCCTAAGATACCCTGGCATCATCCTCCACTATATTATCCATGCTGAATAAGGAGAGATCGGCCTTGGGAGCAAGAACTCAGACCTGAGCCTTCAGGATCTCATACATGTCGGTCAGACTACTCACCATATGTCCCTGAAGCTCGGCATGATCATCTTGGGCAGATTGAAGCCTCTCCTTAGTTTCCAGCTAGCAACTTGCCGTAGGTTCGAGTATAGCTCTCCTTATACTTTTTGGCAGTCTCCTCGGCCAGGTTAGCAGCTGCCTCTGCCACAGTAGCACACTCCTTCTCTTTCTCTACATCAATCTCCAACTTAGCAACCCTAGTGTCCAGCTCATCCTTCAGACCCTTCACCCTATCAAATTCAGCTTTGGCTTCCTCCAGAAAGGCCTTGGTAGCATGGACCGGGGACTCCCGAACAACCCGAGATAAGGCCGCACTAACATTGGCCATCCGAATACTATTACTCGTTATAAAGTCAAGGTGGTGAAGGATCGAGACATCATCCAGAGGGACTTTACCATGTGGAGCAATCAATTCTGCGGCAAAGGCCACACCATCAAATTCTTTATCATCAAGATTATAAGTCCCAACAGTCTTTTGGTGCTTGGGAGGGGGACTAGCAGCAGCATGAGAAGAGGCAGCACTAGAGGTCGCCTGAAACGGATCAGACAGAACTGTCCGAACTTGCGGGGTCGGAATAATCTTCCTCAAACCATGAGACTTAGTAGTCAATTTCTTTAGAGGCAACTGTGCCAAAGACCTCTCCCTCGAAGTCTTCTGTGACAAGTTTTAGGCAGCCATTGGCTTCTTGGCTTTCTGAAAAGATTTCATAGAATCCGAAGATTTAACCATCTCTGAAAAAAAAGCCAGGAAAATAATTACACAGTAGAAAAAAAGACAAAGACCATGAATAGCAAAAGAAAACTACTTTTATAAAGAAAGAGGTCGGACACTACCTAGCTCGGCACGGAGGAGGGAAGGATCTCCTAGAAATCTCTTTCTATCCAGATGAAGAGGCTCCCCCCAATGCTCCTCTAAAACACCCAAAAAGGCTTGTTCCACTTCATCTAAACTTTCCGAAGGATACTTGAGAACTATTGTATTTTTTTGCCAACATAAAGGAAATGTTGGCTCATTATTTTCATCCAAAAAGAAAGGATGAGCACCCTCAACAGCTCGGACTTTAAAATAGTAGTTCTTAAAGTCACAGAAAGATTCGTCAAACATCGAAAACACTTTCTTCCCCTGGGTATCTCGAAAGGAAATCCAAGAAGCTTTCTTTTTAGCCACCCCGGGTTTGGTCAACACAAACAGGTAAAGAAAAAGGTTCAAGGTAGGTCGAACACCCAACTCTTGGCACAGTAACTAAAATATCTTCATGAAGGCCCAAGAGTTCGGATGAAGCTGTAAAGGGGCCACATTACAGTTCCATAGGAGCTCGATTTCAAATGGAGTGAAAGGAAGGGTAATACCAAACTGGCTGAAGAAGTAGTCGTAGGCATAAAAGAAAGGGCGCTCTTCCTGAGTCAAGGGAGGGAAACAAACCCTCTCCTCAGGGTCGGGCGACAACAGCTCATAATTCTTCTCGTCCTCTCTATTACTACACACCCTATGGAACCTCCTAAGTCTCTCACAGTACTCTGGATCGGCCACAGTAACACACATCAACACTATAGAGTCTAGCCAATTGGCCATGCCAGCAGGGACTTTGGTGGACATCTCGACAATATTCTTACGGGAACACATATAGCAACTACACCTACAGTAAGAAAAAAAGAAGAGGTCACTACCAAACAACTCGAACAGTAAGAGAATGATAAGAAACAATCAACAAGCATCAGATATGGCAACAAAAGGGAACCCCAGGACTCGCGAAGAATAGAGGATCAACACCAAAAGCCCAGGGGCACCCTTTAGAGGCAACAACAGAGCAGAATGCAGAAAAGGAAACGACGCAAAAGTCAGAGCCCTAACTCTCTCAAATAAAAGAAAATACAAGGAGGCAAACAGAAACCTAGGTACTGATGCACGGAAACTTGTCTCTCAACAAATTTCCTTTCGGCAAGTATACCGAATTGTCGTCAAGTAAAAACTCACAATAGAGTGAGGTCGAATCCCACAGGGATTGATTGGTCAAGCAACTTTAATCAGAGGAATGTTCTAGTTGAGCTACGCAGAAATTGAGTTGATATTTGTAGAATCATAAATGGCGGGAAAGTAAATAACAGAAAGTGTAAAAGCTGGAAATAAAGAGCAAAATGTAAATGGCAGAAAGTAAATTGTAGAATCTTAAATGGGAATTTGGGGAAATGAACATAAACGTAAATGGCAGAAAGTAAAAAGAATGGGTAAGATTAGAAGTGAGGGATTCATTGGGCTCAGGAGATGTTGTATTCTCCAGATCAAGTTTACTCTCATCTCTTCCTCAATCAATGCATTCATTGATCTCCTTGGCAATCTTAAGTGATTGGATTCCAATTCCTTGGCAACCCAATCTCTCAAATCTTGATCAATAGCCAATTCCTTTGTCTAATTTCTCATGAGAAGAAATGAAGTATGGTTACTGATTATACCACATGTATTCCCAAATCAAAGTGTTGGTAGGATTATATGTCACCATATCTATCTAAACCCCAATTTGGTCAAACATGAGAAAGCATTTCTAGCATGATCTCTCCATTCCTCTTCCAAGGTCTGAAGAGATCCAAGTATGAATAGCTTATTTTCCAAGACAACTACCCAATAGGATGAAGATTGAAAGCTTTCTAGTAAAATCAAGAGAAAAGAAAGAAGAAGAAGAATGAAAACTATTATAGATCCATCAAATTACAACAGAGCTCCCTAACCGAATGAAAGGGGTTTAGTTGTTCATAGCTCTGGGAATGGAAAGCGTAAATGAAAAGTACATTTTGAAAACTAAAACTAGAAGTTGCAGAGAAAGTAAAATATACAGGGTGTAGTTCTCCAAAATGCCAAAAGCTCTCCTTTACTAGTTCAAAACTATTCCTATATATACTACTCTTCTAATCTTCTAGTTGGCTTCTTCAAGTCTTGGATATGGGCCTTTGGATCTTTAGTTGAAGCAGTTACAATCTTCAGTGGGCTCAGCTCTGCTTGCAGAGAAAGTGTGAGTTAGGCATAGACGTTAGATAGGACGTTAGTGGTGTTAACGTTAAGTGAAAGTGTGGGTTCGAGACTGTTAGTGACGATCACCTTTTTGACTAACGTTCGAAGCCAAAATTGATTAACGTTAACTTCAACGTTAGTGGCACTAACGTGACCACTAACGTTGCCTCTTGGTCCTTCGCAAATGTTACTGGCATTCACCTTTTCCAATAACGTTGCTCATTGCCCCTTTTCCCCACATTAGAGTTCACGTTAGTATAGCTAACGTGACCTTTAACGCCCCTCCTTCCCACGTTAGAGTTCACGTTAATTAGATTAACGTGACCACTAACGTGGTGGTGATTGCCATATCCAACGTTAGTGACAAAGGTGAGTGTCACTAACGTTGGTCCATCAATTCCTCTTCCACGTTAGCTTCCACGTACGTAATTAACGTGGCAACTAACGTGGGCAATAGTGGCGTAATAGTGGCTTAATCCAACGTTAGTGACAAAGGTGAGTGTCACTAACGTTGGCAATTCCTTGTCCCTTCCACGTTAGAGTTCACGTTAATGTAATTAACGTGACTCTTAACGTGGCCAAGTGTGCCCCTTTTTCCAACGTTAGTGGTATTCACTTTTACCACTAATGTTGGAGCTTCACTTCTCTTCCACATTAGCTTCCACGTTAACGTAATTAACGTGGTAACTAAGGCGGGCTATAATGGCTTTCGAAGGCGTTATTGGCGATCACTTTTCTTATTAACGTTGCAAGCTGGCTCCCATTCCACGTTAGTGGTCACATTGATTAGACTAACGTGGCTACTAACGTGGTTCTTCCTTGCTTCCTTTGTCCTGAAATCAAGCAATTAAAGTGCATCAAAGCTCTATTCCAAGTCATGAGATCATGCATTATCCAATTTGTCATTAAATTCATGCATAATTCTCATGAAATCATGTAAAGTTCACAATGTTTGCTTGAATCAAGATGTAAGTGAATATCTACCCAAAACTTGCTTATTTGCTTAAGAAAATGCATGAAACTACCCTAAGCAAGTACTGAAACATAAGAATTATGCATGAAAGAACAAGAGGAACAAGTTCTTATTATAGAAGTAAAGCTCTTGGCTTATGGGATTTCATGCATAGCAACTTAGGTTCATTCCTTTACTGGTTTCCAAGTCCTTATCATGCTTTTGAAAACTTGCTTGGTTGCATCTTATGAGATCCTTATTCTTTGATCCTCCTCCTTTTCAGGGTTTATTGCATCCTTAGGCTAAGTGCTCTGTGAGGGGGCGACTCTTTAAAATAAACTTTCAGCCAACACTCCCGAACCAGTTGGTTCAAGGTGCTACGTGTTGAAACACCCCTAAGGACTTACTCCCTCAAGTCTCTCTCCCCCATACATGCACACCACAGGCACATGGTTTGTTATTTTCTTTCCTTGAAACCTTGGTGTCCAGCACCTCTTTGGGTTACTAAATGTTCTATAGCAAGGTTGCTCTTGATAGTGGATTTTCAGTTGATAATCCTGGGTTAGTTAACCCAAGTTACGAAGTGATGAAGCACTCCTAAGAACTTATTCATCCAAGCAGATCCTTGGTACAAGAGCACCACAGACACATCCCTCAAGATTCAAGCCCTTGGTACCTAGCCTTATTTTTTATTACTTTTCTTTCTTTTTCAAACTCTTATTGTTCTTTTCTTTTTCTTATTAGGATCTTGTTGTTTGGTTAATCTCATAGAATGTGTTTCAAGCATGTAATTCAGTGCATATGTGTCCTTATACCTTACAGGTGAACCAACTTAGCTAACCTATTACCACACCACAAACCTTGAGAACTTACTCCACAATATGACCCTCACTCTGGTTTTTCTTTTCATAACATTCTTTTTCATTAAATTCAAAGGGCAAGCATACAAGTAAGTAGGATGAAAATAAAAACAAGTAACTTGGACCAGCACACATGTGACAAAAGCACGGGAAACAAACATTAATTCTAGTGATCTAAACTAAAGAGTAACTATTAATCAGGGGCACATTCAAACATCCAAATTGAGCATTTCCAAGCATATGGAATCAAGTAACAATACAACCTTTTGGTGGTGCCTTCTAGCTATCCCTTTGTTGTCATCATCCATAGCTTTTGCATCCTTCTTTGCCTCCTTGGATGATGGTGCACTCTTTTTCCAAAAGATTGATTGAATTCCTGCAAAGTTATTGGAAGTTGCTTGTTCCCAAAGCACTTGAGAAATAGTTAGCATGCATATATGCTTGTGAATTTCTAAACTTAATCTGGTGTGTGAACACCAAACTTAGTTCCTTGCCTAATGCAACAGATTGAATACATGCAGAGAACCTCATGTGCTTTCATTAATAAAATGACTATGAACTAGAAACTGAACTATTGTTAAGTGGTTTCCCTGATTGGTTGGGGCTAGCAACTTGCCATTTGAGGAGGTGTAATGTGATTCTAACTGAAGTCTTTGGTGGAACACCAAACTTAGAATTACACATTCACTCTTGGATTGTTTTGGTGTGCAACACCAAACTTAGCTCCTCACAATACAGGAAAAACTATTTGTAACTTTTATTGAGATGATCAGGAAAAGGAAACTACCTTAGGTTGGGTTGCCTCCCAATAAAGCGCTCTTTTAGCATCGCTAGCTCGACGATTTCTCCATCAGTTGAGATGATATTTCATTTTGGGGCTTTCATCCATGTTGCCCATGTAGTGCTTGAGCCTTTGTCCGTTCACAGTGAAAGTCCTCTTTGAACTTTCCTCCATGATTTCTATGTGTCCATATGGCGAGACCTTTGTGACAAGAAAGGGTCTTGACCACCTTGATTTGAGTTTCCCAGGGAAAAGTCTCAATTTGGAGTTGTAGAGGAGCACTTGCTGTCCTTTTTCGAAGCTCCTGGGTGTCAGATTGAGGTCATGTCTTCTCTTCGCCTTTTCTTTATAGATCTTGGCATTTTCATAGGCTTGAGATCTAAACTCCTCCATTTCCTGCAGCTGCAAGACCCTCTTTTCACCAGCAGCAATGCTATCAAAATTTAGTAGCTTGAGAGCCCAGAGGGCTTTGTGTTCCATCTCCAATGGTAAATGACAGGCCTTTCCATACACCAGTTGGTATGGGGACATCCCGATTGGTGTTTTGAATGCCGTTCTGTATGCCCAAAGAGCATCATCTAGCTTCTTCGACCAGTCCTTTCTTGATGCTCCTACAGTCTTCTCCAGAATCCTTTTTAATTTTCTGTTAAATATCTCGGTTTACCCGCTTGTTTGGGGATGGTAGGGCGTGGCAACCTTGTGTTTCACCCCGTATCATAAGAGGAGAGCTTCTAGTGGTCTGTTACAAAAATGGCTTCCTCCATTACTGATGAGTGCTTGGAGGACTCCGAACCGACTAAAGATATTCTTTCTGAGGAAGTTCATGACCACCTTGTTATCATTTGTTTGGGTTGTAATAGCCTCTACCCACTTGGAAACGTAATCCACTGCTACCAAGATATACTTGTTTGAATATGAGGTTGGGAATGGTCCCATGAAATCGATTCCCCACACTTCAAACAGCTCTAGTTCTAAGATGAAATTCTGTGGCATCTCATTTCTTTTGGGTAGGTTTCCAGCTCTTTGGCATTCATTGCAGTTCTTTGCTAGTTCTTTTTGGCATCCTTGAAAAGGGTGGGCCAAAAGAATCCACTTTGTAACACCTTGGCTGCAGTTCTTTCCCCTCCAAAATGGCCTCCATAGCACGAGCCGTGGCTGTTCCACATGACCTCTCGTCCTTCTTCTTTTGAGACACATCTTCTTAAGATTCCATCTGAACACTTCTTGAAGAGATATGGCTCATTCCAGACAAAATATTTTGCGTCATTGATGAGTTTTCTTTTTTTATGTTTGTTGATCTCTGGAGGTAAAGCCTAGTTGCCTTGAAATTGGCAATTTCTGCAAACCAGGGTGCTTTATGAACCGTCATTAGCTGCTCATCTGGGAAGCACTCATTCACACTGGCATCATGTGTTCCACCTTTGTCTTGAGGGATTCTGGATAGGTGATCGGCTACCTTGTTCTCCACTCCTTTCTTGTGGACCACTTGGACCGGGCTGACCCATGGACTATCCGAAATTGGGTAGATTACCCCTCCTTGCCACAGCTTCATGACTTCCTTCTGTACTACTTCCTTCATGATTGGATTTAGCCTCCTTTGGGGTTGGATGGATGGTTTGGCATCATCTTCCAGCAGTATCTTATGCATGCATATGGCCGAACTGATTCCCTTCAAGTCAGCGAGCGTCCATCCAATGGCATCCTTATGCTTTTATAATACTTGGAGTAGTTCATTTTCTTGTTCTTGGCTGAGGGCTGAGTTTATGATCACTGGGTAACTTTCATTCTCTCCTAAATATGCATATTTGAGAGTGGGCAGCAATGCTTTGAGTTCAAGTTTGGGTGCTTCTTTTCTTTCCTTCTCCTCTTCTGGTGTGCCCTGAACATGAACCTCCGCTGTTGCAGCCTCTTTGCTTGATGCTGATTCCTCTTCTATTAACCTCTCAAGTCCTTCTTCTTCAAAAATCTCTTGTACTATATCTTCCAGTGAATCCAACCTCATACATTCTCCCAATGGTTCTTGTGGGTAGCTCATGGCTTTGAACACATTGAATGTCATCTTCTCATTGTGTAATCTCAGGGTAAGTTCACCTTTTTGGACATCAATGATAGCTCCAGCAGTGGCCAAGAATGGTCTTCCCAGGATGATGGAGGCCTTGGCTTCCTCCTTCATGTCCAACACTACAAAGTCTGCTGGGAAGATAAAATCTTCTACCTTCACCAGCAAGTCTTCTACTATGCCGTGAGGAAACTTGAATGATCGGTCTGCCAGTTGTAGGGCCATTTTTGTTGGCTTGGCCTCCTCAATCCTCATTTTTCTCATCATAGTTACAGACATCAGATTTATGCTGGCTCCTAAATCATATAGGGCCTTTTCCACTGTGATTTCCCCTATTATACAAGGAATTTGGAAGCTTCCAGGATCCTTCAATTTCTGGGGTAGTTTGTGCTGAATGATGGTACTACATTCTTCTGTTAGTATTATAGTTTCGTTGCTCTTCCAGCTTCTCTTCTTGGTCATTAATTCCTTTAAGAACTTGGCATAGAGCGGCATTTGCTCTATTGCTTCAGCAAAGGGTATGTTAATCTGTAGTTTCTTGAAGATTTCCAAAAATCTTGAGAATTGGTTGTCATCCCCCTTCTTTTTTAATTGCTGAGGGAATGGAGCTCTTGGAACGTCTGGCTTCACCATTTCTCCTTTTTGCTGTGAATTGGGAGTGGGAACTTGGACTTCATCTCGTTCCTCTTCCCCTTTATTTGAATTCTTTTCTTGTGGTTTCTTGGAAGTTTCCTTCAATTTCTTCCCACTTCTGAGGGTGATAGCCTGACATTCCTCCCTTGGGTTTGACTCAGCGTTGCTGCACAGGTTATGGCTGGGAACTTGCTTAAATAGGTAGCCAATTTGTGTCTCATATTTCTTGATGGCAGCATCTTGATTTTGCATATTGGACCGCACTTCCTCTCGAAACATTTTACTGTCTTGAACTTCTTTGCATATACGTTCAAGTAGAGTTTCAATCCTTGAGAGTCTATATTCGGATGATGGTGAGTTGAGATTGGAGGGATGAGAAGGGCCATTTTGCTTTTGATATGGATGTTGAGAGGTGTTATTAGGTGGGTGCTGATATGATCTCTGTGTGGAATGTTGGTGAACTGCATTATTGTTGGGGTTGTGACGTCTCTGATCTTGTTAATTTCCCCACCCAAAGTTTGGGTGGTTCCTCCAACCAGGATTATAAGTTTTGGAGTATGGATCATGGGTCTGCCTAGGCGAGTTCCCAATGTAGTTGACTTGTTCCTGATCACCCTCTGCCTCTGTATTCACTCCTTCTTGAGCTGTTGATGAGGTGGTGATTGCTGCTACTTGGTTCCTTTCTATTTTCTTGGTAAGGTCAGCCAGCTGCTTGGTGATCATCTTGTTTTGAGCCAGCAGTGCATCCATGTTGCTTAGCTCCATCACTCCTCTAGTGTTGCCTCTTTCAGAAGCATAGAAGTAGTCATTCTCAGCTACAGTCTCAATGACATCTATGGCTTCTTCAATGGTCTTCTTCTTGTTCAGAGATCCCCCGGATGAGTGGTCTACTACCTTCTTTGATTCGTAAGAAAGAACTTCATAGAAAATGCGTAACTGCACCCATTCATTGAACATATCTGGCGGGCACCTCCTTGTCAAGTCCTTAAACCTCTCCCATGCTTCATAGAGAGTTTCACCATCTTGTTGCCTGAAGGTTTGTACCTCAGCTCTCAACCTGTTGATTCTTTGAGGAGGATAGAATCTCGCCAAGAATTTGTTCACCACATCTTCCCAGGTTGTTAAACTCTCCTTCGGAAAAGATTCCATCCATTTAGATGCTTTGTCCTTAAGTGAAAAGGGGAACAAAAGCAATTTATAGGTGTCAGGATGAACACCATTAGACTTCATAGTATCACATATCCTCAGGAAGGTGGTTAGATGTTGATTGGGGTCTTTTTGGACACTTCCTCCGAATGAACAGTTGTTCTGAACAAGGGTGATGAGCTGTGGCTTTAGTTCAAAGTTATTGGCATGTATGGTTGGCTTTTGGATGCTACTTCCACAGTTTCCTGGGTTTGGATTGATATAAGAGCGTAGAACTCTTCTCTCTTGTCCAACATGATGCACTGGACCTTCTCTGGCATGGTTGTGAGCCTCTTCTTCATGGTGGTTTTCCATATTCTCATCCATGTCTGGTTCAAAATACTCTTCCTCTTCCTCAGCACTAACGACTCTCTTTCCTCTTGCTTCCCTCCTTAATCTAAGGAGGGTTCTCTCAGGTTCAGAATCAATCGAAGTTGAAGCCCTGCTTCTTCAACCTGTCATACAACTAACAAGGCAAACGCAAGAGAGAAAATAAATGCAGAAAGTACTATTGTTAGAAATGTTGTTAGTGTGAGTGATGCAATATATCAAACAGTTAGTGGGTTAGTGAACTGAATTGTAACAAATAAAAGAACACCATAAACGGGTAAGGGGTAAAGAAAAGAAAATAACTAAAACTGAAAGTAAATCACTCAAACAGAAATTAAATCAAACAAAAGAAAAATGCTCAATCTAGTTATCCACCAATTTAATCATTGTTGATACAAAATCAATCCTCGGCAACGGCGCCATAAACTTGATGCACGGAAACTTGTCTCTCAACAAATTTCCTTTCGGCAAGTATAACGAATTGTCATCAAGTAAAAACTCACAATAGAGTGAGGTCGAATCCCACAGGGATTGATTGGTCAAGCAACTTTAATCAGAGGAATGTTCTAGTTGAGCTACGTAGAAATTGAGTTGATATTTGTAGAATCATAAATGGCGGGAAAGTAAATAACAGAAAGTGTAAAAGCTGGAAATAAAGAGCAAAATATAAATGGCAGAAAGTAAATTGCAGAATCTTAAATGGGGATTTGGGGAAATGAACATAAACGTAAATGGCAGAAAGTAAAAAGAATGGGTAAGATTAGAAGTGAGGGATTCATTGGGCTCAGGAGATGTTGTATTCTCCAGATCAAATTCATTCTCATCTCTTCCTCAATCAATGCATTTATTAATCTCCTTGGAAATCTTAAGTGATTGGATTCCAATTCCTTGGCAACCCAATCTCTCAAATCTTGATCAATAGCCAATTTATTGGTCTAATTGCTCATGAGAAGAGATGTAGTATGGTCACTGATCCACATGTATTCCCAAATCAAAGTGTTGGTAGGATTATATGTCACCATATCCATCCAAACCCCAATTTGGTCCAACATGAGAAAGCATTTCTAGCATGATCTCTTCATTCCTCTTCCAAGGTCCGAAGAGATCCAAGTATGAATAGCTTCCTTTCCAAGACAACTACCTAATAGGATGAAGATTGAAAGCTTTCTAGTAAAATCAAGAGAAAAGATAGAAGAAGAAGAATGAAAACTATTATTGATCCATCAAATTACAACAGAGCTCCCTAACCCAATAAAAGAGGTTTAGTTGTTCAAAGCTCTGGGAATGGAAAGCGTAAATGAAAAGTACATTTTGAAAACTAAAAGTAGAAGTTGCAGAGAAAGTAAAATATACAGAGTGTAGTTCTCCAAAAAGCCAAAAGCTCTCCTTTACTAGTTCAAAACTATTCCTATATATACTACTCTTCTGATCTTCTAGTTGGCTTCTTCAAGTCTTGGATATGGGCCTTTGGATCTTTAGTTGAAGCAGTTACAATCTTCAGTGGGCTCAGCTCTGCTTGCAGAGAAAGTGTGAGTTAGGCATGGACGTTAGTTAGAACGTTAGTGGTGTTAATGTTAAGTGAAAGTGTGGGTTCGAGAACGTTAGTGACGATCACCTTTTTTACTAACGTTCCAAGCCAAAATTGATTCACGTTAACTTCAACATTAGTGGCACTAACGTGACCACTAACGTTGCCTCTTGGTCCTTCGCAAACGTTATTGGCATTCACCTTTTCCAATAACATTGCTCATTGCCCCTTTTCCCCACGTTAGAGTTCACGTTAGTATAGCTAATGTTACCTTTAACGTGGACTTGCCTATTCTTCGAGAGCATTAGTGACACTTACCTTTGTCACTAACGCTCCAAACATCCCTCCTTCCCACGTTAGAGTTCACGTTAATTAGATTAACGTGACCACTAATGTGGTGGTGATTGCCATCTCCAACGTTAGTGACAAAGGTGAGTGTCACTGACGTTAGTCCATCAATTCCTCTTCCACCTTAGCTTCCACGTTAACGTAATTAACGTGGCAACTAACGTGGGCAATAGTGTCTTAATAGTGGCTTAATCTAACGTTAGTGACAAAGGTGAGTGTCACTAACGTTGGCAATTCCTTGTCCCTTCCACGTTAGAGTTCACGTTAATGTAACTAACGTGACTCTTAACGTGGCCAAGTGTGCCCCTTTTTCCAACGTTAGTGGTATTCACTTTTACCACTAACGTTGGAGCTTTACTTCTCTTCCATGTTAGCTTCCACGTTAAGTAATTAACATGGCAACTAACATGGGCTATAATGGCTTTTGAAGGCGTTATTGGCGATCACTTTTCTTATTAACGTTACAAGCTGGCTCCCACTCCACGTTAGTGGTCATGTTGATTAGACTAACGTGGCTACTAACGTGGTTCTTCCTTGCTTCCTTCGTCCTGAAATCAAGCAATTAAAGTGCATCAAAGCTCTATTCCAAGTCATGAGATCATGTATTATCCAATTTATCATTAAATTCATGCATAATTCTCATGAAATCATGTAAAGTTCACAATGTTTACTTGAATCAAGATGTAACTGAATATCTACCCAAAACTTGCTTATTTGCTTAAGAAAATGCATGAAACTACCCTAAAACAGTAAAGAAAAGGTCAGTGAAACTGGCCAAAATGCCCTAGCATTAGGTACCAACATTTTTTCATACAAATAGCAAGATAAAAAGACTGTAATTATCAAAAAATAGAGGCACACAAGAATTTCCAAGAGGGAAAGCATGCAAGAGTAAAAGCGATGAGAACGACGACAAATAAAGCATGTAAAAAAGGATAAGAAGCAAAGCACCAACCTGCGAAAGAAGACGAATAAAGCAAGCAGCAAGCCATGAACAAATCCAAGAGCAAACTTCAGGAAAGAAACGAGCGTAAGATCAAAGGATGAAACGAAACAGAAGGGAGAAGGAAACTGAAACTGAGAGCAAAACCTCGTCTTTGATTTCAAATAAAGCGGAAAGTGGGAAAACAAATGGCAAAACAAAATGAAAGCCCAAATCAATGGGCATTAAAGGCGCGTGCGTATTCCCAAGAAAGTAACCCCTTTGAGAAACAAATGCGGCAAAGGAGTGAAAGCAAAAAATGCTTCGCATTTAAACGCAGCGTAAAACTCGCGAACAGAAGAACAGATTGGACCAAGATGCTTGAGCATGACTTTCCCATAGACATCAAAGCTTAGAAAGCATGACCACATGAAAAGGTCCGAGCTCAAGTAGGGGCACTGTTCATACCCTGGGTTGAGCTAGGCGATCTGGGTTGGACGAAGACAAAAACGACCGACCTCTTATAAAGGTTGGTCGTCACCGAACTCTTCCCAAAGAGCTCGGCCAAATTACTATAAGGGCCTAAGCAGGCCAAAGCAGAAGATCACAGCCCACCTAAAGGCGGCTGGCCAAAGATAAGTGGACTCACCCACAAAAGATAAGATAAGATAACTAACTTATCTCAAGGAAGGTCACTCCACACTACTATAAACACACTAGAGCACCCAGGTATAACTCATACTCTAATTCTACACAAAAAACCTGCCTAAAGCCTATGCTAACTTAAGCATCAGAATCTCTTGCAGGTACCACCACCCACCGGTGACCAAGGATCAGTAGCATCTCAAGATTTAGCAAGTCAGACCTAACAGCTCCAATCACACCCGAGGATCTCATCCGAGATCGACCTCCAGTTTCAGGTAACCCTCGGAACACTATCCCATTCCCTTCCATGGTAAAGAAGACCAAGAAAGCTCCGGAGTTTGATCGCAACATGCTCCAAGTATTCAAGAAGGTTGAGGTAACCATTCCACTTCTTGATGCCATCCAACAAATTCTAAAGTATGCTAAGTTTTTAAAGGACTTATACACACCAAAGATAGGATTGGTGAGTTGGAAACATTGTCATTGGGTAGTTCCATTTCTTCATTGATGAAGTCTATTCTGGAAAAGTGTAGTGACCCCAGACCATGTTTAGTGTCTTGTTTGATTGGTGGAGTTGCATTTTATGATTGCATGTGCGATTTAGGGGCTTGTGTAAGTGTCATGCCACTTTTTATATTTGCAAGGTTGAATTTAGCTACATTGAAAAGGTCAGCCACCAAATTTGTCTTAGCCGATAAGAGTGTGATCACCGTAGTAGGGATAGCAGAAGTTATGCTTGTGAGAAACAAGGATTTAGTATTTCCGGTTGATTTCTATATCCTTGAGATGCCTCCGACGGATAATGGAAGTTCTTCCTCCGTTTTGCTTGCTAGACCTTTATTGAAGACCTCTAAATTTAAACTGGATACCATTATCATTACATACTACTTTGAGGTAGATGACAAGACCATCAAGTTTAATTTAGAAGAGGCCATGAGACACCCACCTGAAGAGCACTCTGTTCTCTGATGTGATGTGATTAATGAGGTAGTAGCGGAGATACAAAGAGAAGATCACAACAAGTTGTACTATCCTATTATTGTAGAGAAGGATAAACATGAGGGTGAACAAGAGAAAGTTGATGTTTACCATGGTGGGGGTGTCTCCCACCAAGCACTTTTGGTTTAAGTCCTTAAGTTGGACATTTGGGAGGCTTCTTGTCAAGGTAGCTTATGCTTGTATCCATCCTTGAACCTCCAAGAGTGCTTGTCCTTTAATCGGTTGTCAGAAGTTCCAACCATCTTCATCATGTTTGGGTGAGGTTCTCTCCAAGATATGAGCTTCCTAAATTGATTTTTGTAGTGTGATCCAGGGTCCCATATCTTATCTTCGCACCCATCTTCTAGTCGATCGCCTTGATTCTGTCCGGGTGACGAGAGAATTGAATTCTCATGAAAATACTAAACTATCCTCCTAGACCCATTTAATTGTGCATTACTGATGGGATATTTTTGTGGAAGAAACGAATTCCTCCAAAACACCCAAATCTAACCGGCAAGTGCACCGGGTCGCATCAAGTAATAATAACTCACGGGAGTGAGGTCGATCCCACAGGGATTGAAGGATTGAGCAATTTTAGTTTAGTGGTTGATTTAGTCAAGCGAATCAAGATTTGGTTGAGAGATTTGTGATTAACCGAATTGAAATTGCATAGAAAGTAAAGGAAATGGGTAAATTGCATGAAATTAAAGAGAACTGGAATTTAAAGTGCTGAATCTTAAAGGGCAAGAAATTAAATGGCAGAAACTTAGAACGCAAGAAATGTAAATTGCAGAATCTTAAAGTGCAAGAAATGTAAATGGCTTGAATTGTAAAGGGAATTGGGAATTGGATTTGTAGAAATTAAACAAGGAAATATAAAATTGCAACAAGCAGAGAAGTAAAAGAAGACTTGAATTGAACCGGATCTAAAAACAGAATTGTAAATGAGCATGAAAAGTGTTAAACAGAGAAAGTAAAATGAGAATTCAGATCTCAGGACTCAAGAGACTAGATAACCAAGTCTAGATCTCAATGCCTTCCTAGATCCAACAAGAGTAATTGCAAAGGAAATGTAAATTGCAGAGAAAGTAGATGAGAGAGCAAGTAACAGAAACTGAAATTCAATTAAGCAGTGAATTAAACAAGATCCCAAGGTGAGATTGAAACAGAAGTTCTTCAATTCTCCACCCAAGATCCGAAGCAAGAAAATTAAAGAGTGCTGGGCAAGAACAAGGAAGAAGAGAGATCAATTCTCCTCCCAAATTCTCTTGAATTAAAACAACAATGCTAAGAAAAATAAAAGTGAGCTCTAAGCAAACCGAAAAGGAAGCTATTCTCCAAAACTAAAAGGAAAGCTCTATATGAAAACTAAAAAGGGAAGCTCCCCGAAAAACTTAAATCCTATGCTATTTATACACTTTCTTCAAATGGTCTTCAAGCCTTCAATTGGGCCTTTGCTCTTGATGGAATTGGGTTGATAGAGGCCTTGGTTGATTGCTCTTGGAGTTTGGAGAAGAACCGAATTGAACCGGGTTGGAATCATGAAAGCTTGAGTAAAAGTTGGAGTAAAAGTTAGGGGTCTAACTTTTGCTCCAACTTTTCACATCAGCACCCTTCCTTGCTGATACCAACGTTGGGGCAAAAGTTAGGGGTCTAACTTTTGCTCCAACGTTAACCTCCCCTTGGTTATTCATGGCGCCAACGTTAGCCAAAAAGTTAGGGACTAACGTTGGCGCAAACTATTGCTAGTCCAGGGAGTGTTTTTCATGCCAAAAGTTAGCCAAAAAGTTAGGGGCTAACTTTTGCTCCAACTTTTGCCCAAAAGTTAGCCAAAAAGTTTGAGGCTAACTTTTGGTCCAGCTTTTTGCTTCCTGGTTCATTTTCAATTAATCCAAAAGTTTGAGCTAAAGTTTGAGGCAAACTTTTGCTCAAACTTTTTGTCCTCTCTTCCTCCTAGCTATTCCTCCTTACTTCAACTTTTCTCCAAGCTTTCTTCACCTATCATTAATCAACCAAACACATCAAAGCTATGCTCAAAATCATGAGATATTCATTCTTTCATAATATGTGACAATTATAGCATAAAACCTCATGAAATAGCATGTATTCATACATGGTTGATTACATCAAAGGAAACATGAAAATCTACCCAATTGGCTTGCTTATGGCTCAAGAAAGTGCATAATTCAGTTGAAAACAAAAGAAAAAGGCTAGTGAAACTAGGCTAAGATGACTTGTCATCACAACACCAAACTTAAAGCTTGCTTGTCCCCAAGCAAGAAATGATTTATGCTCAATGGTTCTTTTATATAAGATGGATTGAAGAACAACTTGTCAGGTCCTGTGAGTGAAGTGATCAAGTAACAGTGGGGTAAATTCTAAATCATATGCTCATGCAAGGGCTTCAGTGCTTACTAGTGCTCACATATTGGGAGTCTTAGGTCTTAGGATTTTCATCCAAATGGTATCATGGAGATCTTTTTATATGTAGTCACCTTGAAGCAGCTTATAGTTTCTTTGCTTTGGCCTTGACTCTAAGTGTCATGTCTCAAAGCGGCTCTTTAGATAAGCTTTCAATCAATACTCCTAAACCAGTTGGTTTTAAGGTATTAGGTGTTGAAGCACCCCTAAGGATTTACTTGCTCAAGCCTCTTTCTTTGACACAACTCAACCACAAGCATTTACTAGGCTAACAACTCTTTGATTTTTGTTTCTTCTTTCTTTGTCTACCTAGTAATTGATGCTCAGAGCCTTGGGCCATGTTCTTTTTGCTTTTGTATTTTCTTTATTTTCTTTTGTTTTGTTTGCTGCTTCTTGGATCAATAAATTTTTGAGAATCTCCACACTACTTCTTTGAACTTCATGTCCTGCCTATGAGCTCCCATGCAAGTTTTCACAAGCATGCAACCTCAATACATAATCATACAACTAGAACCACCACTTCTCCTAATCTTTTGCTTGCCTCAAAATTGTTTGATTCCTCAATCCTTCTTTTCAAAGAACTTTCATGTGATGCATTTTTTTTTTTGAAATATTGAATCCAAACAAGTTTTGGAGAGTATAGTGTTGTAAATGATCAAGCATCTTGCTTATTGAATTACAGAAAAACTATGCTATGCAGGCAGGCAGGGGTATTATGTAACTTTCAATTTAGCAGTAACTTTCAATTTAGCAGCATCTGACACAAAATAATCACTGAACAATACAACCTTTTGGAGTTCGCTTGCTTTCCTCTTCCTCATCATCATTGCCGATCTTTACATTCCTCTCTCTTCCTTTTGATAGATGATGCTAAATCTTTCCAAAAGTTTGTATGGTACCCTGCAGTGATATTGAAAGTTGCTTGTTCCCCAAGCACTTAGAGACAATGGTTAGTCTGCATGATTTATTTGTAGGCCTTTGAACTTACTTTGGTGTGGGAACACCAAACTTAGTACTTTGCCAATGGTTTTCATGCATCAAATTAACCATGTGTGATAATTTTTTTTTTCTCTTTTTCAAAAGCCATGGAACTGAAAACTAGAAAACAGCAAAATAGCTAACTAGTTCATCCAATATGCTTGAAGCCAACATTATGCAGAAAGTGAGAATGTGTTTTATAATGGGATTTTGGTGAAATACCAAACTTAGAATCCTTCATTCTCCTTTATATTGTTTTGGTGTGTAACACCAAACTTAGCTTCTAGCAATATAGATAAAACTAATTAGCCTTTTTATTAAAATAGATATGAAAAGAAACTACCTCAGGTTGGGTTGCCTCCCAACAAGCGCTCTTTTATTGTCACTAGCTTGACATCTTGCTCTTTGATTATGGAGGCTGGAAATCATAATGCCTCAGTTTTTCTCCTCTTGCTGTAGGATTCCTTTCCTCCATGACCTGCACAATCACAAACAATCCAAATGAAAATTGGATATTCTCATGCCAGAATGTAGTCAGAGGATTAGTTAACGCAATGTGTCAAACAGTTGGTAAACTTGAGAGATTAATGATCGAAAATCACTTCTCTCGTTGATTTATCAAGCTGTGAGAATCATACTCAGCAAGTTAAACCAAGAGAACTTCACTCTATTGCTAAAGTGAGGTTTTAATTAGCTCAAGCAAAAATTCAAACAGTTAGTGGGTTAATTGAAAATTAAAGAATAGAAAAGTAAAAGTGCTTGATCTAGATCTCCACCTCACTTAATCATTGTCAATCTAATCAATCCCCGACAACGGCGCCAAAAACTTGATGGGATATTTTTGTGGAAGAAACGAATTCCTCCAAAACACCCAAATCTAACCGGCAAGTGCACCGGGTCGCATCAAGTAATAATAACTCACGGGAGTGAGGTCGATCCCACAGGGATTGAAGGATTGAGCAATTTTAGTTTAGTGGTTGATTTAGTCAAGCGAATCAAGATTTGGTTGAGAGATTTGTGATTAACCGAATTGAAATTGCATAGAAAGTAAAGGAAATGGGTAAATTGCATGAAATTAAAGAGAACTGGAATTTAAAGTGCTGAATCTTAAAGGGCAAGAAATTAAATGGCAGAAACTTAGAACGCAAGAAATGTAAATTGCAGAATCTTAAAGTGCAAGAAATGTAAATGGCTTGAATTGTAAAGGGAATTGGGAATTGGATTTGCAGAAATTAAACAAGGAAATGTAAAATTGCAACAAGCAGAGAAGTAAAAGAAGACTTGAATTGAACCGGATCTAAAAACAGAATTGTAAATGAGCATGAAAAGTGTTAAACAGAGAAAGTAAAATGAGAATTCAGATCTCAGGACTCAAGAGACTAGATAACCAAGCCTAGATCTCAATGCCTTCCTAGATCCAACAAGAGTAATTGCAAAGGAAATGTAAATTGCAGAGAAAGTAGATGAGAGAGCAAGTAACAGAAACTGAAATTCAATTAAGCAGTGAATTAAACAAGATCCCAAGGTGAGATTGAAACAGAAGTTCTTCAATTCTCCACCCAAGATCCGAAGCAAGAAAATTAAAGAGTGCTGGGCAAGAACAAGGAAAAAGAGAGATCAATTCTCCTCCCAAATTCTCTTGAATTAAAACAACAATGCTAAGAAAAATAAAAGTGAGCTCTAAGCAAACTGAAAAGGAAGCTATTCTCCAAAACTAAAAGGAAAGCTCTATATGAAAACTAAAAAGGGAAGCTCCCCGAAAAACTTAAATCCTATGCTATTTATACACTTTCTTCAAATGGTCTTCAAGCCTTCAATTGGGCCTTTGCTCTTGATGGAATTGGGTTGATAGAGGCCTTGGTTGATTGCTCTTGGAGTTTGGAGAAGAACCGAATTGAACCGGGTTAGAATCATGAAAGCTTGAGTAAAAGTTGGAGTAAAAGTTAGGGGTCTAACTTTTGCTCTAACTTTTCACATCAGCACCCTTCCTTGCTGATACCAACGTTGGGGCAAAAGTTAGGGGTCTAACTTTTGCTCCAACGTTGGCCTCCCCTTGGTTATTCATGGCGCCAACGTTAGCCAAAAAGTTAGGGGCTAACGTTGGCGCAAACTTTTGCTAGTCCAGGGAGTGTTTTTCATGCCAAAAGTTAGCCAAAAAGTTAGGGGCTAACTTTTGCTCCAACTTTTGCCCAAAAGTTAGCCAAAAAGTTTGAGGCTAACTTTTAGTCCAGCTTTTTGCTTTCTAGTTCATTTTCAATTAATCCAAAAGTTTGAGCTAAAGTTTGAGGCAAACTTTTTGTCCTCTCTTCCTCCTAGCTATTCCTTCGTACTTCAACCTTTCTCCAAGTTTTCTTCACCTATCATTAATCAACCAAACACATCAAAGCTATGCTCAAAATCATGAGATATTCATTCTTTCATAATATGTGACAATTATAGCATAAAACCTCATGAAATAGCATGAATTCATACATGGTTGATTACATCAAAGGAAACATGAAAATCTACCCAATTGGCTTGCTTATGGCTCAAGAAAGTGCATAATTCAGTTGAAAACAAAAGAAAAAGGCTAGTGAAACTAGGCTAAGATGACTTGTCATCAATTACACCAATCCATACTCTTCAATTTTGAGCTTCCAACCATAATGAGTCTAGATTTTGAACGCCAACCACTAAACGTCCTCCTCTTTCGCTTAATTCCACAAAGCGCCCTAAGTTGGTCATCCGTCTCAAGAAAACCATACTCAAGTGGGATAATAAAGCTGAGTTAGAAGTTTTACCCACTCAAGCGAAGGATTGGATGGCAAGCTAGGTGGAGGAATTCCCAAAGATCTTGATAAAGCACGCTCTACCCCCGTCCATCCTCTTCTAGAGGCTTCCACCACTTGGCAAGGTTTTTCAAGATCATCCTCTTGCTAAGTTTCCTCAAGTTCACATTCTTCATCACCAATTTCTTCTATCTCTTCCCCATCACTCTCGTCATAAATAGGAGGTCTAGTAAAGTCTACCTCATCATCAAGTCTAAGCATATTGGGGAAGGACTCTTCAAACGCAAAAAGGTCATATGTTGATGCGGAATCATCATAGATAGGAGGACTTATTGCTTGGGACACTTTTTCCAGTTCTTCACTCGCAATAGGTCTTGGAGGTTGCACATCCTCCTCAATATTGCATTTTAGTCCACTGGGCAAAAAATCACTAGTGATGGAATCCACTTCTTGATCAATTTCCTTCGACTCTTTGTCTACTTCCACAATATTACTCTTCTTTTTAATATCCCTTCCATACTCCTTGGAAGAGGGCTCTTCAACTCAAGATACCTTTATGTGCTCAACATATCCCAAACATCCACCCACTACTTCCTTTCGTTCACTAATCTCTACCTTATCCTCTTGTTGTACTTCTTGCTTCAACTCTTCTTCCTCACCATGGAGCTTCAAGTTCACTCCCTCACTAGGCTCCTTGATTGTTTCTCCACATTCAACAATGGGGGTATTTAGGGCACATGAGCTTAGGTGCGATGTTAGGTGACTCACGGCTTCTACTATACCAGCCATCCTTGCTCTTAGTTCCTTAAACTTAGTTTCATCCTCCTTGATGAGCGGATAATTTATACGCTTTTTGGCATTATTTTTAGGTAGTTTTCAGTATGTTTTAGTTACTTTTTATTATATTTTTATTAGTTTTTAAATAAAAATCACATTTCTGGACTTTACTATGAGTTTTTGTGTTTTTCTGTGATTTCAGGTATTTTCTGGCTGAAATTGAGGGACCTGAGCAAAAATCTGATTCAGAGGCTGAAAAAGGACAGCAGATGCTGTTGGATTCTGACCTCTCTGTACTCGAACTGAATTTTCTGGAGCTACAAAAACCCAATTGGCGCGCTGTCAATTGCGTTGGAAAGTAGACATCCTGGGCTTTCCAGCAATATATAATAGTCCATATGTTGCCCGAGATTTGATGGCCCAAACTGGCGTTCCAAGTCAGCATAAAAATTCTGGCGTCAAAACGCCAGAACTGGCATAAAAGCTGGAGTTAAACGCCCAAACTGGCACAAAAGCTGGCGTTTAACTCCAAGAGAAGCCTATGCACGTGGAAGCTTCAATGCTCAGCCCAAGCACACACCAAGTGGACCCCAGAAGTGGATTTCTACATCATTTACTCATTTCTGTAAACCCTAGGCTACTAGTTCTCTATAAATAGGACCTTTTGCTATTGTATTTTCATCTTTCAATCAATCTTTTAATCATGTTTTGATGATTGAACCGTCTTTGGGAGGCTGGCCATTCGGCCATGCCTAGACCTTCTTTCACTTATGTATTTTCTACGGTGGAGTTTCTATACCCCATAGATTAAGGTGTGGAGCCATGCTGTTCCTCATGAATTAATGCAAAGTACTATTGTTTTTCTATTCAACTCAAGCCTATTTCTTCTTTAAGATATTCATTTGCACACAAGAACATGATGAATGTGATGATTATGTGACACTCATCACCATTCTCACCTATGAACACGTGCCTGACAACCACTTCTGTTCTACATGCAAACAAGCTTGAATGTGTATCTCTTGGGTTTCTAATCTAAGATTAAAACCTTCGTGGTATTCCGAGTAGGATCTGGGAAGGGATGACTGTGACGAGCTTCAAACTCGCAAGTGTTGGGCATAGTGACAGACGCAAAAGGATCAATGGATCCTATTCCAACATGATCGAGAACCAACAGCTAATTAGCCGTGCGGTGACAGTGCATTTGGACCATTTTCACTGAGAGGATGGGAGGTAGCCATTGACAACGGTGATACCCAACATACAGCTTGCCATGGAAAGGAGTATGAATGATTGGATGAAGACAATAGGAAAGCAGAAGTTCCGGAGGAACAAAGCATCTTCATACGCTTATCTGAAATTCTCACCAATGAATTACATAAGTATCTCTATCTTATTTTATATTTTATTCATATTCTAATTATCAATTCTCGATAACCATTTGAATCTGCCTGACTAAGATTTACAAGATGACCATAGCTTGCTTCAAGCCGACAATCTCCGTGGGATCGACTCTTACTCATGTAAGGTTTATTACTTGGACGACCCAGTGCACTTGCTGGTTAGTTGTGCAGAGTTGTGACAAAGAGTTGAGATTACATTCGTGCGTACCAAGTTGTTGGCACCGTCATAGAGATCACAATTTCGTGCACCAAGTTTTTGGTGCCATTGCCGGGATTGTTCGAGTTTGGACAACTGACGGTTCATCTTGTTACTCAGATTAGGTAATTTTATTTTAAGCTTTTATTTTATTTTATTTTCGAAAATTTTTTTTAGAGTTTTTAAGAATGAATTCTAGAGTTTCATGATGATCTGTTGAAGTTTGGCTGGCTGTAAAGCTATGTCTAATCTTTTGGACCGAGGTTTCAACTTATCATCATAAGTGCTTGTTGATTTCTATCAATCTTGCTGTTGAATGTAATGATCTGCTGAAGCTTGGCTGGCCATTGGCCATGTCTAGTATTTTGGACCGAAGCTTTCACTGAAAGCTTGGCTGGCTAGTAAGCAATGTCTAATTCCTAGACCGGAGTTTTAGGCTAACATTGCATGATTCCTGGAATTCTCATTAAAAATTTTTGAATTCCTTATTTTCTCTTTCTCCAATTAATTTTTGAAAAATTACAAAAAAATAAATAAAATCATAAAAATCAAAAATAATTTTTGTTCCTTGTTTGAGTCTAGTGTCAATTTTTAAGTTTGGTGTCCTGCATGTTTTATTTAATTCCCTGCATTTTTCGAATGTATGATTTTTGTTCTTCATTAATCTTCAAGTTGTTATTGATGATTTCTTTGCTTTGATCTTTAATTTCTCTTATTTTGTGTGTTTTGTTGTTTTTCATATGCATTCTTAATTTGTTAGTATCTCCAATATAAAAATTTCTAAGTTTGGTGTCTTGCATGCATTGTTTATTTGATCTTGGTTTTCGATGATTAGTTGCATTTTGATTGTTTCTCATCATTAAAAAATTCAAAAAAAAATTTCAAAAGTATGTCTTTTCAAGTCAAAAATACAGAGAATTGAAAATTCAGAACATATAGCAGAGGAATTACAGAGAAAAAGCTGGGCGTTCAAAACGCCCAGCGAGGAAGGAAAACTGGCATTTAAACGCCAGCCAGATTACCTGGCTGGTCGTTAAATGCCCAAAAGGGTAGTATTTTGGGCGTTAAACGCCAGAATGGATACCATTCTGGGCGTTTAACGCCAGGAGGGCACAGGAGGGAAGATTTCGTTTTTAATTCAAATTTTTTTCAAATTTTCATAATTTTTCAAAATCAAATCTTTCTCAAATTATCTCTTTTCAATCATATCTTTTCAAAATCAAATCCTTTCCATTTTTTTACTATTTTTGAAAATCCTTGCTAACAATTAGTGATTTGATTCAAAAATTTCTTCCTTGTTAAGAAAGGTTCAATAATTGAATTTTAGAATCATATCTTTTAAATTTCTTGTTAGCCAAGACAGTAATTTTAAAAATCAAATCCTTTTAATTGTTTGTCAATCATATCTTTTGAAAACCATATTTTCTCAATCATATCTTCTCAACCACATCTTTTTCAAAAAATTGATTTTCAATCATATCTTTTTTATTTCTAATTTCAAAATCTTTTTCAAAATTACTTAACTATTTTCTCAATTTTAATTTTCGAAAATCATCAACCAATTTTTCAAAATTTCTTTTAATTATTTCAAAATCTTTTTAAAATTAATTTCAAAAATTCTTCCCCCCCCCTTTTCTCACATCCTTCTATTTAAGGGACTACACTCCTCCTCAATGTGAAATTCGAACTATCTCCCTCTTGATACTTTTGAATTCTCTCTTCTTTACCTCAACCTTCTATTCTTCTTTTCCTCTGACACCTCAAGGAGTCTCTATACTGTGACATAAAGGATTCCATACTTTCTTCTTCTCTCTTTCATATGAGCAGGAGCAAGGACAAAGGCATTCTTGTTGAAGCTGATCTTGAACCTAAAACGACCTTGAAGAGAAAGCTAAGAAAAGCTAAAGCACAACTCTCTGGAGAGGACCTAACAGAAATTTTCAAACAAGAAGAAGCCATGGCAGCCAAAAACAACAACAATGCCAACAATGCAAGGAAGGTGCTTGGTGACTTTACTGCACCTACTCCCGACTTCTATAGCAGAAGCATCTCTATCCCTGCCATTGGAGCAAAAAACTTTGAGCTTAAGCCTCAATTAGTTTCTCTGATGTAACAGAATTGCAAGTTTCACGGACTTCCATTGGAAGATCCTCATCAGTTTTTGGCTGAATTTTTGCAAATCTGTGACACTATCAAGACCAATAGAGTTGATCCCGAGGTCTACAAGCTTATGCTTTTTCCCTTTGCTGTAAGGGACAGAGCTAGAATATGATTGGATTCACAACTTAAGGAAAGCCTGAACTCTTGGGAAAAGCTGCTCTGTGCTTTTCTGGCCAAATTCTTTCCACCTCAAAAATTGAGTAAGCTTAGAGTGGATGTCCAGACCTTCAGAAAGAAGGAAGGTGAATCCCTCTATGAAGTATGGGAAACATACAAGCAATTGATCAGAAAGTGTCCTTTTGACATGCTTTCAGAATGGAGCATCATAGGTATCTTCTATGATGGCCTGTCTAAACTGTCCAAGATGTCATTGGACAGCTCTGCTGGAGGATCTCTTTATCTGAAGAAGACGCCTGCAGAAGCTCAGGAACTCATTGAAATGGTTGCAAATAACCAATTCATGTACACTTATGAAAGGAATCCTGTGAATAATGGGACAAGTCAGAAGAAAGGAGTTCTTGAGATTGATACCCTGAATGCCATATTGGCTCAGAACAAAATATTGACTCAGCAAGTCAATATGATTTCTTAGAGTCTGTCTGGCATGCAAGCAGCAACAGGCAGTACCAAAGAAGCTTCATCTGAAGAAGAAGCTTATGATCCTGAGAACCCAGCAATGGAAGAGGTGAATTACATGGGAGAACCCTATGGAAACACCTATAATCCTTCATGGAAAAATCATCCAAATCTCTCACAGAAGGACCAACAGAGGCCTCAATAAGGCTTCAACAATAGTAATGGTGGAAGAAATAGGTTTAGCAATAGCAAGCCTTTTCCATCATCTTCTCAGCAATAGACAGAGAATTCTAAGCAGAGGCACTCTGACTTAGCAACTGTAGTCTCTGATCTATCTAAGACCACTCTAAGTTTCATGACTGAAACAAGATCCTCTATTAGAAATTTAGAGGCACAAGTGGATCAGCTGAGTAAGAGAGTTACTGAACTCCCTCCCAGTACTCTCCCAAGCAATACAGAAGAAAATCCAAGGGGAGAATGCAAGGTCATAAACACGTCCCAATGATTTCTACTGAGGAAGACCTCAATGGACGTCCACTGGCCTCCAAGGAGTTCTCTAATGAGGAACCATGGGAATCTGAGGCTCACACTAAGACCATAGAGATTCCACCATATCTTTCAGCTGGGTATACACTGTAGAATGGTCTTGGTCCAGGATATCTCGGAGGGTGTCACTGCCAAAAGGGTTGATTAGATCCTCTTGGTTCTATCCATCCTTGATTGGTCTGACCTTGATGCACATTCCTGATGTAACTTCTATTTCCCTTAACAATATTAGAACCATACTCAAAGCGAGAGGGGTGAGAGTTCATAGTAGCAAATAAAGTTAAAAAGGAAAAACAAAAATAAATAAACAAGCAAAGTAAAAAATATTTACAATAACCAATAATAAGGCACACGTTAGCAGTTTCCCGACAACGGCGCCATTTTGATGAGAGAACTTTTGCGTGGTCTAGAAATTTGCGGATAAATCCTCGTTGCAAGTATAGCTTCTAAACCAACAAAAGTCCTTTCATACAAACGTATTGGGTGTCACAAGTAACAAACCCCTTTAAAAATTGTTAACCGAGTATTCAAACCTCGGGTCGTCTTCTCAAGGAACTGCGAGGAAGTATGTTCTTATTATTGGCTATAAAGGTTGTGATCGGGGTTTAGAAGATGAGAAGCAAGTAATTTAAATGACAAGTAAAGTAAATGGCAATTAAAATAAATAAATACTGTAAAGCAGACTTTTGGCAAGGTAAGAGAAGTTGGCGGTCCAACGTAGTTATCTCTCTCAACTATAATGAAAGTTGAATCTAAACTCCACTTGGTCAACCTTTACTAGGGCAAAGGAAAGTCAAGGGACTATTTAAATTGACCTTTGAATCCTATTTATTTCCTAAGAAAAGGTTGGGATTACTTAAGTTCAGCTCAATTAGCAAGATAACGATTATCAGTTATGTTTGAGTTTAATAACTGTTGAGTTACTGAATTCTTAACCAGGACCAAAAGGGAAAAAAGTAAAATTTCTGGAATAATAAAAATGTCCTTAGATGGGAAACAATGGTAACTTAAATCAAAGAGAAAAATCATAAACTGAAAATACCTCAATTATCATTAATTCAAATAACAGTTTGTAACATGGAAGAATTCATAGATCCAATTATAAAGGTAAATAGCCAACTCAGATACTGAAATAAATAAATAAAGTGAAAGGGAAGTTTAAAACAAAGAAATATAAAACCTGGATTGAGAGTCACTCTTAAAACAAGAAGAAATCCTAAATCCTAAGAGAGAGAGGAGAAGATCTCCCTCTCAACTAAATCTAAATCATTGAAAAATAAAATATGCAAGCTCCCCCTGAATGGATGCGTTTCCCCACTTTATAGCCTTTAGTCTATGCCTTCTGGACTTGGATTTGGGACAAAAAGGCTTCAGAATCCACTTTGAGCATTTTCTGCAATTTCTGGTATGTGGCCTCTGTCACGCGTCCGCGTAAGTCACGCGGTCGCGTCATTCGGAGCTTTTCCTTGCCACGCGGTCGCGTCAGTCATGCGACCGCGTCATGTGTGTTCTGCTTAAGGCGTGCGGTCGCGTCAGTCATGCGGCCGCGTCGCTGCATCTTCGCTTCTGGCACCCGATCGCGTCATCCATGCGGTCGCGTGGATACCAGTTTCCTTAAAGCTCCATTTTGCTTTCTTCTTCCATTTTGTATGTTTCCTTTTCCATTCTTTAAGTCATTCTGCCTTAGAAAATCTGAAACTACTCAACACACTAATCACGGCATCGAATGGAAATAAAGTCAATTAAAATAATTAATTTTAAAGCTTAGAAAACATGTTTTTCACATACATCACATAATAAAGAAGGGAAAGTAAAACCATGCAATTAATATGAATAAGTGGGTGAAGGATTGAATAAATCACTCAAATTAAGCACAAAATACATCATAAAATATGGGTTTATCAACCATCAATGGTAATGGAAAAATAAAAAGCTTATGCTTTTACCACACCAAACTTAGAATATTGCTCGCCCTCAAGCAAAAGAAGAAAGAATAGAAGAAGAAGAAGATGTGGAAGAATCTAGGATTATGAGGAGGGAAGGTGGGGATCCTGTGGGGTTCACAGATCCTGAGATGATCCTGTGAGGTCTACAGATCTTGAGGTGTCAAGGATTTACATCCCTGCACCAATTAGGCATGTAAAATGCCTTTGCATGCAATTCTGGCGTTTAAACACCGAACTGATCTTGTTCTGGGCGTTCAACGCCAGATCCATGCTCTGTTCTGGCGTTGAACGCCAGCCAAATGCTCCTTACTGGCGTTTAAATGCCAGTAAGTCCTTCCTCCAGGGTGTGATTTTTCTTCTACTGTTTTTGATTCTGTTTTTGATTTTTCTATTTATTTTGTGACTCCACATGATCATGAACCTAATAAGACATGAAAGAACAATAAAAATAAAAATAAAATTAGATAAATAAAAATTAGGTTGCCTCCCAACAAGCGCTTCTTTAATGTCAATAGCTTGACAGTGGGCTCTCATGGAGCCTCACAGATGTTCAGAGCATTGTTGAGACTTCCCAACACCAAACTTAGAGTTTGGATATGGGAGTTCAACACCAAACTTAGAGTTTAGTTGTGGCCTCCCAATACCAAACTTAGAGTTTGACTGTGGGGGCTCTGGTTGACTCTGTTTTGAGAGGAGCTTACTGTGCCTCTTTTTCATGTTTACAGAAGGATGTCCTTGAGTTTTAAACTCAAGGGAGTCCTCATTCAATTGAAGGACTAGTTCACCTCTGTTAACATCAATCACAGCTCGTGTTGTGGCTAGGAAGGGTCTTCCAAGGATGATGGATTCATCCTCATCCTTCCCAGTTTCTAGGTATGAAATCAACAGGGATGTAAAGGCCTTCAACCTTTACTAACATGTCCTCTACTTGTCCATAAGCCTATTTTCTGGAATTGTCTGCCATCTCTAATGAGATTTTAGCAGCTTGTACCTTAAAGATTCCCAATTTCTCCATTACAGAGAGTGGCATGAGGTTTATTCCTGACCCCAGGTCACATAGAGCCTTCTCAAAGGTCATGGTGCCTATAGTACAAGGTATTAAGAACTTTCCAGGATCCTGTTTCTTCTGAGGCAATGTCAGTTGATCCAGATCACTCAGTTCATTGATGAGCAAGGGAGGTTCATCTTCCCAAGTCTTATTACCAAATAATTTGCCATTCATCTTCATGATTGCACCAAGGTACTTGGCAACTTTCTCTTCAGTAACATCCTCATTCTCTTCAGAAGAAGAATACTCATCAGAGCTCATGAATGGCATAAGGAGGTTCAATGGAATCTCTATGGTCTCTAGATGAGTCTCAGATTCCTTTGGTTCCTCAGAGGGAAACTCCTTATTGATCACTGGACATCCCAGGAGGTCTTCCTCACTGGGATTCACGTCCTCAACCTCCCTTACAGGTTCGGCCATGGTAATTAATTCAATGGCCTTGCACTCTCCTTTTGGATTCTCTTCTGTATTGCTTGGGAGAGTACTAGGGGGGTTTCAGTGATTCTTTTACTCAGCTGGCCCACTTGTGCTTCCAAATTTCTAATGGAGGACCTTGTTTCATTCATGAAACTCACAGTGGCCTTAGATAGATCAGAGACTAAATTTGCTAAATTAGAGGTATTTTGTTCAGAGTTCTCTGTCTGTTGCTGAGTGGATGATGGAAAAGGCTTGCTATTGCTAAACCTGTTTCTTCCACCATTATTAAAGCCTTGTTGAGGCTTTTGTTGATCCTTCCATGAGAAATTTGGGTGATTTCTCTATGAGGGGTTATAGGTGTTTCCATAAGGTTCACCCATATAATTTACCTCTGCTATTGCAGGGTTCTCAAGATCATAAGCTTCTTCTTCAGAAGATGCCTCTTGAGTACTGTTAGATGCAGCTTGCATTCCATTCAGACTCTGAGAAATCATATTGACTTGCTGAGTCAATATTTTATTCTGAGCCAACATGGCATTCAGAGTATCAATTTCAAGAACTCCCTTCTTCTGAGGCGTCCCATTACTCACAGGATTCCTCTCAGAAGTGTACATGAACTGGTTATTAGCAACCATGTCAATGAGTTCTTGAGCTTCTGCAGGCGTTTTCTTAGGTGAATGGATCACCTGCAGAAGTATCCAATGACATCTTAACTAATTCAGACAGACCATCAAAGAATATAAACAGGATGGTTCATTCTGAAAGCATGTCAGAAGGACACTTTTTGGTCAGTTCCTTGTATCTCTCCCAAGCTTCATAGAGGGATTCACCTTCCTTCTGTCTGAAGGTTTGAACATCCACTCTAAGCTTACTCAGTTTTTGAGGAGGAAAGAACTTGGCTAAGAAAGCCTTGACCAGCTTATCCCAAGAGTTCAGGCTATCCTTAGGTTGAGAGTCCAACCATATTCTAGCTCTGTCTCTCACAGCAAAAGGGAAAAGCATGAGCCTGTAGACTTCAAGACCTACTCCATTAGTCTTAACAGTATCACATATCTGCAAGAATTCAGTTAAGAACTGAAAAGGATCTTCAGATGGAAGTCCATGAAACTTGCAGTTTTGTTGCATTAGAGAAACTAATTGAGGTTTCAGCTCAAAATTGTTTGCTCCAATGGCAGGGATGGAGATGCTTCTTCCATGTAAATTGGAATTAGGTGCAGGAAAGTCACCAAGCATCCTCCTTGCATTATTATTATTTTCGGCTGCCATCTCCTCTTCCTGTTCGAAAATTTCTGTAAGGTTATCTCTAGATTGTTGTATTTTAGCTTCTCTTAGTTTTCTCTTCAGAGTCCTTTCAGGTTCAGGGTCTGCTTCAACAAGAATGTTCTTGTTCTTGCTCCTGCTCATATGAAAAAGAGGGAACAGAAAAATAATAATAATAGGGATCCTTTTTACCCAGGTATAGAGGTTCCCTTGTGTGAGTAGAAGAAGAAAAGAATGTAATGTAAAGAAGGGAAAAAGAGGAAATTCGAACACAGATGGAAGAGGGGGTTCGAATTTGGGTGAGATGAAGTGTTAGTGGATGAATAAGTAAATAGAAGGAGATGAGAGAGAAAGAGGATTTTCGAAAATAAAATTTTGAAAAAGGGTTAGTGATTTTCGAAAATTAGGAAAAAGTTAAAATTAAAATTAAAAATTGAAACAATTAATTAATTAAAAAGAATTTTTGAAAAAGAGGGAAGTATTTTCGAAAATTAGAGAGGGATAGTTAGTTAGGTAGTTTTGAAAGAGATAAGAAACAAACAAAAAAGTTAGTTAGTTAGTTGAAACAAATTTTGAAAATCAATTTTTGAAAAGATAAGAAGATAAGAAGTTAGAAAAGATATTTTTTTTAAAATCAAATTTTTTTTGAAAAAGATATGATTTTGAAAAAGATAAGATAAAAAGATATTTTTAAAAAGATATGATTGAAATTAGTTTTGAAAAAGATTTGATTTTTAAATTCACAATTAATGACTTGATTCACAAGAAATCACAAGATACGATTCTAGAACTTAAAGTTTGAATCTTTCTTAACAAGTAAGTAACAAACTTGAAATTTTTGAATCAAAACATTAATTGTTGATAATATTTTCGAAAATTATGAGATAAAATTAAGAAAAATATTTTTGAAAAATATTTTTAAAATTTTCAAAAATAAATAAGAAAAATGAAAAAAATTTGATTTTTGAAAAAGATAAGATTTTTAAATTGAAAATTTAATTTGACTCATAAGAAACAATTGAATTTTAAAAATTTTTGAAAAAGTCAATCCAAATTTTTGAAATTTATGAGAGAAAAAAGGAAAGATATTTTTTTTATTTTTGAATTTTTAATGATGAGAGAGAAAAACAAGAAAAATGATGCAATGCATGAAAATTTTGGATCTAAACATGTGATGCATGCAAGAACACTATGAATGTCAAGATGAACACCAAGAACACTATGAATGTCAAGATGAACATCAAGAACTTATTTTTGAAAAATTTTCAAGAAAAGAAAACATGCAAGACACCAAACCTAGAAATTTTTCATGTATAGACACTATGAATGCAAGAATGCATATGAAAAACAAGAAAAGACATAAAACAAGAAAATATGAAGATCAAACAAGAAGACTGGCCAAGAACAACTTGAAGATCATGAAGAACACTATGAATGCATGAATTTTCGAAAAATGCATAAAATTTTTAGAAAAAATGCAATTGACACCAAACTTACAATTGACTCAAGACTCAAACAAGAAGCAAAAAATATTTTTGATTTTTATGATTTTATGATTTTTTTGGATTTTTCGAAAATTAATGTGAAAAAGAAAAATAAGGATTCCAAAATTTTTAATATGAATTCCAGGAATCTTGTACTCTTAGTCTAAAGCTCCAATCTGAGGGTTAGGCATGGCTTACTAGCCAGCCAAGCTTTAGAAGATACAAATCAGGCATATAACAGCTGATATTCCAATTAACTTGCCTCTATGCTGATGGTTGGAAGCCCTTATCCAAAAGAATTAGACCTGGTTTTACAGCCAGCCAGGCTTCAACATGCTCCATGAAACACTAGAATTCATTCTTAAAAATTCTGAAATAATTTTCGAAAACAGATGAGAAATTTTTGAAAGATTTTTGAAAATTTTTTTTTGAAAATAAAACAAAAACAAAATTACCTAATCTGAGCAACAAGATGAACCGTCAGTTGTCCAAACTCGAACAATCCCCGGCAACGGCGCCAAAAACTTGGTATGCGAAATTGTTACTGAGGTTGTAAAATTTGTTGTTCGTTCTCTCCCTGGCAATGGTACCAACAACTGGTGCACAATACCACGGTCCAAACATAACTTCACAAATTCGCACAACTAACCAGCAAGTGCACTGGGTCGTCCAAGTAATAAAACCTTACGTGAGTAAGGGTCGATCCCACGGAGATTGTTGGTATGAAGCAAGCTATGGTCATCTTGTAAATCTCAGTCAGGCGGATATCAAATGGTTATGGAGTTTTCAAATAATATTATTAAATAAACAGAAAATAAAGATAGAAATACTTATGTAATTCATTGGTGAGAATTTCAGATAAGCGTATAGAGATGCTTTCGTTCCTCTGAATCTCTGCTTTCCCACTGTCTTCATCCAACCAGTCTTACTCCTTTCCATGGCAAGCTTTCTGTAAGGGCATCACCGTTGTCAATGGCTACATCCCATCCTCTCTTGTGAAAATAGTCCAAATGCTCTGCCACGGCATGGCTAATCATCTGGAGGTTCTCGATCATACTGGAATAGGATTTACTATCCTTTTGCGTCTGTCACTACGCCCAGCACTTGCGAGTTTGAAGTTCATCACAGCCATCCCTTCCCAGATCCTACCCAGAATACCACAGACACGGTTTAGACTTTCTGGATCTCAGGAATGGCCATGCATGGGTTCTAACTTATACCACGAAGATACTAATAACTCAGACTCGGTCCCCTGTATTAGATATCTAAGAGATACTCATTCTAGCTTGTTTGCATGTAGAATGGAAGTGTTTGTTAGGCACGCGTTTATAAGTGAGAATGATGATGAGCGTCATATAATCATCACATTCATCATGTTCTTGTGTGCGAATGGATATCTTAGAAGCGGAATAAGTTGAATTGACTGGAAAAATAGTAGTACTTTGCATTAAATCATGAGGAACAGCAGAGCTCCACACCTTAATCTATGGAGTGTAGAAACTCTACCGTTGAAAAATACATAAGTGAAAGGTTCAGGCATGGCCGAATGGCCAGCCCCCATGATCTAAGAACTATACGTCCCAAGATGTCTAATACAATAGTAAAAAGTCCTATTTATACTAAACTAGCTACTAGGGTTTACAAAAGTAAGTAATTGATGCATAAATCCACTTCCGGGGCCCACTTGGTGTGTTCTTGGGCTGAGCTTGAATGTTACACGTGTAGAGGTCATTCTTGGAGTTGAACCTGACGTGTTTTTGGCGTTCAACTCTGGTTCGTGACGTGTTTCTGGCGTTTAACTCCAGACTGCAGCGTAGAACTGGCGTTCAACGCCCTTTTGCGTCGTCAAAACTCGGCCAAAGTATGGACTATTATATATTGCTGAAAAGCCCTGGATGTCTACTTTCCACCGCAATTGAAAGCGTGCCATTTTGAGTTCTGTAGCTCCAGAAAATCCACTTTGAGTGCAGGGAGATCAGAATCCAACAGCATCAGCAGTCCTTCTTCTACCTCTGAATCTGATTTTTGCTCAAGTCCATCAATTTCAGCCAGAAAATACCTGAAATCAAAGAAAAACACACAAACTCATAGTAAAGTCCAGAAATGTGAATTTAACATAAGAACTAATAAAAAAATCCCTAAAAGTAACTAGATCCTACTAAAAACATACTAAAAATAATGCCAAAAAGCGTATAAATTATCCGCTCATCATCTTGGTAAAGGTTAAAGGCCACTACATCCCTGCTGATTTCATAATCCTAGACACTGTGAAGTGTATGGATGAATCCCTCATCCTTGGCAGACCCTTCCTAGCCACAGCAAAAGTTGTGATTGATGTTGACAGAGGAGAATTGGTCCTTCAAGTGAATGAGGACTCCCTTGTGTTCAAAACTCAAGGATCTTTCTCTGTAGTCATGGAGAGGAAGCATGAAAAGCTTCTCTCAATGCAGAGTCAAATAGAGCCCCCACATTCAAACTCTAAGTTTGGTGTTGGGAGGCCATCATCATGCTTTGAGTATCTGTGAGGCTCCATGAGAGCCCACTGTCAAGCTATTGACATTAAAGAAGTGCTTGTTGGGAGGCAACCCAATTTTATTATATCTATTTATTTTCCATTGTTGTTTTATGATTTCTGTAGGTTGATGATCATGTGAAGTCACAAAAACAACTGAAAAAGCAAAAACAGAATGAAAAACAGTATTAAAAATAGCACACCCTGGAAGAGAAGCTTACTGGCGTTTAAACGCCAGTAAGGGTAGCAGAATGGGCGTTAAACGCCCAGTCTGGCACCATTCTGGGCATTTAACACCAGAAATGGGCACCAGACTGGCGTTTAACACCGGAAAGGGGCACAGAGCTGGCGTTTAACGCCAGAAAATGGAGAAAAGCTGGCGTTTAAACGACAGAAAGGGGAGAAAAGCTGGCTTTAAACGTCATAAATGGGCAGCAACATGGCGTTTAACTCCAGGATTGGCAATCAATGGGGCTTTACACGCAACATGGTGCAGGGATGAGAAATCCTTGACACCTCAGGATCTGTGGACCCCACAGGATCCCCACCTACCTCATCTCTCTTTTCTTCACACCTTCCCATAAAACCCCTCACCTATCAAACCCTACCCTCTTCTCCATAATCTCTTCACCAATCCACATCCATCCATCATAAAACCCCACCTACCTCACCATTCAAATTCCAACCACTTTACCTCCCAAACCCACCCATACATGGCCGAACCCTACCCCTCTCTCCATTCCTATAAAAACTAATCTTCACTCTTTCATTTTCACACATCATACACACTACTTCTCCCCCTTGGCCAAACCACTATACCCCCTCCAACTCCTCCATTTTCTTCTTTTACTCTTTTCTTTCTTCTTTTGCTCGAGAATGAGAAAACCTTCTAAGTTTGGTGTGGTAAAAGCGTTGCTTTTTGTTTTTCCATAACCATTTATGGCACCAAAGGCCGGAGAAACCTCTAGAAAGAGGAAAGGGAAGGCAAAAGCTTCTACCTCCGAGTCATGGGAGATGGAGAGATTCATCTCAAGGGTGCATCAAGACCACTTCTATGAAGTTGTGGCCAAGAAGAAGGTGATCCCCGACGTCCCTTTCAAGCTCAAAAATGGTGAATATCCGGAGATCCGACATGAGATTCGAAGAAGAGGATGGGAAATTCTCACCAACCCCATTCAACAAGTCGGGATCTTAATGGTTCAAGAGTTCTATGCCAATGCATGGATTACCAAGAACCATGATCAAAGTGTGAACCCGGACCCAAGGAATTGGCTTACAATGGTCCGGGGGAAATGCTTAGATTTCAGTCCAGAAAATATAAGGTTGGCATTCAACTTGCCCATGATGCAAGGAGATGCATGTCCCTACACTAGAAAAGTCAACTTTGATCAAAGGTTGGACCAAGTCCTCATAGACATTTATGAAGAAGGCGCTCAATGGAAGAGAGATTCAAGAGGGAAGCCAGTTCAACTAAGAAGGCATGACCTCAAGCCCGTGGCTAGGGGATGGCTGGAGTTCATCCAACGCTCAATCATTCCCACTAGCAACCGGTCTGAAGTTACTATAGACCGGGCTATCATGATCCATAGCATCATGATTGGAGAGGAAGTAGAAGTTCATGAGGTTATATCCCTAGAACTCTACAAGGTGGCGGACCAGTCCTCTACTTTGGCAAGGTTAGCCTTCCCTCATCTTATTTGTCACCTCTGCAATCCAGCTGGAATTGACATAGAGGAAGACATCCTCATTGATGAGGACAAGCCGATCACTAAGAAAAGGATGGAGCAAACAAGAGAGCCTCCTCATGAACCTCACCAAGAGCATGAAGAAATTCCTCATCATGAAATCCCTGAGATGCCTCAAGGGATGCACTTTCCTCCACAAAATTATTGGGAGCAAATCAACACATCCCTAGGAGAATTAAGTTCCAATATGGGATAACTAAGGGTGGAGCACCAAGAGCATTCCATCCTCCTCCATAAAATTAGAGAAGACCAAAGAGTCATGAGGGAGGAGCAACAAAGGCAAGGAAGAGACATTGAGGAGCTCAAACACTCCATAAGATCTTCAAGAGGAAGAATAAGCCGCCATCACTAAGGTGGACCCGTTCTTTAATTTCCTTGTTCTTATTTCTCTATTTTTCGAAAATTTTGCTTTATGTTTTATTTATATTTGTGTCTTATTACATGATCAATAGTGTCTAAGTGTCTATGCCTTAAAGCTATGAATGTCCTATGAATCCATCACCTTTCTTAAAATAAAAAATGATCTAAAAATAAAAGAGCAAGAAGTACATGATTTCAAATTCATCCTTGAAACTAGTTTAATTATTTTGATGTGGTGGCAATACTTTTGTTTTCTGAATGAATGCTTGAACAGTGCATATTTTTTATATTGTTGTTTATGAATGTTAAAATTATTGGCTCTTGAAAGAATAATGAAAAAGGAGAAATGTTATTGATGATCTGAAAAATCATAAAATTGATTCTTGAAGCAAGAAAAAGTAGTGAAAAAGAAGAAGCTTGCGAAAAAAAATGGCGAAAAGAAAAAGAAAGAAAGAAAAAGAAAAAGCAAGCAGAAAAAGCCAAAAGCTCTTTAAACCAAAAGGCAAGAGCAAAAAGCCAATAACCCTTTAAACCAAAAGGCAAGGGTAAAAAGGATCCAAGGCTTTGAGCATTAATGGATAGGAGGGCCCAAAGGAATAAAATCCTGGCCTAAGCGGCTAAACCAAGCTGTCCCTAACCATGTGCTTGTGGCGTGATGGTGTCAAGTGAAAAGCTTGAGACTGAGCAGTTAAAGTCATGATCCAAAGCAAAAATAGTGTGCTTAAGAACCCTAGACACCTCTAATTGGGGACTCTGGCAAAGCTGAGTCACAATCTAAAAAGGTTCACCAAGTTATGTGTCTGTGGCATTTATGTATCCGGTGGTAATACTGGAAAACAAAGTGCTTAGGGTCACGACCAAGACTCATAAAGTAGTTGTGTTCAAGAATCAACATACTAAACTAGGAGAATCAATAACACTATCTAAATTGTGAGTTCCTATAGATTCCAATCATTCTAAACTTCAAAGGATAAAGTGAGATGCCAAAACTGTTCAAAGGCAAAAAGCTACTAGTCCCGCTCATCTAATTGGAGCTAAGTTTCATTGATATTTTGGAATTTATAGTATATTCTCTTCTTTTTATCCTATTTGATTTTCAGTTGCTTGGGGACATGCAACAATTTAAGTTTGGTGTTGTGATGAGCGGATAATTTATACGCTTTTTGGCATTCTTTTTAGGTAGTTTTCAGTATGTTTTAGTTACTTTTTATTATATTTTTATTAGTTTTTAAATAAAAATTACATTTCTGGACTTTACTATGAGTTTGTGTGTTTTTCTGTGATTTCAGGTATTTTCTGGCTGAAATTGAGGGACCTGAGCAAAAACTGATTCAGAGGCTGAAAAAGCACTGCAGATGCTGTTGGATTCTGACCTCCCTGCACTCGAAGTCAATTTTATAGTGCTACAAAAGCCCAATTGGCGCGCTCTGAATTGCGTTGGAAAGTAGACATCCTGGGCTTTCCAGAAATATATAATAGTTTATACTTTACTCGAGATTTGATGGACCAAACCGGCGTTCCAAATCAGCATAAATATTCTGGCGTCAAAACACCAGAACTGGCATAAAAGCTGGAGTTAAATGCCCAAACTGGCACAAAAGCTGGCGTTTAACTCCAAGAGAAGCCCATGCACGTGGAAGCTTCAATGCTCAGCCCAAGCACACACCAAGTGGGCCCCGGAAGTGGATTTCTGCAACATTTACTCATTTCTGTTAACCCTAGGCTACTAGTTCTCTATAAATCGGACCTTTTGCTATTGTATTTTCATCTTTCAATCAATATTTTAATCATGTTTTGATGATTGAACCGTCTTTGGGAGGCTGGCCATTTGGCCATGCCTAGACCTTCTTTCACTTATGTATTTTCCACGGTGGAGTTTCTACACCCCATAGATTAAGGTGTGGAGCCCTGCTGTTCCTCATGAATTAATGCAAAGTACTATTGTTTTTCTATTCAACTCAAGCCTATTTCTTCTCTAAAATATTCATTTGCACACAAGAACATGATGAATGTGATGATTATGTGACACTCATCACCATTCTCACCTATGAACGCGTGTCTGACAACCACTTCCGTTCTACATGCAAACAAGCTTGAATGTGTATCTCTTGGGTTTCTAATCTAAGATTAAAACCTTCGTGGTTTAGGCTAAAGTTATTGGTGGCCATTCTTGAGATCCAGAAAGTCTAAACCTTGTCTGTGGTATTCCGAGTAGGATCTGGGAAGGGATGATTGTGACGAGCTTCAAACTCGCGAGTGTTGGGCATAGTGACAGACACAAAAGGATCAATGGATCCTATTCCAACATGATTGAGAACCAACAACTGATTAGCCATGTGGTGACAGCGCATTTGGACCATTTTCACTGAGAGGAAGGGAGGTAGCCATTGACAACAGTGATACCCAACATACAGCTTTCCATGGAAAGGGGTATGAATGATTGGATGAAGACAATAAGAAAGCAGAAGTTCAGGAGGAACAAACCATCTTCATATGCTTATCTGAAATTCTCAGCAATGAATTACATAAGTATCTCTATCTTATTTTATATTTTATTCATATTCTAATTATTAATTCTCCATAACCATTTGAATCTTCCTGATTGAGATTTACAAGATGACTATAGCTTGCTTCAAGCCGACAATCTCCGTGGGATCGACCTTACCCACATAAGGTTTATTACTTGGACGACCCAGTGTACTTGCTGGTTAGTTGTGCGGAGTTGTGACAAAGAGTTGAGATTACATTCGTGCGTACCAAGTTGTTGGCGCCGTTTTAGAGATCACAATTTCGTGTACCACTCCTCTTGTCGCCTTAAGATACGAGATTCAAGGTCTCTCAATTCTAACATGAAGGCTTCATCAGGAGGTGGTGGTGGAAGAGAGGGTTCATTGGTTGAGGGAAGATTGTTGTAATTAGAAGGTGGTTCATATTGGTGGAATTCTTGAGGTGGTGTGTGTGGAATTTGTGGTTCTTGGAAGTATTGATATTGGGATGGTGGTGGTTCTAGATGTGGTTCATATGGTGGTTGGTATGGTGGGTCTGGGTTATGGTCATATGGAGTTGAATGATGGGGTGAGGCATGTAAGTATGGTGTATGGCTATATTGAGGAGTGGGATCATATGCATATGATGATTGTGGTTGACAACCACAATAAGGGTCATCACACACATTGGATTGATACGCATTAGGATCAGGATTATACCCATAAGAGTTCGGAAGAGGTTGTTACCATGAAGGTTGTTCTTAAGCTTGAGGTTCCTCCCATCTTTGATTTCCAAATCCTTGATGCACATCCTCATTGGAGCTTTCATTTCCTACAACATAGTTTGAACTACACTCGTAGCCAAAAGGATGAGCATTCATAGTGAAAGAGGCAATAAAAATAAGTATTAATAAAAAACAAATAAAACAAAATCCTAAACTAGCAAAAACTAACAAACAAACCAAAAATCAAGCTATTCACAATATTTACAATAGCCAATAATATAGCACCATTGCGTCCCCGGCAACGGCGCCATTAATTTGATGGAAGAGATTTGCTCGATGGTCTAGATTTTCTTCCTAAAGAAAGGAATTACTTCATTGTAAGCATAGCTCCAAACCAACAAACAACTCTCGCTTCAAATTAAATATGTGGTTTGTTTTTTTTGTCACATGTACAAACCCCAAATAAGAATTAACCGAAGTATTTAAACTCCAGGTCATCTCCCTAGGATGCAATGAAGTGGTCAATTATTGGTTATAAAGGGGTAAAAAGGGGGGGGGGTTTAGTTCATAAGAGGGCAAGAAAAGTGAATTAATCAAGTAATTAAAGAAAGCAAGGTAAAGAACTCTTGGTTAAGACTTAGGTAACTGAGATCACCATCCTCGTTAACAAACCAAATATTGATAATTATGAGAGGCCAACCTATTAAGTCTACTTTCCAAAAGCTTTAAGTACGTAATATCTACTCCTAAGCTCGAAGTACGTCAAATAGGTTTGATCACATCAACCCTTAAGTCCCAACCTACCTACTAATTAATTTAGTAGTGGGTTAGTGTCAATGCGTATCAAATTGATCACCAAGGGTTCTCAAATCACAAAATCCTTTATACCCAATGACTCAAGTTTACCCAATTCCCTTAGCTTAGACCAAGAGTCAACAAAACTACTCAAAAACTAAAGAGAACATTTCATCAAAAACATAGAGTGCAATAGAAGTAAACATCATAAATTACAAGAATAATAAAATCTACCAACTACTAATTGCAAGGAAAGTAAAATCACAATTCAATTCATCAATAAGGAAACATCAACATCAAATTGCATTAAACGTAAACCAAATCCAACATGAGTTCATCATCACAAAAGAGAGCAAAATGAGAAATTAACTTTACAACTAAGAAAATCAAGATGTAAAAATGAGAAATTATAAAGGAAACAAGATAAGATCAAGGAATTGAAAATGGATCTATTAACAATTTAACCTAATCTTAACCTAATTCTAGAAAGAAGAGGGAGCTTCTCTCTCTAGAAAACTAACTAAAGGTTCATCTTGGCTAAACTAATTGCTCCCTCTTTGCTTTGACTTCAATTCTGCATGAAATACACTCAAAAACAAGTTGGATTTGGGCCTGGACAACTCAGAAATCGCCCCCAGTGTTTTGCCTTTAAGTGGGTCACGTGAGAATATCGGCGCGTACGCGTCATGTGCGCGTGTGCGTCGATTTAGCTGTTTCTTCATCCGTGTAGATGCATCATGTACGCGTGCGCGTCTCTATGCGAAACCACTTCTGTGCGTGCGCGCCTTGTATGCGTGCGCATCCTTTGATGCATTCCCAATATTTGTTTCTTCATGCATTCTCCACTTTGTATGCTTTTCTCCTATTTTTTTCCATCCAATTCTTGCCTTATGAACCTGAAATCACTTAACAAACACATCAAGGCATCGAATGGAATTAAAGTAAATCAAAATCACCAATTTAACAGCCTAAAAAGCATGTTTTTACACTTAAGCACAATTTAAGGGAGAATTACAAAACCATGCCATTTCATTGAATAAATGTGGGAAAAGGTGGTAAAATCCCCTAAAATAAGCACAAGATAAAACACGAAATCAGGGTTTATCAGTGATCAAAAGAGAATGCATGAGTGTGTGAAAAAAGGAGAATTATGGGTAGTTAGGTTTGTTTTGAATTTTATATGTTGTTATATAGGTTAGGTGGGAAGTTTAAGTTAATTAAAGATTCAAATTTCTAGTCCACTTGACCAAATAAAATCTCACCTTCACCTTAGCCCCATTACAACCTTTGGATAAGTTCTCATGATATTTGTATGCATGCGTGAAATAATTGTTGATTGTTAGATGAAAAACAAATTTTGGAAAGCATGATTAGGGGAGAATTGAGTGAATCAACCCTATACACTTGAGCGAATAGAGCAGATATACATCCGGTGAGGGTTCGATTGCTCAATTACATGTTTTCACCCATGATCATCTCTTGTCTTGAAAGTTTGTAAAATCTTTTTAATAACTCAATTCAGTTTGTGGATTTGATTTGGTTGTTAATACCTTTAGCCCTCATGTTTATATATGTTTTTTTTTTTGTTTTGGAACTTGATTTATTTTCACTAAGTAGATGCATTCATGTAGATAGATTGCATGTAGATAGCTTGCATATAGATAGTTTGTATTGAATAAATGTTAATACCCTTTGTCTCTTTCTTGAGTTTAGCATGAGGAAATGCTTAGTTTAAGTGTGGGGAGGTTTGATAAACCCTAATTTTGTGGTTTATCTTGTGCTTAATCTGGCGAATTTTATCAACTTTTTTCACATTTATTTAATGAAATAGCATGGTTTTGTAATTCTCCCTAAATTTGTGCTTAATAGTGAAAACATGCTTTTTAGGCCTTAAAATAGCTAAATTTAATTCACCTTAATTCCATTCGATGCCTTGATATGTTTGTTGAGTGATTTCAGATTCATAAGGCAAGTATTGGATGGAAAAAGTGAAGAGAAAAGCATGCAAAGTGGAGAATTCATAGAAAAACAAGGATTTGGAGCATTTAGAGCGACGCGCATGATTGACCGACGCGCACGCGTGAAGAGGAGGTCATCTAGGCGACGCGTACGCGTGTCACGCTGCACGCCAGATGATGTGTACGCATGATCCACGCGTACGCGTCACAGCCAGCACGTGACCTCATTAAAGTGAATTCGCTGGGGGTGATTTCTGAGCTGCCCTGGCCCAAATCTAACTCATTTCTGAGACTATTTCATGCAGAATTCAAGATGGGTCAACACGGGAGCAGTTAGATTAGCTTAGGATCGTGTAGGCTAGTTTTCTAGAGAGAGTAGCTCCCTCTTCTCTCTAGAATTAAGGTTCTTAGGTTTATTTTCCTCTTAGATCTAGGTTTAATTTCTTGTTTTCATCTTGTTTCTTTTATAATTTCATGCTCTAGTAGTTTAATTCTCTAGTTTCTTCTTGTTAATTTCTCTTTTATGCCTCTTTTATGTTTATGAACTCTTTGTTAGATTTGGGTTTCCTTTAGTGCAATGTGCACGAAATTACAATCACACTTTTGCAACTCCACACAACTAACCAGCAAGTGCACTGGGTCGTCCAAGTAATACCTTACGAGAGTAAGGGTTGATTCCACAGAGATTGTTGGCTTGAAGCAAGCTATGGTTATCTTGTAACTCTTAGTCAGTATCAATAATTCTCATATTTAATTATAAAAAGTAAAAGAACATGAAATAAATACTTGTTATGCAGTAATGAAGAACAGGTTGAGGCTTTGGAGATGCTTTGTCTTCTGAATCTCTGTTTTCCTACTATCTTCTTCTTCATGCACGCAAGGCTCCTTCCATGGCAAGCTTTATGTTGGGCATCACCGTTGTCAATGGCTACTTCCCGTCCTCTCAGTGAAAATGTTCCAAATGTGCTATCACCGCACGGCTAATTATCTGTCGGTTCTCGATCATGTCGGAATAGGATCAATTGATCCTTTTGCGTCTGTCACTATGCCCAACACTCACGAGTTTGAAGCTCGTCACAGTCATCCCTTTCCAGATCCTACTCAGAATACCACAGACAAGGTTTAGACGTTCTGGATCTCAGGAATGGCCGCCAATAATTCTAGCTTATACCACAAAGACTCTGATCTGAATCATGAGGCTAAGAGATATACATTCAATCTAAGGTAGAATGGAGGTGGTTGTCAGGCACGCGTTCATAGGTGAGAATGATGATGAGTGTCACGGATCATCTCATTCATCAGGTTGAAGTGCGAATGAATATCTTAGAATAGAAGCAAGCGTGATAGAATGGAAAACAGTAGTAATTGCATTAATTCATGAAGAACAGCAGAGCTCCTCACCCCTAACAATGGGGTTTAGAGACTCATGACATAGAGAATACAATATGAAACGTGTAAAGTTTCATGAGGTACAAGATGAATCACTAAAAGTAGTTTTTATTGTAAACAGGTGACCTAGGGTTACAGAAAATGAGTAAGCTAGGGTGTTTAGTGTAAAAATCCACTTCTGAGGCCCACTTGGTGTGTGCTTGGGCTCAGCATTGAAGCTTTAATGGGTAGAGACTTTTGTTGGAGTTAAATGCCAGCTTTTGTGCCAGTTTGGGCGTTTAACTCCAGCTTTTGTGCCAGTTTTGGAGTTAAATGCCAGAATTCTTGAGCTGACTTGGAACGCCTGTTTGGGCCATCAAATCGCGGGCAAAGTATGGATTATTATATATTGCTGGAAAGCCCAGGATGTCTACTTTCCAATGCAATTGAGAGCGCGCCAATTGGGATTCTGTAGCTCCAGAAAATCCACTTCGAGTGCAGGGAGGTCAGAATCCAACATCATCTGCGGTCCTTTTTCAGCCTCTAAATCAGATTTTTGCTCAGGTCCCTCAATTTCAGCCAGAAAATACCTGAAATAACAGAAAAATACACAAACTCATACTAAAGTCCAGAAAAGTGAATTTTAAATAAAAACTAATAAAAATATAATAAAAACCAACTAAAATATACTAAGAACATACTAAAAACAGTGCCAAAAAACGTATAAATTATCCCCTCATCACAACACCAAAGTTAAATTGTTGCTTGTCCCCAAGCAACTAAAAATCAAATAGGATAAAAAGAAGAGAATATACAATGAACTCCAAAAATATCTATGAAGATCAGTCTTAATCAGATGAGCGGGGCTATTAGCTTTTTGCTTCTGAACAGTTTTGGCATCTCACTTTTTCCTTTGAAGTTCAGAACGATTGGCATCTATAAGAACTCAAAATTCAGATAGTGTTATTGATTCTCCTAGTACAGTATGTTGATTCTTGAACACATTTACTTTATGAGTCTTGGCCGTGACCCTAAGCATTTTGTTTTCCAGTATTACCACCGGATACATAAATGCCACAGACATATAACTGGGTGAACCTTTTCAGATTGTGACACAGCTTTGCTAGAGTCCCCAATTAGAGGTGTCCAGAGCTCTTAAGCATACTCTTTTTGCTTTGGACCACGACTTTAACCGCTTAGTCTCAAGTTTTCACTTGACACCTTGACGCCACAAGCACATGGTTAGGGACAGCTTGGTTTAGCCGCTTAGGCCAGGATTTTATTCCTGGGGGCCCTCCTATCCACTGATGCTCAAAGCCTTGGATCCTTTTTATTACCCTTGCCTTTTGGTTTAAAGCGCTATTGGCTTTTTCTGCTTGCTTTCTTTTTTTTTCTTTTTCTTTCTTTTTTTACGCATTTTTTTTCTGCAAGCTTTCTATTCACTGCTTTTTCTTGCTTCAAGAATCAATTTTATGATTTTTCAGATTATCAAATAACATTTCTCCTTTTTCATCATTCTTTCAAGAGCCAACAATTTTAACATTCATAAACAACAAATTCAAAAATATGCACTGTTCAAGCATTCCTTCAGAAAACAAGAGTATTGCCACCACATCAAAATAATTAAACTGTTTTAAAATTCGAAATTCATGTACTTCTTTTTCTTTTTCAATTAAGAATATTTTTTTTCATTTAAGAAAGGTGATGGATTCATGGGACATTCATAGCTTTAAGACATAAACTTTAAATTTTATTGATTATGGACTAAAAATAAGACTCAAAAATAAATATAAGAGCAGACCCATAATAATAGAAGATAGAAAATTAAAAAGCAGAAAAATGAATGACTCTTAAAATAGACTCTTAATAATAAAGGTTATCACAGAGTTAGGACTCAACAACCTTGATTTTGAGAAGTGGATGCTCCCTCAATCTGTGGGGTGCTTTGTCCTTCAAGGGAGAGCTTCTGGCGCTTCAGCTCCTGTAGCTCACACCCCTGCTTCTCCTGTTCCTTCAGCAGTTTGCAGAGCATGTAGTTTTGATTCTGCTGTTCTTCCTTAAGTTGTTCCATAGCTTCTTGCAGCTTGGTAACAGATGCTTCTAGGCGGGTCCAGTAGTCAATTTTAGGAATTTCTGGGAGGAACTCCTGCGCCCTCCTTTTTATGGAGTTGTCTTGCACTTGTCCTTCCATTGACTTCTTGGTGATTGGGTGTTCAATTAGGATGAATTCATTTACTCCCATCCTCACTCCAATATCTTTACATAGCAGAGAAATTAAGCTTGGGTAGGCCAATTTGGCATTAGTGGAGTTCTTGTTTGTAATTGTGTAAATCTCATAAGAAATCAGATGATAAATCTCCACTTCTTTTCCAAGCATAATACAATGAATCATCACTGCTCTTTTGACAGTGACCTCAGAGCGGTTGCTAGTGGGCAATATAGAATGCCCAATGAAGTCCAACCAGCCTCTTGCAACTGGTTTGAGATCTCCCCTCTTGAGTTGGTTTGGGACACCTTTTGAATTGGTTATCCACTTAGTTCCAGGGAGGCATATGTCCTCTAGAACTTGATCCAACCCCTTATCTACTCTCACCATTCTCCTATTAAAGGATTTTGGATCATCTTGTAGTTGAGGCAGTTTGAAGACCTCTCTTATTTTGTCCAGATAGAAGTAAATAAGCCTCTCTCTGACCATAGTTCGGTAGGTGTGAAAGGCGGTTCCAGTTATTCTCTGCTTATCTGTTAGCCACAGATTTGAATAGAATTCCTGAACCATGTTTCTTCCAACCTTTATCTCAAAATTGGCTAGAATTTTCCATCCTCTGTTTCGAATTTACTCTTGGATCTCTGGATATTCATCTTCTTTCAAATTGAATTTAACTTCCGGGATTACTGACCTCAGACCCATTATTTTGTGGTAATGGTCTGCATGTTCTTTGGTTAAGAACCTCTCTTGATTCCAAAGACTCTTTGGAGTATTCTCTTTTTTGCCTCTTGAATTGGTTTATTTTCCCTTATGTGCCATGATCTTGATGAGTCTTAGCTCAGTGATCACGGAAAAACACACCAAACTTAGAGGTTTACTTGCCCTCAAGCAAAAGAAAGGAAAGGGGAGAGAGAGAAGAAGAGGCAAATTCGAATGGTGGAGAGGAGGGGATGGCCGAATGTATATTTATAGGAGGAGGGGAGGGATTTCAAAAAATTTGAAAGAGATATGACATATAGATATGATTGATGAAAGAAAATAAAATCATGATATGAAAAAGATGAGATTTGTAATTGAAAAAGATATAAAGATGTTAAATCTGAAAATTTGGTTATGCATCTAAGAATTAAGAGATGATATGATGAGTTGAAAAAGATTTGGAAAGAAATTAAGAAGATAATTGAGTTTTTGAAGAAAATTTGGGAAGGATTTGAAAGGAAATTGAAAAGAGATTTAGAAAATATTTGAATTTTTGAAAATTGAGGGTGAATGATGAAAGTTTGAAACATGTTTATGCAGAAAAGTATGAATCAAAACATGAAAATTTGAAAAAATTTTGAAGTTGGAAACAAAATCTCCTCCCCCTGCCTTTCTGGCGTTAAACGCCCAGAATGGTATCCATTCTGGCGTTTAACGCCTAATTGTTGGCCATTATGGGCGTTTAATGCCCAGCCAGGTACCTTGGCTGGCGTTAAATGCCAGAAACCCCTTTATCACTGGGCGTTTTGCTAAACGCCCAGGATGCTGCAATTCTGGCGATAAACGCCCAGAATGGTACCCATTCTAGCGTTTAACGCCCAAAATGGCACCTTTACTGGCGTTTTCTTGTCAGCAAGCTCCTTTTCTCTGCTTTTTGTACTGAATCCTTCTGTAACTCTGTGAATTCCTCCTTTGAAGAAAAATGTATATCAAACTTCTACAAGTATTAATTAAAATAAATAACTTGCTAATGGCTGGGTTGCCTCCCAGCAAGCGCTTCTTTATTGTCTTTAGCTGGATCTTTACTGAGCTTCATTCAAGCCTCAGTTTTGAGCATTCTTGCTCAAAATTGCTTTCAAGATAATGTTTGATTCTCTATCCATTAACAATGAACTTTTTGTCAGAATCAATATCTTGAGGCTCAACATAACCATATGGTGACACTTCTGTGATCACATATGGTCCCCTCCACCGGGATTTTAATTTCCCGGGGAATAATCTGAGCCTAGAGTTGAATTACAGAACTTTTTATCCTGGCTCAAAGACTCTGGATGACAATTTCTTGTCATGCCACTTTTTTGCTTTTTCCTTATAAATTTTTGCATTTTCAAAAGCATTGAGTCTGAACTCCTCTAGCTCATTTAGCTGGAGCAATCTTTTCTCACCAGCTAACTTAGCATCCATGTTTAGGAACCTGGTTGCCCAGTAGGCTTTATGTTCCAGTTCCACGGGCAGATGACAGTCCTTGCCATACACAAGCTGGTATGGAGAGGTTCCTATAGGAGTCTTGAATGCTGTTCCGTATCCCCACATAGCATCATCCAAGCTCTTTGCCCAATCCTTTCTATGGGCAATTACAGTCCGTTCTAGGATTTTCTTTAGTTCTCTATTAGAGACTTCAGCCTACCCATTTGTCTGTGGATGATACAGAGTTGCTACTTTGTGGCTAATTCCATATCAAACCATAGCAGAGTAAAGCTGTTTATTATAGAAATGGGTGCCCCCATCACTGATTAGTACTCTGGGAACACCAAATCTGTTGAAAATATGTTTCTGGAGGAACTTTAGCATAGTCTTGGTATCATTAGTGGGTGTGGCAATTGCCTCCACCCATTTAGATACGTAGTCTACTGCCACCAGAATGTAAGTATTTGAGTATGATGGTGGGAAAGGACCCATGAAGTCAATACCCCATACATTAAATAACTCAATCTCTAAGATCCCTTATTGAGGCATGGCATAACCATGAGGCAAGTTACCAGCTCTTTGGCAACTGTCACAGTTACGCACAAACTCTCGGGCATCTCTATAGAGAGTAGGCCAATAGAAACCACATTGGAGGACTTTAGTGGCTGTTCTCTCACTTTCGAAATGTCCTCCATACTATGATCCATGGCAATGCAACAGGATCTTCTGTGCCTCCTTTCTAGGGATGCATATGCGGATCAATCCGTTTGCGCATCTCTTAAAGAGATATGGTTCATCCCATAAGTAGTACTTTACATCAGAAATTAGTTTTTTCTTTTGCACCCTGCTGTACTCCTGGGGTATGAACCTCACAGCTTTATAATTTGTAATGTCTGCAAACCATGGTGCTTCCTGAATGGCAAAGAGTTGCTCATCCGGAAAGGTTTCAGAGATCTCAGTAGAAGGGAGGGACACCCCAGCTACTGGTTCTATCTGGGACAGGTGATCAGCTACCTGGTTCTTTGTCCCTTTTCTGTCTCTTATTTCTATATCAAACTCTTGCAGAAGCAACACCCATCTTATGAGCCTAGGTTTTGAATCCTGCTTTGTGAGTAGATATTTAAGAGCAGCTTGGTCAGTGTACACTATCACTTTTGATCCTACTAAATAGGATCTAAATTTGTCAATGGCATAAACCATTGCAAGTAACTCCTTTTCTGTGGTTGTGTAATTCTTTGTGCGTCATTTAGAACACGATTGGCATAGTAAATGACGTGCAAAAGCTTGTTGTGTTTTTGTCCCAATACTGCACCAATGGCATGGTCACTGGCATCACACATTAATTCGAACGATAATGTCAAGTCAGGTACAGAGAAGACTGGTGCTGTGACCAGCTTGGCTTTCAGGGTCTCAAACGCCTGCAGACACTCTGTGTCAAACACAAATGGCATGTCAGCAGCTAGCAGGTTGCTTAGAGGTTTTGCAATTTTTGAAAAATCCTTTATGAACCTCCTATAGAATCCTGTATGCCCCAGAAAGCTTCTGATTGCCTTAACATTGGCAGGTGGTGGTAATTTCTGAATTACCTCTACCTTGGCTTGATCCACCTCTATCCCCTTGCTTGAAATTTTGTGCCCAAGGAAAATTCCTTCAGTCACCATAAAGTGACATTTTTCCCAATTTAAGACCAGGTTAGTCTCTTGGCACCTTTTCAAGACAAGTGCTAGATAATCAAGACAGGAGCTGAATGAGTCTCCAAATACTGAGAAGTCATCCATGAAGACTTCCAAGAACTTCTCTACCATATCAGAGAAGATAGAGAGCATGCACCTCTGAAAGGTTGCAGGTGCATTGCATAGACCAAAAGGCATTCTTCTGTAAGCAAATACTCCAGATGGGCATGTGAATGCTGTTTTCTCTTGGTCTTGAGGATCCACTGCAATTTGGTTGTAGCCTGAATAGCCATCCAAAAAGTTGTAGTATTCATGGCCTGCTAGTCTCTCTAGCATCTGGTCTATGAATGGTAAAGGAAAATGATCCTTTTTGGTGGCTGTATTGAGCCTTCTGTAGTCAATACACATACGCCACCCTATAACTGTTCTTGTGGGAACCAGTTCATTCTTTTCATTATGAATCACTGTCATGCCTCCCTTCTTGGGGACAACTTGGACAGGGCTCACCTAGGGGCTATCAAAAATAGGATAAATAATCCCAGCCTCTAGTAACTTAATGACTTCTTTCTGCACTACTTCCTTCATGGCTGGATTTAGCCGCCTCTGTGGTTGAACCACTGGCTTGGCATCATCCTCCAATAGGATCTTGTGCATGCATCTTGCTGGGCTAATGCCCTTAAGATCACTTATAGACCACCCAAGAGCTATCTTGTGAGTCCTTAGCACTTGAATTAGTGCTTTCTCTTCCTGTGGATTTAAAGCAGAGCTTATGATCACTGGAAAAGTGTCACCCTCTCCCAAAAATGCATATTTCAGGGATGGTGGTAGTGGTTTGAGCTCTGGTTTAGGAGTTTTCTCCCCTTCCTGAGGGATTTTTAGAGGTTCTTTTATTTCCTCTGGTTCCTCCAAATCAGGCTGAACATCTTTAAAGATGTCCTCTAGCTCTGATTCAAGACTCTCAGTCATATTGATCTCTTCCACCAAAGATTCAATAATATCAGTGCTCATGCAGTCATTTGATGTGTCTGGATGCTGCATAGCTTTGACAGCATTTAACTTGAACTCATCCTCATTGACTCTCAGGGTCACTTCCCCTTTTTGTACATCAATAAGAGTTCGTCCAGTTGTTAGGAAAGGTCTTTCTAGAATGAGAGTTGCACTCTTGTGCTCCTCCATTTCCAGAACTAAAAAATCAGTGGGAAAGGCAAATGGCCCAACCTTGACAATCATATCCTCAATGATGCCTGATGGATATTTAATGGAGCCATCAGCAAGTTGAAGACATATCCGGGTTGGTTTGACTTCTTCAGTCAACCCAAGCTTTCTGATAGTGGATGCAGGTATTAGGTTGATACTTGCTCCAAGGTCACATAGAGCTGTCTTGGTACAAGCACCCTCTAATGTGCATGGTATCATAAAGCTTCCTGGATCTTGAAACTTTTCTGGTAAGCTTTTTAGAATGACTGCACTGCATTCTTCAGTGAGAAATACTCTTTCAGTTTCTCTCCAATCCTTCTTATGACTTAAGATCTCTTTCATGAACTTAGCATAAGAGGGTATTTGCTCAAGTGCCTCTGCAAACGGGATCTTTATTTCAAGAGTCCTGAGATAGTCTGCAAAGCCGACAAATTGTTTATCCTGTTCCACTTGGCAGAACTTCTGAGGATAAGGCATCTTAGCTTTATATTCTTCAACCTTAGTTACTACAGGTTTATTCCCTACAGAAGTGGTTGGAGAAGCCTTCTTAGAGGGGATACTATCAGCACTTGCAGGTGTCTGACTCCTCATTGGCGTTTGAATGCCAGGATTGGGTGCTGGATGGGCGTATAACGCCAGCTTCCCACCGAACGCCAGAACAAGGCAAGGAATGGGCGTTCAACGCCAACTTTTCCCCCTTTTTTGGCATTTGAACGCCAGGGTTATTCCTCTCTGGGCTCTTGATGTTCTTAGAGGGATTTTGGGCAGTGGTTTGGTCATTCTCTGTCATTTGTTCCTTTCTTGACTTTTTGCTACTTTGAGCTGAGTTATTCAATGTCTTCCCGCTCCTTAGTTGGACAGCTTGGCATTCTTCTGTTATCTGTTTAAATAGCTACTGCCTTGTCTGATTCAATTGTGCTTCTATATTCTTGTTAGCATTTTTAGTGTCTTGGAGCATCTCTTTGAATTCTGCTAATTGTTTTGTCATAAGGAGTAATTGCTGATTAAGTTCAACAATCTGTTCTTGAGGATTAGGATCAGTAGTTACTGCCATAGTCTCTTCTTTTATGGAGGACTCATTGTTTGAGTACAGATGTTGATTTCTAGCAACTGTATCTATGAGTTCTTGAGCCTCTTCAATTGTTTTTCTCATGTGTATAGATCCACCAGCTGAGTGGTCTAGAGACATTTGAGCTCTTTCTGTAAGCCCATAGTAAAAGATGTCTAACTGTACCTACTCTGAAAATATTTCAGAGGGGCATTTCCTTAGCATCCCTCTGTACCTCTCCCAGGCATTATAAAGGGATTCATGATCTTCTTGTTTAAAGCCTTGGATGTCCAGCCTTAGCTGTGTCATCCTTTTTGGAGGGTAAAATTGATTCAGGAATTTGTCTGATAACTGTCTCCATGTTTTTATGCTTGCTGTGGGTTGGTTATTTAACCACCTCTTAGCTTGATCTTTTACAGCAAATAGAAATAGTAATAATCTGTAGACATCCTGATCCACTTCTTTATCACGTACTGTGTCAGCAATTTGTAAGAACTGTGCCAGAAACTCAGTAGGTTCTTCCTGTGAAAGACCGGAATACTGACAATTTTGCTGCACCATGATAATGAGCTGAGGATTTAGCTCAAAACTGCTTGCTTTGATGAGAGGTATACAAAACTCCCATATGAAGCTGTAATGGGGTTAGCATATGACCCCAGAGTCTTTCTGGACTGTTCACTTCCACTTAGGTCCATGATGGAGAAAAGGAGATGATGTGGATTGCAAATAAAATATATTTTTTATTTTATTTTAATTAAAATTAACCGAATGAAATAAAACAAAATAAATGAAAAATAAAATAAAAGTTTCAAAAAATTAAGAAAAAGTAAAAAGATAAATAAATAATTTGAATGCTAAAATGGCTAATTAATTAAAAAGATTTGAAAAATTTTGGATATGGTTTTCGAAAATTAGAAGAAAATGCAATAAAAGCAAATTGAAAAATAAATTAATTAATTGATTAAAATAATTTTGGAAATTAGCAATCAAAAAGATATGATTGAGAATTATTTTAAAAAGATACGATTGAGAAGATATGATTGCAATTTAAAAAGATATGATTGAAAAGATATGATTGAAGAAATTAAAAAAGATTTGATTTTTGAAAAAGATTTGAAAAGATCAATTTTTGAAATTAGAATTTTGACTTGACTAAAAAAAAGATACGATTTTGAAAATCTTTGACTAAATTAATGCAAAATTTCAAAATTTATGAGTAAAATAAGGAAAGGATATTTTTTTTTATTTTTGAATTTTAATGCGGAAAGAGAAAAACAACAAAATGATACTAAACTTAGAAATTTTTAAAAATCAAGAAAGAACTAAGGACATGCAATTTTGAAAAATAAAAAGAAAATAAAAGCATGCAATTGACACCAAACTTAAAATATGAAACTAAACTCAAATAAAAGACTCTAAACCAACAAAAATAAAATATTCCTAATCTAAGCAACAAGATAAGCCGTCAGTTGTCCAAACTCAAACAATCCCCGGCAACGGCGCCAAAAATTGGTGCACGAAATTACAATCACACTTTTGCAACTCCACACAAGTAACCAGCAAGTGCACTAGGTCGTCCAAGTAATACCTTACGTGACTAAGGGTCGATCCCACGGAGATTGTCGGCTTGAAATAAGCTATGGTTATCTTGTAACTCTTAGTCAGGATATCAATAACTCTCAGATTTAATTGTAAAAAGTAAAAGAACATGAAATAAATACTTGTTATGTAGTAATGAAGAACAGGTTGAGGCTTTGGAGATGCTTTGTCTTCTGAATCTCTGCTTTCCTACTATCTTCTTCTTCATGCACGCAAGGCTCCTTCCATGGCAAGCTTTATGTTGGCCATCACCGTTGTCAATGGCTACTTCCCATCCTCTCAGTGAAAATGTTCCAAATGCGCTGTCACCGCATGGCTAATCATCTGTCGGTTCTCGATCATGTCGGAATAGGATCCATTGAGACTTTTGCGCCTGTCACTACACCCAACACTCACGAGTTTGAAGCTCGTCACAGTCATCCCTTCCCAGATCCTACTCAGAATACCACAGATAAGGTTTAGACGTTCCGGATCTCAGGAATGGTCGCCAATAATTCTAGCTTATACCCTGAAGACTCTGATCTGAATCATGAGGCTAAGAGATATGCATTCAATCTAAGGTAGAACGGAGGTGGTTGTCAGGCACGCGTTCATAGGTGAGAATGATGATGAGTGTCACGGATCATCTCATTCATCAGGTTGAAGTGCGAATGAATATCTTAGAATAGAAGCAAGTGTGATAAAATGGAAAACAGTAGTAATTGCATTAATTCATGAAGAACAGCAGAGCACCTCACCCCCAACAATGGGGTTTAGAGACTCATGCCATAGAGAATACAATATGAAACGTGTAAAGTGTCATGAGGTACAAGATGAATCACTAAAAGTAGTTTTTATAGTAAACTGGTGACCTAGGGTTACAGAAAATGAGTAAGCTAGGTGTTTAGTGTAAAAATCCACTTCCGGGACCCACTTGGTGTGTGCTTGGGTTGAGCATTGAAGCTTTCATGTGTAGAGACTTTTCTTGGAGTTAAATGCCAGCTTTTGTGCCAGTTTGGGCGTTTAACTCCAGCTTTTGTGCCAGTTTTGGAGTTAAACGCCAGAATTCTTGAGCTGACTTGGAACGCCTGTTTGGGCCATCAAATCTCGGGCAAAGTATGGACTATTATATATTGCTGGAAAGCCCAGGATGTATACTTTTCAACGCAATTGAGAGCGTGCCAATTGGGCTTCTGTAGCTCCCGAAAATCCACTTCGCGTGCAGGGAGGTCAGAATCCAACAGCATCTGCAGTCCTTTTTCAGCCTCTGAATCTGATTTTTGCTCAGGTCCCTCAATTCCAGTCAGAAAATATATGAAATCACAGAAAAACATACAAACTCATAGTAAAATCTAGAAAAGTGAATTTTAAATAATGACTAACAAAAATATAATAAAAACCAACTAAAATATACTAAGAACATACTAAAAACAGTGCCAAAAAGTGTATAAATTATCCGCTCATCATGCAATTTGATGTTTCTTTGTTTATTGTTGCTTAATTGAGTAGTTATTGTTAATTCCTTGCAATTGATAGTTATTAAATTTTATATTTCTTGCACTTTTACGATGCCTTCCTTTTATGCCTTTCAAGTGTTTGACAAAATGCTTGGTTGGATGTTAGAGTAGATTTTTTAGCATTCTTGGCATGGAAAGAGAAATTAGGTGCTCTTGAGTCATTAATACCCAACTTATGTTGGTGATCTAGAGTTGTTAGTTAATATTGTTTCCATTGACTCTAATCTCTTGCTAATTCAATTAGTAAGTTGATTAGGACTTTTGGATTGAGATTAACTAGTCATGTTTGACTTTCTCTCGTGTGAAGATAATATTGTACCTTCTTCCATTGTTGGAGTTGACTAAATAGGATAAATTCTTGTTAATCATTGTATGACTAGGACAAAAAGCTTATAATCTCAATCCTTTCTATGAATGTCTCCCTTTATTACTTGTTTTCTTTAGTTGTTGCTTTATTTTCTTGCTATTTAATCTCTTGCCCTTTCTTACCAATCCAACCCCTTGGATACCATAACCAATATTATGCATACCTCACTGCAATTCCTTGAGAAGATGACCCGGGACTAATACTCTCGGTTATTTTTATTGGGTTGGATTTATGACAACCAAAATTAAACTTTGATTTGAGGATCGAATATGGGTTTGGACTATACTCACAACGAAATTATTTTGCTAAATTCTGAATCGGTATAAATCTTCACATCAATCAGTGTTTCTTCTTGACTAGAATCAGTCAAGCCAAGGCTGAATGATGGCATTAGAAACTCTTTAGGTACGTAGGATGATGTGCGCGCCATCATCATAAGTGCAACAGTGGGTTCAGGGGCTGGATTACTGCATTTTAACATATGGTGCGCGGAATTAAACTTCGTACAACTGAACCAGCAAGTGCACTGGGTCGTCCAAGTAATACCTGAGTGAGTCAGGGTCGATCCACAAGGATTGTGATTTGAAGCAAGCTATGGTTATCTTGTAGATCTTGGTCAGGTGGATAGAAAGTTGTTTGATTGTTTAGAGAGCATAAAAAGAAAATAAATAAAACGTTACTCAATTGATGGTAAAAGCAATGATAAGAAGATGGTTAAGGCTTGGAGATGCTTTGTTCTTATGGATTTCTCCAGTCTTACTATCTATTCCAACTGTGAATGATTTCTTCTATGGTAGGCTGTATGTGATTAATGCCTTTCATGAGAGGTCGCCAATGCTCCTCTAGATCTGAACACCAAGGTTAGTGCGGATCCAGTCTGATTGAAGGTGAAGCTCCTGCAGTCCATTCTCCTTAGTGATCCTACTCAAAATTTCACAGACAAGGTCAAATCCTCCGGATCAGAGAATGTTGCGCCGTTGGTTCTAGTCTATACCACAAAGACTCTAATCTCCCCGTACCTTGGCTGAACTAGTGTCTCGAGAAGTTGTGGATTAGCCGTCTAAGAGAGTATATTCAATCTAGTGGTTCATTATTGTCCGATGAAAGACTCACTCTGAACCCATGTAGAATGAGATAACCTTGTGCCGGTTCAGCACATTCATAAAGATGAAGAACGAGTATACATCTTAGAATAGAGAATCAAACACGTATTGAGATAGAAAAGTAGTACTTTATTAATCCATAAAACTTAGCAGAGCTCCTTGATAAACCCCAATTTTGTGGTTTATATTGTGTAGAATTTGGGGGGTTTTGTCAATATATTCCACACTTATTCACAGAAATTACATGATTTTGTGTTCTCTTCCTAATATTGCTCCATGATGGAAAACATGCCTCTTTTGTCTTAAAAATGTCATATTTTGATCCTCTTTTTTTACCATTCGATGCCGTGATATGTTTGTTGAGTGATTTCAGAGTTTGTAGGTCAAGAAAGGCTTAGAAGAGAGGAAGAAAGCATGCACAAGAAGAAGGAACATGAAGAATTGGACTTTGGGAAATAAGCTGCGACGTGCATGTGCACCTCACGCGCACGCGTGGGTGCAGGAAGCTGGGTATGGCACGCGAAAAGTGGCATATCCGCATAGATTGGCAAAATCTCCATCGACGTTCACGCGTGCTTGGCGTGTACTGATGTGTATTTTTGTGGAAAAATGAATTTCCAAAACACCCAAAACTAACCGGCAAGTGTACCGGGTCGCATCAAGTAATAAAACTCACGGGAGTGAGGTCGATCCCACAGGGATTGATGGATCAAGCAACTTTAGTGGGTGATTAGTTTAGTCAAGCTAACATTGAAGTGAATTGTGTGAAATTGTAGCCAACAGAAAGTAAATGACAATGAATTTAAAGTTGCAGAATGTAAATTGGCAAGTAACTTAAAGAGCAAGAAATGTAAATTGCAAGAATCTTAAATTGCAAGAAAAATAAATTTCATTAAATGTAAAGGGGAGTGGGTGCAGGGAAATTAAAGAGAGCAATAGATCAAGCAACTGGATATTTAAATTGCAGAAAATGTAAATGTGCAGGAAATGTAAATTGGAAGCAATGCAACAGGAAGTAAAAATTGCAGAGAAGGGAATTGTAGCAGAAAGTAAATCAGCGAGGAAACTCAAATCAATTGTGAAATCTAGAAAGACAAGTGAAGACCTCAGGGGATCCAAGAGACTAGAAAACAAGTCTAGATCTCAAGTCCTTCCTTGATTCAACAGCAGGCAGATTGAAGAAGAAATGAAAATGAAAGCAGTAGGAGAACTTTGATTCAAATTGCAATTCACTGAAATAATGCAGCAAGGCAAAACAAAGAGAAATCTCAAAGGGAGAATGAAACAGAATTCCTTCAATTCTCCACCCAAGATTCAAAACAAAGATGAAAATTAAAGAGAGAGTTCTCTAATCCTAATACTCCCTAGTGGAGCTCGCCTCCCTAACAAATATGAAAATGATGCCTTATATAGGCTTTACAAAATAAAAATGAAAATGAAAATAAAATTAAAAATAAATTACAATTAAATAAAATTCCTATTTTATCTATCTCTTGTGCCTTTGAGTGATGATAATGGGCCTTGCGTGCTTTGGATTTGGGTTGAAGATGGCCTCTGTTGATTGCACTTGGAGTTGGAGAGAAACCCATTGTGAATCGGGACATAAAGCACAAAAGCTTGAGTCAAAGTTTGAGGCAAACTTTTGCTCAAGCTTTTTATATCAGCCACCCCCTTTTGCTGATATCCACATTTGAGCTAAAGTTTGAGGTCAAACTTTTAGCCAAACGTGGATCCCCTTGTATGCATGTGTGGGGTGCTACTTTGTCCTCTTGTCAACGTTGCCAATTTCATGCCAACTATAGACTATTATATATGGTTGGAAATCTCTGAATGTCAGCTTTCTAACCCAATTGGAATCACCTCAATTGGACATCTACAACTCAAGTTATGCCCCTTTGAAGAGGACAAGGTCGCTGGCTTTGGTGTGCAGCGTTTGAGGTAAAGTTTGCCTCAAACGTGGTCGAAAACGCCAGCTCTGGAGGCTCAAACACATTGTTCACCCCATATTATTATACATTGTTGGAAAGCCCTGAATGTCTAATTTCCAATGCCTTTGGAAGCACTTCATGTGGAGCTTTACAGCTCGAGTTATACTCCGTCGAAGGTGCAGAGGTCAGTTGGCCTCACTGCAGGTTGCCACCATATTCGTTTATGCACATTTCAGGGCAGTTTTCTCCCTCAATTTTAGTGTCCACCATGCAGTGCCATATATGCCTGGAAAGCTCTTGATTCCTACTTTTGATTGCTTTTTGAATCACCTCATTTGGAGCTCTGTAGCTCAAGTTATTCTTGTTGGAAGTATACCCCTTGTATGCCTTGTGGCGCCAACGTTTGCCAAAAAGCTTGAGGCAAACGTTGGCGCAAGCTTTTTCTCCCCTGGGTGTGTTGGTGTGGTGCCAACGTTTGCCAAAAAGTTTGAGGCAAACGTTGGCGCAAGCTTTTCTCCTCTAGGGTGTTGGTTTTGTGATGCTAACCTTTGCAAAAAAGTTTGAGGCAAACGTTGGCTCAAGCTTTTCTCCCAAAAGTTTGAGCTAAAGTTTGAGGCAAACTTTGGCTCAAACTTTTTGTTCTTTCTTGCTCCTAGCCATTCCTTCTTCCTTCAACCTTCTTCAAAACTCTTTTCACCTATCATCAATCAACCAAACACATCAAAGCTATGCCTCAAATCATAAGATTGTGTTTCTTTCATAATATATGACAATTATAGCACAAATTCTCATGAAAGTGCATTAATTCATCCATGGTTGATTGAATCAAAGGAAACATGGAAATCTACCCAATTGGCTTGCTTATGGCTTAAGAAAGTGCATAAAACCTATTGAAAACAAAGGAAAAAGCATAGAAAAACATGACATGGTGACATGTCATCACAACACCAAACTTAAACCTTGCTTGTCCCCAAGCAAGAAAAGAATCATGCAATAAAGATTGACAATCCAAGGCAAGAAGAATAGCAACTCAATGTTCATGGTAAGCTAGTTTTCTAAGCATGCTACAATCACAAAAGAAATGTAAATGATTGATGCTTCCATCTAGCTCAATTTATGAAATCTTTCTCTTATATTTCTTCCTTGAAACAAGATTTTGATTTTCTTATTTAGCTTCTCCTTTTGGGTGCTTTGCCCCATGAGTTGATAACAAAGCTACGACTTCTAAATGCTTTATTTTCAAGTATTACCACTTGATACATAAGCACCACAAGCATTTGATTAGAGGACTTCATTAAGCTCATTTTTTCTTTTCTTTTCTTGACTCTCTAATCATTGATGCTCAGAGCCTTGAGCTTTGAGGGAGTGCTTTTGCACTTTGAGCCTAACCTTGACTTCTAAATGTTTTGTTTTCAAGCATTTGGCTTGATACATAAACACCACAAGTACTTAACAAATAAATTGCCATTGGTACTCAGAGCCTTCAGCTTTCTCATTCTTTCCCTTTTTCTTTTCTTGCTTTAATTGCTTCTTCAAGGTTTTCATGATTTTCAAAAGATTTCACAAAATATACTAGATGAAAACTTCAATTAAATAAAATCCAATGCAATTGAGCAACAATTAATCATACTAGCTTTCCAATACTTGTATGCACATGCTAAACTCTTCTTTAATTCCTTGTTTGTTTATGATCATGATGCTTTACTGCTTTTGAATTCACAAAACTCAAGTTGGTAATCATAATGGCACAGCACCATGTTGCAATTTAGAAATCAAACTATGCCTTTTCATACACACATGCATACAGAAAAGGTAAAGACAATCATGCAGTTTATAGTGCTTGAAACAAATGAGAGGAAAAGGAACTTTACAACCTTGTAGTTCATCTTCTCTATTGTTGTCATTTTCCTCCCATTCTCCTCCTTCCTATACCAAACTCAGAATACTTGCTCATCCTCAAGCAATTATTAGAACCGTGGCTATGGGGCTAAGATGGATCATGAATGTCTTACACAAGAAATGTTAGTGATACATGTGTTTCAAGCAAGCAAAACTAAAGATAATAATCAAGGCATAAGAGACAGAGACATTATGATTGCATAGATAAGAAGGTGTGCACAATACATTGCATAAAAGATAAGTGGCACACCGAACTTAGTGTGACACTTTCACTTGGAATTAATGCAAGTATCTTGTAAGAATTGGAACCAAATTTTGTTGCATAGCAACACCAAACTTAGAATGCAACCATATGTCAATTTATTTGAACTAAAACTAAACAAAAGAAACTGTTATATGTTAAATACAATCACCAAATAAAAAGTCTGTTATGAATAAGGATGTCTTGGTGATGTATTAACAAAAACAGTTAATGAAGGAAAGCATTAAAAACAAGTAAATAAATGAAACAAAGAGAAAACAAAAATTATCCAACTAAGAAGAAAAATAACACTGTAAAAGGCAATATGATTATGCAGACAAGTGATGTTGCTGGATTCATTGCATAGAAAATTAAGTGGCATACCAAACTTAGAATCTTAGCGTGACATTTCATGTAGAATTGATGCAATCATCCAAAAGGGATTGAAAACAATTTGTTGCAAGGCAACACCAAAATTAGAATGTGATCATATGCCAATTTATTGAAATTTAAACAAAGCAAGGAGAAGAAATGTACCTACTGTCTACCTGTTCTTTACTTTCTTCCTCTTCTTCCAATTTGTTAAGAGAAATGACTTCAAAGGAGGAGAAGTTTCAGCTACTGTCCCTTGCCTTGGCCTTTCCTCAGCAAGCTTCCTTTTGCAAATGGCTTGATTGATCTTGCTTGCTGGATCAGGGACAGGATTGGTGCTCTTGTTAGTTGCCTTCACTTCTTTGAATCCAAGTCTTGGTTGCTGTGTGATTATTGGAGTTTTGTATTCATCCAGAGCCTTTTGAATCGGTGGTTCCATGAACTCTTCCTCACTTGAGTGTAAATTTTCTGGAATGACTTCCTCACTTTCTTGCTTCTCCACTCCTTCCTTTGCACTCAACATTTGCTTTAATAGCTCTTTCATGGAGGAGGTTTGTTGATCTTCCCAAGCTTTCTTCATCTCCTCTTCATACCTTTCAATCATGGATTCAAGTGTTGAGGCATTTTGGTCCAGGGAAGTTTGTGAGAGTTGTGAGTTGCCATGTGCTCTTGTCATCTCAAGTGCCGTTTCAGGTTCAAATACCTCCACCACCTCATTCTTCATTGAAAGTTCACTTGATGCAGTGGCCTCCTTATCTTGCTCTTCCACTTTCTCCTTCATATCCATCAATTGGTCTTCATCCTTAATGTTTGATGGTTCTAAGTTTCCCCTTGTTTGTTCTGAGGGCCCATTCATCTTCTTGAAGACGATTTCTTTCCAAGATGGGGATTTTGTGTATCTTTCCACTAGTTTTCTATGTATTTCAATGGCTTGAAGGTAATCTTCATCTGTTGGTTCAAGAGATGAAGGTTGAGAATAATTTTGGTGACATGGATGTATTGTGGTGAAGTTATGTTGAGGGATGTGGAATGAGTCGTGTGATTAATGGGATGACTTGTATGGATTTTGGGGGAAACTTTGTGTTGAGGCATAATCAAGTGATGAAGATCTTTCAAATGAGAAATTGGGACGTGAGGGTGGATGCTCTTCCATTCTTTGGTGATGCTTCCATCCACCATGAGGATAATGATATGAATCATTTTGTGGTGGTGGTTGGTATCCCATATGATTTTCTTGTTCATCTTGTGTCTCTAAAGCAAATCTCCATGAATTGGAGTGCTCAGAATGTGTATTCTCTTGGTGATATTCCCAGCCACCATTAGAGATTGGTGATGGTGGGTAATATCCCATAAAACGTGTTTGATCATAAGATGAGTTGAACTCCATGTGAATTTTGTAAAACACAACACCAAGGAAAATTGAAATTCATATCTCAGAGATGAATTTCTTAGTGAGGCAATAACTCAAACACCTTGGTTTCAACTTAGAACAGAGAACAAAAATAAAGAAAATGCTTGATCTAGACTTCTCACCCACTTAATCATTGTTGATTTAAATCAATCCCCGGCAACGGCGCCAAAAACTTGATGTGTATTTTTGTGGAAAAATGAATTTCCAAAATACCCAAAACTAACCGGCAAGTGTACCGGGTCGCATCAAGTAATAAAACTCACGGGAGTGAGGTCGATCCCACAGGGATTGATGGATCAAGCTAACATTGAAGTGAATTGTGTGAAATTGTAGCCAACAGAAAGTAAATGACAATGAATTTAAAGTTGCAGAATGTAAATTGGCAAGTAACTTAAAGAGCAAGAAATGTAAATTGCAAGAATCTTAAATTGCAAGAAAAATAAATTTCATTAAATGTAAAGGGGAGTGGGTGTAGGGAAATTAAAGAGAGCAATAGATCAAGCAACTGGATATTTAAAGATGGCCTTGCGTGCTTTGGATTTGTGTTGAAGATGGCCTCTGTTGATTGTACTTGGAGTTGGAGAGAAACCCATTGTGAATCGGGACATAAAGCACAAAAGCTTGAGTCAAAGTTTGAGGCAAACTTTTGCTCAAGCTTTTTATATCAGCCAACCCCTTTTGCTGATATCCACGTTTGAGCTAAAGTTTGAGGTCAAACTTTTAGCCAAACGTGGATCCCCTTGTATGCATGTGTGGGGTGCTACTTTGTCCTCTTGTCAACGTTGACAATTTCATGCCAACTATAGACTATTATATATGGTTGGAAAGCTCTGAATGTCAGATTTCTAACCCAATTTGAATCACCTCAATTGGACATCTACAACTCAAGTTATGCCCCTTTGAAGAGGACAAGGTCGCTGGCTTTGGTGTGCAGCGTTTGAGGTAAAGTTTGCCTCAAACGTGGTCGAAAACGCCAGTTCTGGAGCCTCAAACGCATTGTTCACCCCATACTATTATACATTGTTGGAAAGCCCTGAATGTCTACTTTCCAATGCCTTTAGAAGCACATCCTTTGGAGCTCTACAGCTCGAGTTATACTCCGTCGAAGGTGCAGAGGTCAGTTGGCCTCACTGCAGGTTGCCACCATATTCGTTTATGCACATTTCGGGGCAGTTTTCTCCCTCAATTTTAGTGTCCACCATGCAGTGCCATATATGCCTGGAAAGCTCTTGATTCCTACTTTCCATTGCTTTTTGAATCACCTCATTTGGATCTCTGTAGCTCAAGTTATTCTTGTTGGAAGTATACCCCTTGTATGCCTTGTGGCGCCAACGTTTGCCAAAAAGCTTGAGGCAAACGTTGGCGCAAGCTTTTTCTCCCCTGGGTGTGTTGGTGTGGCGCCAACGTTTGCCAAAAAGTTTGAGGCAAACATTGGCGCAAGCTTTTCTCCTCCAGGGTGTTGGTTTTGTGATGCCAACGTTTGCAAAAAAGTTTGAGGCAAACGTTGGCTCAAGCTTTTCTCCCAAAAGTTTGAGCTAAAGTTTGAGGCAAACTTTGGCTCAAACTTTTTGTTCTTTCTTGGTCCTAGCCATTCCTTCTTCCTTCAACCTTCTTCAAAACTCTTTTCACCTATCATCAATCAACCAAACACATCAAAGCTATGCCTCAAATCATAAGATTGTGTTTCTTTCATAATATATGACAATTATAGCACAAATTCTCATGAAAGTACATTAATTCATCCATGGTTGATTGAATCAAAAGAAACATGAAAATCTACCCAATTGGATTGCTTATGGCTTAAGAAAGTGCATAAAACCTATTGAAAACAAAGGAAAAAGCATAGAAAAACATGACATGGTGACATGTCATCACATACGCGTGGATCATGAAATTTAGGCGACACGCACACATACATGACGCGTACGGGTGACAAGCAGCACGTGACCTCATTAAAGAAATCGTGCTTGGCACAATTTTTGCTAGTTTTTATGTTCTTGTTCTTCTAGAGAGAGAGAAATCCTTATTCCTCTCTAGAACTATTTTGATTTTGATCTCCCATTGCTGAATTTCTGAATTGAGTTTTGTTAATTGCTAGTTATGATTACTTAATTTGAATTCTCTAGTATAATTTTGCTTAGATCTTATGTAGAGTTATGTTATCTTGTTATCTTCCAATTTCCCACTCATGTTATGAATATTATGGATCTTGAATTCTATGAGTACATTGATGTCTTCTATGATCATTAGTGTTAATTGAGTTGTTCTTTATGGATAATTGTTAGTGGGTCCTTATAATTTTTAATTTAATTGCAATTTGAATATGTCTTTTGTTAATGCCTACCATGTGTTTGATGAAATGTTTCCCTTGATTATGGAGTAGTTTTCTTTACTTTTGGCCTAGGTTAAGGGAATTGGGTAAACTTGAGTCATTGGGTCTAATTGATTTGGTGATTTGAGAACCCTTAGCGGTCAAGTTGATAACCATTGACACTAACCTACTACTAAGTCAATTAGTAGTTAGGTTAGGGCTTATGGATTGATGTTGATCAAGCCATTTGATATACTTCAAGTATAGAAGTAAACTTAATGGGCTTGGTTCCTCTCAATTGTCAAGATTTGGTTATTAGACAAGGATATTGATCTTAATTCCTATGCCTAGCCAAGAGTTGCTTTTATTATTCATATTTGAAACCCAAAAATCTCAATTGCTTAATCCTAGTTATAGTTACTTGTTTAGTTTTAGAGTAGAATCATATTGAATGTTCTCTTATTAGTTTGAAATTGATCATGCCTTGCTTTACTTACTTGATTTAGTTTCTTGCACTTTAAGATTCTTGCTTGTTAAGTCTATTAGTTAATTCCTTGATCATGACGTCCAACCCCAGAATTCTAACCAATGTTGATGCACATGTTTGCCCATTCCTTGTAAGACGACCCAAGGTTTGAATACTTCGGTTACTTTTATTGGGGTTGAACTTTGTGACAACCAAAACCCTTAAAATTTGATTCGAGGATTATTTGTCGGTTGAGAGATATACTTGCAACATGAATATTTTGTAAAATTTTTTACCGACAATAGTCCACTATCAAATTTTTGGCGCTGTTGCCGGGGAATGGTTGCAACATATGCCTTAACATTTGTTATGTGAATATGTGAATAGTGTAGATAGTTTACTTACTTTCAATACTTAGTTGTAGTTAGATTTCTATTATACATGTGCTATGACTCCCAAGTTTGATGACTCGATCTCAACCGAACTCTAGTTTAGCCGAGCTTGACCTTGAGATTGAAAGAACTTTGTTATACACTTGGCAAGCTAGACGGCGGTTGGACTATACGGCTAGTACTTCGGCCTCTCTTGAGGAGCATACCGAATCACTAGATGGTACCGAGAGTGACTTGGAGTCCGCTACTTCCTATTCTTCTGTTGACACCACTAATACATCTTTGCATCCCACAGGTGAACCATACATGGCAGAGCCACGCCGAATCACCTTGCATGAATAAGGGGCTCTGGACATCATACTTCAACCCTTACAAGCATGGTATCCCAAACTCGACACAAACTTTGAGTTGAAGAATAGCTTGATAAATCTACTCCCCTAGTATCATGGGCTTCTGGGTCAAGACCCCATCCGACATCTAAGAGATTTTCAAGTTGCTTGTTCAAAAACGGCTCGAGGGCATGGAGCCTATGAGGTGGCTATTATGGTTTTTGCTTTCCCCTTCTCTCTTGAGGGGCAAGCAAAAACGTGGTTTTATTCGCAACCGGATGAGATTGTGACCAATTGCGATTTCTTGAGAAGAGAGTTTCTAGAGAAGTTCTTTCCGCCAGAGAAAACCGTCTACATCCTAAAGGAAATCTCGGGTATAATGCAAAAGGATAAAGAGAGCTTATATGAGTATTGGACTAGGTTCAAGAGGCTATTGAAATTTTGTCCACACCATGGATTGGACACTCATTTGCTTATCAGTTACTTTACCGGAGGTCTTTGTGCGAAAGATAGAAGATTGCTCACCGCCACTAATGGTGGTTCCCTTTCCAAAAACAAGATGGCGGGAGAAGCTTGGAGCTTGATAAATGATGTTGCCGAGGCTACACAACATGTAAGAGTAAGGAGCAATCCCCTCAAGGGTGTAGTAGAAGCATCCCCTTCTGAAGCAAGCTTAACCAAGGTGCTTGGGGATATGACCACTATCCTTACGGAGATGCATAAAGAACAAAAGGCATTCTATTCCATCCAAGCCATCCAAGCTACACCCCAAGTTACTCAACTTAAAGGTCCTCCTAGAATTTATGGTTTGTGCTCTAGCACCAAACATTACACCAATCAATGCCAACAAATTCAAGAGGAGTATACCCTTGCCGTAGCCAATGTGAACTATTACCATCGTCCACCCTACCCCCCTCAAGGACAAAACAACTACTCTCATGGCAATAACTACAATCAAGGGTGGAGGGACACTGCACAAGGGAGCAATCAAAACTAAAGATGGAACAACTCTTCTTCTCACCACAACAATAACTACCAATCTCCATCCCAATACCACCATAACAACAACAACCATCAAGCCAATCAAAACCATCACAACCAAGTACCTCTTCAAAACCAAAACAACTACCCCAAATATCAAGTACCACATCATAGATTCATAGGCAACAATCCAACTAATCATCTTCTTCATCCACTACTCAAGGTGATGACCCCAACTGTGCACTCACCCAAGAGCAAGAGAGACTCAAGGGTATGGTAGAAAAACATGAGGCTCAATTTGGTACCATAACGGCTCAATTATCCAACATCACCGAGATACTTTCAAGGTTGTCTCTACCTTCCTCCAACAACTCCAACCAACCCTCAAGCTCTTCTAATCTTGCATCCCAACCCCTTCCAAATCCAAAGAATGGTCTCAACGCCATCACTCTATGTTCAGGTACTACATTGGAGGAGATACCTCCTAGGGTCATGGAAGACATTCATGAGGAAGAAGTAGTTGTTGAAGCTCCACATGAAGAAGAGGAGGTGGACACAGGGCATGAGGAAGAAGAAATGAGCCTTAAGAAACCCAAGAGGAAGGCTATAGTGGATGAATCTATCCCTATCCCATTCCCTTCCATGGTAAAGAAGGCCAAGAAGACTCCGGAATTTGATTTAAATATGCTTCAAGTATTTAAGAAGGTTGAGGTAACCATTCCACTTCTTGATGCTATTCAACAAATTTCGAAGTATGCAAAATTTTTAAAGGACTTGTGCACACACAAAGATAGGATTGGTGAGTTGGAAACATTATCATTGGGTAGTTCCATTTCTTCATTGATGATGCCTATTCTGGAAAAGTGTAGTGACCCTAGACCATGTTTGGTGTCTTGTCGTATTGGTGGACGTATCTTTCATGACTGTATGTGTGATCTAGGGGCTTGCGTGAGCATCATGCCACTCTCCATATTTGCAAGGTTGAAACTATCTCTGTTAAAAAGGTCGGCCGCCAAGTTTGCCTTAGCCGACAAGAGTGTGATCACTGTAATGGAAATAGCGGAAGATGTACTTGTGGCAATCAAGGACTTGGTATTTCCGGTTGACTTCTACATCATTGAGATGCCTCCAACAGAGAATAGAAGTTCTTCCTCCGTTCTACTTGTTAGACCCTTCTTGAAGACCTCTAAATTCAAATTGGATGCCTTCATCGGCACATACTCCTTTGAGGTCAGAGACAAGACAATCAAGTTTAACTTGGATGAAGCCATGAAATACCTTCCCGAAGAGCATTCCGTTTTCTGATGTGATGTAATCGATGAGGTGGTAGTGGAAGTATGAAGAGAGGATGACAACAAGTTATGCTACCCTATTGTTGAAGAGATGGGTGACCAAGAGGGTAAACAGGAGAAAGTTGTTGAGAATGAGCTCCAGGAGCTTGATGAAAAGGAACCTCAACTTGAGGCAAAAGGTGAATTGAAGCCTCTTCCATCTCATTTGAAGTATGCTTTCCTATAGGACAACCAAAGGTTTTCAGTCATTATTGCTAGTGAGCTTTCTAGCCAAGAAGAAGAGAAGCTCCTAGATGTCCTAAAGAAGCACAAGAAAGCAATCGGTTGGAGCTTGGCCGACATTGTGGGGATTGACCCCCGCATGTGTATGCATCGTATTTTTCTTCAAGAGGGAGCTCGGCCGGTGAAACAATCCCAAAGAAGGCTCAACCCGACTATCCTAGATGTGGTGAAAAGAGAAGTCACAAGGCTACTTGATGCGGGAATCATATATCCGATTTCTGACAGTGAATGGGTGAGCCCAGTCCAAGTCGTCCCAAAGAAATTAGGAATCACTGCGGTTAAGAAGGATAATGGTGAAGTGGTCACCACAAGAGTGTAAAATGCATGGTGGATGTGCATCGATTATAGAAGGTTGAATGTCGCAACAAGGAAGAATCACTACCCTTTGCCCTTCATTGACCAGATGTTGGACCGACTAGCAGGTAAATCTCATTATTGCTTTCTTGATGGATTCACTGGCTACTTCCAGATACATATTACTCCTGAGGATCAGGAAAAGACCACCATTACTTGTCCCTTTGGCACCTTTGCCTATAAAAGAATGCCATTTGGGCTATGCAATGCACCCGCCACTTTTCAGCGTTGCATGACTAGTGTCTTTTCTGATCTTATGGAAACTTCTTTGGAAGTCTTTAGGGATGATTTTAGCATATATGGTACCTCTTTTGATAGTTGCTTGGAGAACTTGGCCAAGGTCTTGGAAAGATGTGTCAGCACTAACCTTGTTCTCAATTTCGAAAAATGTCATTTCATGGTGAGACAAGGTATAGTGTTAGGGCACATAGTTTCTGACAAGGGCATTTCTGTGGACCCGGCCAAGGTTGATGTTATTACCAATTTACCTCACCCTTCATCTGTGAGGGAGGTCCGTTCCTTTTTGGGGTATGCAGGATTCTATAGGCACTTTATCGAGGATTTTAGCAAGATTGCATTGCCATTGTCGTGCCTACTCCAAAAGGACGTGGACTTTGAGTTTGATAGTGCTTGTGCGAATGCATTTGAGGAGTTAAAGAGAGCTCTTACCATAGCACCAATTGTGAGGGGCCCTAACTGGACGCAGCCATTCGAGATAATGTGCGATGCGTCAAATCATGCCGTGGGTGCCGCGCTTGCACAGCGCGATGGTAAGCTCCATTATATCATTGCTTATTCTTCAAAAACATTGGATGCGGCACAATCCAACTATACCACTATAGAGAAGGAGCTCCTAGCTATTGTCCATGCATTAGATAAACTCAGATCTTATTTGCTAGGATCCAAAATAGTGGTATATATGGATCATGTAGCTTTAAAGTATTTGTTGACAACGAATGAGTCGAAACCTAGGTTCATACGTTGGATCTTGCTCTTGCAAGAATTCGACATTGAGATTAGGGATCGAAGTGGGTCTCAAAATCTGGTTGCGGATCATTTAAGCCGCCTTGAAAATCTTAAATATAACCCATTTCCAATTGATGACTCATTTCCTTTGGATAGTTTGCATGCTATTTCGGATAGTTTTCCTTGGTTTGCACCAATAGCGAACTACTTGGTTGCTAAGATCTTCCCTCCCAACTTTTTTAAACATCAAAGGGATAAGTTGAGGAGTGATTCTAAATATTATATTTGGGATGACCCTTACTTGTGGAAGAGGGGAGTAGACCAAGTAATTCGAAGATGTGTCCCGAAATCCAAAATCCAACCCATTCTTGAAGCATGCCATTCATCCGAGTGTGGCGGCCACTTTGGCCCACAACGGACGGCTAAAAAGGTTTTAGATTGTGGATTCTAGTGGCCAACCTTATTCAAAGATGCTAACCAATTCTGTGTGTCGTGTCACCAATGTCAGAAGTCAGGAAATGCATCCCAAAAGGATGAAATGCCTCAACAACCGATGTTGTTCTGTGAAATCTTTGATGTATGGGTGGTGCACAAAATTGTGATCATCAATGGCGCCAATAACTTGGTATGCACAATTGTAATCTCAACTCTTTTTCACAATTTCGCACAACTAACTAGCAAGTGCACTGGGTCGTCCAAGTAATAAACCTTACGTGAGTAAGGATTGATCCCACGGAGATTGTCGCCTTGAAGCAAGCTATGGTCATCTTGTAAATCTCAGTCAGGCGGATTCAAATGGTTATGAAGAATTGATAATAAAAAGATGTATAAAATATAAAATAAGATAGAGATACTTATGTAATTCATTGGTGAGAATTTCAGATAAGCGTATGAAGATGCTTTGTTCCTCTTGAACTTCTGCTTTCCTATTGTCTTCATCCAATCATTCATACTCATTTCCATGGCAAGCTATATGTTGGGTTTCACCGTTGTCAATGGCTACCTCCCGTCCTCTCAGTGAAAATGGTCCAAATGCGCTGTCACCGCACGGCTAATCATCTGTCGGTTCTCGATCATGTTGGAATAGGATCCATTGATCCTTTTGCGTTTATCACTATGCCCAACACTCACGAGTTTGAAGCTCGTCACAATCATCCCTTCCCAAATCCTACTCGGAATACCACAGACAAGGTTTAGACTTTCTGGATCTCAAGAATGGCCGCCAATAATTCTAGCCTATATCACGAAGGTTTTAATCTTTGATTAGAAACCCAAGAGATACACATTCAAGCTTGTTTGCATGTAGAACGGAAGTGGTTGTCAGGCACGCGTTCATAGGTGAGAATGGTGATGAGTGTCACTAGTTCATCACATTCATCATGTTGAAGTGTGAATGAATATGTTGGAGAAGAAATAGGCTTGAGTTGAATAGAAAAACAATAGTACTTTGCATTAACTCATGAGGAACAACAGAGCTCCACACCTAAATCTATGGTGTGTAGAAACTCCACAGTTGAAAATACATAAATAAAAGAAGGTCCAAGCATGGCCGAATGGCCAGCCTCCAAAGAGGGTTCAATCATCAAAGCATGATTAAAAGATTGATTGAAAGATTCCAAGATGAAAATACAATAGCAAAAGTTCCTATTTATAGAGAACTAGTAGCCTAGGGTTTACAGAAATAAGTAAATGATGCAGAAATCCACTTCCGGGCCCACTTGGTGTGTGCTTGGTCTGAGCATTGAATCTTTCACATGTAGATACTTTTCTTGGAGTCAAACGCCAGCTTGGGTGCCAGTTTGGGCGTTTAACTCCAGCTTTTATGCCAGTTCTGGTGTTTTGACGCCAGAATTTTTATGCTGACATGGAACGCCGGTTTGGGCCATCAAAGCTCGGGCAAAGTATGGACTATTATATATTGCTGGAAAGCCCAGGATGTCTACTTTCCAACGCAATTGAGAGCGCACCAATAGGACTTCTGTACCTCCAGAAAATCCACTTCGAGTGCAGGGAGGTCAGAATCCATCAGCATCTGCAGTCCTTTTTCAACCTCTGAATCAAATTTTTGCTGAGGTCCCTCAATTTCAGCCAGAAAATACCTGAAATCACAGAAAAACACAAAAACTCATAGTAAAGTCCAGAAATGTGATTTTTATTTAAAAACTAATAAAAATATAATAAAAACTAACTAAAACATACTAAAAACTACCTAAAAATAGTGCCAAAAAGCGTATAAATTATCCGCTCATTACAACACCAAACTTAAATTATTGCTTTTCCCCAAGCAACTGAAAATCTAATAGGATAAAAAGAAGAGAATATACAATGAATTTCAAAAACATCTATGAAGATCAGTCTTAATTAGATGAGTGGGGTTATTAGCTTTTTGTTTCTGAACAGTTTTGGCATCTCACTTTATCCTTTGAAGTTTAGAATGATTGGCATCTATAGGAACTCAGAATTTAGATAGTGTTATTGATTCTCCTAGTTCAGTATGTTGATTCTTGAATAAATTTACTTTATGAGTCTTGGCCGTGACCCTAAGCACTTTGTTTTCCAGTATTACCACCGGATACATAAATACCACAGACACATAACTGGGTGAACCTTTTCAGATTGTGACTCAGCTTTGCTAGAGTCCCCAATTAGAGGTGTCCAGAGCTCTTAAGCACACTCATATTGTTTTGGACCACGACTTTAACCGCTCAGTCTCAAGCTTTTCACTTGACACCTTCACGTCACAAGCACATGGTTAGGGACAGCTTGATTTAGCCGCTTAAGCCAGGATTTTATTCCTGTGGGCCCTCCTATCCACTGATGCTCAAAGCCTTGGATCCTTTTTATTTTACCCTTGCCTTTTGGTTTAAAGGGCTATTGGCTTTTTCTGCTTGCTTTTTCTTTCTCTTTTTTCTCTTTTTTTTTCGCTTATATTTTTTTTACAAGCTTTTCACTGCTTTTTCTTGCTTCAAGAATCAATTTTATGATTTTTTAGATTATCAATAGCATTTCTCCTTTTTTCATCATTCTTTCAAGAGCCAAAAATTTTAACATTCATGAACAACAATTAAAAATATGCACTGTTCAAGCATTCATTCAGAAAAATAAAAAGTATTGCCACCACATCAAAATAATTAATCTGTTTTAAAATTCGAAATTCATGTACCTCTTTTTCTTTTTGCAATTAAAAACACTTTTTATTTAAGAAAGGTGATGGATTCATAGGACATTCATAGCTTTAAGGCATAGACACTTAGACACTAGTGATCATGTAATAAGACACAAACATAAATAAAACATAAAGCATAATTTTCGAAAAACAGAAAAATAAGAACAAGGAAATTAAAGAACGGGTCCACCTTAGTGATGGCGGCTTGTTCTTCCTCTTGAAGATCTTATGGAGTCTTTGAGCTCCTCTATATCTCTTCCTTGTCTTTGTTGCTCCTCCCTCATGACTCTTTGGTCTTCTCTAATTTCATGGAGGAGGATGGAAAGCTCTTGGTGCTCCACCCTTAGTTGTCCCATGTTGGAACTTAATTCTCCTAGGGATGTGTTGATTTACTCTCAATAGTTTTGTGGAGAAAAATGCATCCCTTGAGGCATCTCAGTGATTTCATGATGAAAAATTTCCTCATGCTCTTGTCCATGAGTGGGCTCTCTTGTTTGCTCCATCCTTTTCTTAGTGATGGGCTTGTCCTCATCAATGAGGATGTCTTCCTCTATGTCAATTCCAGCTGAATTGTAGAGGTGACAAATGAGATGAGGGAAGGCTAACCATCCCAAAGTAGAGGACTTGTCCGCCACCTTGTAGAGTTCTAGGGATATAACCTCATGAATTTCTACTTCCTCTCAAATCATGATGCTATAGATCATGATAGCCTGGTCTATAGTAACTTAAGACCAGTTGCTAGTAGGAATGATTAAGTGTTGGATGAACTCCAACCATCCCCTAGCCACGGGCTTGAGGTTGTGCCTTCTTAGTTGAACCGGCTTCCTTCTTGAATCTCTCTTCCATTGAGCACCCTCTTCACAAATGTCTATAAGGACTTGGTCCAACCTTTGATCAAAGTTGACCTTTCTAGTGTAGGGGCGTGCAACTCCTTGCATCACGGGCAAGTTGAATGCCAACCTTACATTTTCCAGACTAAAATCTAAGCATTTCCCCCGGACCATTGTAAGCCAATTCTTTGGGTCCGGGTTCACACTTTGATCATGGTTCTTGGTGATCCATGCATTGGCATAAAACTCTTGAACCTTTAAAATTCTGACTTGTTGAATGGGGTTGGTGAGAACTTCCCAACCTCTTCTTCGAATCTCATGTCGGATCTCCGGATATTCAGCCTTTTTGAGTATGAAAGGGACCTCGGAGATCACCTTCTTCTTGGCCACAACTTTATAGAAGTGGTCTTGATGGACCTTTGAGATGAATCTCTCCATCTCCCATGACTCGGAGGTGGAAGCTTTGCCTTCCCTTTCCTCTTTCTTGAGTTTTTTCCGGCCTTTGGTGCCATAAATGGTTATGGAAAAACAAAAAGCAACGCTTTTACCACACCAAACTTAGAAGGTTTGCTCGTCCTCGAGCAAAAGAAGAAAAAAAAAGATTAGAAGAAGAAAATGGAGGAGATAGAGGGGGTATTGTGGTTCCGCCAAGGGAGAGAAGTAGTGTGTATGATGTGTGAAAATAAATGAGTGAAGATGGGTTTATATAGGAGTGGAGGGAGGGGTAAGGTTCGGCCATGTATGGGTGGGTTTGGGAGGGAAAGTGGTTTGAATTTCAATGGTGAGGTAGGTGGGGTTTTATGATAGATAGATGTGGATTGGTGAAGAGATTATGGAGAAGAGGGTAGGATTTGATAGGTGAGGGGGTTTTGGGGAAGAGGTATTGAGGTGATTGATGAAGGGTATTTGGGGAAGGGTGTTATGGGAAGGCGTGAAGAAGAGAGAGAGATGAGGTAGGTGGGGATCCTGTGGGATCCACAGATCCTTAGGTGTCAAAGATTTCTCATCCCTGCACTATATTGGCGTGTAAACGCCCCCTTGATTGCCAATCTTGGCGTTAAACGCAAGGTTGCTGCCCATTTATGGCGTTTAACGCCAGCTTTTCTCCCCTTTCTGGCGTTTAAACGCCATCTCTGTGCCTATTTCTGGCGTTAAACGCCAGTCTGGTGCCTATTTCTGCTACCCTTACTGGCGTTTAAATGCCAGTAAGCTTCTCCTCCAGGGTGTGCTGTTTTTAATACTATTTTTCATTCTGTTTTTGCTTTTTCAGTTGTTTTTGCTTTAATGTCAATAGATTGACAGTAGGCTCTCATGGAGCCTCATAGATACTCAGAGCATGATGATGGCCTCCCAACACAAAACTTAGAGTTTGAATGTGGGGCCTCTGTTTGACTCTACATTGAGAGAAGCTTTTCATGCTTCCTCTCCATGGTTACAGAAGGAGATCCTTGAGCTTTAAACATAACGGAGTCCTCATTCACTTGAAGGACCAATTTTCCTCTGTCAACATCAATCACAGCTTTTGCTGTGGCTAGGAAGGGTCTGCCAAGGATGATGGATTCATCCTTACACTTTCTAGTATCTAGGATTATGAAATCAGCAGGGATGTAGTGGCCTTCAACCTTTACCAAGACATCCTCTACAAGTCCATAAGCCTATTTTCTTGAATTGTCTGTCATCTCTAGTTAGATTCTTACAGCTTGTACCTCACAGATCCCTAGCTTCACCATCACAGAGAGTGGCATGAGGTTTATACTTGACCCCAGGTCACACAGAGCCTTCTCAAAGGTCATGGTGCCTATGGTACAAGTTATTGAGAATTTTCCAAGATCCTGTCTCTTGTGAGGTAATCTCTGCCTAGTCAAGTCATCCAGTTCTTTGGTGAGCAAGGGGGGTTCATCCTCCCAAGTCTCATTACCAAATAACTTGGCATTTAGCTTCATGATTGCTCCAAGGTACTTAGCAACTTACTCTTCAGTAACATCTTCATCTTTTTCAAAGGAAGAATACTCATCAGAGCTCATGAATGGCAGAAGTAAACTCAATAGAATTTCTATGGTCTCTGTATGAGCCTCAGATTCCCATGGTTCCTCGTTAGGGAACTCCTTGGAGGCCAGTGGACGTCCATTGAGGTCTTTCTCAGTGGAAATCACTGCCTTTCCCTCCACTATGCATTCGGCCATGTGGGACGTGTTTATGGCCTTGCATTCTCTCTTTGGGTTCTCTTCTGTATTGCTTGGAAGAGTACTAGGAGGGAGTTCAGTAACTTTCTTACTCAGCTGACCCACTTGTGCCTCCAAATTTCTAATGAAGGACCTTGTTTCAGTCATGAAACTTTGAGTGGTTTTAATTAGATCAGAGACTATGGTTGCTAAGTCAGAGTGGCTCTGCTTAGAATCCTCTGTTTGTTGCGGAGAAGATGATGGAAAAGGCTTGCTATTGCTAAACCTATTTCTTCCACCATTACTGTTGTTGAAGTCTTGTTGAGGCCTCTGTTGTTCCTTCCATGAGAGATTTTGATGATTTCTCCATGGAGGATGTAAGTGTTTCCATAGGGTTCTCACATGTAATTCACCTCTTCCATTGTTGGGTTCTTAGGATCATAAGCTTCTTCTTCAGATGAAGCTTCTTTGGTATTGCCTGTTGCTGCTTGCATGCTAGACAGACTTTGAGAAATCATATTGACTTGCTGAGTTAATATTTTGTTCTGAGCCAATATGGCATTCAGAGTATCAATCTTAAGAACTCCTTTCTTCTGATTTGTCCCATTATTCACAGGATTCCTTTCAAAAGTGTACATGAATTGGTTATTTGCAACCATTTCAATGAGTTCCTGAGCTTCTGCAAGCGTCTTCTTTAGATGAAGAGATCCTCCAGCAGAGCTATCCAATGACATCTTGGATAGTTTAGACAAACCATCGTAGAAGATACCTATGATGTTCCATTCTGAAAGCATGTCAGAAAGGCACCTTCTGATCAATTGATTGTATCTTCCCCAAGCTTCATAGAGGGATTCACCTTCCTTCTATCTAAAAGTTTGGACTTCCACTCTAAGCTTGCTCAACTTTTGAGGTGTAAAGAACTTTGCCAAGAAGGCATTGACCAGTTTTTCCCAAGAGTTTAGGCTTTCTTTAGGTTGTGAGTCCAACCATGTCCTAGCTCTGTTTCTTACAGAAAAGGGGAAAAGCATAAGTCTGTAGACCTCAGGATCAACCCCATTGGTCCTGACAGTGTCACAGATTTGCAAGAATTCAGCTAAGAACTGATGAGGATCTTCCAATGGAAGTCCATGAAACTTGAAATTCTATTGCATTAGAGAAACTAATTGAGGCTTAAGCTCAAAGTTGTTTGCTCCAATGGCAGGGATTGAGATGCTTCTCCCATGGAAGTCGGGAGTAGGTGCAGTAAAGTCACCAAGCACCTTCCTTGCATTGTTGGCATTGTTGTTGTTTTCGACTGCCATGGCTTCTTCTTGTTTGAAAATTTCTGTTAGGTCCTCTCCAGAGAGTTGTGCTTTATCTTCTCTTAGCTTTCTCTTCAGGGTCATTTTAGGTTCAGCATCAGCTTCAACAAGAATGCCTTTGTCCTTGCTCCTGCTCATATGAAAGAGAGGAGAAGAAAGTATGGAATCTTCTATGTCACAGTATAAAGATTCCTTGAGATGTCAGAGGAAAAGAAGAATAGAAGGAGGAGGTAGAGAAGAGAGAATTAGAACTTATCAAGAGGGAGAGAGTTCGAATTGCACATTGAGGAGGAGTGCTAGTCCCTTAAATAGAAGAATGTGAGAAGGGGGGAAGAAATTTCGAAACTAAATTAAAAAAAATTTGAATTAATAAAAAGAAATTTTGAAAAATTGATTGATGATTTTCGAAAATTAAAATTGAGAAAGTAGTTAAATGATTTTGAAAAAGATTTTTAAATTAAAAATTGAAAAGATATGATTGAAAATTATTTTGAGAAAGATGTGGTTGAGAAGATATGATTGAGAAGATATGATTGAGAATCAATTTAAAAGAAATTTTTAAAATTAAAGTTGATTACTTAAATAACAAGAAATTAAAACACATGATTCGAGAATTTAAAATTTGATCCTTTCTTAACAGGCAAGTAACAACTTGAAAATTTTGAATTAAATCATTAATTGTAGCAAGGATTTTCGAAAATACTAAAAAAATGGAAAGGATTTCATTTTGAAAAGATATTATTAAAAAGATATGATCTCAAGAAGATTTGATTTTGAAAAATTATGAAAATTTGAAAAAGATTTGAATTGAAAACAAAATCTTCCCTCTTGTGCCATCCTGGCGTTAAACGCCCAGAATGGTATCCATTTTGGCGTTTAACGCCCAAAATACTACCCTTTTGGGCGTTTAACGCCCATCCAGGTACCCTGGCTGGCGTTTAAACGCCAGTTTTCCTTCCTCACTGGGCGTTTTGAACGGCTAGCTTTTTCTGTTTAATTCCTCTGCTGCATGTTCTGAATCTTCAATTCTCTGTATTATTGACTTGAAAAGACATAATTTTGAAAATTTTTTTTTGAATTTTTCAATGATGACAAACAATAAAATGAAACTAATCATGGAAAATCAAGATCAAAACAAATAATGCATGCAAGACACCAAACTTATAAGTTTGTATACTAGGGACAACAACAAATTGAGAATGCATATGAAAAATAACAAAACACCCAAGACAAGAGAATTTAAAGATTAGAGCAAGGAAATCATCAAGAATAACTTGAAGATTAATGAAGAACATAATGCATATATTCGAAAATTGCAAGAAATTAAATAAAACATGCAGGACACCAAACTTAAAAATTGACACTAGACTCAAACAAGAAACATAAATTATTTATGGTTTTTATGAATTTATAAATTTTTTTTGTAATTTTTTGAAAATTATTTGGAAAAGAAAATAAAGATTTCAAAATTCGTAATAAGAATTCCAGGAATCATGCAATGTTAGTCTAAAGCTTCAGTCTAAAAAGATTAGACATGGCTAGCCAAGCTTCAGCAGGACATTACATACAACAGCCAAATTGATGAGAATCAATCAACTTTTGTGATGATAAAAACATCATCTGAAACTCTAGAATTCATTCTTAAAAATTATAAAGAATAAAAATAAAATAAAGTTACCTAATCTAAGCAATAAGATGAATCGTCAGTTGTCCAAACTCGAACAATCCCCGGCAATGGCGCCAAAAACTTGGTGCACGAAATTGTGATCATCAATGGCACCAACAACTTGGTACGCACAATTGTAATCTCAACTCTTTTTCACAATTCTGCACAACTAACCAGCAAGTGCACTGGGTCGTCCAAGTAATAAACCTTACGTAAGTAAGGATCGATCCCACGGAGATTGTCGACTTGAAGCAAGCTATGGTCATCTTGTAAATCTCAGTCAGGCAGATTCAAATGGTTATGGAGAATTGATAATAAAAAGATGAATAAAATATAAAATAAGATATAGATACTTATGTAATTCATTGGTGAGAATTTCAGATAAGCGTATGAAGATGCTTTGTTCCTCCTGAACTTCTGCTTTCCTATTGTCTTCATCCAATCATTCATACTCCTTTCCATGGCAAGCTGTATGTTGGGTTTCACCATTGTCTATGGCTACCTCCCGTCCTCTCAGTGAAAATGGTCCAAATGCGCTGTCACCGCACGGCTAATCATCTGTCGGTTCTCGATCATGTTGGAATAGGATCCATTGATCCTTTTCCGTTTGTCACTGCACTTAACACTCGTGATTTTGAAGCTCGTCACAGTCATCTCTTCCCAGATCCTACTCGGAATACCACAGACAAGGTTTAAACTTTCCGGATCTCAATAATGGCCGCCAATAATTCTAGCCTATACCACGAAGGTTTTAAACTTAGATTAGAAACCCAAGAGATACACATTCAAGCTTGTTTGCATGTAGAACGGAAGTGGTTGTCAGGCACACGTTCATAGGTGAGATTGGTGATGAGAGTCACTATTTTATCACATTCATCATGCTAAAGTACGAATGAATATCTTGGAGAAGAAATAGGCTTGAGTTGAATAGAAAAACAATAGTACTTTGCATTAACTCATGAGGAACAGCAGAGCTCCACACCTAAATCTATGGTGTCTAGAAACTCCACCGTTTTAAATACATAAATAAAAGAAGGTCTACGCATGGCCGAATGGCCAGTCTCCCAAAGAGGGTTCAATCATCAAAGCATGATTAGAAGATTGATTTAAAGATTCTAAGATGAAAATACAATAGCAAAAGATCCTATTTATAGAGAACTAGTAGCCTAGGATTTACAAAAATAAGTAAATGATGCAGAAATGCACTTCCGGGTCCACTTGGTGTGTGCTTGGGCTGAGCATTGAAGCTTTCACATGTAGAGACTTTTCTTGGAGTTAAACGCCAGCTTGGGTGCCAGTTTGGGCGTTTAACTCCAGCTTTTATGCCAGTTCTGGCGTTTTGACGCCAGAATTTTTATGCTGACTTGGAACGCTGGTTTGGGCCACCAAATCTCAGGCAAAGTATGAAATATTATATATCGCTGGAAAGCCCAGGATGTCTACTTTCCAACACAATTGAGAGCGCACCAATTGGGCTTCTGTACCTCCAGAAAATCCACGTCGAGTGCAGGGAGGTCAGAATCCAATAGCAACTACAGTCCTTTTTCAGCCTCTGAATCAGATTTTTTTGCTCAGGTCTTTCAATTTCAGCCAGAAAATACTTGAAATCACAGAAAAACACAAAAACTCATAGTAAAGTCCAGAAATGTAATTTTTATTTAAAAACTAATAAAAATATAATAAAAACTAACTAAAACATACTAAAAACTACCTAAAAACAGTGCCAAAAAGCGTATAAATTATCCCTCATCAATAGGGCATAGACTTTATGGGGCCATTTCCTAACTCAAGTGGATATCTTTATATTCTGTTGGCGGTTGACTACGTATCAAAGTGGGAGAAAGCGGTACCTACCCGCCTTGATAACGCTAATGCCGTAATTTCTTTCATTAGAAATAATATTGTGTGCCGCTATGGGTCGCCACGAGCAATCGTGAGCAACCAAAGTTTCCACTTTTGCAACAGGAAAGTAGAGGCACTACTCAAGTGCTATGGGGTATTGCACAAAGTTACAACTGCTTATCACCCCCAAACCAACGGACAAACGGAGGTGTCCAACCGGGAGATTAAGTGAATTTGGAGAAAGTGGTGAATCCACAAAGGAAGGACTAGAGCCCTTGATTGGGAGATGCACTATGGGCATATAGGACGGCCTATAAGACCCCGTTAGGGATGAGCCCCTTCCGGATCGTCTATGGCAAGGCATGCCACCTTCTGGTGGAAATTGAGCATAAGGCCTACTGGGCGGTTAAGCAGTGTAACATGGATTTCACCAAGGCTGGTGTCACCAGAAAATTGCAACTAGAGGAGCTTGAGTGTCTTCGGATAGAGGCATATGAAAATGTTTGAATCTATAAGGAAAAGACTAAAGCATTTCATGACCACCATATCTGAAAGAAGGATTTTCAAGAAGGTGACGAGGTTCTCCTCTATAACTCGTGGCTTAGATTCATGCCGGGGAAGCTCCATTCAAGGTGGGAAGGACCTTTCAAAGTGAAGAAGGTAAAGCCCTATGGAGTGGTGGAATTATTTGACCCTCGAAGCAATACAACTTTCAAGGTGAATGGACATAGAGTGAAGAAGTACCATGGCTACAAGTCACCAAAGGAGTTAGAGGTGTTCCTACTTACGGATGCACCAAGAGGAGGGGAAGCTTAAGCGACTGACCGTCGAACTTAAGGACGTTAAAGAAAAGTGCTAGGTGGGAGACACCCCACCGTGGTAAGATCTTCCTTGTGTATATTTTCTTGTTTCGAGCTTTTGATTCTCGTGAATTTTGTGATTTTTTGGTGTTGTTAAGTTGCTTAGATATGCTAGCTTTTGTTGATTTTGTTGAATTTCTATGATACTAATGTAAATTTCCTAATCTTGGTATGGATGAATTGATAAGGTTAAAGAAAATGCTTTATTTTGAGTGGTGCATGAATTTGTGAGTGTTTTCTTGACTATCTACCTTGAATACCTCCCAAGAATGTGTTAAAAAATACCTTTCTCCATGTTGTAAAAAAAAAAGGGGGGATGCACGCGTAAGCGTGTAGGATGCGTGTGTGTCACTTGCATTTTTGCAAGTCTGAGTGCATTTTCCCAAGAGTTGCGCAAGCATTGCATAAAACGCACCACTCCTGCTCACGTGTGTGCGCATAGCACGCTCGCGCGTCGTTTCGCCCCCTTGCTTGTCCACGCGTGCGCGCACATGACGAGCACGCGTCGATCGATCTGCGTGCCACTCTTGGTACATTTTTTCCCGAGAGTTACGCGAGCCTTGCGCAAGCACTGCGCCCAACGCGCAACTCCTAGTCACGCGTGTGCGTATGCGACGCTCACACATCATTTTGTCTCTTGCCCACCCACGCATGCGTGCACATGATGCGTGCACGTGGGTCGCCTTACATGCAACACCCCAGTACATTACACTCGAGACTTGCACAAGCATTGCACAAGCACTACGCAAAACGTGCAGTTATATTCATGCGTGCGCGCGCTGTGACGCGTACGCGTCCCTTGCCTGTTTCCCTACCCACGCGTACGCGTGGGTGGCGCTCGCGCGCTCCTCTGTTTTTCTTCATTCCATGCGTACGTGTGGCGTACGCGCGCATTGGTCTTTGAACGCAGGTAATACACCAGCGCGCCCTGTTTCAAATTCTTCTTTCTCACCCCGCTTTTCCACTCTCTTCTTCCTCTTCTCCTCTCCTCTTTCCCATTCCCTCTTCACCACTTCTCTTGCCCACCACCACCGGTGACTTCAACCACCGGCGACCACCACTTCTGGTGGTCCTACTTTCTCTCTCCTCTTCTCTCTCTTCCCTCATTCCTTTTCTCTTACTTGCACCTTATCTCCTCTATTCCCCTGAAGGTCATATTCTTTTCCATTCTCTTTATCTTTGCTTTATGCCTTTCTTTCTTAATTGCATGTATTTACTTTCTCTTATTTCTCTTAGTTTCACTTTGTTAAATTTGCTCTTGTTTATTTGCTTTCTTTCTTCTTTTTTTTCCTTGCCATTTTCTATGGATGTTGAAATTTGAGTTACCTCTTGCTTTGATGGGTTGATTTATTATCTTTTGAATTTTTTGTGATTATGTGATGTTGAATTGATGTTGAGTATATCATTTTAGGTTATTGCACTTTTGTATTTACTCAATGTGCTTATGGTTTGGATATTGCACACCAAGTGTTTGTTGAATTGCACCTATCACAATTTTAGTCAATTTTGACACTATGCTTTCAAATTGGTGCTCTTCTATCAATACACTTGCCTTCTTATTGTACATTGAGCTCATTGCCCTCCATCTTTACCACTCATAGGTGCATACCCATGACTTGCTTCCTTAGATCATATTGCAAGAATTGTATTCCACCCCTCTCTACTCCACTTCATTCCTTTAGCATGCTTTATTGTTTTGGAGTTAGACTAGGTAATTGATTTTCTTGTGCATTTTATCTTTCTTACATATGTCACTCGAGGTTGTTAGCGGTGCTTGAGTTTATTCTTCTCATGCCGTACTTGCATGCCTTTTTCACTCTTGCATCCCATGCTAGTGCATTGCTCTGTATCTCAATGGTTATCTTGCTTGCATGTTACAGCTGTCATATTTTCAAGATACCTATCCTTTTGTGGCATTATTTCTCACTAGCTTATTATAATTTGAGTGTGGTCTCTTTGAGTTTAATGTCTTCTCTTTCCTCTCCTTTTTCAGATGGCTATCAAAAAGGACAAGGAAAAGGCACAGAAGAAGCCACCTCCCAAAAGGGCACCTCAAAAAGCCACCGCCAAAGCGCACCACGCACCCAAGGCCAAGCCTCTCCCCAATAAGGTGCGAAGCATCATTAAAATTGATGACCAAGAGAAGGATAACTCCGCGAGAGATTCCACTCGATTTTCCAACCGCTATTGCGAACTCATGTTCCCCATTGTGATTGCACGGAATTATCATTCTGAACCCCTTCTTAACCCTCTGGGTCATATAGTTCAGTTTGCCATACCTCATATTGAGCGATGAGGATGGGGCTTTCTCCTGAGAAGACCACGAGAAGCCAATCTCTCGTGAGTTGTAGAGTTCTACACCAATTACTTCTTACCTTCTCTTCAGACTGTTTCCATGCGCTGGAAGCAAGTTCCAATTTTCGAGAAAGCTATTCAAGAAGTACTCCGAGTCCCACCCATACCGGATGAGGTAGATGGTTACCAAGAGGCCCTCTGCCAGCGTGATGAGTTTAATTCTGCTTTTGATTGGGGTGCTGTGCACCATGTTATTGTCGAACCGGATACATTTTGGACCCGAGGGCACCTCAAGCCCCGCCCTAAGGGCATTCTTGCGCGTTATTTGACTTTAAAGGCTCGAGCATGGACCCAAATCTTGTCTCATTACTTGTTTCCCAGCATTCACGAGACCTTGATCACCGCGGACCTAGCCTTGCTAGTTTGGTGTATACTCACAAAGCGGTCGATTAACATTGCTCGCTTCATCCCCCAAGCTATGGGTCGTGTTCATGCCAAGGGTAACCTACCTTTTCCTGCCTTGGTGTTGGAGTTAGTTGCTACTACTGGTGTTCCCCAGGAGAAAGAGGATCGAAAAGCGATGATTCCGGTAGAGGGCGACGTCATCCCAACCAGAAAATATCTCAAGCCTCCGACGAAACACAAAACCCTTGATATAGCTGCCCCCTCGATTATCCTCACCACTTCTTCTACATCACAAGGATCTTCCCACCAACGGCTTGAAGACCTCCACAAGAAGATAGATAGATATGAGCGACGGAACCAACGCCGGTATGCTTACATAAAGAAGCTTTTGAGTTATGTGACTCCTTCTATAGAGAAATCGGAGATCTTCACATCCACCTTGTACTTAAGTGAAGAGAGCATTAGCGAACGGGATAGTGGAAGTTCCAAGCCTGACCACCCCTTGCACCTTGCTAGTAGCACGGAGGACCGTGCTAATTGTTAAGTGTGGGGTGGTCGTTTGACCGATCTCCGTGGGTAATAATCTCCTCTTTTCAACATCTATGGATTTTAGTTCTCTTTTGTTTTGTTAATTAGGACATCTTGCATGTTTAGTTAGTTTTTCTTGATAGGACTACTTGGTTAGGGTGATGACTTCTTTTCCAAGAAACTGTATTTTCAGGGTACCCTACCAATTTAAAAAAAAAATTCTTAAGATAACTTGCTTGAAGAATGTATTTTGGAACATGATGTTTGAGCTGATAACACAAGCGTGTGAGTTTTGAGCCTTATTGTGTGGTTATATCTTCTAACCACTTATTCCCATTCTTCTGTGCATTACTCTTTCTCTATGATTGCAATCCTTGCTTTGTCTGATTCTATATATCCATTATTTTGCGTATGGATGCATTTACATGATTGAGGCCATCATTTCAATAGTCACTTTCCCAAATGGCCTTAATCCTTTTATCTACCGTTGCTAACTAGTTTTGAGCCCATGATAAACCCTTTTTGTTCTTAAATTGAGTACATCAACACCCCTAAGCGAAAAACAATGAACGTCCCTGGATTTGGATCCTTGATTAGCTTTGGCGAGTGAGAGTATGTATCATGCAATTGGGAGGGTGTACTTGGGAACTTGGGTAGATGTAAAGGTATGTCTTTGTATTTGTAATTGAAAATTATGGGAATTGGAAACATACTCATATATTGAATGATTGAACCATATGCATTGGAATTTTTGTACATGAAATCCCAAAAAGGGGACAAGCAAAATATATATATATATATATATATATATATATATATATATATATATATATATATATATATATATATATATATATATATATATATAGAGAGAGAGAATGAAGGAAAAGGAATGTAAAGAAAAAGAAACAGAAAAATAAAAGAGACAAAAATATGGAAAAAGAAAGCAATAAAAAGAGGACAAAAATGCCCCAAGGTAAAGTAACAATAACAATGCACATAGAATGTGAACTAAAGAGAATGAATGAGTATATGAAAAAGTGGAAACCATGGGTAGCTAGGTATTATATTAAGAATTATATAGGTTGTTTTATGTGTTTGGTGAGATCTTAGGTTAATCAAGGATTCAAATTTCAAGCTCACTTGACCATATACATCCCTACCTTTACCCTAGCCCCATTACAACCTATGAACAATACCTCATGATACTTGTATGCATGAATTAAGTAATTGTTGATTGTTAGACGAAAGACAAATATTGGAAAGCATAATTAGGGGAGGATTGAGTGACAAACTCTATACACTTGAGCGAATAGAACGGATACACTTCCGGTAAGGGTTCGATGCTCAACTCCTTGTTCCCGGCTTTCACAAGCGTTTGTCTCGCAAGTTATAGGCACTTCATTTTGATGTTCAAATTGGTAGGATTCATAAACTACATGTCACCTTAGCCCTATATGCTCATATGCGTTCTTGGAGGATGGACTTATCCTTGACCAAGTAGATAGGTACCTTTACATTAGTTGCATGCATTCACTTAGGTAATTTGTACTTCATGAATCCTTTCCTCCCATGATCTTTGGTCTTTTTATTTTTAGCATGAGGACATGCTTGGTTTAAGTGTGGGGAGGATTGATAAACTCCAATTTTGTGGTTTATATTGTGTAGAATTTGGAGGGTTTTGTCAATATTTTCCACACTTATTCACAGAAATTACATGGTTTTGTGATCTCTTCCTAATATTGCTCCATGATGGAAAACATGCCTCTTTTGCCTTAAAAATGTCATATTTTAATCCTCTTTTATTACCATTCGATGCCATGATATGTTTGTTGAGTGATTTCAGAGTTTGTAGGGTAAGAATGGCTTAGAAGAGAGGAAGAAAGCATGCACAAGTGGAAGGAGCAAGAAGAATTGGACTTTAGGAAATCAGCTGTGACGCGCACGCGTGGGTGCAGGAAGCTGGGTATGGTGCACAAAGAGTGGCGCATCCGTGTAGATTGGTGAAATATCCATCGACGCGCACACGTGCTTGGCGCGTACGCGTGGCTCGCGAAATTTAGGCGACGCGCACGCATACATGACGCATACGCGTGACAAGCAGCACGTGATCTCATTAAAGAAATCGTGCCTGGCAATTTTTGAGGCTCAGCAGGCCCAAATTCAAGCTGATTCTACATGGAAAAGACCTAGGAACTCAAGGGGGAAAGGGGGGATCATCCATTACACACTTAGACACAATTTTTGCTAGTTTTTGGGTTCTTGTTCTTCTAGAGAGAGAAACCCTTATTCCTTTCTAGATCTAGTTTGATTTTGATCTCTCATTGCTGAATTTCTGAATTGAGTTTTTTTAATTGCTAGTTATGATTACTTAATTTGAATTCTCTAGTATAATTCTCTAGTATAATTGCTAGTATGAATATTATGGATCTTGAATTCTATAAGTGCATTGATGTCTTCTATGATCATTAGTGTTAATTGAGTTGTTCTTTATGGATAATTGTTAGTGGGTCCTTATAATTTCCAATTTAATTGCAATTTGAATATGTCTTTTGTTATTGCCTACCATGTGTTTGATGAAATGTTTCCCTTGATTATGGAGTAATTTTCTTTACTCTTGGCCTAGGTTCAGGGAATTGGGTAAACTTAAGTCATTGGGTCTAATTGATTTGGTGATTTGAGAACCCTTAGTAGTCAAGTTGATAACCATTGACACTAACATATTACTAAGTCAATTAGTAGTTAGGTTAGGGCTTATAGATTGATGTTAATCAAGCCATTTGATATACTTCAAGTATAGAAGTAAACTTAATGGGCTGGTTCCTCACAATTGTCAAGATTTGGTTATTAGACAAGGATAGTGATCCCTGATGACATGTCACCATGTCATGTTTTTCTATGCTTTTTCATACAAGAAATTTATGATTAGTGCTTAAATATTGCATTCTTTGGTGCTTAAATGGTATATTTCTTTGATCTTTTGATTTGATAAACTTTGTAGGAAATAAGAAGAAAAAGAAGCAAAAAGAGCACAAAATAAGCTAAAAAGAAGAAAAGAGGAATTTTGGGCACACTTTGAAGTTGGAGCACACTTTGGAGGCTTAGGCCATGCTTCTAAAAGCGTGGCCCATGACCAAATCAAGGAAGAGAATCGTGGCCCAAAGGAAGAAAAGCGTGGCTCAAACAAAGAGCAAGAGAGGACAAAAAGCTTGAGCTAAAGTTTGCCTCAAACTTTAGCTCAAACTTTTGGAAGAGCTTGACTACACCCTGGAGGGAGCAAAAGCTTGCGCCAACGTTTGCCTCAAGCTTTTTGGTAAACGTTGGCATCACAAAACAAACACCCTGGAGGAAAAAGCTTGCGCCAACGTTTGCCTCAAGCTTTTTGGCAAACGTTGGCGCCACACACCACAACAGCCTGAAGGGGTATACTTCCAACAAGAATAACTTGAGCTACAGAGCTCCAAATGAGGTGATTCAAAAAGCAATGGAAAGTAGGAATCGAGAGCTTTCCAAACATATATGGCACTGCATGATGGACACTAAAATTAAGAGAGAAAACTGCCCCGCAAAGAGCATAAACGAACATGGTGGCAACCTGCAGTGAGGCCAACTGACCTCTGCACCTTCGACGGAGTATAACTCGAGCTGTAGAGCTCCAAATGATGCGCTTCTAACGGCATTAGAAAGTAGACATTCAGGGCTTTCAAACAATGTATAATAGTATGGGGTGGACAATACGTTTGAGCCTCCAGAACTGGCGTTTTCGACCATGTTTGAGGCAAACTTTACCTCAAACGCTGCACACCAAAGCCAGCAACCCTATCCTCTTCAAAGGAGCATAACTTGAGTTGTAGATGTCCAATTGAGGTGATTCCAATTGGGTTAGAAATCTGACATTCAGAGATTTCTAACCATATTTAATAGTCTATAGTTGGAATGAAATCGGCAACATTGACAAGAGGACAAAGTAGCACCCCACACATGCATACAAGGTAATCCATGTTTGGCTAAAAGTTTGACCTCAAACTTTAGCTCAAACGTGGATATCAGCAAAAGTGGGTGGCTGGTATAAAAAGCTTGAGCAAAAGTTTGCCTCAAACTTTGACTGAAGCTTTTCTGGTTCATGGCCCGGTTCACAAGTGGGTTTCTCTCCAACTCCAAGAGCAATCAACAGAGGCCATCTTCAACCCAAATCCAAAGCACGCAAAGCCCATTATCATCACTCAAAGGCACAAGAGATAGTTAAAATAGGAATTTCATTTAATTGTAATTTGTTTTGAATTTCAATTTCATTTTGTAAAAGCCTATATAAAGGCATTAGTTTCATTTTACAAGGGGAGCTCCATTAAGAACACTGGAGGCGAGCTCCATCAGAGAGCACTAGGGGGCATTAGGATTTGAGAGTTCCCTTTCTTAGTTTTCATTTTTGTTTTGAATCTTGGGTTGAGAATTGAAGAAATTCTGTTTCGTTCTCACTTTGAGATTTCTCTTGTTCTTCTTCTACAAAATTTCAGTGAATTAAGGATTTGAATCAACACTCTGTTTATTGCTTTCATCTTCATTTCTTTTGCAAATTGTTCTTTATTGGATCAAGGAAGGAATTGAGATCTAGACTTGGTCTCTAGTCTCATCCAACCCCTGAGATCTTCAACTTTCCTTTGGTTATTGCAATTGAGCTGCATTTCACTTTCTGTTTGGTTCCTCAATTTAGTTTACATTTAGCTTGCTGCAAATTTCATTTACATTTCCTGCAGAATTTTAAATTCCTCTGCAATTGCTCTACATTCTGATTCACTGCAATTTTGCTTCTCTATTTACATTGCTCTCAGTTTACTTTCCAGCAATTTAAATTTCCAGTTGCGTGATCTATTATTCTCTTTAATTTCCAACACCCCAGCCCCTTTACATTTAATGCAATTTACATTTCTTGCAATTTAAGTTTCAGCTATTTTACTTTCTTGTTCTTTAAGTTACTGTCCAATTACTTTCTGCACTTTAATTTTCCTTGTCATTTACTTTCTGCTGCATCAATTATCACTCAAATGTTAGCTTGACTAAACTAATCACCCACTAAAGTTGCTTCATCCATCAATCCCTGTGGGATCGACCTCACTCCCTTGAGTTTTATTACTTGATGCGACCCGGTGCACTTGCCGGTGAGTTTTGTGTCGGATCGTTTTCCACACATCAAGTTTTTGGCACCGTTGCCGGGGATTGATTTAGATCAACAATGATTAAGTGGGTGAGAAGTCTAGATCAAGCATTTTCTTTGTTTTTGTTCTCTGTTTCAAAGTGAAACCAAGGTGTTTGTGTTTTTGCCTCACTGAGAAATTCTGTCTCTGTGACATGAATTTCAATTTTCAATGGTGTTGTGTTTTGCAAAATACAAATGGAGTTCAACTCATCTTGCAGTCAAACAAAATTTTTTAGGATATCACCCACCATCACCAACCTCTAATGGTGGCTGGGGATATCACCAAGAATTAACAGATTCTGAGCACTCCAATCCATGGAGAATTGCTTCAGAGACACAAGATGAGCAAGGGAATCATATGGGACACTTCCCAGAGACACAATATGATCCAGATTTTGATGAGTCTAACAACTACTCATATTGTGACTGGGAAAGTCAAAATCAAAGAAATCTTAGCAATCCATACTGTGATGAGTTCAACAATTCTTCAAATTATGATTCAGAGGATCTCCTTGAAAAGTCCAGAGGAGTTTTTGAAAGACAAGAACAATCCTGGAAAAGGCAAGAAGCTGTCTTCAAAAATATGAATGGAGATTTAGAGAAAATAAGGAGGAGCTTAGAACCACTGAGCAAGAAAAATGAAGGCCAATTGATGGATATGAAGGAGAAAGTGGAAGAGCAAGATAAGGAGGCCACTGCATCAAGTGAACTTTCAATGAAGAATGAGGTGGTTGAAAATGAAACTGCACTTGAGGTAACAAAGGAACATTCACAACCCTCACAAACTTCCCTTGAATCTGTGATCGAAAAATATGAAGAAGAGATGAAAAAATCTTGGGAAGAACAACAAACCTCCTCCATAAAAGAACTATTAAGTCAAATGTTGGGTGCAAAGAAAGGAGTGGAGGAGCATGAAAGTGAGGAAGTCGTTCCAGAGAATTCACACTCAAGTGAAGCAGAAAATCACATGAAGGAAGGGCTCAGGGAACCACCAATACAAGAGGCTCTTAATGAAGAAATCACTCCAATAATCACACAGCAACCATGTCTTGACATCCAAGAAGTGAAGGCAATTGACAAAAGCACCAAGAAGAGGATTGTGACCAAGATACCAAGGACAACATTCATGAGAAGGTCAACTGCAAACAATCCTCCCCCTGATCCAGCAAGCAAGATCAATCAAGCCAATTTCACAAGGAAGCTTGTTGAAAGGAGACCAAGACAGGGGACAATAACTGAAACTTCTCCCCTCTTGGAGTCATTCCTCTTAACAAACTGGAAGAAGAGGAAGAAAGTGAAGAACAACATGTCAAGCTAATGACACTAAAAGAGCACTTGTTGGGAGGTAACCCAACCGTAGGTAACATTTTTTCTCTGCTTTGTTTTCTTCCTTTGTTTAGTTTAAATTTCAATAAATTGACATATGGTTGCATTCTAAGTTTGGTGTTGCTATGCAACAAAAATTTGGTTCTAATCCTTACAAGATACTTGCATCAATTCTAAGTGAAAGTGTCACACTAAGTTTGGTGTGCCACTTATATTTTTATGCAATGTATCATGCACACCATCTTATTTCTGCAATCATAATGTCTTTGTTTCTCTGTGCCCTCATATCTTTAATTTTGCTTGCTTGAAACACATGTATTACTAACATTTCATTGTGTAAGACATTCATAATCCATCTTAGCCCCATAGCCACGGTTCTAATAGTTGCTTGAGGATGAGCAAGCATTCTGAGTTGGTATGGGAAGGAGGAGAATGGGAGGAAAATGACAACAATAGAGAAGATGAACTACAAGGTTGTAAAGTTCCTTTTCTTCTCATTTGTTTCAAGCACTATAAACTGCATGATTGTCTTTACCTTCTCTGTATGCATGTGTGTATGAAAAGGCATAGTTTGATTTCTAAATTGCAACATGGTGCTGTGCCATTATGATTACCAACTTGAGTTTTGTGAATTCAAAAGCAGTAAAGCATCATGATCATAAACAAACTAGGAATTAAAGAAGAGTTTAGCATGTACATACAAGTATTGGAAAGCTAGTATGATTAATTGTTTCTCAATTGTATTGGATTTTATTTAATTGAAGTTTTCATCTAGCACGTTTTGTGAAATCTTTTGAAAATCATGAAAACCTTGAAGAAGCAATTAAAGCAAGAAAAGAAAAAGGGAAAGAATGAGAAAGCTGAAGGCTCTGAGTACCAATGGCAATTTATTTGTTAAGTACTTGTGGTGTTTATGTATCAAGCCAAATGCTTGAAAACAAAACATTTAGAAGTCAAGGTTAGGCTCAAAGTGCAAAAGCACTCCCTCAAAGCTCAAGGCTCTGAGCATCAATGATTAGAGAGTCAAGAAAAGAAAAGAAAAAATGAGCTTAATGAAGTCCTCTAATCAAATGCTTGTGGTGCTTATGTATCAAGTGGTAATACTTGAAAATAAAGCATTTAGAAGTCGTAGCTTTGTTATCAACTCATGGGGCAAAGCACCCAAAAGGAGAAGCTAAATAAGAAAATCAAAATCTTGTTTCAAGGAAGAAATATAAGAGAAAGATTTCATAAATTGAGCTAGATGGAAGCATCAATCATTTACATTTCTTTTGTGATTGTAGCATGCTTAGAAAACTAGCTTACCATGAACATTGAGTTGCTATTCTTCTTGCCTTGGATTGTCAATCTTTATTGCATGATTCTTTTCTTGCTTGGGGACAAGCAAGGTTTAAGTTTGGTGTTGTGATGACATGTCACCATGTCATGTTTTTCTATGCTTTTTCCTTTGTTTTCAATAGGTTTTATGCACTTTCTTAAGCCATAAGCAAGCCAATTGGATAGATTTCCATGTTTCCTTTGATTCAATCAACCATGGATGAATTAATGCACTTTCATGAGAATTTGTGCTATAATTTTCATATATTATGAAAGAAACACAATCTTATGATTTGAGGTATAGCTTTGATGTGTTTGGTTGATTGATGATAGGTGAAAAGAGTTTGGAAGAAGGTTGAAGGAAGAAGGAATGGCTAGGAGCAAGAAAGAACAAAAAGTTTGAGCCAAAGTTTGCCTCAAACTTTAGCTCAAACTTTTGGGAGAAAAGCTTGAGCCAACGTTTGCCTCAAACTTTTTTGCAAAGGTTGGCATCACAAAACCAACACCCTAGAGGAGAAAAGCTTGCGCCAACGTTTGCCTCAAACTTTTTGGCAAACGTTGGCACCACACCAACACACCCAGGGGAGAAAAAGCTTGCGCCAACGTTTGCCTCAAGCTTTTTGGCAAACGTTGGCGCCACAAGGCATACAAGGGGTATACTTCCAACAAGAATAACTTGAGCTACAGAGCTCCAAATGAGGTGATTCAAAAAGCAATCGAAAGTAGGAATCAAGAGCTTTCCAGGCATATATGGCACTGCATGGTGGACACTAAAATTGAGGGAGAAAACTGCCCTGAAATGTGCATAAACGAATATGGTGGCAACCTGCAGTGAGGCCAACTGACCTCTGCACCTTCGACGGAGTATAACTCGAGCTGTAGAGCTCCAAATGAAGTGCTTCCAAAGGCATTGGAAAGTAGACATTCAGGGCTTTCCAACAATGTATAATAATATGGGGTGAACAATGCGTTTGAGCCTCCAGAACTGGCGTTTTCGATCACGTTTGAGGCAAACTTTACCTCAAACGCTGCACACCAAAGCCAGCGACCTTGTCCTCTTCAAAGGGGCATAACTTGAGTTGTAGATGTCCAATTGAGGTGATTCCAATTGGGTTAGAAAGCTGACATTCAGAGATTTCCATCCATATATAATAGTCTATAGTTGGCATGAAATTGGCAACGTTGACAAGAGGACAAAGTAGCACCGCACACAAGCATACAAGGGGATCCACGTTTGGCTAAAAGTTTGACCTCAAACTTTAGCTCAAACGTGGATATCAGCAAAAGGGGGTGGCTGATATAAAAAGCTTGAGCAAAAGTTTGCCTCAAACTTTGACTCAAGCTTTTGTGCTTTTTGTCCTGATTCACAATGGGTTTCTCTCCAACTCCAAGTGCAATCAACAGAGGCCATCTTCAACCCAAATCCAAAGGACGCAAGGCCCATTATCATCACTCAAAGGCACAAGAGATAGATAAAATAGGAATTTTATTTAATTGTAATTTATTTTTAATTTCATTTTCATTTTCATTTTTATTTTGTAAAGCCTATATAAGGCATCATTTTCATATTTGTTAGGGAGGCGAGCTCCACTAGGGAGTATTAGGATTAGAGAACTCTCTCTTTAATTTTCATCTTTGTTTTGAATCTTGGGTGGAGAATTGAAGGAATTCTGTTTCATTCTCCCTTTGAGATTTCTCTTTGTTTTGCCTTGCTGCATTATTTCAGTGAATTGCAATTTGAATCAAAGTTCTCCTACTGCTTTCATTTTCATTTCTTCTTCAATCTGCCTGCTCTTGAATCAAGGAAGGACTTGAGATCTAGACTTGTTTTCTAGTCTCTTGGATCCCCTGAGGTCTTCACTTGTCTTTCTAGATTTCACAATTGATTTGAGTTTCCTCGCTGATTTACTTTCTGCTACAATTCCCTTCTCTGCAATTTTTACTTCCTGTTGCATTGCTTCCAATTTACATTTCCTGCACATTTACATTTTCTGCAATTTAAATATCCAGTTGCTTGATCTATTGCTCTCTTTAATTTCCCTGCACCCACTCCCCTTTACATTTAATGAAATTTATTTTTCTTGCAATTTAAGATTCTTGCAATTTACATTTCTTGCTCTTTAAGTTACTTGCCAATTTACATTCTGCAACTTTAAATTCATTGTCATTTACTTTCTGTTGGCTACAATTTCACACAATTCACTTCAATGTTAGCTTGACTAAACTAATCACCCACTAAAGTTGCTTGATCCATCAATCCCTGTGGGATCGACCTCACTCCCGTGAGTTTTATTACTTGATGCGACCCGGTACACTTGCCGGTTAGTTTTGGGTGTTTTGGAAATTCATTTTTCCACAAAAATACACATCAGTACACGCCAAGCACGCGTGAACGTCGATGGAGATTTTGCCAATCTATGCGGATATGCCACTTTTCGCGTGCCATACCCAGCTTCCTGCACCCACGCGTGCGCGTGAGGTGCACATGCACGTCGTAGCTTATTTCCCAAAGTCCAATTCTTCATGTTCCTTCTTCTTGTGCATGCTTTCTTCCTCTCTTCTAAGCCTTTCTTGACCTACAAACTCTGAAATCACTCAACAAACATATCATGGCATCGAATGGTAAAAAAAGAGGATCAAAATATGACATTTTTAAGTCAAAAGAGGCATGTTTTCCATCATGGAGCAATATTAGGAAGAGAACACAAAATCATGTAATTTCTGTGAATAAGTGTGGAATATATTGACAAAACCCCCCAAATTCTACACAATATAAACCACAAAATTGGGGTTTATCAAGGAGCTCTGCTAAGTTTTATGGATTAATAAAGTACTACTTTTCTATCTCAATACGTGTTTGATTCTCTATTCTAAGATGTATACTCGTTCTTCATCTTTATGAATGTGCTGAACCGGCACAAGGTTATCTCATTCTACATGGGTTCAGAGTGAGTCTTTCATCGGACAATAATGAACCACTAGATTGAATATACTCTCTTAGACGGCTAATACACAACTTCTCGAGACACTAGTTCAGCCAAGGTACGGGGAGATTAGAGTCTTTGTGGTAAAGACTAGAACCAACGGCGCAACATTCTCTGATCCGGAGGATTTGACCTTGTCTGTGAAATTTTGAGTAGGATCACTAAGGAGAATGGACTGCAGGAGCTTCACCTTCAATCAGACTGGATCCGCACTAACCTTGGTGTTCAAATCTAGAGGAGCATTGGCGACCTCTCATGAAAGGCATTAATCACATACAGCCTACCATAGAAGAAATCATTCACAGTTGGAATAGATAGTAAGACTGGAGAAATCCATAAGAACAAAGCATCTCCAAGCCTTAACCATCTTCTTATCATTGCTTTCACCATCAATTGAGTAACGTTTTATTTATTTTCTTTTTATGCTCTCTAAACAATCAAACAACTTTCTATCCACCTGACCAAGATCTACAAGATAACCATAGCTTGCTTCAAATCACAATCCTTGTGGATCGACCCTGACTCACTCAGGTATTACTTGGACGACCCAGTGCACTTGCTGGTTCAGTTGTACGAAGTTTAATTCCGCGCACCATATGTTAAAATGCAGTAATCCAGCCCCTGAACCCACTGTTGCACTTATGATGATGGCGCGCACATCATCCTACGTACCTAAAGAGTTTCTAATGCCATCATTCAGCCTTGGCTTGACTGATTCTAGTCAAGAAGAAACACTGATTGATGTGAAGATTTATACCGGTTCAGAATTTAGCAAAATAATTTCGTTGTGAGTATAGTCCAAACCCATATTCGATCCTCAAATCAAAGTTTAATTTTGGTTGTCATAAATCCAACCCAATAAAAATAACCGAGAGTATTAGTCCTGGGTCATCTTCTCAAGGAATTACAGTGAGGTATGCATATTATTGGTTATGGTATCCAAGGGGTTGGATTGGTAAGAAGGGGCAAGAGATTAAATAGCAAGAAAATAAAGCAACAACTAAAGAAAACAAGTAATAAAGGGAGACATTCATAGAAAGGATTGAGATTATAAGCTTTCTGTCCTAGTCATACAATGATTAACAAGAATTTATCCTATTTAGTCAACTCCAACAATGGAAGAAGGTACAATATTATCTTCACACGAGAGAAAGTCAAACATGACTAGTTAATCTCAATCCAAAAGTCCTAATCAACTTACTAATTGAATTAGCAAGAGATTAGAGTCAATGGAAACAATATTAACTAACAACTCTAGATCACCAACATAAGTTGGGTATTAATGACTCAAGAGCACCTAATTTCTCTTTCCATGCCAAGAATGCTAAAAAATCTACTCTAACATCCAACCAAGCATTTTGTTAAACACTTGAAAGGCATAAAAGGAAGGCATCGTAAAAGTGCAAGAAATATAAAATTTAATAACTATCAATTGCAAGGAATTAACAATAACTACTCAATTAAGCAACAATAAACAAAGAAACATCAAATTGCATGATGAGCGGATAATTTATACACTTTTTGGCACTGTTTTTAGTATGTTCTTAGTATATTTTAGTTGGTTTTTATTATATTTTTGTTAGTCATTATTTAAAATTCACTTTTCTAGACTTTACTATGAGTTTGTATGTTTTTCTGTGATTTCATATATTTTCTGACTGGAATTGAGGGACCTGAGCAAAAATCAGATTCAGAGGCTGAAAAAGGACTGCAGATGCTGTTGGATTCTGACCTCCCTGCACGCGAAGTGGATTTTCGGGAGCTACAGAAGCCCAATTGGCACGCTCTCAATTGCGTTGGAAAGTATACATCCTGGGCTTTCCAGCAATATATAATAGTCCATACTTTGCCCGAGATTTGATGGCCCAAACAGGCGTTCCAAGTCAGCTCAAGAATTCTGGCGTTTAACTACAAAACTGGCACAAAAGCTGGAGTTAAACGCCCAAACTGGCACAAAAGCTGGCATTTAACTCCAAGAAAAGTCTCTACACATGAAAGCTTCAATGCTCAACCCAAGCACACACCAAGTGGGTCCCGGAAGTGGATTTTTACACTAAACACCCAAGCTTACTCATTTTCTGTAACCCTAGGTCACCAGTTTACTATAAAAACTACTTTTAGTGATTCATCTTGTACCTCATGACACTTTACACGTTTCATATTGTATTCTCTATGGCATGAGTCTCTAAACCCCATTGTTGGGGGTGAGGTGCTCTGCTGTTCTTCATGAATTAATGCAATTACTACTGTTTTCCATTTTATCACACTTGCTTCTATTCTAAGATATTCATTCGCACTTCAACCTGATGAATGAGATGATCCGTGACACTCATCATCATTCTCACCTATGAACGCGTGCCTGACAACCACCTCCGTTCTACCTTAGATTGAATGCATATCTCTTGGCCTCATGATTCAGATCAGAGTCTTCATGGTATAAGCTAGAATTATTGGCGACCATTCCTGAGATCCGAAACGTCTAAACCTTATCTGTGGTATTCTGAGTAGGATCTGGGAAGGGATGACTGTGACGAGCTTCAAACTCGTGAGTGTTGGGCGTAGTGACAGACGCAAAAGTCTCAATGGATCCTATTCCGACATGATCGAGAACCGACAGATGATTAGCCATGCGGTGACAGCGCATTTGGAACATTTTCACTGAGAGGATGGGAAGTAGCCATTGACAACGGTGATGGCCAACATAAAGCTTGCCATGGAAGGAGCCTTGCGTGCATGAAGAAGAAGATAGTAGGAAAGCAGAGATTCAGAAGACAAAGCATCTCCAAAGCCTCAACCTGTTCTTCATTACTACATAACAAGTATTTATTTCATGTTCTTTTACTTTTTACAATTAAATCTGAGAGTTATTGATATCCTGACTAAGAGTTACAAGATAACCATAGCTTATTTCAAGCCGACAATCTCCGTGGGATCGACCCTTAGTCACGTAAGGTATTACTTGGACGACCTAGTGCACTTGCTGGTTACTTGTGTGGAGTTGCAAAAGTGTGATTGTAATTTCGTGCACCAATTTTTGGCGCCGTTGCCGGGGATTGTTTGAGTTTGGACAACTGACGGCTTATCTTGTTGCTTAGATTAGGAATATTTTATTTTTGTTGGTTTAGAGTCTTTTATTTGAGTTTAGTTTCATATTTTAAGTTTGGTGTCAATTGCATGCTTTTATTTTCTTTTTATTTTTCAAAATTGCATGTCCTTAGTTCTTTCTTGATTTTTAAAAATTTCTAAGTTTAGTATCATTTTGTTGTTTTTCTCTTTCCGCATTAAAATTCAAAAATAAAAAAAATATCCTTTCCTTATTTTACTCATAAATTTTGAAATTTTGCATTAATTTAGTCAAAGATTTTCAAAATCGTATCTTTTTTTTAGTCAAGTCAAAATTCTAATTTCGAAAATTGATCTTTTCAAATCTTTTTCAAAAATCAAATCTTTTTTAATTTCTTCAATCATATCTTTTCAATCATATCTTTTTAAATTGCAATCATATCTTCTCAATCATATCTTTTTAAAATAATTCTCAATCATATCTTTTTGATTGCTAATTTTCAAAATCATTTTAATCAATTAATTAATTTATTTTTCAATTTGCTTTTATTGCATTTTCTTCTAATTTTCGAAAACCATATCCAAAATTTTTCAAATCTTTTTAATTAATTAGCCATTTTAGCATTCAAATTATTTATTTATCTTTTTACTTTTTCTTAATTTTTTGAAACTTTTATTTTATTTTTCATTTATTTTGTTTTATTTCATTCGGTTAATTTTAATTAAAATAAAATAAAAAATATATTTTATTTGCAATCCACATCATCTCCTTTTCTCCATCATGGACCTAAGTGGAAGTGAACAGTCCAGAAAGACTCTGGGGTCATATGCTAACCCCATTACAGCTTCATATGGGAGTTTTGTATACCTCTCATCAAAGCAAGCAGTTTTGAGCTAAATCCTCAGCTCATTATCATGGTGCAGCAAAATTGTCAGTATTCCGGTCTTTCACAGGAAGAACCTACTGAGTTTCTGGCACAGTTCTTACAAATTGCTGACACAGTACGTGATAAAGAAGTGGATCAGGATGTCTACAGATTATTACTGTTTCTATTTGCTGTAAAAGATCAAGCTAAGAGGTGGTTAAATAACCAACCCACAGCAAGCATAAAAACATGGAGACAGTTATCAGACAAATTCCTGAATCAATTTTACCCTCCAAAAAGGATGACACAGCTAAGGCTGGACATCCAAGGCTTTAAACAAGAAGATCATGAATCCCTTTATAATGCCTGGGAGAGGTACAGAGGGATGCTAAGGAAATGCCCCTCTGAAATATTTTCAGAGTAGGTACAGTTAGACATCTTTTACTATGGGCTTACAGAAAGAGCTCAAATGTCTCTAGACCACTCAGCTGGTGGATCTATACACATGAGAAAAACAATTGAAGAGGCTCAAGAACTCATAGATACAGTTGCTAGAAATCAACATCTGTACTCAAACAATGAGTCCTCCATAAAAGAAGAGACTATGGCAGTAACTACTGATCCTAATCCTCAAGAACAGATTGTTGAACTTAATCAGCAATTACTCCTTATGACAAAACAATTAGCAGAATTCAAAGAGATGCTCCAAGACACTAAAAATGCTAACAAGAATATAGAAGCACAATTGAATCAGACAAGACAGCAGCTATTTAAACAGATAACAGAAGAATGCCAAGCTGTCCAACTAAGGAGCGGGAAGACATTGAATAACTCAGCTCAAAGTAGCAAAAAGTCAAGAAAGGAACAAATGACAGAGAATGACCAAACCACTGCCCAAAATCCCTCTGAGAACATCAAGAGCCCAGAGAGGAATAACCCTGGCGTTCAAATGCCAAAAAAGGGGGAAAAGTTGGCGTTGAACGCCCATTCCTTGCCTTGTTCTGGCGTTCGGTGGGAAGCTGGCGTTATACGCCCATCCAGCACCCAATCCTGGCATTCAAACGCCAATGAGGAGTCAGACACCTGCAAGTGCTGATAGTAACCCCTCTAAGAAGGCTTCTCCAACCACTTTTATAGGGAATAAACCTGTAGTAACTAAGGTTGAAGAATATAAAGCTAAGATGCCTTATCCTCAGAAGCTCTGCCAAGTGGAACAGGATAAACAATTTGTCGGCTTTGCAGACTATCTCAGGACTCTTGAAATAAAGATCCCGTTTGCAGAGGCACTTGAGCAAATACCCTCTTATGCTAAGTTCATGAAAGAGATCTTAAGTCATAAGAAGGATTGGAGAGAAACTGAAAGAGTATTTCTCACTGAAGAATGCAGTGCAGTCATTCTAAAAAGCTTACCAGAAAAGTTTCAAGATCCAGGAAGCTTTATGATACCATGCACATTAGAGGGTGCTTGTACCAAGACAGCTCTATGTGACCTTGGAGCAAGTATCAACCTAATACCTGCATCCACTATCAGAAAGCTTGGGTTGACTGAAGAAGTCAAACCAACCCGGATATGTCTTCAACTTGCTGATGGCTCCATTAAATATCCATCAGGCATCATTGAGGATATGATTGTCAAGGTTGGGCCATTTGCCTTTCCCACTGATTTTTTAGTGCTGGAAATGGAGGAGCACAAGAGTGCAACTCTCATTCTAGAAAGACCTTTCCTAACAACTGGATGAACTCTTATTGATGTACAAAAAGGGGAAGTGACCCTGAGAGTCAATGAGGATGAGTTCAAGTTAAATGCTGTCAAAGCTATGCAGCATCCAAACACATCAAATGACTGCATGAGCACTGATATTATTGAATCTTTGGTGGAAGAGATCAATATGACTGAGAGTCTTGAATCAGAGCTAGAGGACATCTTTAAAGATGTTCAGCCTGATTTGGAGGAACCAGAGGAAATAAAAGAACCTCTAAAAATCCCTCAGGAAGAGGAGAAAACTCCTAAACCAGAGCTCAAACCACTACCACCATCCCTGAAATATGCATTTTTGGGAGAGGGTGACGCTTTTCCAGTGATCATAAGCTCTGCTTTAAATCCACAGGAAGAGAAAGCACTAATTCAAGTGCTAAGGACTCACACGATAGCTCTTGGGTGGTCTATAAGTGATCTTAAGGGCATTAGCCCAGCAAGATGCATGCACAAGATCCTATTGGAGGATGATGCCAAGCCAGTGGTTCAACCACAGAGGCGGCTAAATCCAGCCATGAAGGAAGTAGTGCAGAAAGAAGTTATTAAGTTACTAGAGGCTGGGATTATTTATCCTATTTTTGATAGCCCCTAGGTGAGCCCTGTCCAAGTTGTCCCCAAGAAGGGAGGCATGACAGTGATTCATAATGAAAAGAATGAACTGGTTCCCACAAGAACAGTTACATGGTGGCGTATGTGTATTGACTACAGAAGGCTCAATACAGCCACCAAAAAGGATCATTTTCCTTTACCATTCATAGACCAGATGCTAGAGAGACTAGCAGGCCATGAATACTACAACTTTTTGGATGGCTATTCAGGCTACAACCAAATTGCAGTGGATCCTCAAGACCAAGAGAAAACAGCATTCACATGCCCATCTGGAGTATTTGCTTACAGAAGAATGCCTTTTGGTCTATGCAATGCACCTCCAACCTTTCAGAGGTGCATGCTCTCTATCTTCTCTGATATGGTAGAGAAGTTCCTGGAAGTCTTCATGGATGACTTCTCAGTATTTGGAGACTCATTCAGCTCCTGTCTTGATTATCTAGCACTTGTCTTGAAAAGGTGCCAAGAGACTAACCTGGTCTTAAATTGGGAAAAATGTCACTTTATGGTGACTGAAGGAATTTTCCTTGGGCACAAAATTTCAAGCAAGGGGATAGAGGTGGATCAAGCCAAGGTAGAGGTAATTCAAAAATTACCACCACCTGCCAATGTTAAGGCAATCAGAAGCTTTCTGGGGCATACAGGATTCTATAGGAGGTTCATAAAGGATTTTTCAAAAATTGCAAAACCTCTAAGCAACCTGCTAGCTGCTGACATGCCATTTGTGTTTGACACAGAGTGTCTGCAGGCGTTTGAGACCCTGAAAGCCAAGCTGGTCACAGCACCAGTCTTCTCTGTACCTGACTTGACATTATCGTTCGAATTAATGTGTGATGCCAGTGACCATGCCATTAGTGCAGTATTGGGACAAAAACACAACAAGCTTTTGCACGTCATTTACTATGCCAATCGTGTTCTAAATGACGCACAAAGAATTACACAACCACAGAAAAGGAGTTACTTGCAATGGTTTATGCCATTGACAAATTTAGATCCTATTTAGTAGGATCAAAAGTGATAGTGTACACTGACCAAGCTGCTCTTAAATATCTACTCACAAAGCAGGATTCAAAACCTAGGCTCATAAGATGGGTGTTGCTTCTGCAAGAGTTTGATATAGAAATAAGAGACAGAAAAGGGACAAAGAACCAGGTAGCTGATCACCTGTCCCAGATAGAACCAGTAGCTGGGGTGTCCCTCCCTTCTACTGAGATCTCTGAAACCTTTCCGGATGAGCAACTCTTTGCCATTCAGGAAGCACCATGGTTTGCAGACATTACAAATTATAAAGCTGTGAGGTTCATACCCCAGGAGTACAGCAGGATGCAAAAGAAAAAACTAATTTCTGATGTAAAGTACTACTTATGGGATGAACCATATCTCTTTAAGAGATGCGCAAACAGATTGATCCGCATATGCATCCCTAGAGAGGAGGCACAGAAGATCCTGTTGCATTGCCATGGATCATAGTATGGAGGACATTTCGAAAGTGAGAGAACAGCCACTAAAGTCCTCCAATGTGGTTTCTATTGGCCTACTCTCTATAGAGATGCCCGAGAGTTTGTGCGTAACTGTGACAGTTGCCAAAGAGCTGGTAACTTGCCTCATGGTTATGCCATGCCTCAATAAGGGATCTTAGAGATTGAGTTATTTAATGTATGGGGTATTGACTTCATGGGTCCTTTCCCACCATCATACTCAAACACTTACATTCTGGTGGCAGTAGACTACGTATCTAAATGGGTGGAGGCAATTGCCACACCCACTAATGATACCAAGACTATGCTAAAGTTCCTCCAGAAACATATTTTCAACAGATTTGGTGTTCCCAGAGTACTAATCAGTGATTGGGGCACCCATTTCTATAATAAACAGCTTTACTCTGCTATGGTTTGATATGGAATTAGCCACAAAGTAGCAACTCTGTATCATCCACAGACAAATGGGTAGGCTGAAGTCTCTAATAGAGAACTAAAGAAAATCCTAGAACGGACTGTAATTGCCCATAGAAAGGATTGGGCAAAGAGCTTGGATGATGCTATGTGGGGATACGGAACAGCATTCAAGACTCCTATAGGAACCTCTCCATACCAGCTTGTGTATGGCAAGGACTGTCATCTGCCCGTGGAACTGGAACATAAAGCCTACTGGGCAACCAGGTTCCTAAACATGGATGCTAAGTTAGCTGGTGAGAAAAGATTGCTCCAGCTAAATGAGCTAGAGGAGTTCAGACTCAATGCTTTTGAAAATGCAAAAATTTATAAGGAAAAAGCAAAAAAGTGGCATGACAAGAAATTGTCATCCAGAGTCTTTGAGCCAGGATAAAAAGTTCTGTAATTCAACTCTAGGCTCAGATTATTCCCCGGGAAATTAAAATCCCGGTGGAGGGGACCATATGTGATCACAGAAGTGTCACCATATGGTTATGTTGAGCCTCAAGATATTGATTCTGACAAAAAGTTCATTGTTAATGGATAGAGAATCAAACATTATCTTGAAAGCAATTTTGAGCAAGAATGCTCAAAACTGAGGCTTGAATGAAGCTCAGTAAAGATCCAGCTAAAGACAATAAAGAAGCGCTTGCTGGGAGGCAACCCAGCCATTAGCAAGTTATTTATTTTAATTAATACTTGTAGAAGTTTGATATACATTTTTCTTCAAAGGAGGAATTCACAGAGTTACAGAAGGATTCAGTACAAAAAGCAGAGAAAAGGAGCTTGCTGACAAGAAAACGCCAGTAAAGGTGCCATTTTGGGCGTTAAACGCTAGAATGGGTACCATTTTGGGCGTTTATCGCCAGAATTGCAGCATCCTGGGCGTTCAGCAAAACGCCCAGTGATAAAGGGGTTTCTGGCATTTAACGCCAGCCAGGGTACCTAGCTGGGAATTAAACGCCCATAATGGCCAACAATTAGGCGTTAAACGCCAGAATGGATACCATTCTGGGCGTTTAACGCCAGAAAGGCAGGGGGAGGAGATTTTGTTTCCAACTTCAAAATTTTTTCAAATTTTCATGTTTTGATTCATACTTTTCTGCATAAACATGTTTTAAACTTTCATCATTCACCCTCAATTTTCAAAAATTCAAATATTTTCTAAATCTCTTTTCAATTTCCTTTCAAATCCTTCCCAAATTTTCTTCAAAAACTCAATTATCTTCTTAATTTCTTTCCAAATCTTTTTCAACTCATCATATCATCTCTTAATTCTTAGATGCATAACCAAATTTTCAGATTTAACATCTTTATATCTTTTTCAATTACAAATCTCATCTTTTTCATATCATGATTTTATTTTCTTTCATCAATCATATCTATATGTCATATCTCTTTCAAATTTTTTGAAATCCCTCCCCTCCTCCTATAAATATACATTCGGCCATCCCCTCCTCTCCACCATTCGAATTTGCCTCTTCTTCTCTCTCTCCCCTTTCCTTTCTTTTGCTTGAGGGCAAGTAAACCTCTAAGTTTGGTGTGTTTTTCCGTGATCACTGAGCTAAGACTCATCAAGATCATGGCACATAAGGGAAAATAAACCAATTCAAGAGGCAAAAAAGAGAATACTCCAAAGAGTCTTTGGAATCAAGAGAGGTTCTTAACCAAAGAACATGCAGACCATTACCACAAAATAATGGGTCTGAGGTCAGTAATCCCGGAAGTTAAATTCAATTTGAAAGAAGATGAATATCCAGAGATCCAAGAGTAAATTCGAAACAGAGGATGGAAAATTCTAGCCAATTTTGAGATAAAGGTTGGAAGAAACATGGTTCAGGAATTCTATTCAAATCTGTGGCTAACAGATAAGCAGAGAATAACTGGAACCGCCTTTCACACCTACCGAACTATGGTCAGAGAGAGGCTTATTTACTTCTATCTGGACAAAATAAGAGAGGTCTTCAAACTGCCTCAACTACAAGATGATCCAAAATCCTTTAATAGGAGAATGGTGAGAGTAGATAAGGGGTTGGATCAAGTTCTAGAGGACATATGCCTCCCTGGAACTAAGTGGATAACCAATTCAAAAGGTGTCCCAAACCAACTCAAGAGGGGAGATCTCAAACCAGTTGCAAGAGGCTGGTTGGACTTCATTGGGCATTCTATATTGCCCACTAGCAACCGCTCTGAGGTCACTGTCAAAAGAGCAGTGATGATTCATTGTATTATGCTTGGAAAAGAAGTGGAGATTTATCATCTGATTTCTTATGAGATTTACACAATTACAAACAAGAACTCCACTAATGCCAAATTGGCCTACCCAAGCTTAATTTCTCTGCTATGTAAAGATATTGGGGTGAGGATGGGAGTAAATGAATTCATCCTAATTGAACACCTAATCACCAAGAAGTCAATGGAAGGACAAGTGCAAGACAACTCCATAAAAAGGAGGGCGCAGGAGTTCCTCCCAGAAATTCCTAAAATTGACTACTGGACCCTCCTAGAAGCATCTGTTACCAAGCTGCAAGAAGCTATGGAACAACTTAAGGAAGAACAGCAGAATCAAAACTGCATGCTCTGCAAACTGCTGAAGGAACAGGAGAAGCAGGGGCGTGAGCTACAGGAGCTGAAGCGCCAGAAGCTCTCCCTTGAAGGACCAAGCACCCCACAGATTGAGGGAGCATCCACTTCTCAAAATCAAGGTTGTTGAGTCCTAACTCTGTGATAACCTTTATTATTAAGAGTCTATTTTAAGAGTCATTCATTTTTCTGCTTTTTAATTTTCTGTCTTCTATTATTATGGGTCTGCTCTTATATTTATTTTTGAGTCTTATTTTTAGTCCATAATCAATAAAATTTAAAGTTTATGTCTTAAAGCTATGAATGTCCCATGAATCCATCACCTTTCTTAAATGAAAAAAAAATATTCTTAATTGAAAAAGAAAAAGAAGTACATGAATTTCGAATTTTAAAACAGTTTAATTATTTTGATGTGGTGGCAATACTCTTGTTTTCTGAAGGAATGCTTGAACAGTGAATATTTTTGAAGTTGTTGTTTATGAATGTTAAAATTGTTGGCTCTTGAAAGAATGATGAAAAAGGAGAAATGTTATTTGATAATCTAAAAAATCATAAAATTGATTCTTGAAGCAAGAAAAAGCAGTGAATAGAAAGCTTGCAGAAAAAAAATGCGTAAAAAAAGAAAGAAAAAGAAAAAAAAAAGAGCAAGCAGAAAAAGCCAATAGCGCTTTAAACCAAAAGGCAAGGGTAATAAAAAGGATCCAAGGCTTTGAGCATCAGTGGATAGGAGGGCCCTCAGGAATAAAATCCTGGCCTAAGCGGCTAAACCAAGCTGTCCCTAACCATGTGCTTGTGGCGTCAAGGTGTCAAGTGAAAACTTGAGACTAAGCGGTTAAAGTCGTGGTCCAAAGCAAAAAGAGTGTGCTTAAGAGCTCTGGACACCTCTAATTGGGGACTCTAGCAAAGCTGTGTCACAATCTGAAAAGGTTCACCCAGTTATGTGTCTGTGGCATTTATGTATCCGGTGGTAATACTGGAAAACAAAATGCTTAGGGTCACGGCCAAGACTCATAAAGTAAATGTGTTCAAGAATCAACATACTGTACTAGGAGAATCAATAACACTATCTGAATTTTGAGTTCTTATAGATGCCAATCGTTCTGAACTTCAAAGGAAAAAGTGAGATGCCAAAACTGTTCAGAAGCAAAAAGCTAATAGCCCCGCTCATCTGATTAAGACTGATCTTCATAGATATTTTTGGAGTTCATTGTATATTCTCTTCTTTTTATCCTATTTGATTTTTAGTTGCTTGGGGACAAGCAACAATTTAACTTTGGTGTTGTGATGAGGGGATAATTTATACGTTTTTTGGCACTGTTTTTAGTATGTTCTTAGTATATTTTAGTTGGTTTTTATTATATTTTTATTAGTTTTTATTTAAAATTCACTTTTCTGGACTTTAGTATGAGTTTGTGTGTTTTTTTGTTATTTCAGGTATTTTCTGGCTGAAATTGAGGGACCTAAGCAAAAATCTGATTCAGAGGCTGAAAAAGGACCGCAGATGATGTTGGATTCTGACCTCCCTACACTCGAAGTGGATTTTCTGGAGCTACAGAATCCCAATTGGTGCGCTCTCAATTGCATTGGAAAGTAGACATCCTGGGCTTTCCAGCAATATATAATAATCCATACTTTGCCCGCGATTTGATGGCCCAAACAGGCGTTCCAAGTCAGCTCAAGAATTCTGGCATTTAACTCCAAAACTGGCACAAAAGCTGGAGTTAAACGCCCAAACTGGCACAAAAGCTGGCATTAAACTCCAACAAAAGTCTCTACCCATGAAAGCTTCAATGCTGATCCCAAGCACACACCAAGTGGGCCTCAGAAGTGGATTTTTACACTAAACACCCTAGCTTACTCATAAAAACTACTTTTAGTGATTCATCTTGTACCTCATGAAACTTTACACGTTTCATATTGTATTCTCTATGGCATTAGTCTCTAAACCCCATTGTTAGGGGTGAGGAGCTCTGCTATTCTTCATGAATTAATGCAATTACTACTGTTTTCCATTCTATCACGCTTGCTTCTATTCTAAGATATTCATTCGCACTTCAACCTGATGAATGAGATGATCCGTGACACTTATCATCATTCTCACCTATGAACGCGTGCCTGACAACCACCTCCATTCTACCTTAGATTGAATGTATATCTCTTAGCCTCATGATTCAGATCAGAGTCTTTGTGGTATAAGCTAGAATTATTGGCGGCCATTCCTGAGATCCAGAACGTCTAAACCTTGTCTGTGGTATTCTGAGTAGGATCTGGAAAGGGATGACTGTGACGAGCTTCAAACTCGTGAGTGTTGGGCATAGTGACAGACGCAAAAGGATCAATTGATCCTATTCCGACATGATCGAGAACCGACAGATAATTAGCCGTGCGGTGATAGCACATTTGGAACATTTTCACTGAGAGGACGGGAAGTAGCCATTGACAACGGTGATGCCCAACATAAAGCTTGCCATGGAAGGAGCCTTGCGTGCATGAAGAAAAAGATAATAGGAAAATAGAGATTCAGAAGACAAAGCATCTCCAAAGCCTCAACCTGTTCTTCATTACTGCATAACAAGTATCTATTTCATGTTCTTTTACTTTTTATAATTAAATATGAGAATTATTGATACTGACTAAGAGTTACAAGATAACCATAGCTTGCTTCAAGCCAACAATCTCTGTGGAATCAACCCTTACTCACGTAAGGTATTACTTGGACGACCCAGTGCACTTGCTGGTTAGTTGTGCGGAGTTGCAAAAGTGTGATTGTAATTTCGTGCACATTGCACTAAAGGAAACCCAAATCTAACAAAGAGTTCATAAACGTAAAAGAGGCATAAAAGAGAAATTAACAAGAAGAAACTAGAGAATTAAACTACTAGAGCATGAAATTATAAAAGAAACAAGATGAAAACAAGAAATTAAACCTAGATCTAAGAGGAAAATAAACCTAAGAACCTTAATTCTAGAGAGAAGAGGGAGCTACTCTCTCTAGAAAACTAGCCTACACGATCCTAAGCTAATCTAACTGCTCCCGTGTTGACCCATCTTGAATTCTACATGAAATAGTCTCAGAAATGAGTTAGATTTGGGCCTGGGCAGCTCAGAAATCACCCCCAGCGAATTCACTTTAATGAGGTCACGTGCTGGCTGTGACGCGTACGCGTGGATCATGCGTACACATCATCTGACGTGCAGCGTGACACGCGTACGCGTCGCCTAGATGACCTCCTCTTCACGCGTGCGCGTCGGTCAATCATGCGCGTCGCTCTAAATGCTCCAAATCCTTGTTTTTCTATGAATTCTCCACTTTGCATGCTTTTCTCTTCACTTTTTCCATCCAATACTTGCCTTATGAATCTGAAATCACTCAACAAACATATCAAGGCATCGAATGGAATTAAGGTGAATTAAATTTAGCTATTTTAAGGCCTAAAAAGCATGTTTTCACTATTAAGCACAAATTTAGGGAGAATTACAAAACCATGCTATTTCATTGAATAAATGTGAAAAAAGTTGATAAAATTCGCCAGATTAAGCACAAGATAAACCACAAAATTAGGGTTTATCAAACCTACCCACACTTAAACTAAGCATTTCCTCATGCTAAACTCAAGAAAGAGACAAAGGGTATTAACATTTATTCAATACAAACTATCTATATGCAAGCTATCTACATGCAATCTATCTACATGAATGCATCTACTTAGTGAAAATATATCAAGTTCCAAAACAAAAAAAAACATATATAAACATGAGGGCTAAAGGTATTAACAACCAAATCAAATCCACAAACTGAATTGAGTTATTAAAAAGATTTTACAAACTTTCAAGACAAGAGATGATCATGGGTGAAAACATGTAATTGAGCAATCGAACCCTCACCGGATGTATATCTGCTCTATTCGCTCAAGTGTATAGGGTTGATTCACTCAATTCTCCCCTAATCATGCTTTCCAAAATTTGTTTTTCATCTAACAATCAACAATTATTTCACGCATGCATACAAATATCATGAGAACTTATCCAAAGGTTGTAATGGGGCTAAGGTGAAGGTGAGATTTTATTTGGTCAAGTGGACTAGAAATTTGAATCTTTAATTAACTTAAACTTCCCACCTAACCTATATAACAACATATAAAATTCAAAACAAACCTAACTACCCATAATTCTCCTTTTTTCACACACTCATGCATTCTCTTTTGATCACTGATAAACCCTGATTTTGTGTTTTATCTTGTGCTTATTTTAGGGGATTTTACCACCTTTTCCCACATTTATTCAATGAAATGGCATGGTTTTGTAATTCTCCCTTAAATTGTGCTTAAGTGTAAAAACATGCTTTTTAGGCCCTTAAATTGGTGATTTTGATTTACTTTAATTCCATTCGATGCCTTGATGTGTTTGTTAAGTGATTTCAGGTTCATAAGGCAAGAATTGGATGGAAAAAAATAGGAGAAAAGCATACAAAGTGGAGAATGCATGAAGAAACAAATATTGGGAATGCATCAAAGGATGCGCACGCATACAAGGCGCGCACGCACAGAAGTGGTTTCGCATAGAGACGCGCACGCGTACATGATGCATCTACACGGATGAAGAAACAGCTAAATCGACGCGCACGCGCACATGACGCGTACGCGCCGATATTCTCACGTGACCCACTTAAAGGCAAAACACTGGGGGCGATTTCTGAGTTGTCCAGGCCCAAATCCAACTTGTTTCTGAGTGTATTTCATGCAGAATTGAAGTCCAAGCAAAGAGGGAGCAATTAGTTTAGCCAAGATGAACCTTTAGTTAGTTTTCTAGAGAGAGAAGCTCCCTCTTCTTTCTAGAATTAGGTTAAGATTAGGTTAAATTGTTAATAGATCCATTTTCAATTCCTTGATCTTATCTTGTTTCCTTTATAATTTCTCATTTTTACATCTTGATTTTCTTAGTTGTAAAGTTAATTTCTCATTTTGCTCTCTTTTGTGATGATGAACTCATGTTGGATTTGGTTTACGTTTAATGCAATTTGATGTTGATGTTTCCTTATTGATGAATTGAATTGTGATTTTACTTTCCTTGCAATTAGTAGTTAGTAGATTTTATTATTCTTGTAATTTATGATGTTTACTTCTATTGCACTCTATGTGTTTGATGAAATGTTCTCTTTAGTTTTTGAGTAGTTTTGTTGACTCTTGGTCTAAGCTAAGGGAATTGGGTAAACTTGAGTCATTGGGTATAAAGGATTTTGTGATTTGAGAACCCTTGGTGATCAATTTGATACGCATTGACACTAACCCACTACTAAATTAATTAGTAGGTAGGTTGGGACTTAAGGGTTGATGTGATCAAACCTATTTGACGTACTTCGAGCTTAGGAGTAGATATTACGTACTTAAAGCTTTTGGAAAGTAGTAATTATCAATATTTGGTTTGTTAACGAGGATGGTGATCTCAGTTACCTAAGTCTTAACCAAGAGTTCTTTACCTTGCTTTCTTTAATTACTTGATTAATTCACTTTTCTTGCCCTCTTATGAACCAAACCCCCCCCTTTTTACCCTTTTATAACCAATAATTGACCACTTCATTGCATCCTAGGGAGATGACCTGGAGTTTAAATACTTCGGTTAATTCTTATTTGGGGTTTGTACATGTGACAAAAAAAACAAACCACATATTTAATTTGAAGCGAGAGTTGTTTGTTGGTTTGGAGCTATGCTTACAATGAAGTAATTCCTTTCTTTAGGAAGAAAATCTAGACCATCGAGCAAATCTCTTCCATCAAATTAATGGCGCCGTTGCCGAGGACGCAATGGTGCTATATTATTGGCTATTGTAAATATTGTGAATAGCTTGATTTTTGGTTTGTTTGTTAGTTTTTGCTAGTTTAGGATTTTGTTTTATTTGTTTTTTATTAATACTTATTTTTATTGCCTCTTTCACTATGAATGCTCATCCTTTTGGCTACGAGTGTAGTTCAAACTATGTTGTAGGAAATGGAAGCTCCAATGAGGATGTGCATCAAGGATTTGGAAATCAAGGATGGGAGGAACCTCAAGCTTAAGAACAACCTTCATGGTAACAACCTCTTCCGAACTCTTATGGGTATAATCCTGATCCTAATGCGTATCAATCCAATGTGTGTGATGACCCTTATTGTGGTTTTCAACCACAATCATCATATGCATATGATCCCACTCCTCAATATAGCCATACACCATACTTACATGCCTCACCCCATCATTCAACTCCATATGACCATAACCCAGACCCACCATACCAACCACCATATGAACCACATCTAGAACCACCACCATCCCAATATCAATACTTCCAAGAACCACAAATTCCACACACACCACCTCAAGAATTCCACCAATATGAACCACCTTCTAATTACAACAATCTTCCCTCAACCAATGAACCCTCTCTTCCACCACCACCTCCTGATGAAGCCTTCATGTTAGAATTGAGAGACCTTGAATCTCGTATCTTAAGGCGACAAGAGGAGTGGTACACGAAATTGTGATCTCTAAAACGGCACCAACAACTTGGTACGCACGAATGTAATCTCAACTCTTTGTCACAACTCCGCACAACTAACCAGCAAGTACACTGAGTCGTCCAAGTAATAAACCTTATGTGGGTAAGGTCGATCCCACGGAGATTGTCGGCTTGAAGCAAGCTATAGTCATCTTGTAAATCTCAATCAGGAAGATTCAAATGGTTATGGAGAATTAATAATTAGAATATGAATAAAATATAAAATAAGATAGAGATACTTATGTAATTCATTGCTGAGAATTTCAGATAAGCATATGAAGATGGTTTGTTCCTCCTGAACTTCTGCTTTCCTATTGTCTTCATCCAATCATTCATACCCCTTTCCATGGAAAGTTGTATGTTGGGTATCACTGTTGTCAATGGCTACCTCCCGTCCTCTCAGTGAAAATGGTCCAAATGTGCTGTCACCACATGGCTAATCAGCTGTTGGTTCTCAATCATGTTGGAATAGGATCCATTGATCCTTTTGTGTCTGTCACTATGCCCAACACTCGCGAGTTTGAAGCTCGTCACAGTCATCCCTTCCCAGATCCTACTCGGAATACCACAAACAAGGTTTAGACTTTCTGGATCTCAAGAATGGCCACCAATAACTTTAGCCTAAACCACGAAGGTTTTAATCTTAGATTAGAAACCCAAGAGATACACATTCAAGCTTGTTTGCATGTAGAACGGAAGTGGTTGTCAGACACGCGTTCATAGGTGAGAATGGTGATGAGTGTCACATAATCATCACATTCATCATGTTCTTGTGTGCAAATGAATATTTTAGAGAAGAAATAGGCTTGAGTTGAATAGAAAAACAATAGTACTTTGCATTAATTCATGAGGAACAGCAGGGCTCCACACCTTAATCTATGGGGTGTAGAAACTCCACCGTGGAAAATACATAAGTGAAAGAAGGTCTAGGCATGGCCAAATGGCCAGCCTCCCAAAGACGGTTCAATCATCAAAACATGATTAAAATATTGATTGAAAGATGAAAATACAATAGCAAAAGGTCCGATTTATAGAGAACTAGTAGCCTAGGGTTAACAGAAATGAGTAAATGTTGCAGAAATCCACTTCCGGGGCCCACTTGGTGTGTGCTTGGGCTGAGCATTGAAGCTTCCACGTGCATGGGCTTCTCTTGGAGTTAAACGCCAGCTTTTGTGCCAGTTTGGGCATTTAACTCCAGCTTTTATGCCAGTTCTGGTGTTTTGACGCCAGAATATTTATGCTGATTTGGAACGCCGGTTTGGTCCATCAAATCTCGAGTAAAGTATAAACTATTATATATTTCTGGAAAGCCCAGGATGTCTACTTTCCAACGCAATTCAGAGCGCGCCAATTGGGCTTTTGTAGCACTATAAAATTGACTTCGAGTGCAGGGAGGTCAGAATCCAACAGCATCTGCAATGCTTTTTCAGCCTCTGAATCAGTTTTTGCTCAGGTCCCTCAATTTCAGCCAGAAAATACCTGAAATCACAGAAAAACACACAAACTCATAGTAAAGTCCAGAAATGTAATTTTTATTTAAAAACTAATAAAAATATACTAAAAACTAATCAAATCATACTAAAAACTATGTAAAAACAATGCCAAAAAACGTATAAATTATCCGCTCATCACAACACCAAACTTAAATTGTTGCTTGTCCCCAAGCAACTAAAAACAAAGTAGGATAAAAAGAAGGGAATATACAATGAATTCTAAAAACATCTATGAAGATCAGTCTTAATTAGATGAGCGGGGCTATTAGCTTTTTGCTTTTGAACAGTTTTGGCATCTCACTTTATCCTTTGAAGTTCTGAATGATTGGTATCTATAGGATCTCAGAATTCAGATAGTGTTATTGATTCTCCTAGTTCAGTATGTTGATTCTTGAACACAGCCATGGCCCTAAGCACTCTATTTTCCAGTATTACCATCGGATACATACATGCCACAGACACATAACTGGGTGAACCTTTTCAGATTGTGACTCAGCTTTGCTAAAGTCCCCAATTAGAGGTGTCCAGGGTTCTTAAGCACACTCTATTTTTTCTTTGGACCTCGACTTTAACCGCTCAGTCTCAAGTTTTCACTTGACACCTTCACGCCACAAGCACATGGTTAGGGACAGCTTTGTTTAGCCGCTTAGGCCAGGATTTTATTCCTTTAGGCCCTCCTATCCACTGATGCTCAAAGCCTTGGATCCTTTTTATTACCCTTGCCTTTTGGTTTTAAGGGCTATTGGCTTTTTTGCTCTTGGCTTTTGGTTTAAAGAGCTTTTGGCTTTTTCTGCTTGCTTTTTCTTTTTTTTCGCATTTTTTTTTTGCAAGCTTTGTTCTTCACTACTTTTTCTTGCTTCAAGAATCATTTTTATGATTTTTCAGATTATCAAATAACATTTCTCCTTTTTCATCATTCTTTCAAGAGCCAACAATTTTAACATTCATAAACAACAAATTCAAAAGACATATGCACTGTTCAAGCATTCATTCAAAAAAAAAAAGTATTGCCACTACATCAAAATAATTAAACTATTTTAAAATTTGAAATTCATGTACTTCTTTTTCTTTTTCAGAAAACATTTTTCATTTAAGAAAGGTGATGGATTCATAGGACATTCATATCTTTAAGACATAGACACTTAGATACTAGTGATCATGTAATAAGACCCAAACATAAATAAACATAAAGCATAGTAAATAAAAAACAGAGAAATAAGAACAAGGAGATTAAGGAACGGGACCACCTTAGTGAGGGTGGTGTCTTCCTCTTCTTGAAGAACCAATGGTGCTCTTGAACTCCTTTATGTCTCTTCTTTGTCTTTGTTTCTCCTTCATCATAGCTCTTTGATCTGCAGTCAAATGCTCTACCACTGAACTATGGACCCTTGAGATAAACCTCTCCATCTCTCATGACTCGGGGGTGGAAGCAACTGCCTTCCTTTTCCTCTTTCTAGAGGTTTCTCCAGCCTTAGGTGCCATAAATGGTTATGGAAAAACAAAAATCAACGCTTATTTCCACACCAAACTTAAAAGGTTTGCTCGTCCTCGAGCAAAAGAAGATAGAAGGGAGTAGAAGGAGAAGTGGAGGAGAAGGAGGTGTGTGAATGGGTGGGTATGAGAGCGGAATGGTTTGAATTGGAATGGTGAGGTAGGTGGGGATCCTATGGGGTCCACAGATCATGTGGGGTCAAGGACTTAACATCCCTGCTCCAATTAGGCATGTAAAACGCCCTTGCTGTGCAATCCTGGCGTTTAACGACAGACTGCTGCTTGTTTCTGGCGTTAAACGCCCAAATGTAGCCTGTTTCTGGCGTTTAACGCCAGGCAAATGCTTGTTTCTGGCGTTAAACGCCAGCTTGGTGCTTGTTTCTGGCGTTTAAATGCCAGACTGCTCTCCTCCAGGGTGTGCTATTTTCAATGCTATTTTTTATTCTGTTTTTGATTTTTTAGTAGTTTTTGTGACTTCACATGATCATCAACCTAATAAATCACGAAATAACAAAAAGAAAATAAAATAGATATGATTAAATAACATTGGGTTGCTTCCCAACAAGTGCTTTTTTAATATCAATAGCTTGACAGTGAGCTCTCATGGAGCCTCACAGATAATCAGATCAAGGTTGGAACCTCCCAACACCAAATTTAGAGTTTGAATGTGGAGGTTTTGTTTGACTCTATATTGAGAGAAGCTTTTCATGCTTCCTCTCCATGGTTACAGAAGGAAAACCTTGTGTCTTATAGTTTGCAATGTCTGCAAACCACAGAGCTTCCTGAATGGCAAACAATTGCTCATCCGGAAAGATTTTAGAGAGCTCAGTAGGAGGGAGGGATGCTCCTGCTACTGGTTCTATCTGGGACAGGTGATCAGCTACTTGATTCTCTGTCCCCTTTTTGTCTCTTATTTCTATATCAAACTCTTGCAGAAGAAACACCCATCTTATGAGCCTGGGCTTTGAATCCAACTTTGTGAGTAGATATTTAAGAGCAGCATGGTCAGTGTACACAATCACTTTTGATCCTACTAAGTATGATCTAAACTTGTCAATGGCATAAACCACTGCAAGCAGCTCTTTTTCTGTGGATGTGTAATTTTTCTAGGCATCATTTAAAACATGGCTAGCATAATAAATGACATGCAGAAGCTTGTTATGCCTCTGTCCCAATACTGCACCAATGGCATGGTCACTGGCATCACACATTAGTTCCAAAGGTAATGTCCAATCTGGTGCAGAAATAACTGGTGCCGTGACCAGCTTAGCTTTCAGGGTTTCAAACGCCTGAAGACACTCTGTGTTAAACACAAATGGCGTGTCAGCAGCTAGTAGATTGCTCAAAGGTTTTGCAATTTTTGAAAAATCCTTTATAAACCTCCTATAGAATCCTGCATGCCCTAGAAAGCTTCTGATTGCCTTAACATTGGTGGGTGGTGGGAATATTTCAATTACATCTACCTTAGCTTGATCCACCTCTATTCCGTTGTTCGAAATTTTATGCCCAAGGACAATTCCTTCAGTCACCATAAAGTGACATTTTTCCCAATTTATAACCAGGTTAGTCTCTTGGCATCTTTTCAGAACAAGTGCTAGATGGTTAAGACAGGAGCTAAATGAGTCTCCAAATACTGAGAAGTCATCCATGAAGACTTCCAGAAATTTTTCTACCATATCAGAGAAGATAGAGAGCATGCACCTCTGAAAGGTTGCAGGTGCATTGCACAGACCAAAAGGCAATCTTCTGTATGCAAATACTCCAGATGGACATGTGAATGCTATTTTCTCTTGGTTCTGAGGATCTACTGCAATTTGGTTGTAACCTGAATAGCCATCCAAAAAGCAGTAGTATTCATGACCTGCTAGTCTCTCTAGCATCTGGTCTATGAATGGTAAAGGAAAATGATCCTTTCTGGTGGCTGTATTGAGTCTTCTGTAGTCAATACACATACGCCACCCTGTAACTGTTCTTGTAGGAACCAGTTCATTTTTTTCATTATGAACCACTGTCATACCTCCCTTCTTAGGGACAACATGGACAGGACTCACCCAGGGGCTATCAGAAATAGGATAAATAATCCCAGCCTCTAGTAACTTAGTGACCTCTTTCTGCACCACCTCCTTCATGGCAGGATTTAGCCGCCTCTGTGGTTGAACAACTGGCTTAGCATCATCCTCTAATAGGATCTTGTGCATGCATCTGGCTGGGCTAATGCCCTTAAGATCACTTATGGACCACCCAAGAACTGTCTTGTGTGTCCTTAGCACCTGAATTAGTGTTTTCTCTTCCTATGGATCTAAAGCAGAGCTTATGATTACAGGAAAAGTGTCACCTTCTCCCAGAAATACATATTTCAGGGATGGTGGTAGTGGTTTGAGCTCGGGTTTAGGAGGTTTCTCCTCTTCTTGAGGAGTTTTCAGAGGTTCTTTTATTTCCTCTGGTTCTTCCAGATCAGGCTGAAGATCTTTAAAAATGTCCTCTAGCTCTGATTTGAGACTCTCAGTCATATTGACCTCTTCCACTAGGGAGTCAATAATATCAACGCTCAGGCAGTCGTCTGATGTGTCTGGATGTTGCATAGCTTTGACAACATTCAACTTAAAACTCATCCTCATTGACTCTCAGGGTTATCTCCCCTTTTTGGACGTCAATGAGAGTTCGTCCAGTTTCTAGGAATGGTCTTCCTAGAATGAGAGTTGCACTCTTGTGCTCCTCCTTTTCCAGCACTACAAAGTCAGTAGGGAAGGCAAATGGCCCAACCTTGACAATCATGTCCTCAATTATGCCTGATGGATATTTAATGGAGCCATCAGCAAGTTGAAGACAGATCCGGGTTGGTTTGACCTCTTCAGTCAAGCCAAGCTTTCTGATAGTGGATGCAGGGATTAGGTTGATGCTTTCCCCAAGATCACATAAAGCTATCTTGGTGCAATTACCCTCTAATGTGCATGGTATCATAAAGCTCCCAGGATCTTTAAGCTTTTCTGGGAAGCTTTTCAGAATGACTGCACTGCATTCTTCAGTGAGGAGAACTCTTTCAGTTTCTCTCTAATCCTTCTTATGACTCAAGATATCTTTCATGAACTTGGCATAAGAGGGTATTTGCTCAAGTGCCTCTGCAAACAGAATCTTTATTTCAAGAGTCCTGAGATAGTCTGCAAAGCGGGCAAATTGCTTATCCTGCTCCTCTTGGCGGAGTTTTTGAGGATAAGGCATCTTGGCTTTGTATTCCTCAACCTTGGTTGCTGCAGGTTTATTTCCTACAGAAGTGGTTGGAGAAACCTTTTTAGAGGGGTTGTTATCAGCACTTGTGTGTGTCTGATCCCTCACTAGCGTTTGAATGCCAAGGTTGGAAGCTTGATTGGCGTTGGACGCCAACTTCCTACCTGTTTCTGGCGTTTGAACGCTAGAAATGAGCTTCCATTGGACGTTTGACGCCAGCTCCTTGCTTGTTCCTGGCGTTTGAACGCCAGAACTGCACGTGGGTTGGGTGTTTAACGCCAACCTTGCATCCTTTTCTGGCGTTTGAACGCCAGAGTTGTTCCTTTCTGGGCCCTTAATGTTCTCAGAGGGATTTTGGATAATATTTTTCTCATCCTCTGTCAGTTGTTCTTTTCTTAGCTTTCTGCTGCTCTTAAGTGAGGTATTTAATATTTTCCCACTTCTTAATTGAACTGCCTGGCACTCTTCTGTTATCTGCTTTGATAACTGCTGTTTTGTCTGATTCAATTGTACCTCCATATTTTTATTAGCATTTTTAGTGTCTTGTAGCATCTCCTTGAATTCTGCTAGCTGTTTTGTTAGAAAGCATAATTGTTGATTGAGTTCAGCAACTTGTTCTAGAGGACCAAGTTCAGTAGACACTGCTTTGGCTTCTTCTTTTATGGAGGACCCACTACTTATGTACAGATGCTGATTTCTAGCAACTATATCAATAAGCTCTTGAGCCTCTTAAATAGTTTTTCTCATGTGTATAGATCCACCAGCTGAGTGGTCTAGAGATATCTGAGCTCTTTCTGTAAGCCCATAGTAGAAGATGTCTAATTGCACCCACTCTGAAAACATTTCAGAGGGGCATTTCCTTAGCATCCCTCTGTACCTCTCCCAAGCATTATAAAGGGATTCATCATCCTCTTGTTTAAAGCCTTGGATGTCCAGCCTTAGCTGTGTCATCCTTTTTGGAGGGAAATATTGATTCAGGAATTTGTCTGATAACTGTTTCCATGTTCTTATGCTTGCTGTGGGTTGGTTATTTAACCACCTTTTAGCTTGATCTTTTACAGCAAATAAAAACAGTAACAGCCTGTATACATCCTGATCTACCTCCTTGTCACGCACTGTGTCAGCAATTTGCAAGAACTGCACCATGACAATGAGCTGAGGATTTAGCTCAAAATTGCTTGCTTTGATGGGAGATATACAGATGCTACTCCCATATACAGCAGTAATGGGATTAGTATATGACCCCAGAGTCCTTCTGGACTGTTCATTTCCACTTAGGTACATGATGGAGAAAGGGAGATGATGCGAATTACAAATAAATTTTTTTTAAAACCGAAAGTAAAATTAAATAAAATAAAATAAAATAAATGAAAAATTGACTATATTTTTGAAAATTAGAAGAAAAAGAAATAAAAGAAAATTGAAAACTAAATTAATTAATTAAAAAGATTTGAAAAAGATGTGGGTGAGGATTTTTGAAAAAAATGAAGAGAGAGAAATTGGTTAGAAAGTTTTGAAAAATATATGTCTTAAAATTAAAGATACTTGTAAGAAAATAAAATAAAATAAAATAAAAAAAGATAATGAAAAATATTTGATTTTAAGATTTGAGATTAGAAAAGATAAGATAAGCTAGGTAAGATAAGATAAGGAATTTAAATTAAAAAGTTTTGAAATTTAAATTTTAATTTTGAAAATTAAATTTTGAAATTTGAAATTTGAAATTTTGAATTTTGAATTTTTGAAAAAGTCAACAATATAAGATAAGGATTTGAAAAAGATTTAAATTTTGAAAAGATTTGATTTTTAAATTTGAAAATTAAATTTTGAATTTTAAATTTTGAAATTTGATATTTGAAATTTGAATTTTAAAATTTGAATTTTGAATTTTGGAAGTTGAAATTTGAAATTTGAAATAAGATAAGAAAAGTTTTTGAAAAAGATATGTTTTTTTTTTGAAAAAGATTTGAATTTTGAAAAAAAATTTATTTTTAAAATAAAAATCTGAATTTTTGAAGGTGATTTTCGAAAAATCAATTAAAATAAAGAAAAACTATATTTTTGAATTCAATGAGGAAAGAGAAAAACAATGAAAAGATACAGAACTTAAAATTTTTAGATCTAATGCTCCTTATTTTCGAAAATTTTGAGGAGAAACACCAAGGAACACCAAACATAAAAATTTTAAGATCAAAACACAAGATAGACTCAAGAACACCTTGAAGATTCACAAGAACACGAAGAACAGAAATTCAAAGACTCAAAGAACTCAAGAACATAAAAAAAAAACACCAAACTTAAAATTTTTAGAAAATCAAAGTAAAATTTTCGAAAACTAAAGAAAAATTAACAACAGAACACCAAACTTAAAGTTTGGCACAAGATTTAATCAAAGAAAAATTATTTTAAAAAAAAGTTTTAAAAAAAAGATAGCCAATTACCAAGAACATAAGCACAACGCTCTAGCTAATTGAGTTATAAATTTAAAGTGTTTTAATAAGGCATTTAATGTATAAAAAAATTTTTTTTTTGAAAATTGATATTTTGAAAAAGCACAAGAAAAACAAGAAAAATCACCAAACAAGAAAACTAAAGATCAAACAAGGGAAATAAACAAGAACAACTTGAAGATTAAGAAAGAACAATGAACATAAATTAAAAAATTTAAAAGAAACTAAAAACATGCAATTGACACCAAACTTAAAATATGAAACTAAACTCAAACAAGAAAACTCAATTATTAGTTTGTAAAAATTTTTGACAAATTTAAAAAGAGAAAATAAGAATTTAAAAAAAATTCAACCAAAAACAAAAATAGAAGACTCTAAACCAAAAAAGAAAAATTTTTCCTAATCTAAGCAACAAAATAAACCGTCAGTTATCCAAACTCAAACAATCCCCGGCAACGGCACCAAAAACTTGGTGCACGAAATTATGATTCACACTTTTCACAACTCCGCACAACTAACCAGCAAGTGCACTGGGTCGTCCAAGTAATACCTTACGTGAGTAAGGGTCGATCCCACGGAGATTGTTGGCTTGAAGCAATCTATGGTTACCTTGTAAATCTTAGTCAAGAGATTAATTATGATGATCCGTTTGAATTGCGAAAAATAAAAGAGCATGAAATAAATACTTGTTATGTAGTAATGGAGAATATGTTGGAGTTTTGGAGATGCTTTGTCTTCTGAATCTCTGCTTTCCCCCTGTCTTCTTCTTCACGCACGCAAGGTTCCTCCTATGGCAAGCTGTGTGCTGGTGGATCACCGTTGTCAATGGCTACCATCCGTCCTCTCAGTGAAAATGGTCCAGGTGCACTGTCACCACACGGCTAATCATCTGTCGGTTCTCGATCATGCTAGAATATGATCCATTGATCCTTTTGCGTCTGTCACTACGCCCAAAACTCGTGAGTTTGAATCTCGTCACAGTCATTCGATCCTTGAATCCTACTCGGAATACCACAGACAAGGTTTAGACTTTCCAGATTCTCAAGAATGCTGCCAATGGATTCTAGCTTATACCACGAAGATTCTGATTAATGAATCCAACAGATACTCATTCAATCGAAGGTAGAATGAAAGTGGTTGTCAGGCACGCGTTCATAGGTTGAGAATGGTGATGAGTGTCACAGATCATCACATCCATCATATTGAAGTGCGAATGAACATCTTAGATAGAAACAAGTGTGGTTGAATAGAAAACAGAAATAATTGCATTAATTCATTGGGACACAGCAGACCTCCTCACCCCCAACAATGGAGTTTAGAGACTCATGCCGTCAAAGAGTACAAATTTCATATCTAAAAATGTCATGAGGTACAAAATAAATCTCTAAAAGTTGTTTAAATACTAAACTAGTAACCTTGGTTTATAGAAAATGAGTAAACTAAGATAGATAGTGCAGAAATCCACTTCTGGGACCTACTTGGTATGTGCTAGGGCTGAGACTTGAGTTTACATGTCCCTAGGCTGTTTCCAGAGTTAAACGCCAGGTTGTAACCTGTTTCTGGCGTTTAACGCCAGAATGCAACATGGAACCGGCGTTGAACGCCAGTTTACGTCGTTTATCCTTGAGCAAAGTATGGACCATTATATATTACTAGAAAGCTCTAGATGTCTACTTTCCAACGCAATTAAGAGCGCGCCATTTGGACTTCTGTATCTCTAGAAAATTCATTTCGAGTGCAGGGAGGTCAGAATCCAACAGCATCTGTAGTCCCTTTTCAGCCTGAATCAGATTTTTGCTCAGCTCCCTCAATTTCAGCCAGGAAATACCTGAAATCACAGAAAAACACACAAACTCATAGTAAAGTCCAGAAATGTGATTTTTATTTAAAAACTAATAAAAATATACTAAAAAAATAATCAAATCATACTAAAAACTATGTAAAAACAATGCCAAAAAGCGAATAAATTATCCGCTTATCACTCTTCCCACCTTTGATTGTCCCATCCTTGATGCACATCCTCATTGAAGCTTCCATTTCCTACAACATAGTTAGAACCAAACTCATAGCCAAGGTGAGAATTCATAATGAAAAGACGAAATAAGAAACAAAAGCTAATAAGAAATAATGAAACAAAGTCCTAAAGATAGCAAAAGCTAATAAGTAATCTAAAAATCCAGCTATTCACAATATTCACATATATACAATAACCAATAACATAACACCATTGCAATTCCCCGGCAACGGTGCCATTTTGATGAATGAATTTTTGTGTGGTTTAGGATTTCACAAATAAAATCTCATTGCAAGTATAGTTTCTAAACCAACAATAATCCTTTCATACAAAAATTTGTTTGTCACAAGTAACAAACCCTATAAAAATAACCGAAGTATTCAAACCTCGGGTCGTTCTCCCTAGGAATTGCAATAAAGTGTTCTTGTTATTGGCTATGAAGTATGTTTTAAGGTTTTTGAGTTAAGAGACAAGAAATATAAAGTGGATGAGAATTGTCCATTGCTCCCACTTAGTTAACATCTAACTATGAAGAAAAGTCAAGTGGATGAATTAACTTGATTCCACAAGTCCTAGCCTAATCATGATGAAAGACTAGCTTTAGTAGCATTCAAGTCAATTAGCAACTTCTAATTATCAATCAACAAAAGAATTAGATAACTCAAGAGTCACTAATTACTCAACCAAAGCTAAGAATAACAAAATCTAACTCATAGCTAAAAGAGGCATTTCATCAAACACATAAAAGGCAATAAAGGTAAACAAGATAAATTGCAAGAATTAAAGAGAGATCTAACAACAATGGCAAGAGATCAATAATAGAAAACCAAAACAAATATGAGAAGACATGGAAATCATAAATTGCGTTGAAAGGTAAATGGAAATCTACATAAGAATTCATAAAGCAAAAGGAAAATTGAAGCAAGAGAATAAGTAGATCTAGATCTAAGAAATTAACCTAAACCTAATCCTAATTCTTGAGAGAAGAGAGAGCTTCTCTCTCTAGAAACTAACTTTTCCTCCAAAACTAAACTAAACTAAACTAGTGTTCAAAAGTTGTGATTCCCCTTCAGTCCTTGGGTTAAATAGCATCAGAGATGAGTTGGATTTGGGCCTGGAATGCCCAGAAATTGCCCCCAGTAGATTCACTTTAAGTGGGTCACGTGCGGGCATCGACGCGTACGCGTACAGCACGCGTACGCATCACTTGATAAATTGCTATCCACTCGTACGCGTCCAGTAGCCATGCGACCTCATCGTTTCACGCGTGCGCGTCTGTCACGTGTGCGCATGGAGTGAATTTCTCCCAATCCTTGATTTTCCATGATTTCTCCACTTTGCATGCTTTTCTGTTTATTCCTTTGATCCATTCCTAGCCTTTTCAACCTGAAATCACTAACACACACATCAAGGCATCTAATGGAATCAAAGGTGAATTAAAATTAACCAATTAAAGGCCTAAAAGCATGTTTTCATTCTTAAGCACAAATTAGGAGACAATCATGAAACCATGCTATTTCATTGAATAAATGTAGGTAAAAGGTCATAAAGTCCCCTAAATTAAGCACAAGATAAACCCTAAAAATGGGGTTTATCAGTTTCACAGATTCATGTGCATGCTCTCTAGTTTGCTTTATCCTCTTCTTAGTGATGGGCTTGTCCTCCTCAATGAAGAAGTCTCCATCTATGATAATTCCAGCTATATTGCATAAGTTACATATGAGGTGAGGGAAGTGGAGGCAAGTGCCATTAGGTTTCACCAATCTTTGTTGCTATACTTAGGAGCGGTAGAAGTCAAAAAGCAAGGCTTTTGCAACATAGAACTTAAGAGTTTTGCTCATCCTCGAGCAAATATGAACAATGGGGAAGAATAGAGTTGAAGACGGTGAGGTAGGTGGAGATTTTGTGGGACCTACTGGTCTTGAGAGGCTAGGGCATTTGAATTCCCTGTGATAAACCCTAATTTTGTGGTTTATATTATGTAGAATTTAGGGGATTTTGTCAATATTTTTCACACTTATTCACAAGAATTGCATGGTTTTGTATTCTCTTCCTAATATTGCTTCATGAGGGAAAACATGCTTCTTTTGCCTTAAAATTGCTATATTTTGATCCTCTTTTATTACCATTCGATGCCATGACGTGTTTGTTGAGTGATTTCAGAATTAATAGGGCAAGAATAGCCTAGAAGAGAGAAAGAAAGCATGCACAAGAGGAAAGAACATGAGGATTTGGATTTTGGGAATTTCAGCATGGGTGCGCACGCGCACCTTGCGCGCACGCGTGGATGTGGACAGCTGGAAGTGGCGCGCATAGATCGGCGCATCCGCGCGGATTAGAGAAATCCACACGGGCGCGCACGCGTACATGGCGCGCACGCGTGGATCGCAAAGTCAATCGGTGCGCGCACACCCATGGCGCGTACGCGCAACAAGCTGCACGTGACCTCATTAAAGGAAATCGTGCCTGGCGATTTCTGAGTCTCAAGAGGCCCAAATTCAAGCTGGTTCTGCATGGAAAAGACCCAAGGATGCTAGGGGGAAAGGGGGGATCATTCATTTACACTTAGACACAATTTTTAGCTAGTTTTTTGTTCTTGTTTTTTCTAGAGAGAAAAACCCTTGTTCCTCTCTAGATCTAGTTTTGATTTGATCTTACCTTGTTGAATTCTGAATTGGATCTTGTTAATTACTAGTTTTGATTGCTTAATTTGAATTCCTTAGTATAATTTTGTTTAGATCTTGTGTTAGTTTTATGTTTTCTTGTCAATTGTTATTTTATACCCATTTCATGAATGTTGTGAATCTTGAATTGTTAATGTTAGATTGATGATTTTCATGATTAATTGTGTTGTTTGAGTGATTGTATGTTGATAATTGTTAGTGGGTACTTGTTAATTTCAATTTAATTGCAATTTGAATATGTCTTTTAGTAATGCTTACCATGTATTTGATAAAATGTTTCCTTTGATTATGGAGTAGTTCTTTTTACTCTTCGGCTAGACTAAGGGAATTGGGTAAACTTGAGTCATTGGGTCTAATGGATTTGATGATTTGGGAGCCCTTAGTGGTCAATTTGATAACCATTAGCACTAGCCTACTACTAAGTCAATTAGTAGCTAGGTTGGACCTTATGGGTTCATTTTGACTAAACCATTTAATATACTTCAAGTATAGAATTAAACTTAATGGGTTTGGTTCCTCATAATTGTCAAGATATGGTTATTAGACAAGGATAGTGACCCCCAATTCCCATGTCTAGCCAAGAGTTGCTTTTATTATTCATATTTGAAAACCCAAAAATCCTAATTGCTTTGTCTTAGTTATAGTTATTTGTTTAGTTTTAGAATAGAATTATAGTGGATGTTATCTTATTAGTTTAGAATTGCCCACATCTTGCTTTAGTTATTTGAATTAGTTTCTTGCACTTCAAGATTACTTGCTTGTTAAGATTCCTAGTTTAATTTCTTGCTCATGACTTGCAACCCCGGAATTCTAACCAATGTTGATGCACATGTTTGCCCATTCCTTGTGAGACGACCCAAGGTTTGAATACTTCGGTTACTTTTATTGGGGTTGAACATGTGACAACCAATTCCTTCGAAATTTGATTCGCGGATTATTTGTCAATTGAGGGCTATACTTGCAACGCAAAAATCTTGTGAAATTCCTTACCGACGGTAACCTGTGCCATCAAATTTTTGGCGCCATTGCTGGGGAATGGTTGCAACATATGCCTTGATATTGGTTATGTGAATATGTGAATATTGTAGATACTTTACTTTCTTTCAATACTTAGCTATAGTTTAGATTTCTTATGTATGTGTGCTATGACTCCCAAGTTTGATGACTCGGTCTCAACCGAATTCTAGCTTAGCCGAGTTTGACCCTGAGATTGAAAGAACTTTGTTACACGCTCAGCAAGCTAGACGGCGGTTGGACTATACGGCTAGTACTTCGGCCTCTCTTGAGGAAAATACCGACTGAGAGTGACTTGGAGTCCGCTACTTCCTATTTTTCTGTTGGCACTACTAATACATCTTTGCATCCCACAGGTGAACCATACATGATGGAACCATGACGGATCACTTTGCATGAGCAAGGAGCTCCGGATATCATACTTCACCTTTGCAAGCAAGGTATCCTAACCTTGATCTAAACTTTGAGTTGAAGAGTAGCTTGATACATCTACTTCCTAAATATCATGGGTTGCCGGGTCAAGACCCCATCCGACATCTAAGAGATTTTCAAGTTGCTTGTTCTACGGCTCGAAGGCATGGAGCCGATGAGTTGGCTATTATGGTTTTTGCCTTTCCCTTCTCTCTTGAAGGGCAAGCAAAGACATGGTTTTATTCGCTACCGGATGAGATTGTGATCAATTGGAATTTCTTGAGAAGAGAGTTTCTAGATAAATTCTTCCCACGAGAGAAAACTGATTACGTCCGGAAGGAGATCTCGGGTATAATGCAAAGAGACCAAGAGAGTTTGTATGAGTATTGGACTCGGTTCAAGAGGCTATTAGAATCTTGTCCCCATCATGGATTGAACACTCACTTGCTCATTAGTTACTTCACCGGAGGTCTTTGTGTGGAAGATAGAAGATTGCTCACTGCTTCTCGTGGTGGTTCCCTTTCAAAAAACAAGACGGAGGGAGAAGCTTGGAAATTGATAAATGATGTTGCCGAGGCTACACAACATGTAAGGGTGAGAAGTAATCCTCTCAAGGGTGTGGTAGAACCATCCCCTTCTGAAGCAAGCTTAACCAAAGCGCTTAGGGACATGACCACTATTCTCACACAAATACAAAAAGATCAAAAGGAATACTACTCTATCCAAGCCATCCAAGCCCCACCCCCAGTTGCTCAACTTGAAGGCCCTCCTAGGATTTGTGGTTTGTGCTCTAGCACCACACACTACACCGATCAATGCTGTCAAATTCAAGAGGAGCATGCCCTTGTCATAGCTAATGTGAATTACAACAATCGTCCGCCTTCTCAAGGCCAAAACAACTACTCTCATGGTAGTAATCAAAATCAAAGGTGGCGGGATAATGTACAAGGGAACAATCAAAACCAAAGATGGAACAACTCTTCTTATCATCACAACAACAACCAATCTTCATCCCAATACCACCATAACAACACCAACCACCAAGCTAACCAAAATCACCCGAACTAAAACCAAAATAACTACACCAAATACCAAGTACCACACCATAGACAACAATCCAACCAAACCCCTTCATCTTCCACCAATCAAGTAGATAAGTTTAGAGCCGCTATGGAGAAACGGGACGAGAGCAACAAGGCTCAATTTAATGCCTTGGGCGCTCAATTGGCCAATCTCACCAACATGCTTTCAAAGATGACCATGCCCTCTTCCAACAACAACATCGACCAACCCTCAAGCTCTTCTAACCTTCCATCCTGATGAGCGGATAATTTATACACTTTTTGGCATTGTTTTTACGTAGTTTTTAGTATAATTTAGTTAGTTTTTACTATGTTTTTATTAGTTTTTAAATAAAAATCACATTTCTGGACTTTACTATGAGTTTGTGTGTTTTTCTGTGATTTCAGGTATTTTTTGGCTGAAATTGAGGGACTTGAGCAAAAATCTGATTCAGAGGCTGAAGAAGGACTGCAGATGTAATTGGATTCTGACCTCCCTGTACTAGAAGTGGATTTTCCGGAGCTACAGAAACCCGATTGGCGCACACTCAATTGAGTTGGAAAGTATACATCCAGGGCTTTCCAGCAATATATAATAGTCCATACTTTGTCCAAGTTTTGACGATGCAAACTAGCGTCTTCCTGCCCTATTCTGGAGTTAAACGCCAGAAACAGGTTGCAAATCAGAGTTAAACGCCAGAAACAGGCTACAACCTGGTGTTTAACTCCAAAAAGAGTCTCTACACATGAAAGCTCAATGCTCAGCCCAAGCACACACCAAGTGGGCTCGGAAGTGGATTTCTGCATCATTTACTTATTTTTGTAACCCTAGCTACTAGTTTAGTATAAAAACTATTTTTAGTGATTTATTTTACATCTTTGGATATTTAATCCTTAGACCTATATCTCTGGTTAGTCTTTGAATAATTTTATGTTCAGAGATCACGTTTAGGGGGCTGGCCATTCGGCCATACCTGGACCTTCATCACTTATGTATTTTCAATGGTAGAGTTTCTACACACCATAGATTAAGGTGTGGATCTCTGCTGTCCCTCATGAATTAATGAAAAGTACTATTGTTTTCTTATTCAATTCAAGCTTATTCCTATTCTAAGATATTCGCTTGCACTTCAACCATGATGAATATGATGATCCGTGACACTCATCACTATTCTCAACCTATGAATGCGTGCCTGATAACCACTTCTGTTCTACCGTAGATTGAGCATTTATCTCTTCGGCTCCTGGTTCATATCAGAGTCTTTGTGGGATAGCCTAGAATTATTGGTGGCCATTCTCGAGATCCGGAAAGTCTAAACCTTGTCTGTGGTATTCCGAGTAGGATCTGGGAAGGGATGACTGTGACGAGCTTCAAACTCGCGAGTGTTGGGCGTAGTGACAAACGTAAAAGGATCACTAGATCCTATTCCAACATGATCGGGAACCGACAGATGATTAGTCGTGCAGTGACAGCGCATTTGGACCATTTTCACTGAGAGAACGGGAAGTAGCTGATGACAAGTCATCTTAGCCTAGTTTCACTAGTTTTTTTTACTTATTTTCAATTGATTTATGCATTTTCTTGAGCCATAAGCAAGCCAATTGGGTAGATTTTCATGTTTCCTTTGATTTAATCAACCATGGATGAATTAATGCAATTTCATGAGATTTTATGCTATAATTGTCATATATTATGAAAGAAGAACAAACTCATGATTTTGAGCAAAGCTTTGATGTGTTTGGTTGATTGATGATAGGTGAAAAGAGTTTTGAAGAAGGTTGAAGAAAGAAGGAATGGCTAGGAGCAAGGGAGAACAAAAAGCTTGAGCCAAAGTTTGCCTCAAACTTTAGCTCAAACTTTTGGAAGAATTGAAAACACCCCAGAGGAAAAAAGCTTGAGCCAAAGTTTGCCTCAAACTTTAGCTCAAACTTTTGGGAGAAAAGCTTGAGCCAACGTTTGCCTCAAACTTTTTGGCAAACGTTGGCGCCACACTTGCACACCCTGGAGGAGAAAAGCTTGCGCCAACGTTTGCCTCAAGCTTTTTGGCAAACGTTGGCGCCACACACATATACAAGGGGACCAACGTTTGAGCAAAAGTTTGACCTCAAACTTTAGCCCAAACGTTGGTAGCAGCAAGTTAAGCCATCTGGTATAAAAAGTTTGAGTAAAAGTTTGCCTCAAACTTTTACTCAAACTTTTATGATTTATAACCCGGTTCACAATGGATCTTTCTCCAACTCCAAGAGCAATCAACCAAGGCCTTTATCAACCCAATTCCATCAAGACCAAAGGCCCAATTGAAGGCTTGAAGACCATTTGAAGAAAGTGTATAAATAGCTTAGGATTTAAGTTTTAAGGGAGCTTTCCTTTTAGTTTGGCTGAGTAGTTTTTGGAGAGCTTTTGGTTTTGAATTGTTTTAAGTTTCTAAGCTTCGGAGTAGGAGAATTGAATTCTCTTTCTCTTAGTTTTCTTGTTTTCAATTTCAATTACATTTGCCTTGGATCTTGGGTTGAAGAATTGAGGAAATTCTGTCTCAATCTCACCTTGAGATCTCTCTGTCTCACTTTATTGCAACTTTTGGAAATTGAATTTGGTTTTGCTTCTTCTACTGCTTGATCTTTAAATTTTCTTGCAATTGATTTCCGAATTGGATCTAGGAAGGCATTGAGATCTAGACTCGGTTATCTAGTCTCTTAGGTTCTGAGATCTGGAGTTTGCATTTTAAATTCTCTGTTTAAAGCTTTTCAAGTTCATTTACATTTCCGTTTCAGATCCGGTTCAACTCAAGTCACCCTTTACTTGTCTGATTAATGCAATTTACTTTTCCTTGTTTAAATTCTGCAAATCCACTTCCCAATTCCCTTTACAGTTCAAGCCATTTACATTTCTTGCACTTTAAGATTCTGCAATTTACATTTCTTGCGTTCTAAGTTTTTGCCATTTAATTTCTTGTTCTTTAAGATTCAGCACATTTACCTTCTCTGCTCTTTAATTTACTGCAATTGTCCCTCTCCCTTTTAAATTTCATGCAATTTAGCTTCTGTCGAATACAAACCACTCAAATCAACTCTTGATTCGCTTGACTAAATCAACCACTAAACTAAAATTGCTCAATCCTTCAATCCCTGTGGGATCGACCTCACTCCCATGAGTTTTATTACTTGATGCGACCCGGTGCACTTGCCGGTTAGTTTTGTGTGTTTGGAATTCGTTTTCCAAAAATACACATCAAGTTTTTGGCGCCGTTGCCGGGGATTGAAATAGATTGACAATGATTAAGTGAAGTGGAGATCTAGATCAAGCACTTTTTCTTTTCTGTTTCTTTAATTTTTGACTGACACACTAACTGTTTGAAGTTTTGCTTAAGCTAACTAAAACTTCATTCTAGCAATAGATTGAAGTGTTACTGGTGGTGTTTCTTTTGTTTTGTTTATATGTCAGGTACAGGGAGAACCACTCCTGTTTTATCTGAGAATGACCAGAGAACTCTTAGAAGGTTAAGAAGAGCTGAAAGAGGGAAAATATTGTTGGAGAGGAAGAATCTGAGGAAGAATATCACGAGATGGAAGGAGATCCATCTAATCCAGGAGGAGGGGTTAACAATAACCCACAACAGAGGAGAGTACTGGCCTCCTATACTTTTGCAAATGCTAGACATTGCGGAAGCAGCATTCTCACCCCCAATGTCAATGCAAATAACTTTGAACTGAAGCCACAACTCATCACATTGGTCCAAAACAACTGCTCGTTTGGGGGAGGACCATTGGAGGATCCAAATCAACATCTATCTACCTTCTTAAGGATTTGTGACACTGTCAAATCCAATGGCGTGAATCCTGAAACTTACAAGCTTCTGCTGTTCCCGTTCTCATTAAGGGACAAGGCCGCACAATGGCTTAAAACTTTTCCCCAAGGAAGCATCACTAGTTGGGATGACTTGGTGACTAAATTTCTAGCCAAATTCTATCCACCCCAAAGAGTCATCAGGCTGAAAACCGAGGTGCAGACATTCACACAATTAGATGCCGAATCCTTGTATGAAGCATGGGAGAGGTACAAAGCCTTAATCAGAAAGTGTCCTCCAGAGATGTTCAATGAATGGGACATGTTGCAAAATTTCTATGAAGGCCTGACATTGAAATCTCAAGAGGCATTAGATCATTCTGCTGGAGGTTCACTACAACTGATGAAAACTGCTGAGGAAGCCCAAAATCTTGTGGACATGGTGGCCAACAATCAATATTTCTTTGCTCATCAAAGAAACCGCCAACCATCACAAAGGAGAGGAGTAATGGAGCTATAAGGAGTGGACTCAATCTTGGCTCAAAACAAAATGATGCAGCAACAAATTCAACAACAGTTTGAACAAATGGCCAAAAGAATTGATAGCCTTCAAGTAGCAGCTGTGAACACAAGCCAACCATCAACTGTATGGGTGCAGAATGAAGAAAGCCAAGAAGAGCAACAACAGGAGCAAGTGCAGTACATGCATAACCAAAACTCTGGACAAAATGAAGTGTATGGTGACACATACAATCCATCCTGGAAGAACCACCCAAACCTCAGATGGGGAGATAATCACAACCAAAACCAACAACCATGGCAGAGGAACTCAACCCAAAACAATTCAAGAAACAACCAAAACCACAACCAGCAGCAAACTAACCAAAACCCTTACAGAAAATCTCAAAACAACTACCCCAACCCCAACCATTACCAATCCAATAACCAACCCACCAACCAAAATGCCTACCATCCACCATCCACATCTCACAACCCACCACAAGCATCACCTGAATCTCAAAGACTCACTAACTTGGAAACCTTGAAAGACAAAATGTGGAAGCACCAGAAAATGACAACCAAGAACCATGAAGCCTCCATGAAGAGCATAGAGAGGCAGATTAGGCAAATCTCCAAGCAGATTTCTATTGAGAAACCCTCAAGCTCACTGCCGAGTGACACAATCCCAAATCTTAAGGAAGAATGCAAGGCAATACAATTAAGGAGTGGAAGAACATTGATGAGCAACAATGACACTACAAAGAAGCAAGTAGAGAGCAGCAAAAGACCAATAGAAGATGAAAAGCAAACAAAGGCAGATGAAGCCAAGGATCAAGTTATGATGCCAAACAAAAGCACTGAGAAACTCAAAGAAAAGAACAACTAACCACACAATTCAAAAGAAGTGATTAAGGGACAGCAGCAAGTAGGAAAGAGCATCACACCTCCACTGCCATATCCCCAGAGATTCAGCAAAGAGACTAAGGACCAACATTTTCACAAGTTCCTTGAAACTTTCAAGAAGCTGGAGATCAACATTTCCTTGGTTGAAGCACTTGAGCAAATGCCTCTGTATGCCAAGTTTTTGAAGGAGCTTATCAACAAGAAAAGAAGTTGGGATGAGAAAGAGACCATACTGCTTACTGAGAAATGCAGGGCTTTGATTCAAAAAGGGCTTCCTCCTAAGCTTGAAGACCCCGGGAGCTTCTTGTTGCCTTGCACCGTTGGGGAATTAACCATCACTAAGGCAATGTGCGATCTAGGAGCAAGTATTAACTTAATTCCCTCCTCTTTGGTGAAAAAGTTGCATATAGAGGAAGTTAAACCGGTACAGATGTCTTTAGAGCTGGTAGATAAGTCAATGGTATACCCCAGGGGTGTAATTGAGAACCTTCTGGTCAAGGTGGACAAATTCATATACCCTGCAGACTTTGTGGTTCTGGATTCAGATGAAGATGAAAGTGACTCCATCATACTTGGGAGACCGTTCTTAGCCATTGCTAAAGCTATCATAGACGTAGAGCAAGGGGAATTAACTCTCAGAATGCATGATAAGAGTGTCACTCTGAAAGTAGTACCAGAAGCGCAGTTTAGTGATGAGAAGAAAGACAATATAGAACTCGACAAGGAAGAATCACAGTTAAAGGAAGAAAGTAACAAGGTGATTCACAGCAACATCCCAAGGCAAAAGATTGTGCAGAATGATGAAGAAGTCCAAGAGGATATTGGAGTACTAGCCACTGAGAAGAGAGATCTCCAAAGTAAGCCTACGGCCAGAGAAGAAAGATCAACAAAAGAAAGGAAGAAACACAGAAACAAAACAAAAAAGGGTTGGAAGAACAGAAAGATTCCAACAGAAGGGCTTTCCGAGGGTGATAAAGTGCAATTGATCTATCAACAACTGGGAGCAAGCCAACAGACGGATGACTATTACACTGTCAGCAATATACTCTCATTAGAACATGCTAAAATTAAACACCAAGGAACAAAGAGGAGGATTACAGTCAGGGGAGACAAGTTGAGGCACTACAATCATCAACCACCATAAAAGAAAGCCCCAGTGTCAAGCTAGTGACAATAAAAGAGCGCTCCATGGGAGGCAACCCATGATTTAAGATTTATGTCATTTTAAATTCAATAAGCTATGATCACCTGAGCATGATTTTTTCTTCTCTTCATGAACATACTTAATGAATGCATACACTATTTTGAAACATATGCTAAGACTTCTAAAGTTTGGTGTACCTTCAAGCACACCAAACCAGTGTTACAAACATTTTCATACTATGTGCTTAGTTATCCTGATGAAGCATATGACCAAGCACTAAGTTTGGTGTTTTTCTTTTCATGAAAATTAAAAATCATGCACCAATGATCATACGTTGTCACTTTCTGAGACTTTACAATGGAAAAGAAATCATATTCTGTGATGAAGGCATCAATTGTGATTAACTGCTGGCATCTCACATTTACCCCTTAACAAGAGACAAGTTTGGTGTTCATCAAACCTTGATGCACTGATTAAGGGATACAATTGATCCTTCATGAAAAAAAAAGAGAGAAAAAGAAAAATTATGATGAAAGCAATTCTTATAAACATTTAACCAAGAGTGACATTGGGATTTCAAGAACACTAGTTGGAGGAAGAAACATTTTTAAACTATATGACCAAACATTAAGTTTGGTGTCCTCCAAGAAAAGTCACGGTTAAAATGGATATAAGGAATGAGAGTTCATATAGTTGTGAATAAAGGAAGCATTCTTGCCACGGTTTGATAATGTTGATCCTTGATGTCTCGTTGTGATGACTAGGTGGTCAAAGAACACTCAATGAAAGAGACAAGACAAAGGGAGAGCATAGCATGGGGACAAAATCCCATCACATGTCTCAAAAAGTGAATCTGCCACTCCTTGGAATGATCACGTTAAAGACCATTGAAGAAGCAAGTTTTGTCTTCATTCACCCTCACATGCACACCTTTGATTCACATAGTGTCCAATTGCATCCCAGCCCTCCATTGTTCATTTAAGTAACACACCACCTTCAAGCCATGCACATAACCGAAGAGTTGCACACTCCCTGCACTCCAACCATTCAAACTCTATTTCATTTATCACTTTTCATCATATAAGCTCAGCCTCAAACATTTTCCCTCTCAAGAGCAAAACAAAACCTCCAATATTCCTCACAAACCCATTAACCTCTAAGAAGATCAACTAATCAAGTGATCATGGCCTCTTCCTCAAGAACCAAACGAAGAAAAGGAAAAGATCCCATGGTGGATGAGAGTACACCTGAATATGACCGATGGAGATTTAGATCTTGGTACCATCAATTACAACTTCAATGGATGAATGAGAAGAAGATATATCCAGAGGTTCCACTCTTGCTACCAGATGAAGGGTGCCAAGAAATGAAGGACAAGATTAGAAAGAGGAAATGGGAAGAACTCGTCTCACCTATCACTCAGGTCAATGCAAATATCATAAGAGAGTTTTATGCCAACATCCCAAGACTTAACACAGGTGAAGCCCCAATGTACAAGAGTTATGTACGGGGGATGGAAGTAGACTTTAGTTCAGATGCCATCAAGAAAGTCTTGGGACTAAAATCAGTCCGCTTTGGTGAACCGGGATACCACCAAAGGGTAAATGGAGATCCGGATTATGATAGAATTTCTAGAGATATTTGTATGGAGAACTCAGAGTGGGAAGGAGATGCCAAAAATAAATATAAATACCTAAGGAGAGGAGATCTTATCCCTGAAGCAAAGGGATGGTATGAGCTATTAAAAAGATCAATTCTGGGCACAGTAAACACCTCAGAAGTCAACAGGAAGAGAGCTGTTATGTTGCATTGCATCATGGTGGGAGGAGAGGTAAAGGTTCATGAAATCCTTGCAAAAGACATTCAAAAACTTGCAGAGAAGAACTCGGCCGGGTCTTGGTTGTACTACCCAAGCACCATTATGAGGTTGTGCACAAAAGCTAAAGTACCAATGGAGGACGAGAATCCAACATGGTTGAACCAGGGCATGCCTATAACCATTGAAAGAATGATGATGGTTACTGAAGCGCATCAGGGCCGAAGACCATATGGAAGAAGGCAAAGAGAAGAACCAATGGAGGAAGAAGAGTTACAAGAGGAAGAAGAACCACAAGAGGAAGAGGAACAACAACACATTCCACCACATGACACTCTAGATATGACTCAGATGCAGGAAGCAATTGGAAGATTATCACAACAGTACATGAGAATTCAAGAAAGGAAAGAGGAATACCATTCACTGTACATGAAAAACCAACAAGAGCAAGAGGAACGGCAGCTAAGAATGATGAACAGACAAAGTGAGTTTGAGTCAAAATTCTTCGTGATGCAAGAGGAGCATGCCTTTCAATCTCACGAATCATTTGGAAAGTTGGCACAAATGCAAGCTGAAAATATGAGGGCTCTCACAGAGTTCACAACCCTCCAAGATGCAAGATATGAAGTCCAAGCCGACTACAACATAAATAGTCAAATCAAACTGAACTATATTAGAGAGCATCTGCACAACATGGATCCAGCATTTCCAACTTTCGATGAATTCTTCAAAGGGAGAAGTGAGATAGAAGTAAGCAATGCTATGAAACTTGAAGATAGAGTAGAGGAGGCGATGAATAGAGCTGGGTTCTGGCGGGGTCAACAGACAACAGACATGGACACAGGGAACACCAGCAACCAAGTGTATGAAAGAAGAAAGAAAAGGCATGACAAATGAAAGGTGGACTTGCTCCTTGTTCATCACTACAAAGAAGAAAAAAAAAGCATGCATCTTATCTGTTTAAAATAGTCTTTGCATTATGTTTGTTTCCCTTAAAATAAGTAAGCTAGTCTAAGTGTGCGCTTGTGTGTTTACTTTCACTTAACAAAAAGCATGCTTTGTCCCCTGCATCTTTAATTCAATAAAAGAAATGTTTGAATGTGAAGTGAGATAGTTCTCTGTTAGATAGAAGTACAATAAAAGTAAGTGGTGGTATGTATGTGTGATTGTATGATAGCTCACTTTTAGTGAATAAGAGAACTAGGATGTCTCCTTCTAAGTAGAAAGTGGCCTACTGTCTATGAATCTCAATCAAATAAAAGTCCTTGGTTAAAAAGAAAAACAAAAAGAGAAAAGAAATAGCCAAAAAGTGGCAACAAGACAAAAGAAAATAAAAAGAAACAAAGCTAGACACCAATAGCTTGAACCTTAGAATATATGTCTGTGGTGTCTTTGTACTAGGATCTGCTTGGATTATTAAGTTCTTTGGAGTGTATCAACACTTGGTGACTTGGGTTAACTAACCCGGGATCATCAGCTGAAAGTCCACTATCAAGAGCAACCTAACTACAAGGCATTTAGTAACCCAAAGAGGTGCTGGGCATCAATGTTTTAAGAAGGAATGTGAGCCAAGTGTCTATAGTGAATAATGTGTCAAGTATAAAGAAAGAAAAGAACTTGTTACACATGACACTGAACTAAAGCTTATAGAGAAAAACAATAGTCAAGGACAAAGAAATAATGAGAGGTCATAGCAGTGTGTTGCTTGATGCTTGAAGGAGACTTTCTAGGCCTAAAAGTCAATAAGAAGTGAGTGTTTACTTATCCACAGAAAACCCCATGAACTACCAATAATACTCTGCTAGCATGAACATCCTCTTCCATTTCATTCTTTCTTCTCAATAATTCTTTTCTTGCTTGGGGACAAGCAAGCTTTAAGTTTGGTGTTGTGATGACAAGTCATCTTAGCCTAGTTTCACTAGTTTTTTTTACTTATTTTCAATTGATTTATGCACTTTCTTGAGCCATAAGCAAGCCAATTGGGTAGATTTTCATGTTTCCTTTGATTTAATCCACCATGGATAAATTAATGCAATTTCATGAGATTTTATGCTATAATTGTCATATATTATGAAAGAATAACAAACTCATGATTTTGAGAAAAGCTTTGATGTGTTTGGTTGATTGATGATAGGTGAAAAGAGTTTTGAAGAAGGTTGAAGAAAGAAGGAATGGCTAGGAGCAAGGGAGAACAAAAAGCTTGAGCCAAAGTTTGCCTCAAACTTTAGCTCAAACTTTTGGAAGAATTGAAAACACCCCAGAGGAAAAAAGCTTGAGCCAAAGTTTGCCTCAAACTTTAGCTCAAACTTTTGGGAGAAAAGCTTGAGCCAACATTTGCCTCAAACTTTTTGGCAAACGTTGGCATCACAAAACCAACACCCTGGAGGAGAAAAGCTTGCGCCAACGTTGGCCTCAAACTTTTTGGCAAACGTTGGCGCCACACTTGCACACCCTGGAGGAGAAAAGCTTGCGCCAACGTTTGCCTCAAGCTTTTTGGAAAACGTTGGCGCCACACACATATACAAGGGGACCAACGTTTGAGCAAAAGTTTGACCTCAAACTTTAGCCCAAACATTGGTAGCAGCAAGTTAAGCCATCTGGTATAAAAAGTTTGAGTAAAAGTTTGCCTCAAACTTTTACTCAAACTTTTATGATTTACAACCCGGTTCACAATGGATCTTTCTCCAACTCCAAGAGCAATCAACCAAGGCCTTTATCAACCAAATTCCATCAAGAGCAAAGGCCCAATTGAAGGCTTGAAGACCATTTGAAGAAAGTGTATAAATAGCTTAGGATTTAAGTTTTAAGGGAGCTTTCCTTTTAGTTTGGCTGAGTAGTTTTTGGAGAGCTTTTGGTTTTGAATTGTTTTAAGTTTCTGAGCTTCGGAGTAGGAGAATTGAATTCTCTTCCTCTTAGTTTTCTTGTTTTCAATTTCAATTACATTTGCCTTGGATCTTGGGTTGAAGAATTGAGGAAATTCTGTCTCAATCTCACCTTGAGATCTCTCTGTCTCACTTTACTGCAACTTTTGGAAATTGAATTTGGTTTTGCTTCTTCTACTGCTTGATCTTTAAATTCTCTTGCAATTGATTTCCGAATTGGATCTAGGAAGGCATTGAGATCTAGACTCGGTTATCTAGTCTCTTGGGTCCTGAGATCTGGAGTTTGCATTTTAAATTCTCTGTTTAAAGCTTTTCAAGTTCATTTACATTTCCGTTTCAGATCCGGTTCAACTCAAGTCACCCTTTACTTGTCTGATTAATGCAATTTACTTTTCCTTGTTTAAATTCTGCAAATCCACTTCCCAATTCCCTTTACAATTCAAGCCATTTACATTTCTTGCACTTTAAGATTCTGCAATTTACATTTCTTGCATTCTAAGTTTCTGCCATTTAATTTCTTGTTCTTTAAGATTCAGCACATTTACCTTCTCTGCTCTTTAATTTACTGCAATTGTCCCTCTCCCTTTTAAATTTCATGCAATTTAGCTTCTGTCGAATACAAACCACTCAAATCAACTCTTGATTCGCTTGACTAAATCAACCACTAAACTAAAATTGCTCAATCCTTCAATCCCTGTGTGATCGACCTCACTCCCGTGAGTTTTATTACTTGATGCGACCCGGTGCACTTGCCGGTTAGTTTTGTGTGTTTGGAATTCGTTTTCCGAAAATACACATCAGTAGCCATTGACAACGATGATGCCCGACATACAGCTTGCCATGGAAGGGAGTATGAATAATTGGATGAAGACAGTAGGAAAGCAGAGATTTAGAAGCAACAAGCATCTCCATACACTTATTTGAAATTCTCACCAATGAATTACATAAGTATCTCTATCCTATTTTCTATTTTATTTATATTTTAATTATCAAATCTCCATAACCATTTGAATCCACCTGACTGAGATTTATAAGATGACCATAGCTTGCTTCAAGCCGACAATCTCCGTGGGATCGACCCTTACTCATGTAAGGTTTATTACTTGGACGACCCAGTGCACTTGCTGGTTAGTTGTGCGAAGTTGTGAAAAAGAATTTGAGATTATGAACGTGCGTACTGAGTTTTTGGTGCCATTGCTAGAGATCAGAATTTCGTGCACCAAGTTTTTGGCGCCGTTGCCGGGGATTATTCGAGTTTGGACAACTGACGGTTCATCTTGTTGCTCAGATTAGGTAATTTTATTTTAATTTTAAGCTTTTTATTTTTATTATTTTTATTTTTAAAAAAAATAAATAAATTGTTCTATGGCTTCAGAATTTTTAAGAAAGAATTCTAGAGTTTTATGATGATCTATTGAAGTCTGGCTGGCTGTGAAGCCATGTCTAATCTTTTGGACCGAGGTTTCAACTCATCATCACAAGAGCTTTTTGATTCTCATCAATTCAGCTGTTGTATGCCTGATTTGTATGCTAAAGCTTGGCTGGCCATTGGCCATGTCTAGTGTTTTGGACCGGAGCTTTCATTGAAAGCTTGGCTGGCTAGTAAGCCATGTCTAATTCCTGGACCGGAGCTTTAGACTAACATTGCATGATTCCTGGAATTCTCATTAAAAATTTTGAAATCCTTATTTTTCTTTTTCCAATTAATTTTTGAAAAAACCAAAAAAAATTTATAAAACCATAAAACAAAAAATAATTTTGTGTTTCTTGTTTGAGTTTGATGTCAATTGCATCTTTTTAATTTTCATTAAAAATTTTTGAAAAACTCATACATGTGTTCTTCATGATCTTCAAGTTGTTCTTGATGAACTTCTTTGTTTGACCTTTGCATTTTCATGTTTTGTGTGTTTTCTTATTTTTCATATGCATTTTTAATTTGTTAGTGTCTAAACATTGAAAATCTCTAAGTTTGGTGTCTTGCATGTGTGTCTTTTCTTAAAAATTTTCAAAAATAAGTTCTTGGTGTTCATATTGACATTCAAAGTGTTCTTGATGTTCATATTGACATTCAAAGTGCTCTTGCATACTTTTCTTGTTTTGATTCATAATTTTTATGTCTTGTATCTTTTTTGTGTTTTTATCTTTCTTCATTAAAAATTCAAAAATCAAAAAAGATATCTTTCCCTTAATCTTCTCATAAATTTCGAATATTTGAGTTGACTTATTCAAAAATTTTAAAATTTAGTTGTTTCTTATGAGTCAAGTCAAATTTTCAATTTAAAAATCCTATCTTTTCAAAACTTTTTCAAAAATAAAATCTTTTTCATCTTTCTTTTATGATTTTCGAAAATTTTAAAAATGATTTTCAAAATCTTTTTCTTAATTTTATTTCATAATTTCAAAATCTTTACTAACAACTAATGTGATTGATTCAAAAATTTTAAAGTTTGTTACTTGCCTATTAAGAAAGGTTCAATCTTTAAATTTTAGAATCATATCTTTTTGTTTCTAGTTAGTCAAGTAATCAACTTTAATTTCAAAATCAAATCTTTTTAAATTTTTTTTTCAAATCTTTTTCAAAATAAATATCAATCATGTAACGACCCAATTTTCAATATGTCTAGATCATACCGGAAACTGAGTGCTACCAATTTGTCTTCCTAATTATTATCTATTATTTATCATATGAGCCTGATTCGTTGTTAAAAGTGTAGTTAATTTGCGAGGTGTATTTTTTTTTTTTGAAAATGTTTGGATTAATAGACAGAATCATTTATAATCAATTCACAAATAATAACAGATAAAACAGTTATAAACAACCACACATAAATACATCACAAGTAGTTGACAACATTCGGTGATTCAGCCTTTATTAGAATATAGACTGTTAGTTAGAACACCCCTAGATATAGCTAAATAATATCTATATACATGTATATACATACAACATCCCAAGTCCTAACCTGTTCAAGAGGTCCCTAAGCTGGCACCTAGGCTAGCCTAGACTTTATACTCACCTTGTCCCTCTAAACTACTAAAGCGAGGGAAAGTACGTTCTAGGTCTTCAAAACTCAAGTCAGGTGGAACGTCATCAAAAAATAGAACATCATCTGCTACTCCTCTGCACGATCAGACTTTTCCACAGGACGTCTCTCTGGTATCTCATGAAGTAGCCACACAATAGGAATCTCGTACACCGGATTTAGGTTAAAGTGCGCATACGAACGGGGTGCAGACGTTGGCTGGTCTCACAGTATATACATATAATCAGAGAATGATATTCACCCTAGACTCAGAAGACTATCTAGAGCAGAATCCTCTTCTTACAAACGGTCATCAGCGAACTATGGTAAGGTACTTTTACTTCCATCTGAAGGGGGAAGGGAGAGAGAAGGGGTAAGAACTGGGGAGTTCTTAGTAGAGTCGGGGTTATTAGTTACATTCATTAATTCTATGTTGTTTAGTAGACTATTAGCAGAATACAAAGAAACAGTAATTAGAAAACATAGATAAGTAGAGAAGATAGAAAAAACAGAGAGCAGAACACAAACAGAAGAATACAAGAAAATAACACAAGTGCAGAGAATGGAATACAAACAAGGAAAGCATACATTCATAACACAATCATAACAAAGTAAATACACAACCAAGTATGATGCATGTCTAGCCCTAGCGCAAGTAATGAGCCCATCTGTCGGTTTCTACACGCTCCCGACGTAACCCGAAGCAGCCGAAACGGGTATGGTTTTCCAGTCAGCATAGGTACAGTTCTCACTAACCGACGTATGCGTCATATCCTTTGTAAGCAAACTCTGCCTTACAGGTGGCGGCATTCCAGCCGTGTATGAAATCATATTCTCTGTAAGCAATCCATGCCTTACAGGTGCGGCATTCGGGAACAGGAAACGTTTATGGCTACCATGAACAACGCGGCTGAAGTAGTGCGTGAAGCTACGGTAATAGCGGCTAGGGCTGTTGAACGTATTGGAGTGAGAAATGGGAATGATGAGAATAACTTAGGGCATCCTGAAAGACCTATGACTCTTGCGACCTTTCTGAAGGTTAATCCGCCTAAGTTCAAGGGTACACTTATTGCGACTGACGTTGATAACTGGTTTCGAGGTATTGAACGATCACTGAGAGCGCAGCATGTTCCGAAAGGACAACACGTGGAGTTTGCTACTTATATGCTCGAGGGAGAAGCTGAGTACTGGTGGCAGGGGATACAGCGACTGCTACAACGTAATGAAGGTGACATTCCTTGGGATATTTTTAAAGATGAATTCTAAAAGAAATATTTCCCAAGAGCAGTGCGTGATGCTAAAGAGATAGAGCTTATGCAGCTGAGGCAAGGGGATATGACTGTTGTTGAGTATGCTCGTAATTTCGATGAATTGTGTCGTTTCTCTAAGATCTATCAAGGAAATCCTGCTGACTTTGAAGAATGGAAGTGCTTGAAGTTTGATGGAGGCCTTCGTGATGATCTGATGAGTTCAATAGTTCCACTGGAGATACGTAATTTTACTGAATTAGTCAACAAGAGCAAGTTAGTAGAAGAATGTATTAAAAAAGTGACTGTGGCCAAGGTGAGTCGCCAAGAATTTCCACCAAGGCGTCTTAGCAATCATCAGGCAGCTGGGAGAAGGGTGCATTTTAAAGCGCGTGGCATACGACAGCATAAGAACCTACAAGTTGGTAATATTACTGCTCGCCGTACGGGTAAGAATGGAGGTAAAGTAAGGCAAGGCAATGGTAAACGAGCCCATCAGGCTTACATAAACACTGCATGTAAGCAATACGGGAAAAGAGCATGATAACAGGTCTTGCCAGTTTGGATCACCTAACTGCTATGCTTGTGGAGAACTTGGACATATTGCCAAGGATTGTCCGAAGGGATTTACTCAAAATTCAGTTAGAACCCAGCAACAAGGACGAGTATTTGCTATCACTATTGACGACGTTGTGCAATCGAACGCCCTCATTCAAGGTCAGTGTTATGTCAAGAATCAATTTCTAACTGTACTGTATGATTCGGGTGCATCGCATTCTTTATTTCTCTAACTATTGCTTACGAGTTGGGATTATGTTTCTTTAAATTGAATTATTACTTGATTGTCCATACACCTACATCCCAAAATGCTTTGACCAGTTTAGTGTGCCTGCAAGTACCATTCGCTATTAGGAACAGGACTTTTATACACGATCTAATCTGTTTACCTCTAAGTGGTTTAGAAGTTATTTTAGGATTAGATTGGTTATCTAAGTATCATGCTTTCCTTGATTATATTAAAAGAACTGCTGTTATTCCATCTGATAGTCTATGTACTAAACCATTTCTATCCCACACCTTATATCTGAATTCTGTAAGAGTTACCTTAGACGGGAGGGATTATGAGGGGTACGTTCTGTTAGTGGCTAGCTCGAATGGCAGTGAACTAAGCTTAGAACGAATCCGAGTGGTGAAGGAATTTTTTGATGTTTTCCCGGATGACATACCTGAGTTTCCTCCTTAGTGAGAGATAGAATTCAGCATTAAACTAGTACCTGGAACCGAACCAATTTCCATAGCACCGTGCCGGATGTCACCACTGGAACTTGCAAAGTTGAAGAAGTAGTTGGATGAGCTACTTGGAAAGGAATTTATTCGTCCTAGTGCATCATCTTGGGGAGCTCCAGTATTGCTAGTAAAGAAGAAGGACGGTGGAATCAGACTTTGCGTAGATTACCGACAGCTAAATAAAGACACTATCAAGAATAAGTATCCACTTCCACGGATAGATGATTTGATGGATCAGTTGGAAGGTGCAACTGTGTTCTCGAATACTGATTTGCGATTGAGCTATCACTAGATTCGAGTGAAAGAATCAGATATACCGAAGACTGTATTTAGAACTCGTTATGGTCAGTATGAGTATATAGTTATGTCGTTTGGACTAACTAATGCTCCTACGATTTTCATGGATTACATGAATCGTATTTTCCGTCCGTACCTTGATCAGTTTGTAGTAGTTTTCATAGACGATATTCTCATCTATTCGAAGACAGAAAGAGTGCATGAAGAGCATCTAAGGACTGTATTGCAGACACTGAGGACTCGGAAGTTATATGATAAACTATCAAAGTGCGAATTCTGGACAGCGAAGGTGGATGGAATTTTTGAAGGACTATGATTTCAAATTAAGTTATCACCTAGAGAAAGCGAACGTGGTGGCAAATGCTTTAAGCAGGAAAAATTTGAGTATCTCTTGGATGATGATTCAGGAAGAAAAATTACTCACAGAATTTGAGGACCTTAAGTTGGCTATGACTGAGGCGTCAAGTGGAGTCCGTTTGGCCCAATTACGTATAACACCAGATTTTAAGATTAGTATTCAGCAAGCACAAGCACAGGGCTCAGAATTGATGACAATGCTGAGACGGATGAACACAGAAGAACCAGAAGCTGTGAGACAGAATCGTAGTGGCCTATAGAGGTACAAGAACAGAATTTGTGTGCCTAACTCTGGAGAATTGCGACAAAAATTCTTGCTGAAGCTCACCAAAGTAGATTTTCTATGCATCCTGGAGTGACAAAGATGTATCAAGATTTGAAACAAATGTTCTGGTGGCCGGGCTTAAAGAAAGAAGTAGCTGATTATGTCTCAAAATGTTTAACCTGCCAGAAGATGAAGGTGGAACATCAGAAGCTGTCAGGAACACTGCAACCCTTAGAAATACCACAATGGAAATGGGAGCAGATTACTATGGATTTTGTCACGGGATTGCCAAGGACCTCAACAGGACATGATACCATCTGGGTAATTGTGGACAGGTTAACAAAGTCAGCGCACTTCCTTCTGATTTGAGTTGACTATACTTTAGAAAGGCTGGAACGAATATATATTCAAGAAAATGTACGACTACATGGGATACCTTTGTAAATTGTCTCAGATCAAGTTTCGAGGTTTACTACTAGATTTTGAGGAGCTTTTCAGAAAGCGTTGGAAACAGAATTGCACACGAGTATAGCATACCATCCTCAGATAGACGGACAATCAGAGCATACAATCCAAACGTTAGAAGACATGTTACGATTATGTATGATAGACAACCAAAGTAGCTGGGATACGTATTTGCTATTGGTCGAATTTGTCTACAACAACAGTTGCCAATAAAGTATCGGGATGGCACTATGTGAAGCTCTCTACGAAAGAAGATGTCGGACACTATTGTGTTGGAATGACGATGGGGAAGCTAGTGTCTTAGGTCCAAACTTAGTGTAAGAAACTACTGAGAAGATAAAGGAGATTCGTCAGAAGATCTAGATAGCACAAGGCCGTCAAAAGAGCTATGCCGATAATAGAAGTAGACCCTTAGAGTTTAGTGAGGGAAACCATGTCTTTCTAGAAGTAACTTCGATTACTGGAATAGGTAGAGCCCTTAAGACTAAAAAGCTTAACCCACGATACATAGAACCTTTCAAATACTTAAAAGAGTCGGTCTAGTAGCTTATCAAATAGCCCTTCCTCCTTATTTATCAAACCTTCATGATGTTTTTTTTATGTCTCGCAACTTAAGAAATATGTTCCCGATGAGAGTCATGTTTCACAACCAGAAACAATATAGTTATAAAATGATATGACATATCAAGCATCACCAGTTCAGATCGTAGAAAGAAGTAATAAGAAGCTAAGAGGCAAGACTGTTCGCTTAGTCAAAGTAGCATGGGAACCAAAAGGAGAAGAAGAGCACACTTGGGCATTGGAAGATAAGATGAGAGTTGATTACCCGCATCTGTTCTCAGGTAACTGAAATTTTGAGGGCAAAATTTTCTTTTAGGAGGGTAGAATGTAACAACCCTGATTTTTGAGTACATGAGATCTTTTCTGAAAGTACGGATTTCTCCGGAAGATCAGTAAAGGGAACAAATCTGTTATATCATCAAGCATCTCAATCCTCATTATCATTATGTCATCCTTAAGTTAGAACCTCCTCTGAGGCAAGCTCGATAATGCAATCGCAAAGAACCTTGTTTTTGAACCGTATCGGTTGGCAGTTTTGATTCTGACTTTTGTAAATAGTCTCTGTTTGACGAACCGGACTCGATTCATGAGAGGAGAGAGATAATAGTATAATATTATCATTATGTTAGTATTAGAAAATGCTTGAATGACATTATAAGGTTACCTGGTCTGTTTTTGTTAAAAATAGAAAATCGGTTTAACCGGGTTTACGGTTTACTAGTGCAGCTTAGCACCAGCACTCTCTGATGAATTTAGCAATGCTAAGGCCTCATTATACATGTTCTATTCTCATAATAAATATGTTACTAGTGTCATTTATGCTAGTAGCTCAGAAAATAATTTTTAGAGATGTTTTTACGAGTGTTCCGATACACCTAGTTTTAGTAGTTGTACACCAGAGATATTTTAATATTATTTTAATCCACCTCCAAGCCAACCAATCACAACTAACCTTACAACCCTAAGACCTCCAAGGCTGTCTCATTTCATCATTTTGGCCGAAAATAACAAGAGAGAAAAGAGAGAAACTTTCATGAACACTTAATCTTCAAAGCTTGATTTCTTCTGAACTAAAACTCAAATCAAAATTCAGATTTCACCAAAATGATCCTCTCTTCTTCCTCTACATAACCATGTAACTTATCAAGGATGGAAATAAGGTGAGATGGCTGTCTCCCTCCCATTTCAATTCAGTTTTCAAGGAAAACCATGCAAAACATGTGTTTTCTTGATGTTCTTCCTTAGGAATCATACTTAACTTGACTTGAGGGCCAAGAAACGTGAATTTCCAGCAAGTATAAGGTGATATATCTCTTCCTAACATACTGAGTGAGATTTGGTCAGTTGAGAGTTTTTGGATTTAAAGTTGTTCTTGATGTGATTTAGGAGGAAAAAGTGCTTAAAGACCACCTGAAAGTTTAACCGAATTAGGAGCAGCAAAACCAGGTAAGGATTGATGAATTTAATCTTGATTGATTATGTTTGAGTTGTGTGATTATGATATGGTTTGGCTGTGCTTGAAATTGATTGTTTGTATGAGTAATTCTTGTTGAAATTTTGGTGAAAATTTGATGAAATTTGATGAAATTCAAGCTATGAATGTGTGTTCTTGTGGCTGCTGGAAAATGAAAACCTAGAGCTTAAATTGAGGTTCAATTTGTGTTAAAATCATGTAGAAAAGATGGGGTTTTAGTGGCTGGAAATTTATTTTGAATTTTGGTAAAAATCGGTTGCTGAAATGACTGAAAAAAGAGTAAAAATAGAGAAAGAATTTGAAGAATATACGAAGAACACGAAGAACACTTTGAGTGTGGTGAAGAACATTGAAGAGCACCTTTTAGATCTTAGAAAGGGCAAGGAAGTAAAATTTTTGGTGTTTAAGGGGTTATATGGTAATTTCTAGAAGTTAGGGTGGTAAAAGTAGAAATATTAAAAGTTATGGGTGGTAAAAAGTGAATTTTAAAGGTTAAAAGTAAAAGGTAAGTTAATTTTCGAAAATTTAGTATTAAAATAATAAATAATAATAAGATATTAAATAATAATATTTAATTAAAAATAATATTTTAATAAAAATAATAAAATAATGCAGAAAAGGCAGTTTTCTGTAAAAGTTTTAGAAAGACAACTTTAAGTGCAGAATCTCATAATTACCTTCATAAAACACTTAGGTAGTGGTAATAACATGATAGTGAGGCAAAGATAAAGAAAAGATAAAAAGTTAAAGAAAAGATAAAAACCAAAGAAAAAGTCTGTAAAATTTTAATGACAGAAAAAACAGACAGAGACTAGTGAACGAACTAGGGCAACTTAGTTAGTACTTGAGTTGCGACTAGGGTTAGGTGTTATATGAAAAGTTAAACTGTTTTAGTATAGACTTAATGAACCTATACCTGGGACAGGCTAACTATTCATACCGAAATTTACATAAGCTTTAAATACACATGTTAAACAGAGAAATCAGAGTAGAATAAAGTAACACAGAGCACAGAGTAACCAGAGTAAAGTAAAGAGATACAAAGAGAAAAGAATAATATGATCAAGAGAAATGGTTTGAGCTAGGATATTGTAAAAGTGAAAGATGTAAAGTTTGTACAGTATGATTGAACAGAGAAAGAAAGAGGTACTACATAAAAATGTGAAAATGATGATGAATAATGAGATTGATGATGAATGATGATAATGAGAATGATTATGTAATGATCTGCTGCGTGAAGGCAGTCAGATAGATAGTGGTATGACCACAGAACGTTTTCTAGTGTTACACAGCTATTGAGAGTTGTACCTGCAACTGATAACCTGGGATCACTTGCAGAGAATATTAATTCATACACGGCTAGAATGCCGCACCTGTAAGGCAAGGATTGCTTACAGAGAATATGATTTCATACACGGCTGGAATGCCGCCACCTGTAAGGCAGAGTTTGCTTACAGAGGATATGATGCATACGTCGGTTAGTGAGAACTGTACCTATGTTGACTGGAAAACCATACCCGTTTCAGCTGCTTCGGGTTACGTCGGGAGCGGGTAGAAACCGACAGATGAGCTCATTACCTGCGCTAGGGCTAGACATGCATCATACTTGGTTGCACATTTCCTTTGTTATGATTGTGGTATGAATGTATGCTTTCCTTGTTTGTATTACATTCTCTGCGCTTGTGTTATTTTCTTGTATTCTTCTGTTTATGTTCTGCTCTCTGTTTTCTCTATCTTCTCTACTTATCTGTGTTTTCTAATTACTGCTTCTTTGTATTCTGCTAATAGTCTGCTAAACAACATAGAATTAATGAACGTAACTAATAACCCCGACCCTACTAAGAACTCCCCAGTTCTTACCCCTTCTCTCTCCCTTCCCCCTTCAGATGGAAGTAAGAGTACCTTACGATAGTTCGCTGATGACCATTCGCAAGAAGAGGATTCTGCTCTAGATAGTCTTCTAAGTCTAGGGTGAATATTGTTCTCTGATTATATGTATATACTGTGAGACCAGCCAATGTCTGCACCCCGTTCGTATGCGCACTTTAACCTAAATCCTGTGTACGAGATTCCTATTGTGTGGCTACTTCATGAGGTACCAGAGAGACGTCCTGTGGAAAAGTCTGATCGTGTAGAGGAGTAGCAGATGATGTTCTATCTTTTGATGACGTTCCACCTGACTTGAGTTTTGAAGACCTAGAACGTACTTTCCCTCGCTTTAGTAGTTTAGAGGGAATAGGTGAGTATAGAGTCTAGGCTAGCCTAGGTGCCAGCTTAGGGACCTCTTGAACAGGTCAGGACCTGGGATGTTGTATGTATATACATGTATATAGATATTATTTAGCTATATCTAGGGGTGTTCTAACTAACAGTCTATATTCTAATAAAGGCTGAATCACCGAATGTTGTCAACTACTTGTGATGTATTTATGTGTGGTTATTTATAACTGTTTTATCTGTTATTATTTGTGAATTGATTATAAATGATTCTGTCTATTAATCCAAACATTTTCAAAAAAAAAAATACACCTCGCAAATTAACTACGCTTTTATCAACGAATCAGGCTCATATGATAAATAATAGATAATAATTAGGAAGACAAATTGGTAGCGCTCAGTTTCCGATATGATCTAGACATATTGAAAATTGGGTCGTTACAAATCACATCTTTTTTAAAAACAATTTCAAAATCTTTTCTAACTTATTATCTTTTCAAATTGATTTTCAAATCTTTTTCAATTAAGTACTTGACTTTTTGTTTGTTTTACTATTTCTTATCTTTTTCAAAACCACCTAACTAATTTTCTCTCTCTAATTTTCGAAAACTCCTCCCTTTTTTTTCAAAATTCCTTTTTAATTAACTAATTATTTTAAATTTTAATTTTAATTTTATTTCTTCTCTTAAAATTCGAATACTAACTAATATTTAAAGTAAAAACAAAAATATTTTTATTTTATTTTATTTAATTTTCGAATTCTCCCCCTCTCATCTCTTTCTATTTATTTATTTATCTACTAACACTTCTCTTCTACTCAAAATTCGAACCCCCTCTTCCTCTCTGTGTTCGAATTTTTCTCTTCTCTTTCTTCTATTCTTCTCTTCTTCTACTCACATAAAGGAATCTCTATACTGTGACATAGAGGATTCCTCTTATTTTCTGTTCTCTTCTTTTTCATATGAGCAGAAACAGGGATAAAGACATTCTTATTGAAGCTGATCCTGAACCTGAAAGGACTCTTAAGAGAAAACTAAGAGAACCTAAAGCCAACTCTCTGGAGAGGACCTTACAGAAATTTTCGAAAAAGAAGGAGACATGGCCGAACCTAATAACAATGGAAGAGATGCAAGGAAGATGCTTGGTGACTTTATTGCACCCTCTTCCAACTTCTATGGAAGAAGCATCTCAATTCCTGTAATTGGAGTAAACAACTTTGTGTTTAAGCCTCAATTAGTTTCTCTAATATAGCAGAATTGTAAGTTTCATGGACTTCTAATGGAAGATCCTCATCAATTGTTGGCTGAATTCTTGCAAATATGTGACACTATCAAGACCAATGGAGTTGATCCCGAGGTCTACAGGCTTATGCTTTTCCCTTTTGTTGTAAGAGACAGAGCTAGAACATGGTTGGATTCACAACCTAAGGAAAGCCTGAACTCTTGGGATAAGCTGGTCAGTGCTTTCCTGGCCAAATTCTTTCCACCTCAAAAGATGAGCAAGCTTAGAGTGGAAATCCAAACTTTCAGATAGAAGGAAAGAGAATCGGTCTATGAAGCTTGGGAAAGATACAAGCAACTGATCAAAAGGTGTCCTACTGACATGCTTCCAGAATGGAGCATCATATGTATATTCTATGATGGTCTGTCTGAGTTGTCAAAAATGTCATTGGACCATTCTACAGGAGGATCTCTTCATCTGAAAACCCCTGCAAAAGCTCAAGAACTCATTGAGATGGTTGCAAATAACCAGTTCATGTACACCTCTGAGAGGAATCCTGTGAACAATGGGACGCCTCAGAAGAAGGGAGTTTTTGAAATTGATACTCTGAATGCCATATTGGCTCAGAACAAAATATTGACTCAGCAAGTCAATATGATTTTTCAGAGTCTGAATGGATTGTAAGCTGCATCCAACAGTACTAAAGAGGCATCTTCTGAAGAAGTAGCTTATGATCCTGAGAACCCTGCAATGGCAGAGGTGAATTACATAGGAGAACCCTATGGAAACACCTATAACCCTTCATGGAGAAATCATCCAAATTTCTCATGGAATGACCAAAAGAAGTCTCAACAAGGCTTCAATAATAATGGTGGAAGAAATAGGTTTAGCAATAGCAAGCCTTTTCTATCATCTTCTCAGCAACAGACAGAGAATTTTGAACATAGCCATTCTGGCCTGGAGACCATAGTTTCTGATCTATCCAAGACCATAATAAGTTTCATGAATGAAACAAAGTCCTCTATTACAAATTTGGAGGCACAGATGGGTCAGCTGAGTAAGAAGATTACTGAAACTCCTCCCAATACTCTCCCAAGCAATACAGAAGAAAATCCCAAGAGAGAGTGCAAGGGCATAACCATGACCAACATGGCCGAACCTGGAGAGAGTGAGGAGGACGTGAGTCCCAGTGAGAAAAGCCTCGTGGGATGTCCTCTGGACAGAAAGGAGTTCCCCTTTGAGGAACCAAAGGAATCTGAGGCTCATACAGAGACCATAGAGATTCCATTGAAGTTTCTTTTGCCATTCATGAGCTCTGATGACTATTCTTCCTCCGAAGAGGATTAAAACACCATTGAAGAGCAAGTTGCTAAGTATCTAGGAGCAATCATAAAGTTGAATGCCAGTTTATTTGGTAATGAGACTTGGAAGGATGAACCCCCTTGTTCACCAATGAACTGAATGCATTAATGAGGTAGACATTACCTCAGAAGAAACCGGATCCCAGAAAATTCTTCATACCTTGTACCATATGTACCATGACCTTTGAGAAGGCTCTGTGTGACCTGGGGTCAGGGATAAACCTCTTGCCACTCTCTGTAATGGAGAAATTGGGAATCTTTGAGGTACAAGCTGCAAGAATCTCACTAGAGATGGCAGACAAATCAATGAAACAGGCTTATGGGCTAGTAGAGGACGTGCTAGTGAAGGTTGAAGGCCTTTACATCCTTGCTGATTTCATAATCCTAGACACTGGGAAGGATGAGGATGAATCCATCATCCTTAGCAGACCCTTCCTAGCCACAGCAAAAGCTGTGATTGATGTTGACAGAGGAGAGTTAGTCCTTCAGTTGAATGAGGACTACCTTGTATGCAGAACTCAACGTTCTCCTTCTGTAACCATGGAGAGGAAGCATGAAAAGCTTCTCTCAATACAGAGTCAAGCAAAACCCCCTCATTCAAACTCTAAGTTTGGTGTTGGGAGGCCACAACCAAACTCTAAGTTTGGTGTTGAGAGGCCCCAACCTTGCTCGAATTATCTGTGAGGCTCCATGAGAGCCCACTGTCAAGCTATTGACATTAAAGAAGCGTTTGTTGGGAGGCAACCCAATGTTATTTAATTATATCTAGTTATTTTCTATTGCTATTTTATGTTTTCTTTAGGTTGATAATCATGTGAAGTCACAAAAACAACTGAGAAATCAAAAACAGAATGAAAAATAGCATTAAAAACAGCTCACCCTAGAAGAAGAGCTTACTGGTGTTTAAACGCCAGTAAGAAGCAGCAGACTGGCGTTTAACACCAGAAAGAAGCATCAAGCTGGCGTTAAACGCCAGCTTTTCTAAATGCATTCTAAGGGCGTTTTGCACGCCTAAATGCAGCAGGGATGATAAGTCCTTGACCCCTCAGGATCTGTGGACCCCACAGGATCCTCACCTACCCCACCTCTTTTTCTCTCCTTTTCACACCCTTTCATAACACTCTTCCCCAAATACCCTTCACCAAACACCTCCATCCCTCTTCCCCAAATACTCCTCACCACTCACATCCATCCACTCTTCCCCAAAAACCCCACCCCTATATAAACCCCTCAACACTACCTCATTTTCACACATTACAAATACTTCTCCTCCATCTCCTCCATTTTCTTCTTCTTCTACTATTTTCTTTCTTCTTTTGCTCGAGAACAAGCAAACATTTTAAGTTTGGTGTGGTAAAAGCATTGCTTTTTGTTTTTCCATAACCATTAATGGCACCTAAGGCCAGAAAAAACCTCAAGAAAGAGGAAAGGGAAGGCAATTGCTTCCACCTCTGAGTCATGGGAGATGGAGAGATTCATCTCAAAGGTCCATCAAGACCACTTCTATGAAGTTGTGGCCAAGAAGAAGGTGATCCCTGAGGTCCCTTTCAAGCTCAAAAGGAGTGAGTATCTGGAAATCAGGCATGAGATTAGAAGAAGAGGATGGGAAGTACTCTCCAATCCTATTCAACAAGTCAGAATCTTAATGGTTCAAGAGTTTTATGCAAATGCATGGATCACTAGGAACCATGATCAAAGCATGAACCCAAATCCAAAGAATTGGATTACAATGGTTCGGGAGAAATCCTTAGATTTCAGTCCGGAAAATGTAAGGTTGGCATTTAACTTGCTAATGATGCAAGAAAATGCACGCCCCTACACTAAAAGGTTTAACTTTGATCAAAGGTTGGACCAAGTCCTCATGGACATATGTGAGGAAGGAGCTCAATGGAAAATTTACTCAAGAGGCAAGCCGGTTCAATTGAGAAGGCATGACCTTAAGCCTGTGGCTAGAGAATGGTTAGAGTTCATCCAACACTCTATCATTCCTACTAGCAACCGATCCAAAGTAACTGTGGATCGGGCCATCATGATCCATAGTATCATGATTAGGGAGAAAGTGGAAGTTCATGAGATTATACCTCAAGAACTCTACAAGGTGGCTGACAAGTCCTCCACTTTGGCAAGGTTAGCCTTTTCTCTCCTCATTTGCCACCTCTGTAATTCGGCTGGGATTGACATAGAGGGAGACATCTTCATTGATGAAGACAAGCCCATCACTAAAAAAAGAATGGAGCAAACAAGAGATCATGGACCTCATCAAGAGCATGAGGAAATTTCTCACATGAAATCCCTGAGATGCCTCAGGGGATGCATTTTCCTCCACAAAACTATTGGGAGCAAATCAACACCTCCCTAGGAGAATTGAGTTCCAACATGGGACAACTAAGGGTGGAGCACCAAGAGCACTCCATCATTCTCCATGAGATTAGAGAAGATCAAAGAGCCATGAGGGAGGAGCAACAAAGGCAAGGAAGAGACATTGAGGAGCTCAAGAACAGCATTGGTTCTTCAAGAGGAAGAACACGCCACCCTCACTAAGGTAGACCCATTCCTTAATCTCGTTGTTCTCATTTTTCTATTTTTCGGTTTTGAGCCTTATGTTTTATTTATGTTTGTGTCTTTACTACATGATCATTAGTGTTTAAGTGTCTATGTCTTAAAGCTATGAATGTCCTATGAATCCATCACCTCTCTTAAATAAAAAAAATGTTTTTAACCAGAAAAGAACAAGAAGTACATGAATTTGAAATTCATCCTTGAGATTAGTTTAATTATTTTGATGTGGTGACGATACTTTTTGTTTTCTGAACGAATGCTTGAACATTGCATAGGTCTTTTGAATTTGTTGTTTATGAATGTTAAAATTGTTGGCTCTTGAAAGAATGATGAAAAAGGAGAACTGTTATTTGATAATCTGAAAAATTATAAAATTGATTCTTGAAGCAAGAAAAAGCAGTGAATAAAAAGCTTGCAGAAAAAAAATGGCGAAAAAATAAAAGAAAAAGAAAGAAAAAGAAAAAGCAAGCAGGAAAAGCCAGTAGCTCTTAAAATCAAAAGGCAAGGGTAAAATAAAAAGGATCCAAGGCTTTGAGCATTAATGGATAGGAGGGCCTAAAGGAATAAAATCCTGGCCTAAGCGGCTAAACCAAGCTGTCCCTAACCATGTGCTTGTGGCGTGAAGGTGTCAAGTAAAAAGCATGAGACTGAGCGGTTAAAGTCGTGATCCAAAGCAAAAAGAGTGTGCTTAAGAACCCTAGACACCTATAATTGGGGACTCTGGCAAATCTGAGTCACAATCTGAAAAGATTCACCCAGTTATGTGTCTGTGGCATTTATGTATCCGGTGGTAATACTGGAAAACAAAGTGCTTAGGGCCACGGCCAAGACTCATAAAGTAGCTGTGTTCAAGAATCAACATACTGAACTAGGAGAATCAATAACACTATCTAAATTCTGAGTTCCTATAGATGCCAATCATTTTGAACTTTAAAGGATAAAGTGAGATGCCAAAACTGTTCAGAGGAAAAAGCTACTAGTCCCGCTCATCTAATTGGAGCTAAGTTTCATTGATATATTAGGATTTATAATATATTCTCTTATTTTTATCCTATTTGATTTTCAGTTGCTTGGAGATAAGCAACAATTTAAGTTCGGTGTTGTGATGAGCGGATAATTTATACATTTTTTGGCATTATTTTAGGTAGATTTTAGTATAATTTAGTTAGTTTTTATTAGTTTTTAAATAAAAAACACATTTCTGGACTTTACTATGAGTTTGTGTGTTTTTCTGTGATTTCAGGTATTTTCTGGCTGAAATTGAGGGACTTGAGCAAAAATCTGATTTAGAGGCTGAAGAAGGACTGCAGATGCTATTGGATTCTGACCTCCCTGCACTCGAAGTGGATTTTCTGCAGCTACAGAAACCCAATTGGCGCGCTCTTAATTGCGTTGAAATGTAGACATCCAGTGATTTCCAGCAATATATAATAGTCCATACTTTGTCTAAGTTTTGACGACGCAACTGGCATTCAAACACCAACTTCCTGCCCCATTCTGGAGTTAAACGCCAGAAACAGGTTGTAAATCAGAGTTAAACGCCAGAAATAGGCTAGAACCTGGTGTTTAACTCCAAAAATAGTCTCTACACATAAAAGCTCAATGCTCAGTCCAAGCACACACCAAGTGGGCCCGGAAGTAGATTTCTACATCATTTACTTATTTTTGTAACCCTAGCTACTAGTTTAGTATAAAAACTACTTTTAGTGATTTATTTTACATCTTTGGACGTTTAGTCCTTAGACCTATATCTCTGGTTAGTCTTTGAATAATTTTATGTTCAGAGATCACGTTTAGGGGGCTGGCCATTCGGCCATGCGTGGACCTTCATCACTTATGTATTTTCAACGGTAGAGTTTCTACACACCATAGATTAAGGTGTGGAGCTCTGCTGTCCCTCATGAATTATTGCAAAGTACTATTGTTTTCTTATTCAATTCAAGCTTATTCCTATTCTAAGATATTCGCTTGAACTTCAACCATGATGAATATGATGATCCGTGACACTCATCACTATTCTCAACCTATGAACGCGTGCCTGACAATCACTTCCGTTCTACCGTAGATTGAGCGTTTATCTCTTGGGCTCCTGGTTTAGATCAGAGTCTTCGTGGTATAGGCTAGAATTATTGGCGGCCATTCTTGAGATCCGGAAAGTCTAAACCTTGTCTGTGGTATTCCGAGTAGGATCTGTGAAGGGATGACTGTGACAAGCTTCAAACTCGTGAGTGTTGGGCATAGTGACAGACGCAAAAGGATCACTGGATCCTATTCCAACATGATCGAGAACCGACAGATGATTAAACGTGCGGTGATAGCGCATTTGGACCATTTTCACTGAGAGGACGGGAAGTAGCCATTGACAATGGTGATGCCCAACATACGGCTTCCCATGGAAGGGAGTATGAATAATTAGATGAAGACAGTAGGAAAGCAGAGATTCAGAAGCAACAAGCATCTCCATACACTTATCTGAAATTCTCACCAATGAATTACATAAGTATCTCTATCCTATTTTATATTTTATTTATTCTTTAATTATCAAATCTCCATAACCATTTGAATCCACCTGACTGAGATTTACAAGATGACCATAGCTTGCTTCAAGCCAATAATCTCCGTGGGATCGACCCTTACTCACGTAAGGTTTATTACTTGGATGACCCAGTGCACTTGCTGGTTAGTTGTGCGAAGTTGTGAAAAAGAATTTGAGATTATGAACGTGCGTACTTAGTTTTCGGCGCCGTTGCTAGAGATCACAATTTCGTGCACCACATCCCAACCCCAACCAAACCCCAAGGGCGGTCTCAACGCCATCACTCTACGGTCGGGGACTACATTGTAGGAGATACCTCCTAGAGTCATGGAAGACATTCATGAGGAAGAAAGTAGTTGTTGAAGCTCCACATGAAGAAGAGAAGGTAGACAAAGGGCATGAGGAAGAAAGAGTAAGCCTTAAGGAACCTAAGAGGAAAGCTATAGTGGATGAGTCCATTCCTATCCCATTCCCTTCCATGGTGAAGAAAGCAAAGAATACTCCAGAATTCGATTTGAACATGCTCCAAGTGTTCAACAAAGTTGAGGTAACCATACCACTTCTTGATGCTATCCAACAAATTCTGAAGTATGCAAAATTTTTGAAAGACTTGTGTACACACAAGGATAGGATAGGAGAGTTGGAGACATTATCCTTGGGTAGTTCGATTTCTTCCTTGATGGAGCCTATTCTAAAGAAATATGGTGACCCTGGACCTTGTTTGGTGTCCTGTTGTATTGGTGGGCGCACTTTTCATGACTGTATGTGTGATCTAGGAGCTTGCGTAAGCATCATGCCGCTTTCTATCTTTGTGCGGTTGAATTTAGCACCATTAAAGAAATCGACGGCGAAGTTTACCTTAGCCGATAAAAGTGTGATCACGGTGATGGAAATAGCAGAAGATGTACTTGTCGCGATCAAGGACTTGGTCTTTTTGGTTGACTTTTACATCCTTGAAATGCCTCCAACAAAAAATAGAAGCTCATCCTCCGTTCTACTTGGTAGACCCTTCCTTAAGACCTTTGAATTCAAGTTAGATGCCTTCACCGGCACATATTCCTTAAGACCTCTAAATTCGAGTTAGATGCTATCAAGTTTAATTTGGAAGAAGCCATGAAGCATCCTCCCGAAGAGCATTCCGTTCTCCGATGTGATGTAATCGATAAAGTGGTAGCGGAAGTGCGAAAAGAAGACTACAACAAATCATGCTACCCTATTGTTGAAGAGACGGATAACCAAGAGGATGAACAAGAGAAAGTTGTTGAGAATGAACTCCGTGAGCTTCATGAAAAGGAACCTCAGCTTGAGGCAAAGAGTGAATTGAAACCACTTCCATCTCATTTGAAGTATGCTTTCTTAGAGGACAACCAAAAGTTTCCGGTCATTATTGCTAGTGAGCTTTTTAGTGAAGAGGAAGGGAGGCTCCTATATGTTCTAAGAAAGCACAAGAAGGCAATTGGTTGGAGCCTAGCCGATATTGTGGGGATTGACCCCCGCAAGTGCATGCATCGTATATTTCTCCAAGAGGGAGCTCGGCCGGTTAGGCAACCGCAAAGGAAGCTCAAACTAACCATCCTCGATGTGGTAAAGAAGGAAGTCACTAGGCTACTTGATGCGTGTATCATATACCCACTTTCTGACAGTGAGTGGGTGAGCCCGATCTAGGTTGTTCCAAAGAAATCGGGCATCACTGCGGTTAAAAAGGATGATGGTGAAGTGGTCACCAAGAGAGTACAAAATGTGTGGCGAGTGTGCATCGATTATAGAAGATTGAACGCCGCTACAAGGAAGGACCACTACCCTTTGCCCTTTATCGATCAGATGTTGGACCGTTTGGCGGGTAAATTCCATTATTGCTTTCTTGATGGATTCACTGGTTACTTCCAGATTCACATTGCTCCTGAAGATCAGGAAAAGGCCACATTTACTTACCCTTTTGGCACCTTTGCCTACAAAAGGATGCCATTTAGACTATGTAATGCACCTGCTACTTTTCAGCGGTGTATGACGAGTGTCTTTTCCGATCTGATGAAGAATTATCTGAAAGTCTTTATGGATGACTTCAGTGTTTATGGAACCTCATTTGATTGTTGCTTAGAGAACTTGGCCAAGGTCTTAGCTAGATGTGTTGATACTAACCTTGTCCTGAATTTTGAAAAATGTCACTTTATGGTAAGACAAGGTATAGTGTTGGGGCATGTAGTATCTCATGAAGGCATTTCTGTAGACTCGGCCAAGGTCGATGTTATCACCACTTTACCTCACCCCTCATCTATGAGGGAGGTCCGCTCATTTTTGGGACATGCAGAATTCTACAGGCTGTTTATTAAAGATTTTAGCAAGATTGCTTTGCCATTGTCGCGCCTACTCCAAAAAGATGTGGACTTTGAATTTGACAGTGCATGTGTAAAAGCGTTTGAAGAGCTAAGGAGAGTTCTTACCACAGCACCGATTGTGTGAGGCCCCAACTGGATGCTACCATTCGAGATAATGTGCGACGCATCAAACCATGTTGTAGGTGCTGCGCTTGCACAGCGCGATGGTAAACTCCCTTATGTCATTGCTTACTCTTTTAAAACATTGGATGCAACACAATCCAACTATACCACTACAGAAAAGGAACTCCTAGCTGTTGTTCATGCTTTAGATAAATTCAGATCTTATTTGCTAGGGTCTAAGATAGTGATATACACGGATTATGTAGCTTTAAAGTACTTATTGACAAAGAATGAGTTAAAACCTAGACTCATACGTTGGATATTGCTTTTGCAAGAATTCGACATTGAGATTAGGGACCGAAGTGGGACTCAAAACTTGGTTGCGAATCATTTAAGCTGCCTTGAGAATTTAAAATTTGACCCATTTCTGATCAACGACTCATTCCCATTGGATTGTTTGCATGCTGTGTCAGATAGCTTTCCTTGGTTTGCCCCAATGGCGAACTACTTAGTTACAAAACTCTTCCCTCCTAACTTTTCTAAACACCAAAGAGACAAGTTAAGCAGTGATTCCAAATACTACATTTGGGATGACCCTCACTTGTGGAAGAGGGGAGTGGACTAAGTAATTCGAAGATGTGTCCCGGAATCTGAAATCCAACCCATTCTTGAAGCTTGCCATTCGTTCGAATGTGGTGGCCACTTTGGCCCACAAAGGACCGATAAAAAGGTGTTGGATTGTGGATTCTGGTGGCCAACCTTATTCAAGGATGCTAACCGATTCTGTGTGTCTTGCCATCAGTGTCAGAAGTCGGGAAACACGTCCCAAAGGGATGAGATGCCTCAGCAACCTATGTTGTTCTGTGAGATATTTGATGTGTGGGGCATTGACTTTATCGGACCGTTCCCCAACTCAAGTGGGTATCTGTATATTCTGTTAGCGGTGGACTACGTGTCAAAGTGGGTAGAAGCAATACCTACCTGCCTTGATGACGCCAAAACCGTCATTTCTTTTATTAGAAATAACATTGTATGTCGTTATGGGTCGCTGATGTCGCTCAAGGATTACGTCGGAATAGAATTTCTCAATAAAATCCCGTTGGTAGTATAGCTCTACCCAACAACAATCCCCGAGATCAAATTTAGAAAAGGGATTTGGTTGTCATAAGTTCAACCCCAATAAAAATAACCGAAGTATTCAAACTTTGGGTCGTCTCACAAGGAATGGGTAAACATGTGCTTCAACATTGGTTAGAATTCCGGGGTTGTGAGTCATGAGCAAGAAATTAAAATAGGAATCTTAACAAGCAAGTAATCTTGAAATGCAAGAAACTATTCAAATAACTAAGCAAAATGTGAGCAATTCCAAACTAATAAGATAACATTCAATATAATTCTACTCTAAGACTAAATAATAACTATGACTAAGACAAGACAATTAGAATTTGGGTTTTCAAATATGAATGATAAAAGCAACCCTTAGCTAGACATGGGAATTGGGGTCACTATCCTTGTCTAATAACCATATCTTGACAATGATGAGGAACCAAACTCATTAAGTCTACTTCTATACTTGAAGTACATTAAATGGTTTGGTCAACATCAACCCATAAGGTCTAACCTCACTACTAATTAACTTAGTAGTAGGCTAGTGTCAATGGCTATCAAATTGACCACTAAGGGTTCCCAAATCATCAAATCCATTAGACCCAATGACTCAAGTTTACCCAATTTTCTTAGCCTAGGCCAAGAGTAATGAGAACTACTCCATAATCAAAGTAAATAATTCATCAAACGCATGGTAAGCATTAATAAAAGACATGTTCAAATTGTAATTAAATTGAAACTAACAAGTACCCACTAACAATTATCAACATACAATCCTTCAAACAACACAATTAATGATGAAAATCATCAATGTAACATTAACAAGCCAAGATTCACAACATTCATGCAATGGGTATAAAGTGACAATTGACAAAAATTCATAAAACTAACACAATATCTAAGCAAAATTATACTGAAGAATTCAAATTAAACAATCAAAACTAGTAATTAACAAGATCCAATTCAGAATTCAACAAGGGAAGATCAAATTAAAGCTAGATCTAGAGAGGAACAAGGGTTTCTCTCTCTAGAAGAACAAGAACCCAAAAACTAACTAAAATTGTGTCTAAGTGTAAAATAATTGATCCCCCCTTTCCCCCTAGTATCCTTGGGTATTTTTCATGCAGAAATAGCTTGAATTTAGGCCTGATGAGCCTCAGAAATTGCCAGGCACGATTTCCTTTAATGAGGTTACGTGCAGCTTTCCGCGCATGCGCGCCGATTGCTTTTGGGATCCACGCGTGCGCGCTATGTGCGCGTGTGCGTCGGTGGGAATTCTCTGATCCACGCGAATGTGTCCATCCTTGCAAGCCGCTTTCAACTATCTTCATCCACGCGTGCGCGCAAGGTGCGCGTGCGCGTCGGTACTGAAGTTCCCAAAATCCAAATCTTCATGTTTCTTCCTTTTGTGCATCCTTTCTTTCTCTCTTCTAGGCCATTCTTGTCTTATAAATCCTGAAATCACTCAACAAATACATCACGGCATCAAATGGCAATAAAAGAGGATCAAAATATAGCAATTCTAAGGCAGGATAAGCATGTTTTTCATCATGAAGCAATATTAGGAAGAGAACACAAAACCATGCATTTCTTGTGGATAAGTGTGAGAAATATTGAGAAAAATCCCCAAATTCTACACAATGTAAACCACAAAATTGAGGTTTATCAGTCGCCACGAGAAATCGTGAGTGACCAAGGATCCCACTTTTGTAACAGGAAAGTAGAGGCACTGCTCAAGCGCTATAGGTTATTGCATAAGGTTGCCACTGCTTATCACCCAAAGACCAACGGACAATCATAAGTGTCCAACCAGGAGATTAAGAGAATCTTGGAGAAAGTGGTAAATCCACAAAAGAAGGATTGGAGCCTCCGGCTAGGAGATGCACTATGGGCGTATAGAACGGCCTACAAGACTCTGTTAGGGATGAGTCCCTTCCAGATCGTCTATGGTAATGCATGCCACCTTCCGGTGGAGATTGAGCATAAAGCCTATTGGGCGGTAAAGCAGTGCAACATGGATTTAACCAAGGCGGGTGTGGCTAGGAAATTACAGTTAGAGGAGCTCGAGTGTTTGAGGAACGAAGCATATGAGAATGCCCGAATCTACAAGGAAAAGACTAAATCATTTCATGATCATCACATCCGGAAGAAGGATTTTCAAGAAGGTGATGAGGTTCTCCTCAACAATTTGAGGCTTAGATTCATGTCTGGCAAGCTCCGTTCTAGATGGGAAGGACCCTTCAAGGTGAAGGAGATAAATCCCTATGGAGTGGTGGAATTGTTTGATCCTAAAAGTGAAGCAACTTTCAAGGTGAATGGACATAGAGTGAAGAAGTACCATGGCTACAAGTTTCCAAAAGAGCTAGAGGTGTTCCTATTAACGGATGCATCTAGAGGAGGAGAAGCTTGAGCGACTGACCGTCCAACTTAAGGAAGTTAAAGAAAAGTGCTTGGTGGGAGGCACCCCACCGTGGTAAGATCTTCCTTGTGTATACCTTCTTGCTCTTAGCTCTAGATTTTTGTATATTTTGTAACTTTTTGATGTTGTTAATTGCATAGGAATGCTAGTTTTGTTGATCTTGTTGGATAACTAGGATGTTTATATAGATTTCATCATTTTGGTATGGAAGAATTGTTGAAGTAGAGAGAATGCTATATTTTGAATAGTGCATGAATTTGTGAATGTCTCTTTGACTACTAGCTTAAACACCTGCCAAGAATATGTCAGAATAGCCCTTTCTATGTTGTTTAAAAAAAAAAGGAAAGGGGACATCTGCGCACGCGCCGGTGGTGCATTTCATACTCCTGATCCAAAAACCCGAGAGTTATGCCCACCTTATGCCCATTTCGTGCCAGGCACCCACGCGCCAGCATGCATGCTGCCTGCGCGCCCTCACCTTTTAGCCACCGATGCGCAAGCGCACTGTGTGCGCGTGCCGTTTGCGCAATATGAACTCCCTGGTACAAAAACCAGAGAGTTGTGCCATAAGTGTGTCTATTCTGTGCCTGCACTAATGTGCAGGCGTACTTGGCGCGTCCGCACTGATCGCCAACTCGATCAGGCACGCGTCCGCGTACTGTGCGCGTTTGCAAACTTCTCCTTAGACTTTTTTTTTTAGCTTTGGCTTTGGTTTGGACCTGTACTAGTCACCCCTACTCCTTCACAAAGTGCCTGCTGTCAGAAGTGAAAGGACAAAGGCAAAGAGAACTTGAATATGAATCTCTTTCTCTTGAACGTCAACCTTACCACGGAAAAAAAATGAGAATTCCCACCTAACACGACTCTAGAACAACAACAGTTGCGTTATTCTATGCAAGAAGAATACTTAGCGCCGCCTGTGCTGCAAGCCAACTCTGGCACAAATAACCCGAGAGTTAGGCATACTTTGTGCCAATTCTGTGCCAGGCGCCCAACTGACTTCACGCGTACGCACCCTAGACGCGGACGCGTCCCTCGCCCAACCCTCACCAATGCGCAAGCGTACCGTGCGCGCGCGCGTCGGTCGCGTGAACCAGTTTTAAAGCTGGCGCGTCCTGCTTCTGTCCTTCTCCCACCTCTTTTCTTATTTCCTTTCTTTCTTCTTCTTTCTCCATCACCTCTCTTCTCTTCTTCCTCTTCCACAACCCATCACCACCGTCTCTAGCCACTCACCGGCGACCACCTCCACCTCCGGTGGCACTACATCTCTTCTATCTCTTTCTCATTTTTACAAAAAGAAAATTCTACCTTGTTCTTTTACACTTCTCAAGGTTCTACTTCTTCTATATCTCATCTCTTACTTTCTTTGCATAATCTCTTTCTCTAGTTAGATGTTTCTTATTGTTTCACTTATTTTCTCTTTTAGTTGTACGATTATACTACTTACTTTTTGTTTGTTTACATTTCCTTTTTCTTGCTTTTCCATGGATGTTGAATTTGAGTTTTAATTTGCTTTAATAGATCTTCTTGTTGCCTCTCATTATCTTTGTCAGTAGGTGATGTTGTGTGATGATTGTTATTTCATTTTGGGTTTCTAATTGGTTGAGTATCTCATAATTGCTCATTACTTGATAATTGCACGCCAAGTGTTCAAGGAAATGCACGAATACCATTTTGGTTTATTTTAATCATGTATCTTTGATTTGGTACTTCCTCCTCACTCACTTGCTTTCTTCTAAATGCATTGAGTCCACTTTTCTTGCTTAGAGTGTATGCTTGCTAATTAGATACTCATTGAACATGACTTGCTCTTTGTTATGGATGCTTGAGATTATTCTTCTCATGCCATATTGCATGCTTTACTTCCTCTTGCATCCCATGCCAAGCGTTGTGACCCATATCTCTATGATCAATTTGTTACACTATTTCTTTTGGGCACTACTTTTCACTTATATGTTTTTGTTGAGATGATTTTTTGGGTTTAATGCTTTCCCTCTTTCCCCTCCTTTTTCAGGATAGCCACCAAGAAAGACAAGGAGAAAGCTTCAAGGAAACCAGCCGCAAGGAGGGCACCTCAAAGGTCAAACTCCAAGGTGCACTCTTCATTAGGAGCCAAACCCCTATCTAAGAAGGCGAAGGCACCCGCTCCTATTGATGCAAAAGAGAAGAGCAAACCGGCAAAAGACTCTTCAAGATTCTCCAACCGCTTATGTGAACTTGTGTTCTCCACCATGGTTGACAGAAACTATCATGCTGAGCATCTACTCGCTCTTCCGGACAAGGTTGCTCCTTGTATTCTACCCCGCATTGAATGGCAAGGATGGAAGTTTCTTCTGACAAAACCACAGGAGGTCAACCTCTCATGGGTGGTAGAATTCTACACTAACTACCATCTTCCCTCTCTTCAATCGGTATACGTGCGCCGGAAGCAAGTCTCAGTTTCAGAAGAGGCTATTCAGCAAGTGCTTAATGTCTTACTGGTACCAAGTGACATGGATGGCTACCAAGAGGCCTTACGTCAGCGAGAAGAGTTAGGATTTGATTGGGACTCGATCTTCCGAGTCATTGCTGAACTAGAGACATTTTGGACCCATGGTCGACTCCGGATACGGCCCAAGTGCATTGACGCACATTTCCTCACTGTAGAAGCTAGAGCTTGGGCCCAGATCTTATCCCCTTATGTGCTACCTAGCACCCACAAGTCGTCCTTCACGGCAGATCTCGCCTTGCTTATTTGGTGTGTTCTCACAAAGAGACCGGTGAACATTCCGCTTCTTGTCAAGCAAGCGATGGGTCAAGTCCACGCCCGGAGTAATTTGCCATTTCAAGCATTGGCATCCGATTTAGTTGCTGCTGCGGGTGTTCCTTGGGAAGCCATGGACACAAAGGCCATAATTCCGGCTAAGGGCGATGTTGTCCCAAGCGGAAAATAGTTACAGCTTCTAATAAACAACCCTAGCCTCGACATAGCCCCTCCGTCTACTATTCCTTCCACCTCATCGTCACCACCACGGCAAAGATTCACCCATCAAAGGATAGAAGATCTACACCGGAAGATTGACAGATATGAGCGGCGCAACCAACGCCGATACACTTACATCAAGAAGTTTCTGCGTTGTGTTACCCCTAGCATGGAGGAACCTGAGATATTCACATCCACCTCAAACCCAACTGATGGGAGCTCTGATGGAGGGGATAGTGAAGGTTCCAATCCTGACCGCCCTTTGCGCATTGTTGGTAGCACGAAGGACCGTGCTCAATTCTAAGTGTAGGGAAGTCGTTCGACCGATTGATACAAGGATTTATACCGGTTCGGAATTCCACAAGATAATTCCGTTGTTAGTATAGTCCAAACCAATAGTCAATCCTTGAATCAAATTAAATTTATGGTTGTGTCACAAGTACAAACCCCAATAAGAATTAACCAAAGTATTTACACTCCGGGTCGTCTCACAAGGAATTGCAATAAAGTGTATGCTTATTGGCTATAAGGGGACAAAGGGGGTTTTGATTGGTAAGAGAGCAAGAAATTAAATGACAAGAAAAGTAAATCAAGCAAGTAACTAAAGAAGGTAATTAATAAAGAGAGACATTCATGGCAAGAATTGAGATCATAGGCTTTCTATCCTAGTCATACAATGATTAATTCATCTTATTTAGTCAACTCCAACAAATGAAAGAAAGTATCATGTTATCTTCACATAGGGAGAATGTCAAACAAGACTAATCAATTATATCACAATAATAACAAGAATCTATCTCATTTCGTCCTCCCGAACATTGGAAGAAGGTGTAAGTTATCTTCCATGAGAGAAAGTCAAACAAGACTAGTTAATCTCAAATCAAAAATCCTAATCAACTCACTAATTAAATTAGCAAAAGATTAGAGTCATTGAAAATGATATTAACTAACAATTCTAAATCACCAACATAGGTTGGGTTTTCATGACTCAAGATTGCCCAATTACTCTTCCCAAGCCAAGAATGCTCTAAATCTACTCTAAAGCCCAACCAAGCATTTTGTCAAACACGTGGTGGGTACAAATGGAAAGCATAATAAATTACAAGAAATAGTAAAATCTAACAACTATCAATTGCAAGGAAAGTAAGATCACAACTCAAATCAACACTAAAAGAACATCAAACATTAAATTTCATTGAAAGAAAATCCAAATCCAACAAGTAAATCCATGAACATAAAAGAGAGCATAAAAGGAAAATTAACACTATAAATCATGAGAATGAAAGAGTAGAAGCAAGAATTCATAAAGGAAATAAGATGAAAATATGAGACTGAATCTAGATCTAGAAGAGATTAACTTAACCTAATTCTAGAGAGAAGAGGGAGCTTCTCTCTCTAGAAACTAACCTACATGATGCTAATACCACAAACAATTGATCCCCCCTTGCCCAAGCTTGAATTCTGCATGAAATAGCATTAGAAATGAGTTGAGTTGGGCCCAAAGTGCTTCAGAAATCGCCCCCAGCGATTTCATCTTTAGTGGGCCACGAGCAGCATCGGTGCGCATGCGTACATGGCGAGTGCGCGCCCCTAAATGCAAAGTAACATATAGCAAATTTTATATCATTTCGAAGCCCCGGATGTTAGCTTTCCAACGCAACTAGAACTGCTTCATTTGGACCTCTGTAGCTCAGGTTATGGTCAATTGAGTGCAATGAGGTCAGGCTTGACAGCTTTATGGTTCCTTCATTTCTTCATGAGTTCTCCAACTTTGCATGCTTCTCTCCTCACTTCTTCCATCCAATACTTTTCTTATGAACCTAAAATCACTCACAAACATATCAAGGCATCGAATGGAATTAAAGTGAAATAAATTTAGCTATTTTAAGGCCTAAAAAGTATGTTTTCACATTTAAGCACAAATCAAGGGAGAATTGCAAAACCATGCTATTTCATTGAATAAATGTGGGAAAAGGTAATAAAATCCCCTAAAATAAGTACAAGATAAACCACAAAATTAGGGTTTATCACCGATCTCCATGGGTAACAATCTCTTCCTTTCAATACCCATGGATTTATCTTTTGCTTAGTAGTTAGTAAATTGCATGTGTAGTTAGTCTTGCTTGTAAATACTCGTTGCATGATAGTTAGTCTGTATAGGGTTACTTGGTCAAAATAATAACTTCTTCCTTAAGAAACTGTTTTTGGGGTACCCTACCAATTTTGAAAAATTTTTGTGGTAAACTTGCTTTAAGAATGTATTTTGTAACATAGTGATTGAGCTAAGAACACAAGCATGTGAGTTTTGAGCCTATTGTGTGGTTATATCTTCTAATCACTATTTCCCATTCTTGTGTGCATTGTTCTCTCTCTATGATTGTAACCCTTGCTTTGTCTGATTCTATGTGTCCATTACTTTGTGTATAAATGCATTTACATGATTGAGGCCATCACTTCAATAGTCACTTTTCCCAAACGGCCTTGACCCTTTTATCTACCATTGCTAACCAATTTTGAGCCCATGATAAACCCTCTTTGTTCTTAAATAGAGCACATCAACAACCCTAAGTGAAAAATAATGAATGTCCCTAGATTTGGATCCTTGATTAGCTTAGGTAAGTGAAGCTGTGTATGATTCAATTGGGAGGGTGTACTTGGGAACTTGGGTAGGTGTAAAGAGGTGTATTTGTAGTTGTAACTAAAAATTCTTGGATCTGGAAACATACTCATGTATTAAATGATTGAACCATATGCATTGAAACTTTTGTACATGAAACCCCAAGAAAAAAAGGGGACCAAAAAGAAAAAAAATTATATGTGTATATATGAGGATGTAAGAAAAAGAAACAAAAAAAAACAAAAAAAAATAGAAGAAACAAAAATATGGAAAAAAGAGGAAGCAATGAAAGGGGACAAAGATGCCCCAAGACAAAGTAATAATAACAATGCATATGGGATGTGAATTGAAAAGAATGCATGAGTATGCGAAAAGTGAAACCCATGGGTAGCTAGGTATTGTATTATAGTTGTATAGGTTGTTCTATGTGTCTAGTGGGATCTTAGGTTAATCAAGGATTCAAATTTTAAGCTCACTTGACCATATACATCCTTGCCTTCACCCTAGCCCCATTACAACCCATGAATAAGACCTCATGATACTTGTAAGCATGCATTAAGTAATTGTTGATTGTTAGATGAAAGACAAAACTTGGAAAGCATGATTAGAAGAGGATTGAGTGACGAATCCTATACACTTGAGCGAATAGAGTGGATACACTTCCGGTAAGGGTTCGATGCTCAACTCCTTATTCTCGGCTTTCCCAAGCGTTCATCTAGCAAGTTATATGCACTTCATAGTAATGTTCAAATTGGTAGGATTTATAAATTACATATCATTTTCACCCCCTATGCTCATATGTGTTCTTGGAGGATAGATTTACCCCTGACCAAGTAGATAGATGATTTTACATTAGTTGCATGCATTCATTTAGGAAATTTGCACTTCATAAACCCTTTCTTACCATGATCTTTGGTCTTTTTATTTTTAAGCATGAGGACATGCTTGGTTTAAGAGTGGGGAGATTTGATAAACCCCAATTTTGTGGTTTATATTGTATAGAATTTGGGGGGGCTTTATCAATATTTTTCACACTTATTCACAAGAATTGCATGGTTTTGTGTTCTCTTCCTAATATTGCTTCATGATGGAAAACATGCTTCTTTTGCCTTAAAATTGCTATATTTTGATCCTCTTTTATTACCATTCGATGCCGTGACGTGTTTGTTGAGTAATTTCAGAATTAAGAGGGCAAGAATGGCCTAGAAGAGAGAAAGAAAGCATGCACGAGATGAAGGAACATGAAGATTTGGATTTTGGGAATTTCAGCATGGGCGCGGACGCGCACCTCGCGCGCACACGTGGATGTGGACAGCTGGAAGCAGTGCGCGTAGATCAACGCATTGGTGCACGAAATTGTGATCTCAATGGCGCCAACAACTTGGTACACACGATCGTAATCTCAACTCTTTTTCACAACTCCGCACAACTAACCAGCAAGTGCACTGGGTTGTCCAAGTAATAAACCTTACGTGAGTAAAGGTCGATCCCACGGAGATTGTCAGCTTGAAGCAAGCTATGGTCATCCTTGTAAATCTCAGTCAGGCGGATTCAAATGGTTATAAGGTTTTGATAATTAAAATATAAATAAAATATAAAATAAGATAGAAATACTTACGTAATTCTTTGGTCGAAATTTCAAATAAGCATATGGAGATGCTTTATTGCTTCTGAACCTCTGCTTTCCTATTGCCTTCTTCCAACGATGCGTTACCTCCTTCCATGGCAAGCTGTATGATCCTCTCGGATGAAAACAAATCCATATGTGCTGTCACCGCACGGTTAATCATCTGTCGGTTCCCGCTAGCGTCGGAATAAGACCATTGTCCTTTTGCACACTGTCACTTGTGCCCCACATTCGCAGGTTTGAAGCTCGCCACAGTCATCCCTTCTCAGATCCTACTCAGAATACCAAAGACAAGGTTTAGACTTTCTGGATCCCAGGAATGGCTGCCAATAATTCTAGCCTATACCACGAAGACTCTGATCTCACGGAATGGAATGCTCTGTTGTCAGGAGAGGCATCCATGCGTCGTGAACCAGGAGGCCAAGAGATACACACTCAAGCTATTGCAGATAGAACAGAAGTGGTTGTCAGGCACACGTTCATAAGTGAGAATGATGATGAGTGTCACGGGTCATCACATTCATCAGGTTGAAGTGCGAGTGAATATCTTAGATAAGAAGTAGGCGTGAGTTGAATAGAAAAACAATAGTACTTGTATTAATTCATGAAGAACAGCAGAGCTCCACACCTTAATCTATGGGGTGTAGAAACTCCACCGTAGAAAATACATAAGTGAAAAAGGTCTAGGCATGGCTGTGAGGCCAGCCTCCATTGTCTAAGGACTAAACGTTCCCAAGATAGATCAAAGGTGAAAAGACACAAAATAAATCACTAAAAGTAGTTTTTATACTAAACTAGTAACTAGGATTTACAAAAAATGAGTAACTAAGTGCAGATAATGCAGAAATCCACTTTCGGGGCCCACTTGGTGTGTGCTTGGGCTGAGCATTGAAGTTTTTTTGTGCTTAGGCTGTTCTTGGAGTTAAACGGTAGTTTTGGTGCCAGTTTGGGCGTTTAACTCCAATTCTGGTGCCAGTTTGGGCATTTTATGCCAAGATGTTTTAGGCTGTTTTTGGACGCTAGTTTGGGCCATCAAATCTTGGGCAAAGTATGGACTATTATATATTGCTGGAAAGCCCAAGATGTCTACTTTCCAACGAATTTGAGAGAGGGCCAATTAGGCGTCTTTAACTCAAGAAAATCCACTTCGAGTGCAGAGAGGTCAGAATCCAACAGCATCTGCAGTCCTTTTTCAGTCTCTGGATCAGATTTTTGCTCAGGTCCCTCAATTTTAGCCAAAAAATACCTGAAATCATAGAAAAACACACAAACTCATAGTAAAGTCTAGAAATGTGATTTTTGAATAAAAACTAATAAAAATATAATAAAAAGTAACTAAAACATACTAAAAACTATGTAAAAATAATTCCAAAAAGGTATAAATTATCCGCTCTTCACGCATCCGCGCGGATTAGAGAAATCCACACCGGCGTGCACGCGTACATGGTGCACATGTGTGGATCACAAAATTAATCGGCGTGCACGCACGCATTGCGCGTCCGCGCGACAAGCTGCACGTGACCTCATTAAACAAAATCGTGCCTAGCAATTTCTAAGGCTCAAGAGGCCTAAATTCAAGCTGGTTCTGCATGCAAAAGACCCAAGGATGCTAGGGGAAAAGGGGGGGGATCATTCATTCATACTTAGACACAATTTTTAGCAAGTTTTTGGTTCTTGTTTTTCTAGAGAGAGAAACCCTTTTTCCTCTCTAGATCTAGTTTTGATTTGATCTTCCCTTGCTGAATTCTGAATTGGATCTTGTTAATTACTAGTTTTGATTGCTTAATTTGAATTCCTTAGTATAATTTTGTTTAGATCTTGTGTTAGTTTTATGTTTTCTTGTTAATTGTTATTTTATACCCAATTCATGAATGTTGTGAATCTTGAATTGTTAATGTTACATTGATGATTTTCATGATTAATTGTGTTATTTGAGTGATTGTATATTGATAATTGTTAGTGGGTACTTGTTAATTTCAATTTAATTTCAATTTGAATATGTCTTTTAGTAATGCTTACCATGTGTTTGATGAAATGTTTCTTTTGATTATGGAGTAGTTCTTTTTACTCATGCCCTAGGCTAAGGGAATTGGGTAAACTTGAGTCATTGGGTCTAATAGATTTGATAATTTAGGAGCCCTTAGTGGTCAATTTGATAACCATTGACACTAGCCTACTACTAAGTCAATTAGTAGCTAGGTTGGACCTTATGGGTTGATATTGACTAAACCATTTAATATACTTCAAGAATAGAAGTAAACTTAATGGGTTTGGTTCCTCATAATTGTCAAGATATGGTTATTAGACAAGGATAGTGACCCCCAATTCCCATGTCTGGCCAAGAGTTACTTTTATTATTCATATTTGAAAACCCAAAAATCCTAATTGCTTTGTCTTAGTTATATTTATTTGTTTAGTTTTAGAATAGAATTATAGTGGATGTTATCATATTAGTTTAGAATTGCCCACATCTTGCTTTAGTTATTTAAATTAGTTTCTTGCACGTCAAGATTACTTGCTTGTTAAGATTCCTAGTTTAATTTCTTGCTCATGACTTGCAAACCCAGAATTCTAACCAATGTTAAAGCACATGTTTTCCCATTCCTTGTGAGATGACCCGAGGTTTGAATACTTCGGTTACTTTTATTGGGGTTGAACTTGTGACAACCAATTCCTTCGAAATTTGATTCGCGGATTATTTGTTGGCTGAGGGCTATAATTGCAACGCGAAAATCTTGTGAAATTCCTTACCGACGGTATCCCGTGCCATCACCCTGCCCTTCATATGGGCATTGAACGCCCAGCTGCTACACCATGGCTGGCGTTCAACGCTAGTTTTCCTCCCAATTTGTGCCGTTGAACACCCAAGAAGGACTCCTTCCTGGCGTTCAACGCTAGATCTTCTGCTTTCTTGGGCGTTGTACGCCCAGCCTCTGCTTTTGGCTGGCGTTCAATGCCAGCATTGCTGTCCCTAGTGGGTGTTGAATGCCCACTCTTGTCCCTTGTCTAGCGTTCAACGCAAGTAAGGTCTTTCCTCCAGGGTGTTTTGTTTTCATCTCTGAACCTTTCTGTATCTGTTCTAACTACTACACATGATCACAAACATTCAAAATCAAGAAAATTGAGAGCGCGCCAATTGGGCTTCTGTAGCTCCAGAAAATTCTCTTCGAGTGCAGGGAGGTTAGAATCCAACAGCATCTGCAGTCCTTTTTCAACCTCTGAATCAGATTTTTGCTCAGGTCCCTCAATTTCAGCCAGAAAATACCTGAAATCACAGAAAAACACACAAACTCATAATAATCTCCAGAAATGTGATTTTTGAATAAAAACTAATAAAAATATAATAAAAAGTAATTAAAACATACTAAAAACTATGTAAAAACAATGCCAAAAAGGGTATAAATTATCCGCTCAGCACAACACCAAACTTAAATTGTTGCTTGTCTCGAAGCAACTAAAAATAAAATAGGATAAAAAGAAGAGAATATACAATAAATTCCAAACTTATCAATGAAGATTAGCTTCAATTAGATGAGCGGGACTTGTAGCCTTTTTGCTTCTGAACAGTTTTGGCATCTCACTTTATCCTTTGAAGTTTAGATTGATTGGCATCTATAGGAACTCAAAATTCAGATAGTGTTATTGATTCTCTTAGTTCAGTATGTTGATTCTTGAACACAACTACTTTATGAGTCTTGGCCGTGACCCTAAGCATTTTGTTTTCTAGTAATACCACCGGATACATAAATGCCACAGACACATAACTGGGTGAATCTTTTCAGATTGTGACTCAGCTTTGCTAGAGTCCCCAGCTAGAGGTGTCCAGAGCTCTTAAGCACACTTTTTTTGCTTTGGACCACGACTTTAACCGCTCAGTCTCAAGCTTTCACTTGACACCTTCACGCCACAAGCACATGGTTAGGGACAGCTTGGTTTAGCCACTTAGGCCAGTATTTTATTTCTGTGGGCCCTCCTATCCATTAATGCTCAAAGCCTTGGATCCTTTTTCTACCCTTGCCTTTTGGTTTAAAGGGTTACTGGCTTTTTCTGCTTGCTTTTCTTTTTCTTTTTTTTTCTTTATTTTTTCGCCAAATTATTTTTTATTTTTTTTCTTCTTTTTTCTGCAAGCTTTGTGTTCACTGATTTTTCTTGCTTTAAGAATCAATTTTATGATTTTTCAGATTATCAATAACATTTCTCCTTTTTCATCATTCTTTCAAGAGCCAACAATTTTAACATTCATAAACAACAAATTCAAAAATATGCACTGTTCAAGCATTTATTCAGAAAACAAAAGGTATCGTCTCCACATCAAAATAATTAAACTAATTTCAAGATAGAATTCAAAACCATGTACTTCTTGTTCTTTTGCAATTAAAAAATATTTTTCATTTAAGAAAGGTGATGGATTCATACGACATTCATAGCTTTAAGACATAGACACTAGACACTAATGATCATGTAATAAAGACACAAACATAGATAAAACATAAGGCATAGGAAACGAAAAACAGAAAATAAAGAACAAGGAAATTAAAGAACGGGTCCACCTTAGTGATGGCAGCTAGTTCTTCCTCTTGAAGATCTTATGGAGTGCTTGAGCTCCTCAATATCTCTTCCTTACCTTTGTTGCTCCTCCCTCATGGCCTTTTGGTCTTCTCTAATTTCATGGAGGAGGATGGAATGCTCTTGGTGCTCCATCCTTAGTTGTCCCATGTTGGAACTTAATTCTCCTAGGGAGGTGTTGATTTGCTCCCAATAGTTTTGTGGAGGAACATGCATCCCTTGAGGCATCTTAGGGATTTCATGATGAGGAGTTTCCTCATGCTCTTGTTGAGGTCTATGAGTGGGCTCTCTTGTTTGCTCCATCCTTTTCTTAGTGATGGGCTTGTCCTCTTCAATGAGGATGTCTTCCTCTATGACAACTCCAGCTGAATTGCAGAGGTGACAAATGAGATGAGGGAAGGCTAACCTTGCCAAAGTGGAAGGCTTGTCTGCCACCTTGTAGAGTTCTAGAGAAATGATCTCATGAACTTCTACTTCCTCTCCATTCATGATACTATGGATCATGATAGCCCGGTCTATAGTAACTTCAGATCGGTTACTAGTAGGAATGATTAAGCATTGGATGAACTCCAACCATCCCCTAGCCACGGGTTTAAGGTCAATCCTTCTTAGTTGAACCGGCTTGCCTCTTGAATCTCTCTTCCATTGAGCGCCTTCCACACAAATGTCCCTAAGGACTTGGTCCAACCTTCGATCAAAGTTGACCCTTCTAGTGAAAGGGTGAGGATTTCCTTGCATTATTGGCAAGTTAAATGCTAACCTCACATTTTCTGGACTAAAATCCAAGTAATTCCCCCGAACCATTGTGAGCCAATTCTTTGGGTTCGGGTTCATACTTTGGTCATGGTTCCTAGTGATCCATGCATTAGCATAGAACTCTTGAACCATTAAGATCCCGACTTGTTGAATGGGGTTGGTGAGGATTTCCCAACCTCTTCTTCGAATCTCATGTCGGATCTCCGGATATTCACTCTTTTTGAGCTTGAAGGGGACCTCGAGGATCACCTTTTTCTTGGCCATAACTTTATAGAAGTGGTCTTGATGGACCTTTGAGATGAATCTCTCCATCTCTCATGACTCGGAGGTGGAAGCAATTGCCTTCCCTTTCCTCTTTCTAGAGGTTTCTCCGGCCTTAGGTGCCATTTAGTGGTTACGAAAAACAAAAAGTTTTAGCTTTTTTCACACTAAACGTAGAAGAGTTGCTCGTCCTCGAGCAAAAGAAGAAATAAAGGAGTAGAAGAAGAAGAATATGAAGTAGATGGAGGTAAGGAGAGGGTTCGGCCAAGGGGGTAGTAGGGTGTATGTTGTGTGAAAATGAAGGTGGTAAGGAGGGGTATTTATAGGGTAAGGGAGAGAGGGTATTCGGCCATGTGTGGGTGGGTTTGGGAGGGAAATGGTTTGAATTTGAATGGTGAGGTAGGTGGGGTTTAATGATGGATGGATGTGAGTGGTGAAGGGAATATGGGGAAGAGGGTAAGATTTGATAGGTGAAGAGAATTTGAGAAAGAGGTTTTGATGGGATTAGTCAATGGTGTTTGGGGAAGAGTGTTATGGAAAGGTGTGAAGAGGAGAGAAGAAGAGTTGGGGTAGGTGGGGATCCTGTGGGGTCCACATATCCTGAGGTGTCAAGGAATTTGAGTCCTTGCACCATTCTGGCATTCAAACGCCTATTTTATGCCAATTCTGGCGTTTAACGCCAACTCTGCTTCCTTTCCTGGCATTAAACGCCAGTCCTGCTACCTTTCTTGGTGTTAAATGCCACTCTGCTGCCCTTTTCTGGCGTTAAACGCTAGCCAGATGCCCATTTCTGGCGTTTAACGCCAGCCAGATGCCAGACAGCCCTTTCTGGTGGTAAACGCCCAGAGTGCTGCCCATTCTGGCATTTAACACCCAGAATGCTGCTAGGCTGGGCGTTAAACGCCTATTCTGCTATCCTTACTGGCGTTTAAACGCCGGTAAGCCTGTCCTACAAGGTGTGCGGTTTTTTATGCTGTTTTTCATTCTGTTTTTGATTTTTCAATTGTTTTTGTGAATTCACATGATCATTAACCTAAAAAAACATAAAATAATAATGGAAAACAAATAAATATAATTAAATAACATTGGGTTGCCTCCCAATACGCGCTTCTTTAATGTCAATAGCTTGAGAGTGAAGCTCTTAGAGAGCTTCACAGAGACTCAGAGCTTGATGTTGGCCTCCCAACACCAAACTTAGAAGTTGAGTATGGGGGCTCTGTTTGACTCTGTACTAAGAGAAGCTTTTCATGCTTCCTCTCCATGGTTACAGAAGAAGATCCTTGAGCCTTAAACACAAGGTAGTCCGCATTCAATTGAAGGACTAACTCTCCTCTGTCCACATCAATTACAGATTTTGTTGTGGCTAGGAAGGGTCTTCCTAGGATGATGGATTCATCCTCATCCTTCCCAGTGTCTAGGATTATGAAATCAACAGGGATGTACAGGCCTTCAACCTTCACCAAAACATCCTCTACAAGTCCATAAGCATGTTTCCTTGAATTGTCTGTCATCTCTAGTGAGATTTTTACAGCTTGCACCTCAATGAACCCAAGTTTCTCCATTACAGAGAGGGGCATGACGTTTATACTTGACCCAAGGTCACACAGAGCCTTCTCAAAGGTTATGGTGCCTATGATACAAGGTATTAAGAACTTTCCAGGATCCTGTTTCTTCTGAGGTAATTTCAGTTGAACCAGATCATTTAGTTCATTGATGAGCAATGGGGGTTCTTCCTCCCAAGTCTCATTACCAAATAACTTGGCAATTAGCTTCATAATTACTCCTAGATATTGAGCAACTTGCTCTTCAATAATATCTTCATCCTCTTCAGAGGAAGAATACTCTTCAGAGCTCATGAATGGCAACAGTAAGTTCAATGGAATCTCTATGGTCTCTATATGAGCCTCAGATTCTTTTGGTTCCTCATTAGGGAACTCCTTGGAGGCCAGTGGACGTCCATTGAGGTCTTCCTCACTGGAAATCACTGCCTTTCCCTCCTCCATGCATTCGGCCATGTTGGTTATATTTATGGCCTTGCACTCTCTTTTTGGGATTTTCTTCTGTATTACTTGTGAGAGTACTAGGAGAGAGTTCAGTAACTCTTTTACTCAGCTGACCCACTTGTACCTCCAAATTTCTAATGGAGGACCTTGCTTGAGTCATAAAACTGAGAGTGGTCTTAGATAGATCAGAGACTACAGTTGCTAAGTCAGAGTGGCTCTGCTTAGAATTCTCTGTCTGTTGCTGAGAAGATGATGGAAAAGGTTTGCTATTGCCAAACCTGTTTCTTCCACCATTATTATTATTGAAGCTTTGATTAGGCTTCTGTTGATCCTTCCATGAGAGATTAGGATGATTCCTCCATGAAGGATTATAGGTGTTTCCATAGGATTCTCCCATGTAATTCACCTCTTCCATTCCAGGATTCTCAGGGTCATAAGCTTCTTCTTCAGAGAAAACTTCCTTAGTACTGCCTAATGCAGCTTGCATTCCAAACAGACTCTGAGAAATCATATTGACTTGCTGAGTAAATATTTTATTCTGAGCCAATATTACATTCAGAGTATCAATTTCCAGAACTCCTTTCTTCTGAGTTGTCCCATTATATACAGGATTCCTTTCAGAATTGTACATGAACTGGTTATTTGCAACCATTTCAATGAGTTCCTGGGCTTCTGCAGGTGTCTTCTTCAGATAAAAAGATCCTCCAGCAGAGTGGTCCAATGACACCTAGGAAAATTCAGACAGACCATCATAGAATATACATATGATACTCCATTCTGAAAACATGTCAGAAGGACACCTTCTGATCAATTGCTTGTATCTTTCCCAAGCTTTATAGAGGGATTCACCTTCCTTCTTTCTGAAGGTTTGGACTTCCACTCTAAGCTTACTCAACTTTTGAGGTGGAAAGAATTTGGCCAAGAAAGCATTGACCAACTTTTTCCAAGAGTTCAGGCTATCTTTAGGTTGTGAGTCTAACCATGTCCTAGCTCTGTCTCTTACAGGAAAGGGAAAAAGTATAAGTCTGTAGACCTCAGGATTGACCCCATTGGTCTTAACAGTATCACAGATTTGCAAGAATTCAGCTAAGAACTGATGAGGATCTTCCAATGAAAGTCCATGAAACTTGCAATTCTGCTGCATCAGAGAAACTAATTGAGGCTTAAGCTCAAAGTTGTTTGCTCCAATTGCAGGAATTGAGATGCTCCTTCCACAAAAGTCAGAAGAGGGTGCAATAAAGTCACCAAGTATCTTCTTTGCATCTCTACCATTGTTGTTGGGTTCGGCCATCTCTTCTTCTTTTTCAAAAAATTCTGTCAGGTCATCTCTCCGGATCATCTTCAACAAGAATGTTCTTATCCTTGATCCTGCTCATATGAAGAGAACAGAAAAGAATAGGAATCCTCTATGTCACAGTATAGAGATTCCTTTATGTGAGTAGAAGAAGAGAAGAGTAGAAGAATGAGAAGAGAAAAAATTCAAACACAGAGAGGGAGAGAGGGTTCGAATTTTGAGAAGAAGAGAAGTGTTAGTGATTAAATAAATAAATAGAAAGAGATGAGAGGGAGAGAATTCAAATTTTAAATTAAAATAAAAGGAAATTATTTTTGTTTTTATTTTAATTATTAGTTAGAATTCAAAAATTAAGAGAAGAGATAAAATAAAATTTGAAAAAGATAAGAAATAGTAATTAATTTATTTAGTTTTCAAATTTTTAGAGAAAAGATATGATTGAAATTGAAAACTTTTAAAATCAAACAAAAGTCAAGTAGTTAAATTGAAAAAAATTTGAAAATTAATTTTTGAAAAGATAAAAAGTTAGAAAAGGGATTTTGAAATTAAGTTTTGAAAAAGACATGATTGAAAATCATTTTGAAAGAGATTTGAAAAGGAAATTAAAAAGGTTTGATTTTTGAAATTAAAGTTGATTACTTGACTAATAAGAAACTAAAAGATATGATTTTAGAATTTAAAGATTGATTCTTTCTTAATAGGTAAGTAACAACATGAAAATTTTTGAATCTAAACATTAAATGTTAGCATTAATTTTGAAAATATGAAATAAAAATAAGAAAAAGATTTTGAAAATCTTTTAACATAAAAAAAATGAAAAAAATTTTATTTTTGAAAAAGATTTGAAAAAGATAGAATTTTTAATTTGAAATTTTGACTTGACTAACAAGAAACAATCAAATTTTAAAACTTTTTGACTCAATCAATCCAAAATTTCGAAATTTATGAGAAGAATAAGGGAAAGATATTTTTTTATTTTTGAATTTTTAATGATGAGAGAGAAAAATACAAAAAAATGAAACAAAACATAAAGATTCAAGATCAAAACAAAAAATGCATGCAAGAACACTTTGAATGTCAAGATGAACACCAAGAACACTTTGAAGATCATGATGAACATCAAGAATATATTTTTGGAAATTTTTAAGAAAAGAAAAATATGCAAGACACCAAACTTAAAAATTTTTAATCTATAGACACTAGTGATTCAAGAATGCATATGAAAAACAAGAAAAGACACCAAACAGGAAAATGCAAAGATCAAACAAGGAAAATATGCAAGAACAACTTGAAGATTATGAAGAACTCAATGCATATATTTTTCGAAAATTTTAAGAAAATTAAAAAGATGCAATTGACACCAAACTTAAAACTTGACACAAGACTCAAACAAGAAACACAAAATATTTTTGGTTTTTTTTTTATTTTATTAATTTTTTTGGATTTTTCGAAAATTAATTTGGAAAAAGAAAAATAAGGATTTCAAAATTTTTAATAAGAATTCCAAGAATCATGCAATGTTAGTCTAAAGCTTCGGTCCAAAATTTTAGACATGGCTTAATAGCCATCCAAGCTTTATGTGAAAGCTTCGGTCCAAAAGATTAGACATGGCCAGATGGCCAAGCAAGCTTCAGCAGAGCATTACATACAACAGCTAAATTGATGACAAATCCAAAGAAGCTCTTCTAGAGATAAGTGGAAACCTCATTCCAAAAGATTAGACATGGCTTAGCAGCCAGCCAGGCTTCACATATCATCTGAAACTCTAGAATTCATTCTTAAAACTTCTAAAGAACATAGAATAATTTATTTATTTTATTTTTTTTAATTTTTCGAAACTAAAAAGCTTTAAAAATAAAATAAAATTACCTAATCTGAGTAACAAAATGAACTGTCAGTTGTCCAAACTCAAACAAACCCCGGCAACAGCGCCAAAAACTTGGTGCACGAAATTATGATCTCAATGGCGCCAACAACTTAGTACGCACGATCGTAATCTCAACTCTTTTTCACAACTCCGCACAACTAACCAGCAAGTGCACTGGGTCGTCCAAGTAATAAACCTTACGTGAGTAAGGGTCAATCCCACAGAGATTGTCGGCTTGAAGCAAGTTATGGTCATCCTTGTAAATCTCAGTCAGCCAGATTCAAATGGTTATAAGGTTTTGATAATTAAAATATAAATAAAATATAAAATAAGATAGAAATACTTATGTAATTCTTTGGTGGGAATTTCAGATAAGCGTATGGAGATGCTTTGTTGCTTCTGAACCTCTGCTTTCCTATTGCCTTCTTCAAACCATTAGTTACCTCCTTCCATGGCAAGCTGTATGATCCTCTCGGATGAAAACAAATCCATATGTGCTGTCGCCGCACGGCTAATCATATGTCGGTTCCCGCTAGCGTCGGACTAAGACCATTGTCCTTTTGCACACTGTCACTTGTGCCCCACATTCGTAGGTTTGAAGCTCGTCACAGTCATCCCTTCCCAGATCCTACTCGGAATACCATAGACAAGGTTTAGACTTTCCGGATCCTGGATCCTACTCGGAATACAACAGACAAGGTTTAGACTTTTCAGATCCTAAGAATGGCTACCAATAATTCTAGCCTATACCACGAAGACTCTGATCTCACAGAATGGAATGCTCTGTTGTCAGGAGAGGCATCCATGCGTTGTGAACCAGGAGGCCAAGAGATACACACTCAAGCTATTGTAGATAGAACAGAAGTGGTTGTCAGGCACGCGTTCATAAGTGAGAATGAGGATGAGTGTCACGGATCATCACATTCATCAGGTTGAAGTGCGAGTGAATATCTTAGATAAGAAGTAGGCGTGAGTTGAATAGAATAACAATAGTACTTGTATTAATTCATGAAGAACAGCAGAGCTCCACACCTTAATCCATGGGGTGTAGAAACTCCACCATAGAAAATACATAAGTGAAAAAGGTCTAGGCATGGCCGTGAGGCTAGCCTCCATTGTCTAAGGACTAAATGTTCCCATGATAGATCAAAGGTGGAAAGACACAAAATAAATCTCTAAAAGTAGTTTTTATACTAAACTAGTAACTAGGGTTTACAGAAAATGAGTAACTAAGTGCAGATAATGCAGAAATCCACTTTTGGGGCCCACTTGGTGTGTGCTTGGGCTGAGAATTGAAGCTTTTTCGTGCTTAGGCTGTTCCTAGAGTTAAACACTAGCTTTGGTGCCAGTTTGGGCGTTTAACTCCGATTCTGGTGCCAGTTTGGGCGTTTTATGCCAAGATGTTTTAGGCTGTCTTTGGACACCAGTTTGGGCCATCAAATCTCGGGCAAAGTATAGACTATTATATATTGCTGGAAAGCCCAGAATGTCTACTTTCCAACGCATTTGAGAGCATGCCAGTTAGGCTTCTTTAGCTCCAGAAAATCTACTTCGAGTGCAGGGAGGTCAGAATCCAATAGCATCTGCAGTCCTTTTTCAGCCTCTGAATCAGATTTTTGCTTAGGTCCCTCAATTTCAGATAGAAAATACCTGAAATCACAGAAAAACACACAAACTCATAGTAAAGTCTATAAATGTGATTTTTGAATAAAAACTAATAAAAATATAATAAAAAGTAATTAAAACATACTAAAAGCTATGTAAAAACAATGCCAAAAAAGGTATAAATTATCTGCTCATCACGCATCTGCGTGGATTAGAGAAATCCACACCGGCGTGCACGCGTACATGGTGTGCACGCGTGGATCACAAAATCAATTGGCGCACACGCACGCATGGCGCATACGCGCGACAAGCTGCACGTGACTCATTAAAGGAAATCGTGCCTGGCGATTTCTAACGCTCAAGAGGCCCAAATTCAAGCTGGTTCTGCATGGAAAAGACCCAAGGATGCTAGGGGGAAAGGGGGGATCATTCATTCACACTTAGACACAATTTTTAGCAAGTTTTTGGTTCTTGTTTTTCTAGAGAGAGAAACCCTTGTTCCTCTCTAGATCTAGTTTTGATTTGATCTTCCCTTGTTGAATTCTGAATTAGATCTTGTTAATTACTAGTTTTGATTGCTTAATTTGAATTCCTTAGTATAATTTTGTTTAGATCTTGTGTTAGTTTTATGTTTTCTTGTCAATTGTTATTTTATACCCAATTCATGAATGTTGTGAATCTTGAATTGTTAATGTTACATTGATGATTTTCATGATTAATTGTGTTGTTTGAGTGATTGTATGTTGATAATTGTTAGTGGGTACTTGTTAATTTCAATTTAATTGCAATTTGAATATGTCTTTTAGTAATGCTTACCATGTGTTTGATGAAATATTTCCTTTGATTATGGAGTAGTTCTTTTTACTCTTGCCCTAGAATAAGGAATTGGGTAAACTTGAGTCATTGGGTCTAATAGATTTGATGATTTGGGAGCCCTTAGTGGTCAATTTGATAACCATTGACACTAGCCTACTACTAAGTCAATTAGTAGCTAGGTTGGACCTTATGGGTTGATGTTGACTAAACCATTTAATATACTTCAAGTATAGAAGTAAACTTAATGGGTTTGGTTCCTTATAATTGTCAAGATATGGTTATTAGACAAGGATAGTGACCCCCAATTCCTATGTCTAGCCAAGAGTTGCTTTTATTATTCATATTTGAAAACCAAAAAATCCTAATTGCTTTGTCTTAGTTATAGTTATTTGTTTACTTTTAGAATAGAATTATAGTGGATGTTATCATATTAGTTTAGAATTGCCCACATCTTGCTTTAGTTATTTGAATTAGTTTCTTGCACTTCAAGATTACTTGCTTGTTAAGATTCCTAGTTTAATTTCTTGCTCATGACTTGCAACCCCGGAATTCTAACCAATGTTAAAGCACATGTTTTCCCATTCCTTATGAGACGACCCGAGGTTTGAATACTTCGGTTACTTTTATTGGGGTTGAACTTGTGACAACCAATTCCTTCGAAATTTGATTCGCGGATTATTTGTTGGTTGAGGGCTATACTTGCAACGCGAAAATCTTGTGAAATTCCTTACCGACGGTATCCCGTGCCATCACCCTGCCCTCCATATGGGCATTGAACGCCCAGCTGCTACACCATGGCTGGCGTTCAACGCTAGCTTTCCTCCCAATTGTGGCGTTGAACGCTCAAGAAGGACTCCTTCCTAGCGTTCAACGCTAGATCTTTTGCTTTCTTGGGCGTTGTACGCCCAGCCTCTGCTTTTGGCTGGCGTTCAATGCCAGCATTGCTGTCCCTAGTGAGCATTGAACGCCTACTCTTGCCCCTTGTCTAGCGTTCAACGCCAGTAAGGTCTTTCCTCCAGGGTGTTTTATTTTCATCTCTGAACCTTTCTGTATCTGTTCTAACTACTACACATGATCACAAACATTAAAAAGCAAGGAAAATCTCTAAAAATAAACTAAAATAAACTCAAATGAAAATAAACAAAAGAAATAAGAAAAGAAATACTCTATTCATGGTTGGGTTGTGATGAATCCATATTTGACGATATATTTTGGATTGATTTGAGTGGATTTCATCACATAAACCTACATTTATTCATCCAAATAGCATACTTTTGTGTTCTCTCCCTTAATTGAGCCGAATTATGAAAATATGCTCTTTTGTGCTTAATTTAATCAATTTTATTCCATTTACATTCCATTTGATACCTTGTGTTGTTTGTGAGTGATTTCAGATGTAGAAGGTAGGAATGGCTAGGTAAAGATGAAAGAAGAGCATGCAAGAGGGAGAAAACATGAAGAAAACAAAGGAGAAGCACACATTGGAGTGTGCGTGCGCACAACACCCTGTGCGTGCACACAAGAAGAAAATCTGTATGTGTGTGTATGCACACACCTGTGCGTACGCACAAGTCTAACACGTGACTCACTTAATGCAAATTGCTATAGGCAATTTCTGGGCCTCCAGAGCCCAGTTTTTGGACTTTTTGAAGCTGGTTCTTGCTATATCAAAGGGCCTCACTCCATGTGGAAAATGGGGGAGAAATTAGGGTTAGTTTAGCATTATGTAGGTTGTTTTCTAGAGAGAAAAGCTCCCCCTTCTCTCTAGAACTAGGGTTTCTTAGTTTAATTTCTTGTAATTTCTATGTTTAACTCTTGTTTTAATCTAGTTTTTTCTACCTTTCTTTGTTTTATTGTCTTAATTCCCTTATGTTATATTGTTAATTTCTCATTTTCATTACTTTTTATGTTTATGAGCACTCTTGTTATTTTAATTTACATTTAATGCAATTTACGTTTTCATGTCATTTATTGCTTTATTGAGTTACTATCTTTACTTTCCTTGCTTGGTAGTTGTAGCATTTATTATTTCTTGTCATTTTACCATGCTTTCCTTTTATTCCCTCCAAGTGTTTGATAAAATGCTTGGTTGGGTTTTTGCCTAGTTTTTCCCACTCTTGGTTGGGAAACTGGGTGATTGGGTGAAATTGAGTTGTGGCTGTCCATTCCACACTGTGTGAGGATTGTTAATTTATTTGGTTTCCACTAACACTAAGCCTTCCATTAATAGAGTTTGTAAGGACTTGTGGATTGGGATCAATTATGCCCTTTTGACTAATTCTCGATGTTAGGATTGACTAATCGGGATTAATTCCACACAATTACCATGTTTGTGGTCCATAACTAGGATAGGAAGCCTTAGTTCGCCAATTCCTACCAAGAGTCCTTTTAGCATTTAATTTCCATTCTCATTGCCTTTACTTGCTTTCATTTAATTTCATGCTTGTTTCATTTATAGCCATCTTAATTTCTAGCCTCTTATAATTAAAACCCAAAAAGATCCCCATAGCCAATAATATGACATTTCATTGCAACTTTTAGGGAAGACGACCCGGGAATTAAATACTCTCGGTTATAATATTTGTTTTGAATTGTGACTCATCTTTAGGATTTAAAATTTGATTTGAGCATTACTAGTTAGGTTGGAACTATACTTTCAACAGAATTATTTTGAATGAAATTCCTAGCCATACAAAAATGTTCTTATCAGGTTGCCTCACAACAAGCGCTTCTTTAATGTCATTAGCTTGACGGACAGCTCCTTTCAAGGAGGAAGATAGTCATAGAGGAATAAATTCTTACTCCTTACTGGGAGTGTCCTTCCTGTCATTCCCGTGCTCGTAGGGTTGGGCTTGCAACAATATACTGGTGTCCCTTTTTGCCACTTCCCTCTTCGATGGTGAATACCATGATAAGATAAGTGAATACTACCATCTTCCATGGAAAAAGCCTTCAGTAGGGATATTTTTGTTTTTCCAGCCCCTAGGCATCTTCCTTTTGGGGCATTCGTCCTTTGTGGATAGTGTACATCCAACACCAAACTTACGTTTGGTCTTAGGAGAGATTGAATTGGTTTCATCCAAGGGGAGGAGGCTTGAATGATGAATCCTTTATGCAAGTGCCTCCCTTGTCAGGGGGTAATGGAGGGTCAAAAGCCTTGAACACCATCCAGTCCTTATGCAAGGTAATCCTTATTTCTTGTGCCTCTTGGATTCCCAGCTTCTTCATCTCAGATAAAGGTATCAGATTTAAACTTAAGCCAATATCATATAGGGCTTTGTCAAAAGTGAGCTTTCCAGTAGTTCATAGGATCTGAAAGCTCCCTGGATCTTGCATCTTCCTTGGCAGCTCATTATGAATTAGTGTCCTGTACTTCTCAGTAAGTACCTATATTTCATCTCTCCTTAGGTCTTTTTTTTTAAATACCTCTGTAAAAGAGATATTGACTTGTAGCTTCTTGAATACTACTTGGAAATGAGCTAGTTGCTCATCTTCTGGTTCTGTTTGCATGCCTAGGAAAGGTAGCTCTTGAGGCTCTTTCACCTCTGCAAGGGCGTGCTCTGTGGGAGTCATAGGCTCCTCTTGCATGCCCAGAAAAGAATCAACTTGAGGTCCCTTCTCCTCTGTAGGCGCGTGCTCACTGGCATTCTTAGAATCCTCCTAAATTTTGATTGCCTTCAGTCCCTCAGTAGCAGGCTCCTGAGGTTTGGCCTCCTTGGTAAAAACTACTGTCTCACCTTCTTTTAAGGTCTCCTTCCCAGAGAGCATCAGGCTTTCTGTAAGGGCCCTAGAGGGATGCACTTCCTCACAGTAAGAAGAATATTAACCTGCTCATGTATCCATCGGTCATGGGTGAGAGTGTCTCCTTGAGGGTACAGTCTCCATGTCTAGAACTTCTGGCCTAACTAGAGTCTCCTCACAGGAGTATAAGTGATGGTTATTGGCAGCTATCTCAATGAGCTCATCTTCCTCTTCATGTGTCTCTTTAAAATACAGAGAACCACCTGCAAAGTGATGTACTATCTTCTTTGCTACCTCAAAGATGGCTTCATAGAAGATGATAGTCTTGCTCCATCCTAAGAACATATAGGGAGGGCAATTCCTGAACATCAGCTTGTACCTCTCCCAAGCATCATGGAGAGACTCATTCTCCTTCTGCTTGAAGGTCTGAACATCTGTCTCCAGCTTAGTTAATCTCTGTGAGGGAGAGAACCTGTTCAGGAATTCGTTAACAACCTTATCCTAGGTGTTCACAATTCCTCTAAGTTCCATATGCCACCATTCATTTTCTTGATCACTCAGAGGAAATGGGAAGAATTTTAGCCAGGGGAATTCAGGGTTCACTCCATTGGCCTCTATAGTGTCACAGAACTACAGGAGGTCGGAGATGAACTTACGAGGGTCTTCCTGTGGGTGTCCATGAAACTGGCATTTTTACCATAATAGCAGGACCTGGTCTAGGTTGACCTTAAAGTCATCTGAGTCAATAGGAGTGTCAAATGTATAAGAGCCCAGAGGTCTCCCAATTCGTGCATTCCCCTTTGGATCCAGAGTGACTCTGGTGTCTCTGCATACATAAATAAGAGATAAAGAAAAATAGGAGTCTCTATATCAGAGTATAGAGAACTCCCTGTGAGATGTGAAGAAGAAGAATGAAGATGGATAGAAGAGAAGAAGAATTCAAATAGAAGAAAGGAAGAATTCGAAAGTTTAAAAGAAAAATTAGAAACTAGAATTAAAATATTTTTGCTTTTATTTTATTTATTAATTAAATTCGAAAAACAAGAGGGAAAATAAAAGCTAATTAACTAAAAATATTTAAAAATTTAGAACAAAGTTTTCGAAAAGGAGGAGAGAGGAATTAGTTAGGATGTTTTAAAAAAGAAGAAAGAGAAATCAAGTAAATAATGAAAAATATTTGAAAATAAGAGAGAAGATTAGAAAATATTTTATTTTAAAAATCTTTTTTTTTTGAAAAAGTCAACAAGAGAAGATAAGAATTGAAAAGATTTAAAAAAGATTGTGAAATTAAAATTTAAAAGATGACAAAATAGAAAAGGTTTTGAACTGAAAAAAAGATAAGTTAGGTAAGAAAGATAAGATAAAGAAGTTAAGAAAAGATAAGGTTTAGATAAAAAAGATTTGAAATCAAAATCAAAAAGTTAGTTTCTAATTTAAAAAGATTTGAAATTTAAAATTTAAAAGAAAGATAAGATAAGAAAGAATCAAATTTTAAAATAAAAGATTTGAAAATAAGTTGAAGAAGATAAGATTTGAAATTTGATTTTTGAAAAAGATTTGATTTAGAAATTTGAAATAAGATAAGATAAGATTTTTGAATTTTGAAGAAAGATAAAAAGATAAGACAGTAATTTGAGAAAGATATGATTTTTGAAAAGATTTGAATTTTGAAATTTAAAACTATGATAAGATAAGATAATGATTTTGAAATTAAAATTTGAAATTTTTGTTAAGAATTTCGAAAATTGTAGTAAAAAGATAGAAAAGATATTTTTTTTATTTTTTTAATTAATGAAGAGAGAGAAAAACAACAAAAAGACAACAAACTTAAAAGTTTTAGATCTAAGACACCTAGAATTCAAAAATTGCAAAGAAAAACACAAAGAGACACCAAACCTAAAAAATTTAAAATCAAAACAAGAAGAAAAGCAAGAACACTTTGAAGATCAAGAAGAACACCAAGAACAAAACTCAAAGAATTCAAGGAAAACAAGAACATGCAAAGGACACCAAAATTAAAAATTTTGAAAACCAAAAACATAAATTTTGAAAATTTTAAAAGAAAAGATTCAAGAAGACACCAAACTTAAAGATTGACACAAGACTTAAACAAAAGACACTTTTTTTTTTAAAATTTTTTAAGAAGAAAACCAAGAAAATTCGATCCTTTGACAAGAACAAAAACTAAAACAAAAGATAAAGATTAATAAAGAAAAGAAAAAGTTTTGAAAAAATTTTTGAAAAAGAAAACAAGAAATAGGTATGACTCAAAGTAAGAAAATCAAAAGAAAATACATAGCCAAAAACAAAAAAGGTATTTAAAAAATTTTTGAAAAGAAAAATAAAAGATACAAAATAGAAGTAAAAAGTACCTAATCTAACCAACAAGATAATCTGTTAGTTTGTCTAAACTCGAACAATCCCCGGCAACGGCGCCAAAAACTTGGTGCACGGAATTAAACTTCGCACAACTGAACCAGCAAGTACACTAGGTCATCCAAGTAATACCTGAGTGAGTCAGGGTCGATCCCACGAGGATTGTGATTTGAAGCAAGCTATGGTTATCTTGTAGATCTTAGTCAGGCAGATAGAAAAGTTATTTGATTGTTTAGAGAGCATAAAAAGAAAATAAATAAAACGTTACTCAATTCATGGTGAAAGCAATGATAAGAAGATGGTTAAGGCTTGGAGATGCTTTGTTCTTCTGGATTACTCCGGTCTTACTGTCTATTCCAACTGTGAATGATTTCTTCTTTGGCAGGCTGTATGTGATCAGCACCTTTCTTGAGAGGTCACCAAGGCTCCTCCAGATCTGAACCCCAGGGTTAGTGCGGATCCAATCTGATCGAGCGTGAAGCTCCTACAGTCCATTCTCCTTAGTGATCCTACTTAAAACGCCACAAACAAGGTCGAATCTTCTAGATCAGAGAATGCAGCGCCCTTGGTTCTAACCTTTACCATAAAGACTCTAATCTCTCCGTACCTCAGCTGAACTAGTGTCTCGAGAAGTCGTGGATTAGCCGTCTAAGAGAGTATAATCAAGCTAGTGGTTCATCATCGTCTGATGAAAGACTCACTTAGAACCCATGTAGAATGAGATAACCTTGTGCCGGTTCAGTGCATTCATAAGGATGAAGAACGAGAATATATCTTGGAATAGAGAATCAAACACGTATTGAGATAGAACAGTAGTACTTTATTAATCCATAAAACTCAGCAGAGCTCCTCCCCTCAACCTAGGAGGTTTAGAAACTCATACTGATAGAAAATACAATGTGGAATTCAAAAATATGGCATAAAAGTTCTGAATAAGGTGATTCTTGTCTTTTAAATACTAAACTAACGATTAAGGACTACATAAAAAGGGTAAAACAGTCTTTTATTGTGAAAATCCACTTCTGGGGCCCACTTGGTGAGTGTTTGGGCTGAGCTTGATTGAGATCCACGTGCAAGGAGACCTTTAGGGCATTGAACACTGGCTAGAGGGTCCTTCTTGGGTGTTTGGATGCCGGTCTCCTCCTTGTGGGCGTTGGACGCCAGAATAGGGCAGAGGCTGGCGTTGAACGCCAGTTTTGGGCTTTCAATTCTGAAGCAAAGTATAGACTATTATACATTTCTGGAAAGCTCTAGATGTTAGATTTTCATAACCATTAAGAACGCTCCATTTGGACTTCTGTAGCTCTAGAAAATATCTTTCAAGTGCAAGGAGGTCAGATCCGGATAGCATCTGTAGTGCTTTCTCTGCCTCTGAATCAGACTTTTGCTCCAAGTCCACAATTTCAGCTAGAAAATACTTGAAATTGCATAAAAACACACAAACTCAAAGTAGAATAAAAAAATGTGAATTTTGCATAAAACCTATGCAAACTTAATAAAACTTAAACAAAACATACTAAAAACTATATGAAAATGATTGCAAAAAGCATATAAAATATCCACTCATCAACATATAAGATACTATAAGAATAAGAATAGACGAATGATATTGAAAGAGAGTTATATTCTGCTGAACTTACACTTTAGATAGAGCTGGTGGCACCGTGGGTGTGCTTTCATTAAGTTTTTGGGGTTGTGGAGTGCTGCAGGGTCGGAGAAAATGAATCAATTTATGGAAAACCAGTTACAGCTCAATCCTGTAGATATACACCCAAATAAAAAACCAATACACCCAAATACACCCGAATATTATTCCTAACCTCTTGGCTGTTTCTTCACTAATTTTCTCGCTTTGGAACTTTGGGAGGGGTGGTTCAATGTGTGGCACAGGGCTTGGTGTTGTTGTTTGGGACAGAGGCATGCGTACTCAAATCAGAACTCTAAATAAGACAAAAATAAAAAGTTAAGTATCTCCCTTAAAGTAGATGATTAGAAGGTCAAAAATTAGTTGTAAAACTCACATATCAAGCGGTTCAGATTATGAATGTGTCTCCATGCAAACAACGATCATCTTCTATTGGTCTGGGTCACTGACCAATTCTTCTTCCAGACTTAACCTGAAATCCACCCAAATAATGTCAACATACATCTGAAATATTGAAAAGAAACACAGGGTCTATTTTTTTAGAACTTACGTAGTTGCAGATTTTTCTTTTTTTTTCCTGCCTTATTTTCTTGAATAAAACATTAAAGGGCTTTTTTTCCTTAAAAAAATATATACAGAATTAGAAGCAGATGGTAAAAAGAGAATTAAGCAACAGGTATTAGAAACAGAAATTACATGCTATCCGCAGGTTTGTTTACGCTGCTTTAATCTGTTTGTCCTTGAAACAAAGGATCACTCTCGCTTCCTAAGTTAACCTCCGGCATTCTAAGCATAGAATAAACATTATTCAGTAAAAATAATATTTATTCAAATCAGGATATCAAAATTCTATCAAATAAAGTATCTTATGTTCCGGATGAGTCATAGTGACGTTCTGTTGATTGCAACCCAGCTCCCTTCATCCTGGGAAACCAAAAACAATAATCAGTAACCAAAACACCTTAAAATCGGTAATATACACCCAAATATAACAAACCCCTATGCAGCAACCTTTTCATTGGTCTTCTTCTTTTTTTATTCTCTTAAAAATTCTTCTAATACTTCAGTTTCAATATCAGTTCTGACAGTATGTGCAAAAGAACATGTTAACAAATATAATTTTGATGATAAAGGGTAAGATAGGTTTACAAAGTATGTTACCCATCATTGTAACACCCTAATTACCCTAAGCCTTACCTCATGTCTGATGAGGGAAAAATGATTCCACACAAACTCACCAGCAAGTGTACCGGGTCGCATCAAGTAGTAATAACTCACAAGAGTGAGGTCGATCCTACAGGGATTGATGGATTGAGCAACTTTAGTTTGGTGATGAATTTAGTTAAGCGAATATTTAATAAATTGGGTGAAATAATAAAGGGATTTGGGTGTTGGGGATTAAAACAGAATTGGAAAATGTAAACGGTAGTGAATCAGAGAAGAAAGTGTAGAATGTAAGAACCTGCGTTTTTACGCAAAACCGTTTAATAAAAATAATAAACTTTTAAGTACCCGAGATGGATTCAAAATTTAGAAGTTTTAATTTGAAAATATAAATGTGAAAATTGGTTTCAATGAATTTTTATGAGTCAGAAAATGTATTTTCTGCGAAAGACCGAGAACCGATCGAACCGGTTTAGGCCTGTCCGGTACTGTGTTTTGAGAAAAATAATATTTTGGAAAAAAATTGATTTATTGCTTTAAAAGGAGAAAAATAATTTAGAATTGAAAATAGGGCACTAATCTTAAAGGTTTTGGCCAAAGTGGGCCAAACAGACCGAAAATGCTAACGGGTTGGACCGGGCTCAAACCGGGCCCAAGGTCCAACATATATAAGCTCATTTAATGAGCTTTGAGTTCATTTTTCCAGCCCTAAGAGAGAGAGGGCCGCGGTTTTTAGAGAGGGGAGGAGAAGAGGGATGACATTATTCACCTCCATCTTCCGGGAGCCATAACTTTTGATCCGGAGCTCCGATTGACGAGCCATTTGTGACCATGCAAAGCTCTCGTCGAGCTCTACATTTTTGTTCAAAGAAACCTGGTAAGAAATTGTATCTCTCCTCCCAGTTTTGTGCCCTAGATTTCTGCATTTTTGAGGTCATGGTTTTGAGTAGATTTTGTGGTTTTGGTTGTTTAGGTGATCTCTAGTAGCGGATAAATGTTGGATTTTACCCCTAATCACGTTGGATAAGGTAAGGTTTCACTAAATCCTTGTGCTTAGTTGCTTTGTGTATCTTAGGTTTTGATGTTGGTATATATATGTGATGTTAGTTTGAGCTTTGGTGTTTGTTGGAGTTGGTTGAGGCCTTTGATCAAGCTTTGTGGCTTTGTTTTGGTGTTTGGTGCGTTTGGGAATTGGCCAAGTTATGGTTTCGGTTTCCTTTATGTAAATATGTAATGTTCATAGACACTTAGGCTAGTGGCCCATAAGATAGGATTGAATTAGATATGTGGTTGTTGTGGTATATGTATGATGATGGTAATTATTGAGGATTTTTTGTGCTAATGATGTACTATGATGTTGATTAATGTTAGTTATTGTTTGGTGATAATTGTTGGAATTGATGAGGATTTATAGTGGTTGTTGATGTTGGTTGGTTGATGATGCTTGATGAATTGATGTTGTAAATGTTGTTAAATAATGATATTGAGGTATGAGGTATATTGAATTTTGAATGAATGTACATTGTTGATTATTGGTACAAAGCATGAATGAGGTTGTTGATGAAGATTGATAGTGAAAGAATGATGATTGGTGAAGGTGTTGGTGGAAGATTGATTATAGTGTTTTATATTTGATGTTTGGATTGATGAGTGTTGAAGGGGTTGATAAATTGAGATATTAAATGTTTCATGTGGTATATTTGAATAATGATGGAAGTGGTGAGAAGTTATATTGATGTTAATAAGGTTAATGGAAATTGGAAAATGTGAATTAGGTTGGATTTAGAATGGTTGAATGGTTTAGAAGGTTGTGTGAGTGAGGAAATGGTTGAGGTAGTGTTTGTATGAATTTTGGACTATTTTGGTTTGGTTGATATGTGATTGAATTGGTATTGGATTGAGGTTTGGTTAAAAATTGAGTTTGTGAGATTTTGGGTAAAAATGGATTTTTAGTTAACTTAGTCTGATCATAACTTTTGCCTCGATTTTCAAAATTTGTTGAATTTAGTTTATATTTGAAGATTATTGAAAACCCTTCGATTTGATATAAAGTTTGCAAAATTTGGAATTTTGTAGAGGAAGTTATGATCATTCAATGTTGGTGTTGAAAATTGTTGCAGAATTTCAGGATTTCTGATATGTGCGCACGCACAGCCTTGTGCACACGCACAACCCTGCAAAAATGTTATCCTATGCGGACGCACACACCTGTGCATACACACAGGCAGAGGAAAGGGCTCTCGTAGCAGCGCTAGCATAGGTTGTGCGCGCGCACATCAATGAAGAATTATGACCTGTACGGACATACAGCTTGTGCGAGTGAAAAGACTTTATAAATTTTAGTTCCTGTGCGTACACACACTCCTGTGCGAACCCACACGCCCTGTTTCATAATTTTAAACTTTGTTTTCAACTATTTCACCTTTCCAACAAGATTGTAAGCTTCTATAACACCATTTTAAGACTCTTGGGCTTATTTTAGAGCATTGAAATATGGGAAAGGTTGTAGGGGTTTAAGTTGGGTTTTCCTTTGAAAAGTTAGAAAATGGAGGTTTAGGTTTCTGGTGTTTTGAGGATGAGTTAGTTGAGAGAGAAGGAAGAGTGGTGCATATGGTGATTGTTGATACTGAATTGAGAAAAACGAGGAACTAATGAGTTCAGAATGGAATTAAGAACTGATGATGGTTATTATGAGCTTGATGAGTATGGAAAGAAAGTGTGCAGGGCCTATATTGCTGGCGTAGCAGGTTTCTCTGCTGCATGAGTAGATATTATTGAAAGTGATTTGAGATGAGGAATGGTGATGTCTGGTGGTGATTTGAGGATGAAGTTATTAGATTATTGATAGTGTGTGGAGCCTATATCCCCGGCGTGGCAGATTATTCTGTTGCATGACTAGTTGTTGTTGATAGTGTGCGGAGCCTATATCTCTGGCGTGGCAGATTGTTCTGCTGCATGACCAGTTTTGTTGAGAGTGTGCGGGGCCTATATCCCTGGCGTAGTAGATAATTCTGCTGCATGACTTGTTGTAGTTATTTCCTTCTCTGCTGTAGGAAGTGTGTGGGGCCTATATCCTCGGCGTAGTAGACTCCATACTACATGAGTGTTCAGGGCACTATATCACTGGCGTAGCAGAAGAGCTGCTGCATGAGTGTGCAGGGCACTATATCCCTGGCGTGGCAGAAAAGGCTATATCCGGGAGGATGTGTCGGGATGGCATTTATGGACTGACAAGTGATGATATCACGAGCCAATAGGATAGACATTCATCATATGCATCTTCTATATGCTTGCTTGCTTTGATTACTTGAGTTTGCCTAATTGTATAATATGCCTACTTACTTCTTGACTTACTTGTTACATGTATGAATTCTACCTATGCTTTCCATGCTTGCATTATCTGTGTTTATTTGGTGCTGAGGAGGTTAGGTAGGCGGTGACGATGGGATTGCACGGAGGTTCGGTTGGCAAAGGCTATGGGATACAGTGGTGTGACTAGTTCTAGTTAGAAATCCCCTAAGTTAGATAATCCTGCTTATGGTTTATGGTTTATGGTTTAAGTTTATTTATTTATTTATTTATGTTAAGCTTGAATATCGGTTTGGTGTGAAGTTTTAGGAATGCCTTCGGCGTCCCGGGGCCTTACATCTTACATTATTGGGCACTGTTACCATATTGAGAACCTCTGGTTCTCATTCCATACTTTGTTATAGTTTTTCAGATGCAGGTCGTAGTCCACCTCGGTGAGATTGCGGATATGGTGATAGAGCGGAGTATGGTTCCTCCTTGGTTTAATTTATTTTACTTTGTTATAGTTACTCTCACATCTTGTTTTGTTTTATCTTTGTGGCCTTAGAGACTTATTTGAGAGATAGGTTGTATAAGTTGTTTTTATTCTAAAACTCTGTATCTTTCTATTTGTAACTAGTCGGCTTAAACTCCGCAAGCTGCAGCTAGTTCTCTATAATTTATTATATTATATCTATATATATTCCATTCTTTTGCATCTATATCTTGTATCTTATGTGTTAGCTTCGTGTGAACGTTTTGCACTTTTGTAATTCTGTCTTTGAGCTATATCCTTCATCAGGCTTCTAGATTATATTATTTCCTTCTATATGTATATAAATATGTACAAGCCTTAGGACTATCGTAACCTCTGATTAAACTTTGCTTTACGGCTAGAGGTAAGGCTTAGAGTAATTGGGGTGTTACGTAGAAGATGAAAACTAGAATTAAGACTTAGATCCAATTTAAAATACTAAAATAGAAAAGGAAATTGCAAAAGAAAATTGGCAGAGAAGAAAATTTAGAACAGACTCTCAATTCTTTAACAGTAAATTGAAATTGCCAAAGAAGAAAAGAACAGAAAGAAAAATTGCATAAATAAGAAAAGCAAAAAATAGAATCCAGATCCAATCTCCAATTTTCCTATTCTAAGAACAACAGAAGAAAACTAAAAGGAAGCTCTAGTGCTAAAAATAGAAGGAAGAAAAATGCAGAAGATCAGTAACAGAAGGAAAACAGAAAGCAAGCTAAACTTAGATCTCCAACTCTACCCAATTCCTAAAAGACGATTAAAAAGAAGATTCGCAAACTAAAAGGAAAAAAAAAATAAAAAGTCCAAAAATCCTAAGGAAATCAAATTTTCTCCTATTTATACACCTTCTATTTCAGTCCTCAACTCCTTGGAGTGGGATTTTTTGGCCTGTGAAGAAGTGGATCAGAATTGGATACTTGATTGCAGCTTCCAGGGGAACGTTGCGTTCTCTAAGTGAGCGCAGCATTCATTCACCCATGCGTACGCGTCTACTACGCGTGCGCGTCTTTTTGCGTTTTTGCTCATCGACGCGTACGCGTCAGGTACGCGTGTGTGTCACCATCAACTTCAGCTCCCAACATGCTTGCGCGCCCCTTTCACGCGTACGCGTCTTCAATAGCGTTCTCTTAATGAGCGCTACGTTGGCTTAATGAACGCTGGCCACGCGTGCGCATCCTCTGCGCATGCGCGTGGGTAGCAAAATACCAATTCCATGCTTCAGTCCCACCCAGGCGTTCGTGTGCTTCATCCCAGGTGATCCATCGACGCGTGCACGTCATGCACGCGTGCGCGTCGACTACGAAACTTCAATTCCAAATATGAAAGTGCCCGAAAACGCTGAGTTAGTGAACGTAGCGCTCTCTTTAAAAACGAGCGCCAACCACTTCCTTGCATACGCGTCATGCACGCGTACGCGTGGGTCTTCAAAAATTGTCCCTAACGCGTAGGCGTCCCGTACGCGTGCGCATCGCTACTGAGCATGGCGTTCTTTCTTTGAACGCAACGTTATCCTGCATTGCTTCTCTTTCTCTTCATCTTCTCATGTAAAAGCAACCAAAAAAAGCCATAAAAGTCTCACCAAAATCATAAAGTTTTTGCATCATTCATAATAATCACCTAATTCTTGCATAAATCTCAAGATTTTGTATAAAGTTAGTGATATTTGATTGAATCAAAAGAAAAATAAAATTTCACTCCAATTACTTACTTATTGTGCAATAAAGTGCATTAAATCTAATGAAACAAATGAAAAATGCTTGTAAAACTAGCAAAAGATGACTTGTCATCAATGTCGTAAAGCAAAGATTAATCAAAGGTTACGACAATTCTAAGGCTTATACATACTATGCAGAAAGAAATAATATATTCTAGAAGCCTGATGAAGGATTAAGCTCAAAAATAGAGTTTGAAAAGTGCAAAACGTTCACACGAAGCTATGATAAATGAAGCACAAGATATACGTACAGATACCGAGACATATGAATCGATATATCAAAAGATAATAATAATAGGGATCTAGCCGCCGCTCGCGGAGTTTAAGCCGGCTAGTTATATAAAGACATACATAATTTAAACATTTAAAACTGCTTATAGAAACTTTTTCTCAAAGTAAGCCTCTAGGTAAAATAAATACAAAAGTGAGAGTACTAATAAAAATAAATCAAAGGACTACAAAAGATGATAAAGGTCCTCCGCTCTGTCACCATCAAGAAACTCACCAAGGTAGGTTGCGACCTACATCTGAAAAATAACAACAGAATATGGTATGAGAACCGAAGGTTTTCAGTATGGTAACAGTATCCAATAATGTAAGATATAAGGTTCCAGGATGTCAAAGGCAATCCTAAAACTTCACATCGATAAAGAATATTAAAGCCTTAACAAAATAAATAACTTAAACTATAAACCATAAACAGGGTTATCTAAACATGGGTAATTTTTAACTAATACTAAACCACACTGCTGTATCCCACAGCCTTCGCCAACCTACCCTCCTTGCGACCCTATCGCCACCGCCTACCTATCCTCCTCAGCATCAGATAATCACAGATAATGCAAGCAAGTAAAACACAGATAGTATCCATATATAACAAGTAATTCAAGAAGAAAGTAGGCATATTATAAAATTAGGCAAACTCAAGTAATCAAAGCAGACAAACACATAAGAGATGCATATGATGAATGCCTGTCCTATTGGCTTGTGATATCACTTGTCGGTCTATAAATGCCAATCCGGCACATCCTTTCAGATGTAGCTTTTCTGCCACGCCCACGGATATAGTGCCGAGCACACTCTATTGACCCACGAATATAGTGCCGGGCACACTCGCATGCATAATTGATGCCTAGGCATCTTAGGCTAGTTTCACAAGCCTTTTTCATTAGTTTTCATTTAGTTTCATGCACTTTCTTAGGCAATAAGTAAGTATTTTGATGAGAAATGTATGTATGTCTTGATTCAATCAAACATTGTTATTTATGAGCATTTTCATGATATTAATTCAAGAATTACTTGATGCTATGAATGATGCAATGTCTTGTGATTATGCCAAGGCTTTGATACATTTTGTTTGGTTGATGATAGGTAAGAAGAAGCAAGAGAAGGGCAAAGAAGAAGCAGAGGAGGCAACGTTGGTGGCCAAAGTTAGCTCACCAACGTTGCTGATAAATGTTGCATACAAACGTTGGCTCAAGGGGGAAGCAACGTTGGTGGCCAAAGTTGGCTCACCAACATTGCCACAAACGTTAACAAAGAAGATGGGAGCAATGTCCCAAGCATGAAAAGCAATGTTGGTGGCCCAAAGTTGGCTCACCAACCTTGCTAACAACGTTGCTACAAGGGAGGTGCAACGTTGGTGGCCAAAGTTGGCTCACCAATGTTCCAAAGCCTAACAAGCAACGTTGGTGGCCCAAGCATGGCTCACCAACATTGCTAGAGATGTTGCAAGCAAAGGAAGTGCCAACGTTGGTGTGTCAACATTGCCACCAACGTTGCACACTAACGTCTTCGATAAAATCTCAAGTTGGAGTTGGAAATATTTGATGTGTCGGGTACGCGTGGATAACGCGTACGCGTGAAAGTGGGTAATTAGCCAGTCTCGCACACGCATGAGCGACGCACACGCGTGATATGACAATAAAACATCTTTGACGCGTACGCGTGGGCGACGTGCATACATCACCAGACAAACGTTGGGTACCAACGTCAGTGGCAACGCCCAAAGTGGCTTATGCACCCAACGTTTGTGCCACCGTTAGTGCACAAACGTTGGTCACCAACGCCAGCACCAACTTTCATTCCAAATGGCACCCATGCAAGTGTGAACGTTAGTGAACTAACGCCAATGTCAACGTCACAAAGAGCCACTCCTAACTTGCTCCAACTGAGGCCAAAGCCTACATCCAAAGACTTGAATATTGATTTGGAAAGTGTATAAGTATGATAGATTTTGTAGTTAGAAAAGAGGCTGGGAGGCAGGGACCCTAATTGGAAAACCCTGAATCATTTTCTTTTACTTTTCATGTACTTTCCTTTTTCCTTTTTGTTTTGATTGAGCAATGATGAAGTAAATCCCACATCATTAGGGGGAGGAGCTCTATTGTAATTCACATGATTGAATGAAATTCTTCTTCTTCTCAATCCGCTTGTTGTAGCTAAAGGATAACTTCTATGTTTATTGAGATCTATTCACTCCAGAAGAGGGTTTGCATCTATTGAATTTCTTTGTGAGCCTCGGAAGGGGAATAATTAAAATTAGAATTGAAGCTCTATCCTTCACAATTCTCGTGATCAACACCATTCGAAAGGAATTGAGATCTTGAGAATTTGTGTGGCTCATGGATAAGAGATAAGCACTTAACCTCTTTTCATGACAATTGGCAAATTGATTGTGATTAGAGAGATTGGGTTGGCAAGGAATTGGGACTTAATCAAATACAATCCGCCATAGATCTACTTCATATGATTGAGAATGAAGTTGAGACCCATTTATTCATGATGGATTATAATATCTCCAATCCCTAATGAATCTTTCTCTTTGATATTCTTCACTTTAATTTCATTGAATTTCCTTTAATTGTGTTGGTTTACTGCTTCGTTTGATTTCCCAGCACCTAATGCCCTTTACATTTCATGCAATTTAATTTCCATTGTCATTTACATTCTTGCAATTTAAGATTCAGCTCATTTAAGTTTCTTTCACTTTAAGCTTCTGCCCTTTTACTTTTCAGCATTTAATTTTCCAGTACTTGTGCCATTTAAGTTTCTGTCCTTTACTATCCAGCATTTAAATTTCTAAGTCCTTTACATTTTGTGCTTTAATTTCTTGTAATTTATATTTTGTCCCTTAAATTTCACCAAACTCTTTAAAATATTAGCTTGACTAGACTCATCACCCAACTAAAATTGTATGATCCATGAATCCCTGTGGGATCGACCTCACTCTTGTGAGTTTTACTACTTGATGCGACCCGGTACACTTGTCGGTAGTTGTGCGGATGTGATTTTCCGTGTCATAAAGTTTTTGCCGCCGTTGCCGGGGATTGATTAAGATTGACAATGATTAAGTAAGTGATAGTCTCGATTAAGCATTTTTCTTTGTTTTCTTTAAAGCCTACTAATTGTTTGACACATTGTGTCCACTAACTTTAACACTACTCTAGTAATAGAGTGTTCTGTTTTGCTTTTAGTTTGCTTGGTGTTGTGTATGCCAGGAGAAAGAAGAGGTGCATCAACTTTCTTTGATTCTGAACCAGAGAAAACCTTCTTGAGACTAAGGAGAGAAGCAAGAGGGAAGGGAGTGATTCGAGAAGAGGATTCAAAAGAAGATGACCAAGAGATGGAGGAAAACCTCTATAATCCACATGAGGAGGTTGCCAACAACAATGGCCAGCCTCCAAGGAGAGTGTTAGCCTCCTACACCATCCCTAATCCGAGAAATTGAGGGAGCAGCATACTTACTCCCAATGTCCATTCCCATAATTTTGAACTCAAACCACAACTCATCACTCTAGTTCTAAATAACTTCCAATATAGAGGAAGTGCTGCTGAAGACCCAAATTAACATCTCTCTACTTTCTTGAGAATATGTGACACTGTCAAGACCAATGGGGTCCATCGAGATATCTGCAAGCTACTGCTATTTCCCTTTTCTTTAAGGGACAAGGCCACTCAATGGTTGGAAATATTTCCAAAAGAGAGAATCACCAAATGGGATGACTTGGTTAGCAAGTTCTTAGCCAAGTTCTACCCTCTTCAAAGAATTATCAAACTCAAGACTGATGTGCAAACATTCAGACAATTAGAAGGAGAGTCACTATATGAAGCTTGGGAGAGATATAATCCGAAGATGTCCTCCAGACATGTTTAGTGAATGGGTGAAGCTCCAAAAATTCTATGAGGGTCTATCCATGAAGGCAAGAAAGGCTTTGGACTACTCTTCATGAGGGTCCCTTCAGATGATGAAAACTTCACAAGAGGCACATGATCTCATAGACATGGTGGCCAACAACAAATATTTTTACTCCTCTGAAAGACAAGCAGCCCCAAAGAAAGGTGTTTATTAGCTTGAAGGTGTGGATGCCATCTTGGTACAAAACCAGCTAATGCACCAGCAACTTCAACAACAGATGGAGATGATGTCAAAGAGGATAGACGGATTGTAATTAGCTGTAGTGAGCACAACCAGCCAACTACCAACTGTTTGGGGACAACATGAAGAAAGCTATGAGGTGTGCAATAATAAGCAGCAACCTGAACAAGTTCACTACATGCACAATCCAAGTTTTGGCCAAAATGACTTTCATGGGGACATACACAACCCCTCATGGAAGAACAACCCCAACCTGAGATGGGGAGAAAACCAGACCCAGTGGCAGAGGAACTCTAACCCCAACAATTTTTGAAACATAAGCAATCAGAACCATCATCCCACTAACAATAACCCATATAAAAAATCCCAAAACAATAACCCCATATCCACATACTACCCACAAAACAACCCTTCAAACACTCCTAACACTTTCCACCAACCATCAACATCCCACACTCAACCACAACCACAACCACATCAAGAATCACAAAGAATCTCCAACTTAGAGATAATATTGGAGAAACTTATGAAGAATCAAGAAATTGCCAACAAGAATTATGAAGCGTCCATGAGGAACCTGAAAAGGCAAATTAGGAAATTGTCTAAGCAGCATGCTGAAAGACCAACCAATGCATTCCCAAGTGATACCATTCCTAACCCCAAGGAGGAATGCAAAGCTATACAAGAGCAGAGGAAGGAGGTGAAACCATATGTTCCTCCACTCCTTGTCCTTAGAGATTGCACAAGGAGCTCAAAGACCAATAATTCCCCAAGTTCCTGGAGATTTTCAAGAAGTTAGAGATCAACGTTCCACTTGCTGAGGCTTTAAAGCAGATGCCCCTCTATGCAAAATTCCTCAAGAAACTCATCAACAAGAAGAGAAGCTGGAAAGAAAAAGAAACTGTGATCCTAACCCAAGAATGCAGTGCTGTGATTCAGAAAAGATTGCCAACAAAACTCAAAGATCCTTGGAGTTTCTTCATACCATATACCATTGGCAACATACCAATTGACAAAGCTTTTTGTGACTTGGGATCAAGCATCAACTTGATGCCACTTTCGATGATGAGAAAGCTATCAATAGAAGAAGTGAAGCCAACCAGAATGTCATTACAGCTAGCTAATAGATCCCTAATAAGACCCAATAGAGTGGTGGAGAACCTTCTGGTCAAAGTTGGTAAGTTCATCTTTCTTGTAGATTTTGTGATTCTGGACTTAGATGAGGAAGAAAGTTATTCAATCATACTGGGAAGACCCTTTCTAGCCATAGAAAGAGCCCTCATTGATGTAGAAAAAGGAGAGATAGTCTTAAGGGCACACGATGAATAAATAACTCTTAATGTCTTCAAAGAAATGCAACTCCCTGCTAAGAAGGAAAACTGCCTGAGATTTGAGGATGAGGACTTAAACTGGAAGGAGAATCCCAAGGAATCGCTCATAAACTCAGCCTTAGGAGAGAAGAAAGAGATTAAAGAGAAGCAAAATGATCACGAGAACAGAGAAGTTGAAGAAGAAGTGCAAACAGAAGCCCCAGAGATGACAATTGAGAAGAAGGGTCCTGACACTAAGCTGGCCAAGAAGGGAGAGTCAAAGAAAAAAGGGAAGAAAAGTAAGAAAAACTGCCTAAGGGGTGGAGGTACAAGAAGATTCCAACAGAAGGATTCTCAACGGGAGGTAAAGTGAAGCTGATTTATCAACAGTTGGAAACACCTCCACATCTTTCTGAATACTACACCGTCAGCAAGATCCTCTCATTGGAGCATATAAAAATTGTCAGACAAGACAATGGAAGGAAGATGACAGTGATAGGAGACAAACTGAGGCACTATGATCATCAACCTCCCTAACTGAGAACAATTGTCAAGCTAGTGACAATAAAAGAGCGCTCCATGGGAGGCAGCCCATGTTTAGCATTTTTCCTTTACTACTTTTGTGTTAATAATAAATGGTTTTCCCTCATGCATTCAGTTTTTTAAAACAAATTTGATACTTGCATCAAGCATTTCTTGGAGCATATGATTAACTTCTAAGTTTGGTGTGCCTAGAGGCACCCTAAGATGATTTCAAATATGATGAACACATAGACATCATAGGATATGTAATCAAGCATTTTCTTAAGTATATAGCCAAACATTAAGTTTAGTGTTCAACATATGCTATAAGTATGAATGATAAGAATCAAATTTGCTTTAAGTCTTAAATTTTCATGAGAAGCAAACCATGCTCTGCATCATTTTGAGTTTATGTCTTGAAAGTAGATAATAAAGTAGTCCTCATGATGATTGAATCAAAGGTGACAAGGATTTCATTAAACTTTTGCATGAATCATATGGTGGATAACAAGTTTAGTGTGCAAGTCACCTAGGATGATGCATAAGGATCATAATATGTACATCCTAGGAACTTAATCAAATTCTTTATACCAAATGGCCAAACATTAAGTTTGGTGTTCACCTATGTCACATATATGCTTACAAGAAGTCACATTTTGGTTGTTGATTCATGAGGAACACTTAGCCAAATTTTCAAAAATTCAATAGTTAGTTATTGTTTTTCATTTTTACCGCCATGTAGTTTGATCTAAGTTTTTTTGTACTGATGTTGTGAATAGGAGGACAAGATTGATAGAGAGGGGACAAGGCAAGGAGAGGCTCGGCTATTCTAGAGGAAAAGCAAGTAACATGTTCTTGGAAGTTGCTCATTGGGAAGCACAACCTTGCACACATTGGTTGGTTAGGTGTGTCATAAGAACACCTTGATGATCGAACATACCAACCTAATAAAGAAGCAATCATTGTCTTCATTCAATCTTACATGCACACCCTCCATTTTCGCTATCTCAAATGAATCCCCACCATCCATTTCCTCACCACTCTCGTTATAAATAGCCCTCATTCTACATTTTCCACTCCAAGCCATAACCGTGTGCTCTTCTTTGTTCAAACCACTCTTGTTTTCACTTGATCAATCACTTTACTTCACTCTCAAGCCACACTCTCATTCTCCCTTATACAAGCTACACTAGCCACTCTTCCCCATCCTTTCTTTACCATCTATTCGGTCTATTCTAAGAATCAATTGCAGCCTCATCAAGCTCTAAAAGGAGAAAGGGAAAGGAGCCTGTTGAAGAAATTCCCTTTGATAAATGGAGGTTCAAGCCATATTCCATGAGATACAACTTGAATGGATGAGACCTAAAGGAATATTTCCAGAGATACCATTCCAACTTCCGGATGGTCAGTGCTAAGAGATCAAAAAGAATGTTGAAAGAAGAAGATGGGAGCTTCTCACCAGTCCACTAACAAGAGTGAATGTAAATCTTGTTAGAGAATTCTATGCCAACACGGTGAGGGAGGACACAAGCAAGGACACCTCTTACAAGAGCTACATAGGAGGTGTAGAAGTTGATTTCTGTCCAAAGGCCATCATAAAGGTTCTTGGCCTTAGAACAACACCTTTTGAGGAGGCTAGTTATCATGAAAGAGTAAGTGGCGTCCCTGATTGTGAGCAGATTGTCAATGATATTTATGTAATTGGGGCTGACTGGGTGAGGGATTCCAATGGAATGTCAAGGTTTCTTAGAAGAAGAGACCTCATCCCGGAAGCCAAGGGATGGTATGAGATTATAAGGAGATCCATCCTACCTAGTGTAAACACTTCAGAGGTCAATATCAAGAGAGCTACCATGGTGCACTGCATTATGATGGGAGGAGAGATTAGAGTCCATGAACTCATAGCCAAGAACATTCAAGAGATATCTGAGAAGAGTGATCCTGACTCTTGGCTCCACTATCCAAGCACCATCCTTCGCCTATGCAAGAAAGCTAAGGTGGTGTTTGAGGATGCAGACCCTGTTTGGTTAAACCCAGGCAAGCTAATCACCCCTCAGAGAATGTCATATATCACGGTTGCCCAATAGTAAAGGAGGCCACAAATAAGGAGAAGAAGGTAGAAACAACAAGAAGAAGAACATCAAGAAAGGGAGCAGTGAAGAATGGATGCTTGACGGTTTAGAATTCAGAATAAATTCCCGTTGCAAGTATAGTTTCTAAACCAAGCAATCATCCTTTCTTACAAACGTTTTGGTTGTCACAAGTAACAAACCCAATAAAATTTATAAACCGAAGTATTCAAACCTCGGGTCGTCTTCTCAAGGAATTGCAGGGAGGTGTTCTTATTATTAGTTATGGAAAACAGTGTTTTTGGGTTTTGAAAGGTTTGAACAAGGAAAATAAATTGCAGGAATTAATAAATTAATATCTAATAAAACTCTTGGCAAGGTATGAAAATTTGGAAGTCCTATCCTAGTTATCCTTATGAGAATTGAGTTTAATCTCACTTAGTTAACTTTTACGAAAGCAATGGAAAGTCAAGTGGACTAATTAGTTAGATCCCCAAGTCCTAGCCAACTCCTAAGGAAAGACTAGAGTTAGTGGAATTCAATTCAATTAGAAAAAATAACAATCAATCACAATAAGTTTGATAACTCAAGAGCCTCCAGTTAATCAATTAAAGCCAAGAATATAAAAAGCTAAACAAGAATCATAAATCTGAAATACCTCAATTTAAATTAAATAAAGAAAATCCTAACATGAATGGTTCATAAGCCAATTTGGTAACATAAGTAATTAAATGAAAGCATTAAAGTATCTAAAAGTAAAAGAGAAATATAAAGTAAAAGGAATGTTGAACCTGAGAGGAAATTGAAATCCTAATTCCTTTAAGAAGAATCCTAATCCTAAAACCTAAGAGATAGGAGAGAACCTCTCTCTCTAAAAACTACATCTAAAATTACAAATTATGAATTATGAGCTCATTATGAATGAATGGATTCTCCCACTTTATAGCCTCTAATATGTGTTTTCTGGGCCGAAAACTGGGTCAAAGACATCCCAAAAATCGCTGGAGAAGAAATCTGCCACGCTGATTTTCGTCACTGCAACGCGTCCGCGTGGAGCATGCGTGGAGCACGCGTTCGCGTCACCTAGCTTCAGGAAACTATGGCATATTATATATCAAATTGAAGCCCCAGACGTTAGCTTTCCAACACAACTGGAACCGCGTCGTTTGGACCTCTGTAGCTCAAGTTATGACTGTTTTAGTTCGAAGAGGTCAGGCTGGACAACTTTGCAGTTCCTTCAACTTCTTGTATTCCTTCCACTTTTGCATGCTTCCTTTCCATCCTCCAAGCCATTCCTGCCCTGTAATCTCTGAAAATACTTAACACACATATCAAGGCATCGAATGGTAATAGGAGAGGATTAATAATTATCAATTTAAAGGCCAAAGAAACATGTTTTCAATCATAGCACAAAATCAGGAAAGAAAACGTAAAACATGCGATTAGTATGAATAAGTGGGTAAAGAGTTGATAAAAACCACTCAATTGAGCACAAGATGAACCATAAAATAGTGGTTTATCAACCTCCCCACACTTAAACATTAGCATGTCCTCATGCTAAGCCCAAGAGAAGCTATAAAAGTGAAGAGGAATGATAGAATGTATGAAATGCAACCTATCTATATGAATGCAACTACATGATAAGAAGATAAGTAAACTTGGTTAAAAATAAATAAGCTCTTCAAGACAAACATAAATCAGATTTCACTAATTCAAATCATACAATAAAAGACAAGTAAACTTGTAAGAAGATAGCTCATGAAAGTAGGAAACATAGAATCAAGCATTGAACCCTCACTGGTAGTGTATATCACTCTAGTCTCTCAAGTGTATAGGGTAATTCACTTTACTCTTCTCTAATCATGCTTTCTAAACTTTGTTCTTCATCTAACCAATCAACAAATATTTAATGTACCAATGCAAACATCATGAGATCTTTTTAGGGTTGTAATTGGGCTGAGGTAAAGGTAAGGATATATGTATGGCCAAGTGAGCTTTATAAAGTGAATCTTTGATTAGTCTAAGATCTCACCTAACATATACATACTTTATATAATCTAAAATACTTTTCCTAGCTACCCAAACTTTTTCACTTTTGTATTACATGCTCATGTATCAAACTTATTTTTGAATTTTGTCCCATGTGCATTGATTCTTTTTATTTTGCATTTGGGGTAATATTATTTTTCTTTTTTTCTTTTTTTTTTGTATCCCCTTATTTAATTACTTAATTTTTTTTAATGCAGATGGTAATTTAATTATTTTGATTTCACATGAGCATGCTTCCCAAATTTTCAAATAACTTATTCAAATTAATTCCCTTTTTTTTTCTATCATTCCATGTTCTCATAAAATTCCCCATACTTAAATTATACACAATATCTATCTTAAGCTAACCAAGAATTCAACTTGGGATTTTTATTTTATTTTTCTGCTTAAGGCTAGTAATGTGGTTATAAAATAGAAGAGGGTTAAAAATTTAAAGTGGCTAACAAGGGTGATGTAAAAGGTAGGCTTATTTGGGATAAGTGAGCTAATAACAAATAATGGCCTCAATCATATGCAAGCATGTAAATACACTAGATAGTTGACATATAGAATGGAACAAAGCAAAGATTGCAATTATAGAGAAGAAAACACACAAGAATAAAAATTTATGGTTAAATAATGTAACCATGTAAATAAGCTCAAAATCTCATAGGTTGTGTGTTCTTTGGCTCAAAAACCATGTTCCAAATACAACTTCAAACAAATTTAACACATAAAAAATTTTAAATTTTTTAATTTAAATTAGTGAAATTTTTCAAAAATAGGGTCTTAAAAAGAAACTTATTATTTTTCAACTAAGTAGTACTTAAATGCAAACAATCAACTACACATGCAATCTATTATGCAATGCAACAATAAAACAATGGTGTTGGGAAAAAGAAAATAGCTAACCCATGGAGATCGGTATCGACCTCCCTACACTTAAAGATTGCACCATCCTCGATGCATGCTAAGATGTACAAGTGGACGGGTTGCTTTAACTGATAGTTTCCAAAGATTATGCAGGTGGACTTGCTTGTCTTCCCATTAAGAAGCTTTTCCTCTCCCTTCGTGGTGGCCATCCTGAAAGAAGAGAAAAAAGAAGAAAAGTAACCCAAAAATAAAGATAGAAAATAAATAAAATATGGGTGTTAATGCCAGATAATAAGGGTCCCAATTACATGGTAGCTACAACATGCAAGTGAGAAAACAGTAGAGAAGTACATGGCAAATCAAGAGTGCAAAATTTTGCAACAATGGGGAAGAGAGTGTAAGACAATATAAATTAATGTCAATGCAAAATTAATACAAATATCATAAATGATTAGCATTGACTTAAATAATATTACCCAACAGTGTAAAACAAGTCACTAAGCACCAAAATAATACAAGAAAAGACACAATAGTTGAATATGAACAAGTGACACCAATGGAAAAATAATAAATTTAGAAAAGAAAAGAAAAATATGCACAAAATTAAAATGCAATAAATGAAATATGCAAATAAATTAAGTAAAATAGAATGAAGGTGAAAAAGAATGAGAAGTGAAAGAAATAAAGTAAGAAAGAAAGAAGAGAAAAAGAAAAGATAGAAGAGATTAGGATTAGAAAAGAAAAGACAAGATAATTGGCGCTCATCTGGATAAGTTGTGCGGCGCAGCCGAAGCGGACGCGTGAGTGACGCGGTCGCATGGTGCGCGATAAGGTCAGGTGACGCGGATGCGTGGGTCACGCGATCGCGTGACCTGATTTGTGCGATTAGTGCGAGTGCAGCCTCGCGTTCGCGCAACTCTCTGTTCGAAACTCTTTTTGCCAAATTTTTGGGTGACGCGGTCGGGTGGTTGACGCGATCGCGTGGATGGCCTTTCTTTTAAAAATGACGCGGACGCGTGGGGCATGCGTTCGCGTGGTAGGGCTTGCGCTTCTAGCATGGTTCCAGCCTCATTCCAGCCTAACTTGTTGCCTTACACCCGTTTACGTCGATTTTACAGGGCCACGCATTCGCGTGGGTGACGCGGATGCGTGGGGAAGTTATTTTTCAAATGACGCGGCCGCCTCGGCGACGCGGTCGCGTGGATCAATTTGTGCCAAAGGCACGCCTCCAGCCACACTTTCGCGTGACTCTCTGTTCAATTTTCTTTTCTTCCCAATGCACTGGCGACGCAGACGCGTCAGCGACGCTGTCACGTCGCGTGCGATTTTTTTTTATGCAGGATGCAAAATGCAGTGATAATGTGGATGCTATGAATAATTACAGGTTCAATGAAAATAGAATAAAATAAAACTCAAAAACAAACAAAATGAAATAAAATTATAATTGGAAAAGGAGCGATCATACCATGGTGGGTTGTCTCCTACCTAGCACTTTTAGTTAAAGTCCTTAAGTTGGACATTTGGGGAGTCTTTAGTTATGGCGGCTTGTGCTTGAACTCATCCAGGAATCTCCACCAATGTTTGTAATTCCAATGGCCGCCGGGATCCCAAACTAGGCACATAAAGCTTTCAAGCAAGTTAAAGCAGATGACTAGGCCTCGAGAGTGTTGATTGCCAGAATGAATTCCGGGGTCCCAAACCTTGCTTTTGCACCCATCTTCTTGTTGATCATCATGATTCCATCCGGGTAGCAAGCAATCTGAATTCTCACTAAAGCGGCCAAATAACTTCCTAGACCCATTCAATTGAGCTCTACACCAACCTTTGCGTTTAAACTTAAAGCTTCCAATCATAATGAACCTTGCAGGACAATTCTTACCACTGACCATCTTCTTCTTACTCTTAATGCCACAAAGAGCTCTAAGTTGACCATCCGTCTCCAGTAGCCCATATTCAAGTGGCAAGGTAAAGGTCAAGGATAAGAATTTTACCCACTTGAACATTGTGTTAGACGGTAATGGCCTTGGGAGAGATATTTATAATGAATTTACAAGCTCCACTCCCTTGTGCTATTCTCTGACAACTTCCACCACTTTGCAAGTCTCTTCAATATCAACCTATTCCTCTTGGTTGCTTTCTTCCAATTCAATCTCTTTTTCATTGCTCACCAAGGGCATGGGAAGGTGTGCTTCTTCTTCTTTAATCTCCATCTCTTGACCAACCTCTTCCAAGTCTTCAACTATGATATGCCTTGGAGGTTGTACACCATCCTCAGCATCAATTTCAATCGCCTTGGAAGGAGGCTCTATAACCTGACTTTCCCATGGAGGTTCAGCATCTCCTAAGTCTGCAACCACTTTTTTCTCTTCAATAATTACTACTTTGTCCAGTAGTTTTAATATAAAATCGTACTCATCCTTGATGATTTTCTTTCCATGACAACTCCTTTCAACTATTTTTTCATCTTCAAGGGTCTCTCCTATCTCCACATTTTGGGCCTCCTCTTGCTCTAAGACAAAATCAGACTCCTCCTTGATGTCTTCCTTCACTAATTCTTTAACCACTCCTTCGACTTCAAGGGTCTTTACTACCTTCACCTTTAGGGCCTCCTCTAGCTCCTTATGAAGTATGGATTCGCGAAGATGATCCCTTGATAAACCACTATTTTATGGTTTATAACGTGTTTAATTGTGTGGTTTTATCATGATTTTTACCCACTTATTCATATGATTAGCATGCATTTATATTTCCTTCCTAAAATTATTACATGATTAAAAACTTGCTCCCTAGAGACTTTTAATTACGCATTTTAATTCTCCTTTATTCCATTCGATGTCGTGATCTGTGTGTTAACTGTTTCAGGCTTTATAGGGCATGAATGAATTGGAGATTGGAAAGAAAGCTTGCGAAAATGGAAGGAACACAAGGAATTGAGGAGATGACCAGCGAGAAATGACGCGGCCGCATGGCTCACGCGACCGCACGGATTAGAATAGCACAGGTGAGGCGGAGGCGTGGACGACGCGCCCGCGTGGAAAAGCAAAACGCCGAACGACGCGTCCGCATGAATGACGCGATCGCGTGACGTGCGCGATCTGCATAATCTGCAGAATCGCTGGAGGCGATTTTAGGCCCTATTTTGACCCAGTTTTCGGCCCGAAAAAGCAGACTAGAGCCAGATGACATGCAAAAACCAAGGACAACATTCATTCGACACAGTTTTAATTTTTAGATCTAGTTTTACTCCTCCTCTAGGTTTTCTCTCTACACATTCATAGTTCATAGGATTTTCTATTGCTTTTTGTGTTGGGATATTAAGAAGAGTTATTACCTTATCAAGACTTCGTCATTCTAGTTCGTTTTCTTTACTTGCCTTTACTCTTCCATGTCCTTTAATTTACTCAATTTTACTATTAGATTATTTTAGAATTTATTAATACAAGAGTTACTTTTATTTTTAATTGATTCCTTTGGGTTTTATTTATCATGTCTTTCTTTAATTCTCTTTTCTACGTTATGAATTCCACGTTCACAATGAGCGAGTATTTCCCTAACTTGATGGGGAGTTGATTGAAAGGAACCTTTGAGTTGGAATGCTCAAAGGAGAAGTTGTAATTGGGTTTATTGTTGGATTGCTCTCTAGTCACTAACGCCATTCCTTCCAAGTAAGTGGATTGGGACTTGTGAATAGAAACAACATTCCAACTTGTTTGACTTTCCCTTACCTAGTAAGGGATAACTAAATAGAACAACCTTCAATTATCAATTAATCTTGAGAGTACTGCAACAAGAATAGGGCTTCCAACTAATCTACTCCTAGTCAAGGCTTTTATTTAAATTACTTAATTTCTCCAATTTAATTTCCTGTTTATTCAACTCAAAGTCTTTTTGAAAACATCTTATTAATAAAATAGCACACCTTTCTGCAACTCATTGGAAGACAACCTGGGATTCATACTCCCAGTATTTTAATTTTAATTTTTGTGACAACCCTTCTAAATTGATAACTGAATTTCTGGTTGGTTAAGAACTATACTTGCAACGCATATCTTATAACAATTCTTAATTCGCCAATTTCTTCCACGTCAACTTTTGGTGCCGTTGCCAGGGAGTTACAATAGAGTGCTAAAGTTATTAATTGGAATTTATTTTTTTGCATTTTTTTATCTTGCTATTATGAGCTGCTTGTTTCTTTCGCTAGATGACGCGTTCATTTCCTGATCCAAGCTTTCCAGTATTCGATCCTGAGATTGAAAGAACTATTCCACGAATAAGGCGAGCTCGGCGTCGGTTAGTCCTCTCAGAGGGCGGATCTGAAACATCATTTGAGGAAGAAACCAGCCCCCGTTCTACTGATTCGGTTGATTTACGTGTAGGTGACATGGCAACACCTAGGAGAGTTACTATCCAGGAGGCTGGAGCTCCTGATTTTACAATGCAACCGTTTCAAGCGCATCACCCAGCGGTGGCTATAGACTTTGAAATAAAGACTGCACTGCTCAATTTGATGCCCAAGTTTCATGGCTTACCTGCTCAAGAGCCTATCAAGTACCTGAGAGATTTTCAAGCAGCCTGTTCTACTGTCAGGAATGATGGTGCGAATGAAACTTCTATTTTGCTAAAGGCCTTCCCGTTCTCACTTGAGGGAAAGGCGAGAGAGTGGTACTACACTCAACCTGCAGTAACTGTATCCAACTGGGATACATTTAGAAGAGAATTTTTGGAAAAATTCTTTCCAGCTGAAGTTACTGATAAACTAAGGAAATACATTTCCATGATTGTTCAGAATGAATCCGAGACTCTCTATGAATACTGGGAGCGCTTCAATAATCTTCTGGAAGCTTTCCCCCACCATATGATTGATAAGATAGTGTTACTCGGTTATGTCATACAGGGCATGAGGCCCCAAGATAAGACCACATTGGGAAGTTCTAGCAATGGGTCTATGAAAAAGTACAAGACCACTGATGAGGCATGGCAATTGATGAGTGACTTAGCTGAATCTACTCGGAATCACAAGTAGAAACAAGGCCGTTCAAAAGTCGTTGCAGAAGTATCCTCTAGCAGAGAGACTGCTGCTCTAACTCAGAGTATCTGTGAAATGACCAACTTGCTGAAGCAGATGCAATTGAATCAACAACAAGTTCAACAAGCTCAACTTTCTCCACCACAGCAAAGCCAACAGTTAGTCCCACAGAAAATTTGCGGAATCTGTGCTGATTATAGCCATTATACTGATGAATGTCCGCAGCTCCAGCAGGAAGACAACACCGTGGCAGCCACTCATAACTTCTATGACCGCCCCAACCTAGGGTACAATCAAGGTGGCAATTACAGCCATGGATGGTAGGACAATTCTAACCAGAATTTGAGGGACAACAACAGAGGAGGCAGAGAAAATCAAGGAAATCAGAGGTGGAATAATAATAACAACAGGCAGCAAAACCAGAACCAGCCCTACAGAGCACCTCACCTGAGGCAATCCCAAGGACCACAAAATATCCAACAGCAGACCTCTCAAATTACTTATCCTTCCTCATCTTCTAATGATGACTTACTACAATCTATTGATCGGAGACAACAGACCATGGAAAATAACCTTTATGCTACACTAAATGGCCTGAACTCTACTTTGCAAGCTCTTGTCTCACAGATTGGATCAATGAATAACTCTAATAACCAGCCCTTGAGCTCCAGTGGAATCCCCTCTCAACCATTACCCAATCCAAAGGGTGGCATAAATTTCATCACCCTAAGGTCCAGAACTACACTACAGGAGAGGAATCAGGAGGAGCCAAGCCCACCAGAAAATGCCTCAGTTGAAGAGGCAGTGGAAATAGACGATGTTGAAGAGGAAGAGGACATACAGGACATAGCTGAAAAAGAAGAAATTCAGCCACAGGAGGAAGCACCACAGGGCGCAGATACTGCAGAAGACACCACTCCCATTCCATTTCCACAACTTGCAAGGAAGCCCAGGAAGCAGCTGGAACCTGATCCCAAAATGGTAGAGATATTCAAAAAGGTTGAGGTAACTGTTCCTCTTTTTGATGTTATTCAACAGGTACCTAAATATGAAAAGTTTCTAAAAGATTTATGTATACATAAAGACAAAATTAATGAATTAGAAACTATTCCTTTAGGTAGTTCCATATCTGCTTTAATGGAAGGTTTACCTGAAAAGTGTAGTGACCCAGGTCCATGTATGGTTAATTGTACTATTGGTGGTGTGGTATTTTCTGACTGTATGTGTGATTTAGGAGCATGTGTGAGTATAATATCTTTGTCTATATATGATATTTCGAGGCTCCCTCCCTTAAAAAGGTCAGAAGCTCGTTTTGTGTTAGCAGATAAAAGCATTATTACAGTGGCCGGAGTTGCTGAAGATGTATTAGTGGGCATTAAGGGACTCATGTTTCCCACTGATTTTTATATCCTGGAGATGCCCCAAAATGAATCAGAGAAGCCATTATCAATCCTACTCGGAAGACCATTCCTGAAGACCTCGAAGTTCAAATTAGATGCTTTTTCAGGAACATACTCTTTTGAAATAGATAGCCGAGTAGTAATTTTCAATCTGAATGGAGTTATGAAGCATCCTCTAGAGGATCATTCTATCCTCCAATGTGACATTATAAATGAAACCGTGGCTGAAGTTCACTAGGAGGAATTTGAAGAGAAGTACATAGGACAAGTTCCAAGTGTGGGGACATTCTCAGAGGACAATGACAGTGCGTTACCATTGTTGCCAGCTCCAGACAACCCAGAGCCTGACCATGATCAGAAGTTAGAATTAAAACCCCTTCCTCCACACCTCAAATATGCTTACCTTGAAGACAAGCAAAAGTTTCCAGTTATCATTGCAAGGGAACTCACTTTTCAACAGCAAGAGCAGTTACTTAGTGTGCTGAGGAGGCACAAGAGGGCAATTGGTTGCAGTTTGGCAGACATAGTAGGCATCAATCCTCAAGTCTGTGAGCATAGGATATTTTTAGAAGAGGGAGCAAGACCTGTCCGTCAACCCCAGAGAAGACTGAACCCCACTATCTTAGAGGTTGTCAAAAAGGAAGTGACCAGACTACTGGAGGCAGATATCATCTATCCCATCTCAGACAGTGAATGGGTAAGCCTAGTACAAGTGGTGCCCAAGAAGTCTGGAGTTACTACAGTGAAGAATGAGCACAGAAAGCTCATGGCAACCAGAGTTCAGAACGCCTGGAGGGTCTGCATTGACAACAGACACCTCAACTAGGCCACTCGTAAGGATCACTATCCTCTTCCATTCATTGATCAAATGCTGGATCGCCTGTTAGGTAAATTACATTATTGTTTTCTAGATGGTTACACAGGTTATTTCCAGATTTATATAGCTCTTGAGGATCAGGAAAAGACCACTTTTACATGTCCTTTTGGGACTTATGCTTACAAGAGAGTGCCCTTTGGCTTGTGCAATGCACCAGCTACCTTCCAAAGGTGCATGATGAGTCTTTTCTCTGATCTTATTGAGGACTATATGAAAGTTTTTATGGATGATTTTAGTGTGTACGTCAATTCCTTTAGCCTTTGCTTAGATGGATTATCTAGAGTATTAGATAGATGTGTCAGTACAAACCTTGTATTAAATTTTGAAAAATGTCACTTTGTGTCTAATACTGGCATTTCTGTAGATCCAACAAAGGTGGATATTATTTCTAGTTTACCTTACTACTCCTCTGTGAGGGAAGTCCGCTCGTTCCTTGGCCATGTAGGTTTTTACAAGAGATTCATTAAGGACTTCAGTAAGGTAGCACTTCCCTTATCCAGGCTACTGCAGAAAGATATCGAGTTTGAGTTCAGTGAGGATTGCAAACAAGCATTTGATAAGCTGAAGACCGCCTTGACTCAAGCTCCAATTGTGAGAGGACCAGACTGGAGCCAACCATTTGAAATAATGTGCGATGCTTCTAACCATGTAGTAGGAGCAGCACTGGCTCAGCGTGAAGTTAAGGATCCTTTTGTTATTGCTTATGCGTCTAAAACTCTAGATGCCGCACAGTCCAATTACACTACTACTGAGAAAGAGCTTCTTGCTATTGTTTTTGCTCTGGATAAATTCCGAGCCTATTTACTTGGTACGAAGGTAGTAGTGTACTCAGACCACACAGCTCTAAAGTATCTATTAGCTAAAAAGGAGTCCAAACCAAGGCTTATACGTTGGATACTGCTATTACAAGAATTTGATTTAGATATTAAGGATAGGAGTGGTAACCAGAATTTAGTGGCACACCATTTGAGTTACCTTGAGCACATTACAGATGATCCCACTCCTATAGCTGATAATTTCCCATTTGATAACCTACAAGCAGTATATGAGGTAGTCCCTTGGTATGCACCTGTAGCTAATTATCTAGTTAGCCGCACTTTTCCTCCAAACTTTTCTAAGCATCAAAGAGACAAGCTGAAAAGCGAGTCTAAATATTATATATGAGATGACCCATATTTATGGAGATGTGGCGCTGACCAGATAATTAGACGGTGTGTGCCTCAATCAGAATTCCAGTCCATCTTAGAAGCATGTCACTCATCTGAGAGTGGAGGACATTTTGGCCCTCAAAGAACAGCTAGAAAAATCTTAGACTGCGGATTCTGGTGGCCTACTCTTTTTAGAGACGCTGCTGAATTTTGTAGATCTTGTTTTCCATGCCAAAAATTTGGTAATATATCCAAGAGGGATGAGATGCCTCAACAAATTATGCTTTTTTGTGAAATTTTTTATGTTTGTGGCATTGACTTCATGGGTCCATTTCCAAATTCTAATGGTTATTTTTATATATTGTTAGCTGTGGATTATGTTTTCAAATGGGTGGAAGCAATTCCTACCCGCACTGATGATGCTAACACTGTTATTTCCTTTGTGAGAAACCATATTATTTGTCGCTTTGGATCACCACGAGCAATCGTGAGCGATCAAGGCACCCATTTTTGTAACAGGAGACTAACAGGATTAATGAAGAAGCATGGAATAATTCATAAGGTTGCAACAGCCTACCATCCTCAGATTAATGGACAAGCCAAGGTGTCAAACAGAGAGATAAAGCGTATCTTGCAGAAGATAGTCAAATCTCATAGAAGAGACTGGAGCACCAGGCTATAAGATGCACTCTGGGCATACAGAATAGCATACAAAACACCCATTGGGATGATTCCTTTCCGCTTAGTTTATGGAAAAGCTTGTCATCTCTCTGTTGAAGTAGAGCACAAAGCCTTTTGGGCAGTAAAGGAGTGCAACATGGGAATTGAGAAAGCCGGAGCTGAAAGAAAGTTGCAACTGCAAGAACTGGAAAGCCTTCGCCTAGAAGCTTATGAGAACTTAAGACTATACAAGGAGAAGATGAAGGCTGTACATGATCAGCACATCAAGAGAAAAGAGTTCCAACCTGGGGACTTAGTCCTCCTTTAAAATCTCGACTGAGGCTCATACCAGGCAAGTTGAGATCAAGATGGGAAGGTCCACACAGAGTAGAGAAGGCTGAACCATACGGAGTTTACCACCTAAGCCATCCTTCAAGCTCTGAACTTATCAAAGTTAATGGACATCGTTTGAAGCTATACCATGGAGAGAGGATGCAGAAAAACAAGGAGCTCGAGATCTTCCTCTTGGAAGATCCCCACATAGCCGAAGACTGAGCTAGTGGAGCGTCCAACTTACGGATGTTAAAGCAAAGTGCTAGGTGGGAGACAACCCACCATCGTATGATCATTCTTTTATTTATTTTTAGTTTTCCTATTCTATAACTCTTCTCTTTGTTAGTACAATTCGGGCATCTACATTTACATATTTTCAAAAAAAAAAATTCACGCGACGCGACCGCCTCATTGACGCGTCCGCGTCGCAGGAGATGGGAGGAAATAATAAAACAAACAGAGAGTCACGTCGGAGTGTGGCTGGAGGCGTGCCCGTGGCACAAATTTCCCCACGAGACCGCATCGCCAACGCGTCTGCGTCACTAGGAAACATTGGCCTCCCACGCGACCGCGTGACCCACGCGGCCGCGTTCCCTGGAATTCGACGTGAAAAGGGTGCACGACCGAAAGTTGTGCTAGAGTGGTGCTGGATTGGTGCTGAACGCACAATCCTTCCCACGCAGCCGCGTGACCGACGTGACCGCGTCATATCCTTCTCATGACCACTCACGCAATCGCATGCCCCACGCGATCGCATCACCCAATATTTGGCAATTAATGATTTTGAACAGAGAGTTGTGCGAGTGCGAGGCTGCCCTCGCGCTAATGGCATAAAATGGGTCACACGACCGCGTGACCGATGCGACCGCGTCAATCAGTATCAGCGCAAGTTACGCGACCACGTGCCCCACGCGACCACGTCGCTTGCGCCGCACAGCTTCCCTGATTTGCCACTTATCTTATCTTCTTCTCCCCAAATCCTATTTTCTCTTTTCCCTCCTTATTTCTTCCTCCTCCCTTCTTCCTTCTTCCTTCTTTCTCACTTTTTACACTCTCACTCTCTCTCACACCCCCATTAACAAGGTTTTTCTTTTTCTTCTTCCCTCCTTACTTTTCTATTTTTCTTTTTATTTTTATATGTTATCTTCTTTTCTTTTCTTTTCTTTTCTTTTTACATTCATTATTCATATTTTCTTTTTCTTTCTTTTTCCTTTTTACTTGGTGTTAGAAATTTATTTGAGTCATTATTTCTCATCATATGCTTGTGGATTGTTGCAAATTTGTTTCGCAATTTTATATTACTTTTTAAAGGGTTGCTTGCATGTTCAATTTACTACTTTCTATACCTTAATTATCATACATGCTATGTGTTTGTGAAAAAGCCCATATGGCATTATGCATTTTTCTACATTATCCTACTATTCAATGCTTGCTTTTCACAAATTCCCTTTACTATTGTATTAATTAAAATTAATTGTCAATACAAACGTGATGGTTTGCTACGAGTGATGCTTGATCTATGCTACTCATGCCTTTGCCAGCATGCCAATAAACACCTTGCATTCACTTGTCATCATATGCACTAACTATTTTCCATTGATGACTTTTCACATGTAGTCATGACCATGTGTTAACATCATTTACCTTTTACTGTGCATTCATAACCACCCTTTTCCGTTCTCTTCCTTGCTCTATCTCTTTGAATTTAATTTACTTTCTCTTCCCTTTTTTAGAATGCCCACCAAGAAGGGAAAAGAGAAAGCTACTCCCAAATCAACAGCAAGGAGAGGAACAAAGAGAGCACTAGTGGCAGAGCCCTCTTTAACTGCAGTCAAGCCCTCAACAAAAAAGGAATACGAGGATTATAAAGGTTGATGATAAAGAAAAAGCCTTCCCAGCAAAGGACACTGCGCAATTTCCCAATCACTACTCAAGCGCCAGATGTACCAATTTGACTGGGACGCTGTTCTCAGAGTTATTGCACTACCTAGCAGCAGATGGATCTATGGATACCACCGTACTTGCCCTAAGGGAATATCGGCTTCAGCACTTACCTTGGAGGCTCGCGTATGGGCACAGATCATGTCCCATTATGTCTTTCTGAGCACTCACGAGTCCTCCTTCACTGCGGACATGGCCGTTCTACTATGGTGCATCCTTACAGACCAACCTCTGAACCTACCAAGACACATCCGGAATGCCATGGGACACGTACAAATTGCAAGCAACTTACCTTTTCCCGCCTTGGTCTCAGATCTTATCTCAGCAGCCGGAGTCTCCTACAGAGCTAGGGACACCAAAGCCATGCTTCCACAGGATGATCAGTATGTCCCTAACGGGAAATACATCAGACCTCCACCAGCCGCCACAAGCCTTCAGACTGAACCGGTTGAAGATATTCCTTCTTCAACACCACAAGCACCTACAACAGACCAACTGCTCCATCAGATACTCGACAGGTTGGATCGGCAGGAACACAAAGCTAAGATGAGAGAGCACCGTAACAAGCGCCGATTCACATACCTCAAGGAGCTGATTATGGGAAAATTCAAGGACTCAGACACTCCGGACTCCACTTCCTTTACTAGCAAAGGGAGCCATGATGGTCCCGACTGTGGAGATACTGCTACCAGCCCACCCTTGTTCTTAACAGATGGCACCGAGGACGGTGCAAAGCCTTAAGTGTGGGGAGGTCGGTCAGTACCTGACTTCCGGAGGTAATTTCTCTTCCCTAAACACCAATAAATTAGGATATTTAGTTAGTTTTTCTTTTTTAGAATAGGATAAATTACATTGTAATAGATTAGTTGCATGCATGTTCTACTTGATTGAAAAGACAATAAGTTTCTTCTAAGACTCTATTTTTGGAATAAAATTTCACTAATTTTAATTAAAATTTTTATGTTAAATTTTCTTGAAGTTGTATTTGGAACATGATTTTTAAGCTAAAGAATACACAACCTGTGAGATTTGAGCCTTTATGCATGGTTACATTATTTAACCATAATTATTTTATTCTTGTGTGTTTACTTCTCTATAATTGTAATCTATATTTGGTTTTATCCTATATGTCCAATGTTTATTATATTTATATGTTTGCATATGATTGAGGCCATTAATTGTTTAGCTCACTTATCCAAATTAAGCCTACCCTTTCAATTACCTTTGTTAGCCACTTTGAGCCTTTATATCCCATTTGTTCTATATTTTACCATATTACTAGCCTTAAGCGGAAAAATAATTATATACCCCAAACTGAATCTTTGGTTAGCTTAAGATAGAATTGTGTGTGCTAATTAAGTATAGGAAATTATGGGAACAAAAGATAATAAGGGAATGTGTCATGATAATATAATGGAAATTTGGATACCTACTCATGTGAAACAATAAGAATTAAAAATCTATGGTCATTGATAAGCTATATTTATTTTTATGCTTATATTGAAAAAAAAAATATTCAATAAATAAATAAGGGGACAAAATTACCCCAACGTTAAGTTAAGAATTCAAAGATCAATGCATGTATGATAAAATTAAAATAAAAGTTGATACATGAGTATGGAATGTGAAAGGGAAATTCTGGGTAGCTAGGTATGAATTCTAAAGTTATATAGAATATATATATAGGTTATGTTAAAGCTTGGGTTAATTAAAGATTCAGTCTATAAGCTCACTTAGCCATATATGTATCATTGCCATTACCTTGGCCCCATTACAACCTTGAAAAGACCTCATGATGTTTGCATTGACATATTAAATGTTGATTGGTTAGGAGAAGAACAAAAATTAGAGAGCATGATTAGAGAAGGATAGAGTGATTACCCTATACACTAGAGAGACTAGAGTATACATACATCATCAGTGAGGGTTCAATGCTTGAAATTCTATGTTCCCTGCTTTCATGAGCTATCTTCTTGCATTTTTATCTGTTCTTGCTATATGAGAATTGAATTAGTGGAATTTGATATGTAATTGTTTTGAAGAGCCTATTTACTTTTGATCAAGTGGACAAGAATCATATAGTTGCATTTACATATATAGGTTGCATTGCATTACATTGCATGAGTTTTTACATGTTTCTACTCATTTGTTTTATCTCCTTCAACTAAGCATGAGGACATGCTAATGTTTAAGTGTGGGGAGGTTGATAAACCACTATTTTATGGTTTATAATGTGTTTAATTGTGTGGTTTTATCATGATTTTTACCCACTTATTCATATGATTAGCATGCATTTATATTTCCTTCCTAAAATTATTACATGATTAAAAACTTGCTCCCTAAAGACTTTTAATTATGCATTTTAATTCTCCTTTATTCCATTTGATGCCGTGATCTGTGTGTTAAGTGTTTCAGGCTTTAAGGGCATGAATGAATTGGAGATTGGAAAGGAAGCTTGCAAAAAAGGAAGGAACACAAGGAATTGAGGAGATGACCAGCGAGAAGTGACGCGGCCGCATGGCTCACGCGACCGCGCGGATTGGAATAGCACAGGTGACGCGGAGGCGTGGACGACACGCCCGCGTGGAAAAGCAAAATGCCGAACGATGCGTCCGCATGAATGACGCGATCGCGTGACGTGTGCGATCTGTATAATCTGTAGAATCGCTGGGGGCGATTTTGGGCCCTATTTTGACCCAGTTTTCGGCCCAGAAAAGCAGACTAGAGCCAGAGGACATGCAAAAACCAAGAACAACATTCATTCTACAAAGTCTTAGTTTTTAGATCTAGTTTTACTCCTCCTCTAGGTTTTCTCTCTACACATTCATAGTTCATAGGATTTTCTATTGCTTTTTGCATTGGGATATTGAGAAGAGTTATTACCTTATTAAGACTTCATCATTCTAGTTCGTTTTCTTTAGTTGGCTTTACTCTTCCATGTCCTTTAATTTACTCAATTTTACTATTGGATTATTTTAGAATTTATTAATACAAGAGTTACTTTTATTTTTAATTGATTCCTTGAGTTTTATTTATCATGTCTTTCTTTAATTCTCTTTTCTATGTTATGTATTCCACGTTCACAATGAGCGAGTAGTTCCCTAACTTGATGGGGAGTTGATTGAAAGGAACCCTTGAGTTGGAATGCTCAAAGGAGAAGTTGTAATTGGGTTTATTGTTGGATTGCTCTCTAGTCACTAACGCCAGTCCTTCCAAGTAAGTGGATTGGGACTTGTGAATAGAAACAGCATTCCAACTTGTTTGACTTTTCCTTACCTAGTAAGGGATAACTAAACAGAACAACCTTCAATTATGAATTAATCTTGAGAGTACTGCAACAAGAATAGGGCTTCCAACTAATCTACTCCCAGTCAAGGCTTTTATTTAAATTAATTAATTTCTCCAATTTAATTTCCTGTTTATTCAACTCAAACTCTTTTTGAAAATATCTGATTAATAAAATAGCACACCTTTCTGCAACTCATTGGGAGACGACCTGGGATTCATACTCCAGTATTTTAATTCTAATTTTTGTTACAACCCTTCTAAATTGATAAGTGGATTTCTGGTTGGTTAAGAACTATACTTGCAACGCATATCTTATAACAATTCTTAATTCGCCAATTTCCGCTACGTCATCTCTTCTCTCTTGTTCCATGTCAATAGCGTCATTGGGATCATGTTGCTCTTGGATTGATGGATGTGGGTGCTCTTCCATGGATGGTGGTGATGGGATGGAGAGATCATTCTGTGGTTGAAAAGGAAGTGCACTAGAGCTTGAGGGTTGATTGTTGAAGGTATTTGGTGGTCTGATTTGGGCGACGAGAGCTTGTATAGTAAAGTTTAGTTCGGTAAGTGCTTTCTCCATAGAGGTTTGGGGTGGATAGGAGGGTTCATTTATTGGGAGAAAGGGTTCATGGTAGGAAGGTGGTTTATCTTGATAATGATAAGGAGTTGATGTATATTGAGGTGGTGGTTCATGAGAGTAGTTGCGTTGGAATGGGGGTGGTTCTGTGTATGGTTCATTTGGCTCATAAGGTGGTTGGTATGGTGGATACAGGTTAGGGTCATATGGAGGTGAATGGTGGAAAGGGGCTTGTGAGTATGCTGGTCCAAAGCTATTTTGAGGAGGTAGTTCATTGGCATATGATGGAACTTGCTGGTAACTACAAGGGGGTCCACCATATCTATTGTCTTAGCATGCATTGTAGGATGGTCGTTGTCCATGGTATCTTGGAAGGTGATGTTGCCGAAAGGGTTGATTAGATCCTCGTGCCTCCCTCCATCTCTGATTGTTTTGACCTTGATGCATGTTCCTGTAATAATTTCCATTCCTTGCAACAGCATTGGGACCAAACTCAAAGCAATGGGGGCTATGATGCACGGACACTGACACGGACACGGGACATGACACGACACGGGACACGCCGACACGCAAATTTTAAAATCTTACATGACACGGGGACACGCATATATATAAAATATAAAGTATTTTTTAGATAAACCATAATGATATTTTAATATTTTATTTATATTAAAATATAAATTAATTTTTTAAATTATTTTTAATGTCTTATTTTAATTATATCAAGTATTTAAAATATTTTTTGTTTTATTGAATAATAATATATACTATATCTAAATTTATTTTAAGAATATATATTACGAATAAGATCGGACACGCTGAGACGTGATGGTATTTAGGTGTGTCCAAGTGTGTCCGGAGAATGATTTTTTATTTTTTATTGAGACACGGTTTGGACACAGCAGACACGCGTGTCGGTGAGTATCGTGTCCAAAATGTGTCTGACACGCAGACACGGCAACTCAGCAAAGTGTCCGTGCTTCATAGGATGGGGGTGAGAACTCATAATAGCAAATAAAAATTAAAAACGAAAATAAAAACAAATTTAAATTAAAAGGTTATTTAAATTTTGAATTTGAAAATTAAATTTTTTATTTTGAATTTTAAATTTTGAAAATTGAATTTTGAATTTTGAAATTTGAATTTTAAATTTTGAAATTTGAATTTTGTAAAAGTCCACAATATAAGATAAAGTTTTGAAAAAGATTTAAATTTTGAGAAGGTTTGATTTTTAAAATTTTAAATTTAAATTTTGAAATTTGAAATTTGAATTTTGGAATTTAAATATTGAAATTTGAAATTTGATTTTTTTTGAAATAAGATAAAATAAGATTTTGAAAATGATATGATTTTTAAAAAAGATTTAAATTTTGAAATTTAAAACTAAGATAAGATAAGATAAAAATTTTAAAATAGAAATCTGAAATTTTTTTTATGCAAATTTCTAAAATTCAATTAAAATAAAGAGAAAAGATATTTTTGAATTAAATGAGGAAAGAGAAAAATAATAAAATGACACCAAACTTAAAATTTTTAGATCAAAACGAAGAAAACAACTAAGAACAACTTGAAGGTCAAGATGAACACGAAGAACAAATTTTTGAAAAAATTTTTAATAACTAAATAAAAACCAATAACCTCATAATTTATGAAAAAGCAAAAATAAAAACAAAAATAAAACAAATAAACAAGCAAAAAGCAAATATTTACAATAACCAACAGTAAGGCACACATTTGTGATGCACGGAAAACTTGTCTCGCAACAAATTTCCTTCGGCAAGTGTACCGAATTGTCGTCAAGTAATAACTCACAAAAGAGTGAGTTCGAATCCCACAGAGATTAACGGATTAAGCAATCAATGGTTAATTGATTATCCTAGTTAGACGGTTCAAATTTGGATGATGAGTAACAAGGAATTGTAAATTGACAGTAAAGTAAAGAAAGCAATAAAGCGCAGAAAAGTAAAATGGCAGGAAAAGTAAATGTAAGAACTAAAAATAAAATGAACATTGGGATCAAGAGATATTGTAATTCTCCGGATCAAGTTCATTCTCATCTCTTCCTCAATCAATGCATTCATTGATCTTCTTGGCAATCTTAAGTGATCGAATTACAATTCCTTGTAATTCAATCTCTCAAATCTTGATCAATAGCCAATTCCTTGGTCAATTGCTAATGAGAAGAGATGAAGTATGGTCACTGATTATACCACATGCATTTCCCAAATCAAGTGTTGGAAGGATTATAGTCACATATCCATCCACACCCAATTTGGTCCAGCATGAGAAAGCATTTCTAGCATGATCTCTTCATTCCTCTTTCAAGGTTCAGAAGAGATCCAAGTATGAATAGTTTCTTTTCCAAGATAACTACCCAATTGGATGAAGATCGAAAGCTCTCTAGTAAAATCAAGAGGAAAGAAAGAAGAAGAAGAATAAGAACTACACTTAATCCATTGAATCACAATAGAGCTCTCTAACCCAATGTAAAGAGTTAGTTGATCATTGCTCTACAAAAATAAAAAAGAAAGAAAGTGCAGAAAAGTAAATATGAAGATTCAAACTGAAATTGAAATTTCAACATTCATAAATGAAAATTACAACTAAAAGAAAGAGAAGGAAAAGTGTGTGGGGGAGGGAGTCCGAAGACCCCTCTTCAATCCCCCATTCCAGAATTCCAGTCCCCCCTTTCCAAGATAATTTCAATGTAAAGACTAAGGCCTTTATATAGGCTCTCCTAAATTACAAAATGAAATTAAAAGCAAATTACAATTAAATGAAAATTCCTATTCTAGATGCTTCTTGTGGTCTTGATTGGTTGACAATTGTGGGCTTGCTTGCTTGAGCATTGAAGTGGACTTGAGAGAGAAGTGAGTCAAGTTAAGGTCCAGGTGCTAAAGTTAGTGCTAAAGTTAGCCACACTAATGCTACAAGTGTGGCGTTAGTGCTAAAGGTTTTGTGGCTAACGTTGCACTTGCTGCCCAGTTGGTGTTTTTGGGGCTTAAAAGATGCCTCTTGTTTGTACTCTAATTTCATGCCCACTATAGAGTATTATATATCGTTGGAAAGCTCTGAATGTCAGCTTTCTAACGCATCTGGAATCACCTCAATTGGATCTCTGTGGCTCAAGTTATGCTCCTTTGAAGTGGACATGGTCGCTGGCATAATTGCTAGCGTTAATGAAAAACTTGAGTGCCAATAACGCTAGCGATCAGGGCTTCATTATTGCCAGTTTCTAAAGCTCAAACTTAGTGTCCACCCCATACTATTATATATTGTTGAAAAGCTCTGGATGTCTACTTTCCAATTCCTTTGAAAGCGCATCATTTGGAGCTCTACAACTCGAGTTACACTTCTTGGAAGGTGAAGAGGTCAGCTGGCCTTACTACAGGTTGATACCATGTTCATCTTTGCACTTTCAGGGCAGGTTTTCTCCCTCAAATTTAGTGTCAACCATATAGTGCCATATATGCTTGGAAAGCTCTGGAATCCTACTTTCCAATGCCACTAGAATCATCTCATTTGGAGCTTTGTGACTCAAGTTATACGTGTTTGAAGAAGGCTTGGTCAGGCTGCCAGGTGCCACGTTAACTTCCACGTTAACTAAGTTAACATGGCTCATAGTGGCTTGTGTGGCTCATTCCAACGTTAGTGACAATGTTGGGTGTCACTAACGTTGGCGATCACCTCCCTTATTCACGTTAGCTTCCACGTTAACTAGGTTAACGTGGGAGTTAACGTGGCTTCTTGGGGATAGTGTGTGTTCATCCCAAAGTTAGTGACAATGTTTGGTGTCACTAACGTTGTTGACCACCTAGTCTCTTCACGTTAGCTTCCACATTAACTAGGTTAACGTGGCTTTGTGTGACTTGGCCAACGTTAGTGACAATGTTGAATGTCACTCACGTTGGCTTCCCCCTTTTCTTCTTAACGTTAGAGGCCACGTTAACTAAGTTAACGTGGACTCTAACGTGGCCACTCATGATCTTGGTCCAACGTTAGTGATAATGTTAAGTGTCACTAACGTTGGCTCCATTTCTTTACTTCCACGTTAGAGTTCACGTTAACTTAGTTAACGTGACACTTAACGTGGGCAATCATGGCTTCGAGAGCGTTATTGGCAATCACTTTTCTCATTAACTTTGCAAGTTACTCCCATTCCACGTTAGTGTTAATGTTAGTGTAACTAACGTAGCCACTAATGTGGTTCTTCTTTGCTTCATTTGTCCTGAAATCAAGCAATAAAGTGCATCAAAGTTCTAGTCCAAGTCATGGGAAATGCAACATCCAATTTGTCCTTAAATTCATGCAAAATCCTCATGAAATCATATAAAGTGCATAATGTATGCTTGAATCAAGATGTAAGTGAATATCTACCCAAAACTAGCTCATTTCCTAAGTAAATGCGTGAAACTACCTTAAAAACAGTAAAGAAAAGGTCAGTGAAACTGGCCAAAATGCCCTGGCATCACAACACCAAACTTAAAGCTTGCTTGTCCCTAAGCAAGTACTGGAACAAGAGAATGATGAATGTAATGCCAAGAAAAATGAGTCATTCTTGTGGAAGTCATGTCCCTGGTTTTATGGTGGTTTCATGCATAGCAACTTAGGTTCATTCCTGGCTTTCAGACCTTTATCATGTCCTAGAATACTCACTATGATTGCATCCCATGAGACTTTTATTCATTGATCCTTTTGTTGTCATTTCAGGGCTTATTTTTGTTCTTAAGCTAAGTGCTCTGTAAGGGGGCAACTTTTTAGAATAAGCTTTCAGCCAACACTCCCGAACCAGTTGGTTCAAGATGCTGGGTGTTGAAGCACCTCTAAGGACTTACTTGCTCAAGTCTCTCCCCCATACATACACACCATAGGCATATGGTTTATTTATTTTTTTTTCTTGAGACATTGGTGTCCAGCACCTCTTTGGGTTACTAAATGCTCTGTAGTGAGGGTTACTCTTGATAGTGGACTTTCAGCTGATAATCTCAGGTTAGTTAACCCAAGTTATCAAGTGATAAAGCACCCCAAAGAGCTTATTCATCCAAGTAGATCCCTCACACAGGAGCACCACAGACACATGCTTCAAGATTAAAACCATTGGTGCCTAGCCTTATTGCTTACTTTTTTTCTTTTATTCTTCCACTTTCATTGTTCTTTCCCTCTTTCTTATTAGGATCTTCTTATTTAGCTAGTCTCATGAGGTGTGTCTTAAGCATAGTATTCATGACAGATAGTTGTCTTTCCACCTTGTGGTTGAACCAACTTAGCTAACTTATGACCACACCAAAAACTCAGGAACTTACTCCATAGTATGAACTCTACTCTGGTCTTTTATAAAACACTCATTCTCTTTTCATTTGATTCAAAAGGGACAAGCATACTAGTAAGCAAAGTAAGGATGCAGTAATGACATTTAGACTAGAAAACACAGCCTTAATCAATAAAAAGTTTAAAAGACAGAATTGACATGCTTAATCACAAGGAGAAAGCACACATACATACAAAGAACATAGAAGACAATCATGCAAATTAAAGTGCAGGAAATAAGTAAGAGGAGAAAGGAACTTTACCACCTTGTATTTTATCTTCATTGTTGTTGCCCTTTTCCTCCTATTCTTCCCCTTCCCACACCAGACATAGAATGATTGCTTATACTCAAGCAACAATTAAAACAGTGGTGACGGGATTTATGATGGATCATGAATGTCTTAAAATAAAGTGTGAGTATGCATGTGTTTCAGCAAGCAGGATTATGGATCACAACAAAAGCACAAGAAGTAAAACAGAGACAATTTTGCTTGCATTAATAAGTGGTGTTGGCATGGTACTTTGCATGAAAGTTAAGTGGCAACACCAAACTTAGTGTGCCACTGTCAATCTAGAATGTTGCAAGTACCCAGTGAAGATTGAAATTCAAATTGTTGCATGGCAACACCAAACTTAGAGTGCAATCATATGCCAAATTATTGAAAGTAAACTAAGTAAAGCAAGGAAGTGTTACCTACGGTTGGGTTGCCTCCCAACAAGCGCTCTTTTAATGTCATTAGCTTGACATGTTGTTCACGACTTTCTTCCTCTTCTTCCAGTTTGTTAAGAGGAATGACCTCAAGAGGAAAGAGGAGCCAGTTAATGCCCCTTGTTTTGAGTGCCTCTCCCCAGCAAGCCTTCTTCTGTTGTTAGCTTGAGTAAACTTGCTTGTTGGGGTAGGGATGGGATGGCTTTTGGTTGACCTTTTCTTCTTCATGAATATTGTCCTTCTTTTCTTGGTCACCATCCTTTTGTTAGTGTTCATGTTGATTGCCTTTACCACCTTGATTTCAGGATTTGGGTATTGTATGATGGATGAAGCATCCTCTTCATCAAGAACTTCTTGAATTGGTGGTTCAATGAACTCACCCTCTATGCAACTCTCTGTTTCCTTGGAGTGTGGACTCCCTTGATTGACTTCCTCCCTTTCTTCTACATGATGTTGCATTGAGTCTTTTGGGAGTGAGTTTGCATGTTCCTTTGTCACCACTAGTAACCTCTGTGGGTATGGAGCCTTAGGCTTATATACTCTCATAACCTCCTCCTTCTTCATAGAAATCTCACTTGGTATGGGTGCCTCTTTTTCTTGTTCTTCTGATTCCTCCCTTGGATTTGCCATGGTATCACTGAGAGAATTGTGGGTAGTGATTTGCTTTGATAGATGTCCAACTTGTGCCTCAAGCTTCTTAATGGCAACCCATCGGTTCTGCATAATGGTTTTTACTTCCTCTTGGAAAGTCCTTGTGTCCTTAGATTCTTCCAAGAGCATTGCCAGTAGGTTCTCTATCCTTGATAGCTTATCCTCGAGGGGAGGGTGTGCAGCTGGGGTGAAATTTGGAGGTTGAGGGTGGCTACTTTGTGAATGGAATTGGTTGTTTTGTGGTTTTATGTTCTGAGAGTGGTATGACTTTTGTGGGTAATGATATGGGTTTTGTGGACTTGGAGAAGAATTTTGTGTGTAATGGAATGCATTGTGTGAGTGGTGAGATGAATTATATGGATGTGGAAAGGAATTTTGTGTTGAGGCATATCCAAGTGGTGAGGGATTTTGATGCAAAAGGCTCAGAGGTGAGGTTGAATAATTAAAGGATGATGGCTCTTGATGAATGGGGTGTGAATGAGTGAAATCTCTTTGATTATGATCTTCCCAGCCACAACATGAGTAGTGATCAATTTCACCAAAATATGGACCATTTTGTGGCTTTGGAAAGTACCCCATTTCATGTTCTTGATACTCCCACCCACCATGAGCATAGTAAAGTGAATCAGTATGTGGTGGTGGAGAGTTTCCCATGAAATTTGATTGACTAAAATATGATGGATGCTCCTTTCTTTACTGCAGAAAGCTCTGTCTCAAACAATAATCACCAAAAGAAATTGGAATCTCCATTGTCACAGATGAGGAAATTCCCAGTGAGCCAATATCACAAACTGTTAGTTAGCAAAAGAAAATAAAGAAGCAAAAGAAAATAAAGACAAAAGAAAAGTGTCTAATCTAGTAAATCAATCAACCGGTAGTTTGTTAATCACGATTAATCCCCGGTAACGGCGCCATAAACTTGATGCACGGAAAACTTGTCTCGCAACAAATTTCCTTCGGCAAGTGTATCGAATTGTCGTCAAGTAATAACTCACAAAAGAGTGAGGTCGAATCCCACAGAGATTAACGGAATAAGCAATCAATGGTTAATTGATTATCCTAGTTAGACGGTTCAGATTTGGATGATGAGTAACAAGGAATTGTAAATTGACAGAAAAGTAAAGAAAGCAATAAAGCGCAGAAAAGTAAAATGGCAAGAAAAGTAAATGTAAGAACTAAAAATAAAATGAACATTGGGATCAAGAGATATTGCAATTCTCCGGATCAAGTTCATTCTCATCTCTTCCTCAATCAATGCATTCATTGATCTCCTTAGCAATCTTAAGTGATCGAATTACAATTCCTTGTAATTCAATCTCTCAAATCTTGATCAATAGCCAATTCTTTGGTCAATTGCTCATGAGAAGAGATGAAGTATGGTCACTGATTATACCACATGCATTTTCCAAATCAAGTGTTGGAAGGATTATAGTCACATATCCATCCACACCCAATTTGGTCCAACATGAGAAAGCATTTCTAGCATGATCTCTTCATTCCTCTTTCAAAGTTCAGAAGAGATCCAAGTATGAATAGTTTCTTTTCCAAGATAACTACCCAATTGGATGAAGATCGAAAGCTCTCTAGTAAAATCAAGAGGAAAGAAAGAAGAAGAAGAATAAGAACTACACTTAATCCATTGAGTCATAATAGAGCTCTCTAACCCAATGTAAAGAGTTAGTTGATCATTGCTCTACAAAAATAGAAAAGAAAGAAAGTGCAGAAAAGTAAATATGAAGATTCAAACTGAAATCGAAAATTCAACATTCATAAATGAAAATTACAACTAAAAGAAAGAGAAGGAAAAGTTTGTGAGGGGAGGGAGTCCGAAGACCCCTCTTCAATCCCCCATTCCAGAATTCCAGTCCCCCCTTTCCAAGATAATTTCAATGTAAAGACTAAGGCCTTTATATAGGCTCTCCTAAATTACAAAATAAAATTAAAACCAAATTACAATTAAATGAAAATTCCTATTCTAGATGCTTCTTGTGGTCTTGATTGGTTGACAATTGTGGGCTTGCTTGCTTGAGCTTTGAAGTGGACTTCTGTCAAGTTAAGGTCCAGGTGCTAAAGTTAGTGCTAAAGTTAGCCACACTAACGCTACAAGTGTGGCGTTAGTGCTAAAGTTATTGTGGCTAACGTTGCACTTACTGCCCAGTTGGTATTTTTGGGGCTTAAAAGATGCCTCTTGTTTGTACTCTAATTTCATGCCCACTATAAAGTATTATATATCGTTGGAAAGCTCTGAATGTCAGCTTTCTAACGCAACTAGAATCACCTCAATTGGATCTCTGTAGCTCAAGTTATGCTCCTTTGAATTGGACATGGTCGTTGGCATAATTGCTAGCGTTAATGAAAAACTTGAGTGCCAATAACGCTAGCGATTAGGGCTTCATTATTGCCAGTTTTTGAAGCTCAAACTTAGTGTCCACCCCCATACTATTATATATTTTTGAAAATATCTGGATATCTACTTTCCAATGCCTTTAGAAGCGCATCATTTGGAGCTCTACAACTCGAGTTATGCTTCTTGGAAGGTGAAGAGGTCAGCTGGCCTTACTACAGGTTGATACCATGTTCATCTTTGCACTTTCCGGGCAGGTTTTCTCCCTCAAATTTAGTGTCAACCATATAATGCCATATATGCTTGGAAAGCTCTAGAATCCTACTTTTCAATGCCACTGGAATCACCTCATTTGGAGCTTTGTGGCTCAAGTTATGCGTGTTTGAAGAAGGCATGGTCAGGCTGCCAGGTGCCACGTTAACTTCCACGTTAACTAAGTTAACGTGGGAGTTAACGTGGCTCATAGTGGCTTGTGTGGCTCATTCCAACGTTAGTGACAATGTTGGGTGTCACTAACGTTGGCGATCACCTCCCTTCTTCACGTTAGCTTCCACGTTAACTAGGTTAACGTGGGAGTTAACGTGGCTTCTTGGGGATAGTGTGTGTTCATCCCAACGTTAGTGACAATGTTTGGTGTCACTGACGTTGTTGACCACCTAGTCTCTTCACGTTAGCTTCCACGTTAACTAGGTTAATGTGGAAGTTAACGTGGCTTTGTGTGACTTGGACAACGTTAGTGACAATGTTGAATGTCACTAATGTTGGCTTCCCCCTTTTCTTCTTAACGTTAGAGGCCACGTTAACTAAGTTAACGTGGACTCTAACGTGGCCACTCATGATCTTGGTCCAACGTTAGTGATAATGTTAAGTTTCACTAACGTTGGCTCCATTTCATTACTTCCACGTTAGAGTTCACGTTAACTTAGTTAACGTGACACTTAACGTGGGCAATCATGGCTTCGAGAGCGTTATTGGCAATCACTTTTTTCATTAACTTTGCAAGTTACTTCCATTCCACATTAGTGTTAACTTTAGTGTAACTAATGTAGCCACTAATGTGGTTCTTCTTTGCTTCCTTTGGCCTGAAATCAAGCAATAAAGTGCATCAAAGTTCTAGTCCAAGTCATGGGAAATGCAACATCCAATTTGTCCTTAAATTCATGCAAAATCCTCATGAAATCATGTAAAGTGCACAATGTATGCTTGAATCAAGATGTAAGTGAATATCTACCCAAAACTAGCTTATTTCCTAAGTAAATGCATGAAACTACCTTAAAAACAGTAAAGAAAAGGTCAGTGAAACTGGCCAAAATGTCCTGGCATCAGTTTGCAATTCTCCAACAACGGCGCCATTTTGAAGAACGGATGCTTGACGGTTTATAATTCAGAATAAATTCCCGTTGCAAGTATAGTTTCTAAACCAAGCAATCATCCTTTCTTACAAATGTTTTGGTTGTCACAAGTAACAAACCCAATAAAATTTATAAACCGAAGTATTCAAACCTCGGGTCGTCTTCTCAAGGAATTGCAGGGAGGTGTTCTTATTATTAGTTATGGAAAACAGTGTTTTTGGGTTTTGAAAGGTTTGAACAAGGAAAATAAATTGTAGGAATTAATAAATTAATATCTAATAAAACTCTTGGCAAGATATGAAAATTCGGAAGTCCTATCCTAGTTATCCTTATGAGAATTGAGTTTAATCCCACTTAGTTAACCTTTACGAAAGCAAGGAAAGTCAAGTGGACTAATTAGTTAGATTCCCAAGTCCTAGCCAACTCCTAAGGAAAGACTAGAGTTAGCGGAATTCAATTCAATTAGCAAAAATAACAATCAATCACAATAAGTTTGATAACTCAAGAGCCTCCAGTTAATCAATTAAAGCCAAGAATATAAAAAGCTAAATAAGAATCATAAATCTGAAATACCTCAATTTAAATTAAATAAAGAAAATCCTAACATAAATGGTTCATAAGCCAATTTGGCAACATAAGTAATTAAATGAAAGCATTAAAGTATCTGAAAGTAAAAGAAAAATATAAAGTAAAAGGAATGTTGAACCTGAGAGGAAGTTGAAATCCTAATTCCTTTAAGAGGAATCCTAATCCTAAAACCTAAGAGAGAGGAGAGAACCTCTCTCTCTAAAAACTACATCTAAAATTACAAATTATGAATTATGAGCTCATTATGAATGAATGGATTCCCCCACTTTATAGCCTCTAATCTGTGTTTTCTGGGACGAAAACTGGGTCAAAAACAGCCCAAAAATCGCTGGAGAAGAAATCTGCCACGCTGATTTTCGTCACTGCGATGCGTCCGCGTGGAGCATGCGTTCGCGTCGCCTCGCTTTAAGGCAACTATGGCATATTATATATCAAATTGAAGCCCCGAACGTTAGCTTTCCAACGCAACTGGAACCGCGTCGTTTGGATCTCTGTAGCTCAAGTTATGACTATTTTAGTGCAAAGAGGTCAGGCTGGACAGCTTTGCAGTTCCTTCAACTTCTTGTATTCCTTCCACTTTTGCATGCTTCCTTTCCATCCTCCAAGGCATTCCTGCCCTGTAATCTCTGAAAATACTTAACACACATATCAAGGCATCGAATGGTAATAGGAGAGGATTAATAATTAGCAATTTAAAGGCCAAAGAAACATGTTTTCAATCATAGCACAAAATCAGGAAGGAAAACGTAAAACATGCGATTAGTATGAATAAGTGGGTAAAGAGTTGATAAAAACCACTCAATTGAGCACAAGATAAACCATAAAATAGTGGTTTATCAAGCAGCAAGAGGAACAACAAGCTCCAGTACCAGCCACTCTAGACATGAGCCAAATCCAAGAGGCTATTGATGGCCTATCTAGACAATACTTGGAGAATCAAGAACAACAAAGAAATTTTCAACTCCAACTCATGGACCAGCAAAGGGGATTCCAATGCCAAATGATGGATCAACAAAAGGAGTTACATAAGCAACTCATGGAGCAACAGAAAGAACATTACTCCCAGCTATGTGAATCCATCCATCAAGTGGCTGAGAAGCAAGTCCAGCAAGAAAGGCGCATTCAAGAACTCAATCAATGCCAGAATATCCACATGAAAACTTTTCATGAGTATAGGGTTCTCAATGAAGGGATGCATCTAGACAAGGTTGAGTACGACATGAGTACTCAAGCTAGGCTTAATTATTTAGTTGGTTTTCTGCCTCAGCTGAACCCAGGAATACCAAAGTATGAAGACATTAGCGAAAGGATTGAGTCAAGAGAAGTTGAAAGAGCCAGACGCAATGAAGCCAAGCTAAGGAAAAAGATGAAGGATACTGGCTTTTGGAAGAAGCTAAAGGAGAAAGGAGGAGCAAGCAACCAGCAAGAAGGAGACCAAGAAGGAGAAAAGAAAAAGAAGAAGAAGGAAAAGCAAGCTAAAGAATAAAAGGTGGTGCTGCTCCTTGTTCATCAAATTACATAAGGAAGAACATGCTTCCACTTTTACTTCATGAGTTTATCTTTGTTTAAGTCATTTACACTCTGTTTGCTTTCTTTAATTGTTATTTTAGCTTGTTAGCCTAAGTGTCTACATCATGGCATCTTGATTAAGTTATGTGTTTTGTTTCCCATGCTTGAATAAAAGAAAATGATGTGCAACAAAGAAAGAGTAAAGGTCCACCTTGGTTAGAAGATAGAATCAGGTTAAGTGGTAGTGCATACTTGAACACTTAGCAATTTCACTCATAAAGTGGAAAGGTAGAATGTCCTTTAAGCATGAACTTAATTGCTTCATGTAACACCCTAATTAGCCTAAGCTTTACCTCACGTCGTAAAGCAAAGGTTAATTAGAGATTACAACAGTTCTAAGCTCATATACATATATATATATATATATATATATATATATATATATATATATATATATATATAATAGTATAATCTAGAAGCCCGATGAAAGATATAGCTCAAAAAAGGATTTCAAAAGCGCAAAACGTACTAATGAAACTACTAGCTTAAGGCACAAGAAATAGATAAGATATAACAAAATATAAGTATATAATATCATAGGAAACTAGCCTCGACTCGTGGAGTTTAAGTCGGCTAGCCATATACAGGTATACAGAACCATACAGTGAAAACAGCCTATACAAGTTTTGTTCTCTCAAATGTAAGCCTCTAGGCAAAACAAAATACAAAAAGAGAGATGTATAAACAAAATAAACCAAAAAGACTCCAAAAGAATCCAAGATCCTCCGCTTCTGTCACCATCCAAAGCAACTCACTGAGGTGGGTTTACGACCTGCATCTGAAAAATACAACAGAAATATGGTATGAGAACTTCAGTATGGTAAAAGTGCCCAGTGATGTAGGATATAAGACCCCGGGACGCCAAAGGTAATCCTACGCTCCATATCCATCACAAGATTCAAACTTAAGGCATTCTAAAACAAATAAGCATCATTATAACAACATTAACTTAAATAAACCGGGTAATCTATCTTAGAGATTTCTACTCTATCCAAACACCGCTGTCCCACAGCCTTCACCAACCTATCCTCCCTACGATCCCATCGCCACTGCCTTCTGAACCTCCTCAATCCCAGTAGAAAACCCTGATAATAAACAATGCAAGTAAAACACAAGTACAAGCATATAAGGCAAATAATTCAGATAGCAATTAGGCATGTTATTCAACTAGACAAGCCATTACAAGTAATCAAAGAATACAAACAGATAGAAAATGCACATGATGAATGCCTGTCGTACTAGCTGTGATATCACATTGTCGGTTCAACTGCCAACCTGACACATCTCCATGGAGACGTCGCCCTTCGGATTTCTCATATGGGAACCCCCGAGATATAGTGCTCAAATCATTGTCCAGGTACCGGCGCCTGCACGCTCTATAGATCCGAAGGGATGTGAGTGGGATACTCTTGCCTCAGACCTCACATCTCAATGTAAGCGGGATTAATCACCGTCCTTACGCCGCCGTCGCTTCCTCGACAGGCTGGATTAACCACCGTCCCTGCCCGGCGCATAGCGTCTCATAATCTCAGTAAAAACATTATTTCAGTGGTTTTCAAAAAAAGCATTTTCAGTATACAGAGATCCATCATCTCAATCCAAGTCCCCGACTCATCTCAACCACTGTCCATTCATAACTCAGTTTCCAAATATCAAAAGTTCATCATTCCTCATCTCATATACCAATCATCCTTCACCTAACGTCAAACCATTCTCAACACGCCAGTAACCTATGCCTCCGTTTTCTAATTTATCATAAAATTATGTATTAGAACCTTTAAGTTATATCCCATGTTCTAATACTCGTAACTAGGCCCAAAAGTCCTAAATGGTGTTATAGAAGCTTACAACCTCGTTAGGAAGGTGAAATAGTTGAAAACAAAGCAAAATTTGAGAAACAGGGCGTGTACGTCCGCAGAGGGGTGTGTGTGTGCACGCCCAGGAAATTTTTAAAAGTGTGCGTATGCACAGGTGTCAAAACTCAAAATGGTCAGTTCACTCACACAACCTGTGGCAGCGCCCCTAACAGACTGGCCTTCCCAACGTGTGCGTCCGCACAAGTTGTGCTAGCGCTGCAAACAGAACGCACTTCCCTGCTCGTGCGTGCGCACAGGTGTGTGCGTCCGCACAGGTCAAAATTTTTCGCAGGGTGTGCATTGATGGTATTTTTGTGGAAAACTGAATTTTCCAAAACACCAAAAACTAACTGGCAAGTATACCGGGTCGCATCAAGTAGTAAAACTCACTTAGAGTGAGGTCGATCCCACAGGGATTGATGGATCAAGCAACTTTAGTGGGTGATTAGTTTAGTCAAGCTAACATTGAGTGATTTGAGTGACAGTTGAAACAACAGAAAGTAAATGACAAGAGGAATTAAAGTGAAGACAGTAAATTAGACAGAAACTTAAAGAGCAAGAATTGTAAATTGCAAGAATCTTAAATGACAAGAAATGTAAATTGCATGAAATATAAAGGGGAGAGGGTGCTGGAAATTAAATTTTAATAGGAAAGTGTAAATAGCAATCAAACAGAGAAGTAAAAGGTGCAAAATCATGCAACAGATCTAAACAGAAAAGGGAAATTGCTTGAAGAATTCAAAACAGAAAAGCAGTGCTTAATTTGCAGCAATTTAAAAGTGGTTCAAGATCTCAGGAGTGCAAGAGACTAGAAAACAAGTCTAGATCTCAAATCCTTCCTTGATCCAATAAGAACAATTGCAAAATGAAAATGGAAGAGTAAATTGCAGAAGAAGAACAAGAGAAGTTACAGATGGAGAATGAAAACAGAATTTCTTCCAATCTCAATCCAAAATTTCAAAACAGAAAAGAAAACTAAGAGAGAAAGCAAAATGAAAACTAAAGAGTGCACAACTCCCTATTGGAGCTAGCCTCCTTTCTAATCGAGCTCTCCTAATGAGATGGAATTGATGCCTTTATATAGGCTTTACAAAGTAAAAAAATGAAATTGAAATGAAAAACAAATTAAATGAAAATCCTAATTCTAGCTTGTTCTTGTGCCTTTGAGTGATGATGTGGGCTTTGCTTGCTTTGGATCTGAGGAGAAATGGGTTTGGTTGGCCTTGATTCAATTTGGAGAAGAATTGAATTTAAATGGAATTTTTATTCAATTTTTGGTCCATGGGTGTTGCTCCCAGGGGAAAGCTCAGTTGGAAAACCCAACTTAGCTTTCAAGTTGTGCTGTCCGTGTCATTTGATGCGCATCCAGCCTTTGTTGTGTGCCAAAATGGTGCGCCAAAGTTTCTTGGTGCCTTGGGTCCGTGTCAATTTGTGGGGGAGAAGGGGGGAGATAGTGCTCAGTTGGAAAAACCAACTGAGCTTTCCTTTGTGGTGCCTTGCTTTCGGCCTCAAGGTCTTAGGTTCAACACTTGGTGGAATCACTTTTGTGAGCTTTTTTTCTTGTATTTTCATGAGTGGGAGCCCGATAAAGCTCAGTTGAGAAAGTGAACTGAGCTTTATTTTTCTTTCCTTGTTTTCCTTGTGTCTCCCCCTTTGAGCCTTGGTGGAAGCATTGGCTGATTTTTTTGCTTATTTTTAGCCCTTAAAGATGCATTTCACTCGTGCCTCAATTTCGTGCCAAATATGGACTATGATACATTGTTGGAAAGCTCTGAATATTAGCTTTCCAACGCAATTAGAAGCACATCAATTGGACGTCTGTAGCTCAAGTTATTGCCCTTTGAAGAAGGCATGGTCATGCTGTAAACACCCACTTTTAACTTAGCGAAATTTCTTGCCTCCAAGCACATTTTTCTTGTACGGCAAAGCTCAGTTCACTTAGTGAACTGAGCTTTGTGTGCTGATTGTTCATGCTTCCTTGATTTGGTCATGGGCCACGCTTTTAAAAGCGTGGCCTAAGGCTCTAAAGTGTGCTCCAACTTCAAAGTGTGCCCCAAAGCTCTTTATTTCTCCTTTTTAGCTTATTTTGTGCTTCTTTGCTTCTTTTTCTTCTTATTTCCTACCAAATTTATAAAATTAAAAGATAAAAAAAATATAATATTTAAGCACAAAAGCATTCAATATTTAAGCACAAATCATCAATTTCTTATATGAAAAAGCATAGAAAAACATGACATGGTGACATGTCATCACAACACCAAACTTAAACCTTGCTTGTCCCCAAGCAAGAAAAGAATCATGCAATAAAGATTGATAATCCAAGGTAAGAAGAATAGCAACTCAATGTTCATGGTTAGCTAGTTTTCTAAGCATGCTACAATCACAAAAGAGATGTAAATGATTGATGCTTCCATCTAGCTCAATTTATAAAATCTTTCTCTTATATTTCTTCCTTGAAACAAGCTTTTGATTTTCTTATTAGCTTCTCCTTTTGGGTGCTTTGCCCCATGAGTTGATAACAAAGCTACGACTTCTAAATGCTTTGTTTTCAAGTATTACCACTTGATACATAAGCACCACAAGCATTTGATTAGAGGACTTCATTAAGCTCATTTTTTTCTTTTCTTTTCTTGACTCTCTAATCATTGATGCTCAGAACCTTGAGCTTTGAGGGAGTGCTTTTGCACTTGAGCCTAGCCTTGACTTCTAAGTGTTTTGTTTTCAAGCATTTGGCTTGATACATAAACACCACAAGTACTTAACATATTGTCATTGGTACTCAGAGCCTTCAGCTTTCTCATTCTTTCCCTTTTTCTTTTTTTGATTAATTGTACTTGCTTCTTCAAGGTTTTCATGATTTTCAAAAGATTTCACAAAATGTCCTAGATGAAAACTTCAATTAAATAAAATCCAATGCAATTAAGCAACAATTAATCATACTAGCTTTCCAGTACTTGTATGCACATGCTAAAATCTTCTTTAATGCCTTGTTTGTTTATGATCATGATACTTTACTACTTTAAGCTTTACAAAACTCAAGTTGGTAGTCATAATGGCATGGCAACATGTTACAAATCAAAATTCAAGCTATGCCTTTATTCATACACACATGTAAACAGAAAAGATGAAGACAATCATGTAGTTTAAGAAACAAATGAGAAGAAAAGGAACTCTACAACCTTGTAGTTCATCTTCATTATTGTTGTCCTTTTTCCTCTATTCTTCCTCTTTCCCTTGCCAAACTCGGAATGCTTGCTCATCCTCAAGCAACAATTAGAACAATGGCTATGGGGCTAAGATAGATCATGAATGTCTCACACAATGAAATGTTAGTAGTACATGTGTTTAAGCAAGCAAAATTAAAGACAATAATCAAGGCACAAGAGACAGAGACATTGTGATTGCAAACATAAGAAGGTGTGCATGATACATTGCATAAAGATATAAGTGGCACACCAAACTTAGTGTGACACTTTCACTTGGAATTAATGCAAGTATCTTGAAAGAATTGGAACCAAATTTTGTTGCATAGCAACACCAAACTTAGAATGCAATCATATGTCAATTTATTTGAATTAAAACTAAGTAAGTGAAACTGTTATTTGTTAAGTACAATCACCAAGCCAAGAATCTGTCAGAATAAGGATCTCTTGGTGATGTACTAACAACGACAGTTAACAAGCAAACTAGAGGAAAATATTTAAAAATAGAAAAATGACTAAAGCAAGTAGAATGAAAAAGTGTCAAATCAAAAGAGAAAAATAAAACTGCAGAGGCATTATGATTATGCAGACAAGTAGTGTTGCTTGAATGAATTGCATAGAAAATAAGTGGCACACCAAACTTAGAATCTTGGTGTGTCACTTTCATTTTTTTATTTGATGCAATCATTCAAAATATATTGAAAACAATTAGTTGCAAGGCAACACCAAACTTAGAATGTAACCATATGCCAATTTATTGAATTTAAACAAAACAAAGAACGAAAATAAAGCAGAGAAGAGAAATTATACCTACGGTTGACATCTTGTTTACTTTCTTCCTTTTCTTCCAGTTTGTTAAGAGGAATGACTTCAAGGGAGGAGAAGATTCAGCTATTGCCCCCTGTCTTGGTTTCCTCTCAGCAAGCTTTCTTTTGTACATGGCTTGCTTGAGCTTTCTTGCTATTGGTCTAGGGGTTGGATTGTTTGTGGTTGACCTCCTCTTGAATGTTGTCCTTGGTAGCTTGGTCACAATCCTCTTTTTGGTGCTTTTGTTAATTGCCTTCACTTCCTTGAATCCAAGTCTTGGTGGTTGTGATTGTTGGAGTCTTCTTTTCATCAAGAGCCTCTTGTATTGGTGGTTCCATGTACTTTTCTGCTTTACTTGAGTTTGAAATTCTTTGGTTGTCTTTCTCACTTTCTTGCTCTTCCATTTCCTCCCTTGCACTCAACATTTGACTTAATAGCTTTTTCATTGAGGAGGTTTGTTGATCTTCCCAACATTTCTTCATCTCCTCTTCATATTTTTCAATCACAGATTCAATTGTTGAGAGTTTTTGGGTCAGGGACATTTGTGAGAGTTGTGAGTCTTCATGTTCCCTTGTCATCTCAAGTGCAGTTTCATTTTCAACTATTTCCACCACCTCTTTCTTTTTCACTAAAAATTCACTTGACTCAGTAGCCTCTTCCTCTTGTTTTTCCTCCTTTTTCGTTGCACTCACCAACTGAGCTAGCTGCACTTCCATGTTTTTGAGGGACGTTTCTTGTTCTTCCCAGTACTTCTTTATCTCCTCCGTAAATCTTTTGAGCATGGACTCAAGTTTTGAGAGTCTTTGGCTATTGGAAGTTTGTTTTGGTTGTGAGTCTTTGGCTATTGGACAATCTCTCATGTGACTTGACTGCTCAGAATTTGCAGTTTCTTGGTAATACTCCCAGCCACCATTAGAATCATGACTTGCATCATTTTGTGGTGGTGGGAAGTATCCTATATGATTCTCTTGCTCATCTTGTGTCTCTGAAACAAATCTCCATGGATTGGAGTGCTCAGACTTTATATTTTCTTGGTGATATTCCCTTCCACCATTAGAGATTGGTGATGGTGGGTAATATCCCATAAAATTTGTATGATCATAAGATGAGTTGAACTCCATTTGAATTTTGGAAAACGCAACACCAAGGAAAATTGAAATTACTCATATCAGATATGAAAATTTCTTAGTGAGGCAAAAACTCAAACACCTTGGTTTCAATTTAAAACAGAAAACAAAAATAAAGAAAATGCTTGATCTAGACTTCTCACCCACTTAATCATTGTTGATCTAAATCAATCCCCGGCAACGGCGCCAAAAACTTGATGGTATTTTTGTGGAAAACTGAATTTTCCAAAACACCAAAAACTAACCGGCAAGTGTACCGGGTCGCATCAAGTAGTAAAACTCACTTAGAGTGAGGTCGATCCCACAGGGATTGATGGATCAAGCAACTTTAGTGGGTGATTAGTTTAGTCAAGCTAACATTGAGTGATTTGAGTGACAGTTGAAACAACAGAAAGTAAATGACAAGAGGAATTAAAGTGCAGACAATAAATTAGACAGAAACTTAAAGAGCAAGAATTGTAAATTGCAAGAATCTTAAATGACAAGAAATGTAAATTGCATGAAATATAAAGGGGAGAGGGTGCTGGAAATTAAATTTTAACAGGAAAGTGTAAATAGCAATCAAACAGAGAAGTAAAAGGTGCAAAATCATGCAACAGATCTAAACAGGAAAGGGAAATTTCTTGAAGAATTCAAAACAGAAAAGCAGTGCTTAATTTGCAGCAATTTAAAAGTGGTTCAAGATCTCAGGAGTGGAAGAGACTAGAAAACAAGTCTAGATCTCAAATCCTTCCTTGATCCAATAAGAACAATTGCAAAATGAAAAAGGAAGAGTAAATTGCAGAAGAAGAACAAGAGAAGTTGCAGATGGAGAATGAAAACAGAATTCCTTCCAATCTCAATCCAAAATTTCAAAACAGAAAAGAAAACTAAGAGAGAAAGCAAAATGAAAACTAAAGAGTGAACAACTCCCTATTGGAGCTAGCCTCCTTTCTAATCGAGCTCTCCTAATGAGATGGAATTGATGCCTTTATATAGGCTTTACAAAATAAAAAAATGAAATTGAAATGAAAAACAAATTAAATGAAAATCCTAATTCTAGCTTGTTCTTGTGCCTTTGAGTGATGATGTGGGCTTTGCTTGCTTTGGATCTGAGGAGAAATGGGTTTGGTTGGCCTTGATTCAATTTGGAGAAGAACTGAATTTAAATGGAATTTTTATTCAATTTTTGGTCCATGGGTATTGCTCCCAGGGGAAAGCTCAGTTGGAAAACCCAACTTAGCATTCAAGTTGTGCTGTCCGTGTCATTTGATGTTCGTCCAGCCTTGGTTGTGTGCCAAAATGGTGCGCCAAAGTTCCTTGGTACCTTGGGTCCGTGTCAATTTGTGGGGGAGAAGGGGGGAGATAGTGCTCAGTTGGAAAAACCAACTGAGCTTTCCTTTGTGGTGCCTTGCTTTCGGCCTCAAGGTCTTAGGTTCAACACTTGGTGGAAGCACTTTTGTGAGCTTTTTTTCTTGTATTTTCATGAGTGGGAGCCCGATAAAGCTCAGTTGAGAAAGTGAACTGAGCTTTATTTTGCTTTCCTTGTTTTCCTTGTGTCTCCCCCTTCGAGCCTTGGTGGAAGCATTGGCTGATTTTTTTGCTTATTTTTAGCCCTTAAAGATGCATTTCACTCGTGCCTCAATTTCGTGCCAAATATGGACTATGATACATCGTTGGAAAGCTCTGAATGTCAGCTTTCCAACGCAATTGGAAGCACATCAATTGAACGTCTGTAGCTCAAGTTATTGCCCTTTGAAGAAGGCATGGTCATGCTGTAAACGCCCACTTTTAACTTAGCGAAATTTCTTGCCTCCAAGCACATTTTTCTTGTACGGCAAAGCTAAGTTCACTTAGTGAACTGAGCTTTGTGTGCTGATTGTTCATGCTTCCTTGATTTGGTCATGGGCCACGCTTTTAAAAGCTTGGCCTAAGGCTCTAAAGTGTGCTCCAACTTTAAAGTGTGCCCCAAAGCTCTTTGTTTCTCCTTTTTAGCTTATTTTGTGCTTCTTTGCTTCTTTTTCTTCTTATTTCCTACCAAATTTATAAAATTAAAAGATCAAAAAAATATAATATTTAAGCACAAAAGCATTCAATATTTAAGCACAAATCATCAATTTCTTATATGAAAAAGCATAGAAAAACATGACATGGTGACATGTCATCTTGCGTCTGCACGAGGGTGTGCGTTCGCACATATCAGAAATTATGAAATTCTGCAACTTTGCAGAATTTCAGATTTTTAACACAAACTTTGAATGATCATAACTTCCTCTACAAAATTTCAAATTTCACAAACTTTATATCGATTTAAAGGGTTTTCAAAGATCTTTAATTCTAGACAAGTTTCATCAATTTTTGAAAACCGAGGAAAAAGTTATGATTGAACAAAGTTTACCAAAAACTCTATTTTACCGAACTTCACAATTTACACAACTTCTAACCATACACATTTCAACTCATACCAAACCATTCAGAAACTCTATCTTTCATCAAAATTGACCTGTTGTGCCCTAATACACCAACATTACCACATTTCCCTTCACATTTCATCATCTTTAACATCAACACCAATATATCAGAATTTTACAACCATAATGCCAATTCATCAAATCCAACATCACTTATATCATCATTATGCCTTTTCAATTTACACAGTCGATCATCATTATCATATTACCATTACTCATCATACTCAAATCCAACAATCATTAATTCATCGTAAATCACCATATATCATCATTTAACAACTCAACAACCATTTAAATTCAAACCTATCCTATGGGTCACTAGCCTAAGTGTCCATGAATATTATATACTACAAAGAGGAAACTGAAACCATACCTTGGCCGATTCCCTATATGCTCCAAAACTCCAATTTAGCCCAAACAAGCTCCCAACCAAAATCCAAGCTTTTAATTCCACTCCAATAAGCACAATTAAGTTCCAAAAGCTCCCAAAGTCACAATAATCAAACTATATATGCATAAACCATCACAAATCAACCTAGGGTTCCATTTAAATGTAAATTCACAAGGGTTTAGTGGCTCTTACCTCTCCCAATAGATTTGGATGTCAAAAACCAATGCTAAGCAAGGCTTAGAGCAAACCTAAACATCCAAGATCACAAAAACTCACTTAATCATAAACCCTAAGAACCAAAATTTTGGAGAGAAGAATAGAAAGGATTTCGTGGTTACCTCTTCAGTTTCTTGTACGGGTTTTGTAGATCTCTTCACGAGGAACGCGTAGCCATAAACGGTGCGGCGATCGGAGCTCCGTAGCTCAAGATATGAGCTAGAGAAGAAGAGGGTGAATAGTGTTTCTTCTTCCCCTCCTCCCCCTTTCTATTTCTGAAGTGTGTGTGTGTTTAATGGAGTTGTGGCTGGTTTGGTTCACTTAAAGAGCCTTTATATGTTGGGCTTGGGCCCAACTTGGGTCCGGTCCAACCCGTTAGCGTTTTTAGCCCGTTTGGCCCAAGTTCGGGCCAAACCTTTAAAATTAACGCCCGGTTTTCCATTTCTAACATTTTTCTAAGGTTTTTGTCGGTTTTCATTTTTTCTCATGCGGTACCGGACAGACTTGAACTGGTTCAATCGGTTCAACTGCCGATTCGCAATTTTTTACGGTTTTTCGTAGAAAGCACATTTTCTGTCTCAGAAAAACCCACTGAGTCCAAAAATCACCTTTAAATCCTCAAATTCTCACTCTAACTTTTTAGAATCTAATTGGGCAATTAATCATTAAATTAACCAGTTGATTAGTTGCGGTACTTACACTTCATATGAAACCTTAGTGAATAAAGATCCTTGAAAGAAAGAAAGAAAGAGAAAGAACAAAAGAAAAGCCAACATTGGTGGCAAAGTTAGGCCACTAACGGTCAGCACCAATGTTGGTAACATAGAAAGAAAGAAACAAGGAATAAGCTAGGCACCAATAGCTTGAACCCTAAGATAAATGCCTGTGGTGCTTTTGTATTAAGATCTGCTTGGATGATTAGGTTCTAAGGAGTGTTTTAACACTTGGTAAATTGGGTTAACTAACCCAGGATTATCAACCAAAAGTTCATTATCAAGAGCAACCTAACTACAAAGCATTTAGTGACCCAAAGAGGTGCTGGGCATCAATGTATTTAGGCTGAATTGGAAGCTATTTGCCTGTGGTGCATATGTGTTGAGGAAAGGCTTGACTTAGTAAGTCTGAGGGGTGCTTCAACACCCAACACCTTGAGCCAACTGGGTCAGGAGTGTTGACCGAAAGCTTACCATAAAAAGCTGCTTCAACACAGAACACTAAGCTCCAAATAAAAAATAAGTTTCTAGCAAGAAAAAGCAAAAAGTAAGCACCAGGGACCAAAGAATAAAAAGGGTTCATAAAAGCAATTGAGTTAGTGCTTAAGGGGATGTTGTAACCTAGAAATCAATAAGTGTTGAGCTTCAAATACATCATGCATGAAACCCCATGAACTAGAATCAACTATCTTCCAATAAGGACCTAAACTCCTCTCTGTTTTCATTCATTCTTTCTTATGTTTTACTGCTTGCTTGGGGTCAAGCAAGATTTAAGTTTGGTGTTTAAAATGCCTAGGCATCTTAGGCTAGTTTCACAAGCCTTTTTCATTAGTTTTCATTTGGTTTCACACACGTTCTTAGGCAATAAGTAAGTATTTGGATGAGAAATGTATGTATGTCTTGATTCAATCAAACATTGTTATTTATGAGCATTTTCATGAGATTAATGCAAGAATTACTTGATGCTATAAATGATGCAATATCTTGTGATTATGTCAAGGTTTTGATGCATTTTGTTTGGTTGATGATAGGTAAGAAGAAGCTAGAGAAAGGCAAAGAAGAAGCAGAGGAGGCAACGTTGGTGGCCAAAGTTGGCTCACCAACGTTGCCATAAACGTTGACAAGGAAAGGGGAGCAATGTTAGTTGCCAAAGTTGGCTCACTAATGTTGTTGACAAATATTGCATACAAACGTTGGCTCAAGGAGGAAGCAACATTGGTGGCCAAAGTTGGCTCACCAACATTGCCACAAACGTTGACAAGGAAGATGGGAGCAATATTGGTGGCCAAAGTTGGCTCACCAACGTTCCAAGCATGAAAAGCAACGTTGGTGGCCCAAATTTCACTACAAGAAAAAAGGCCTATGGCCACGCTTTTTTCTTGCCACGCTTCAAAAGCGTGGCCATAAGTGGTCTATGGCCACGCTTTTATGAGGGTGGCGATAGATTAGAGATTTGGCCACATTTTTTTTGCCACGCTTCAAAAGCGTGGCGAAAAGGATCAACGGCCACGCTTTTGTGAGGGTGGCAATTGATTACAGAAAAGGCTACGTTTTTTTCTGCCACGCTTCAAAAGCGTGGCCGTAGATAGAAACAAGGACATTTTAAAAGCGTGGCCACAGGGTTTCATTACGGCCACACTTAGAAAATGTGGCTATATGCTGGTACACTTTTGCCACGCTTTAAAAACGTGGCCAAAAGTTTCTTTTTTGCCACGCTTCAAAAGCGTGGCCGTAGAGAGCAAGAATAACGTTTTAAAAGCGTGGCGAGATGGACCAAACCGGTTGACCCAAACCCGGCTCCCAAACCCGGCTCCCAACCCGGCCCAAACCCGGCCCCCAACCCGGTCCCCAACCCTAATCTCTCTTTCCTCTTCGAAGCCACTAACCCTACTCGCCTGTATCGAAGAGCTCCTCCCTTCGCCCTTCTCCCTTCGCCCGTCGCCCTTCGCCGTCCGAGCTCCTCCCTTCGCCCTTCGCCCTTCACCCTTCGCCCTTCGCCCTTCGCCCTTCGCCCTTCGCCCTTCGCCGTCCGAGCTCCTCCCTTCGCCCTTCGCCCTTCGCTCGTCGCCCTTCGCCTTCGCCTTCGTCACTGATGGAAACCACTTCTTCTTCATCTTGGTAATCTTCATACCCTTCTTCTCTTTCTTGTTCTTCTTCGAATCAGTGAGGATCTCTCTGTTCACCTTCAAGCTCCAGCAAACATGGGCGACGGCAAGCTCCTCCCTCTTCTTCTCCTCCAAGCCCTCGAATTCCATAGGTATGATCGATTTTCCTCTTTTTATTTTCTCGATTTTTCCGTTGTTTTTACATTTAGGGCTTTCCCTTTTCATTTTCATTTTCCTCTGATTCGTTCTCTCTGATTGCATGTTCCTTTTCATTTTTATTTTCATGTCCCTGGTTAAATGATAATGCTGAAGACGCGTTGCTTGCGATGCTGTGGACGTACGTGGTTTTTTTCTGGAATGAGAAAGCCACAAAGGTGCACTCTATTCACTATATTCTCCTTTGATTTTCGATATCTTATGTTGACTGTTAATATATGTTGTTCGCGGGTAATAATGGATTCCATGGACTTTTTCCTACTATGATGAATGCTGATGATGATGAATGAAATGTCTCAGCCACGTGAGACAGAAGGCTTCTGTAATTTACTCGTGTTGGTGTTAGAAAGAGTGAAATATATCTTCTTCCTTGTGCAGTTGTGAATGATTGAAGTCAAAACCATGTTTTATGCTGATAAATCGAATTATAGAAGTTGACTAGAACCAAACATTAATTTTATACTAGTTTTTTTTTTATTTTAATTTTATTTGGTGGATCGGTGTTTTTTAAGTTAAGAGTATTACTTAATTTGTGTGGACGATGATGAATGAGCATTATTTCATCATCACTTTGTTTGTGTGTCTTGAATAATACAATGGTGGCCTGGGAGCCTAAAACAGTTGCATTGTTAAGACCAGCATCTTAGCATTTTTTTATTTCTTTTTAATTCTCCGCTTGATGCTTGTTAAGTGATTATATGTGCCAGTATGTGTGTACGTCTGTGAGATGATATGGTTGAAACTCCCGTGCTCATTTAAAGGGACTAACGTCACTCATTTCTATTAAATATAAATGTTATCTAACATGGTTCAAACTTTCTGTCCCATTTTAAGGACTATTTAACGTTACTTATTAGCGTCAATTGTATTTTGTTTTGGATTCTTCTCTCCACTTTGCATAAAAACTCGCTTCTGATGAAAGATGCTGAAGTCACATAAAAAGTGTGTTTTCTTACTGGTTTTGGTATTCCATTAATTCTCACTGTTTGTTGCCTTTTGCCTAAACAGTATTTTCACCTCTAATGGCCTTATTTATTATTAGCTTTCCCCTAAAGAGATTTTAAGTTACTGACTTTATATGATGTCATTTCTATTGGTGGATTGTGACTTTGTGAATGAATATTAAGATATTCATACAATCGTCTTACTTATCAATACTTGATATGATATCGTTTATTTGAACTAATTAGTTACCTTTATTCTTTTTCAGCATGGCACTCTCGGGGCACTTGTCCAAGATTCTGTTAAGAGCCACTACGAGACCCTGTTTTACTGTTTTCCCTTCCCTTCCCCTGCTCCAATTCTCTGCTTTCCAGGTTCCCCTTTCATCTCATTTGATTTTATTTCTGTTTGATTAATCTGGTTTAGCTCATTCTGTTTAGCTTGTTTAGTTCAACTAATTTAGTTTAGTTGAATTAGGTGGTTAGAGAATCTGGACTGGTTAGTGGATGTAGGTTTTGTTTTGTTTACTGCTGCTGTTCGGAATGAATTTGTCTTTCCTCTGAAAGTTGTCCTAGATGAACTTGTTTATTGTGCTATTTTGGTGTTGAATTCTGGACCTGTGATTGCTGTTTGTTGTATTTTTTTTCATTGTCCAAAATAGATGCTGTGGAAGTGTTACTGTTTCATTAATTTTTCTTGGTTTGTTGTTGCTGAGTTCTGCTCTGCTTGTTGCTTGGTCCATATTATATGAACTGCAATGATTTTAGTTTGTGGAACTGGTTAAGTCATATGAATTCTGTTTGGTGCTTGCTTGAACCTGGGAAACATGCTATTTACTGCTGTTGTTTATTAAGTGTTGCTGCTTTGTGCCATGTGTTAGCAACTCGTTTCCTTGTTGAGATTCTTTGTGCTCATTATGCATTCATGCTCATTACATCCTTAATCATTGGCTGCTGCTGATTTCTCAATTTGCATTTCCTCTTCTGCTCACTTTCTATGCATGCATATATGATGTTCATTCTTGGATTCTTTTGGGGGGGGGGGTTTGCCTAAATTTGCTTGGCATTGGGAAATTGTTGTGTGATCATGCAATTGCACTTGGATTCTTTTGCAACAATTATTCATGGATCTTATTTTTCATTTTCTTTTCACTATTAAGTAAATAATTAAATTAATTTCACATTGTACAAAAGCACATGGGATTGTGGCCTAAAACATTGGATATCTGAAAGTAAATAGAAATTAAATTGATGTTTTCAGTGAGAAGGATTTCTGCTAATTCTGAGAGATTGAGGTTATTCATTTGTTTGTGATAGAAAACATTGTGTGCCTACTTTGATGTGGTTTCTGATGCTTGCATTGTGTTGCCATTATCTAATATAATCTGAAATTCTGAACAGCCATTTGAATTTGTATTTGCATTTCTCAATCATGCACTATTATTATATTGTCTATTGTTAATTCAAGTATAGTACACACGTCCTTTTCTTTTCTTTTAGCAAAAAAAAAGCCTGAAAATATATAGAATAACATTGGAAGTATTATTTTTGCAGTAACAACCAATAACAACACTGAAGCTATTGAGAGAGAAGAAGAACAAGTTTGAAGAGGTTCCACTGTTTTGGCTTTGGTCCTTCCTCCCTGCTGGTGCCTTCGTCTCTGTCATTCCCTACTCAGTCTTCTCTGCCATTAGTCACAGATTTTGCAGTTTATTGCTTAGTTTTAAGGTGTGGAGCCTGGACCAAAGTAGTAGCTTCATCCACACTGAACATAAAACTTTCATTATTCTTTTTTCTTTTTTTCTTGTTTCCTTTTTTTTTCCACGCCACATAAATTGGAGCACATACATCCACATTCCACTGTTCTTCTTCCTTTTCCCTTTATATCATTTATTTATATTTATAATTATAATGTCATTCTATTTTTTTATAAAATTATATAGTTTTTTATTTTTCATAGCATCTTTCAATTTATAAGGGTAAGAACTAATTCGTCACAAATTTCTTTTTAAAATTTGTTGTTAGCCAATAGATTATTATATATATAAGAAGGAATTCAAATTTTTAACACTTACTTAAATAGACAATAAATTAATTACTTGACCAACTTAAGTAAGTTTTGTTGTATAATTCTTTTATATAGAAAAAAAAGCTTTAGATAAAAATGGTTATTCCTTCACTTTTTTGTCTAAGAAAAAATAGATTTAGAAAAATAATATTTTAAAATTGGGAATGCTATTAAATACTATTAAATGAATTAGGTCATTTAAGGACATTCTACTCTCATGCTATTTTTAATTAGTTGTTTGGGTTTCAATGTAGCTTATTATAGTGTTAGATGTTTGTAGCCACTTGAGGAGAGATAATTGTTTCATTTTATCTCATGATCGAACATGTGAATAATTACTAATAAAATTTATTTGTTAAAAAATGATTTATTTATACTAAAAAATATTAAACATATTTATATTTTAATATTTACTTAAGTCTTAGTCTATTTTTGTTCAGGCTTTCGATAGTTATCTATCCACTACTACTGCCACTTCTTTGTTCTGCTGCTGCTGTGGTAATATAATAATCTGCTGCTGCCGAGTAGCTGTTCGCTGACGCTGCTACCTCTCTAATTCTACTTCTGCTATGCTACCATTTTGTTGCTGTTGTGGAACGGATTAAGACAGTAATTAAGGTTGGTTTATGCAAATTTAAATACATCTATTAATTTGTTATTGATGTCATGCGTGCAACTTGGTGCTTTCCTGAGGCACTCATCACTTTAGGCACTTCTTTAAGCATTGCTAAAATTCAATTTTCTCTGTTATTTTATGTCTAATGCCTTCAAAGTATTTTCGAGGCTTGCACAATATTGTCTCTTAGTTAAGTAGGAAGCTAGATTTGCAGTTAGTGAGACGAACAGTAAGGACTTCAATTTAGAAACTTAGCTATCTACGTGAAATATATAGGTTTTCGATGGATATGTCGAAAGACTGGATGGATACACCACGTCATGAGAAAGAATATCAAGTTGGTGTAGAAAGATTTTTACACTTTTCTTTCTCATCAAAGGGAGTTCCTCAAGGGGAAGAAATTCAATGCGCTTGTGCAAAGTGTTGTAATATATTCTGGTTAAAGAGAGATGACGTATACGATCATCTAATATGCCACGGTTTTGTAAAAGGTTATAAGCGGTGGTTTAATCATGGGGAATCACTTTTTGCTATGGATATTGACAGTGACATAGGCGGTGAATATAACTGCAATGATAACATTGATGAGTTGTTACGTGATAGATTTCGAGATAATACACAAGTTGACGGACAAAACATGGGGCCTAACGAATGTGCAAAAGAATTTTATAAATTGGTAGACGAGGCAAGCTAAGAACTATACCCCGGGTGTAAAGGATTCACAAGATTATCCTTTACCATTCGTCTTTACTTGTTAAAATGCTTGCATGGTTGGAGTAATGCGTCATTTACTTCTCTCTTGGAATTATTGAAAGAAGCAATGCCATATTTGAATATTCCTATTTCTTTTGATAAAACCAAGAATATGGTGAAGAACTTGGGTCTTGACTACCAAAAGATCGATGCATGTCGCAATGACTGCATGTTGTATCGGAACGGGTATGAGAATGACTCATCTTGTCATGTCTGTAGAACATCCCGTTATATTGAGCATCATGAAGAAGAGGATGATGTTACCTCATCTAGAAAGCCTCGCAAAGTTGCTGCGAAAACTCTAAGGCATTTCCCTTTGATTCCCAGACTTCAACGGCTTTTTATGTGCACAAGAACTGTCGAAGCTATGTCTTGGCATCACAATGAGCGTGTTAAAGACGGGTCCTTAAGGCATCCTGCCGATGGTGAATCTTGGAAAGCATTTGACAATCGACATGAAGATTTTGCAAAGTAGCCTCGTAATGTGAGACTTGGGTTAGCAAGCGACGGATTCAATCCATTCCGAACTTTGAGCAGTACACACAGTACATGGCCTGTTGTTCTGATGGTGTATAATCTACCCCCTTGGATGAGCATGAAGCCTGATTATTTTATGCTATCTTTACTTATTCCTGGACCACAATCACCGGGAAATGACATTGATGTCTATCTTCAACCATTGATTGAAGAATTAAAAGAATTATGGGAGTCAGGTGTCGAAACATATGATTCGAAAGAAAACAAAACATTCAACATGAGAGCGTGCCTTTTGTGGACAATTAATGACTTCCCTGCATATGCTATGTTATCTGGGTGGAGTACAAAGGGAAAATTGGCTTGTCCATGCTGTAATGATGAAACTTCTTCTATCTATCTGAAACATAGTCACAAGACTGTTTATATGGATCACCGAAGGTTTTTACCCATGAATCATCCATGGAGGCATAACAAAAGATCTTTCAATGGAAAAACTGAACTCAGGTCTCCACCACAGTTGTTAGAAGGTTCAGCTGTATTTGATATATTGCGAGAGGTAGATAATTCTTTTGGGAAGAAGCAAAAGAGATCAAAGAATGGCATATCAAATTGGAAAAAACGGTCAATCTTTTTTGAGTTACCATATTGGAAGTCCAACATGTTTAGACACAACCTTGATGTCATGCACATAGAGAAGAATATAGTTGATAGCATAATTGGAACTCTTTTAGATATTCCCGGAAAGACGAAAGATCATGCAGCTGCTCGTTTTGACCTTAAAGATATGGGTATCAGGAAGAACCTTCAACCAAGAGATACGAAGGATGGAAAAAAAACTAAGTTAGCAAAGGCATGCTTTTCAATGACTCCAGCAGAGAAAACAATCTTTTGTAGTGTGTTGAAAGCGGCAAAATTACCAGACGGTAGCGCTTCCAATATTGCTCGATGTGTGCATGAAACAAAAAAGAAGATTTCTGGTTACAAGACCCATGATGCTCATTTCATGTTGCATTACTTGTTGCAAGTACCAATCAAGAGCATACTTCCTGACCATGTTGCCATCGCTCTAGTTCGATTATGTTCATTTTTTCGCCGAATATGTCAGAAAGTAATTAGCTTGGATGAGGTAGTTAACTTAGAAGCAGAGATTGCTGAGACATTGTGCCAATTGGAGAGGATTTTCCCTCCTAGCTTTTTTGACATAATGGTGCACTTGCCTATTCATTTGGCAAATGAGGTGAGGTTAGGTGGTCCAGTTCAATATCGTTGGATGTACCCTGTTGAACGGTATATGTGCACACTAAAATCGTATGTTCGTAATAGAAGTCGTCCAGAAGGATCTATTGCCGAAGGATATTTGGCGAATGAGTGTATCAATTTTTGCTCAAGATATTTGCATGAAGATGTTCATACAAGATTTAATAGAATCCCTCGGAACAACGATGAGTGTGTTTCAGATGAGGTGCGAACTCCTAGTTTGTTTCCAAGCAAAGGATGTCCTCTTGGTGGAAGAATGGGAGATTTGTTTATTTTAGATGAAAAATCAGAAATAAAAGGTCATGCATACATTCTAAACAATTGTGATAAGATCGAAGTCTACATGAGGTATTTTCTTCGATTCATTATCATTTGTTAGATTGAAATCATCATATTTAACCTTACTAAAAACTAAGACTATGAATATTTAATCTCTTCAGAGAGCATGAGGAGGCAGTTAATGATAACAATCCACGAACAACAAAGTGGGAGAAAGCCAAGGACCGCAGTCAACAATTTTCAGAATGGTTTAAAATTCGTGCCATGAAAAAGGATGTGCCTGATTGGGCAAAAGGGTTGGCTAGGGGTCCAAATCAAGTTGCAAAAAGATTTTCAGGTTATATTATCAATGGGTATAGGTTCCATACAAGGCACCGTGATGTGAGACGTAAAACTCAAAATAGTGGTGTCACATTAGAGGCATTGACTCCTAGTTTTGCTAGTGTGAAAGATAAGAACCCAATTGAAGCAAAAGTAGCCTACTATGGTAGAATAGTTGATATGTTTGAGTTAGATTATTATGGCCAATTTAAGGTAGTCTTGTTTAAGTGTGAGTGGTATACAGTTGCAAAAGACAACTTTGGTCTTTCATATGTGTATTTCAATAGAAAATGCTACCAAGAAGAACCATTTGTGTTGGCATCTCAAGTAAACCAATGCTTTTATGTGCAAGACCCATATGTTAGGGACAAGCACTATGTTATGAAAACAATTCCAAGAGATTTATTTAGGGTAAGTGATGACCTTGAGTCTGATTCTCCCATAATATATGCAAGGGAGCCATGCGAACCTGAAGTGATTCCAAGTCTTCTAAATGATAATGGCGAAATTGATCTAGTGAGGAATGATCTACGAGCAACTATTATAGATATGGATCAAAACATGTTTGCCAAACAATATTGTGAGGAAGACGAGGAAAGCGAATATGAGTACATGGATGACTTTGACTCTGAAACATCTTGACAAGTGTTTTTGGTAGAATCCTAAACAACCCACTTTCCTTAGTTGTTTTCCTTAGTTAATTACTTGCTTCAGTTGATTATGCTCATTTAATTATTATTTAGTTAGCATTTTATTAATTGTTATTATTTTGTGTATGTAGAATAGAAAAAGGGGAGATCACTAAGAGAAAATGGATACTTACCTTAGGCCAAAAAATGAAAGGAAAAAGCCCAAAAAAAAACAATTCCTTTGAGGTTACACAAGTGAAGTCAAGTGCTGAATTGCTCAAACAATACAATATTAAGAGAGAAAGGATCATGGCTGAAAATGAGAAGGTTAGCTTGCAAGCTCAAGCTCCAAAGGATCCAACAAGCAAACAACCCATCACAATAGTGGAGGATGCATTTGAAGAGCAACTTAGGACTTCGAAGAAAACAAGGAAGGCTCAACCAACGGCACTTTTTCAAGAATGCACGCATAATGGAAATGGGACAATGTTTGAAGTTGAAAAGAACTCTAAAACTAGGAATCAAAGGACTGCTGAACCTGATGCCATGGATCAAAATGATATAAATTCTGATGATGACGGAGAAGATACAAGCGAGATGAGTGCAACTTCAAATAAAAAAGGAATGAGTCTTGACATGTATTTTAAGGTACATGGGATAAATTTGGAAGATGAAGAAGATGAGGAAGATGAAGAAAATGAGCTTGATGATAATGCAAATGATGCGGGTAGTGGAGGACAAACTAGTAATGAAGGTACTTTTCTTGTTTACTTTATTGTCTAATTAGAGCTTATATTACTTCTCAATTGAATTATGTTATTTTATTCGGACTTAGGCACAATTAAGAAGAAAACCCGTGGAAAAACTACGTGCAAAAAGCTTCATGCCACAGATTTTAATGATCGACGGGAGGTGGAATTTTTTCAAGGGCAGCCTGTAGGTCCAACCAACGAGGTTGTATCTGACCTCAACCAACTATTGGGCACAACAGTTAGAAACCCTCGTTTTGTGGCTTTGTTATATACTAGTTGGCATGGTGTGCCTAGTAAACTCAAAGAGGAAATGTGGGAGTATGCCAATGTATGTAAATATGGCATTATAGATAATTTTTTGTTAATTTATTTGTCACGTTATTTGTGCTAACTGTTGATATTCTAATGTGTTGTGTTGCATAGCAAAAGTTCATTCTTCCCATAAGTTCAAAGTCGTGGGTAATGCGGGGATTTTGTGGTGCATGGAAAAAATATAAGAGAGAAATAAAAAAAGAGCATTTTGTGAAGTACAAGACAAAGAAAGAAATGATAAAGAACCGGCCATTAGAGATTCCCGAGGTTCAATTTCGCAAACTAATTCGGTATTGGAGTCTTCGGCCATCAAGGTAACATTGCCTTTTATTTTTTCCTATACCATCAAGCATACTATCATTGATTCTTCATGTTCCTAAACTTAAGTGTTTTGGAAGAAATTGATTCTTCATTGATTCTTTATATTTAGGCTATCTCTGCTAAGAATACTGAAAATAGGTTAAAACAAACATGTCCTCACCGAATGGGATCCACAAATTTTGGAATAGTGCGTAAGCAGCTGGTAATATAACTTATTCTTTGTGATTTCTCTTTTATATGTATTCATGGTGTAGTTGCCTAGTTAGTATGCTTCATGTAAACTTTTCTCTATGTATTTTAGCGTGACTCTAAAGAGAACAGTGAAGAACCATCAAGGGCTGAAGTTTTCATAGCAACTCGCACAAGTAAAAAAGGAAAAGAAATTGATGCTAAAACACAAGCCACAATTGTGAGTTGTTTGTATTTGTATTTTGGATATGTACATTAATTCTGATGTGATTTCTATCTAAATTGAGTTAATGCGACTTTGAACTCTATTGGTTGTTGCTTTTTGATAGACTGAACTTCAGAACCGCTTAGAAGCAGGAGAAAATGAAGAGGATGCATTTGTAGGAGTGTTAGGAAAGGACCAACCAGGTCGACTTCGTTGTTATGGGGCTTCGATTACAAGAAGCTCTCTTAAAAAAGATGAGGAGATTCACCACATAAAAGTTGAATATAACACTAAGGTCTCATCATTAGAGAAGAAGATGGATGGTGTATGTGGTTTATTAAAGATATTGGTGCACCAACTCAGCCCTGGAATGAACAATGAAGAGGTAACAGCCTTAGTTCAAGCTGCCCAAGATTCTCCTGTGGATACCTCAAGTAGCAAAGCAAAAAATACTCCTCGCTCCTCCGAAGCAACTCACATTCCACACAAAGATGATGTAGGTAAAATTGTGGCATGATTCACATTCTTTATTTTGTTAAAAAAGAGATAAAATTGAGAGAGAAATAGTCAAATAGTAGGCTTCAATTTCAAAAAAGGTGAGTGCTATTTCACTTTGATAAAGTCTATTCAAGTCTTGTATTTACTAGCTGGAGGAGTTTTATCTATAGAAGTCCTACTTAGCTTGACCAGGTTAGTTGATCTCTAGTTGACTAAGGATAGAACAAATTTAGGATTGTAAGTGAAGAAAGAAAAATATCCTGCTAGTAAATGGAGATTCAGTGACTGAAACCGCTGGATTAGAAATAAAAAAGCTTGCAATATGGTCTGAAACTCTGAATAAATAGTGGCAATGTGAAAATGGAGATCAGCCTGGACCTAGAGGAGATAAGTTAAAGTGCAGTGGACTGTGGATATGAACTCTGTTATTTTGACTCCTTAAAAGACTTTATTACCAGTAATGTCTCTGGTCTTTTAGAGTGTAATATTTTTGTGTATGTCTGTATTTTTCTACTATGATTGTTTATGTCTGTAATACATTTGATGACTTCTTCCATTTAGATATTAGTCCACATGTTAAAGCTTCTGCCTGCTGTTTAGTTGCTTTGATGATGTCCACATAATTATAGTTCCAAGCTTGTCATGCTCAAAAAGCAGATGAAAATAACATACATCTACTGAAAATATTATGCATTTTCTGTTTTTTTGAATATGTTATATCAATGCATTGAAGATTGAAGATGCTTGTTTAGCATATGCCTACATTCTCTTTTCTTCTCTTAAACTCGCATTCTTTTTAGTGCACCATTCTGATTATTCAAAATGGTATTACTTGTAAATATAGGATTCAAGAGCCTATGAATATACTTCCATGAAGAACCTGAATGAGTCCGAGAATGGATTTTCGGGTGCTCTGGCCAGGAAAGCCAAATCAATTTGTAGTTGTTCATTTGTGTTTTTTATTTTGCAGGGCACAGGTCAAAACAATTTACCTTGCAATGATGATGCATGAAGTACAAGAAGACTTTGATTAGGAATTCTAATTCATGTATTAGGAATTTCACACTTTTGGTATTTTGAAGATGACTTTGATTAGGAATTCTAATTCATGTATTAGGAATTCATGAGTAGTTATGATTTTCACTTTTGGTATTTTGTTAGTGTATGTTGTTATGTGATCACACACTTATTTTGGTGACAATTTTATGAAAGTTGGATTACTTGATAATTGGTTATTGACTAAATTATAAAATTATCTATGAATTCATATTAGGTTTTATATATTTATGAAGATTAAAAAGGGAATTAGGTTACTGACCATCTTTTTCGCCACGCTTTAAAAACGTGGCCATACGGCCATATCTCTGTCTATTGCCACGCTTAGGAAGCGTGGCTGTATCTAAGCTTTTTCGCCACGTTTTTCAAGCGTGGCCAAATCTCCTCTACTACCATGCTTTCGCCACGCTTTAAAAGCGTGGCCATATTTGGTCTACTGTCACGCTTAAAAAGCGTGGCCAGATCTACCCTATCGCCACGCTTTTACAGCGTGGCCATATCTGGTCTACTGTCACGCTTGAAAAGCGTGGCCAGATCTACCCTATCGCCACGCTTTTACAGCGTGGCCATATCTCCGCCTATCGCCACGCTTTATAAGCGTGGCCGTATTTCCCACCTATAGCCACGCTTTTACAAGTGGCAGTTTGTAAAAAAGCGTGGCAAACAAAAAGCGTGGCAATAGGCTGCAAAAAGCATGGCGATAGAGCAACCGCCACCATTTGATAGGTCACCCTTTCAAAAGCGTGGCGGTTGCTCAAAAAGCGTGGCGAAAAGCTATCGCCACGATTTTTTGAGCTTTTTGCCACGCTTTAAAAGCGTGGCAAAAAACGTGTTTTCTTGTAGTGTTTGGCTCACCAAGGTTGCTAACAACATTGCTGCAACGGAGGTGCAATGTTGCTGGCCAAAGTTGGCTCACCAACATTGCTCACCAACGTTCCAAAGCCTAACAAGCAACGTTGGTCGCCCAAGCATGGCTCCCCAACGTTGCACGCCAACGTCTTGATAAAATCTCAAGTTGGAGTTGGAAAAATTTGATGTGACGCGTATGCGTGGATGACGCGTATGCGAGAAAGTGGCAAATTAGCCAATCTCACGCACACATGGGCGACGCACACGCGTGATAAGACAAAAAAAATAGCTTTGACGCGTACGCGTGGGTGATGCGCACGCGTGACCAGGAGAATGTTGGTGCACCAACGTTGGGTACCAATATCAGTGGCGATGCCCAAAGTGGCTTATGCACCCAACGTTTGTGCAACCGTTAGTGCACAAACGTTGGTCACCAACGCCAGCATCAACTTTCATTCCAAATCGCACCCATGCAAGTGTGAACGTTAGTGAACTAATGCCACTGTCAACATGACAAAGAGCCACTCCTAACTTGCTTCAACTGAGGCCAAAGCCCACATCCAAAGACTTGAAGATTGTTTTGGAAAGTGGATAAATAGGATAGATTTTGTAGTTAGAAAAGAGGCTGGGAGGAAGGGACCCTAATTGGGAAACCCTGAATCATTTTCTTTGTACTTTCTTTTACTTTTCATGTACTTTCCTTTTTGTTTTGATTGAGCAATGATGAACTAAACCCCACATCATTAGGGGGAGGAGCTCTATTGTAATTCACATGATTGAATGAAATTCTTTTTCTTCTCAATCTGCTTGTTGTAGCTAAAGGATGACTTCTATGTTTATTGAGATCCATTCACTCCGGAAGGGGGTTTGCATCTATTGAATTTCTTTGTGAGCCTTGGAAGGGGATTTATTGAAATTAGAATTGAAGCTCTATCCTTCACAATTCTCTTGATCAACACCATTTGGAAGGAATTGAGATCTTGAGAATTTGTGTGGCTCATGGATAAGAGATAAGCACTTGACCTCTTCTCATTACAATTGGATCAAGGAATTGCCAAATTGATTGTGATTAGAGAGATTGGGTTGCCAAGAAATTGGGACTCAATCAAATACAATCCGCCATAGATCTACTTCATATAATTGAGAATGAAGTTGAGACCCATTTATTTATGATGGATTATAATATCTCCAATCCCTAATGAATCTTTCTCTTTGATATTCTTCACTTTAGTTTCATTGAATTTCCTTATTGCGTTGGTTTACTGCTTCCTTTGATTTTACGGCACCCAAAGCCCTTTACATTTCATGCAATTTAATTTCCATTGTCATTTACATTCTTGCCTTTAATTTCTTGCAATTTAAGATTCATCTCATTTAAGTTTCTTGCACTTTAAGCTTCTGCCCTTTTACTTTTCAGCATTTAATTTTCCAGTACTTGTGCCATTTAAGTTTCTGTCCTTTACTTTCCAGCATTTAAATTTCTCAGTCCTTTACATTTTGTGCTTTACTTTCTTGCAATTTATATTTTGTCCCATAAATTTCACCAAACTCTTTCAAATATTAGCTTGACTAGACTCATCACCCAACTAAAATTGCTTGATCCATGAATTCCTGTGGGATCGACCTCACTGTTGTGAGTCTTACTACTTGATCCGACCCGGTACACTTGCTGGTAGTTGTGGGGATGTGATTTTCCGTGTCATCAGTAACCCAAGGGTATAGTGCCTGGCACACTCTTGCAGCAAAAAAGGTTATTAATCATAATTGAATCCCAGGGTCATAATACCCTGCACACTATCGTACTTAACCCAAGGATATAGTGCGTGGCACACTCTCAACATTCAACAAGATCATCATTCCTTTTTGAGTCCTCAGCTCATTAAAAAGCATTATCAATTTCCATTAACATCCTTAAACATTCATATTTCTCAAGTTCATCATAAGCAATTCTATTTCTCAAAAATATCTTCAACCGTATACTTTACAACTCCACATTCACCAGTTCAACTAGAAATTACACAAACCTTCCAAACCTAGGTCACCGGCTCTAAACTCATAACTAAAAAATACCTTTTTTATCACTTTATTGTTTTCCCCTTGATCCAAGGACCTAAAACTAACAAAAAGATTTTAAACAAGTGTTACGGAAGTTTACAAGCTCGCTGGGAAGGTAAAATAGTTAAAAACAAAGTTTTCTTTGAAAAATAGGGCAGTGTGCGTTCGCATAGGGTTGTGCGTACACACGCCCAGGAGGATTTTCGTAAAGTGTGCGTATGCATAGAGGTGTGCATACGCACAGGAGCAAAAATTTCCAACTCTGATCATTCGCCCAATGCGTGTGAACGCCCTCAACAGAGTGCACCTTCTAACGTGTGCGTGCGCACAAGGCTGTGCGTGCGCATAGCTTGCAAAACTTCATTGGTTGTGTGCGCGCACAAAGCGTGCTAGCGCTCCCAACAACAACCATATCCCCATGTGTGCGTACGCACAAGAGTGTGCGTGTGCACAGTTTCAAAAATACACAGGGTGTGCGTGCGCACATAAACCGACAAAATTCAGATTTCGAATACGAACTTTCAACGATCATATCTTTCTCTACAAAATTCATATTTCTACAAAATTGATACCGCTTTCAAGCTCTTTGAATTATATTTATTTTGATACAAAAATCATTCAATTTTAAAAATCGTAGCTCAAGATATGATCTGTCAAAGTTAGCCCAAAACTCATTTTTACCAAAAACCTTAAAAACTCAAATTCACTAAATCTCTCAATTCAAAACCAAACTACTCACATTCCAAACAACACCAAAACAACACAAAGGTTCCTACCACTCATTTCTCAAAAATCAACCATTCAATCATCTATACCATTTAATACTCACCTCATCCAATTTTAAAATTCAACCTAAGTTCACATCAAATTTCCTCAACCACCATCTAATTTCCACACTAACCACAAGATCCAAAATCCAAAATCATCATCAACATATATCATCACACATCATAATCATCGATATCCTTCAATCCAAACCATCACAAACATTTGACATTAACTTATTACCATGAATTCTCATAATCCTCATTATTCATCAATATAACAAATCACCATTAATACTTATAAACACCAAGCATCAATTTATCATCATCCAAAATTCATAATCCACATCATTTATCAACAAAGTCAACACTCACCTTCAATTACCAACAACATCAACATTCATCATTAATCATCAACCATATCAACAAACCCTCATCAACAATAATAAATCACAACATTCATCATCAACCTTCATAGTCATTAAATACCAACAATTAACATCAAAAATCATATATTCCACATCCCAAAACTCTATATCATCATCACCACCATACAACTTATCTTCCAACATCAAAATCACATACAATTAAACTTACACCCAAACATCCAATCCTATCTTAAGGTCAACTAGCCTAAGGTTCACGAAACATTACATATTGCATAAAAGAAACCAAAACCATACCTTGGCTGATTCCCAATATGCTCAAACACCAAACTTGATTCCAATCAAGCTTCCATCAAGCTCCAAACTATCAAAGCCAAACCAAAAGCCACCACCAACTCTAAAAACTAGCTTCATACATACAACATAACCATACATTATCAACTAAAGCTCACACTACATTAACCTGCAAGGATATAGAGGTTTCTTAACTTATCCAATAGTGATTGGGGCAAAGCCCAACAATTACCCGCTACTAGAGATCACCTAAACAAGCAAAACCACAAAATCTACTCAAAACTATAACCCAAAAATGCAGAAATTCTAGGGCTGGAAACTGGAGCTTGAGACACGATATCTTACCATATTTGCTTACCAAGAAACAAAGAGCTTGATGAGAGGTTTGCGTGACCGCAAACAGCTCGTCCATCGAAGCTCCGTAGCTCAAGTTATGGCTCCCGGAAGGTGATGATGAATAGTACCACCACCTCCTCTCTCAATCTGTGTTTCTCTCTTTGTGGAGGGTGAAAATGAGCTGAGTTGGTCATTAACTCACTTATATGTTGAACCTTGGACCCGGTTTGTGCCCGGTCCAACCCGTTAGCATTTTAGGTCCGTTTGGCCCACTTTGGGCCAAAAACTAGAAAGATTAGTGCCTGACTTTCAATTCTAACTTATTTTTGTCCTTTCAAAATAATAAATCAATTTTCAAAATCTTATCTTCCAAAATACACAATACTGGACGGACTAGAGCCGGTACTACCGACCTAAGTGCCAGTACGCATTTTTACAAAAACCTTTTGAAAAGGATACATTTTTCAACTCAGAAAAATTCATTGAAACCAAATTTCACCTTTAAATTTTCAAATTATTATTTTATTAAAATAGTTATGCCGGTTCTTACAATCATAGGATTGAATTTTTTCTTCAGAAGACGAATCCTCAACAATGTGCTTTCTCTTTTTGGATTGCATCCTGGAAATCGAAAAATTATGAATCAGACAAACACAACAAAATTGCTGATAAAATACTCTCGAAAGCAATGCATACTTTTTGGGGGGAGTCTGAATTTTTTTCTTTGGTTTTTGTTTTGTAATTGGCAACGATTCTTCACTTATGAAATTAAATGAGAAATACTCTATTAATACATCAAATATTTAAAATAAACAGAAAAGAAAGCAATGATAATTTTAGAATCTTACTCATTATTGGATTCACTTTCACTTTCTGAAGTGGAATCCTCTAAGATCTGCTTCCTTTTTCTGGATTCCATTCTGGAAGAAAAACAATCATTAGTAAAAAACACCTTAAAAGTGACAAAATACACCCAAAAATATTACTTACTTTTTGACCATTCTGGTGGGCTGTTTCCTTCTTGGTTCCACTGAGTCCTCTTTAGACTCGGACTCAGAAGAAAAATCAAGTTCACTCTCCGATGGATCACTCTCGGATGAACTTGTCTTCTTCTTTTTTTTTTTGTTTTTTTCTTTCTTTTCTTTTTCTTTCAATTCCTTCAACTTCTTTTTTGTTTCTGCCTTCTTAACGAGGCCCTAAAATAGTAGAAACGTTAGTTTACCCGATCTAAATAATTAAAATACACCCAAACTAGAGAAGGTATTCTATTTGGTTACCATATGACCATCTATCTCTGCTCTCATTCTTGTAAACAGTGGCTCTCTATTCTAGTGGCTAACCCAGGGAGGTCCAGGGATTGCTTCTCCCTTCTTCTCTACGTATATTGATAGATGGAAATACACTATCATCAGGGTATAGAGGCAGCTGTCAATCAATTTTTTTCTTTTTCATACGGTAATTAGTTATGCCTTTGATGATGAAATTGAGCACAAGGGCTCCCAAATTGCCATCTGTTATTTTGTCCATCTAAAAAATTGGAGCTAGGTGCACAGGAGATACCTTGTCTATCGTCGTTGGCAACAAGAACGCCATCTAAATATAAAGGATGAAAATCCTCTTGAACATTAGGCGATCATGGTCACTCTCAACACCGATATTTATCATCTCATCGGTTAGATTCTTTAATGTCTTCCCTTGGAACCTTCTAAAAATCAGTTTGTTCTCCTCGAAAAGTTCCTTATAACTCACTTTATCAGGAAACAGATCTCCTATAAAAAAGAAAATAATTTACACTCCAAATCATTTGAAATATACCCAAATATCACTCATATACACCTAAATTTATTACTTATTATATGAGATCAGAATAAGATATCACAAAGAATATATTACAAAAAATTCAAGTATAGAGGTTGATGCATGGCAGAAATTAACCAATTTAGAGATTTCAATTAAGAGGACAGCGTTGCACGTATAGCTCTTAACTGGCTAAGATCTGCCTCACCAATTTAAAAAGGGTTGTCACAAATTTTAGAAATAAAATACTGGGAGTATGAGTCCCAGGTCGTCTCCCAACGAGTTGCATGAAAGAGTGCTGTTTTATTAACTAGGGGTTTTCAGGAAAAAAATTAAGTTTTGATAACGAGTAATTAAAATGATTAAAAATTAAAGTAATAAAAATAAACTAAGAATAATTATTGATACTCTAAATAAAAGGCCTTGACTGGGGGAATAATTAAATGGAATTTTTATCCTTGTTGGAATCTTCTCAAGTGTAGTGTAAAAAGGGTGTTGTTCTCACTCGGTTATCCCTTACTAAATAAGGAAAAGTATGGTGATTAAACTAACTCTTACCCTCAAATCCTAGTCCTCTCCCTTAGGGAGGTTTAGTGCTATTAGGTATGGAATTAGCTAACAACATCCAATTTCCCCAAGCACTTGAGAATTCCAACTCAAGTATCTCCTCTTAATCAACCCCCATGTTAAGTAGAAATTCTACTCCAATGACATGAAATTAATAATCATAAAAATATGAGAAGACATAATTAAATAAAATAGAATAGAGAATTAAAATTAATTAAAATAAAAATAACTCTATATATTAATAAATTCAAAACGCAACATAATTATATAAACAGAGTCAATGAGTAACTAATTGAAAGTAAGGGAGTAAGGAAACAAACTAAAGTAATGTCTTCAATGGAGGTAATGACTCTCAACATCTAAAAATCCAAGCAAAAACATAAACTATCAATGTAATGCAAATCTAAAAACTTAGATCTAAAACTGACGTAATCCTAATGTAATAAATCTGAATGTGTGTGGATGCGTGTTGAGTCTCAGCATGTTTCCTAGGTTTAGTCTGTGTTTCTGTGCCGAAAACTGGGTCAAAATGCGGCCCAAAATTGCCCCCAGCGTATTCTATTATTTTTGTAGATTGCGCAGGTCACGCGTACGCGTCATCCATGCGTTCGTGTCATTCAGCGATTTTCCTTGTCACGCGTTCGCGTCATTCGTGCAGACTCCAATCCACGCGTTTGCGTCAGGCACGCGTTCGCGTCGCTGCGAATTCTCCATTTCGCGCATTCGCGTGGGCCATGCACTCGCGTGATTGCTCGCTGGTCATCTCCTTAGTTTCTTGTGTTCCTTCCATTTTTGCAAGCCTCCTCTCTAATTTCCAAGTCATTCATGCCCTATGAAGCCTGAAACACTTAACACCCAGATCACTACATCGAATGGGCTAAAGGAGAATTAAAATACGCAATTAAAAGTCTCTAAGAAGCAAGTTTTCAACCATGGAGTGATTTTGGGAAGAAATTGTAAATACATGTTAATCATATGAATAAGTGGGTAAAGATTTGATAAAACCACACAATTAAACACAATATAAACCATAAAATAATGGTTTATCAACCGCCCCACACTTAAGCATTAGCATGTCCTCATGCTTAGTTGAAGGAGATAAAGTAAATGAGTAGGTGTTCTGGGGGTTACTTGAAACTGGAGGTCGATCTCCGATGAGATCTTCTGTACTGGTCGGAGATGGCGTGTCTGGCTGGCTGGTGGCGGCCGGAGCTGTTGTGTCCGACTTGTTGGACTTGCTACACTACTGATCCTTGGTCACCGGAGGGTGGGGGGTACCTGCAAGAGACTCCGATGCTTAAGTTAGCACGGGTATTAAGCAGGTTTTTAGTAGAATCAGAGTATGAGTTATACCTGGGTGCTCCAGTGTATTTATAGTGGTTGTAGAGTGACTTTTCTAGATAAGATAAGTTAGTTATCTTATCTTATCTTTATCTTTGAGGTTAGTTTATCCTTAAGGGAACCGCCCTTATCTCTATAGGCTTGGACGGCCTTTGGATTTGGGTCGTGTTCCTCTATTTGGGCCCCTTATTGGGCTTTCCTGTCGATTTGGCCGACCTCTTTGAGAAGAGGTCGGATAGCCTGACCTGAAGAGGTCGGTCGCTTTGTCGCCGATCATCCCGGGTCGGATAGCTCGACCCAGGGTATGAACAGTGCCCCTGCTCGAGCTCGGTCTTTCTTTTGGAGGTCGAGTCTTGGTTTTAGGACTTCGATCCTTCTCGGGTGAAGCCAAACTCGAGCATTTTGTCGACTTCCTCCTTTGTAGAACCTTTTTGAATGTAGAACGTTTTTCTCTAAAAGTGCGTGCTTTTCTATTAGCGCCTTGTTATGGGGAACGTGCAAGGGTTTAATGCCCCAATTAATTTGGCATTAATTGCCCCGTTTCCCTTAACTTCTTTATTTTTGAACTTTACACTCAGGAAACGGTTTCTCTTCTTCACTCTTTCTTCGTAACTTCTCCCTTTACTCTCCCGCTTTCTGTTTCTGGCTTTAAGTCCATAGCTCCTTCCTACGACGCTTGCTTTGTTGCTGTTTTCGTGGAAGAGGGGTGATTCTGGATTTCGCCTTCCGTTTTTCTGCTTTCTTTTGCAGCTTTTCTCCCATTTTCCAGGTTTGGTTCTTCTTCCTTCCTTCCTTTACGCCATTTATTTTGAGAAAGTTTTGATTTTGGCTGGAGAAAGTTTGGATCTTTTTGCCTTTGCTTATGCCTGATCGTGGTGTGTTCTGTAGTTTCTTTGCCTCTTTGCATGAGTTTTCGCTTTTCCTTTTGCTAGTGCTTTTGGTTTCGAAGCTTTGAGTGATAATTTTGTTTGATCCTAAAAAAGGAAGTATCTTTGACGCTTTCTACTTGTCGTGCTTCGATGTTTGGGGATGCATGCTTGTTCTTTACTGATAGACTGTAGGAAGATAGTGATTTTGATGACTTTCTGTGCTTTTTGCGTTTTGTCTTTCTGTAACAACCCTAGTTTTTGAAAATCAAATGAAATAGTTATTTGTGATTTATTTTATTTGTTGATAATTTTATTTTAAGAAAATTATTTTACTAAAGGTAATTAAATGGAGTTTCATGATAATTGGAGTTTAAATTAATTAGAATTTTTATATAATATTTATTAGATATTTGGTATGATTGAAATTATAATTTTGATAATTGAAAAATAAGAAGAATTGTATAATTTAATTTAAATAAATTCTATTTTGAACGAATTATGTAATTAATTTGAACTCTCAGAAATTATTTTATTAGAAATGATTAGATTGATATTTATAAATACTTTAAGTTTAAGTTAATTAATATTTGTGTACAATTTTTATTATAATTAGTTATTTTATAAATTGAAATTAAAGTTTTGGAGATAGAAAATTAATGAGAAGTTATATTATTTAATTTGAATAATTAATATTGAGTTTAAACTATATTTTATAGAAATATGATTAATATGTTCATTTTATAATGTAAATTAGAAATAATTGATTGAACTTAGCAATATGTTGATAAATAATGTTTCTAAATATTTTTAATAGAGTACATTTGATTTTAAAATTATTCTACCCTTCAATTTTATCAAAATACCTATTTATAGCTATCCTTTATTCTTTTATAAAATTCTAATTTCTAACCCTAAATCCCAAAATCCCCAAATTCATTCAGAATCCCTAATTTCCCTAATTTCTAACCCTAACAAATGCAGCCTGGTACGCGGAATCGTGATTACACTCTAATTATGTAAAATTCATTGCTCTTTCTTTTCCTGGAAATGGCGCCAAAAACATGATGCCAAGACCACGGTTCACAACTCCGTGTAACTGACCAGCAAATGCACTGGGTCGTCCAAGTAATACCTTACGTGAGTAAGGGTCGAATCCCACGGAGATTGTCGGTATGAAGCAAGCTATGGTCACCTTGTAAATCTCAGTCAGGCGGATATAAAGTAATAATGGAGTTTTCGAAAGTAATTAATAAAATAGGGATAGAAATACTTATGTAAATCACTGGTGAGAATTTCAGATAAGCGAATAGAGATGCTTTCGTTCCTCTGAACCTCTGCTTTCCTGCCATCTTCATCCAATCAGTCTTACTCCTTTCCATGGATGGCTTTGTGTAATGCATCCCATTGTCAATGGCTACTTTCGGTCATCTTTCGGGAAAATGATCCAATGTCCTGTCACGGCACGGCTAATCGTCTGGAGGCATCACCATTGTCAATGGTTGCATCCTATCCTCTCAGTGAATAATATGCTAACATGCTCTGTCACAGCATGGCTATTCATCTATCGGTTCTCGATCATGTCGGAATAGAATCCATTGATTCTTTTGCGTTTGTCACTAACGCCCCACAATCACGAGTTTGAAGCTCGTCACAGTCATTCAATCACCGAATCCTACTCGGAATACCATAGACAAGGTTTAGACTTTCCGGATTCTCTTGTTTCATTCATGAAACTCACAGTGGTCTTAGATAGATCAGAGACTAAGTTTCCTAAATTAGAAGCATTTTGTTCAGAGTTTTCTGTCTGTTGCTGAGTGGATGATGGAAAAGGTTTGTTATTGTTAAACCTGTTTCTTCCACCATTATTAAAGCCTTGTTGAGGCCTTTGATCCTTCCATGAGAGATTTGGATGATTTCTCCATGATGGATTATAGGTGTTTCCATAAGGTTCACCTAAGTAATTCACCTCTGCTATTGCAGGGTTTTCAGGATCATAAGCTTCTTCTGCATAAGAAGCCTCTTGAGTACTGTTGGATGTAGCTTGCATTCCATTCAGACTCTGAAAAATCATATTGACTTGCTGAGTCAATATTTTGTTTTGAGCCAATATGGCACTCAGAGTATCTACTTCAGGAACTCCCTTCTTCATAGGCGTCCCATTACTCACAGGATTCCTCTCAGAAGTGTACATGAACTGGTTATTAGCAACCATGTCAATGAGTTCTTCAGCTTCTGCAGGCATTTTCTTTAGGTGAATAGATCCACCTGCAGAGGTATCCAATGACATCTTTGATAGCTCAGATAAACCATCATAGAATATATCCAGGATGGTCCATTCTGAAAGCATGTCAGAAGGATACTTTTTGGTCAGCTGCTTGTATCTTTCCCAAGCTTCATAGAGGGATTCACCATCTTTTTGTTTGAAGGTTTGAACATCCACTCTAAGCTTGCTCAGCTTTTGAGGAGGAAAGAACTTGGCTAAGAAAGCCTTGACCAGCTTATCCCATGAGTTCAGGCTATCCTTAGGTTGAGAATCCAACCAGATTCTAGCTCTGTCTCTTACAGCAAATGGGAAAAGCATGATCCTGTAGACTTCAGGATCTACTCCATTAGTCTTAACAGTGTCACATATCTGCAAGAATTCAGTTAAGAACTGAAAAGGATCTTCAGATGGAAGTCCATGAAACTTGCAATTCTGCTGCATCAGAGAAACTAATTGAGTTTTCAGCTCAAAGTTATTTGCTCCAATGGCAGGAATGGAGATGCTTCTTCCATGTAAATTGGAATTAGGTGCAGTAAAGTCACCAAGCATTCTCCTTGCATTATTATTATTTTCAGCTGCCATCTCCTTTTCCTGTTTGATCATTTCTGACAGGTGCTTGCTGGTTTGTTGTAATTTAGCTTCTCTTAGTTTCCTCTTCAGAGTCCTTTCAGGTCCTGGATCTGCTTCAACAAGAATATTCTTGTTCTTGCTCCTGCTCATATGACAAAGAAGAGGGCACAAAAAATAATAATAATAGAGATCCTCTTTTTTTTTTTGAGTGAGGGAGAGATGTTAGTAGATGAATAAACAAATAGAAGGAGATGAGAGAGAAGAAAATTTTCGAAAATTATTTTTGAAAAAGAGTTAGTGATTTTCGAAAATAGTTTTTGAAAAAGGTTAGTAATTTTTCGAAAATTCAAAAATGAAATAATTAGTTAATAAAAAAAATTTTGAAAAAGAGGGAAGATATTTTCGAAAATTAGAGAGAGAGTTAGTTAGGTGGTTTTGAAAAAGATAAGAAACAAACAAAAAAGTTAGTTAGTTAGTTGAAACAAATTTTGAAAAGGCAAGAAGTTAGGAAGTTAGAAAAGATATTTTGAAATCATATTTTGAAAAAGATAAGATAAGAAGATATTTTTGAAAAGATATGATAGAAATTAGTTTTGAAAAAAATTTGATTTTTAAAATCACAATTAAAGACTTGATTCACAAGAAATCACAAGATATGATTCTAGAACTTAAAGTTTGAATCTTTCTTAACAAGCAAGTAACAAACTTGAAATTTTTGAATCAAAACATTAATTGTTATTGTTATTTTCAAAAATTATGAGATAAAATTAAGAAAAAGATTTTTGAAAAACATTTTTATAATTTTCGAAAATAATTAAGAAAAATAAAAAAGATTTGATTTTTGAAAAAGATTTTGAAAAAGATAAGATTTTCAAATTGAAAATTTGATTTGACTCATAAGAAACAACTTGATTTTAAAAATTTTTGAAAAAGTCAATCCAAATTTTCGAATTTGATGAGAGAAAAAGGGAAAGATATTTTTTTGATTTTTGAATTTTTAATGATGAGAGGGAGAAACATGAAAATTATGCAATGCATGAGAATTTTTAGATCAAAACATGTGATGCATGCAAGAATGCTATGAATGTCAAGATGAACACCAAGAACACTATGAAGATCATGATGAACATCAAGAACATATTTTTGAAAAATTTTTAATGCAAAGAAAACATGCAAGACACCAAACTTAGAATTCTTTAATGCTTAGACACTAAGAATTCAAGAATGTATATGAAAAACAAGAAAAGACACAAAACATGCAACTGCAAAGATCAAACAAGAAGACTTACCAAGAACAACTTGAAGATCATGAAGAACACTATGAATGCATGAAAATTTTCGAAAAATGCAAGATGCACATGCAATTGACACCAAACTTATAACATGACTCAAGACTCAAACAAGAAACACAAAAAATATTTTAGAATTTTATGATTTTATGAATTTTTTGTATTTTCTTTTAATTTTTTCGAAAATTATTGTGAAAAATAAAAATAAGGATTCCAAAATTTTAATATGAATTCCAGGAATCTTGCCATGTTAGTCTTAAAGCTCCAATCAAAGGGTCAGACATGGCTTAATAGCCAGCCAAGCTTTAATAAAAATATGAGTGTAATTCAGACATGACAAGCCTAACATGCCCTATCCAAAAGAATTGGACATGGCTCCATTGAGGTGATTAGTTGAAGACCAATCCCAAAGCAGTTTGGGTATGGCTTTACAGCCAGATAGGCTTCAACATGCTTCATGAAATACTAGAATTCATTCTTAAAAATTTTGAAGCCATAGAATAATTTATTTTTGAAAACATTTTTTTTTCGAAAATAGATGAGAAATTTTTGAAAGATTTTTTTGAAAAATTTTTTTGAAAACAAAACAAAAAGAAAATTACCTAATCTGAGCAACAAGATGAACCGTCAGTTGTCCAAACTCAAACAATCCCCGGCAACGGCGCCAAAAACTTGGTACGCGCAATCGTGATTACACTTTAATTATGTAAAATTCATTGCTCTTTCTTTTCCTGGAAATGGAGCCAAAAACATGATGCCAAGACCACGGTTCACAACTCCGTGTAATTGACCAGCAAGTGCACTGGGTCGTCCAAGTAATACCTTACGTGAGTAAGGGTCGAATCCCACGGAGATTGTCGGTATGAAGCAAGCTATGGTCACCTTATAAATCTCAGTCAGGCGGATATAAAGTAATAATGGAGTTTTCGAAAGTAATTAATAAAATAGGGATAGAAATACTTATGTAAATCACTGGTGAGAATTTCAGATAAGTGAATAGAGATGCTTTCGTTCCTCTGAACCTCTGCTTTCCTGCCATCTTCATCCAATCAGTCTTACTCCTTTCCATGGCTGGCTTTGTGTAATGCATCCTATTGTCAATGGCTACTTTCGGTCATCTCTCGGGAAAATGATCCAATGCCCTGTCACGGCACGGCTAATCGTCTAGAGGCATCACCATTGTCAATGGTTTCATCCTATCCTCTCAGTGAATAATATGCTAACATGCTCTGTCACAGCATGGCTATTCATCTGTCGGTTCTCGATCATGTCGGAATAGAATCCATTGATTCTTTTGCGTCTGTCACTAATGCCCCACAATCGCGAGTTTGAAGCTCGTCACAGTCATTCAATCACCGAATCTTACTCGGAATACCACAGACAAGGTTTAGACTTTCCGGATTCTCTTGAATGCCGCCATCATTCTAGCTTACACCACGAAGATTCTGACTAGGAGATCTAAGAGACACTCATTCAGTCTAATGTAGAACGGAAGTGGTTGTCAGGCATGCGTTCATGGGGAATGATGATGATTGTCACGTTCATCACATTCAGGTTGAAGTGTGAATGAATATCTTAGAAGCAAAATAAGATGAATTGAATAGAAAACAGTAGTACTTTGCATTAATCTTTGAGGAACAGCAGAGCTCCACACCTTAATCTATGGATTGTAGAAACTCTACCGTTGAAAATACATAAGTGAAGGTCCAGGCATGGCCGAGATGGCCAGCCCTCAATAGTGATCTAAGATAGCATATCACTGATCAAAGATGTCTAATACAATAGTAAAAGGTCCTATTTATAATAAACTAGCTACTAGGGTTTATATGAGTAAGTAATTGATGCATAAATTCACTTCTGGGGCCCACTTGGTGTGTGCTTGGGCTGAGCGTGATTGTTGCACGTGTAGAGGTCCTTCTTGGAGTTGAACGCCAGTATTTGTGCCAGTTTGGGCGTTCAACTCTGGTTTTGGATCCTTTTCTGGCGCTGGACGCTAGAATTGGGCAGAGAGCTGGCGTTGAACGCCAGTTTGCGTCGTCTATTCTTGGCCAAAGTATGCACTATTATATATTGCTGGAAAGCCCTGGATGTCTACTTTCCAACGCAATTGGAAGCGCGCCATTTCGAGTTCTGTAGCTCCAGAAAATCTACTTTGAGTGCAGGGAGGTCAGAATCCAACAGCATCAGCAGTCCTTGTTCAACCTCTGAATCTGATTTTTGCTCAAGTCCCTCAATTTCAGCCAGAAAATACCTGAAATCACAGAAAAACACACAAACTCATAGTAAAGTCCAGAAATGTGAATTTAACATAAAAACTAATGAAAACATCCCTAAAAGTAACTAGATCCTACTAAAAACATACTAAAAATAATGCCAAAAAGCGTATAAATTATCCGCTCATCACAGCCTCACCCTCCCCCTTCAACGTAACAAACACACACGAACTCACCCTCTCTCCCTTAGCTTCACCGCGGCACACAGACACTCAGAACACTACACCCACTCAGCCCACACTCCTTCCGTCACACACCCACACACTGTGAATGGAGTTACATTGCGTTCAGCCCGCCGCCACTGCGCCGTCCTTGTCGCAGCCACTCCCGCCAGAACTCATGCCACCGATTTGTCACTCGAGGAGCCGCCATTTTTGCTCGTCGTTTCTCCCCAGAGTCGTTGCCGTCGAGGGCCAGCAGAGGAAGAGAGAACGACAGCGATCCAGGTTCACCAGCGAGGAGAGGGGCTGTGTGGCACGTCACCGTTGCGACCCATTTCACGACCATCACGGCGAGGCCTCTGTTGCCGTTGTCCCAACGTCGCCGTTCGTGCCCCTTTGTCGCCATCGCTGTTCCACCCAGCTTCGCCAGTGTTGAGGTCAGCCACTCCACTACCAACGTTGAGCCTTGTTTGGGGCTGGTGCTTCTCTTGGAGGTTGGGAGGAAAGGTGGCAGAACCGCTAAGTAGAGGGGCCACTGTGGTCTGTCATTGATCTGCACGCCGCCTCTGCCGTCAGAGACCACCGTTAGAATCGCTGTCGTTTTGGTAAGCTTGCCCTGTTTCTGGTTCCTCCTAGTTCTGCCAATTCAATTTTACTTTGAAGCTTGTCCTTGAAACTGTTTGTATTGTATAAAGAGATTATTTTAAATTATCTTGTCACCGCTGTTACTGGAGGTAGCTGCCGGCTCTATTTGAAGACTGCTGGTAAGTCACCACCGAAGCTAAGAACCGGTGTTGGGATTCGATAGAGCACCGCTGCTGCTGTGAATTCGTAATATTTGGTTTACCGCGATTAAAATCTTCAATTATGGCTAATTGAGGTAGGGGATTTAACATTTTTAATTTTAGAATGCCTATAAAGTTATTCGGATAATTGCAAATAGTTAATAATGTTTAAGGGTTCATTAGTTGACGTGAATTGTTTGAAATTTGTTTGAGAATAGTTAATTGAAGTGATTATCCTGATTTATTATTAGAATTGAATGTGGTTGTGATTATGCTGAATTGTAATTGAAATTAGATGTGGTTGTGAAATGCATTTCAAATTATTGATTTTTGGCAATGAATTGTTTGAGATTCTGATCCTGAATGAATTACTTTGAATTGTTTGATATTGAATTAGAAATTTAATATATTGGAATGGCTGTAAAATGGATTTGTGACAGGTTGGAATTGGTTAAAATGTAGCTGCAAATGGTGATTCAGTTAATTTTACTTATTAAATTGAAATGTGTTGAGCGGATTATTGAAAAGCTGGTGTATGGATAATTGATAATTGAGTTTAGATTATGACTGTGATTGTAACCGCTTTTGTTGTTGTGAGTGAATAACTAATGAGATTGATTTTGGTTGGAGATTGTGATTCTTATTGGTTTCAGATTGTTTTGTAATTGCTAAAAATCCTGACATTATTTGAGTATGCTAAATTGGTTGAGTTGTGGCTGTATTCTGATTATTGAGAATAACTGCTTGTTGTTAATTTTAGATATTTGATGTATTGGGATGGCTATGAAACTGATTTCGGATTGGTTGAAAATGGTTTTGATGATTGTTAATGTTAATTCATGACTAATTAGAATTAAGTTTGAGAACCATTAAAAGATTGAAGTTTGTTTATTAAATTATTTTCTTGAAATCTGATTTTTATACTAAAATAGTAACGTTGATAATAAATTAACAACTTAAAAACATGGAAGGCTGATTCTTGTAATACTAGTTTATTGAGTTTAATTTTGAAAGAATCCTATGATAAGTGAAAGTTAGTTACGAATTGATGAGGTGAAAGTTGAATTGATGGGTTATGACCGAACTGTTGGCTATTGTAAATTGTGAATTTTTTGACTGATTTGAGAACCTCTTATTTGGTAATTGTTGAGGAAAGGGGGAGACTTGTTGAGAAAGAGGGAACCCGTAAGGATGGCTAAGTCCGAGTTTTAGGGGAGGTGCTGTCGAAATTTTATAAAATTTGAGGTTTTATTTGAGAAGTTATTTTGGAAGATTTGGATTTGAAAAATGATTATTTAAGTTTTATTTGATTACTTCTAATGAGAGGTTATATTTTGAAAGGTGTTTAATGAAATTAAAATAAATGATTTTCTTGAGTCTTTTGATAGAGGACTAAACTGAAAAATAGTTTTAAAGTTGGCTTGACTCAAGGTTGCTAAAGCAGAGATTATGAACTGAATTGATGATTGAGATTTTTGCGAATGAATGCTTGAGAAAGTTAAGAAAGGTTTAAGAAAATATGTTAAGGATTCAAAGGGAAAAGAGAATGGGGAACTGATATATGGATTGTTGAGTTTTAGAAAGGAAAATGAAAAGTGATAAAACACGGGAAAACCCCATGAACTGTTAGTTGTTTAACTACGGGGAAAACCCATGAATTGATAATTGGTAAAATTCGGGAAGTATCCACGAACTGAATGATCATTGATCTCGGGGAAACCTATAAATTGTTATTTGTTTTATATGCGAAAAAACCCACGGACTGATAATCATTGATTACGGGAATAACCCATGAATTGTTGTATGTTGATCTCGGGTATAACCCACGAACTGAAGATCGCTATGTTATTGTGTATTGATCTCGGAGAATAATCCACGAACTGAAGACCTCTGTTTTGTTTGTGAATTGATCTCGGGGATGCCCACGAACTGAGGATCACTGTTTCCCCTTGTGCGTATATTATGGGGTCGGGCTTTGCACCGACTGCTGGTAGTCACGAAGGAGTGGTGTTCTTACCACCGACACATATGCACTAAGGACACAAAGGGAAGCCATATCTGGGACTTGTTCCTAGGTAATGTCGGGCTGCAGGGTGTAAACTGACACGTGAGCTCATGGCCTGCTTAGGGCAGACATGCATCATATTGGTTGTGCATTTACATTTGGTTGTGTTTGCTTATATTACTTTTCTGTGATTGTGTTGTTTGTTTTATTGTGATTTGTTTGTGTGTTTAATTGAGTTTCTTTCTTGTGCTAGTAGTCTGTGAATGTATAGAGATGATTGATAACTGTTTGTTGTGACTGAGAATCAATTATGTGGTTGAAAGATATTTGATATGTCAAATTTTGTGATTGAGATCTGTTTTGGGTTTAGGAATCTAAAGAAAGTAACTATTTATCTAAAGTAAGATTAAAAAGTATTTCAAAGGGTTGACAAAGAATGTTTATTAAGCAAAGTTAATTATTTGCATGTTAATCATTACTTTTACGGCATTTCCATTCCCTACTGAGAACGTGTGGTTTGTTCTCACCCCAAAATCTTCCACCCTTTCAGTGACACAGGTTCGAAGACACAGTTTGAAGCTGCGGGCGATTATAGAACTTATTTATGAGTTAAGTTTATGACTTGAGTTTCTTTCATAGAATTCCCTCGCCCTTACTGCTTAAGGTTTTTATTTTATGCAGAGGGATAGGAGTTGTACCTGAATTTTATTTAAATTCTTTTGTATAATATTACTATTATTAATAATTATATGATTATTATTACTTGGTGATGTTTGCTATATGATTTTAATTAATAAAAACAAAAATTTCTGGTATTTTTACTAAAATTGAATCGCGATATCGAACTAAAGGCTTAATAGTAAATAGTTAATAAGGAAAACAGGTCAGTAACGCCTTACTTTCGGTACGATCATGACGTTCTGGAAGTTGGGTCGTTACAATATGGTATCAGAGCAGTTCGTTCCTGTTAGAGCCTTGGGAATGGACTGACTATGCTTCATTGCATACTCTGAGTGTCTGTCATGCTTAGTGACTTGTTCTGATAACAAGAGTTTGTGTTTTATTTGTATGACTGTCTGATGATTAACACTGTTGGTTTACCATTGCATGCCTCATGGTATTAGGTCTGGCCAACTTAATACTAATGATTTATGTATATGGGAACACTAATGGGTTATCATAGACAAAATAGAAGTTATAGGTGATGCAATTCACGGGGTTTGGGAGCGTTAGAAGTTATAAAGTTAGCTTCGTTTTGACCTGTAATCTTTATTTGTGCCACATGAACTCGTGCCATCTTTTTCTTCGTTGCTTTCGTTGGAATTTCCTTCTTAGAATGTGATTTGATTGTTTCCCAACCATACCTTGTCATTCTTGTATACCTTTGCTTGCCTATAAATCTGATTTCTTACGTAACTCTTTGAATATTCATCCTTGATAATGCCTATGTTTCTGTTCATATATTCTATTTTCTTTGATTTCAGTTTGAACTTATTTTATTTTAGCAATTTTCGAGGGCGAAAATTTTTCTAAGGTGGGTAGAATGTAACAACCCTAGTTTTTGAAAATCAAATAAAATAGTTATTTGTGATTTATTTTATTTGTTGATAATTTTATTTTAAGAAAATTATTTTACTAAAGGTAATTAAATGGAGTTTCATGATAATTGGAGTTTAAATTAATTAGAATTTTTATATAATCTTTATTAGATATTTGGTATGATTGAAATTATAATTTTGATAATTGAAAAATAAGAAGAATTGTATAATTTAATTTAAATAAATTCTATTTTGAACGAATTATGTTATTAATTTGAACTCTCAGAAATTATTTTATTAGAAATGATTAGATTGATATTTATAAATACTTTAAGTTTAAGTCAGTTAATATTTGTGTACAATTTTTATTATAATTAGTTATTTTATAAATTGAAATTAAAGTTTTGGAGATAGAAAATTAATGAGAAGTTATATTATTTAATTTGAATAATTAATATTGAGTTTAAACTATATTTTATAGAAATATGATTAATATGTTCATTAAAATAAGAAGAATTGTATAATTTAATTTAAATAAATTCTATTTTGAACGAATTATGTTATTAATTTGAACTCTCAGAAATTATTTTATTAGAAATGATTAGATTGATATTTATAAATACTTTAAGTTTAAGTCAGTTAATATTTGTGTACAATTTTTATTATAATTAGTTATTTTATAAATTGAAATTAAAGTTTTGGAGATAGAAAATTAATGAGAAGTTATATTATTTAATTTGAATAATTAATATTGAGTTTAAACTATATTTTATAGAAATATGATTAATATGTTCATTTTATAATGTAAATTAGAAATAATTGATTGAACTTAGCAATATATTGATAAATAATATTTCTAAATATTTTTAATAGAGTACATTTGATTTTAAAATTATTCTACCCTTCAATTTTATCAAAGTATCTATTCATAGCTATCCTTTATTCTTTTATAAAATTCTAATTTCTAACCCTAAATCCCAAAATCCCCAAATTCATTCAGAATCCCTAATTTCCCTAATTTCTAACCCTAACAGATGCAGCCTCACCCTCCCCCTTCAACATAACAAACACACGCGAACTCACCCTCTCTCCCTTAGCTTCACCGCAGCACACACACACTCAGAACACTACAGCCACTCAGCTCACACTCCTTCCGTCACACACCCACACACTGTGAACGGAGTTACATTGCGTTCAGCCCGCCGCTACTACGCCGTCCTTGTCGCAGCTACTCCCGCCAGAACTCATGCCGCCGATTTGTCACTCGAGGAGCCGCCATTTTTGCTCGTCGTTTCCCCCCAGAGTCGTCGCCGTCGAGGGCCAGCAGAGGAAGAGAGAACGACTGTGAGCCAGGTTCACCAGCGAGGAGAGGGGCTGTGTGGCACGTCACCATTGCAACCCATTTCACGACCATCACGGCGAGGGCTTTGTTGCCGTCGTCCCAACGTCGCCGTTCGTGCCCCTTTGTCGCCGTCGCTGTTCCGCTGGGTGTCGCCAGTGTTGAGGTCAGCCACTCCACTACCACCGTCGAGCCTTGTTTGGGGCTGGTGCTTCTCTTGGAGGTTGGGAGGAAAGGAGGCAGAACCGCTGAGTAGAGGGACCACTATGGTCTACCGTCGATCTGCACGCCGCCTTTGCCGTCAGAAACCACCGTTAGAATCGCTGCCGTTTTGGTAAGCTTGCCCTATTTCTGGTTCCTCCTAGTTCTGCCAATTCAATTTTACTTTGAAGCTTGTCCTTGAAACTATTTGTATTGTATAAAGAGATTATTGTAAATTATCTTGTCGCCGCTATTACTGGAGGTAGCTTCCGGCTCTATTTGGAGACTGCTGCTAAGTCACCACCGAAGCTAAGAACAGGTGCTGGGATTCGATGGAGCACCGCTGCTACTGTGAATTCGTAATATTTGGTATACCACATTTAAATTCTTCAATTACGGCTAATTGAGGTAGGGGATTTAACGTTTTTATTTTTAGAATGCCTATAAAGTTATTCGGATAATTGCAAATAGTTAATAATGTTTAAGGGTTCATTAGTTGACGTGAATTGTTTGAAATTTGTTTGAGAATAGTTAGTTGGAGTGATTATTCTGATTTATTATTTGAATTGAATGTGGTTGTGATTATGCTGAATTGTAATTGAAATTAGATGTGGTTGTGAAATGCATTTCAAATTATTGATTTTTGGTAATGAATTGGCTGAGATTCTGATCCTGAATGAATTACTTTGAATTGTTTGATATTGAATTAGAAATTTAATATATTGGAATGGCTGTAAAATGGATTTGTGACAAGTTAGAATTGGTTGAAATGTAGCTGCAAATGGTGATTTAGTTAATTTTACTTATTAAATTGAAATGTGCTGAGCGGATTATTGAAAAGCTGGTGTATGGATAATTGATAATTGAGTTTAGATTATGACTGTGATTGTAACCGGTTTTATTGTTGTGAGTGAATAACTAATGAGATTGATTTTGGTTGGAGATTGTGATTCTTATTGGTTTCAGATTGTTTTGTAATTGCTGAAAATCCTGAAATTATTTGAGTATGCTAAATTGGTTGAGTTGTGGCTGTATTCTGATTATTGAGAATAACTGCTTGTTGTTAATTTTAGATATTTGATGTATTGGGATGGCTATGAAACTGATTTGGGATTGGTTGAAAATGGTTTTGATGATTGTTAATGTTAATTCATGACTAATTAGAATTAAGTTTGAGAACCATTAAAAGATTGAAGTTTGTTTATTAAATTATTTTCTTGAAATCTGATTTTTATACTAAAATAGTAACGTTGATAATAAATTAACAACTTAAAAACATGGAAGGCTGATTCTTGGAATACTAGTTTATTGAGTTTAATTTTGAAAGAATCCTATGATAAGTGAAAGTTAGTTACGAATTGATGAGGTGAAAGTTGAATTGATGGGTTATGTGGGAATTGTGGGTTATGACCAAACTGTTGGCTATTGTAAATTGTGAATTTTCTGACTGATTTGAGAACCTCTTATTTGGTAATTGTTGAGGAAAGGGGGAGACTTGTTGAGAAAGAGGGAACCCATAAGGGTGGCTAAGTCCGAGTTTTAGGGGAGGTGCTGCCGAAATTTTATAAAATTTGAGGTTTTATTTGAGAAGTTATTTTAGAAGATTTGGATTTGAAAAATGATTATTTAAGTTTTATTTGATTACTTCTAATGAGAGGTTATGTTTTGAAAGGTGTTTAATGAAATTAAAATAAATGATTTTCTTGAGTCTTTTGATAGAGGACTAAACTGAAAAATAGTTTTAAAGTTGGCTTGACTCAAGGTTGCTAAAGCAGAGATTATGAACTGAATTGATGATTGAGATTTTTGCGAACGAATGCTTGAGAAAGTTAAGAAAGGTTTAAAAAAATATGTTAAGGATTCAAAGGGAAAAGAGAATGGGGAACTGATATATGGATTGCTGAGTTTTAGAAAGGAAAATGAAAAGTGATAAAATACGGGAAAACCCCACGAACTGTTAGTTGTTTAACTACGGGGAAAACCCATGAATTGATAATTGGTAAAATTCGAGAAGTACCCACGAACTGAATGATCATTGATCTCGGGGAAACCTATAAATTGTTATTTATTTTATATGCGAAAAAAACCCATGGACTGATAATCATTGATTACGGGAATAACCCATGAATTGTTGTATGTTGATCTCGGGTATAACCCACGAACTAAAGATCGCTATGTTATTGTGTATTGATCTCGGGGAATAATCCACGAACTGAAGACCTCTGTTTTGTTTGTGAATTGATCTCGGGGACGCCCACGAACTGAGGATCACTGTTTCCCCTTGTGAATTGAAGTCCTCTCCTTTGCGCCGACTGCCAGTAGTCACGAAGGAGTGGTGTTCTTACCACCGACACATATGCACTAAGGACACAAAGGGAAGCCATATCTGGGACTTGTTCCTAGGTAATGTCGGGCTGCAGGGTGTAAACCGACATGTGAGCTCATGGCCTGCTTAGGGCAGACATGCATCATATTGGTTGTGCATTTGCATTTGGTTGTGTTTGCTTATATTACTTCTCTGTGATTTTGTTGTTTGTTTTATTGTGATTTGTTTGTGTGTTTAATTCAGTTTCTTACTTGTGCTAGTAGTCTGTGAATGTATAGAGATGATTGATAACTGTTCGTTGTGACTGAGAATCAATTATGTGGCTGAAAGATATTTAATATGTCAAATTTTGTGATTGAGATCTGTTTTAGGTTTAGGAATCTAAAGAAAGTAACTATTTATCTAAAGTAAGATTAAAAAGTATTTCAAAGGGTTGATAAAGAATGTTTATTAAGCAAAGTTAATTATTTGCATGTTAATAATTACTTTTACGGTATTCCCGTTCCCTACTGAGAACGTGTGGTTTGTTCTCACCCAAAAATCTTCCACCCTTTCAGTGACACAGGTTCGAAGACACAGTTTGAAGCTGCGGGCGATTATAGAACTTATTTATGAGTTAAGTTTATGACTTGAGTTTCTTTCATAGAATTCCCTCGCCCTTACTGCTTAAGGTTTTTATTTTATGCAGAGGGATAGGAGTTGTACCTGAATTTTATTTAAATTCTTTTGTATAATATTACTATTATTAATAATTATGTGATTATTATTACTTGGTGATGTTTGCTATATGATTTTAATTAATAAAAACAAAAATTTCTGGTATTTTTACTAAAATTGAATCGCGATATCGAACTAAAGGCTTAATAGTAAATAGTTAATAAGGAAAATAGGTCAGTAACGCCTTACTTTCGGTACGATCATGACGTTCTAGAAGTTGGGTCGTTACACTTTCTCCTATGAAAATGCTCGCTGTTTGAGGTCTTCTATTCTTATTTGAGAGATGCTGGAATGTAAGCGGTAGTTTTTTCCTGAAACGGTGCTTTGTTACTGCCTCCAAAGGATGCCCCAGGACTTTGGTTTGAGTCTTGGGGTTTTCTTTTCCTTTTTGTTCTTCTGTATCATATTTAGTCGAGTTGTTTCACCCTTTGTCCGAGATGCTTTTTAATAATCCATTCTTCTTTTCTTATTGTAGGATTAGTTAGTCTCATGTCTTCTCGCAATAACGTTGTAAAGATGTCTTCCCAGGTTCTTGAGGGCATGGCCGTTTGGGTGGACTCAATGGTTCTTATGTGTGTCTCTTTGGTTGATTCCGAGTTTTGTGCACAGCTTAGGCAGTTTCATAGGGTCTGTAGTAGTGCAGGTGATGAAAAGAATCATGAACTTGTCCCTCCCTCTTCTGAAGAGAGAGTTTGTTTCTCTACTCGGGTTGTTAGAGATCGCCCTTATTTCTATGCTTATGACTTCTTCTTTGGTCAGCTGGGTATCACCCTCCTTTTTACTGAATTTGAGACCAACTTGTTATTGTCCTGTAATGTTGCTCCCTCTCAACTTCACCCTAATTCTTGGGGTTTCATGAAAATTTTTCAAGTGTTGTGTGTTGGTTTCGGTATTCCTGCCTCGCAATCTCTCTTCTTCTATCAATTTTGTTTTGACGAAGCCTGGAGTAGTAAAAAAGAAGGCAGCTTGGGTCTCCTTTTGATCTTCCCAGGGGAAGAAGGTCTTCTCCATGTTTGACAAATCGTTTCGCAATTTTAAAAATTACTTTTTCAAGGTCCGAGCTGTTGATGGAGCTCAGCCCTTTTTTCTGGATGAAAATGATGAGCCCGCCTTTCCCTTGGAATGGCAAAAGGATGTGAGAGTATCCAGATACACGTGGGAGATGTTAGATGAAACTGAGCGAGCTTTTGTGACCGTCTTGGAAGAACACTGGGGTCAACCTCCCCATCTTGATACAAAAAAATTTTTAACCAATCTTTCTCTTCTTCAAACCGAGCTGGGTATTTTGCGTTCCTGATTTTCTCCTTATTATCTGTTTATATTGCTTGTAAATGCCATTCCAACTTGCAGCTTAATTTCTTACTGTTGTGTTTTATTTGCAGAGGCAATGAAGAATAATGAATCCATGAAGGCTTTTAAAAGAGCACAGAAGGCGACTGCTACTAAAAACATCTCGGTCAAGGCGGCCACTCCCCGAGTTCTCCTGGGGTGAGGAAGGTGATCCCCACTCCCCGAGTTCGTCTGGCTGACCCTCCACCAACTTTTGCCACTCCTTCTGGCGCTCCTCCCAACAAGAAACAAAAAACGGCTGAGCCTTTCAACTTTGATGCTCTCGACTTCAATGCGATCAAATTCGTGGATCAGCAAATCGGTCCCTACGGTGCTCTTCCTATGGACGATGTGTTTATCCTTCGCCATCTGGAATTTATGGCTTAAAACAGTGTAAAAATGGCGTATATGGGGCTACTTTATACCGAACTGCTCAGAATATTCCTCTCCATGCCACCAAAGAGTTTTTGGAGGAGGCGAAACAGGAGTTTGACCGGATGAAGGGCCTTAAAGAGGAGCTTGAGGTAAAGGTTGCCAAGTTGGAGAAGGATTTGGAGAACGAGAAGGCGAATTCTCTTGCTTTGGCAGCTTCTGTGCGGCTGGCCAAGGACACGGCACTGATGCATAAGGATAGCTACGTTACATCTTATCGGGAGGTAATGCGTCTGAGGGGGGAGCTGGAGAGTGCCCGGGAAGATTACTCTGAGCTTCAGGGTCATCTCGTTGGCAGTGTGACTGCTGCTTATGAGAACCTGAAGGAACAAGTTCGGGTTATTGCTCCCGAGGCCGACCTTACCCTCTTCAGCCTGGATAACGTTGTCAGGGATGGCAAGATTGTCCCTGATGACGAGGATGATGATGTTGAACCTACCCCTGTGTCCTCTGCCAAAGTGTTGACTTCTTCAGCTCCTCCGGTTGTAGCCGATCCGGATTGCCAGATTCTGAACCGGGAGGATGGAACTGTGGATGTTGTGCCTATTCAGACTCGCCCTCCTTCTCCCCCTAATAATGCTGCCAAGAAGGCTCCCGATGTTTGCTGATTTCTCTCTGAACATTTGTGTAGCTGGCCCGGCTTGTGGGCTTTTAAACTCTTTATTGTTTTGTTAACTGCTGACACTTTCTAGTCGCTTGCCTAGCAACTTTTATTTTGAAAAACAAAGGTAGCTTTCTAGCTTTTTGAGGTAGATTTTGGTGGCCTCTGAAGCTTTCTAACTTTTGTAGATTATATCACGCTTTTTTGCATTTAACTTGGTATCTCTTCTGGTTATTGAGAGTGTTGGAATCTTGCGGCTCGGCCTCTTTGGATTGCTTTGTACTTATTGTTTGTAGCTTGGATCCTTTGAGGTTGTGGCTGTGTGGGTCCAACTTGTTTTTTGGTTTTCTCGCTTTTGCTTGTATCTTTATCACTTTCATAACCGATTTCTTTACGTTAGTCCTCTTTCCAGTTATTTTTGTAGTCTTCTTTTTTGAATCTTTGCCAGATCTCTTTTTAAGGACTACTTTTATAACTTGGTTTTTGTAGGAGGCCGACCTCTTTACGTCGTTCTCTTCTAAGTTATTTTTGTAATCCTCTTTCTTGGACCTTTGTCAGGTCTCTTTCAGGGATTACTTTTATAACTTGTTTTGTAGGAGGCCGACTTCTTTACGTCGTCCTCTTCTAAGTTATTTTTATAATCCTCTTTCTTGGACCTTTGTCAGGTCTCTTTCAGGGATTACTTTTATAAATTGTTTTGTAGGAGGCCGACTTCTTTACGTCGTCCTCTTCTAAGTTATTTTTGTAATCCTCTTTCTTGGAGCTTTGTCATGTTTCTTTCAGGGATTACTTTTATAACTTGTTTTGTAGGAGGCCGACTTCTTTATGTCGTCCTCTTCTAAGTTATTTTTTTAATCCTCTTTCTTGGACCTTTGTCTGGTCTCTTTCAGGGATTTTTATAACTTGTTTTGTAGGAGGCCGACTTCTTTACGTCGTCCTCTTCTAAGTTATTCTTGTAATCCTCTTTCTTGGACCTTTGTCAGGTCTCTTTCAGGGATTACTTCTATAACTTTTTCATTTTGGGCTAACTTTGTTATGTCGGGCCCTTCTAAGTTAAAGTAATCCTCTTTAATAGGGTTGGCCAGACCTCTTTCCAGGGTTTACTTGTAACTTGGGTTGACTTGGTCTGACTTCTTTACGTCGGCCAGTCTTTAAGTTATTATTTAGCAATCCATAAGACCTCGTCAGGTTCTTTTTCGGATCACTTTCGATAACTTCTTACATTATTCTGTGTTCATCTTTGCCGATTTGTAGAAGGTGGTTGCTATCTTTAGATCGTCTTTTAGGTGAATCGCGTTTTCACCTTTATCGGACGATTGTCTTTATCGTGATCGTGCAATGAAGTTGCTTTTCACTTTATGCCGATCTGTTGCTTTATAATCAGACGATGAATGCTTCAGATTAATGCGTCTTGAAAACTTGTAGAATATCTAAAATATATTTTATTTAAAGGAAAGTGCAAATATATACATGTGGGAATTTTTCATCCCTTTAAGTCGGATAGTGTCTGAGTCTCAACTTGGTGCCTCATTAAAAAACCTTTTCAGGAAAGAGTGCATCCAATAGTGAGATCTTTACTTTTTCTAGTTGTAGTACCTTCTTAGGTTGCAGGCGTGCCATGATCTGGGAAGCTCTCGTCCATCGAGTTCGGACAGTCTGTAGTAGCCCTTCCCAAGTACTTCTACGACTCGGTAGGGTCCTTTCCAGTTTGCTGCCAACTTTCCTTCTCCTGGTCGAGTTGTTTCAATATCATTTCGGATTAGGATGAGATCATTTTTTGCGAAACTTCTCGGCACTACCCTTTGATTATATCTGGAAGCCATTCGACGTTTTAGTGCTTCTTCCCTGATCCGAGCTCTTTCTTGGATTTCAGGTAGTAGTTCGAGCTCTTCCCTTTGATGTTGGGAATTTGCTCCCTCATTGTAATGAACCACTCTAGGCGATCCTTCCTCAATCTCTAATGGAATCATTGCCTCTATTCCGTATGCTAACCGAAAGTGGGATTCCTTTGTGGTGGAGTGTGGCGTCGTTCGATACGCCCATAGAACTTGTGCAAGCTCTTCTGCCCAAGCTCCCTTTGCGTCTTGTAATCTCCGTTTTAACCCGGCCAATATGACTTTGTTGGCAGCTTCAGCCTGTCCATTGGCTTGCGGATGTTCCATGGAGGTGTACTGGTGCTTTATGTTTAAGTCGGCTACTAACTTTCTGAAGCCTGCATCTGTGAATTGAGTGCCATTGTCTGTGGTGATGGAGTGTGGAACTCCGAACCTTGTGACAATGTTTCTATATAGGAATTTCCAGATTCTTTGAGCAGTGGCGTTGGCTAGGGGCTCTGCCTCAATCCACTTTGTGAAATAGTCTACCCCTACTATGAGGAATTTAACTTGTCCTGATCCATGGGGGAAGGGTCCGAGAAGATCAAGTCCCCACTTTGCAAACGGCCAAGGCGAAGTTACACTGATGAGCTCTTCTGGCGGGGCGATGTGAAAGTTGGCATGTTTCTGACATGGTGGGCATGTCTTTACAAATTTTGTAGCTTCTTTCTGTAGAGTTGGCCAATAAAATTCCGCTCGGAGTACTTTTTTGGCGAGATCTCGTGCTTCGAGATGATTGCCGTAAATTCCGCCGTGTACTTCTTCTAGCACTTCCTTAGTGTTGTTGGTCGGCACACATTTTAGTAATGGTATTGAGATCCCTCTTTTGTACAGGATGTTGTTTATGGTAGTGTAGTACTGTGCCTCCCTTTTTAACCTCTTTGCCTCATTTTCTTCTGCGGGGAGTGTTTCTGTTTTGAGGTAGTTAATTATAGGGGTCATCCATCCTTGGTCCTGACTTGTTACGGCTAGGACTTTTTCCTCTTCTGAGATTGACGGGTTCTGTAGCATTTCCTGGATGAGGCTTCTATTGTTGCCTCCTGGTTCGGTGCTGGCTAGTTTCGAGAGTGCGTCAGCTCGGGTATTTTGTTCATGGGGTATGTCGCGGATCTTATATTCCCCGAGTTGTCCGAGCTGTTCTTTGGTTTTATCCAAATACTTTTTCATGGTAGGATCTTTGGCTTGGTAGCTCCCTGTTATCTGTGAGGTGACTACTTGTGAATCGCTGTAAATGTTGAGTTTTTGAGCTCCAACCTCTTTAGTCAGCTTCAAACCAGCTAATAAGGCTTCATATTCCGCCTGATTATTTGAGGCCGGGAACCCGAATTTAAGGGAGAGCTCAACTTGGGTTCCTTGGTTGCTTTCTATTATCACACCTGCACCACTTCCAGTCTTATTTGAAGAACCGTCCACATAGAGATTCCATTCTGTGGGGATTTTCGGGGCATCTGTGAATTCTGCGATGAAGTCGGCCAGATATTGTGATTTGATGGCCGTTCGAGCTTCATATTGGAGGTCAAACTCAGATAACTCGACTGCCCATTGTAAAATTCTGCCTGCTAAATTTGTTTTCTGCAATATTCCTTTTATGGGTTGGTTAGTTTGAACCTTAATTGTGTGAGCCTGGAAGTACGGGCGAAGTCGTCGAAATGTTAGAACGAGAGTATAGGCAAACTTTTCTATTTTCTGATAGTTCAACTCGGATCCCTGTAGCGCTTTACTAATGAAGTAGACGGGTTGTTGCCCACTTTCGTCTTCTCTGACTAGTGCTGAGGCTATTGCCTGGCTTTCTACTGCGAGATATAATATGAGCGGTTCTCCTTTTCGTGGCCGAGATAGGATAGGTGGCCGTCCTAAGAAATCCTTGAAGTCTTGGAAGGCTTGTTCACATTCTGTTGTCCATTTGAACTGCTTTCCCTTTCTTAAAGTAGCATAGAAGGGGGGAGATCTTATCGCTGATTCTGCTAAGAACCTGGATAGGGTGGCCAATCTCCCGTTGAGTTGCTGTACTTCTTTGACACAGGTTGGGCTTTTCATGTTGAGTATGGCTTGATATTTATCCGGATTTGCTTCAATTCCTCTTTGTGTGAGCATGAAACCTAAAAATTTGCCTGCTTCTAATGCAAAGGTTCATTTTGCGGGATTGAGTCGCATGTCATGCTTCCTTATAGTGTCAAACACTTGAGCCAAGTCAGATAACAATGTCTCTTCACTTTGTGTCTTTATCAACATGTCGTCCACATAGACTTCCATGATTTTCCCGATGTGATCTGAGAAGACTTTATTCATTAGCCTTTAATAAGTAGCTCCCGCATTCTTGAGACCGAAAGACATCACAATGTAGCAGTAGTTTGCTTTCGGCGTTAAAAACGAGGTCTTTTCTTGATCTGGTGGATACATGGGAATTTGGTTGTATCCCGAATATGCGTCCATAAACGAGAGGTATCTATATCCGGAGAAGCATCGACCAGAACATCGATACTTGGGAGTGGGTAAGGATCTTTTGGACAGGCTTTGTTGAGATCGGTGTAATCGGTGCACATTCGCCACTTCCCATTTGATTTTCTCACCAAGACGACGTTGGCTAGCCATAGTGGGTACTTGACCTCTCTTATGAATCCTGCTTCCAGTAATGCTTGTACCTGTTTTTCCACAGCTTGGGATCGCTCTGGCCCAAGTTTTCTTCGTCTTTGCTATACCGACCGAGATCCTGGATAGACCGCCAACTTGTGGCACATTAGCTTGGGGTCTATGCCTGGCATGTCTGCGGCTTTCCATGCGAAGAGATCGACATTATCTCATAAGAATTGTACCAGTAATTCTTTTGAGTCTCCTTTCAGGATCGTGCCGATATTAGTCGTTTTGTCCGAGGTGTCTCCGATCTGAATCTTCTCTATCTCACCTTCTGGCTGCGAACAGAGCTCTTCTCATCTCTGAACTCCGCCAAGCTCAATTGTGTGGAATTCTTCTCCTCTGCCTCTGAGGTTTAGACTTTCGTTATAACAGCGGCGTGCCATCTTTTGATCTACTTTTATTGTGGCTATCCCCTCTGTAGTTGGGAATTTCATGCATAGATGTGGAGTCGAGACTATTGCCCCGAGTTGATTTAGTGTGGTCCGACCTATTAGAGCATTGTATGCTGAACTCACGTCGACCACAATGTAGTCTATTTTGAGTGTTCTGGATTGGTTCCCTTTTCCGAAGGTTGTATGTAGTGATACGTATCCTAATGGTTGCACCGAGGTATCTCCAAGTCCGAACAGACTGTTCGGGTATCCCTTAAGCTCCTTGTCTTCTAGGCTGAGCTTGTCGAAGGCAGTTTTGAATAAGATGTCGGCGGAGCTCCCTTGGTCTATTAATGTGCAGTGCAGATTGGCATTTGCCAGTATGATGGTGATGACCATGCGGTCGTCGTGTCCCGAGATGATACCGGATGTGTCCTCTTTAGTGAATGTGATTGCAGGGATGTCGGGTGTTTCTTCCTTTCTCTCGACATGATATACTTCTTTGAGATATCTTTTGTAGGATGACTTGGAGATTCCTCCCCCTGCGAATCCGCCGTGTATCATGTGGACGTGTCTTTCCGGTGTACGAGGTGATCGCGCGGTTCGTCCGATATCTTCGTCCCTTCGTCTCTTTCTTTGGTCGTCATCTCAGGTGGCTAGAAACCGATCTAGTTTTCCTTCCCTCATCAATTTTTCTATGATGTTTTTTAGATCGAAGAACTCGTTGGTGGAGTGCCCTCGCACTCGATGATATTCGCAATATTCATTCCGGTTTCCTCCTCCTCTTTTGCCTTTGAGTGGTCGAGCTGGGGGTATTTTCTCCGTATGGCAGACTTCTTTATATACGTCGACTAGGGATGCCCTGAAAGGGGTGTAATTGTGGTATTTTTTGATTTTCTCTCCTAGTCGATCTTCTTTCCTTTTGGATTTCTTGTCTTTATCTCGGTAGGGGACCCCGGATTTTGAGGTTTCTCCTAACTGAGCATTTTCTGTAACAACCCCGGTTTTCGAGAACACGAAATCTTTTCTGAAAGTATGGATTTCTCCAGAAGATCAGTAAGGGGAAAACCTTTGATATATCATCAAGTATCTCAATCCTCATTGTCATTATGTCATCTTTAAGTTAGAACCTTTTTCGAGACAAGCTCGATAACGCGGTCATGAAGAACCTGGTTTTTGAACCGTATCGGTTAGAAGTTTTGATTTTGTTTTTTGTAAATAGTCTCAGTTTGATGAACCGGACTCAATTTATGAGAGAAGAGAGATAATAGGATGATATTATCATTATATTAGTATTAGAAGCTTCTTGAATAATATTATAAGGTTACTTGGTCAGTTTTAGTTAAAAACAGAAAATCGGTTTAACCGGGTTTACGGTTTACTGGTGCAGCTTAGCACCAACACTCTCTGATGAATTTAGCAATGCTAAGGCCTCATTATACATGTAATATTCTCATAATAAATATGTTACTAGTGTCATTTATGCTAGTAACTCAAAATAATTTTTAGAGATATTTTTACGAGTGTTCCAATACACCTAGTTTTAGTAGTTGTACACCAGAGATATTTTAATATTATTTTAATCCACCTCCAAGCCAACCAATCACAACTCACCTTACACCCCCAAGACCTCCAAGGCTGTCTCATTTCATCATGTTGGCCGAAAATAACAAGAGAGAAAAGAGAGAAACTTTCATGAACACTTAATCTTCAAAGCTTGATTTCTTCTGAACTAAAACTCAAATCAAAACTCCGATTTCACCAAAATGATCCTCTCTTCTTCCTCTACATAACCATGTAACTTATCAAGGATGGAAATAAGGTGAGATGGCTGTTCCTTTCCTATTTCAATTCGGTTTTCAAGGAAAACCATGCAAAATATGTGTTTTCTTGATGTTCTTCCTTAGGAATCATGCTTAACTTAACTTGAGGGCCAAGAAACGTGAATTTCCAGCAAGTCTAAGGTGAGATATCTCTTCCTAACATACTGAGTGAGATTTGGTCAGTTGAGAGTTTTTGGATTTAAAGTTGTTCTTGATGTGATTTAGGAGGAAAAAGTGCTTAAGGACCACCTGAAAGTTTAACCGAATTAGGAGCAGCAAAACCAGGTAGGGTGTCACGAAATTAATCTTGATTAATTGTGTTTGAGTTGTGTGAATGTTGTATAAATTGGCTGTGCTAAAAATTGGTTGCTTATATGATTGATTCTTGGTGAAAATTTGGTGAAATTTTGATGAAATTTGATGAAATTCAAGCTTTAAAGTTCATGTTCTTGGGCAGCTGGAAAAATGAAACCCTAAGCTTAAATTGAGGTTCAATTTATGTTGAAATCATGTAGAAAAGATGGGGTTTTAGTGGCTGCTAATTTATTATGAATTATAGTAAAAATCGGTTGCTGAAAAGATTGAAAAACGGGTAAAAACAGAGAAAGAATCTGAAGAATTTATGAAGAACATGAAGAACACTTTGAGTGTGATGAAGAACAATGAAGAACACCTTTTTGATTCATAAAAGGGCAAGGAAGTAATTAATTTGGTGTTTGGGGGATTATTTGGTAATTTCTGAAAGTTAGGGTGGTAAAAGTAGAAATATTAAAAGTTACGGGTGGTAAAAAGTGAATTTTAAAGGTTAAAAGAAAAGTTAAGTTAATTTTCGAAAATTTAATGATAAAATAATAAAAAAATATAAAATATTAAATAATAATATTTAATTAAAAATAATATTTTAATAAAAATAATAAAATAATGCAGAAAAGGCAGTTTTCTGTAAAAGCTTTAGAAAGACAACTTTAAGCGCAGAATCTCATAATTACCTTCATAAAACACTTAGGGAGTGGTGAAAACATATTAGTGAGGTAAAGATAAATAAAAGATAAAAAGTTGAAGAAAAGATAAAAATCAAAGAAAAAGTCTGTAAAGTTTTAATGACAGAAAAACAGACAGAGACTAGTGAATGAACTAGGGCAACATAGTTAGTCCTGGAATTGCGAATAGGGTTAGGTATTATATGAAAAGTTAAACTGTTTCAGTATAGACTTAATGAACCTATACTTGGGACAGACTAACTATTCATACCGAAATTTACATAAGCTTTAAATACATACGTTAAACAGAGAAATCAGAGCAGAGTAAAGAAACACAGAGAACAGAGTAACCAGAGCAGAATAAAGGGATACAAAGAAAAGAGAAACCAGAATAGAGTAAAGAGATACAAAGAGAAAAGAGTAATATGATAAAGAGAAATGGTTTGAGCCAAGATATTGTAAAAGTGAAAGATGTAAAGTTTGTATAGTATGATTGAACAGAGAAAGAAAGAGGTACTGCATAAGAATGTGAAAGTTATGATGAATAATGAGAATGATAATGAATGATGATAATGAGAATGATTATGTGATGATCTGCTACGTGAAGGCAGTAAGATAGATGGTGGTACGACAACTGAGAACGCTTTCCTACGGTACAGATCCATATTTTATTTCTGTAAGGCAGAGGGGTTATTTTCTGCTACAGAAGTACCGTGACCACCTGTTCCATTTCTGTAGTGGCAGAGGGGTTATTTCCTGTATACAGAAGGTGTGTCGGCGTACATCCCTGCAGTGGCAGATGTGTTATTTCCTGCGTGCAGTGGACCCTATGGTGGCAGAGGGGTTATTTCCTGTACACAGGGGTATAGCCAATAGGAAAGCCTTATCCAGACAGAGGTTGCTGGATAACGTCGGGAGCGGGTTAGTAACCGATAGATGAGCTCATTACCTGCACTAGGGCTAGACATGCATCATACTTGGTTGCGCATTTCCTTTGTTATGTTTGTGGTATGAATGTATGCTTTCCTTGTTTGTATTCCATTCTCTGCGCTTGTGATATTTTCTTGTATTCTTCTGTTTGTGTTCTGCTATCTGTTTTCTCTATCTTCTCTACTTATCTGTGTTTTCTAATTACTGTTTCCTTGTATTCTTCTAATAGTCTGCTAAACAACATAGAATTAATGAACGTAACTAATAACCCCGACCCTACTAAGAACTCCCCAGTTCTTACCCCTTCTCTCTCCCTTCCCCCTTCAGATGGAAGTAAGAGTACCTTACCATAGTTCGCTGATGACCGTTCGCAAGAAGAGGATTCTGCTCTAGATAGTCTTCTGAGTCTAGGGTGAATATCGTTCTCTGATTATATGTAAATACTGTGAGACCAGCCAACGTCTGCACCCCTTCGTATGCGCACTTTAACCTAAATCCTGTGTACGAGATTCCTATTTTGTGGATACTTCATGAGGTACTAGAGAGACGTCCTGTGGAAAAGTCTGATCGTGCAGATGAGTAGCAGATGATGTTCTATCTTTTGATGACGTTCCACCTGACTTGAGTTGTGAAGACTTAGAACGTACTTTCCCTCGCTTTAGTAGTTTAGAGGGACTAGGTGAGTATAGAGTCTAGGCTAGCTTAGGTGCCAGCTTAGGGACCTCTTGAACAGGTCAGGACCTGGGATGTTGTATGTATGTATATGTATATAGTTATTATCTAGCTATACCTAGGGGTGTTCTAACTAAAGGTCTATACTCTAATAAAGGCTGGATAACTGAATGTTGCTAGCTACTTGTGATGTATTTATGTGTGGTTGCTTATAACTGTTTTATCTGTTATCAGCTGCGAGTTGATTATGAATGATTCCGTCTATTAATCCAAATGTTTTCAAAAAAAAAAGTACCTCGCTAACTAACTACGCTTTTAACAACGAATCAGGCTCATATAATAAAAAATAGATAATATATAGGATGACAAATTGGTAGCACTCAGTTTCTGGTGTGTCCTAGGCGTACTGAAAATTGGGTCGTTACATTTTCTTCCATGTTGATGTATTTTTCTGCTCGCTCCTGCACTTCGTCTAAGGAGGTAGGGTATTTCTTTGATATGGATTGACTAAAAGGTCCTTCTCATAGGCCATTGATGAGTCCCATGATGGCGGCCTCTGTTGGCAAGCTTTGTATGTCCATGCATGTTTTGTTGAATCTCTCCATGTAGTTGCGGAGGCTCTCCCGGTCTCCTTGCTTGATCCTTAGTAAACTGGTGGTGTGTTTGGTCTTATCTTTTTGGATGGAGAACCTGGCTAGGAATTTTTTGGCCAGGTCGTCAAAGTTTGAGATGGACTTTGGAGGTAGGTTGTCGAACCATTTGATTGCTGTCTTCGTGAGAGTTGTTGGAAAAGCTTTGCAACGAACGTTGTCTGAGGCATCGGTGAGGTACATTCTGCTTCTGAAATTGATGAGATGATGGTTGGGATCTGTGGTACCATCATACAAAATCATATCCAGGAGTTTGAAGTCTTTGGGGATTTTGGTTTTCATGATTTCCCTAGTGAATGGATCTTGCTCTTTGTGTGAACTTTCCTCGGGAGTGGTCTGAGGGGTTTTTGATTTGAGATCGGCTTCTAATTGTAGGAGTTTATCTTCCAATTCTTGTCGCCGCCGTACCTCTCTTTGTAGATCCTTTCCGACCTCTTGTTGTTGTTGGGTTTCATTTTCAAGTTGCTTTAAGCGGTCTTGAAGTGCTTCTATTACCCCCGGATTTGATGAGTTTTTGTCCCCGTTGGATTCCGGAGTATTCTTTAGCGTAGTGTCCGCGTTCTTGTGCGGTGTTCTGTTTTCCAGATCTGAATCGTGGTCGTTGTCATGGCCGTCCGCCATGGTGTTAGGATGACTTCCAGGGTCCCCGGCAACGGCACCAATGTTCCAGGGGTTACCTGAAACTGGAGGTCGATCTCGGATGAGATCTTCTATACTGGTCAGAGATGGCGTGTCCGGCTGGCTGGTGGCGGCCGGAGCTATTGTGTCCGACTTGTTAGACTTGCTGCACTGCTGATCCTTGGTCACCGGAGGGTGGGGGGTACCTGCAAGAGACTCCGATGCTTAAGTTAGCACGGGTATTAAGCAGGTTTTTAGTAGAATCAGAGTATGAGTTATACCTGGGTGCTCCAGTGTATTTATAGTTGTTGTAGAGTGACCTTTCTAGATAAGATAAGTTAGTTATCTTTGAGGTCAGCTTATCCTTAAGGGAACCGCCCTTATCTCTATAGGCTTGGACGGCCTTTGGATTTGGGTCGTGTTCCTCTATTTGGGCCCTTTATTGGGCTTTCCTGTTGATTTGGCCGACCTCTTTGAGAAGAGGTCAGATAGCCTGACCTGAAGAGGTCGGTTGCTTTGTCGCCGATCATCCCGGGTCGGATAGCTCGACCCAGGGTATGAACAGTAGGGAAATGTAAAACTCATGAAATGCAATGCAACCTATATATATAAACTCTTCAAGACAAACATAAATCAAATTCCACTAATTCAGTTTATACAGTAAGAACAGGTAACATTGTAGGAAGATAGCTCATGAAAGCAGGGAGCATAGAATCAAGCATTGAACCCTCACTGATGGTGTATGTGCACTCTATTCTCTCAAGTGTATAGGGTAATCACTCTACTCTTCTCTAATCATGCTTTCTAAATTTTGTTCTTCACCTAACCAATCAACAATAATTAACATACCAATGCAAACATCATGAGGTCTTTTCAAGGTTGTAATGGGGCTAAGATAAGGGTGAGGGTATATGTATGGCCAAGTGAGCTATAATATGAATCTTTGACTAACCTAAGCTTTCACCTAACATACATATACTCTATATAACTTTAGAATCATGTCTAGCTACCCATAGTTTTCACTTTTGCATTACATACTCATGCATCAACTTTCTTTTAATTTTTTTTATTACACATGCATTGATCTTTGAACTTAACTTAACTTAGAATCGGGGTAATTTTGTCCCCTTATTATTATATATATAAAATTCTTTTTTCAACTTAAATAGAAAAATAAACATAACTTATCAATGCACATGGATTTTTAATTTTTCTAGTCTCACATGAGTAGGTACCCGAATTCCCATTATTTTATCATGACACATCCCCTTATTAACCCTTGTTCCACAATTCTCCCATACTTAATTAACACACAATTTCTATCTTAAGCTAACCAAAGATTCAATTGGGATATTAATTGTTTTTTTTTCGCTTAAGGCTAGTAATGTGGTAAAATATAGAACAAATGGGATTAAAAAGCTCAAAGTGGCTGACAAATGTATTTTAAAGGGTAGGCTTATTTGGGATAAGTGGGCTAAAGAAATAATGGCCTCAATCATACACATGCATATAACATATAAAATATTAGACATATAGGATGAAACAAAATAAGATTCCAATCATAGAGAAGTAAACACACAAGAATAAAATATTTATGGTTAAATAATGTAACCATGTAATTAAGCTCAAATCTCACAGGTTGTGTGTTCTTAGCTTTTTAAACTATGTTCCAAATACAACTTCAAGCAAATTTAACACAAAAGTTTTGATTTAAATTAGTGAAATTTTTTAAAAATAGGGTCTTAGAAGAAACTTATTATTTTTAATCAAGTAGAACATGCATGCAAATAACCTATTTCTATGCAATCTATCCTATTCTACAAAAGAAAAATTAACTAAATATCCTATTTTACTGGTGTTTAAGGAAGAGAATTTACCTCCGGAAGTCAGGTACTGACCGACCTCCCCACACTTAAGGCTTTGCACCGTCCTCGGTGCCATCTGTCAGTGATGCACGGAAACTTGACTCTCAACAATTTTCCTCGGCAAGTATACCGAATTGTTGTCAAGTAAAAACTCACAATAGAGTGAGGTCGAATCCCACAGGGATTGATTGGTCAATCAACTTTAATTAGAGGAATGTTCTAGTTGAGCTAAGCAGAATTTGATGTGAGAGTTGCAGGAAATTAAACGACGGAAAGTAAATAGCAGAAAATGTAAATGCTGGGAATAAAGAGCTGAATATAAATGACGGAAAGTAAATTGCAGAATTTTAAATGGGGAATGGGGAATTTAGCATGAAAGTAAATTGCAGAAATTAAAGAGAATGGGTAAGATTAGAAATAGGGGATTCATTGGGCTCAGGAGATGTTGCATTCTCCGGATCAAGTTCATTTTCATCTCTTCCTCAATCAATGCATTCATTGATCTCCTTGGAAATCTTAAGTGATTGAATTCCAATTCCTTGGTAATTCAATCTCTCAAATCTTAATCAATAGCCAATTCCTTGGTCCAATTGCTCATGAGAAGAGATGAAGTATGGTCACTGATTATACCACATGTATTTCCAAATCAAAGTGTTGGTAGGATTATATGTCACTATATCCATCCAAATCCCAATTTGGTCCAACATGAGAAAGCATTTCTAGCATGATCTCTTCATTCCTCTTCCAAGGTTCTGAAGAGATCCAAGTATGAATAGCTTCTTTTCCAAGACAACTACCCAATTGGATGAAGATTGAAAGCTTTCTAGTAAAATCAAGAGAAAAGAAAGAAGAAGAATAATGAAAACTATTATTGATCCATCAAATTACAACAGAGCTCCCTAACCCAATGAAAGGAGTTTAGTTGTTCATGGCTCTGGGAATGGAAAATAAAGATGGAGAATGCATTCTGAAAGTAAAACTAGAAGTTGCAGAGAAAGTAAAATTATACAGAGAGTAGTTCTCCCAATCCCCAAAAGCTTTTCTCTAGTTCAAAACTACTCCTATTTATACTACTCTTCTAATCTTCTAGTTGGCTCTTCAAGTCTTGGATATGGGCCTTTGGATCTTGAGTTAAAGCAGTTATCATCTTTAGTGGGCTCAGCTTCACTTGCAGAGAAAGTGTGCAGTAGGCATGGACTTTAGCTTAGGGCGTTAGTGGTGTAAACGTTAAGTGAAAATATGGGGTCGAGAACGTTAGTGACAATCACCTTTTTCACTAGCGTTCCTAACCCAAAATGGTCCACATTAACTTCAACGTTAGTGGCACTAACGTGACCACTAACGTTGCCTCTTGGCTCTTTGCAAACGTTATTGGGGCTTACCTTTCCCAATAACGTTGAGAGTACCCCTTTCTCCCTACGTTAGAGTTCACGTTAGTATAGTTAACATGACCTTTAATGTAGGCTTGCCAAATCTTCGAGAGCGTTAGTGACACTACCTTTTTCACTAACACTCCAAAACGCCCCTTTCCCACATTAGTGCCTCATGTTAATTACATTAACGTGACCGCTAATGTGGTGTTGATTGCCATGTCCAACGTTAGTGACAAAGGTGAGTGTCACTAATGTTGGCGATTCCATGATCCTTCCACGTTAGAGTTCACGTTAACCAAGTTAACGTGGCTCTTAACGTAGCCAATATGGGCTTAGTCCAACGTTAGTGACAAAGGTGAGTGTCACTAACGTTGGCATTATCTTCCTCTTCCATGTTAAAGTTCACGTTAACTGAGTTAACGTTACTCTTAACGTGGCCAATTGCCCTTTTGCAGCGTTAGTGGCACTCACTTTTACCACTAATGCTTGGAGCTTCCTTTTTCTCCACGTTAACTACCACGTTAATGTAGTTAACGTGGTAATTAACATGGGCTATGATGGCTTCGAAGACGTTATTGGCGATCACTTTTCTCATTAGCGTTGCAAGCTAGCTCCCATTCCACGTTAGTGGTCATGTTAGTTAGACTAACGTGGCTACTAACGTGGCTTTTCCTTGCTTCCTTTGTCCTGAAATCAAGCAAATAAAGTGCATCAAAGCTCTAATCCAAGTTATAAGTCATGCATCATCCAATTTGTCATTAAATTCATACATAATTCTCATGAAATCATATAAAATTCACAATTTTTGCTTGAATCAAGATGTGAGTAAAATTCTACCCAAAACTTACTTATTTCCTAAGAAAATGCATGAAACTACCCTAAAACAGTAAAGAAAAGGTCAGTGAAACTGGCCGAAATGCCCTGGCATCACAACACCAAACTTAAAGCTTGCTTGTCCCTAAGCAAGTACTGAAACATGATAATGACGAACGAAATGACAAGAGGAATGAATCATTATTGTGGAAGTCATGTCCTTGGTTTTATGGGGTTTCATGCATAGCAACTTAGGTTCATTCCTCTACTGGCTTTCAAACCTTTATCATGCCCTGGAATACTCACTTGATTGCACCCCTTGAGACCTTTATTTATTGATCCCTTTGTCTTTTCAAGGATTATTGCATCCTTAGGCTAAGTGCTCTATGAGGGGGCGACTCTTTAAAATAAGCTTTCAGCCAACACTCCCGAACCAGTTGGTTCAAGGTGCTAGGTGTTGAAACACCCCTAAGGATTTACTCCCTCAAGTCTCTCTCCCCATACATACACACCACAGGCACATGGTTTGTTATTTTCTTTCCTTGAGGCCTTGGTGTCTAGCACCACTTTGGGTTACTAAATATTCTGTAGCAAGGTTGCTCTTGATAGTGGATTTTCAGTTGATAATCCCAGGTTAGTTAACCCAAGTTACCAAGTGATGAAGCACTCCTAAGAACTTATTCATCCAAGCAGATCCTTGGTACAAGAGCACCACAGACACATCCCTCAAGGTTCAAGCCCTTGGTGCCTAGCCTTATTTCTTATTGATTTTCTTTCTTTTTTAACTCTTATTGTTCTTTTCCTTTTTCTTATTAGGATCTTGTTATTTAGCTAGTCTCATGGGGTGTGTTTCAAGCATATGACTTCAAGACAGATAGTTGCCTTCCTACCTTGTTGGTGAACCAACTTAGCTAAGTGATTACTACACCACAAGCTTAAGAACCTATTCCACAATTGATCATCACTCTGGTCTTTCATAACATCTCTTTTTATTTGACTTAAGGGACAAGCATACAAGTGAGTAAGGTGAAAATGAAGACAGGTTACTTGGACCAGCACACATATGACAAAGGCAATGAAAGCAAATATTAAATTCTAGTGATTTAAGCTAAGGAGTAACTATTAATCAGGGGCACATTCAGACTTCCAATTTTTTTTTTAACATCTCCAAGCATATGGGATCAAGTAGCAATACAACCTTTTGGTGGTGCCTTCTGGTTATCTCTTTGTTGTCATCATCCATAGCTTCTGCGTCCTTCTTCGCCTCCTTGGATGGTGGTGCACTGTTTTTCTAGAAGGTTGATTGAATTCTTGCAAAGTTATTGGAAGTTGCTTGTTCCCCAAGCACTTGAGGAATAGATAGCTTGCTTGTATGCTTGTAAATTTCTGGACTTAATTTGGTGTGTGAACACCAAACTTAGTTTATTGCCTCATGCAGAACCTCATGTGCTTTTATTGATAAAACAACTATGAAATAGAAACTAAACTATTGTTAAGCGGTTTCCCTGATTGGTTGGGGCTAGCAACTTGCCATTGAAGAGGTGTAATGTGATTCTAACTGAAGTCTTTGGTGGAACACTAAACTTAGAATTACACATTCACTCTTGGATTGGTTTGGTGTGCAACACCAAACTTAGCTCCTCACAATACGAGGGAAACTACTTATATCCTTTATTGAGATGATCATGAAAAGGAAACTACCTTAGGTTGGGTTGCCTCCCAACGAAGCGCTCTTTTAGCGTCGCTAGCTCGACGATTTCTCCATCAGTTGAGATGATATTTCATTTTGGGGCTTTCCCCCATGTTGCCCATGTAGTGCTTGAGCCTTTGTCCGTTTACAGTGAACGTCCTCCTTGAACTTTCCTCCATGATTTCTATGTGTCCATACGGCGAGACCTTTGTGACAAGAAAGGGTCCTGACCACCTTGATTTGAGTTTCCCAGGGAAAAGTCTTAATTTGGAATTGTAGAGGAGCACTTGCTGTCCTTTTTCGAAGCTCCTGGGTGCCAGATGGAGGTCGTGCCTTCTTTTTGCCTCTTCTTTATAAATCTTGGCATTTTCTTAGGTTAAGATCTGAACTCCTCCATTTCCTGCAGCTGCAAGACCCTCTTTTCACCAGCAGCAACGCTATCAAAATTTAGTAGCTTGAGAGCCTAGAGGGCTTTGTGTTCCAGCTCCAATGGTAAATGACAAGCTTTTCCATATACCAGTTGATATGGGGACATCCCGATTGGTGTTTTGAATGCCATTCTGTATGCCCAAAGAGCATCATCCAGCTTCTTCGACCAATCCTTTCTTGATGCTCCTACAGTCTTTTCCAGAATCCTTTTTAGCTCTCTGTTAGATATCTCAGTTTGCCCACTTGTTTGGTGGTGGTAAGGCGTGAAAATCTTGTGTTTCACCCCGTATTGTAGGAGGAGCGCTTCTAGTGGTCTGTTACAAAAATGGCTCCCTCCATCACTGATGAGTGCTCGGGGGACTCCAAACCGGCTAAAGATATTCTTTCTGAGGAAGTTCATGACTACCTTGTTGTCGTTCGTTGGGGTTGCAATAGCCTCTACCCACTTGGAAACGTAATCCACTGCTACCAAGATGTACTTGTTTGCATATGAGGTTGGGAATGGTCCCATGAAATCGATTCCCCACACATCAAACAGTTCCAGTTCTAAGATGAAATTCTATGACATCTCATTTCTTTTGGGTAAGTTTCCAGTTCTTTGACATTCATTGCAATTCTTTACTAGTTCTTTGGCATCCTTGAAAAGGGTGGGCCAAAAGAATCCGCTTTGTAACACCTTGGCTGCAGTTCTATCCCCTCCAAAATGGCCTCCATAGCACGAGCCGTGGCAGTTCCACAAGACCTCTCGTCCCTCTTCTTCCGAAACACATCTTCTCAGGATTCCATCTGAACACTTCTTGAAGAGATATAGTTTATCCCAAACAAAATACCTTGCGTCATTGATGAGCTTTTTCTTTTGATGTTTTTTGATCTCTGGAGGTAAAGCCCCAGTTGCCTTGAAATTGGCAATGTTTGCAAACCAGGGTGCTTTGTGAACCATCATTAACTGCTCATCTGGGAAACATTCATTTACACTTGTATCATGTGTTCCACCTTTTTCATGAGGGATCCTGGATAGGTGATCGGCTACCTTGTTCTCCATTCCTTTCTTGTCTCTAATCTCAATATTGAATTCCTACAACAATAAGATCCACCTTATCAGTCTTGGTTTTGACTCCTGCTTGGCAAACAAGTATTTAAGTGCTGTATGGTCTATGAAAACAATCACTTTGGCACCAATGAGGTATGATCTAAACTTGTCAATTGCAAAAACTATTGCCAGTAACTCCTTTTCAGTAGTGGTAGAATTTCTTTGAGTGTCATTGAGGACTTTGCAGGCATAGTATATCACATGGACTAAGTTATCTTTCCTCTGTCCTAACACTGCCCCAACTGCAAAATCAGATGCATCACACATCAATTCAAATGGTAAGTTCCAGTCAGGTGGGGAATGATACGGGCAGAGGACAACCTCTTCTTTAAATTTTCGAATGCTAGCATGCATTTTTCATCAAAGGCAAATGGTGTATTAGATACAAGAAGATTGCTTAGGGGCTTGGCTATCTTTGAAAAATCTTTAATAAACCTTCTGTAAAAGCCAGCATGCCCCAGAAAGCTCCTAATTGCCTTGACATCACTTGGTGGGGGTAATTTTTCAATAAGTTCCACCTTAGCTCTGTCTACCTCAATGCCTTGGTTAGAAACCTTATGGCCAAGAACTATTCCTCCTGTCACCAGAAAGTGACATTTCTCCCAGTTCAAGACCAAGTTGTTTTCTTGACATCTTTTTAATACCAGGGCCAGGTGATTTAGGCAATTAGGGAAGGAATCTCCGAATACCGAAAAGTCATCCATAAAGACTTCAATGAATTTTTCTATCATATCTGAGAAAATGGAGAGCATGCAGCGTTGGAAAGTTGCAGGTGCATTACATAGCCCAAATGGCATGCGCCTGTAGGCAAACACTCCATATGGGCAAGTGAATGAGGTTTTCTCTTGGTCTCTCAGATCAACCACTATTTGGTTATATCCTCAATAACCATCGAGAAAACAGAAATATGCATGTCCTGCAAGTGTTTCTAGCATCTGATCCATGAAAGGAAGGGGGAAATGATCTTTTCTTGTAGCTTCATTGAGTTTTCTGTAGTCTATGCACATCCGCCATCCTGTGACGGTCCTTGTAGGGATTAGTTCGTTCTTCTGATTGGGGACTACAGTGATTCCTCCCTTTTTTGGGACAACTTTCACGGGGCTGACCCACGGGCTGTCGGAAATCGGGTAGATTACCCCTCCCTGCCATAACTTCATAACTTCTTTCTGTACCACTTCCTTCATGACTGAATTCAGCCTCCTTTGGGGTTGAATGGATGGTTTGGCATCATCTTCCAACAGTATCTTATGCATGCATATGGCCGAACTGATTCCTTTCAGGTCAGCGAGAGTCCATCCAATGGCATCCTTATGCTTTCGTAATACTTGGAGTAATTCATCCTCTTGATCTCGGCTGAGGGATGAGTTTATGATTACTGGGTAACTTTCACTTTCTCCTAAGTATGAATATTTGAGAGTGGGTGGCAGTGCTTTGAGTTCAGGTTTGGGTGCTTCTATCTTTTTATTCTCCTCCTTTGGTGCACCCTGTATATGAATCTCTGCTGTTGCAGCCTCTTTGCTAGATGTTGGTTCCTCCTCTGTTAACCCTTCAAGTTCTTCTTCTTCAAAAATCTCCTGTACTGCATCTTCCAGTGAATCCAACCTCATACATTCTCCCAATGGTTCTGGTGGGTAACTCATGGCTTTGAACACATTGAATGTCATCTTTTCACTGTGTAATCTCAAGGTGAGTTCACCTTTTTGAACGTCGATGACAGCTCCAGCAGTGGCCAAGAACGGTCTCCCCAGGATGATGGAGGCCTTGGCTTCCTCCTGCATGTCCAGCACTACAAAGTCTGCTGGGAAGATAAAATCTCCTACCTTTACCAGCAAATCTTCTACTATGCCATGAGGAAATTTGAACGATCGGTCTACCAGTTGTAGGGCCATTTTTGTTGGCTTAGCCTCCTCAATCCTCATTTTTCTCATCATAGCTACTGACATCAGATTTATGCTGGCTCCTAAGTCACACAGAGCCTTCTCCACTGTGATTTCCCCTATAATACAAGGGATCTGGAAACTCCCAAGATCCTTCAATTTCTGGGGTAGTTTGTGCTGAATGATGGCACTACATTCTTCGGTTAGTATCACAGTCTCATTACTCTTCTAGCTTTTCTTCTTAGTCATTAATTCCTTTAAAAACTTGGCATAGAGCGGCATTTGCTCTATTGCTTCAGCAAAGGGTATGTTGATTTGTAGTTTCTTGAAGATTTCCAAAAATCTTAAGAACTGGTTGTCGTCCCCCTTCTTCCTTAATTGCTGAGGGTATGGTGTCTTTGGGATGTCTGGCTTCAGCATTTCTCCTTTTTGCTGTGAACTAGGAATAGGGATTTAGACTTCATCTCGCTCCTCTTTCCTTTTGTTTGAGTTTTTCTCTTATGAATTCTTAGGAATTTCTTTCAATTCCTTCCCACTTCTAAGGGTGATGGCCTGACATTCCTCTCTTGGGTTTGGATCGCTGTTACTGCACAGGTTATGGGTGGGAATTTGCTTGAATAGGTAGCCAATTTATGTCTCAAGTTTCTTGATGGCAGCATCTTGATTCTGCATATTGGACCGCACTTCCTCTTGGAACACTTTACTGTCCTGGACTTCCTTACATATGACTTCAAGTAGAGTTTCAATCCTTGAGAGTCTGTCTTCGGATGATGGTGGGTTGGAGTTGGAGTGATGAGAAGGGCCATTCTGGCTTTGGTATGGATGTTGAGGTATGTTGTTAGGTAGGTGCTGATTTGATCTCTGTGTGGAATGTTGGTGAGCCGCATTATTGTTGGGGTTGTGACGTCTCTGATCTTGGCCTTGGTCTTGTTGGTTTCCCCACCCAAAGTTTGGGTGGTTCCTCCAACCAGGATTGTAAGTTTTGGAGTATGGATCATGTGCCTGCCTGAATGAGTTTCCAATATAGTTGGCTTGTTCCTGATCACCATCTGCCTCTGCATTCACTCCTTCTTGAGTTGCTGATGAGGTGGTGATTGCTGCTACTTGGTTCCTCTCCATCTTTTTGGTAAGGTCAGCCAGCTGCTTGGTAATCAGCTTGTTCTGGGCCAGCAGTGCATCCACGTTATTCAGCTCCATCACTCATCTAGTGTTGCCTCTTTCAGAAGCATAGAAGTAGTCATTCTCAGTTACAGTCTCAATGACATCTATGGCCTCTTCAAAGATCTTCTTCTTGTTAATAGATCCCCCGGATAAGTGGTCTACTGCCTTCTTTGATTCATAGGAAAGACCTTCATAGAAAATGTGTAACTGCACCCATTCATTGAACATATCTGACGGGCACCTTCTTGTCAAGTCTTTAAATCTCTCCCATGCTTCGTAGAGAGTCTCACCATCCTGTTGTTTAAAACTTTGAACTTCATCTCTCAACATGTTAATTCTTTGAGGAGGATAGAATCTCGCCAAGAACTTGTTCACCACATCCTCCCAGGTTGTTAAATGGTATGCGAAATTGTTACTCAGAGGTTGTAAAATTTGTTGTTCGTTCTCTCCCTGGCAATGGCGCCAACAACTGGTGCACAATACCATGGTCCAAACATAACTTCACAACTTTGCACAACTAACCAGCAAGTGCACTGGGTCGTCCAAGTAATAAAATCTTACGTGAGTAAGGGTCGATCCCACGGAGATTGTCGGCTTGAAGCAAGCTATGGTCACCTTGTAAATCTCAGTCAGGCAGATATCAAATGGTTATGGAGTTTTCGAATAATAATAATAAATAAACAGAAAATAAAGATAGAAATACTTATGTAAATTATTGGTGAGAATTTCAGATAAGCGTATAGAGATGCTTTCGTTCCTCTGAACCTCTGCTTTCCTGCTGTCTTTATCCAACCAATCCTACTCCTTTCCATGGCAAGCTTTATATAGGGCATCACCGTTGTCAATGGCTAGATCCCATCCTCTCTGTGAAAAAGGTCCAAATGCTCTGTCACGGCACGGCTAATCATCTGGAAGTTCTCGATCATACTGGAATAGGGTTCACCCTCCTTTTTACGTCTGTCACTACGCCCAGCACTTGCGAGTTTGAAGTTCATCACAGCCATCCCTTCCCAGATCCTATTCGGAATACCACAGACAAGGTTTAGACTTTTCGGATCTCAGGAATGGCCATCCATGGGTTCTAACTTATACCACGAAGATTCTAATATCTCGGACTTGGTCCCCTGTATTAGATATCTAAGAGATACTCATTCTAGCTTGTTTGCATGTAGAACGGAAGTGTTTGTCAGGCACGCATTCATAAGTGAGAATGATGATGAGTGTCACATAATCATCACATTCATCATGTTCTTGGGTGCGAATGGATATCTTAGAAGCGGAATAAGTTGAATTGAATAGAAAACAGTAGTACTTTGCATTAAATCATGAGGAACAGCAGAGCTCCACACCTTAATCTATGGAGTGCAGAAACTCTACCGTTGAAAAATACATAAGTGAAAGGTTCAGGCATGGCCGAATGGCCAGCCTCCAAACGTGATCAATATGATCCAAAGTTGAACTAAAAATCATAAGATGTCTAATACAATAGTAAAAAGTCCTATTTATACTAAACTAGTTACTAGGGTTTACAGAAGTAAGTAATTGATGCATAAAATCCATTTTCGGGGCCCACTTTGTGTGTGCTTAGGCTGAGCTTGAAGTTTACACGTGCAGAGGCTTCTTCTGGAGTTGAACGCCAAGTTGTAATGTGTTTTTGGCGTTCAACTCTGGTTTGTGACGTGTTTCTGGCGTTTAACTCCAGACTGCAGCATAGAACTGGCGTTCAACGCCCTTTTGCGTCATCTAAACTCGGCCAAAGTATGGACTATTATATATTGCTGGAAAGCACTGGATGTCTACTTTCCAACGCAATTGGAAGTGTGCCATTTTGAGTTCTGTAGCTCCAGAAAATCTACTTTGAGTGCAGGGAGGTCAGAATCCAACAGCATTAGTAGTCCTTCTTCAACCTCTGAATCTGATTTTTGCTCAAGTCCCTCAATTTCAGCCAGAAAATACCTGAAATGATAGAAAAACACACAAACCCATAGTAAAGTGCAGAAATGTGAATTTAACATAAAAACTAATAAAAACATCCCTAAAAGTAACTAGATCCTACTAAAAACATACTAAAAACAATGCCAAAAAGCGTATAAATTATCCGCTCATCACAACACCAAACTTAAATTGTTGCTTGTCCCCAAGCAACTGAAAATCAAATAGGATAAAAAGAAGAGAGTATACTATAAATTCCAAAATATCAGTGAAACATAGCTCCAATCAGATGAGCGGGACTTGTAGCTTTTTGCATCTTGAATAGTTTTGGCATCTCACTTTATCCATTGAGGTTCAGAATGATTGGCATCTATAGGAACTCAGAGTTCAGATAGTGTTATTGATTCTCCTAGTTCAGTATGTTGATTCTTGAACACAGCTACTTTATGAGTCTTGGCCTTGGCCCTAAGCACTTTGTTTTCCAGTATTACCACCGGATACATAAATGCCACAGACACATAATTGGGTGAACCTTTTCAGATTGTGACTCAGCTTTGCTAAAGTCCCCGATTAGAGGTGTCCAGGGTTCTTAAGCACAATCTTCTTTTGCTTTGGACCTTGACTTTAACCGCTCAGTCTCAAGTTTTCACTTGACACCTTCACGCCACAAGCACATGGTTAGGGACAGCTTGGTTTAGCCACTTAGGCCAGGATTTTATTCCTTTAGGCCCTCCTATCCACTGATGCTCAAAGCCTTGGGATCCTTTTTATTTACCCTTGCCTTTTGGTTTTAAAGGTTATTGGCTTTTTGCTCTTGCCTTTTGGTTTTAAGAGCTTTTAGCTTTTTCTGCTTGCTTTTCTTTTTCTATTTTTTTTTCGCCATTTTTTTTTCTTTTTTTTTCTACAAGCTTTGTATTCACTGCTTTTTCTTGCTTCAAGAATCATTTTTATGATTTTTCAGATTATCAAATAACATGTCTCCTTGTCATCATTCTTTCAAGAGCCAACATATTTAACATTCTTAAACAACAACTTCAAAAGACATATGCACTGTTCAAGCATTCATTCAGAAAACAAAAAGTATTGTCACCACATCAATATAATTAAACTAAGTTCAAGGATAAATTTGAAACTCATGTACTTCTTATTCTTTTGAATTAAAACATTTTTTATTTAAGAGAGGTGATGGATTCATAGGACATTCATAACTTTAAGACATAGTTACTAAATACTAACGATCATGTAATAAGACACAAACATGGATAAGCACTTAACATAAAGAAAACGAAAAACAGAGAATTTAAGAACAAGGAATGAGTCCACCTTAGTGATGGTGGCATTTCCTTCTAGAGGAACCAATGATGTCCTTGAGCTTTTCTATGTCTCTTCCTTGTCTTTGTTGCTCCTCCCTCATTGCTTTGTGATCTTCTCTAATTTCATGAAGGATGATGGAGTGCTCTTGATGTTCCACCCTTAATTGTCCCATGTTGGAACTTAATTCTCCTAGGGAGGTGTTGATTTGCTCCCAAAAATTCTGTGGAGGAAAGTGCATCCCTTGAGGTATCTCAGGGATTTCTTGATGATGAGCTTCCTCATGTGTTTCTTGAGCTCCATGAGTGGGCTCTCTTTTTTGCTCCATCCTTTTCTTAGTGATGGGCTTCTCTTCCTCAATGGGAATGTCTCCTTCTATGAAAGCTCCAGCTGAGTAAGATAGATGGCAAATAAGATGAGGGAAAGCTAGCCTTGCCAAGGGGGAGGACTTTTCGGCTATTTTGTAGAGTTCAAGGGAGATGACTTCATGAACTTCTATTTCCTCACCAATCATGATGCTATGAATCATGATGGCCCGATCCACAGTAACTTCAGATTGGTTGCTAGTGGGGATGATGGAGCGTTGGATGAACTCCAACCATCCTCTAGCCACAGGCTTGAGGTCCAGTCTTCTAAGTTGAACCGGTTTGCCTTTTGAGTCAATCTTCCATTGAGCTCCTTCCACACATATGTCCATGAGGACTTGGTCCAAACTTTGATCAAAGTTGACCCTTCTAGTGTAGCAGCGTGCATCTCCTTGCATCATAGGCAAGTCAAACGCCAACCTCACATTTTTCGGACTAAAATCTAAGTATTTCCCCCAAACCATGGTGAGATAATTCTTTGGGTTCGGGTTCTTACTTTGATCATGGTTCTTAGTGATCCATGCATTGGCATAGAACTCTTGAACCATTAGGATGCCTACTTGTTGGATGGGGTTTGTTAGAACTTCCCAACCTCTTCTTTGGATTTCATGTCGGATCTTCGGATACTCATTTCTCTTGAGCTTGAAAGGGACCTCGGGGATCACTTTCTTCTTGGCCACAACATCATAGAAGTGGTCTTGATGAGCTTTGGAGATGAATCTTTCCATCTCCCATGACTCGGAGGTAGAAGCTTTTGTCTTCCCTTTTCCCTTTTCTAGAGGATTCTCCGGTCTTGGGTGCCATCAATGGTAATGGAAAAACAAAAAGCTTATGCTTTTACCACACCAAACTTAGAATATTGCTCGCCCTCGAGCAAGAAAAGAAAGAATAGATGAAGAAGATGAAGAAAATATGGAAGAGAGGAGGGAGAGGTGTATTCAGCCAGAAGGGGAAGAGAGGGTTGTGTTGTGTGAAAATGAAGAAGAATGGAGGGCTTTATATAGGGAAGGGAGGGGGGGTAAGGTTCGGCCATAAAGGTGATTTTGGGTGGGAAATTGGTTTTGAATTTTGAAGGTAAGTGTGATTTATGAGGTAGGTTTATGGGGAAGAGTGGATGGATGTGAGTGGTGAAGTGGTGATAGGGAAGAGAGATTAAGGTGATTGGTGAAGGGTTTTGGGGAAGAGTGTTTATTGGGAAGAGTGATATAGGATTATTAGGAGGGAAGGTGGGAATATGTTAGGTGGGGATCCTGTGGGGTCCATAGATGCTGAAATGATTCTGTGGGGTCCACAGATCCTGAGGTGTCAAGGATTTACATCCCTGCACCAATTAGGCATGTAAAATGCCTTTGCATGCAATTCTGGCGTTTAAACGCCGAATTGATGCTTGTTCTGGGCGTTCAGTGCCCAGGTGCAGCATATTTCTGGCGTTGAACGCCAGCCGGATGCTTGTTTCTGGCGTTCAGCGCCAGCTCTTCCTCAGTGTGCATTTCTGGCGTCTGATTGCCAGGATGCTACTTGTTTCTGGTGTTCAACGCCAGATCCATGCTCTGTTCTGGCGTTGAACGCCAGCCAGATGCTCCTTACTGGCGTTTAAACGCCAGTAAGATCCACCTCCAGGGTGTGATTTTTCTTCTGCTGTTTTTGATTCCATTTTCAATTTTTATATTTATTTTGTGACTCCACATGATCATGAACCTAATAAAATATGAAACAACAATAAAAATAAATTAAAATTAGATAAATAAAAATTGGGTTGCCTCCCAACAAGCGCTTCTTTAATGTCAATAGCTTAACAGTGGGCTCTCATGGAGCCTCACAGATGTTCAGAGCATTATTGAGACTTCCCAACACCAAACTTAGAGTTTGGATATGGGAGTTCAACACCAAACTTAGAGTTTGGTTGTGGCCTCCCAACACCAAACTTAGAGTTTGACTGTGGGGGCTCTGGTTGACTCTGTTTTGAGAGAAGCTTACTGTGCCTTTTTTCCATGTTTACAGAAGGATGTCCTTGAGTTTTAAACTCAAGGGAGTCCTCATTCAATTGAAGGACTAGTTCACCTCTGTTAACATCAATCATAGCTCTTGCTGTGGCTAGGAAGGGTCTTCCAAGGATGATGGATTCATCCTCATCCTTCCCAGTATCTAGGATTATGAAATCAGCAGGGATGTAAAGGCCTTCAACCTTTACTAATATGTCCTCTACTTGTCCATAAGCCTATTTTCTGGAATTGTCTGCCATCTCTAATGAGATTTTAGCAGCTTGTACCTCAAAGATTCCCAATCTCTCCATTACAGAGAGTGGCATGAGGTTTATTCCTGACCCCAGGTCACATAGAGCCTTCTCAAAGGTCATGGTGCCTATGGTACAAGGTATTAGGAACTTTCCAGGATTCTGTTTCTTCTGAGGCAATTTCAGTTGATCCAATGCATTTAGTTCATTAGTGAACAGAGAAGGTTCATCTCCCCAAGTATCATTACCAAATAAATTGGCATTCAGCTTCATGATTGCACCAAGGAACTTGGCAACTTATTCTTCAGTGACATCCTCATTCTCTTCAGAAGAAGAATACTCATCAGAACTCATGAATGGCATAAGGAGGTTTAATGGAATCTCTATGGTCTCTAGATGAGCCTCAGAGTCCTTTGGTTCCTCAGAGGGATACTCCTTATTGATCATTAGACATCCCAGGAGGTCTTCCTCCTTGGGATTCACGTCCTCCCCTTCCTCTCTAGGTTCGGCCATGTTGACTATGTCAATGGCCTTGCACTCTTCTTTTGGATTTTCTTCTGTATTCCTTGGGAGAACACTAGGAGGGGTTTCAGTGATTTTCTTACTCAGCTGTCCCACTTGTGCCTCCAAATTTCTAATGGAGGACCTTGTTTCATTCATGAAACTCACAGTGGCCTTAGATAGATCAGAGACTAAGTTTGCTAAATTAGAGGTATTTTGTTCAGAGTTCTCTGTCTGTTGCCGAGTGGATGATGGAAAAGGCTTGCTATTGCTAAACCTGTTTCTTCTACCATTATTAAAGCCTTGTTGAGGCTTTTGTTGATTCTTCCATGAGAGATTTGGGTGATTTCTCCATGAGGGATTATAGGTGTTTCCATATGGTTCACCCATGTAATTCACCTCTGCTATTGCAGGGTTTTCAGGATCATAAGCTTCTTCTTCAGAAGATGCCTCTTGAGTACTGTTGGATGCAGCTTGCATTCCATTCAGATTCTGAGAAATCATATTGACTTGCTGAGTCAATATTTTATTCTGGGCCAATATGGCATTCAGAGTATCAATTTTAAGAACTCCCTTCTTCTGAGGCGTCCCATTACTCACAGGATTCCTCTCAGAAGTGTACATGAACTGGTTATTAGCAACCATGTCAATGAGTTCTTGAGCTTCTGTAGGCATTTTTTTTAGATGAATGGATCCACCTGCAGAAGTATCTAATGACATCTTAGCTAATTCAGACAGACCATCATAGAATATATCCAGGATGGTCCATTCTGAAAGCATGTCAGAAGGACACTTTTTGGTCAGTTGCTTGTATCTCTCCCAAGCTTCATAGAGGGATTCACCTTCCTTCTGTCTGAAGGTTTGAACATCCACTCTAAGCTTACTCAGCTTTTGAGGAGGAAAGAACTTGGCTAAGAAAGCCGTGACCAGCTTATCCCAAGAGTTCAGGCTATCTTTGGGTTGAGAGTCCAACCACACTCTAGCTCTGTCTCTTACAGCAAACGGGAAAAGCATGAGCCTGTAGACTTCAGGATCTACTCCATTAGTCTTAACAGTATCACAGATCTGCAAGAATTCAGTTAAGAACTGAAAAGGATCTTCAGATGAAAGTCCATGAAACTTGCAGTTTTGTTGCATTAGAGAAACTAATTGAGGTTTCAGCTCAAAATTGTTTGCTCCAATGGTGGGGATGGAGATGCTTCTTCCATGTAAATTGGAATTAGGTGCAGTAAAGTCACTAAGCATCCTCCTTGCATTATTATTATTTTCGGCTGCCATCTCCTTTTCTTGTTCGAAAATTTCTGTAAGGTTATCTCTGGATTGTTGTATTTTAGCTTCTCTTAGTTTCCTCTTCAGAGTCCTTTCAGGTTCAGGGTCTGCTTCAACAAGAATGTTCTTGTCCTTGTTCCTGCTCATATGAGAAAGAGGGAACAGAAAAATAATAATAATAGGGATCCTTTTTACCCAGGTATAGAGGTTCCCCTATGTGAGTAGAAGAAGAAAAGAATGTAATGTAAAGAATGGAATAAGAGAAAATTCGAACACAGATGGAAGAGGGGGTTCGAATTTGGGTGAGATGAAGTGTTAGTAGATAAATAAATAAATAGAAGGAGATGAGAGAGAAAGAGGATTTTCGAAAATAAAATTTTGAAAAGGGGTTAGTGATTTTCGAAAATTAGGAATGAAATCAAATTAAAATTAAAAATTGAAACAATTAGTTAATTAAAAAGAATTTTTGAAAAGGATGGAAGAGATTTTCGAAAATTAGAGAGAGAGAGTTAGTTAGGTAGTTTTGAAAAAGATAAGAAACAAACAAAAAGTCAATTAGTTAGTTGAAAAAGATTTGAAAATCAATTTTGAAAAGATAAGAAAATAAGAAGTTAGAAAAGATATTTGAAAATCAAATTTTTGAGAAAGATAAGATTTAAAAAAAAAAGATATGATAGGCAGATATGATTAGAATTAGTTTTGAAAAAGATTTGATTTTTTAAAATCATAATTAATGACTTGACTCACAAAAAATCACAAGATATGATTCTAGAACTTAAAGTTTGAATCTTTCTTAACAAGTAAGTAACAAACTTGAAATTTTTGAATCAAAACATTAATTGTTGATGATATTTTCGAAAATATGATACAAAATTAAGAAAAATATTTTTGAAAAATTTTTTTAGAATTTTCAAAAATAAATAAGAAAAATGAAAAAAATTTGATTTTTGAAAAAGATTTTGAAAAAGGTAAGATTTTTAAATTGAAAATTTGATTTGACTCATAAGAAACAATTGAATTTTTTAAAATTTTTTAAAAAGTCAATCCAAATTTTTGAAATTTATGAGAGAAAGATATTTTTTTGATTTTTGAATTTTTAATGATGAGAGAGAAAAACATGAAAAATGATGCAATGCATGAAAGTTTTGGATCTAAACATGTGATGCATGCAAGATCATTATGAATATCAAGATGAACACCAAGAACACTATGAATGTCAAGATGAACATCAAGAACTTATTTTTGAAAATTTTTCAAGAAAAGAAAATATGCAAGACACCAATCTTAGAAATTTTTCATGTATAGAAACTATGAATGCAAGAATGCATATGAAAAACAAGAAAAGACGCAAAACAAGAAAATATGAAGATCAAACAAGAAGACTGGCCAAGAACAACTTGAAGATCATGAAGAACACTATGAATGCATGAGTTTTTGAAAAATGCAAAAATTTTTAGAAAAAATGCAATTGACACCAAACTTAAAAATTGACTCAAGACTCAAACAAGAAACACAAAATATTTTTTTGATTTTTTTTTATTTTATGATTGTTTTTTTGAATTTTTCAAAAATTAATGTGAAAAAGAAAAATAAGGATTCCAAAATTTTTAATATAAATTCCAGGAATCTTGCACTCTTAGTCTAAAGCTCCAATCTGAGGGTTAGACATGGCTTAATAGCCAGCCAAGCTTTAGAAGATACAAATTAGGCATACAACAGTTGAAACTTCATCCAACTTCATATACTTATAAGTGGAAGCCTCAGTCTAAAAGAATTAGACATGGCTTTACAGCCAGCCAGGCTTCTACATGCTTCATGAAACACTAGAATTCATTCTTAAAAATTTTGAATAATTTTCAAAAACAGATGAGAAATTTTTGAAAGATTTTTGAAAAATTTTTGAAAATAAAACAAAAAGAAAATTACCTAATCTGAGCAACAAGATGAATCGTCAGTTGTCCAAACTCGAACAATCCCCGGCAACAGCGCCAAAAACTTGGTATGCGAAATTGTTACTCAGAGGTTGTAAAATTTGTTGTTCGTTCTCTCCCTGGCAATGGCGCCAACAACTGGTGCACAATACCATGGTCCAAACATAACTTCACAACTTCGCACAACTAACCAGCAAGTGCACTAGGTCGTCCAAGTAATAAAACCTTACGTGAGTAAGGGTCGATCCCACAGAGATTGTCGGCTTGATGCAAGCTATGGTCACCTTGTAAATCTCAGTCAGGTGGATATCAAATGGTTATGGAGTTTTCGAATAATAATAATAAATAAACAGAAAATAAAGATAGAAATACTTATGTAAATTATTGGTGAGAATTTCAGATAAGCGTATAGAGATGCTTTCCTGCTGTCTTCATCCAACCAATCCTACTTCTTTCCATGGCAAGCTTTATATAGGGCATCACCGTTGTCAATGGCTACATCCCATCCTCTCTATGAAAAAGGTCCAAATGCTCTGTCACGGCACGGCTAATCATCTGGAGGTTCTCGATCATACTGGAATAGGGTTCACCCTCCTTTTGCGTCTGTCACTACGCCCAGCACTTGCGAGTTTGAAGTTTGTCACAGCCATCCCTTCCCAGATCCTACTCGGAATACCACAGACAAGGTTTAGACTTTTCGGATCTCAGGAATGGCCATCCATGGGTTCTAACTTATACCACGAAGATTCTAATATCTCGGACTCGGTCCCCTGTATTAGATATCTAAGAGATACTCATTCTAGCTTGTTTGCATGTAGAACGGAAGTGTTTGTCAGGCACGCATTCATAAGTGAGAATGATAATGAGCGTCACATAATCATCACATTCATCATGTTCTTGGGTGCGAATGGATATCTTAGAAGCGGAATAAGTTGAATTGAATAGAAAACAGTAGTATTTTGCATTAAATCATGAGGAACAGTAGAGCTCCACACCTTAATCTATGGAGTGCAGAAACTCTACCGTTGAAAAATACATAAGTGAAAGGTTCAGGCATGGCCGAATGGCCAGCCTCCAAACGTGATCAATATGATCCAAAGTTGAACTAAAAATCATAAGATGTCTAATACAATAGTAAAAAGTCCTATTTATACTAAACTAGTTACTAGGGTTTACAGAAGTAAGTAATTGATGCATAAAATCCATTTTCGGGGCCCACTTTGTGTGTGCTTAGGCTGAGCTTGAAGTTTACACGTGCAGAGGCTTCTTCTGGAGTTGAACGCCAAGTTGTAATGTGTTTTTGGCGTTCAACTCTGGTTTGTGACGTGTTTCTGGCGTTTAACTCCAGACTGCAGCATAGAACTGGCGTTCAACGCCCTTTTGCATCATCTAAACTCGGCCAAAGTATAGACTATTATATATTGCTGGAAAGCTCTGGATGTCTAATTTCTAACGCAATTGGAAACGCGCCAGTTTGAGTTCTATAGCTCCAGAAAATCCACTTTGAGTGCAGGGAGGTCAGAATCCAACAGTATCAGCAGTCCTTCTTCAACCTTTGAATCTGATTTTTGCTCAAGTCCCTCAATTTCAGCCAGAAAATACCTGAAATCACAGAAAAACACACAAACTCATAGTAAAGTCCAGAAATGTGAATTTAACATAAAAACTAATTAAAACATCCCTAAAAGTAACTAGATCCTACTAAAAACATACTAAAAACAATGCCAAAAAGCGTATAAATTATCCGCTCATCATTAAACTCTCCTTCGGGAAGGATTCCAGCCATTTAGATGCCTTGTCCTTGAGTGAGAAGGGAAATAGAAGTAGTCTGTAGGTGTCAGGATGAACACCATTAGACTTCACAGTATCACATATCCTCAGGAAGGTGGTTAGATGTTGATTGGGATCTTCTTGAACACTTCCTCCGAATGAACAGTTGTTCTGAACAAGGATGATGAGCTGTGGCTTTAGTTCAAAGTTGTTGGCATATATGGTTGGCTTTTGGATGCTACTTCCACAGTTTCCTGGGTTTGGATTGATGTAAGATCCCAGAACTCTTCTCTCTTACCCAGCATGATGCACTGGGCCTTCTCTGCCATGGTTGTGAGTCTCTTCTTCATGATGGTTTTCCATATTCTCATCCATGTCTGGTTCAAAATACTCCTCTTCTTCCTCTGTACCAATTACTCTCTTTCCTCTTGCTTCCCTCCTTAATCTAAGGAAGGTCCTCTCAGGTTCAGAATCAAAGGAAGTTGAAGCCCCGCTTCTTCTACCTGTCATACAACCAACAAGGCAAAAGCAAGAAGGGGGTAGATGCAGAGAGTATTCTTGTTAGAAATGCTGTTAGTGTGAGTGATGCAATATATCAAACAGTTAGTGGGTTAGTGAACTGAGTTGTAAACAACTAAGAAAAGGGTAAAAAAGGAAGAAAACAGCTAAACTGAAAGTGAATTACCCAAATGAAATCAAACCAAATAAAAAAAATGCTCAATCTAGTTATCCACCAATTTAATCATTGTTGATACCAAATCAATTCCCGGCAACGGTGCCATAAACTTGATGCACGAAAACTTGTCTCTCAACAATTTTCCTTGGCAAGTATACCGAATTGTTGTCAAGTAAAAACTCACAATAGAGTGAGGTCGAATCCCACAGGGATTGATTGGTAAATCACCTTTAATTAGAGGAATGTTCTAGTTGATCTAAGCAGAATTTGATGTGAGAGTTGCAGGAAATTAAATGGCGGAAAGTAAATAGCAGAAAATGTAAATGCTGGGAATAAAGATCTGAATATAAATTACGGAAAGTAAATTGCAGAATCTTAAATGGGGAATGGAGAATTTAGCATGAAAGTAAATTGCAGAAATTAAAGAGAATGGGTAAGATTTGAAATGGGGGATTCATTGGGCTTAGGAGATGTTGCATTCTCCGGATCAAGTTCATTTTCATCTCTTCCTCAATCAATGCATTCATTGATCTTCTTGGCAATCTTAAGTGATTGAATTCCAATTCCTTGGTAATTCAATCCCTCAAATCTTGATCAATAGCCAATTCCTTGGTCCCATTGCTCATGAGAAGAGATAAAGTATGGTCACTGATTATACCACATGTATTTCCAAATCAAAGTGTTGGTAGGATTATATGTCACTATATCCATCTAAACCCCAATTTGGTCCAACATGAGAAAGCATTTCTAGATCTCTTCATTCCTCTTCCAAGGTTCTGAAGAGATCCAAGTATGAATAGCTTCTTTTCCAAGACAACTACCCAATTGAATGAAGATTGAAAGCTTTCTAGTAAAATCAAGAGAAAAGAAAGAAGAAGAATAATGAAAACTATTATTGATCCATCAAATTACAACAGAGCTCCCTAACCCAATGAAAGGGGTTTAGTTGTTCATGGCTCTGGGAATGGAAAACAAAGATGGAGAATGCATTCTGAAAGTAAAACTAGAAGTTGCAGAGAAAGTAAAATTATACAAAGAGTAGTTCTCCCAATCTCTAAAAGCTTCTCTCTAGTTCAAAACTTCTCCTATTTATACTACTCTTATGATCTTCTAGTTGGCTCTTCATGTCTTGGATATGGGCCTTCGGATCTTGAGTTGAAGCAGTTATCATCCTTAGTGGGCTCAGCTTCACTTGCAGAGAAAGTGTGCAGTAGGCATGGACTTTAGCTTAGGGCGTTAGTGGTGTTAACGTTAAGTGAAAATATGGGGTCGAGAACGTTAGTGACAATCACCTTTTTCACTAACGTTCCTAACCCAAAATGGTCCACGTTAACTTCAGCGTTAGTGGCACTAACGTGACCACTAACGTTGCCTCTTGGCCCTTCGCAAATGTTATTGGGGCTTACCTTTCCCAATAACGTTGAGAGTACCCCTTTCTCCCTACGTTAGAGTTCACGTTAGTATAGTTAACGTGACCTTAAACGTAGGCTTGCCAAATCTTCGAGAGCGTTAGTGACACCTACCTTTTTCACTAACGCTCCAAAATGCCCCTTTCCCACATTAGACCACTAACGTGGTGTTGATTTCCATCTCCAACGTTAGTGACAAAGGTGAGTGTCACTAACGTTGGCGATTCCATGCTCCTTCCACGTTAGAGTTCACGTTAACCAAGTTAACGTGGCTCTTAACGTAGCCAATATGGGCTTAGTCCAACGTTAGTGACAAAGGTGAGTGTCACTAACGTTGGCATTATCTTCCTCTTCCATGTTAGAGTTCACGTTAACTGAGTTAATGTGACTCTTAACGTGGCCAATTGCCCTTTTGGAGCGTTAGTGGCACTCACTTTTACCACTAATGCTTGGAGCTTCCTTTTTCTCCACGTTAACTACCACGTTATTGTATTTAACATGGTAATTAACGTGGGCTATGATGGCTTCAAAGACGTTATTGGCGATCACTTTTCTCATTAGCGTTGCAAGCTAGCTCCCATTCCACGTTAGTGGTCACGTTAGTTAGACTAACGTGGCTTTTCCTTGTTTCCTTTGTCCTGAAATCAAGCAAATAAAGTGCATCAAAGCTCTAATCCAAGTTATGAGTCATGCATCATCCAATTTGTCATTAAATTCATGCATAATTCTCATAAAATCATATAAAATTCACAATGTTTGCTTGAATCAAGATGTGAGTGAAATTCTATCCAAAACTTGCTTATTTCCTAAGAAAATGCATGAAACTACCCTAAAACAATAAAGAAAAGGTCAGTGAAACTGGCCGAAATGCCCTGGCATCAGTCAGGAACAAAGGGGGGCTGGTAGCAGCATCTCCACCATCGGGACCATCATGGCTCCCTGTGCTGGTAAATGAAGTGGAGTCTGGGGTGTCTGGGTCTTTGTAGTTTCCCATAAGTAGCTCCTTGAGGTATGTGAATCGGCGCTTGTTACGGCGCTCTCGTAACTTTGCTTTGTGTTCCTGACGATCCAACTTTTCAAGTATCTAATGGAGCAGTTGGTTTGTTGTAGGTGCTTGTGGTGTTGAAGGAGGAATGTCTTCAGTCAGTTCTGTAGGCTAGCTTGTAATGGCTGCTGGCTACCGAGACGAGATCTGAAACTAAGGCGGGAAAAGGTAAGTTGCCCGCAATTTGTACGTGTCCCATTGCATTCCAAATGTGTCTTGGAAAGTTTAGGTGCTGGTCTGTAAGGATATACCAGAGTAAAACAGCCATGTCTACAGTGAAGGAGGATAATCTGTGCCCATACTCGAGCCTCCAAGGTAAGTGCTGAAGCCGATATCCCTTTTGGTCGGGATCAATGGTATCCGTAGATCCATCTGCTGCCAGGTTCTGCTATAACTTTGAGAACGGCATCACAGTCAAATTGGTATGTCTGGCGCTTGAGTGAGGCTTCTTGGAATGCGTCCAATCCTTCTGGAGCAGGTTGAAGATCTAAAGCTTGTTGAATGGCCTCTTCAGTTATGGGGACTTTCTTCTGACGGACATAGACAGACTACATAGTTGGCATGTGAAGGTTGCAGTATAATTCTACTACCCATGAGAGATTAACCTGCCGTGACTGTCTCCGTAGGAACCTCCATTGTCTTCGTTCAATTTGTGGCTCAACAAATTCAGCAATGCGGGTCGGGAGGATGAGAAGGTGCTCATTGTTATAATTCCTTGCTACCAGGATGGGGAACATCTGCTCATAGTAGCGGTTAAGAAACTGCGCAGTGTCCTTTGTTGGGAAGGCTTTTTCTTTTTCATCGACCTTGATGATCCTCTTGATTCTTTTTGTTGAGGGATTTACTGCTGTTGAAGATGGCTCTACCACTAATGCTCTTTTTGTTCCTCTCCTTGCTGGTGGTTTGGGAGTAGCTTTCTCTTTGCCTTTCTTGGTGGCCATCCTGAAAAAGGAAAGAGAAAGTAATATGTAAAGTGAAGGGTTTGAGCAAGGGAGCGAATATTATGAGTGGTAATCAATGCATGGTAAGGAAGGATGTCGTTAACACATGGTCTAGACTACATGTGAAAAGTTCATCTTAGGTAATATAGTAAGTGCATGTGATGGCAATTAAATGCAAGATGTTTATTGGCATACTGGCAAAGGCATGAGTAGCATAGATCAAGCATTCAATGTCCAAGTTAGATTACCAACTCTTTCAAACTAATAACCTGTTTGTATTGACAATTAAATTAAATTAATAAAATATAAAAGGGGTTTTGTGAAAACAGGCATTAAAGTAGTAGGATAACATAAAGGTAGTGCATGATGCCATACGGGCATTTTCACAAACACATAGCTTGCATGGTAAATACATTTTTGAAAATATAAAATAAAACATGCAAGTAACCCTTTAAAAGGTAATATTAATTGTCAAATAAATCCATCATAATCCACAAGTAAAATATAGAAAATAAAGACCGAAATAAATTTTTAACACCAATTAAGAGGAATAAAAAGAAAGAAATAAAAAGAAAAAAAATATAGATAAAGAAAGTAAAAAAGAAAAAGAAGAATGAAACATAATAAAAAATAAGAATAATAATGGAAAAGTAAAGAAGGAAGAAGCATAAACCTTGATAATGGATGTAAAAAGAAAAGAAAAGGGGGAGGGTAAAAAGTGAGAAAGAGTAAGAAGGAAGAAGGGAGAAGAAGGAAGTAAGAAGGGATAAGAAAAATTAGGATTTGGGGAAGAAAAGATAAGATATTTTGGCTGAACTGGATATTCTGTGCGCCGCACGTGACGCGGACGAGTGGGTCACGCGGTCACGTGGTGTGTGATGTTTTTCTAGTGACGCGAATGCGTGAGTCACGCGGTCACGTGGTGTGATTTGGGCGAATGGCGCGAGGGCAGCGACGTGTTCGCGCAACTCTCTGTCTCGAACTCATTTTGCCAAAATATTTGGGTGACACGATCGCGTGGATGGCCATGTTTGGAGGACGATGCAAACGCGTGGGGCATGCAGTCGCGTGATAGGGCTGGTGCTTCTAGCATCACTCCATCCCCACTCCATCATAACTTGCTGATACGTCGATTTTTAAGGGCACGCGTTCGCGTGGGTGACGCGGACGCATGGTTATGTTTGTGCCTAAGGCACGCGTCCAGCCACGCTTTCGCGTGACTCTCGGTCCAATTCTCTTTTCTATAAAATGCACTAGTGACGCGGACGCGTCGCATGCGTGCTTTTTTTTTAAATTAAAATAAAATGCAGAATGCTCATGCAAACTATATGCAGCTATATGCAGGGATGATGAGAGGAGTCATTGACATCATAAAGTAAAAAAATAAAACCAAGACTGAAACGGAACGATCATATCATGGTGGGTTGTCTCCCACCTAGCACTTTGCTTTTACGTCCTTAAGTTGGACGCTCGTTAGGCTCATTCTGCTTCTCTTGGTGGGTCTTCCAAGAGAAAAATCTCTAGTTCCTTTTGATTCTTCATCTTCTCACCATGATAAAGCTTTAGGCGATGTCCATTGACCTCTAGAAATTTGGAGTTAGTAGGATGACGCAGGTGGAAAATTTCTTATGGCTCTACCTTTTCTACTGTGTATGGACCTTCTCATCTTGATCTCAGTTTACCCGGCATGAGCCTCAGTCTAGAGTTATATAGTAGAACTAACTCCCCTGGTCTAAATTCTCTCCTTTTAATGTGCTTGTCATGGACAGCCTTCATTTTCTCCTTGTAACGCCTGGAGTTGTCATATGCTTCTAGGCGGAGGTTCTCCAGTTCTGCTAGTTGCAGCTTTCTTTCAGCACCAGCTTTTGTAAGATTCATGATGCACTCTTTTACAGCCCAGAAAGCCTTGTGTTCCACCTCTACGGGGAGGTGGCAAGCCTTTCCGTATACCAAGCGGAAGGGGCTCATCCCAATGGGTGTCTTGTACGCTGTTCTATATGCCCAGAGTGCGTCTTGTAGCCTGGCACTCCAGTCCTTCCTATGAGGTTTTACTAGCTTCTCCAGAATATGTTTAATATCTCTATTAGAGACTTCTGCCTGCCCATTGGTCTAGGAATGATAAGTTGTTGCTACTTTGTGAATTATCCCATGCTTTTTCAGTAATCCTTTTAGTCTCCTGTTACAAAAATGGGTGCCTTGATCACTCACGATTGCCCGTGGTGATCCAAAGCGACAGATAATATGGTTTCTAACAAAGGAAACAACAGTGTTAGCATCATCAGTGCGGGTAAGAATTGCTTCCACCCATTTAGAAACATAATCTACGGCTAACAGTATATAAGAGTAACCGTTAGAATTTGGAAATGGATCCATGAAGTCAATGCCCCAAACATCAAAAATTTCACAGAAAAGCATAATCTGTTGAGGCATCTCATCCCTCTTGGGTATATTACCAAACCTTTGGCATGGGGAACAGGATTTACAAAATTCAGCAGCATCTTTAAAAAGAGTAGGCCACCAGAATTCACAGTCTAGAATTTTTCTAGCTGTTCTTTGAGGGCCAAAATGTCGTCCACTCTTAGATGAGTGGCAGGCCTCTAAAATGGACTTGAATTCTAATTGAGGCACACACCGTCTAATTACCTGGTCAGCACCACACCTCCATAAATATGGATCATCCCATATATAATATTTGGACTCGCTTTTTAGCTTATCTCTCTGGTGCTTAGTAAAATTTGGAGAAAAAGTGTGGCTAACTAGATAATTAGCTACAGGTGCATACCAAGGAACTACTTCAGATACTGCTTGTAAGCTATCAAATGGGAAATTATCATTTATAGGAGTGGAGTCATCTTTAATGTGCTCAAGGAGACTCAAGTGGTCTGCCACTAAATTCTGGTTACAACTCCTGTCATTAATTTCTAAATCAAATTCTTGTAGCAGCAGTATCCAACGTATTAGCCTTGGTTTGGACTCTTTTTAGCTAATAAATATTTTAGAGCTGCATGGTCTGAGTACACTACTACCTTGGTACCAAGTAAATAGGCTCAGAATTTATCCAGAGCAAAAACAATAGCAAGAAGCTCTTTTTCAGTAGTAGTTTAATTAGACTGAGCAGCATCTAAAGTCTTACATGCATAAGCAATTACAAAAGGGTCCTTACTTTCGCGCTAAGCCAGCGCTGCTCCTACTGCATGGTTGGAAGCATCACACATAATTTCAAATGGCTGGCTCCAGTCTGGTCCTCTCACAATTGGAGCTTGAGTCAGGGTGATCTTCAGATTATCAAACGCTTGCATACAGCTCTCACTGAACTCGAACTCAATATCTTTCTGCAACAATCTGGATAAAGGTAGTGCTACCTTACTGAAGTCCTTAATAAATCTCCTGTAAAAACCTGCATGGCCAAGGAACGAACGGACATCCCTCATGGAGGAGGGGTAAGGTAAACTAGAAATAACATCCACCTTTGCTAGATCTACAGAAATGCCAGTATTAGACACAACATGTCCTAGTATAATTCCTTGTTTGACCATAAAGTGACATTTTTCAAACTTTAATACAAGGTCTGTATTAACACATCTATCTAACACTCTAGATAAACTATCCAAGCAAAGGCTAAATGAATCACTATATATGCTAAAATCATCCATAAAAATCTCCATACAGTTCTCAATAAGATCAGAGAAAAGACTCATCATGCATCTTTGGAAAGTAGCTAGTGCATTGCACAAGCCAAAGGGCATTCTCTTATAAGCATAGGTCCCAAAAGGACATGTCAAAGTGGTCTTTTCCTGATCTTCAGGAGCTATATGAATTTGAAAGTAGCCTGTATAACCATCTAAAAAGCAGTAATGGGATTTACCTGACAGGCGATCAAGCATCTGATCAATGAATGGCAAGGGGTAGTGATCCTTGCAAGTGGCTTGGTTGAGACGCCTATAGTCAATGCAAACTCTCCATGAATTCTGCACTCTAGTTGTCAGGAGCTCTCCATGCTCATTACTTATTGTTGTGACTCCAAACTTCTTGGGAACCACTTGTACTGGACTGACCCATTCACTGTCTGAGATGGGGTAAATGATATCTACTTCATGTAGTCTGGTTACTTCTTTCTTGACAACTTCTAAGATGGTGGGATTCAATCTTCTTTGAGGCTGACGGACAGGCTTTGCTCCCTCTTCTAAGAATATGCTATGTTCACAAACTTGAGGGCTAATGCCTACTATATCCGCCAAGCTCCATCCAATTGCTTTTTTATGTTTTCTCAGCACACTGAGTAGCTATTCTTCCTGTTGAGAAGTGAGTTCCTTTGCAATGATGACTGGAAACTTTTACTTATCCTCAAGGTAAGCATACTTGAGGGGCTTTAATTCTAATTTCTGCTCATAGCTAGGCTCTGGATCATCTAGGGCTGGTGATAATGGTAAAGTCTTCTCATTTTTTTCAGAAAGTGTCCCCAGACTTAGACCTTGCTCTATGTAATTTTCTTCTAATTCTTCCTGGTGAACTTCAGCTACAGTTTCATCAATAATGTCGCATTGGAAGATAGATTGGTCTTCTAGAGGATGCTTCATAGCTTCATTTAAACTGAAACTCACTGTTCTGCCATCTATCTCAAAAGAGTAAGTTCCTGAGAATGCATCCAGCTTGAACTTTAAAGTCTTCAGGAATGGTCTTCCAAGCAGGATTGATGATGGTCTTCCTGAGTCATTAGGGGGTATTTCCAAGATATAGAAATTAATGGGAAATGTGAGCCCCTTAATGCTCACTAATACATCTTCAGCAATTCCAACTACTGTAATAATGCTTTTATCTGCTAACACAAAACGAGCTGCCGACCTTTTTAAGGAAGGGAGCCTCAAAGTATCATATATAGACAAGGGCATTATACTAACACATGCTCCTAAATCACACATGCAGTTAGAAAAATTTACACCTCTAATGGTACAGTTAACCATACATGGACCTGGATCACTATATTTTTCAGGTATGTTTCCCATTAAAGCAGATATAGAACTGCCTAAAGGAATAGTTTCTAATTCATTAATTTTATCTTTATGTATGCACAAATCCTTTAGAAACTTTGCGTATATAGGTACCTATTGAATAACATCAAAAAGGGGAACAGTTACCTCGACCTTTTTGAATATTTCTACCATTTTGGGGTCAAGTTCCATCTGTTTTCTGGGCTTCCTTGCAAGTTGTGAAAAGGGAATAGGAGGGGCGCGATTTGTAGCTTTAGCATCCCTTGGGGCTTCATTCTGTGGTTGAACTTCTTCTTCTTCAACTATGTCTTATACGTCCTCTTCTTCTTCAGCTTCTTCCACTTCCACCACATCCTTTGCTGGCATGTTTTCTGGTGGGTTTGGATCCTCATGGTTCCTCTCCTGTAATGTGGTTCCAGACCTCAAAGTGATGGCGTTGATGCCACCTTTGGAATTAGGCAGTGGTTGAGAGGGAATTCCATTAGAGCTTGAAGGTTGATGTGTGGAATTAAGTGAGGAATCCATCCGGGAGACGAGAGCTTGTAAAGTGGCAGTCAAGCCATTCAGACTAGAGTTCAGCTGGGCCTGCATGTCTTGTTGTCCTTGTGCAAGAGAACGGAGTATCTCGTTATTTGATGAGGAATTAGAATAAGCAGTCTGAGAAACCTGTTGTTGGGTTTGCTGGGGTCCTTGTGATTGTCTTAGGTGAGGTGCCCTGTAAGGTTGGTTCTGATTCTGATATCTATTGTTGTTATTGTTATTCCACCTATGGTTTCCATTATTGTCTCTTCCTCCTCTGTTAAAGTTATCCCTCCAGCCATGGTTAGAATTATCTCTCCAGCCTTGGTTGGAGTTGTCCTGCCATCCATTGTTATTGTTGCCACCTTGGTTGTAGTTGCCACCTTGTTGATTGTATCCTTGATTCAGGCCGTTATAGAAGTTGTGAGTGGCTACCACAGTGTTGTCTTCCTAGAGCTGCGGAGATTCATCAGTATAATAACTATAATCAGCACAGATCCCACACACTCTTTGTGGAACTAACTGTTGGCTTGGTTGTGGTGAAGGCTGAGCTTGTTGTGCCTGCTGTTGATTTAACTGCATCTGCTTCAGTAGGTTAGTCATTTCACATATACTCTGGGTAAGAGCAGTAGTCTCTTTGCTAGAGAAAATCTCTGCATAAGCTTTAGGATGGTTGCGCCTTTGTCTATGATTCCTAGTGGACTCAGCTAAGTCGCTGATCAGTTGCCATGCTTCATCTGCGGTTTTGTACTTTTTTAGAGAACCATTACTGGCACCTTCCAGTGTAGTCTTATCATGGGGGTTTATGCCTTGAGTGAAGTAGCTGATCAATACTAGTTTACTAATCATGTGATGGGGACATGCGTCCAGGAGATTGTTGAAGTGCTCCCAATATTCATAGAGAGTCTCTGATTCACCTTGAACAATGCAGGAGATCTCTTTTCTCAGTCTATCTGTGACTTCAGCTGGGAAGTATTTTCCAAAAATTCTCTCCTGAGTGTATCCCAGTTGGTAACAGTTGCTTCAGGTTGGGAGTAGTACCACTCTCTTGCCTTTCTCTCAAGAAAAAATGGGAAAGTGGTTAACAGAATAGAAGTTTCATCTGCACCATGACGCCTAACAGTAGAACAGGCTGTCTGGAAATCCCTAAGGTGCTTGATAGGCTCTTGAGCAGGTAAGCCATGAAACTTGGGCATCAAGTTGATCAGTGCGGTTTTTAGTTCAAATCTGCAACTACAGTCGGATGATGCACTTGATACGGCTGTAGTGTAAAATCTGGGGTTCCAGCTTCCTGGAGGGTAATTCTTTTAGTTTTGCCATGGTATATGCACGTGAATCAACTGAATCGGTAGTAAAGGAGCTTATTTCGCTCTCAGATGGTGGTTCAGATTCGCCCTCAGATGAGACTGGAGAATCGATAATAATCACTTCACCACCCTCGGAGGCTAACCGACGTCGAGTTCGTCTAATATGTGAAGGAGTTCTTTCACTTTTAGGATCAAATAGGACTAAAGTTGGATCAGGCAATAAACGCGTCATTCAATGAGAAAAACAAATAGCTCATGGTAACAGAAGTAAAAATAAAATATGCAAATAAAAATAAAATATATACACCAATTAATAATTTAGCACACTATTGCAACTCCCCAGCAACGGCACCAAAATTGATGCGTGGCAGAAGTTAACCAATTTAGAGATTTCAATTAAGAGGACAGCGTTGCACGTATAGCTCTTAACCGGCTAAGATCTGCCTCACCAATTTAAAAAGGGTTGTCACAAATTTTAGAAATAAAATACTGGGAGTATGAGTCCCAGGTCGTCTCCCAACGAGATTCAGGAAAGAGTGCTATTTTATTAACTAGGGGTTTTTAGAAAAAAATTAAGTTTTGATAACGAGTAATTAAAATGATTAAAAATTAAATAAATAAAAATAAACTAAGAATAATTATTGATACTCTAAATAAAAGGCCTTGACTAGGGGAATAATTAAATGGAATTTTTATCCTTGTTGGAATCTTCTCAAGTGTAGTGTAAAAAGGGTGTTGTTCTCACTCAGTTATCCCTTACTAAATAAGGAAAAGTATGGTGATTAAACTAACTCTTACCCTCAAATCCTAGTCCTCTCCCTTAGGGAGGTCTAGTGCTAGTAGGTGTGGAATTAGCTAACAACATCCAATTCAACCAAGCACTTGAGCATTCCAACTCAAGTATCTCCTCTTAATCAACCCCCATGTCAAGTAGAAATTCTACTCCATTGACATGAAATTAATAATCATAAAAATATGAGAAGACATAACTAAATAAAATAGAATAGAGAATTAAAATTAATTAAAATAAGAATAACTCTATATATTAATAAATTCAAAAAGCAACATAATTATCTGAACAGAGTCAATGAGTAACTAATTGAAAGTAAGGGAGTAAGGAAACAAACAAAAGTAATGTCTTCAACGGAGGTAAGGACTCTCAACATCCAAAAATCCAAGCAAAAACATAAACTATCAATGTAATGCAAATCTAAAAACTCATCTAAAACTGACGTAATCCTAATGTGATGAATCTGAATGTGTGTGGATGCGTGTTGAGTGTCAGCATGTTCCCTAGGTTTAGTCTGTATTTCTGTGCAGAAAACTGGGTCAAAATGCGGCCCGAAATCGCCCCCAGCGTATTCTGTTATTTTTGCAGATCGCGCAGGTCACGCGTACATGTCGTCCATGCGTTCGCGTCATTCAGCAATTTTCCTTGTCACGCGTTCACGTGGTTCACGCGTTCGCGTCATTTGTGCAGACTCCAATCCATGCGTTTGCGTCAGGCACGCGTTTGCATCGCTGCAAATTCTCCATTTCGCGCGTTCGCGTGGGCCATGCGCTCGCGTCATTGCTCGCTGTTCATCTCCTTAGTTTCTTGTGTTCCTTCCATTTTTGCAAGCCTCCTCCCTAATTTCCAAGTCATTCATGCCCTATGAAGCCTGAAACACTTAACATACGGATCACAGGATCGAATGGGATAAAGGAGAATTAAAACAGCAATTAAAAGTCTCTAGGAAGCAAGTTTTCAACCATGGAGTGATTTTGGGAAGGAGTTTTAAATACATGTTAATCATATGAATAAGTGGGTAAAGATTTGATAAAACCACACAATTAAACACAATATAAATCATAAAATAATAGTTTATCAGAGGTTTTCTATAATCAGTTACCTGATGCATTGAGTCTTAAAGCAGCCACTATTTTTTTAGGTTTAACTTTAAACAAACCATAGCCTGTGTCCAGTTTGTTATTGTCCAAATTAAAGGAGTTAGCCAACTTCTTTAACAGTTTGTGTGGCACATTCATTGGCAGGATGTGCATGAGGCCACCAAATCCCAATTCGCGAACAATGGCTTTCTTTAGTTCGCTCATCTTTTTAAACTTTTCATTCAATAATCTCGTGGCACATTTCAAGTCTTTGGTTTGTTGTAAACAAAGCAAAATGAGAGTCATTTAAATAACCTATATTTACATTAGGAATAATTGGGTCTTGGTTGTCATTTTTTCTATAAGGAATAAGAAATACTGTCAATAGATAAAAATACGGGGCAAGTAACAGACACATACACCCAAATACCAGCCACGTACACCCAAAATCCAGCCTCATACACCCAAATCCAGTCTTATACACATTTATTATTTTTTTATTACACGAATTTAAATGAGTTCAAAATGATATTCAAGTCAACCAAACATGCGTACATTGAGACTACAAGGTCAAGCACAAGTACAACAGCTCCAGTTACACTTCAATACTTTTAATATATATATCAGTTTCATACAACTCTATTTTTTTGAATTCCATGACATTATATTACTTTAGAATGATATTTAAGCTCAAAATGGCACTATAAGCACTAGTCACATTGCAACTGTGATATATACACCCAAAAATCAGCCACATACACCAAAAATGATTTCACTTGAAATACAGTACAGAGTTTATATCTATACAAACTCACTTCAAAAACATACATGCACAAAATATGCACAAAAACAGATGAAACTAGACGTTAAACTATTCACTCGAAGTACGTAAAACAGCGTAAATGACTTGGACAATTTCATGAGAACAGTAATATCAAATGTAAACCAAGTACAGTGAAACACAGAGAGAAATACGATGATATAATGGTTCGCATTCGAAATCAGAAACAGAAATCTCAAATCCTAATAGAACAGTCAAACAGTACCTTGAATAATGTTTCTTCTTTCTTTTTGGTGTTTTTTGATGGAGATTTGGAAGTTTTCTTGTTGATTTCGTCTACTTTTGGCGAGGAATTTGACAGTTTCTTCAGAGTGGGTGTTGGTTTCGAATGTGGTTTGAATCTGGAGGGTTGTGGTTTTGATTGACAAAGAAGAAGAAGAAGAAGAGTCTTTCGTAATGATGAGTACTGAATAGTGCACTTTGGAAACGGTTGAGTAATGTGAGTGTCTTTACGCTCGAGTGGGAAGAGTATACGCGCGTGTGTTTTGTTGGACTTGGCCCAACTTGTAAAACTTGTAATCCCAAATAGCTTGTATGTGTAGCATAACTCTATCTTTAATTCTTTAATTAAAGTATTTATTTGAAAATAATAGTATTTTTATTTATAATTATTGTTGGATAAATTGGTTTTCAATTATATTACTCCAAATTTTATTAAAATTACTAAACCACTATTATTCCTTTTTACCCAAAACAAACCCTAACCTTAAAACTCAACACACACAACCCTAACACTAACATTTTTTCGCAGCTGCCAACCCCCCTTCAACGCACAACACACACATGCAACGGAAAGGAAGAGAGAAAGAGAGAAAAAGAGAAAAAGGAGTGAGAGGTTGCTGGCTTGCTGTTGCCGCATCCTTATGCCACCGTCGCCCTCATGGAGGGGGTCGTGAGAGAGAGAGAAAGAGAGAGAGAGAGAGAGAGAGAGAGAGAGCTCGCACTACCATAGCCATGCGCCGTTGCTGCTGTTTTATCACCGTCCATGGTGCCACGAGGAGTGTTGTCGTCGCGGAGAAGGAAGACACGTGAGAAGGAGCCGCCACACCTCACCATCACCGCATTTTGTCGCCACCATCGAAGAAGCCACTATCATTAACGCCAGTTGGGCCATCACCATTGAGCCAGACGAGAGAGAGAAGACGCGGGCCTGGAACCCAGACGAACTGGAGGAGCTGTCCTTGAACGTCGCGGCTGCTAAGGAGAGGAAGGAGGAGATGCGTCTTGCTGTTGTCGCCGCCATGCAGAACATCCGCTGTTGATGCTCCGCTGTGGCTATTGCTGCCATGGCTACTATCATTTTATTCTTATGTTACTTTCTAAATTTAATAAGTAATTTCTTTCCGAAACCCTTGAGATACCAGTTTCTGTTATATGTGGCTGAGGTTTTTGCGGTGTTATTGCCATAGGGTTGAGTATCGGTGCTAGCATGTCGTGATTGGAGTTATGGTTGTTGTTGCAGAAGCGTTATGGAACTGTGGTTGTGGCTGCCACTATTGCGGTCCAAGAGAAAAAGGAGTTTTGTTGCGTAGTGAGTCGCGATCGAGGTAGGGGTGTAACAACCCAACTTCTAGCACGTCATGATTGTAGTAAGGCGTTTCTACCAAATTCTTTTATTATCTATTTAAATATTGAGTCTTTACGTGTTAGTCTGTCTACAGTTTTACTAAAGATTAAAACTTTTTCATCTTATGAGAACGGATCACACATATTCACATACTTAATATTAATAATATTTTATAGTATTACATACAAAACCATTTACAAAACCTACGCCTCTGAATAAAACTTCAATTCACAAGGCGAGAAAAAAATAAATTCTAACAACAACTCAACTGGCAAATAAATTCTTCTATGCTTCTGCAGCTTCACAATAAGCCTTCATACTTGTAGCTAAAAGGGGTGCAAATAGGGGGTAAATACAAAACTTATACAATTACAAAACAAACTTTAATTTTTATTAAATTACTTCTTCAACCTAAAAATAAATTTTGTTCCAATACTTATCCCATTATCAAAAAAACCGAACCCCATTCTAAAAATTCTTCAAGTTTTCTGCTTGATTTTTAATCCGTTTTTTAGCTTTACAGTTACCGACTTTTCACAGAGTTCAATTTAACCTTCCAACCATCAAATCCTATCAAATTCTCAAGAGTTTAAATTAGGAACATCCCCAAATAAAGTCACAAATTGTTGATTCTTGGCTGTCCAATGGTAACTGAACCATGAATCCAAGAAATGAACAAGATTTAATCACAAATAAAACACAAAACCACTCAATTTTGAGCCATAAAAATCAAATCAACAATCACACATCAAGAACATATTTAATTACTATAAAATTAGTAAATCCTACCTTTGTATGACAGCCACCAAACCGAAATACAAAGGAGGCTTTCTGAACGAGAAATCAAAGAAGAAAACATCAAAATCGGCTACTCCACCTCTGAGACTCCCACTTGGCCGAACCATGCATGGAAGATCAGCGGTGCCACTGTTAATTTTTCCCGAACAAAATTGAAACCAACATGAAGAAGAGAAAGATACGAACACTTTAATTGAATTTGATTTTTGATCAGAGATACGAAACTCGATAAATCAAAATCGGAAGCTTTCAGGTGCCATTGAAGCTTTCACGTTCTCTCTCTTTCTCTTGTCTCCAATTCAGTTCGGTGATGATGATGATGATGAGGACTAATGGGATATAATAGTGCTTAAATTGATTAGGTGACATGTGGGGGTTTGGGTGTCACGTTATGGAGGCGCTAAGTCAGCGATTCAAGTTATAAATATCTTAAACGGTAACTATGAAAGATGGATATATTAAAATACAAGTAATAATATATATAGGGGTAAATATGTATGAGTTACTAATATAAATGATACTAGTAACATAATGATAAAAGATATACGATATTGCATTAGCAAAGTTAAGTTCATTGAAGAGTACCGATATTTACTTATATCGGCAGATATTGAGCTCGATAATAATATTATTAACGAAACTCTATTTTTTTAAATTAAAATTTATATATAAATTTTTATTACTTATAAATTACTAAAATTGTAATTTCAATTATGTAAAATATTTCATCATGAGAAAAATATATATAAGAATCTGAATTTAATTAAAATCAAATAGTTAAAAATTAATTTAATTACTTTTAATAAAATACTTTCCAAAAATAATGAGTTCAATTTAGTAAATAAATCATAATTTAAAATAAATTAATAATAATTAAGTTTAAAAAATATGGGATGTTGCAAGGGACATTTTCTTAATCTCATTTTACTTTGAAGAATTGCTACCAGTCGATATCAATAACAATATTTATAATTATGATTACATGAGTCTTATGGATTGAAATAGGTTATTTTTTATTAATATAATTTTTTGTTTAATTGATTTACCAATTGATTTGGAATGTTTAATTGGTTGTTGTTGTTGAAGTGTCACTGTATTTATTGTGGAAATGAGATATAATGAGTATTTGATTGGGTTGGAGTTATTGAGAATTTTGATTTATTGATTGATTTTATTAAATTAGTGGTGGGTGAATTGGTTTTCTTGTATTATTGAAAAATGATTCGTTATTGAAATTGTTTTGATTTCGAAATGCTTTGACATAAAAAATGGTTTGATATTTGGAAATTTGAATTGTGTTTTATTAGGAAATAATTTAGTTTTGAACCCGTTGGAAGGGTTGAGAAATGGTTTGGATGGGACCCGAGAAGGATGGTAAAGTCCGAATTTTAGGGGAGGTGTTGCCAAAAATTTCATAAGTTTGGATTAAATTAAATAATGTAGAAAATCAGAATTTATTTACTTTAGTTTGGTTAATTAAGAAAACGGGTATTTAAGAGTAAATGAAGTTCGTGATTGTTTTGAAAACTTGGTTGACTGAAAAAGAGTTTTATTTGATTTTTAAGAACCATGAAAAAGACTTCGTTTTTAGAGCATTTTTGTGACTTTGCAAAAATTATTTAAAATCAAAATGACTATATGGTTTCAATTAAGATTTTGGTTTGTAAAAAGGATGATTTTTGGGTCTCAAAAAGAATTATATTTTGGATCCTTGGAAAAAAGCTTTGAAAGTAGTTTGGTGGTTTTTGAAAGCTATTGAATTCAAATGTTTAAACTTAAAGTGGTATTGAAGATTGATTCAGGACTTTTGATTTAGTGAAAAATGGGTTTTTGATGGAGATATACAAGGTACTCACCCTGCGAGGTGCACAGGGCACTCAACCCGGCAAGGAGCACAGGGCACTCAATCCTGCGAGGGTCTCTTTGATGGAGAGGTGTACAGAGGACTCACCCTGTGAGTATATAGGAAATTCTGCCTGTGATGTGTACAAGACACTCAATCCTGCGAGACATATAGTGTACAAATATGCAAGAAACCTTAGAGAAAAAATGTCCGGGATAGCTACTGGATGTGTCACGTTCTGGCAATGTAACCGACACGTGAGCTCATGGCCAGTAGGACAAGCATGCATCATACTGAATTTTTTTTCCATTTTTAGGGTGTGCTTAAGTGTTTTGGTTGCCTATCTGATGAATTCTGTCTAATGGTGCAGATTTAGAATATCCACAACTGAACTGGTAAGTGCACCGGGTCGTCCAAGTAATACCTTAGGTAAGTGAGGGTCGATCCCACTAGGACTGAGGAACTGAGCAACAATGGTCAACTGATTGGCTTAGTCAGGCAAACAAAAAAGTTGATTATCTGGGTTTTTAAAAGCATTGAACAATAAATCAAGAGTAAAAAAAGTAACAATGTATTTGGTGTAGAAATCAATAAGAAAAATAATTAAGGTATCAGAGATATTTAGTTTTCCAAATTAAGTTTTCTTACCAACTATTTTAATCATGCAAGATTCATTTCATGTAAAACTGTAATTAACTAGACCCAAATCACTTAGTGATTTAGTCTCCTCTAACCTTCATCAACCGTCAATCTCTTGGTCACTTGATTCTGATTAAAAGGTTAAGCTCAAATGTAGTTTATGGCCACAAAAACCCTAATTAGCCAAAGCTAAATGGTTAATGAATGTAGATGATGAAATGAGTATTGAATGTGTGGATGATAATTGTGATATAATGATTGTGATGTGATGATTTTGTAAATTGATGAAGGGTGTATATGAGGAATTAGATTGTGTAAATTATTGGTATGAAAATATTGAATTGAAATTATGGATTAATGTTGAATTACGGTGAAAATGTTGAGTGAATTAGCTTTGGAAATGATGAAAGTACAATGGAATGGTAAAGTATAGAATGTGGTCGTGTTTGTGATGAAAATAGGTATGTTTTGGTTATGAAATTTGGAAATTTGAGAACTTTGATATTTTTTAGTAGCACTTGATTTTTTGTGAACTTTGGTGGATCATAACTTTAGCCTCAAATTTTGAAATTTGTTGGAAATTGTTTTAAATTAAAAATGATTTAAAGAGCTTTAAATTGATATAAAGTTTGATGGAAATGGATTTTTGTAGAGGAAATTATGAATGTTTAAAGTTTGGTGTTTAAAATTGATTTCTGCAACTTTAAAGAATTTAGCAATTCTGGGATGGCACGCGTACGCGAGAACCCCTATACGCAAGCGTGCGTCTCTGCAGGCCCTCATGCGTACGCGGCCCTATGTATGCGTACGCGAGATGGGCCAAAAAGCAGGTTGATAAACTACTATTTTATGGTTTATCTTGTGCTCATTTGAGTGGTTTTTATCAATTCTTTACCCACTTATTCATATGATTTGCATGAGTTTACGTTTTCCTTCCTAATCTTATGCTATGATTGAAAACATGCTTCTTTGGTCTTAATTTTGATATGTTTAATCTTCTCTTATTACCATTCGATGCCTTGATATGTGTGTTAAGTGTTTTCAGAGATTACAGGGCAGGAATGGCATGGAGGATGGAAAGGAAGCATGCAAAAGTGGAAGGAATACAAGAAGTTGAAGGAATTGCAAAGCTGTCAGCCTAACCCTCTTGCACTAAAACAGTCATAACTTGAGCTACAGAGGTCCAAACGATGCGGTTCCAGTTGCTTTGGAAAGCTAACGTCCGGGGCTTCGATTTGATATGTAATATGCCAGAGTTTCTCTAATGATAAGTAACGCGAACGCGTGCTCCACGCGGATGCATCGCAGTGACGAAAATCAGCGTGGCAGATTTCTTCTCCAGCGATTTCTGGGCTATTTTCGACCCAATTTTCGGCCCAGAAAATACAGAATAGAGGCTATAAAGTGGAGGAATCCATTCATTTATAAGGATCATGCTTTCATAATTCATAATTTTAGGATTAGATATAGTTTTTAGAGAGAGAGGTTCTCTCCTCTCTCTTAGGATTTAGTTTTAGGATTTAGGATTATTTCTTCTTCATCACAGGTTCAATGTTCTTTTAATTTAGTTTCTCTTCTACTTTTATTTATTTTGGTACTTTGGTTTACTTATTTTTCTTATTGATTCTCTTCTTTTATGACCTCTTCTTTATAAATCTTGGCATTTTCTTAGGTTGAGATCTGAACTCCTCCATTTCCTGCAGCTGCAAGACCCTCTTTTCACCAGCAGCAACGCTATCAAAATTTAGTAGCTTGAGAGCCTAGAGGGCTTTGTGTTCCAGCTCCAATGGTAAATGACAAGCTTTTCCATATACCAGTTGATATGGGGACATCCCGATTGGTGTTTTGAATGCCATTCTGTATGCCCAAAGAGCATCATCCAGCTTCTTCGACCAATCCTTTCTTGATGCTCCTACAGTCTTTTCCAGAATCCTTTTTAGCTCTCTGTTAGATATCTCAGTTTGACCACTTGTTTGGTGGTGGTAAGGCGTGAAAATCTTGTGTTTCACCCCGTATTGTAGGAGGAGCGCTTCTAGTGGTCTGTTACAAAAATGGCTCCCTCCATCATTGATGAGTGCTCGGGGGACTCCAAACCGGCTAAAGATATTCTTTCTGAGGAAGTTCATGACTACCTTGTTGTCGTTCGTTGGGGTTGCAATAGCCTCTACCCAGTTGGAAACGTAATCCACTGCTACCAAGATGTACTTGTTTGCATATGAGGTTGGGAATGGTCCCATGAAATCGATTCCCCACACATCAAACAGTTCCAGTTCTAAGATGAAATTCTATGGCATCTCATTTCTTTTGGGTAAGTTTCCAGTTCTTTGACATTCATTGCAATTCTTTACTAGTTCTTTGGCATCCTTGAAAAGGGTGGGCCAAAAGAATCTGCTTTGTAACACCTTGGCTGCAGTTCTATCCCCTCCAAAATGGCCTCCATAGCACGAGCCGTGGCAGTTCCACAAGACCTCTCGTCCCTCTTCTTCCGAAACACAACTTCTCAGGATTCCATCTGAACACTTCTTGAAGAGATATAGTTTATCCCAAACAAAATACTTTGCGTCATTGATGAGCTTTTTCTTTTGATGTTTGTTGATCTCTGGAGGTAAAGCCCCAGTTGCCTTGAAATTGGCAATGTTTGCAAACCAGGGTGCTTTGTGAACCGTCATTAACTACTCATCTGGGAAACATTCATTTACACTTGTATCATGTGTTCCACCTTTTTCATGAGGGATCCTGGATAGGTGATCGGCTACCTTGTTCTCCATTCCTTTCTTGTCTCTAATCTCAATATTGAATTTCTGCAACAATAAGATCCACCTTATCAGTCTTGGTTTTGACTCCTGCTTGGCAAACAAGTATTTAAGTGCTGTATGGTCTATGAAAACAATCACTTTGGCACCAATGAGGTATGATCTAAACTTGTCAATTACAAAAACTATTGCCAGTAACTCCTTTTCAGTAGTGGTAGAATTTCTTTGAGTGTCATTGAGGACTTTGCTGGCATAGTATATCACATGGACTAAGTTATCTTTCCTCTGTCCTAACACTGCCCCAACTGCAAAATCAGATGCATCACACATCAATTCAAATGGTAAGTTCCAGTCAGGTGGGGAAATGATACGGGCAGAGGACAACCTCTTCTTTAAATTTTCGAATGCTAGCATGCATTTTTCATCAAAGGCAAATGGTGTATTAGATACAAGGAGATTGCTTAGGGGCTTGGCTATCTTTGAAAAATCTTTAATAAACCTTCTGTAAAAGCCAGCATGCCCCAGAAAGCTCCTAATTGCCTTGACATCACTTGGTGGGGGTAATTTTTCAATAAGTTCCACCTTAGCTCTGTCTACCTCAATGCCTTGGTTAGAAACCTTATGGCCAAGAACTATTCCTCCTGTCACCATAAAGTGACATTTCTCCCAGTTCAAGACCAAGTTGTTTTCTTGACATCTTTTTAATACCAGGGCCAGGTGATTTAGGCAATTAGGGAAGGAATCTCCGAATACCGAAAAGTCATCCATAAAAACTTCAATGAACTTTTCTATCATATCTGAGAAAATGGAGAGCATGCAGCGTTGGAAAGTTGCAGGTGCATTACATAGCCCAAATGGCATGCGCCTGTAGGCAAACACTTCATATGGGCAAGTGAATGAGGTTTTCTCTTGGTCTCTCGGATCAACCACTATTTGGTTATATCCTTAATAACCATCGAGAAAACAGAAATATGCATGTCCTGCAAGTGTTTCTAGCATCTGATCCATGAAAGGAAGGGGGAAATAATCTTTTCTTGTAGCTTCATTGAGTTTTCTGTAGTCTATGCACATCCGCCATCCTGTGACGGTCCTTGTTGGGATTAGTTCGTTCTTCTGATAGGGGACTACAGTGATTCCTCCCTTTTCTGGGACAACTTTCACGGGGCTGACCCACGGGCTGTCGAAAATCGGGTAGATTACCCCTCCCTGCCATAACTTCATAACTTCTTTCTGTACCACTTCCTTCATGACTGAATTTAGCCTCCTTTGGGGTTGAATGGATGGTTTGGCATCATCTTCCAACAGTATCTTATGCATGCATATGGCCGAACTGATTCCTTTCAGGTCAGCGAGAGTCCATCCAATGGCATCCTTATGCTTTCGCAATACTTGGAGTAATTCATCCTCTTGATCTCGGCTGAGGGATGAGTTTATGATTACTGGGTAACTTTCACTTTCTCCTAAGTATGAATATTTGAGAGTGGGTGGCAGTGCTTTGAGTTCAGGTTTGGGTGCTTCTATCTTTTTATTCTCCTCCTTTGGTGCACCCTGTATATGAATCTCTGCTGTTGCAGCCTCTTTGCTAGATGTTGATTCCTCCTCTGTTAACCCTTCAAGTTCTTCTTCTTCAAAAATCTCCTGTACTGCATCTTCCAGTGAATCCAACCTCATACATTCTCCCAATGGTTCTGGTGGGTAACTCATGGCTTTGAACACATTGAATGTCATCTTTTCACTGTGTAATCTCAAGGTGAGTTCACCTTTTTGAACGTCGATGACAGCTCCAGCAGTGGCCAAGAACGGTCTCCCCAGGATGATGGAGGCCTTGGCTTCCTCCTGCATGTCCAGCACTACAAAGTCTGCTGGAAAGATAAAATCTCCTACCTTTACCAGCAAATCTTCTACTATGCCATGAGGAAATTTGAACGATCGGTCTGCCAGTTGTAGGGCCATTTTTGTTGGCTTAGCCTCCTCAATCCTCATTTTTCTCATCATAGCTACTGACATCAGATTTATGCTGGCTCCTAAGTCACACAGAGCCTTCTTCACTGTGATTTCCCCTATAATACAAGGGATCTGGAAACTCCCAAGATCCTTCAATTTCTGGGGTAGTTTGTGCTGAATGATGGCACTACATTCTTCGGTTAGTATCACAGTCTCATTACTCTTCTAGCTTTTCTTCTTAGTCATTAATTCCTTTAAAAACTTGGCATAGAGCGGCATTTGCTCTATTACTTCAGCAAAGGGTATGTTGATTTGTAGTTTCTTGAAGATTTCCAAAAATCTTAAGAACTGGTTGTCGTCCCCCTTCTTCCTTAATTGCTGAGGGTATGGTGTCTTTGGGATGTCTGGCTTCATCATTTCTCCTTTTTGCTGTGAACTAGGAATGGGGATTTAGACTTCATCTCACTCCTCTTTTCTTTCGTTTGAGTTTTTCTCTTATGAATTCTTAGGAATTTCTTTCAATTCCTTCCCACTTCTAAGGGTGATGGCCTGACATTCCTCTCTTGGGTTTGGATCGCTGTTACTGCACAGGTTATGGGTGGGAATTTGCTTGAATAGGTAGCCAATTTGTGTCTCAAGTTTCTTGATGGCAGCATCTTGATTCTGCATATTGGACCGCACTTCCTCTTGGAACACTTTACTGTCCTGGACTTCCTTACATATGACTTCAAGTAGAGTTTCAATCCTTGAGAGTCTGTCTTCGGATGATGGTGGGTTGGAGTTGGAGTGATGAGAAGGGCCATTCTGGCTTTGGTATGGATGTTGAGGTATGTTGTTAGGAAGGTGCTGATATGATCTCTGTGTGGAATGTTGGTGAGCCGCATTATTGTTGGGGTTGTGACGTCTCTGATCTTGGCCTTGGTCTTGTTGGTTTCCCCACCCAAAGTTTGGGTGGTTCCTCCAACCAGGATTGTAAGTCTTGGAGTATGGATCATGTGCCTGCCTGAATGAGTTTCCAATATAGTTGGCTTGTTCCTGATCACCATCTGCCTCTGCATTCACACCTTCTTGAGTTGCTGATGAGGTGGTGATTGCTGCTACTTGGTTCCTCTCCATCTTTTTGGTAAGGTCAGCCAGCTGCTTGGTAATCAGCTTGTTCTGGGCCAGCAGTGCATCCACGTTATTCAGCTCCATCACTCATCTAGTGTTGCCTCTTTCAGAAGCATAGAAGTAGTCATTCTCAGTTACAGTCTCAATGACATCTATGGCCTCTTCAATGGTCTTCTTCTTGTTCAGAGATCCCCCGGATGAGTGGTCTACTGCCTTCTTTGATTCATAGGAAAGACCTTCATAGAAAATGTGTAACTGCACCCATTCATTGAACATATCTGACGGGCACCTTCTTGTCAAGTCTTTAAATCTCTCCCATGCTTCGTAGAGAGTCTCACCATCCTGTTGTCTAAAAGTTAGAACTTCATCTCTCAACATGTTAATTCTTTGAGGAGGATAGAATCTCGCCAAGAACTTGTTCACCACATCCTCCCAGGTTGTTAAATGGTATGCGAAATTGTTACTCAGAGGTTGTAAAATTTGTTGTTCGTTCTCTCCCTGGCAATGGCGCCAACAACTGGTGCACAATACCATGGTCCAAACATAACTTCACAACTTTGCACAACTAACCAGCAAGTGCACTGGGTCGTCCAAGTAATAAAATCTTACGTGAGTAAGGGTCGATCCCACAGAGATTGTCGGCTTGAAGCAAGCTATGGTCACCTTGTAAATCTCAGTCAGGCAGATATCAAATGGTTATGGAGTTTTCGAATAATAATAATAAATAAACAGAAAATAAAGATAGAAATACTTATGTAAATTATTGGTGAGAATTTCAGATAAGCGTATAGAGATGCTTTCGTTCCTCTGAACCTCTGCTTTCCTGCTGTCTTCATCCAACCAATCCTACTCCTTTCCATGGCAAGCTTTATATAGGGCATCACCGTTGTCAATGGCTAGATCCCATCCTCTCTGTGAAAAAGGTCCAAATGCTCTGTCACGGCACGGCTAATCATCTGGAGGTTCTCGATCATACTGGAATAGGGTTCACCCTCCTTTTTACGTCTGTCACTACGCCCAGCACTTGCGAGTTTGAAGTTCATCACAGCCATCCCTTCCCAGATCCTATTCGGAATACCACAGACAAGGTTTAGACTTTTCGGATCTCAGGAATGGCCATCCATGGGTTCTAACTTATACCACGAAGATTCTAATATCTCGGACTTGGTCCCCTGTATTAGATATCTAAGAGATACTCATTCTAGCTTGTTTGCATGTAGAACGGAAGTGTTTGTCAAGCACGCATTCATAAGTGAGAATGATGATGAGCGTCACATAATCATCACATTCATCATGTTCTTGGGTGCGAATGGATATCTTAGAAGCAGAATAAGTTGAATTGAATAGAAAACAGTAGTACTTTGCATTAAATCATGAGGAACAGCAGAGCTCCACACCTTAATCTATGGAGTGCAGAAACTCTACCGTTGAAAAATACATAAGTGAAAGGTTCAGGCATGGCCGAATGGCCAGCCTCCAAACGTGATCAATATGATCCAAATTTGAACTAAAAATCATAAGATGTCTAATACAATAGTAAAAAGTCCTATTTATACTAAACTAGTTACTAGGGTTTATAGAAGTAAGTAATTGATGCATAAAATCCACTTCCGGGGCCCACTTGGTGTGTGCATGGGCTGAGCTTGAAGTTTACACGTGCAGAGGCTTCATCTGGGGTTGAACGCCAAATTGTAACGTGTTTTTGGCGTTCAACTCTGGTTCGTGACGTGTTTCTGGCGTTTAACTCCAGACTGCAGCATAGAACTGGTGTTCAACACCCTTTTGCGTCATCTAAACTCGGCCAAAGTATGGACTATTATATATTGCTGGAAAGCGCTGGATGTCTACTTTCCAACGCAATTGGAAGTGTGCGATTTTGAGTTCTGTAGCTCTAGAAAATCCACTTTGAGTGCAGGGAGGTCAGAATCCAACAACATTAGTAGTCCTTCTTCAACCTCTGAATCTGATTTTTGCTCAAGTCCCTCAATTTCAGCCAGAAAATACCTGAAATGATAGAAAAACACACAAACTCATAGTAAAGTGCAGAAATGTGAATTTAACATAAAAACTAATAAAAACATCCCTAAAAGTAACTAGATCCTACTAAAAACATACTAAAAACAATGCCAAAAAGCGTATAAATTATCCGCTCATCACAACACCAAACTTAAATTGTTGCTTGTCCCCAAGCAACTGAAAATCAAATAGGATAAAAAGAAGAGAGTATACTATAAATTCCAAAATATCAGTGAAACATAGCTCCAATCAGATGAGCGGGACTTGTAGCTTTTTGCGTCTTGAATAGTTTTGGCATCTCACTTTATCCATTGAGGTTCAGAATGATTGGCATCTATAGGAACTCAGAGTTCAGATAGTGTTATTGATTCTCCTAGTTCAGTATGTTGATTCTTGAACACAGCTACTTTATGAGTCTTGGCCTTGGCCCTAAGCACTTTGTTTTCCAGTATTACCACCGGATACATAAATGCCACAGACACATAATTGGGTGAACCTTTTCAGATTGTGACTCAGCTTTGCTAAAGTCCCCGATTAGAGGTGTCCAGGGTTCTTAAGCACAATCTTCTTTTGCTTTGGACCTTGACTTTAACCGCTCAGTCTCAAGTTTTCACTTGACACCTTCACGCCACAAGCACATGGTTAAGGACAGCTTGGTTTAGCCACTTAGGCCAGGATTTTATTCCTTTAGGCCTTCCTATCCACTGATGCTCAAAGCCTTGGGATCCTTTTTATTTACCCTTGCCTTTTGGTTTTAAAGGTTATTGGCTTTTTGCTCTTGCCTTTTGGTTTTAAGAGCTTTTGGCTTTTTCTTTGCTGCTTTTTCTTGCTTCAAGAATCATTTTTATGATTTTTCAGATTATCAAATAACATGTCTCCTTGTCATCATTCTTTCAAGAGCCAACATATTTAACATTCTTAAACAACAACTTCAAAAGACATATGCACTGTTCAAGCATTCATTCAGAAAACAAAAAGTATTGTCACCACATCAATATAATTAAACTAAGTTCAAAGATAAATTCGAAACTCATGTACTTCTTGTTCTTTTGAATTAAAACATTTTTTATTTAAGAGAGGTGATGGATTCATAGGACATTCATAACTTTAAGACATAGTTACTAAATACTAACGATCATGTAATAAGACACAAACATGGATAAGCACTTAACATAAAGAAAACGAAAAACAGAGAATTTAAGAACAAGGAATGAGTCCACCTTAGTGATGGTGGCATTTCCTTCTTGAGGAACCAATGATGTCCTTGAGATTTTCTATGTCTCTTCCTTGTCTTTGTTGCTCCTCCCTCATTGCTTTGTGATCTTCTCTAATTTCATGAAGGATGATGGAGTGCTCTTGATGTTCCACCCTTAATTGTCCCATGTTGGAACTTAATTCTCCTAGGGAGGTGTTGATTTTCTCCCAAAAAATCTGTGGAGGAAAGTGCATCCCTTGAGGTATCTCAGGGATTTCTTGATGATGAGCTTCCTCACGTGTTTCTTGAGCTCCATGAGTGGGCTCTCTTTTTTGCTCCATCCTTTTCTTAGTGATGGGCTTCTCTTTCTCAATGGGAATGTCTCCTTCTATGAAAGCTCCAGCTGAGTAAGATAGATGGCAAATAAGATGAGGGAAAGCTAGCCTTGCCAAGGGGGAGGACTTTTCGGCTATTTTGTAGAGTTCAAGGGAGATGACTTCATGAACTTCTATTTCCTCACCAATCATGATGCTATGAATCATGATGGCCCGCTCCACAGTAACTTCAGATTGGTTGCTAGTGGGGATGATGGAGCGTTGGATGAACTCCAACCATCCTCTAGCCACAGGCTTGAGGTCCAGTCTTCTAAGTTGAACCGGTTTGCCTTTTGAGTCAATCTTCCTTTGAGCTCCTTCCACACATATGTCCATGAGGACTTGGTCCAACCTTTGATCAAATTTGACCCTTCTAGTGTAGCGGCGTGCATCTCCTTGCATCATAGGCAAGTCAAACGCCAACCTCACATTTTTCGGACTAAAATCTAAGTATTTCCCCCGAACCATGGTGAGATAATTCTTTGGGTTCGGGTTCTTACTTTGATCATGGTTCTTAGTGATCCATGCATTGGCATAAAACTCTTGAACCATTAGGATGCCGACTTGTTGGATGGGGTTTGTTAGAACTTCCCAACCTCTTCTTTGGATTTCATGTCGGATCTCCGGATACTCATTTCTCTTGAGCTTGAAAGGGACCTCGGGGATCACTTTCTTCTTGGCCACAACATCATAGAAGTGGTCTTGATGAGCTTTGGAGATAAATCTTTCCATCTCCCATGACTCAGAGGTAGAAGCTTTTGTCTTCCCTTTTCCCTTTTCTAGAGGATTCTCCGGTCTTGGGTGCCATCAATGGTAATGGAAAAATAAAAAGCTTATGCTTTTACCACACCAAACTTAGAATATTGCTCGCCCTCGAGCAAGAAAAGAAAGAATAGATGAAGAAGATGAAGAAAATATGGAAGAGAGGAGGGAGAGGTATATTCAGCCACGAAGGGGAAGAGAGGGTTGTGTTGTGTGAAAATGAAGAAGAATAGAGGGCTTTATATAGGGAAGGGAGGGGGGGTAAGGTTCGGCCATAAAGGTGATTTTGGGTGGGAAATTGGTTTTGAATTTTGAAGGTAAGTGTGATTTATGAGGTAGGTTTATGGGGAAGAGTGGATGGATGTAAGTGGTGAAGTGGTGATAGGGAAGAGAGATTAAGGTGATTGGTGAAGGGTTTTGGGGAAGAGTGTTTATTGGGAAGAGTGATATAGGATTATTAGGAGGGAAGGTGGGAATATGTTAGGTGGGGATCCTGTGGGGTCCATAGATGTTGAGATGATTCTGTGGGGTCCACAGATCCTGAGGTGTCAAGGATTTACATCCCTGCACCAATTAGGCATGTAAAATGCCTTTGCATGCAATTCTGGCGTTTAAACGCCGAATTGATGCTTGTTCTGGGCGTTCAGTGCCCAGGTGCAGCATATTTCTGGCGTTGAACGCCAGCCGGATGCTTGTTTCTGGCGTTCAGCGCCAGCTCTTCCTCAGTGTGCATTTCTGGCGTCTGATTGCCAGGATGCTACTTGTTTCTGGCGTTCAACGCCAGATCCATGCTCTGTTCTGGCGTTGAACGCCAGCCAGATGCTCCTTACTGGCGTTTAAACGCCAGTAAGATCCTCCTCCAGGGTGTGATTTTTCTTCTGCTGTTTTTGATTCCATTTTCAATTTTTATATTTATTTTGTGACTCCACATGATCATGAACCTAATAAAATATGAAACAACAATAAAAATAAATTAAAATTAGATAAATAAAAATTGGGTTGCCTCCCAACAAGCGCTTCTTTAATGTCAATAGCTTAACAGTGGGCTCTCATGGAGGCTCACAGATGTTCAGAGCATTATTGAGACTTCCCAACACCAAACTTAGAGTTTGGATATGGGAGTTCAACACCAAACTTAGAGTTTGGTTGTGGCCTCCCAACACCAAACTTAGAGTTTGACTGTGGGGGCTCTGGTTGACTCTGTTTTGAGAGAAGCTTACTGTGCCTTTTTTCCATGTTTACAGAAGGATGTCCTTGAGTTTTAAACTCAAGGGAGTCCTCATTCAATTGAAGGACTAGTTCACCTCTGTTAACATCAATCATAGCTCTTGCTGTGGCTAGGAAGGGTCTTCCAAGGATGATGGATTCATCCTCATCCTTCCCAGTATCTAGGATTATGAAATCAGCAGGGATGTAAAGGCCTTCAACCTTTACTAATATGTCCTCTACTTGTCCATAAGCCTATTTTCTGGAATTGTCTGCCATCTCTAATGAGATTTTAGCAGCTTGTACCTCAAAGATTCCCAATCTCTCCATTACAGAGAGTGGCATGAGGTTTATTCCTGACCCCAGGTCACATAGAGCCTTCTCAAAGGTCATGGTGCCTATGGTACAAGGTATTAGGAACTTTCCAGGATCCTGTTTCTTCTGAGGCAATTTCAGTTGATCCAATGCATTTAGTTCATTGGTGAACAGAGGAAGTTCATCTCCCCAAGTCTCATTACCAAATAAATTGGCATTCAGCTTCATGATTGCACCAAGGAACTTGGCAACTTATTCTTCAGTGACATCCTCATTCTCTTCAGAAGAAGAATACTCATCAGAACTCATGAATGGCATAAGGAGGTTTAATGGAATCTCTATGGTCTCTAGATGAGCCTCAGAGTCCTTTGGTTCCTTAGAGGGATACTCCTTATTGATCATTAGACATCCCAGGAGGTCTTCCTCCTTGGGATTCACGTCCTCCCCTTCCTCTCTAGGTTCGGCCATGTTGACTATGTCAATGACCTTGCACTCTTCTTTTGGATTTTCTTCTGTATTCCTTGGGAGAGCACTAGGAGGGGTTTCAGTGATTTTCTTACTCAGCTGTCCCACTTGTGCCTCCAAATTTCTAATGGAGGACCTTGTTTCATTCATGAAACTCACAGTGGCCTTAGATAGATCAGAGACTAAGTTTGCTAAATTAGAGGTATTTTGTTCAGAGTTCTCTGTCTGTTGCTGAGTGGATGATGGAAAAGGCTTGCTATTGCTAAACCTGTTTCTTCCACCATTATTAAAGCCTTGTTGAGGCTTTTGTTGATTCTTCCATGAGAGATTTGGGTGATTTCTCCATGAGGGATTATAGGTGTTTCCATATGGTTCACCCGTGTAATTCACCTCTGCTATTGTAGGGTTTTCAGGATCATAAGCTTCTTCTTCAGAAGATGCCTCTTGAGTACTATTGGATGCAACTTGCATTCCATTCAGATTCTGATAAATCATATTGACTTGCTGAGTCAATATTTTATTCTGGGCCAATATGGCATTCAGAGTATCAATTTCAAGAACTCCCTTCTTCTGAGGCATCCCATTACTCACAGGATTCCTCTCAGAAGTGTACATGAACTGGTTATTAGCAACCATGTCAATAAGTTCTTGAGCTTCTGTAGGCGTTTTCTTTAGGTGAATGGATCCACCTGCAGAAGTATCTAATGACATCTTAGCTAATTCAGACAGACCATCATAGAATATATCCAGGATGGTCCATTCTGAAAGCATGTCAGAAGGACACTTTTTGGTCAGTTGCTTGTATCTCTCCCAAGCTTCATAGAGGGATTCACCTTCCTTCTGTCTGAAGGTTTGAACATCCACTCTAAGCTTACTCAGCTTTTGAGGAGGAAAGAACTTGGCTAAGAAAGCCGTGACCAGCTTATCCCAAGAGTTCAGGCTATTTTTGGGTTGAGAGTCCAACCACACTCTAGCTCTGTCTCTTACAGCAAACGGGAAAAGCATGAGCCTGTAGACTTCAGGATCTACTCCATTAGTCTTAATAGTATCACAGATCTGCAAGAATTCAGTTAAGAACTGAAAAGGATCTTCAGATGAAAGTCCATGAAACTTGCAGTTTTGTTGCATTAGAGAAACTAATTGAGGTTTCAGCTCAAAATTGTTTGCTCCAATGGTGGGGATGGAGATGATTCTTCCATGTAAATTGGAATTAGGTGCAGTAAAGTCACTAAGCATCCTCCTTGCATTATTATTATTTTCAGCTGCCATCTCCTTTTCTTGTTCGAAAATTTCTGTAAGGTTATCTTTGGATTGTTGTATTTTAGCTTCTCTTAGTTTCCTCTTCAGAGTCCTTTCAGGTTCAGGGTCTGCTTCAACAAGAATGTTCTTGTCCTTGTTCCTGCTCATATGAGAAAGAGGGAACAGAAAAATAATAATAATAGGGATCCTTTTTACCCAGGTATAGAGGTTCCCCTATGTGAGTAGAAGAAGAAAAGAATGTAATGTAAAGAATGGAATAAGAGAAAATTCGAACACAGATGGAAGAGGGGGTTCGAATTTGGGGTGAGATGAAGTGTTAGTAGATGAATAAATAAATAGAAGGAGATGAGAGAGAAAGAGGATTTTCGAAAATAAAATTTTGAAAAGGGGTTAGTGATTTTCGAAAATTAGGAATGAAATCAAATTAAAATTAAAAATTGAAACAATTAGTTAATTAAAAAGAATTTTTGAAAAGGATGGAAGAGATTTTCGAAAATTAGAGAGAGAGAGTTAGTTAGGTAGTTTTGAAAAAGATAAGAAACAAACAAAAAGTCAATTAGTTAGTTGAAAAAGATTTGAAAATCAATTTTGAAAATATAAGAAAATAAGAAGTTAGAAAAGATATTTGAAAATCAAATTTTTGAGAAAGATAAGATTTAAAAAAAAAAAAAGATATGATAGGCAGATATGATTAGAATTAGTTTTGAAAAAGATTTGATTTTTTAAAATCATAATTAATGACTTGACTCACAAAAAATCACAAGATATGATTCTAGAACTTAAAGTTTGAATCTTTCTTAACAAGTAAGTAACAAACTTGAAATTTTTGAATCAAAACATTAATTGTTGATGATATTTTCGAAAATATGATACAAAATTAAGAAAAATATTTTTGAAAAATATTTTTATAATTTTCAAAAATAAATAAGAAAAATGAAAAAAATTTGATTTTTGAAAAAGATTTTGAAAAAGGTAAGATTTTTAAATTGAAAATTTGATTTGACTCATAAGAAACAATTGAATTTTTAAAAATTTTTTAAAAAGTCAATCCAAATTTTTGAAATTTATGAGAGAAAGATATTTTTTTGATTTTTGAATTTTTAATGATGAGAGAGAAAAACATGAAAAATGATGCAATGCATGAAAGTTTTGGATCTAAACATGTGATGCATGCAAGATCATTATGAATATCAAGATGAACACCAAGAACACTATGAATGTCAAGATGAACATCAAGAACTTATTTTTGAAAATTTTTCAAGAAAAGAAAATATGCAAGACACCAATCTTAGAAATTTTTCATGTATAAACACTATGAATGCAAGAATGCATATGAAAAACAAGAAAAGACGCAAAACAAGAAAATATGAAGATCAAACAAGAAGACTGGCCAAGAACAACTTGAAGATCATGAAGAACACTATGAATGCATGAGTTTTCGAAAAATGCAAAAAATTTTAGAAAAAATGCAATTGACACCAAACTTAAAAATTGACTCAAGACTCAAACAAGAAACACAAATATTTTTTTGATTTTTTTTTATTTTATGATTTTTTTTTTGGATTTTTCAAAAATTAATGTGAAAAAGAAAAATAAGGATTCCAAAATTTTTAATATGAATTCCAGGAATCTTGCAATGGCGCCAACAACTGGTGCACAATACCATGGTCCAAACATAACTTGACAACTTCGCACAACTAACCAGCAAGTGCACTGGGTCGTCCAAGTAATAAAACCTTACGTGAGTAAGGGTCGATCCCACGGAGATTGTCGGCTTGATGCAAGCTATGGTCACCTTGTAAATCTCAGTCAGGTGGATATCAAATGGTTATGGAGTTTTCGAATAATAATAATAAATAAACAGAAAATAAAGATAGAAATACTTATGTAAATTATTGGTGAGAATTTCAGATAATCGTATAGAGATGCTTTCCTGCTGTCTTCATCCAACCAATCCTACTCCTTTCCATGGCTAGCTTTATATAGGGCATCACCGTTGTCAATGGCTACATCCCATCCTCTCTATGAAAAAGGTCCAAATGCTCTGTCACGCACGGCTAATCATCTGGAGGTTCTTGATCATACTGGAATAGGGTTCACCCTCCTTTTGCGTCTGTCACTACGCCCAGCACTTGCGAGTTTGAAGTTCGTCACAGCCATCCCTTCCCAGATCCTACTCGGAATACCACAGACAAGGTTTAGACTTTCCGGATCTCAGGAATGGCCATCCATGGGTTCTAACTTATACCACGAAGATTCTAATATCTCGGACTCGGTCCCCTGTATTAGATATCTAAGAGATACTCATTCTAGCTTGTTTGCATGTAGAACGGAAGTGTTTGTCAGGCACGCGTTCATAAGTGAGAATGATAATGAGCGTCACATAATCATCACATTCATCATGTTCTTGGGTGCGAATGGATATCTTAGAAGCGGAATAAGTTGAATTGAATAGAAAACAGTAGTACTTTGCATTAAATCATGAGGAACAGCAGAGCTCCACACCTTAATCTATGGAGTGCAGAAACTCTACCGTTGAAAAATACATAAGTGAAAGGTTCAGGCATGGCCAAATGGCCAGCCTCCAAACGTGATCAATATGATCCAAAGTTGAACTAAAAATCATAAGATGTCTAATACAATAGTAAAAAGTCCTATTTATACTAAACTAGTTACTAGGGTTTACAGAAGTAAGTAATTGATGCATAAAATCCACTTTCGGGGCCCACTTGGTGTGTGCTTAGGCTGAGCTTGAAGTTTACACGTGCAGAGGCTTCTTCTGGAGTTGAACGCCAAGTTGTAACGTGTTTTTGGCGTTCAACTCTGGTTCGTGACGTGTTTCTGGCGTTTAACTCCAGACTGCAGCGTAGAACTGGCGTTCAACGCCCTTTTGCATCATCTAAACTCGGCCAAAGTATAGACTATTATATATTGCTGGAAAGCCCTGGATGTCTAATTTCTAACGCAATTGGAAATGCGCCAGTTTGAGTTCTGTAGCTCTAGAAAATCCACTTTGAGTGCAGGGAGGTCAGAATCCAACAGTATCAGCAGTCCTTCTTCAACCTCTGAATCTGATTTTTGCTCAAGTCCCTCAATTTCAGCCAGAAAATACCTGAAATCACAGAAAAACACACAAACTCATAGTAAAGTCCAGAAATGTGAATTTAACGTAAAAACTAATTAAAACATCCCTAAAAGTAACTAGATCCTACTAAAAACATACTAAAAACAATGCCAAAAAGCGTATAAATTATCCGCTCATCATTAAACTCTCCTTCGGGAAGGATTCCAGCCATTTAGATGCCTTGTCCTTGAGTGAGAAGGGAAATAGAAGTAGTCTGTAGGTGTCAGGATGAACACCATTAGACTTCACAGTATCACATATCCTCAGGAAGGTGGTTAGATGTTGATTGGGATCTTCTTGAACACTTCCTCCGAATGAACAGTTGTTCTGAACAAGGATGATGAGCTGTGGCTTTAGTTCAAAGTTGTTGGCATATATGGTTGGCTTTTGGATGCTACTTCCACAGTTTCCTGGGTTTGGATTGATGTAAGATCCCAGAACTCTTCTCTCTTACCCAGCATGATGCACTGGGCCTTCTCTGCCATGGTTGTGAGTCTCTTCTTCATGATGGTTTTCCATATTCTCATCCATGTCTGGTTCAAAATACTCCTCTTCTTCCTCCGTACCAATTACTCTCTTTCCTCTTGCTTCCCTCCTTAATCTAAGGAAGGTCCTCTCAGGTTCAAAATCAAAGGAAGTTGAAGCCCCGCTTCTTCTACCTATCATACAACCAACAAGGCAAAAGCAAGAAGGGGGTAGATGCAGAGAGTATTCTTGTTAGAAATGCTGTTAGTGTGAGTGATGCAATATATCAAACAGTTAGTGGGTTAGTGAACTGAGTTGTAAACAACTAAGAAAAGGGTAGAAAAAGGAAGAAAACAGCTAAACTGAAAGTGAATTACCCAAATGAAATCAAACCAAATAAAAAAAATGCTCAATCTAGTTATCCACCAATTTAATCATTGTTGATACAAAATCAATTCCCGACAACGGTGCCATAAACTTGATGCACGGAAACTTGTCTCTCAACAATTTTTCTTGGCAAGTATACCGAATTGTTGTCAAGTAAAAACTCACAATAGAGTGAGGTCGAATCCCATAGGGATTGATTGGTAAATCACCTTTAATTAGAGGAATGTTCTAGTTGATCTAAGCAGAATTTGATGTGAGAGTTGCAGGAAATTAAATGGCAGAAAGTAAATAGCAGAAAATGTAAATGCTGGGAATAAAGATCTGAATATAAATTACGGAAAGTAAATTGCAGAATCTTAAATGGGGAATGGAGAATTTAGCATAAAAGTAAATTGCAGAAATTAAAGAGAATGGGTAAGATTTGAAATAGGGGATTCATTGGGCTTAGGAGATGTTGCATTCTTCGGATCAAGTTCATTTTCATCTCTTCCTCAATCAATGCATTCATTGATCTCCTTAGCAATCTTAAGTGATTGAATTCCAATTCCTTGGTAATTCAATCCCTCAAATCTTGATCAATAGCCAATTCCTTGGTCCAATTGCTCATGAGAAGAGATAAAGTATGGTCACTGATTATACCACATGTATTTCCAAATCAAAGTGTTGGTAGGATTATATGTCACTATATCCATCTAAACCCCAATTTGGTCCAACATGAGAAAGCATTTCTAGATTGATCTCTTCATTCCTCTTCCAAGGTTTTGAAGAGATCCAAGTATGAATAGCTTCTTTTCCAAGACAACTACCCAATTGAATGAAGATTAAAAGCTTTCTAGTAAAATCAAGAGAAAAGAAAGAAGAAGAATAATGAAAACTATTATTGATCCATCAAATTACAACAGAGCTCCCTAACCCAATGAAAGGGGTTTAGTTGTTCATGGCTCTGGGAATGGAAAACAAAGATGGAGAATGCATTCTGAAAGTAAAACTAGAAGTTGCAGAGAAAGTAAAATTATACAAAGAGTAGTTCTCCCAATCTCTAAAAGCTTCTCTCTAGTTCAAAACTTCTCCTATTTATACTACTCTTATGATCTTCTAGTTGGCTCTTCATATCTTGGATATGGGCCTTCGGATCTTGAGTTGAAGCAGTTATCATCCTTAGTGGGCTCAGCTTCACTTGCAGAGAAAGTGTGCAGTAGGCATGGACTTTAGCTTAGGGCGTTAGTGGTGTTAACGTTAAGTGAAAATATGGGGTCGAGAACGTTAGTGACAATCACCTTTTTCACTAACGTTCCTAACCCAAAATGGTCCACGTTAACTTCAGCGTTAGTGGCACTAACATGACCACTAACGTTGCCTCTTGGCCCTTCGCAAATGTTATTGGGGTTTACCTTTCCCAATAACGTTGAGAGTACCCCTTTCTCCCTACGTTAGAGTTCACGTTAGTATAGTTAACGTGACCTTTAACGTAGGCTTGCCAAATCTTCGAGAGCGTTAGTGACACCTACCTTTTTCACTAATGCTCCAAAACGCCCCTTTCCCACATTAGACCACTAACGTGGTGTTGATTTCCATCTCCAACGTTAGTGACAAAGGTGAGTGTCACTAACGTTGGCGATTCCATGCTCCTTCCACGTTAGAGTTCAGGTTAACCAAGTTAACGTGGCTCTTAACGTAGCCAATATGGGCTTAGTCCAACGTTAGTGACAAAGGTGAGTGTCACTAACGTTGGCATTATCTTCCTCTTCCATGTTAGAGTTCACGTTAACTGAGTTAACGTGACTCTTAACGTGGCCAATTGCCCTTTTGGAGCGTTAGTGGCACTCACTTTTACCACTAATGCTTGGAGCTTCCTTTTTCTCCACGTTAACTACCACGTTATTATATTTAACGTGGTAATTAACGTGGGCTATGATTGCTTCAAAGACGTTATTGGCGATCACTTTTCTCATTAGCGTTGCAAGCTAGCTCCCATTCCACGTTAGTGGTCACGTTAGTTAGACTAACGTGGCTTTTCCTTGCTTCCTTTGTCCTGAAATTAAGCAAATAAAGTGCATCAAAGCTCTAATCCAAGTTATGAGTCATGCATCATCCAATTTGTCATTAAATTCATGCATAATTCTCATAAAATCATATAAAATTCACAATGTTTGCTTGAATCAAGATGTGAGTGAAATTCTATCCAAAACTTGCTTATTTCCTAAGAAAATGCATGAAACTACCCTAAAACAATAAAGAAAAGGTCAGTGAAACTGGCCGAAATGCCCTGGCATCAGTCAGGAACAAAGGGGGGTTGGTAGCAGCATCTCCACCATCGGGACCATCATGGCTCCCTGTGCTGGTAAATGAAGTGGAGTTTGGGGTGTCTGGGTCTTTGTAGTTTCCTATAAGTAGCTCCTTGAGGTATGTGAATCGGCGCTTGTTACGGCGCTCTCGTAACTTTGTTTTGTGTTCCTAACGATCCAACTTTTCAAGTATCTAATGGAGCAGTTGGTTTGTTGTAGGTGCTTGTGGTGTTGAAAGAGGAATGTCTTCAGTCAGTTCTGTAGGCTAGCTTGTAGTGGCTGCTGGCTACCGAGACGAGATCTGAAACCAAGGCGGGAAAAGGTAAGTTGCCCGCAATTTGTACGTGTCCCATTGCATTCCAAATGTGTCTTGGAAAGTTTAGGTGCTGGTCTGTAAGGATACACCAGAGTAAAACAGCCATGTCTGCAGTGAAGGAGGATAATCTGTGCCCATACTCGAGCCTCCAAGGTAAGTGCTGAAGCCGATATCCCTTTTGGTCGGGATCAATGGTATCCGTAGATCCATCTGCTGCCAGGTTCTGCTATAACTTTGAGAACGGCATCACAGTCAAATTGGTATGTCTGGCGCTTGAGTGAGGCTTCTTGGAATGCGTCCAATCCTTCTGGAGCAGGTTGAAGATCTAAAGCTTGTTGAATGGTCTCTTCAGTTATGGGGATTTGCTTCTGACGGACATAGACAGACTACATAGTTGGCATGTGAAGGTTGCAGTATAATTCTACTACCCATGAGAGATTAACCTGCCGTGACTGTCTCCGTAGGAATCTCCATTGTCTTCGTTCAATTTGTGGCTCAACAAATTCAGCAATGCGGGTCGGGAGGATGAGAAGGTGCTCATTATTATAATTCCTTGCTACCAGGATGGGGAACATCTGCTCACAGTAGCGGTTAAGAAACTGCGCAGTGTCCTTTGCTCGGAAGGCTTTTTCTTTTTCATCGACCTTGATGATCCTCTTGATTCTTTTTGTTGAGGGATTTACTGCTGTTGAAGATGGCTCTACCACTAATGCTCTTTTTGTTCCTCTCCTTGCTGGTGGTTTGGGAGTAGCTTTCTCTTTGCCTTTCTTGGTGGCCATCCTGAAAAAGGAAAGAGAAAGTAATATGTAAAGTGAAGGGTTCGAGCAAGGGAGCGAATATTATGAGTGGTAATCAATGCATGGTAAGGAAGGATGTCGTTAGCACATGATCTAGACTACATGTGAAAAGTTCATCTTAGGTAATATAGTAAGTGCATGTGATGGCAATTAAATGCAAGATGTTTATTGGCATACTGGCAAAGGCATAAGTAGCATAGATCAAGCATTCAATGTCCAAGTTAGATTACCAACTCTTTCAAACTAATAACCTGTTTGTATTGACAATTAAATGAAATTAATAAAATATAAAAGGGGTTTTGTGAAAATAGGCATTAAAGTAGTAGGATAACATAAAGGTAGTGCATGATGCCATACGGGCATTTTCACAAACACATAGCATGCATGGTAAATACGTTTTTGAAAATATAAAATAAAACATGCAAGTAACCCTTTAAAAGGTAATATTAATTGTCAAATAAATCCATGATAATCCACAAGTAAAATATAGAAAATAAAGACCGAAATAAATTTTTAACACCAATTAAGAGGAATAAAACGAAAGAAATAAAAAGAAAAAAAATATAGATAAAGAAAGTAAAAAAGAAAAAGAGGAATGAAACATAATAAAAAATAAGAATAATAATGGAAAAGTAAAGAAGGAAGAAGCATAAACCTTGATAATGGATGTAAAAAGAAAAGAAAAGGGGGAGGGTAAAAAGTGAGAAAGAGTAAGAAGGAAGAAGGGAGAAGAAGGAAGTAAGAAGGGATAAGAAAAATTAGGATTTGGGGAAGAAAAGATAAGATATTTTGGCTGATCTGGATATTCTGTGCGCCGCACGTGACGCGGACGAGTGGGTCACGCGGTCACGTGGTGTGTGATGTTTTTCTAGTGACGCGAACGCGTGAGTCACGCGGTCACGTGGTGTGATTTGGGCGAATGGCGCGAGGGCAGCGACGTGTTCGCGCAACTCTCTGTCTCGAACTCATTTTGCCAAAATATTTGGGTGACGCGATCGCGTGGATGGCCATGTTTGGAGGACGACGCAAACGCGTGGGGTATGCAGTCGCGTGATAGGGCTGGTGATTCTAGCATCACTCCATCCCCACTCCATCATAACTTACTGATACGTCGATTTTTAAGGGCACGCGTTCGCGTGGGTGACGCGGACGCGTGGGAGGCTTATTTTCCAAATGACGTAGCCACGTGGGTGACGCGGACGCATGGTTATGTTTGTGCCTAAGGCACACGTCCAGCCACGCTTTCGCGTGACTCTCGGTCCAGTTCTCTTTTCTATAAAATGCACTAGTGACGCGGACGCGTCAGCAACGCTGCCGCGTCGCGTGCGTGCTTTTTTTTTAAATTAAAATAAAATACAGAATGCTCATGCAAACTATATGCAGCTATATGCAGGGATGATGAGAGGAGTCATTGACATCATAAAGTAAAAAAATAAAACCAAGACTGAAACGGAACGATCATATCATGGTGGGTTGTCTCCCACCTAGCACTTTGCTTTTACGTCCTTAAGTTGGACGCTCGTTAGGCTCATTCTGCTTCTCTTGGTGGGTCTTCCAAGAGAAAAATCTCTAGTTCCTTTTGATTTTTCATCTTCTCACCATGATAAAGCTTTAGGCGATGTCCATTGACCTTTAGAAATTTGGAGTTAGTAGGATGACGCAGGTGGAAAATTTTTTATGGCTCTACCTTTTCTACTCTGTATGGACCTTCCCATCTTGATCTCAGTTTACCCGGCATGAGCCTCAGTCTAGAGTTATATAGTAGAACTAACTCCCCTGGTCTAAATTCTCTCCTTTTAATGTGCTTGTCATGGACAGCCTTCATTTTCTCCTTGTAACGCCTGGAGTTGTCATATGCTTCTAGGCGGAGGTTCTCCAGTTCTGCTAGTTGCAGGTTTCTTTCAGCACCAGCTTTTGTAAGATTCATGATGCACTCTTTTACAGCCCAGAAAGCCTTGTGTTCCACCTCTACGGGGAGGTGGCAAGCCTTTCCGTATACCAAGCGGAAGGGGCTCATCCCAATGGGTGTCTTGTACGCTGTTCTATATGCCCAGAGTGCGTCTTGTAGCCTGGCACTCCAGTCCTTCCTATGAGGTTTTACTATCTTCTCCAGAATATGTTTAATATCTCTATTAGAGACTTCTGCCTGCCCATTGGTCTAGGAATGATAAGCTGTTGCTACTTTGTGAATTATCCCATGCTTTTTCAGTAATCCTTTTAGTCTCCTGTTACAAAAATGGGTGCCTTGATCACTCACGATTGCTCATGGTGATCCAAAGCGACAGATAATATGGTTTCTAACAAAGGAAACAACAGTGTTAGCATCATCAGTGCGGGTAAGAATTGCTTCCACCCATTTAGAAACATAATCTACGGCTAACAGTATATAAGAGTAACCGTTAGAATTTGGAAATGGATCCATGAAGTCAATGCCCCAAACATCGAAAATTTCACAGAAAAGCATAATCTGTTGAGGCATCTCATCCCTCTTGGATATATTACCAAACCTTTGGCATGGGGAACAGGATTTACAAAATTCAGCAGCATCTTTAAAAAGAGTAGGCCACCAGAATCCACAGTCTAGAATTTTTCTAGCTGTTCTTTGAGGGCCAAAATGTCCTCCACTCTCAGATGAGTGGCAGGCCTCTAAAATGGACTGGAATTCTAATTGAGGCACACACCGTCTAATTACCTGGTCAGCACCACACCTCCATAAATATGGATCATCCCATATATAATATTTGGACTCGCTTTTTAGCTTGTCTCTCTGGTGCTTAGTAAAATTTGGAGAAAAAGTGTAGCTAACTAGATAATTAGCTACAGGTGCATACCAAGGAACTACTTCAGATACTGCTTGTAAGCTATCAAATGGGAAATTATCATTTATAGGAGTGGAGTCATCTTTAATGTGCTCAAGGAGACTCAAGTGGTCTGCCACTAAATTCTGGTTACAACTCCTGTCATTAATTTCTAAATCAAATTCTTGTAGCAGCAGTATCCAACGTATTAGCCTTGGTTTGGACTCTTTTTAGCTAATAAATATTTTAGAGCTGCATAGTCTGAGTACACTACTACCTTGGTACCAAGTAAATAGGCTCGGAATTTATCCAGAGCAAAAACAATAGCAAGAAGCTCTTTTTCAGTAGTAGTTTAATTAGACTGAGCATCATCTAAAGTCTTACATGCATAAGCAATTACAAAAGGGTCCTTACCTTCGCGCTAAGCCAGCGCTGCTCCTACTGCATGGTTGGAAGCATCACACATAATTTCAAATGGCTGGCTCCAGTCTGGTCCTCTCACAATTGGAGCTTGAGTCAGGGTGATCTTCAGATTATCAAACGCTTGCATACAGCTCTCACTGAACTCGAACTCAATATCTTTCTGCAACAATCTGGATAAAGGTAGTGCTACCTTACTGAAGTCCTTAATAAATCTCCTGTAAAAACCTGCATGGCCTAGGAACGAACGGACTTCCCTCATGGAGGAGGGGTAAGGTAAACTAGAAATAACATCCACCTTTGCTAGATCTACAGAAATGCCAGTATTAGACACAACATGTCCTAGTATAATTCCTTGTTTGACCATAAAGTGACATTTTTCAAACTTTAATACAAGGTCTGTACTAACACATCTATCTAACACTCTAGATAAACTATCCAAGCAAAGGCTAAATGAATCACTATATATGCTAAAATCATCCATAAAAATCTCCATACAGTTCTCAATAAGATCAGAGAAAAGACTCATCATGCATCTTTGGAAAGTAGCTAGTGCATTGCACAAGCCAAAGGGCATTCTCTTATAAGCATAGGTCCCAAAAGGACATGTCAAAGTGGTCTTTTCCTGATCTTCAGGAGCTATATGAATTTGAAAGTAGCCTGTATAACCATCTAAAAAGCAGTAATGGGATTTACCTGACAGGCGATCAAGCATCTGATCAATGAATGGCAAGGGGTAGTGATCCTTGCAAGTGGCTTGGTTGAGACGCCTATAGTCAATGCAAACTCTCCATGAATTCTGCACTCTAGTTGTCAGGAGCTCTCCATGCTCATTACTTATTGTTGTGACTCCAAACTTCTTGGGCACCACTTGTACTGGACTGACCCATTCACTGTCTGAGATGGGGTAAATGATATCTACTTCAAGTAGTCTGGTTACTTCTTTCTTGACAACTTCTAAGATGGTGGGATTCAATCTTCTTTGAGGCTGACGGACAGGCTTTGCTCCCTCTTCTAAGAATATGCTATGTTCACAAACTTGAGGGCTAATGCCTACTATATCCGCTAAGCTCCATCCAATTGCTTTTTTATGTTTTCTCAGCACACTGAGTAGCTATTCTTCCTGTTGAGAAGTGAGTTCCTTTGCAATGATGACTGGAAACTTTTACTTATCCTCAAGGTAAGCATACTTGAGGGGCTTTAATTCTAATTTCTGCTCATAGCTAGGCTCTGGATCATCTAGGGCTGGTGATAATGGTAAAGTCTTCTCATTTTTTTCAGAAAGTGTCCCCAGACTTAGACCTTGCTCTATGTAATTTTCTTCTAATTCTTCCTGGTGAACTTCAGCTACAGTTTCATCAATAATGTCGCATTGGAAGATAGATTGGTCTTCTAGAGGATGCTTCATAGCTTCATTTAAACTGAAACTCACTGTTCTGCCATCTATCTCAAAAGAGTAAGTTCCTGAGAATGCATCCAGCTTGAACTTTAAAGTCTTCAGGAATGGTCTTCCAAGCAGGATTGATGATGGTCTTCCTGAGTCATTAGGGGGTATTTCCAAGATATAGAAATTAATGGGAAATGTGAGCCCCTTAATGCTCACTAATACATCTTCAGCAATTCCAACTACTGTAATAATGCTTTTATCTGCTAACACAAAACGAGCTGCCGACCTTTTTAAGGAAGGGAGCCTCAAAGTATCATATATAGACAAGGGCATTATACTAACACATGCTCCTAAATCACACATGCAGTTAGAAAAATTTACACCTCTAATGGTACAGTTAACCATACATGGACCTGGATCACTATATTTTTCAGGTATGTTTCCCATTAAAGCAGATATAGAAATGCCTAAAGGAATAGTTTCTAATTCATTAATTTTATCTTTATGTATGCACAAATCCTTTAGAAACTTTGCGTATATAGGTACCTATTGAATAACATCAAAAAGGGGAACAGTTACCTCGATCTTTTTGAATATTTCTACCATTTTGGGGTCAAGTTCCATCTGTTTTCTGGGCTTCCTTGCAAGTTGTGAAAAGGGAATAGGAGGGGCGCGATTTGTAGCTTTAGCATCCCTTGGGGCTTCATTCTGTGGTTGAACTTCTTCTTCTTCAACTATGTCTTATACGTCCTCTTCTTCTTCAGCTTCTTCCACTTCCACCACATCCTTTGCTGGCATGTTTTCTGGTGGGTTTGGATCCTCATGGTTCCTCTCCTGTAATGTGGTTCCAGACCTCAAAGTGATGGCGTTGATGCCACCTTTGGAATTAGGCAGTGGTTGAGAGGGAATTCCATTAGAGCTTGAAGGTTAATGTGTGGAATTAAGTGAGGAATCCATCCGGGAGACGAGAGCTTGTAAAGTGGCAGTCAAGCCATTCAGACTAGAGTTCAGCTGTGCCAGCATGTCTTGTTGTCCTTGTGCAAGAGAACGGAGTATCTCGTTATTTGATGAGGAATTAGAATAAGCAGTCTGAGAAACCTGTTGTTGGGTTTGCTGGGGTCCTTGTGATTGTCTTAGGTGAGGTGCCCTGTAAGGTTGGTTCTAATTCTGATATCTGTTGTTGTTATTGTTATTCCACCTATGGTTTCCATTATTGTCTCTTCCTCCTCTGTTAAAGTTATCCCTCCAGCCATGGTTAGAATTATCTCCAGCCTTGGTTGGAGTTGTCCTGCCATCCATTGTTATTGTTGCCACCTTGGTTGTAGTTGCCACCTTGTTGATTGTATCCTTGATTCGGGCCATTATAGAAGTTGTGAGTGGCTACCACAGTGTTGTCTTCCTAGAGCTACGGAGATTCATCAGTATAATAACTATAATCAGCACAGATCCCACATACTCTTTGTGGAACTAACTGTTGGCTTGGTTGTGGTGAAGGCTGAGCTTGTTGTGCCTGCTGTTGATTTAACTGCATCTGCTTCAGTAGGTTCGTCATTTCACATATACTCTGGGTAAGAGCAGTAGTCTCTTTGCTAGAGAAAATCTCTGCATAAGCTTTAGGATGGTTGCGCCTTTGTCTATGATTCCTAGTGGACTCAGCTAAGTCGCTGATCAGTTGCCATGCTTCATCTGCGGTTTTGTACTTTTTTAGAGAACCATTACTGGCACCTTCCAGTGTAGTCTTATCATGGGGGTTTATGCCTTGAGTGAAGTAGCTGATCAATACTAGTTTACTAATCATGTGATGGGGACATGCGTCAAGGAGATTGTTGAAGTGCTCCCAATATTCATAGAGAGTCTCTGATTCACCTTGAACAATGCAGGAGATCTCTTTTCTTAGTCTATCTGTGACTTCAGCTGGGAAGTATTTTCCGAAAATTCTCTCCTGAGTATATCCCAGTTGGTAACAGTTGCTTCAGGTTGGGAGTAGTACTACTCTCTTGCCTTTCTCTCAAGAAAAAATGGAAAAGTGGTTAACAGAATAGAAGTTTTATCTGCACCATGACGCCTAACAGTAGAACAGGCTGTCTGGAAATCCCTAAGGTGCTTGATAGGCTCTTGAGCAGGTAAGCCATGAAACTTGGGCATCAAGTTGATCAGTGCGGTTTTTAGTTCAAAATCTGCAACTACAGTCGGATGATGCACTTGATACGGCTGTAGTGTAAAATCTGGGGTTCCAGCTTCCTGGAGGGTAATTCTTTTAGTTTTGCCATGGTATATGCACGTGAATCAACTGAATCGGTAGTAAAGGAGCTTATTTTGCTCTCAGATGGCGGTTCAGATTCGCCCTCAGATGAGACTGGAGAATCGATAATAATCACTTCACCACCCTCGGAGGCTAACCGACGTCGAGTTCGTCTAATATGTGAAGGAGTTCTTTCAATTTTAGGATCAAATGGGACTAAAGTTGGATCAGGCAATAAACGCGTCATTCATTGAGAAAAACAAATAGCTCATGGTAACAGAAGTAAAAATAAAATATGCAAATAAAAATAAAATATATACACCAATTAATAATTTAGCACACTATTGCAACTCCTCAGCAACGGCACCAAAATTGATGCGTGGCAGAAGTTAACCAATTTAGAGATTTCAATTAAGAGGACAGCGTTGCACGTATAGCTCTTAACCGGCTAAGATCTGCCTCACCAATTTAAAAAGGGTTGTCACAAATTTTAGAAATAAAATACTGGGAGTATGAGTCCCAGGTCGTCTCCCAACGAGATTCAGGAAAGAGTGCTATTTTATTAAATAGGGGTTTTTAGAAAAAAATTAAGTTTTGATAACGAGTAATTAAAATGATTAAAAATTAAATCAATAAAAATAAACTAAGAATAATTATTGATACTCTAAATAAAAGGCCTTGACTAGGGGAATAATTAAATGGAATTTTTATCCTTGTTGGAATCTTCTCAAGTGTAGTGTAAAATGGGTGTTGTTCTCACTCGGTTATCCCTTACTAAATAAGGAAAAGTATGGTGATTAAACTAACTCTTACCCTCAAATCCTAGTCCTCTCCCTTAGGGAGGTCTAGTGCTAGTAGGTGTGGAATTAGCTAACAACATCCAATTCAACCAAGCACTTGAGCATTCCAACTCAAGTATCTCCTCTTAATCAACCCCCATGTCAAGTAGAAATTCTACTCCATTGACATGAAATTAATAATCATAAAAATATGAGAAGACATAACTAAATAAAATAGAATAGAGAATTAAAATTAATTAAAATAAGAATAACTCTATATATTAATAAATTCAAAATGCAACATAATTATCTGAACAGAGTCAATGAGTAACTAATTGAAAGTAAGGGAGTAAGGAAACAAACAAAAGTAATGTCTTCAACGGAGGTAAGGACTCTCAACATCCAAAAATCCAAGCAAAAACATAAACTATCAATGTAATGCAAATCTAAAAACTCATCTAAAACTGACGTAATCCTAATGTGATGAATCTGAATGTGTGTGGATGCGTGTTGAGTATCAGCATGTTCCCTAGGTTTAGTCTGTATTTCTGTGCAGAAAACTGGGTCAAAATGCGGCCCGAAATCGCCCCCAGCGTATTCTGTTATTTTTGCAGATCGCGCAGGTCACGCGTACATGTCGTCCATGCGTTCGCGTCATTCAGCAATTTTCCTTGTCACGCGTTCACGTGGTTCACGCGTTCCCATCATTTGTGCAGACTCCAATCCATGCATTTACGGCAGGCACGCGTTTGCATCGCTGCAAATTCTCCATTTCGCGCGTTCGCGTGGGCCATGCGCTCGCGTCATTGCTCGCTGGTCATCTCCTTAGTTTCTTGTGTTCCTTCCATTTTTGCAAGCCTCCTCTCTAATTTCCAAGTCATTCATGCCCTATGAAGCCTGAAACACTTAACATACGGATCACGGCATCGAATGGGATAAAGGAGAATTAAAACAGCAATTAAAAGTCTCTAGGAAGCAAGTTTTCAACCATGGAGTGATTTTGGGAAGGAGTTTTAAATACATGTTAATCATATGAATAAATGGGTAAAGATTTGATAAAACCACACAATTAAACACAATATAAATCATAAAATAATAGTTTATCAGAGGTTTTTTGTAATCAGTTACCTGATGCATTGAGTCTTAAAGCAGTCACTATTTTTTTGGGTTTAACTTTAAACAAACCATAGCCTGTGTCCAGTTTGTTATTGTCCAAATTAAAGGAGTTAGCCAACTTCTTTAATAGTTTGTGTGGCACATTCATTGGCAGGATGTGCATGAGGCCACCAAATCCCAATTCGCGAACGATGGCTTTCTTTAGTTCGCTCATCTTTTCAAACTTTTCATTCAATAATCTCGTGGCACATTTCAAGTCTTTGGTTTGTTGTAAACAAAGCAAAATGAGAGTCATTTAAATAACCTATATTTACATTAGGAATAATTGGGTCTTGGTTGTCATTTTTTCTATAAGGAATAAGAAATACTGTCAATAGATAAAAATACGGGGCAAGTAACAGACACATACACCCAAATACCAGCCACGTACACCCAAAATCCAGCCTCATACACCCAAATCCAGTCTTATACACATTTATTATTTTTTTATTACACGAATTTAAATGAGTTCAAAATGATATTCAAGTCAACCAAACATGCGTACATTGAGACTACAAGGTCAAGCACAAGTACAACAGCTCCAGTTACACTTCAATACTTTTAATATATATATCAGTTTCATACAACTCTATTTTTTTGAATTCCATGACATTATATTACTTTAGAATGATATTTAAGCTCAAAATGGCACTATAAGCACCAGTCACATTGCAACTGTGATATATACACCCAAAAATCAGTCACATACACCAAAAATGATTTCACTTGAAATACAGTACAGAGTTTATATCTATACAAACTCACTTCAAAAACATGCAAACATGCACAAAATATGCACAAAAACAGATGAAACTAGACGTTAAACTATTCACTCGAAGTACGTAAAACAGCGTAAATGACTTGGACAATTTCATGAGAACAGTAATATCAAATGTAAACCAAGAACAGTGAAACACAGAGAGAAATACGATGATATAATGGTTCGCATTCGAAATCAGAAACAGAAATCTCAAATCCTAATAGAACAGTCAAACAGTACCTTGAATAATGTTTCTTCTTTCTTTTTGGTATTTTTTGATGGAGATTTGGAAGTTTTCTTGTTGATTTCGCCTACTTTTGGTGAGGAATTTGACAGTTTCTTCAGAGTGGGTGTTGGTTTCGAATGTGGTTTGAATCTGGAGGGTTGTGGTTTTGATTGACAAAGAAGAAGAAGAAGAAGAGTCTTTCATAATGATGAGTACTGAATAGTGCGCTTTGGAAACGGTTGAGTAATGTGAGTGTCTTTACGCTCGAGTGGGAGGAGTATACGCGCGTGTGTTTTGTTGGACTTGGCCCAACTTGTAAAACTTGTAATCCCAAATAGCTTGTATGTGTAGCATAACTCTATCTTTAATTCTTTAATTAAAGTATTTATTTGAAAATAATAGTATTTTTATTTATAATTATTGTTGGATAAATTGGTTTTCAATTATATTACTCCAAATTTTATTAAAATTACTAAACCACTATTATTCCTTTTTACCCAAAACAAACCCTAACCTTAAAACTCAACACACACAACCCTAACACTAACATTTTTTCGCAGCTGCCAACCCCCCTTCAACGCACAACACACACAAGCAATGGAAAGGAAGAGAGAAAGAGAGAAAAAGAGAAAAAGGAGTGAGAGGTTGCTGGCTTGCCGTTGCCGCATCCTTATGCCACCGTCGCCCTCATGGAGGGGGTCGTGAGAGAAAGAGAAAGAGAGAGAGAGAGAGAGCTCACACTACCATAGCCATACGCCGTTGCTGCTGTTTTATCACCGTCCATGGTGCCACGAGGAGTGTTGTTGTCGCGGAGAAGGAAGACACGTGAGAAGGAGCCGCCACACCTCGCCATCACCGCGTTTTGTCGCCACCATCGAAGAAGCCACTATCATTAACGCCAGTTGGGCCATCACCATTGAGCCAGACGAGAGAGAGAAGACGCGGGCCTGGAACCCAGACGAGCTGGAGGAGCTATCCTTGAACGTCGCGGCTGCTAAGGAGAGGAAGGAGGAGATGCGTCTTGCTGTTGTCGCCGCTATGCAGAACATCCGCTGTTGATGCTCCGCTGTGGCTGTTGCTGCCATGGCTACTATCATTTTATTCCTATGTTACTTTCTAAATTTAATAAGTAATTTCTTTCCGAAACCCTTGAGATACCAGTTTCTGTTATATGTGGCTGAGGTTTTTGCGGTGTTATTGCCATAGGGTTGAGTATCGGTGCTAGCATGTTGTGATTGGAGTTATGGTTGTTGTTGCAGAAGCGTTATGGAACTGTGGTTGTGGCTGCCGCTATTGCGGTCCGAGAGAAAAAGGAGTTTTGTCGCGTAGTGAGTCGCGATCGAGGTAGGGGTGTAACAACCCAACTTCTAGCACGTCATGATTGTAGTAAGGCGTTTCTACCAAATTCTTTTATTATCTATTTAAATATTGAGTCTTTACGTGTTAGTCTGTCTACAGTTTTACTAAAGATTAAAACTTTTTCATCTTATGAGAACGGATCACACATATTTACTTATATCGGCAGATATTGAGCTCGATAATAATATTATTAACGAAACTCTATTTTTTTAAATTAAAATTTATATATAAATTTTTATTACTTATAAATTACTAAAATTGTAATTTCAATTATGTAAAATATTTCATCATGAGAAAAATATATATAAGAATCTGAATTTAATTGAAATCAAATAGTTAAAAAATTAATTTAATTACTTTTAATAAAATACTTTCCAAAAATAATGAGTTCAATTTAGTAAATAAATCATAATTTAAAATAAATTAATAATAATTAAGTTTCAAAAATATGGGATGTTGCAAGGGACATTTTCTTAATCTCATTTTACTTTGAAGAATTGCTACCAGTCGATATCAATAACAATATTTATAATTATGATTACATGAGTCTTATGGATTGAAATAGGTTATTTTTTATTAATATAATTTTTTGTTTAATTGATTTACCAATTGATTTGGAATGTTTAATTGGTTGTTGTTGTTGAAGTGTCACTGTATTTATTGTGGAAATGAGATATAATGAGTATTTGATTGGGTTGGAGTTATTGAGAATTTTGATTTATTGATTGATTTTATTAAATTAGTGGTGGGTGAATTGGTTTTCTTGTATTATTGAAAAATGATTCGTTATTGAAATTGTTTTGATTTCGAAATCCTTTGACATAAAAAATGGTTTGATATTTGGAAATTTGAATTGTGTTTTATTAGGAAATAATTTAGTTTTGAACCCGTTGGAAGGGTTGAGAAATGGTTTGGATGGGACCCGAGAAGGATGGCAAAGTCCGAATTTTAGGGGAGGTGTTGCCAAAAATTTCATAAGTTTGGATTAAATTAAATAATGTAGAAAATCAGAATTTATTTACTTTAGTTTGGTTAATTAAGAAAACGGGTATTTAAGAGTAAATGAAGTTCGTGATTGTTTTGAAAACTTGGTTGACTGAAAAAGAGTTTTATTTGATTTTTAAGAACCATGAAAAAGACTTCGTTTTTAGAGCATTTTTGTGACTTTGCAAAAATTATTTAAAATCAAAATGACTATATGGTTTCAATTAAGATTTTGGTTTGTAAAAAGGATGATTTTTGGGTCTCAAAAAGAATTATATTTTGGATCCTTGGAAAAAAGCTTTGAAAGTAGTTTAGTGGTTTTTGAAAGCTATTGAATTCAAATGTTTAAACTTGAAGTGGTATTGAAGATTGATTCAGGACTTTTGATTTAGTGAAAAATGGGTTTTTGATGGAGATATACAAGGTACTCACCCTGCGAGGTGCACAGGGCACTCAACCCGGCAAGGAGCACAGGGCACTCAATCCTGCGAGGGTCTCTTTGATGGAGAGGTGTACAGAGAACTCACCCTGTGAGTATATAGGAAATTCTGCCTGTGATGTGTACAAGACACTCAATCCTGCGAGACATATAGTGTACAAATATGCAAGAAACCTTAGAGAAAAAATGTCCGGGATAGCTACTGGATGTGTCACGTTCTGGCAATGTAACCGACACGTGAGCTCATGGCCAGTAGGACAAGCATGCATCATACTGAATTTTTTTTCCATTTTTAGGGTGTGCTTAAGTGTTTTGGTTGCCTATCTGATGAATTCTGTCTAATGGTGCAGATTTAGAATATCCACAACTGACCTGGTAAGTGCACCGGGTCGTCCAAGTAATACCTCAGGTAAGTGAGGGTCGATCCCACGAGGACTGAGGAACTGAGCAACAATGGTCAACTGATTGGCTTAGTCAGGCAAACAGAAAAGTTGATTATCTGGGTTTTTAAAAGCATTGAACAATAAATCAAGAGTAAAAAAAGTAACAATGTATTTGGTGTAGAAATCAATAAGAAAAATAATTAAGGTATTAGAGATATTTAGTTTTCCAAATTAAGTTTTCTTACCAACTATTTTAATCATGCAAGATTCATTTCATGTAAAACTGTAATTAACTAGACCCAAATCACTTAGTGATTTAGTCTCCTCTAACCTTCATCAACCGCCAATCTTCTAGTCACTTGATTCTGATTAAAAGGTTAAGCTCAAATATAGTTTATGGCCACAAAAACCCTAATTAGCCAAAGCTAAATGGGTTATATGTCACGTATCCAGATTTGTTCAACTAATTATCAATTTAGGAGGAATTTACTTTCAAGCTATGTTCAGGTGAGAGACTTCTCCCAAGGGTCACAAGAACGCATCTAGAATAAGGGTTATACTCTCATTCCATCCAAATTCATAAAATTAAAAACGAAAGTAATCCTTGAAACTGAATCAGTAGATTAATTAAAATAGAAGAGTAATAGTCTTAATCCATAGAAATACACAGAGATCCTAAATTAACTGTGAGAACCGGAATAAATGCTTTAATAAAATAATCATTTTTAACTGCCCAGAATCAGTTTAAAAAATTAGATATCTTAATTTTAAAATATAAAGGTGAAATTCGAATTCAATAGATTTTTCTGAGTGGGAAAATGTATCTTTTATGAAAGGTTTTTGTAAAAACGCGTACCGGCACTTAAGCCAGCAGTACCGGCTCTAGTCTAACCGGTACCACGTATTGAGAAAAATAAGATTTTGAAAATTGAATTTATTGGTTTTGAAAGGACAAAAATAATTTAGAATTGAAAATCGGGCACAAATTCTAATGTTGGGACAAACGGGCCAAAATTACTAACGGGTTGGACCGGGCCTAAGTTGGGTCCAAGCCCAACATATATAAGTGAGTTATGAGACCATTTGGCCTCATTTTTTCAAAAACAAGAAAGAGAGGGGCGGTGAGAAGAGAGAAGAGGGGTGATTATGGTTTCACTATTCACCTCCTCCTTCAAAGTTCCAAAACTTTTGATCCAAATCTCCAATTAACAAGCCGTTTATGGCGATGCGAAGCTCTTGTCGAACTCATCATTTCTAGATAGGTGTTGTTGGGGTGATCTAGCATTGGAATATTGTTGGGTTTTGCCCCTAATCTTATTGGATAAGGTAAGGTCTACTAAACCCTTGTGTTTAGTTGTTTTTTGCGAACCCTAGGTTTGATGTTTATATGTTATGTGATGTCAAATAGAGTTTTGGTGTTTGTTGGAGTTGGTTTGAGGCTTTTGGATCAAGCTTGGTGGCTTTGTTTTGGTGTTTGGTGCATTTTGGGAATCGGCCAAGGTATGGTTTTGGTTTCCTTTATGTAATATGTAATGTTTCTGGACACTTAGGCTAGTGGACCTTAGAATATGATTGAATTGGTTGTTAAAAATTATTAGATTGATGATGTATGATGATTTTGATGAATATAATGGGAATTATTGATGTTGTTTAATGAATGTAGATGATGAAATGAGTATTGAATGTGTGGATGATAATTGTGATATAATGATTGTGATGTGATGATTTTGTAAATTGATGAAGGGTGTATATGAGGAATTAGATTGTGTAAATTATTGGTATGAAAATATTGAATTGAAATTATGGATTAATGTTGAATTATGGTGAAAATGTTGAGTGAATTAGCTTTGGAAGTGATGAAAGTACAATGGAATGGTAAAGTATAGAATGTGGTCGTGTTTGTGATGAAAATAGGTATGTTTTGGTTATGAAATTTGGAAATTTGGGAACTTTGATATTTTTTAGTAACACTTGATTTTTTGTGAACTTTGGCGGATCATAACTTTAGCCTCAAATTTTGAAATTTGTTGGAAATTGTTTTAAATTAAAAATGATTTAAAGAGCTTTAAATTGATATAAAGTTTGATGGAAATGGATTTTTGTAGAGGAAATTATGAATGTTTAAAGTTTGGTGTTTAAAATTGATTTCTGCAACTTTAAAGAATTTAGCAATTCTGGGATGGCACGCGTACGCGAGAACCCCTATACGCAAGCGTGCGTCTCTGCCAGGCCCTCATGCGTACGCGGCCCTATGTATGCGTACGCGAGATGGGCCAAAAAGCAGGTTGATAAACTACTATTTTATGGTTTATCTTGTGCTCATTTGAGTGGTTTTTATCAATTCTTTACCCACTTATTCATATGATTTGCATGAGTTTACGTTTTCCTTCCTAATCTTATGCTATGATTGAAAACATGCTTCTTTGGTCTTAATTTTGATATGTTTAATCTTCTCTTATTACCATTCGATGCCTTGATATGTGTGTTAAGTGTTTTCAGAGATTACAGGGCAGGAATGGCATGGAGGATGGAAAGGAAGCATGCAAAAGTGGAAGGAATACAAGAAGTTGAAGGAATTGCAAAGCTGTCAGCCTAACCCTCTTGCACTAAAACGGTCATAACTTGAGCTACAGAGGTCCAAACGATGCGGTTCCAGTTGCTTTGGAAAGCTAACGTCCGGGGCTTTGATTTGATATATAATATACCAGAGTTGCCCTAATGATAAGTGACGCGAACGCGTGCTCCACGCGGATGCATCGCAGTGACGAAAATCAGCGTGGCAGATTTCTTCTCCAGCGATTTCTGGGCTGTTTTTGACCCAGTTTTCGGCCCAGAAAATACAGAATAGAGTCTATAAAGTGGAGGAATCCATTCATTTATAAGGATCATGCTTTCATAATTCATAATTTTAGGATTAGATGTAGTTTTTAGAGAGAGAGGTTCTCTCCTCTCTCTTAGGATTTAGTTTTAGGATTTAGGATTATTTCTTCTTCATCACAGGTTCAATGTTCTTTTAATTTAGTTTCTCTTCTACTTTTATTTATTCTGGTACTTTGATTTACTTATTTTTCTTATTGATTCTCTTCTTTTCCAATTTGCCTTATGAACTTTCCAATGTCAGACTTGATTTTTTTTTATTTAATATAAATTGAGGTATTTCAGATTTATGATTCTTATTTAGCTTTTTGTATTCGTGGCTTTAATTGATTAACTGGAGGCTCTTGAGTTATCAACCTTATCGTGATTGATTGTTATGTCTGCTAATTGACTGGAATCCCACTAACTCTAGTCTTTCCTTAGGAGTTGGCTAGGACTTGGGGATCTAACTAATTAGTTCACTTGACTTTCCCTTGCTTTAGTAAAGGTTAACTAAGTGGGATTAAATTCAATTCTCATAAGAATAACTAGGATAGGACTTCCGAATTTTCATACCTTGCCAAGGGTTTATTTTATAGTTATTTATTTATTTTACTTGTCATTAAAATTACTTGTTCCTTACTTTCAAAACACCCAATTTACAAAACTCATAACCAATAATAAGAACATACCTACCTGCAGTTCCTTGAGAAGACGACTCGAGATTTGAATACTTCGGTTATTAATTTTAAAGGGGTTTGTTACTTGTGACAACCAAAACGTTTGTAAGAAAGGATGATTGCTTGGTTTAGAAACTATACTTGCAACGGGAATTTGTTCTAAATTCTAAACCGTCAAGCATCCGTTCTTCACAGGTATGCGTATGCAGCCTCCTGCGCCATACGCGGGTGATGGTTTTTGTCCAGGACCCATGCGTATACGAACTTATGGTGTGCGTACACATGATGGAATAAAACTGAAGTATGCGTACGCAAACTTGTGGTATGCGTACGCATACACCCTTTTTTGCTGAAAATGATTTTTCTTTACTTTTAATAGTTCTCTAGCTTTCCAAACTTCTTTAACATCTCCTTAAGACTTGTGGCTTGTAACTAGACTCTAAGACTAGTGAAGATTGGATGATTAAATTGAATTGGTGATTTTTCTTTGATATGAGCTTAGAGCCAGTGACTTAGGCTTTGGAAGGTTTATGGAAAATATTGGTGAATGTGGTGTGGTGAGGTATTTCTTTGACGAGACTTTGAGATTTAGAATGATTATGACGTATTTGGGGAACTTAAGAATTGATGATGGTTATAATAAGCTTGATGGATATTGGAGGAGAGTGTGCCAGGCACTATATCCTTGGAATGTTGAGACTTGAGAATTAAAAGTGCATTGAGATGACAAAATGATGATGACTGATGATGATTTGAGGTTGATGAACTTGTCGGATGTGGAATGTGTGCCAGGCACTATATCTTTGGAATGATAGTGTGCTGGGCACTATATCCTTGGAACGATTTATGATGAAACATATGTTGTTGTTGTTTTCCTTCTCTGCCGCAAAGAGTGTGCAAGGCACTATATCCTTGGAGCATGCAAGTGTGCCAGGCACTATATCCTTAAAACGATACAAAAGCGTGTCAGGCGCTATATCCTCGGACGTGGCAGAAAGGTGACATCCGAAAGGATATGTCGGATTGGCATTTATGGACCAACAAGTGATATCACGAGCCAATAGGACATGCATTCATCATATGCATCTTATACATGCTTGCTTGCTTTGATTACTTGAGTTATTCCTATTTGAGTAACATGCTTAAATGCTAATTGTTTACTTGCTGTATATATATATTACCTGTGTATTACTTGCTTGCATTATCTGTGACTGTGTAGCATTAAGGAGGATCGGGAGGCGGTGGCGATGGGATCGCATGGAGTGGTCTGTTTATAGTTTATGGTTTAAGTTATGTATTTTTGTTAAGCTTGAATTTCTGTTTTCGATGTGAAGTTCTAGGATTGTCTTTGGCATCCCGGAACCTTATATCTTACATATTGGGCACTGTTACCGTACTGAGAACCTCTAGTTCTCATACGATATGTTGTTGTTGTTTTTCAGACGCAGGTCGTAACTGATGACAAGTCATCTTAGCCTAGTTTCACTAGTTTTTTTTTTACTTATTTTCAATTGATTTATGCACTTTCTTGAGCCATAAGCATGCCAATTGGGTAGATTTTCATGTTTCCTTTGATTTAATCAACCATGGATGAATTAATGCAATTTCATGAGATTTTATGCTATAATTGTCATATATTATGAAAGAATAACAAACTCATGATTTTGAGCAAAGCTTTGATGTGTTTGGTTGATTGATGATAGGTGAAAAGAGTTTTGAAGAAGGTTGAAGAAAGAAAGAATGGCTAGGAGCAAGGGAGAACAAAAAGCTTGAGCCAAAGTTTGCCTCAAACTTTAGCTCAAACTTTTGGAAGAATTGAAAACACCCCAGAGAAAAAAAGCTTGAGCCAAAGTTTGCCTCAAACTTTAGCTCAAACTTTTGGGAGAAAAGCTTGAGCCAACGTTTGCGTCAAACTTTTTGGCAAACGTTGGCATCACAAAACCAACACCCTGGAGGAGAAAAGCTTGCGCCAACGTTTGCCTCAAACTTTTTGGCAAACGTTGGCGCCACACTTGCACACCCTGGAGGAGAAAAGCTTACGCCAACGTTTGCCTCAAGCTTTTTGGCAAACGTTGGCGCCACACACATATACAAGGGGACCAACGTTTGAGCAAAAGTTTGACCTCAAACTTTAGCCCAAACGTTGGTAGCAGCAAGTTAAGCCATCTGGTATAAAAAGTTTGAGTAAAAGTTTGCCTCAAACTTTTACTCAAACTTTTATAATTTACAACCCGGTTCACAATGGATTTTTCTCCAACTCCAAGAGCAATCAACCAAGGCCTTTATCAACCCAATTCCATCAAGAGCAAAGGCCCAATTCAAGGCTTGAAGACCATTTGAAGAAAGTGTATAAATATCTTAGGATTTAAGTTTTAGGAGAGCTTTCCTTTTAGTTTTGCTGAGTAGTTTTTCGAGAGCTTTTGGTTTTGAATAGTTTTAAGTTTTTGAGCTTCGGAGTAGGAGAATTGAATTCTCTTCCTCTTAATTTTCTTGTTTTCAATTTCAATTACATTTGTCTTGGATCTTGGGTTGAAGAATTGAGAAAATTCTGTCTCAATCTCACCTTGAGATTTCTCTGTCTCACTTTACTGCAACTTTTGGAAATTGAATTTGGTTTTGCTTCTTCTACTGCTTGATCTTTAAATTCTCTTGCAATTGATTTCCGAATTGGATCTAGGAAGGCATTGAGATCTAGACTCGATTATCTAGTCTCTTGGGTCCATAGATCTAAAGTTTGCATTTTAAATTCTCTGTTTAAAGCTTTTCAAGTTCATTTACATTTCCATTTCAGATCCGGTTCAACTCAAGTCACCCTTTACTTGTCTGATTAATGCAATTTACTTTTCCTCGTTTAAATTCTTCAAATCCACTTCCCAATTCCCTTTACAATTCAAGCCATTTACATTTCTTGCACTTTAAGATTCTGCAATTTACATTTCTTGCGTTCTAAGTTTCTGCCATTTAATTTCTTGTTCTTTAAGATTCAGTACATTTACCTTCTCTGCTCTTTAATTTACTACAATTGTCCCTCTCCCTTTTAAATTTCATGCAATTTAGCTTCTGTCGAATATAAACCACTCAAATCAACTCTTGATTCGCTTGACTAAATCAACCACTAAACTAAAATTGCTCAATCCTTCAATCCCTGTGGGATCGACCTCACTCCCGTGAGTTTTATTACTTGATGCAACCCGGTGCACTTGTCGGTTAGTTTTGTGTGTTTGGAATTCGTTTTTCGAAAATACACATCAAGTTTTTGGCGTCGTTGCTGGGGATTGAAATAGATTGACAATGATTACGTGAAGTGGAGATCTAGATCTAGCATTTTTATTTTCTGTTTCTCTAATTTTGGACTAACCCACTAACTGTTTGAAATTTTGCTTAAGCTAACCAAATTTCATTCTAGCAATAGATTGAAGTGTTACTGGTGGTGTTTCTTTGGTTTTGTTTGTATGTAAGGTACAGGGAGATCCACTCCTGTTTTATCTGAAACTGACCAGAGAACTCTTAGAAGGTTAACAAGAGCTGAAAGAGGGAAAAATATTGTTGGAGAGGAAGAATCTGAGGAAGAATATCACGAGATGGAAGGAGATCCATCTAATCCAGGAGGAGGGGTTAACAATAACCCACAACAGAGGAGAGTACTGGCCTCCTATACTTTTGCAAATGCTAGACATTGTGGAAGCAGCATTCTCACCCCTAATGTCATTGCAAATAACTTTGAACTGAAGCAACAACTCATCACATTGGTCCAAAACAACTGCTCGTTTGGGGGAGGACCATTGGAGGATCCAAATCAACATTTATCCACTTTCTTGAGAATTTGTGACACAGTTAAAAGTAATGGAGTGCACCCTGACATATACAAGCTGTTGTTATTCCCATTCTCTCTCAGGGACAAGGCCACTCAATGGCTAGAAACATTTCCGAAGGAAAGCATTAACACATGGGATGATTTGGTGAGCAAGTTTCTTGCCAAGTTTTACCCCCTCAAAGGATCATCAGGTTGAAGACTGAGGTGCAGACATTCACGCAATTGGATGCTGAAAATCTGTATGAAGCATGGGAGAGATATAAGGCTCTGCTGAGGAAATGTCCACCAGAAATGTTCACTGAGTGGGACAAGCTACAGAACTTCTATGAAGGACTCACTCTAAAGGCTCAAGAAGCACTTGATCACTCAGCTGGAGGATCATTGCAACTGATGAAAACTGCAGAAGAAGCTCAAAATCTTATTGACATGGTGGCTAATAATCAGTATTTCTTTGCGCATCAAAGACAACGCCAACCATCACAAAGGAGAGGAGTAATGGAGCTAGAAGGAGTGGACTCAATCTTAGCTCAAAACAAAATGATGCAGCAACAAATTTAACAACAGTTTGAACAAATGGCCAAAAGGATTGATAGCCTTCAAGTAGCAGCTGTGAACACAAGCCAACCATCAACTGTATGGGTGCAGAATGAAGAAAGCCAAGAAGAGCAACAACAGGAGCAAGTGCAGTACATGCATAACCAAAACTCTGGACAAAATGAAGTGTATGGTGACACATACAATCCATCCTGGAAGAACCACCCAAACCTCAGATGGGGAGATAATCACAACCAAAACCAACAACCATGGCAGAGGAACTCAACCCAAAACAATTCAAGAAACAACCAAAACCACAACCAGCAGCAAACTAACCAAAACCCTTACAGAAAACCTCAAAACAACTACCCCAACCCCAACCATTACCAATCCAATAACCAACCCACCAACCAAAATGCCTACCATCCACCATCCACATCTCACAACCCACCACAAGCATCACCTGAATCTCAAAGACTCACTAACTTGGAAACCTTGATAGACAAAATGTGGAAACACCAGGAAATGACAACCAAGAACCATGAAGCCTCCATGAAGAGCCTAGAGAGGCAGATTGGGCAAATCTCCAAGCAGATTTCTGTTGAGAAACCCTCAAGCTCACTGTCGAGTGACACAATCCCAAATCCTAAGGAAGAATGCAAGGCAATACAATTAAGGAGTGAGAGAACATTGATGAGCAACAATGACACTACAAAGAAGCAAGTAGAGAGCAGCAAAAGACCAATAGAAGATGAAAAGCAAACAAAGGCAGATGAAGCCAAGGATCAAGTTGTGATGCCAAACAAGAGCACTGAGAAACTCAAAGAAAAGAACAACCAACCACACAATTCAAAAGAAGTGATTCAGGGACAGCAGCAAGTAGGAAAGAGCATCACAACTCCACTGCCATATCCCCAGAGATTCAGCAAAGAGAGTAAGGACCAACATTTTCATAAGTTCCTTGAGACTTTCAAAAAGCTGGAAATCAATATTCCCTTTGCTGAAGCACTTGAGCAAATGCCTCTGTATGCCAAGTTTTTGAAGTAGCTTATCAACAAGAAAAGAAGTTGGCTTGAGAAGGAAACCGTGTTACTCACCGAAGAATGCAGTGCTGTGATTCAAAAGGGCATTCCACCAAAACTCAAGGATCCAGGAAGCTTTGTAGTCTCATGCACCATTGGCAGAATAGTTCTCAACAAAGCTCTCTGTGACCTTGGTGCCAATATCAACTTAATGCCTCTCTCAATGATGAGAAAGCTTGCCATAGAAGAACTTAAACCCACCAGGATGTCGTTGGTCATGGCTGACAGATCAACCAAAACACCCAATGGAATTGTGGAGAATCTGTTGGTGAAGGTTGGAGAGTTTATTTTTCCAGCAGATTTTGTGATTTTGGATACTGAAGAGGAAGGAAACAATTCAATCATTTTGGGAAGGCCATTTCTAGCCACAGCAAGAGCCATCATTGATGTAGAAAAAGGAGAAATGATCTTCAGGGTCCACAATGAACAAATGGTCATAAATGTTTTCAAATCAATGCAACACATTCCTGAGCAAGAGGATCACATGAGAGTGGATATGATAGAGAGTTTGGTGGAAAAAATGCTAGAAGAAAATCCTCAAGAGCAAGAAGGAAATCAAGGGACAATAGAGGAACAAGTAGCTGAGACTTCTATTGAGCAAGATGAAAAACAAGACAAGAAGGAAGAAGTACGAAAACAAGAACTGAAGCCATTACCTACCCATCTCAAATATGCATTCCTTGGCACATCGGAAAGCTTCCCAGTGATCATTAATTCATCCCTGACAAAAAAGGAAGAAGGAGAACTTCTTGATGTACTCAAAGCTCACAAAGATGCTTTGGGATGGACCATTGATGATCTGAAAGGCATCAGCCTTGCAGTGTGTATGCATAAGATCCTCTTGGAAGACAATTCTAAACCAGTGGTTCAACCTCAAAGAAGGCTAAATCCCACAATGAAGGAAGTTGTCCAGAAGGAAGTAATGAAGTTGTGGAATGCAGGGATAATCTTCCCAATATCTGACAGCTCATGGGTGAGCCCGGTTCAAGTTGTACCAAAGAAAGGAGGAATGACGGTCATCACTAATGAGAAGAATGAGTTGATCCCTACTAGAACAGTGACTGGGTGGAGAATGTGCATAGACTATAGAAGACTGAATGATGCCACAAGAAAAGATCATTTCCCTCTCCTATTTATTGATCAGATGCTGGAAAGATTGGTCGGCCATACCTATTATTGCTTTTTGGACGGGTATTCTGGGTACAATTAAATCGTGGTAGATCCCAAGGACCAAGAGAAGACCGCCTTCACATGTCCATTTGGAGTTTTTGTATACAGGAGGATGCCATTTGGGTTATGCAACGCCACAGCCACATTTCAGAGGTGTATGCTTTCCATTTTCTCTGATATGGTTGAAAAACTTTTAGAGGTCTTCATGGACGACTTTTCTATTTTTGGTGATAATTTCAACACTTGCCTGAACCATCTAACTCTTGTCTTGAAACGGTGCCAAGAAACTAATTTGGTTTTGAACTGGGAGAAGTTCCATTTCATGGTACCCAAGGGGATTGTTCTTGATCATAAGGTTTCAAGAAAAGGGATAGAGGTCGACAAGGCAAAGGTTGAGTTCATAGAAAAACTCCCTCCACCAGCTAATGTGAAATCTGTTAGAAGTTTCTTGGAGCATGCAGGATTTTATAGAAGGTTTATCAAGGATATTTCAAAAATAGCCAAGCCTCTGAGTAATCTATTAATGCTAGATAATCCTTTTGTGTTTGATGAAAATTGCCGGCATGCCTTTGAAACTTTAAAAACCAGACTTACAACAGCACCAATCATCACACCCCCAGATTGGGAACTGCCTTTTGAACTCATGTGTGATGCAAGTGACCTTGCAATTGGTGCTGTACTTGGACAAAAGAAGGGAAACTTGCATCATGTCATATATTATGCAAGTAAAGTGTTGAATGAGGCCCAAAAAATTACACCACAACAGAAAAGGAACTGTTAGCTGTAGTCTATGCATTCGATAAGTTTAGATCATACTTGATAGGATCCAAAATTGTGGTTTATACTGACCATGCTGCCCTTAAGTATTTGATGGCAAAGCAGGATGCTAAACCAAGACTTATCAGGTGGATATTGCTCCTACAAGAGTTTGATATTGAGGTAAGGGACAGGAAGGGCACTGAGAACCGGGTTGCTGATCATTTGTCGAGGCTACCATAAGAAACAATTCAAAAAGCCTCCAGCCCGTGAATGAAAGCTTCCCAGATGAGCACCTTTTGTAGATCCAGCAAGCACCTTGGTTTGCTGACATAGCAAACTACAAAGTGGGAAGGAAGATACCTCAAGAGTTCTCTAAGCAACAAGTGAAGAAGTTAATCAATGAGGGAAGGAAATTTTTATGGGATGAACCCTTCCTGTTCAAGAGATGTTCTGATGGAGTAATTAGAAGGTGTGTTCCTGAGAGTGAAATGAGGGATATCTTATGGCATTGCCATGGTTCAGCTTATGGTGGACACTTTGGCCCAGAAAGAACAGCTGCAAAGATACTACAGAGTGGCTTCTATTGGTCAACTATCTTCAAGGATGCCAGAGAGTATGTTCACCAATGTAATGAATGCCAGAGAGCAGGAGGATTGACAAGAAGGAATGAGATGCCTCAAAACTTCATCTTGGAATTGGAATTATTTGATCTATGGGGAATTGATTTCATGGGACCCTTCCTCCCTTCCTATTCTTTCAGATATATCTTAGTAGCAGTGGAGTACGTCTCAAAGTGGGTGGAAGCCATAGCCACAACCACCTGTGATGCACCTATAGAGCTTGAACACAGAGCTTTTTGGGCCACTAAACTCCTCAACCTTGATTCCCAAGCTGCAGGAGAGAAGAGGTTGTTACAACTAAATGAGTTGAATGACTTCAGACTAGAAGCCTATGAGAGTGCTAAGATATACAAGGAAAGAGCTAAGAGGTGGCATGATAAGAAGATCACAAAGAAGGAGTTCAAGCCAGGACAGCAAGTGCTCCTGTATAACTCAAGGATTAAGATCTTCCCTGGCAAACTTAAGTCTAAGTGGACTGGCCCATACTTGGTGACAAAGGTTTTTCCTTATGAGAGTATTGAATTGCTAGATGAAGCAACAAAGAGTCAATTCACAGCAAATGGTCACAGAGCAAAGCTGTACTTGGGAGGACAATGGGATAAGGAAAAAGAGGTTCAGAGCCTACAACCTTCTTGAAAAGAATTGAAGAATGTCAAGCTAATGAAAATAAAGAAGCGCTTGTTGGGAGGCAAGCCAACCTGAGGTAATTTTCTTTTCATAGCTATTTCAATAAAAAGGTTAAATGATTGGTATGTATTGCAAGGAGCTAAGTTTGGTGTTTCACACCAAAACAATTTAAGGGAGAATAAAGGATTCTAAGTTTGGTGTTCCACCAAAATCTCATTTAAAAGCACATTCTCACCTTCTGCACAAAGGGTTACTAGCTCCAAGCAATCTGATAAATCATTTAATCATTGTCTGTTTCTAGTTTTTAGTTTTATTACCTTTAGCAAAGACTTAGGTTTTCACATATGGTTATGTTCATGCATAAGAAACATGGCAAGGGATTAAGTTTGGTGTTCACACACCAAAGTAAGTTCAAATGCCTACAAGAAAGTCTTACACACTAATCAGTCACCTAAGGGCTTGAGAAACAAGCAACTTCCATTAACACTGCAGGAATTCAATTACTCTCTTGGGAGGACTACACACCATTAGCTGAGAGAAAGAAGAAGAAGCCACCAAGAGGTTGTATTGTCACTTAACTCCATCAGCATTGAATTGCTCTAAATTGGAAGTGTGAATATGCCCATCTTAACAGTAACTGTTAGTTTAGTAGTCTTTGCATCATTTCTGTTTCAATTTAAAATAAGTAAGCTAGTCTAAGTGTGTGCTTATGTGTTTACTTTCACTTAACAAAAAGCATGCTTTGTCCCCTGCATCTTTAATTCAATAAAAGAAATGTTTGAATGTGAAGTGAGATAGTTCTCTGTTAGATAGAAGTACAATAAAAGTAAGTGGTGGTATGTATGTGTGATTGTATGATAGCTCACTTTTAGTGAATAAGAGAACTAGGATGTCTCCTTCTAAGTAGAAAGTGGCCTACTGTCTATGAATCTCAATCAAATAAAAGTCCTTGGTTAAAAAGAAAAACAAAAAGAGAAAAGAAATAGCCAAAAAGTGGCAACAAGACAAAAGAAAATAAAAAGAAACAAAGCTAGACACCAATAGCTTGAACCTTAGAATATATGCCTGTGGTGTCTTTGTACTAGGATCTGCTTGGATTATTAAGTTCTTTGGAGTGCATCAACACTTGGTGACTTGGGTTAACTAACCCGGGATCATCAGCTGAAAGTCCACTATCAAGAGTAACCTAACTACAAGGCATTTAGTAACCCAAAGAGGTGCTGGGCATCAATGTTTTAAGAAGGAATGTGAGCCAAGTGTCTATAGTGAATAATGTGTCAAGTATAAAGAAAGAAAAGAACTTGTTACACATGACACTAAACTAAAGCTTATAGAGAAAAACAATATTCAAGGACAAAGGAATAATGAGAGGTCATAGCAGTGTGTTGCTTGATGCTTGATGGAGACTTTCTAGGCCTAAAGTCAATAAGAAGTGAGTGTTTACTTATCCACAGAAAACCCCATGAACTACCAATAATACTCTGCTAGCATGAACATCCTCTTCCATTTCATTCTTTCTTCTCAATAATTCTTTTCTTGCTTGGGGACAAGCAAGCTTTAAGTTTGGTGTTGTGATGACAAGTCATCTTAGCCTAGTTTTACTAGTTTTTTTTTACTTATTTTCAATTGATTTATGCACTTTCTTGAGCCATAAGCAAGCCAATTGGGTAGATTTTCATGTTTCCTTTGATTTAATCAACCATGGATGAATTAATGCAATTTCATGAGATTTTATGCTATAATTGTCATATATTATGAAAGAATAACAAACTCATAATTTTGAGCAAAGCTTTGATGTGTTTGGTTGATTGATGATAGGTGAAAAGAGTTTTGAAGAAGGTTGAAGAAAGAAGGAATGGCTAGGAGCAAGGGAGAACAAAAAGCTTGAGCCAAAGTTTGCCTCAAACTTTAGCTCAAACTTTTGGAAGAATTGAAAACACCCCAGAGAAAAAAAGCTTGAGCCAAAGTTTGCCTCAAACTTTAGCTCAAACTTTTTGGCAAACGTTGGCATCACAAAACCAACACCCTGGAGGAGAAAAGCTTGCGCCAACGTTTGCCTCAAACTTTTTGGCAAACGTTGGCGCCACACTTGCACACCCTGGAGGAGAAAAGCTTGCGCCAACGTTTGCCTCAAGCTTTTTGGCAAACGTTGGCACCACACACATATACAAGGGGACCAACGTTTGAGCAAAAGTTTGACCTCAAACTTTAGCCCAAACGTTGGTAGCAGCAAGTTAAGCCATCTGGTATAAAAAGTTTGAGTAAAAGTTTGCCTCAAACTTTTACTCAAACTTTTATAATTTATAAACCGGTTCACAATGGATTTTTCTCCAACTCCAAGAGCAATCAACCAAGGCCTTTATCAACCCAATTCCATCAAGAGCAAAGGCCCAATTCAAGGCTTGAAGACCATTTGAAGAAAGTGTATAAATAGCTTAGGATTTAAGTTTTAGGAGAGCTTTCCTTTTTGTTTTGCTGAGTAGTTTTTGGAGAGCTTTTGGTTTTGAATTGTTTTAAGTTTTTGAGCTTCAGGGTAGGAGAATTGAATTCTCTTCCTCTTAATTTTCTTGTTTTCAATTTCAATTACATTTGTCTTGGATCTTGGGTTGAAGAATTGAGGAAATTCTGTCTCAATCTCACCTTGAGATTTCTCTGTCTCACTTTACTGCAACTTTTGGAAATTGAATTTGGTTTTGCTTCTTCTACTGCTTGATCTTTAAATTCTCTTGCAATTGATTTCTGAATTGGATCTAGGAAGGCATTGAGATCTAGACTCGGTTATCTAGTCTCTTGGGTCCAGATATCTGAAGTTTGCATTTTAAATTCTTTGTTTAAAGCTTTTCAAGTTCATTTACATTTCCGTTTCAGATCCGGTTCAACTCAAGTCACCCTTTACTTGTCTGATTAATGCAATTTACTTTTCCTTGTTTAAATTCTGCAAATCCACTTCCCAATTCCCTTTACAATTCAAGCCATTTACATTTCTTACACTTTAAGATTCTCCAATTTACATTTCTTGCGTTCTAAGTTTCTGCCATTTAATTTCTTGTTCTTTAAGATTTAGCACATTTACCTTCTCTGCTGTTTAATTTACTGCAATTGTCCCTCTCCCTTTTAAATTTCATGCAATTTAGCTTCTGTCGAATATAAACCACTAAAATCAACTCTTGATTCGCTTGACTAAATCAACCACTAAACTAAAATTGCTCAATCCTTCAATCCCTGTGGGATTGACCTCACTCCCATTAGTTTTATTACTTGATGCGATCCGGTGCACTTGCCGGTTAGTTTTGTGTGTTTGGAATTCATTTTCCGAAAATACACATCAGTAACCCAACTCGGTGAGTTGCAAGATGGCGACGGAGTGGAGGATCTTATGCACTCTTTTGTATTCTGATTATTTGTTGTAGTACTTTCTCTCACCTTTTTATTTTAGAATTTATAGCCTTAGAGGCTTGATTTGAGAGATAAGCTGTATAAGCTGTTTTAAACTTCTAAAACTCTTTTGTAATCCAGTTTGACTAGCCGGCCTAAACTCCGCATGCTGTGACTAGTCCTCTTTTTGGTATATCATACTTATATATATATATATATATATATATATATATATATATATATATATATATACATCTTGTTAATTTAATTATTACCTTATGGATCCTGGAGCTATCTACAAGGTCTTATATATACTATGTCTTGTTATGTTCGTGCCTACTCGTTTAGTTATCGTGTGTGAAAGCTTCGCGTTCGTATTTCCGCTCTATGCGACTTTGTGCTTTACTCCTTTATCGGGATCCTAGTATTACTATTTCCTTCTATATTTATTCATGTATGAGCTTTAGAACTATTGTGACGTCTTGTTATCCTTCGCTTTACGGCTAGAGTTAAGGCTTAGGGTAACGGGGTGTTACATTTATGGTATCAGAGTGGTTTGTCCTCGTGAGCATGAGGGTTGGACCGATTGTGCTTCATTGCACACTTTGGATCGTTTTTCATTCATGCTATTTAGGATATCTTATTGATATGCATAGCATGATTATTTGTGAATGCCTTTGGGGATAATTAAAGCACTAGGCTTGAGATATTGAAACTGATTACCTCGATAAGCTAGTGATGCTTTCAGCTATTGGACTTTTGCAATCTAGGGTGCAGCACTCCACCACTTTGCCTAGCAGCACGACGCTTGTATAGCTCTCCCACAACCCAATTTTCACGGAACAAGCCGCTACTATGGAAATTGCTTTTGCTTTCTTTTCTTCTGGCTACTAAGATGTTTCAGTTAGCCGTGTTGTCTCTTGCCTGCCCGTGGATTCAGCAGCAGTTCGAAAGGTTGACCTATTTGGGAATCTCCAGATCTACGCTTATTTTCAACTCCCCAAGTATTTCGTTGCTTACTACGCCCTTCCTCGTCTCTAGGTGCCTAGGTATCCACCATAATCCTTTCCTCGTTTGAACCTCGCCTTTAACTTGAAGGCTATGCCATCCTAAGGTGCTGCTAGATGGAAGGATCTTATCAACGTCCATGAATAATAAATCATAGCATAGATCAAACTGCCGAATCAGAAAATTTTGCTGCTATCATATAGCATAGCTTTGTATCGGCTAAGTTCACGAGTTGGAGATAAGCGGACTCGAACCGCTGACATCCGCCACAGGGTAAACCACCACCTCTCTAGCCCTGACTAGTTCTACCATAGAGGCCAACAATAGACAATAACTCCCCCACCCTCCTGAACACATCTTACAACTTTCATCATACTGTGCTCTCCAAAGAGCAACTCTTCTCAAAATCTCAAAAGGTGCTGAGTTAGAATCCCATTCTAACTAAGGATTCTTGTGGTTCTGGAAGATCCAGCTATAGGAGAATCGAGAACGGAGAGCTCCCTTTTCTGCCCGACTCTTGGGTCTTAAGAATGCCAGTTTTAAGAATGAGTGAGTGCCCTTCTCTGACCCTTATTGCCTAACCTGAGAGCGGATAGCTAATGCATTTTACTTTTTGAACAGGGTTCTATGGTTAGTCCGCAACCCCTGAATGCTGAAGGCGTCCTTGGGGAGATCTCATAGTTCCTACGCGGTGGAGACGATGGGGTTGATCCATGGATTTTCTTTCCTTTTTCCGCATTTCGTTCAAAGGGTTGAAGGGAGATAGTGCATCAAGCTATTCGCAAGGGCCAATTTGATCCTCTTCCCTGGATCCCATATGAGGAAACCCTAGGAGAAGAAGTAGAAAAAGGAATAAATATAGTGATAATTTGATTCTTCGTTGCCGTAGTAAATAGTAGAATAGAGAAAATTGAATTTATTTTGTATTTACAAAAAATAGGAGGAATTCACTATGACACGTTTACTGAGAAAAATCCTTTTTTAGCCAATCATCTATTAAGAAAAATAAAAAAGCTTAACACAAAAGCGGAAAAAGAAATAATAATAACTTGGTCTAGATCATCTACCATTATCCCCACAATGATTGGCCATACCATTGCTATCCATAATGGAAAAGAACATTTACCTATTTATATAACAGATCGTACGGTAGGCCATAAATTAGGCGAATTTTCACCCACTCTAAACTTCCGAGGACATGCGAAAAATGATAATAGGTCTCATCGTTAAGGTGAAATTTCATGTTCTTCTAATAATAATAAGATTACTCAAAAATAAAATAATTTCTTTTTATATTTAAAATTTGAATAAATACTAAAGAAATGAAAAGAAAAATCAATTTAAAAAAATAAGAAATGTTTCTTTTTTTAGTAAAAGCATAACCTTACTTAAGATAAAGTAGAAACTAGAATCATCTTTAGGTCAAACAAATTCGATCAATTAGAAAAAAAATGAAAATTATATAAATAGAAATGTTTGTTCACAACACAAAACATGAATAGGAATAAATAAGATTTATGGATGTGGATAAAGAAATAGTTATGATACTATAATTTACGTTTTATTGAATTGAGCATCGTTTATCCGATTCGGTACCTTTTTGTTCAATTTCTTGTGAAGTTAAATTCTCATCAATACAAGTCAGGGAGATGGCCCCCTATCCTATGATTTCCATATAAAGGATACGACGAGTAGAAATACCCTCTTTAACTTCTATTCTAATGGACTGAATATCTTTCATAAGAAATCGAAGAAAAATACGACGATTTTTTTTAGGAAATCCATAACGAAAAATACACACTATTCCCACTTCTTTATCGAATCGATCATAACCACTACCCACATTCTACCAAATTGTACGCCACAAATATGAACTAATAAAGAGACCTGCGATTCCATAGAAAGACATCACGATTCTGATAAACCCGAATTTTGTGGTTTATCTTGTGCTTAATTTGGGAGATTTTATCATCTTTTCTAACATTTATTCAATAAAATAGCATGACTTTGTAATTCTCCCTTAATTTGTGCTTAAGTGTAAAAATATGCTTTTTAGGCATTTAATTTGCTAATTTTAATTCACCTTTGATTCCACTAGATGCCTTGACGTGTTTGTTAGTGAATTCCGGTTGAAACGGCTAGGAACGGATCAAAGGAGTGAAGAGAAAAGCATGCAAAGTGGAGAATTCATAGAGAAACAAGGATTTGGAGTGTACACACCGACGCGCACGCGTGGAGATGAAGTCGCATGGTGACGTGTACGCGTGACATGATGCGTACGCATGGGAAGTAAATTGCCAAGTGACGTGTACGCGTGACCCATGCGTACGCGTCACAGCTCGCACGTGACCTCATTAGAGTGAAAATGTTGGGAGCGATTTCTGAGCTACCCAGGCCCAAATCCAACTCATTTCTAAGGCTATTTCATGCAGAATTCAAGCTGGGGCAAAAGGGGGGAGCAATTAGTTATAGATTAGCATTATGTAGTTTAGTTTCTAGAGAGAGAAACTCCCTCTTCTCTCTAGAATTAGGGTTCCTAGGTTTAATTGCATCTTAGATCTAAGATTAATTCATGCTTTGATTTACTTTTTCTTTACAATTTCTTGTTCCTCTACCTTTACTTTCCTAGTGTAGTATTTTACTCCTTGTATTTGCTTACTTTGTTATTGATGTACTCTTGTCCCCTTTATTTTTCTTTAATACAATTTATGTTTCATGTTCCTTTGTTATTGATTTGAGTTGTTGTTATTAATTTTCTTGCGTAGTTGTTAGATTTTATTCTTGTTGTCATTTTATCTTGCTTTCCTTTTATGCCTTCCATGTGTTTGACAAAATGCTTGGTAGGATGTTAGAAAAGATTTTTGAGCATTCTTGGCTTGGAAAGAGGAATTAGGCAATCTTGAGTCATGAATACCCAACTCAAGTTGGTGATCTAGAGTTGTTAGCTAATATTATTTCCATTAACGCTAATCTTTTGCTAATTTAATTAGTAAGTTGATTAGGACTTTCGGAGTGAGATTAGCTAGTCTTATTTGACTTTCTCTCGTGTGAAGACAACATTGTACTTTCTTCCATTGTTAGAGATGACAAAATAGGATAAATTCTTGTTAATTATTGTTATTAGTGACTAGGATAGAAAGCCTATATTCTAAATTCTTGCCCTGAATGTCTCTCTTTTATTGTTTGCTTTCTTTAATTATTTGCTTTACTTTTTTTGCCATTTATTTTCTTTCCCTTTTACCAATCAAATCCCCCCGTATTCCTTTATAGCCAATAATTGAGCATTTCATTGTAATTCCTTGTGAGACGACCCGAGGTTTAAATACTTCGGTTAATTTTCATTGGGGTTTGTACTTGTGACAACCAATCTTTTAAATTTATTTGAGAATTATTAGATGGTTTGGAACTATGCTTACAATGAATTTCCTTTTCTATTAAGAGAAATTCTAGATTGACAACAAATTCTCGCATCAGATTCCTTGTGGAAAAAAAAGAATTTATTGAGACGGAAATAAAGATAACAAATTCCTACCAAGATAACTGGAAAGTCCAACCAATAAGAACCCAATGAACCTAAAAAAAGGATAAAGGCCCAGCAGAAATTGCTAGTTTATCGAGACCCCGCTATAAGTTCTACCCATATATGTTTTGATTGCTAACTCATATTAGATGCAGTTCTGTTTTATTGGAATTGTTAGAATAAATAAACCAAACCCAAGTAAATAATTCTTCTTTGTTTTCGAAGTAACTCTCATCAACTAGAACTATTATGGTGTAAACCTTTAGAAGTGATTATTCATCAAGTTGCTCCTTGATCTAAAAAATATACTTGATTTGTGCTTATTGTCCGTATCTAAAAGATCTTGTTCTTTTGAACATAAAGAGAAATGGTTGGTATGTTGCTGTTTTTTTTTAAACGATTTTAGATCCCTTAAGTAATGCCTAAACCTAATGATTCAAGAAAAAGCTAAAAGATCCTGGACCAAGGAAATACCAATTCAAAATTATCGCAATAATTCTATCACCCCAATAATTCTATTACTTCTATTAAATACAATGAAGAGAAAAGGATTAGATTAGAAGAAAAAAGAGGGGGCAATAAAAGAGTGGTACTAGAATTGATGAAAAGGAATTCCAGCACATATATTTAAAGTGTGGCATTCGCAGTACATAAAAAATTCAGCCAGGGCTGCTCCTATATACGGAGCGAGATATTGTAATGTAGCTAGAGAATCTGCAGTTTTAACTCCTATAATAGTGTATTCTATTGCTTCCCTTTCTTGTAAAATGGTCACCACTTGAGCCACAGAGGATGCTTTTCAACCAATATCTATATAAACACATATTACATTTTGTCCTTGTTGATTGAGAATCGTATCTGTAGCTACTGCTATCTTACCTATTTGTCTGTCCTCGATAATTAATTCTCGCTGACCACATCCTATAGGGATCATTGAGTCAATAACAATAAGTCCTGTTTGAAGAGGCTCATATACGGAACATCTCGAAATAATGCTGGGAGCTGGAGATATTGATTGTTTGGTGTAGACAAGACCCCAAATGGCAGCTCGCAGACGAGGTCAAACACGTTAAGGGAGAGATAGTGAGAATGATTAACCTAAACTATGCGATACGAGCTCAGCATGTTTCGAAAAACCAGTTTGTGGAGTTTGTGGCATATCAGTTGATGGGTGAGGTTCAGCACTGGTAGCAGGGGAAGTACCGACTGATGTTTTTACAGTTTCTAATTAAGATTTTCAATTTCTAACTGGTATGGATTTGAATCATGTTGAAAAAGTTTTAGAGCTTAGAATGATTTTCAAATTTTGTTTGAGACTTTTAGTTTAAATGATTTGGTTTTGAAACTAAGCCAGAACTCTTGCTTTAAATGATAAGGTTTAAAAAGAAAAGCGAGTTTTATGATCTTGTTGATTTGTGAATTTGGGTTGTAATTTAACTCATCGAAAGGAATTCAAATTGAGAAGCTATGATTTAAGAATTCTAATGAATTTAAGGAGAATCATGATTTAAAGTAATTGATTTAAAAATAATTGATTTTTTAGTCTTTTGAAAAAGCTTAGACATTGAAAAGGTTTTGATTGAACTTGTTTTGAAAGCTTTGCAAAATGTTACAAAAGTGGTATTTTGTTTAAGGAAAAATTTTGGGTTCTTAGTGACAAATAATCATAGTGACGTAGCGGAAGGCGAGAGGAAACATCGACATGGTAGAACTATGGTGGACAAGAGGCTTTGACGACTTGTTTAAGTTGACGACGTGGATAGTAGAATGCTTCGTGGAGGATATATCACGCAATTCAAATTTTGGGGACAAAATTCCTAATTAGGAGGGGAGATTGTAAGAACCGAAATAACCGCTTTAATAAAATAATAATTTTTAACTGTCCGGAATTGGTTTGAAAAATTACATATCTTAATTTTAAAATATAAAGGTGAAATTTGAATTCAATAGATTTTTCTGAGTGAAAAAATGTATCTTTTATGAAAAGTTTTTGTAAAATCGCATACCGGCACTTAAGCCAGCAGTACCGGCTCTAGTCTGACCGGTACCACGTATTGAGAAAAATAAGATTTTAAAAATTGAATTTATTGTTTTGAAAGGACAAAAATAATTTAGAATTAAAAATCGGGTACTAATTCTAAAGGTTTGGCCCAAAGTTGGGCCAAACGGGCCAAAAACACTAACGGGTTGGATCGGGCCTAAGTTGGATCCAAGCCCAACATATATAAGTGAATTACAAGATCATTTGGCCTCAGTTTTTCGGAAACAAGAGAAAGAGGGGCGGTGAGAAGAGATAAGAAAGGTGATTGGGGTTTCACTATTCACCTCCTCTTTGAAAGCTCTATAACTTTTGATCCAGAGCTCCGTTTGACGAGCTGTTTGCATCCATGCGAAGATCTCGTCAAGATCTTCGATTCTAGCTGGGCATCTTTGGGGTGATCTAGCATTAAAATATTGTTGGGTTTTGCCCCTAATCTCGTTGGGTAAGGTAAGGTCTACTAAACCCTTGTGTTTAGTAAATTTTGTGAACCCTAGGTTTGATGTTTATATGTTATTTAATGTTAGATTGAGTTTTGGTATTTGTTAGAGTTGGTTTGAGGCTTTTGGATCGAGCTTAGTGGCTTCGTTTTGGTGTTTGGTGCATTTTGAGAATCGGCCAAGGGATGGTTTCGGTTTCCTTTATGTAATATGTAATGTTTCTAGACACTTAGGCTAGTGGACCTTAGGATAGGATTGAATTGGTTGTTAAAAATTATTGGATTGATGATGTATGATGATTTTGATGAATATGATGGGAATTATTAATGTTGGGTAATGAATGTAGATGATGAAATGAGTATTGATTGTGTGGATGATAATTGTGATATAATGATTGTGATGTGATGATGTTGTAAATTGATGAAGGGTGTCTGTGATGAATTTGATTGTGTAAATTATTAGTATGGAAATATTGAATTGGAATTCTGGATTGGTATTGAATTATGGTGGAGATGTTGAGTGAATTAGGTGTGGAAGTGATGGAAGTACAATGGAATAGTAAAGTATAGTATGTGGTAGTGTTGTGATGAAATTGGGTACGTTTTGGTTATAAGATTTGGAAATTTGAGAACTTTGATGTTTTTGAGTAAAACTTGATTTTTCGTGAACTTTGATGGATCATAACTTTAGCCTCATATTTTGAAATTAGTTGGAAAATCTTTTAAATTAAAGATGATTTAAAGAGCTTTAAATTGATATAAAGTTTGATGGAAATTAATTTTTGTAGAGAAAGTTATGAACGTTTAAAGTTTGGTGTTTAAAACTAATTTTTGTAACTATAGAATTTTGCAATTCTGGGATGGCATGCGTACGCGAGCACCCCCATACGCGGGCGTGCATCTCTGCCAGGCCCTCATGCGTATGTGGCCCTATGTATGCATATGCGAGATGTGCCAAACGGCCTCCTGCGCCACACGCGGGTGATGGTTTCTGTCCAGCACCCATGCATACACAAACTTATGGTATGTGTACGCATACACCCTGTTTTGCTGAAAATTGATTTTTCTTTACTTTTAAGGGTTCTCTAGCTTATCAAACTTCTTTAACTTATCCTCAATACTTGTTGCTAGTAATTAGACTCTAAGACTAGTGAAGATGGGATAATTAAATTGAATCGGTGATTTTTCTTTAATATGAGTTTAGAGCCGGTGACTTAGGCTTTGGAAGGTTTATGGATGAGATTGGTGAATGTGGTGTGGTGAGGTATTTCCTTGACGAGACTTTGAGATTTGGAATGATTATGTCGTATTTGGGGAACTTAAGAACTGATGATGGTTATGATGAGCTTGATGGATATTCGAGGAGAGTGTGTCGGGCATTATATCCCTGGAACGATTTATGATGAAACATATGTTGTTGTTGTTTTCCTTCTCCACCGCAAGAGTGTGACAGGCACTATATCCTTGGAGCATGCAAGTTTTCCAGGCACTATATTCTCGGAATGATACAAAAGCGTGTCAGGCGCTATATCCTCGGACATGGCAGAAAAGCGACATCCGAAAGAATGTGTTGGGTTGGCATTTATGGACCTACAAGTGATATCACGAGCCAATAGGACAGGCATTCATCATATGCATCTTCTACATGCTTGCTTGCTTTGATTACGTGAGTTATGCCTATTTGAGTAACATGCCTAAATGCTAATTATTTACTTGCTGTATATGTATATTACCTGTGTATTACTTGCTTGCATTATCTGTGACTGTCTGGCATTAAGGAGGAACGGGAGGCGGTGGCGATGGGATCGCACGGAGGTTAGGTTGATGAAGGCTGTGGGATACAGTGGTGTGACTAGTTTTAGTTAGAAATCCCCTAAGTTTAGATAACCCTGTTTATGGTTTATGGTTTTAGTTATTTATTTTTGTTAAGCTTGAGTATCTGTTTTCGATGTGAAGTTCTAGGATTGCCTTTGGTGTCCTAGAACCTTATATCTTACATATCTGTTTTCTGCTTAAGGCTAGTGATGTGGTAAAATATAGAACAAAAGGGGATTAAAGGGCTCAAACTGGATAACAAAGGTAATTAAAAGGGTAGGCTATTTGGGATAAGTGAGCTAATAACAAATGATGGCCTCAATCATATGCATGCATATATACATTAAACATTGGACATATAGAGTGGAACAAAATAAAGATTACAATTATAGAGAAGAAAACACACAAGAATAAAATATTATGCTTAAATAATGTAACCATGCAATTAAGCTCAATTCTCACAGGTTGTGTGTTCTTAGCTACAATTCATGTTCCAAATTACAATCTTCAAACAAGTTTAACACAAATTTTAAATTTAAATTAGTGAAATACCATAAAAAAGGGTCTTGAAAAAGAAAATATTACTTCAACCAAGTAGTAACTAAATGCATAAAATCAAACAAACATGCAATTAAACATGCAAATGCAACAACGAACAAACAAATAAAGTAAAATATTGGTGTTGAGAAGAAAATAACTAACTCATTGAGATCGGTATCGACCCCCCCACACTTAAAGATTGCACCATCCTCGGTGCATGCTGAGATGTGCAAGTGGACGGGCGGTTATAACTGATGCTTTTCCAAAGAATGTGCAGATGGACTTGTCTGTTGCCCCATATAGAAGTTCTTCCTTTCCTTTCTTCGGTGGCCATCCTGAAAGAAGATGAAAAGGAAGAAAAGTAACCCAGAAATAAAGATAAGAAAACAAATAAAGTATGGGTGAGTTAATGCCAAATAATGAGGGTCTCAATTACATGGTAGCTACAATATGCAAGTGAGAAAACAGTAGAAGCAAATGGCATAACAATAGTGCAAAAATTGCAGCAATGGGGGAGAGAGAGTGGGTAATGAAAGATAATGTAAGTTCATGTCAATGCAAAAGGAATACAGGTATCATAAAAGATTAGCATTGGCAGTGACAGATAAAGAATATCACCCAACAGTGTAAAACAAGTCACTAAGCACCAAATAATACCAGAAAAGATGCAACAGTTGAATAAGGACATTTAACACCAATCGAAAAATAATGAACGTAGAAAAGAAAATAAAAATACGCACAAAAGTAAAATGCAATGAAGAAAAATATGCAAATGTAATAAATATAGAAGGTTAAAGAAATGAAGAAGAAGAAAGGGAGAAAGGAGAAAGAAAGAAGGAGAGAAGATAGAAGAAAAGAGAAGGAGATTAAAAACCGGATGCGACGCTTGCGCGCAGGGCACGCGTGCGCGTGAAAACTGCATTAACCATGTGACGCTGATAAACCCATATTTCATGAGTTCTTTTGTGCTTAATTTGAGTGATTTATTCAATCCTTCAGCTACTTATTCACATTAATTGCATGGTTTTACTTCCCCTTCCTTATTATGTGATGTAAATGAAAAACATGTTTCCTAAGCTTTAAAATTAATTAATTTAATTACCTTTATTTCCATTCGATGCCGTGATTAGTGTGTTGAGTAGTTTCAGATTTTCTAAGGCAGAATGACTTAAAGGATGAAAAAGGAAACATACTAAAATGGAAGGAGAAAGCAAAACGGAGCTTTAAGGAAACTGGTATCCACGCGATCGCATGGATGACGCGATCGCGTGCCAAGCACGAATCAGCAGCAACGCGGCTGCATGACTGACGCGACCGCGCGCCTTAAGAAGAACGCACATGACGCGGTCGCATGACTGACGCGACCGCGTGGCAAGGAAAAGCTCCGAATGACGCGACCGCGTGACCCACGCGGACGCGTGATAGAAGCCACGCACCAGAAATTACAGAATATGCCCCCAGCGAATTCTGAAGCCCTTTTTGGCCCAGATCCAAGTACAGACAGCATAGACCAGAGGTTATAAAGTGTGGGAATGCATCCATTCAGAGAGAGCTCGCATATTTTATCTTTCAATGATTTAGATTTAGTTGAGAGGGAGATCTTCTCTCTCTCTCTTTTAGGATTTAGGATTTCTTCTTGTTTTAAGAGTAACTCTGGATCCCAGGTTTAATGTTCTTTTATTTTAGTTTTACTTTTATTTATTTATTCCAACATTTGAATTGATTATTATAATTTGATTTATGAATTATTCCATGTCACATATTGTTCTTTGAATTTATGATATTTGAGGTATTTTCAGTTTATGATTATTCTCTTTGATTTAAGTTACCATTGCTTCCCATCTAAGGATATTTTTATTATTCCAGCAATTTTACTTTTTCCCCTTTTGGTCCTGGTTAAGAATTCAGTAACTCAACACTTATTAAACTCAACATAATTGATAATCGTTATCTTGCTAATTGAGCTGAACTTAAATAATCCCAACCTTTTCTTAGGAAATAATTAGTATTTAAAGGTCAATTCAATTAGTCCCTTGTTTTTCCCTTGCTTAGTAAATGTTGACCAAGTGGAGTTTAGATTCAACTTTCATTATAATTGAGAGAGATAACTATGTTGGACCTCTAATTTCTCTTACCTTGCCAAAAGTCTGCTTTACAGTATTTATTTATTTTAATTGCCATCTACTTTACTTGTCATTTAAATTACTTGCTTCTCATCTTCTAAACCCCGATTACAACCTTTATAGCCAATAATAAGAACATACTTCCTCGCAGTTCCTTGAGAAGATGACCCGAAGTTTGAATACTCGGTTAACAATTTCTAAAGGGGTTTGTTACTTGTGACACCCAAAACGTTTGTGTGAAAGGACTTTTGAAGGTTTAGAAACTATACTTGCAACGAGGATTTATCCGCAAATTTCTAGACCACGCAAAAGTCCTCTCATCAAAATGGCGCCGTTGCCGGGGAACTGCTAACGTGTGCCTTATTACTGGTTATTGTAAATATTTTTCTTTTGCTTGTTTATTTATTTTTGTCTTTCCTTTTTATCTTTATTCGCTACTATGAACTCTCACCCCCCTTGCTTTGAGTTTGGTTCTAATATTGTTAAAGGAAATAGAAGTTACAGCAGGAATGTGCATCAAGGTCAAACCAATCAAGGATGGATGGGACCAAGAGGATCTAATCAACCCTTTTGGCAGCAACACCCTCCGAGATATCCTAGACAAAGACCATTCTATAGTGCATACCCAGCTGAAAGACATGGTGGACAACCTTGTAACTACCAACAAGCCCCACCCCGTGCATATAAACTATCCTTTCAACATAACCTCGAACCACCACACTCACAAGCTTCTCTTCACCATTCGCCACCATATGATCCTTTCTTATCCCAATACCAATCCAATCACTCCTAATCACCACCACTTTCCTTTGTGTCATGTCCAAGTCCAGCAACCCGAGAAGCAGAGGATCGCCTAAAGAAAACAGTAATTAAATTTCAAACAACCATTCAACAACTGGAGCAAGCGTTAATTCAATGGGCTTCCAGGCGCTCAAATACACAAGGATCAGCCACAGCTCCATGTGGACAGCCCAATCAAGAGCGTAGCATGAAGGAGCTACCAGAAACTCCAGTGGACAAGATAGAGCATGAATTTGTACTAGAACAATTAGAAGAAGCTGTCTTTGTTCAAGAAGAAGAGTTGGTTGAAGACCTAGGAGATGCTAAACTTCCATGGGAATCCAGAATTGAGGAAAACTCCGTCCAGGATGCTACAGTTGATGCTAAGGAGGATACTGTACAATCTCCAATGCAAGTCGTTTATGAGGAATCAGACGGAATAATCCAAGAAGCAATTTCCCTTGATGATGATAGTCACAAGTCTAGCTCTCTTGGTGATGAACTTGCATCCACAAGTGAATTCTCTGAGATCGAAGAATCTTCCCCAAGTGAATATGAAGATGATGCAGAGGTAGATTTCTCTCAACCTCCAATCTATGAATCAAGTGATGAGGAAGACATAGAAGACTTTGACCAGGACACAGATACAATTGAAGATCTTTGCAAAGAAGTGGAGGAATTCACAGAAGAGCACAAGGAAATGGAACTTGCAGAACCACCAAAAATACCTATCCCAAGGCCATTACCACCTAACACAAGCTTCAAGTGGGTACAATCCTTAACTTATAACTTTACTTATTCACTTGAATATGGTTTGCTTGAAACAGATGGCCAGCTCAGAGCTCTCTGCGGCTTTAAGAGTAAGAGGGAAATGGCTCGTACTCAGAGCTGGTGCACAAGGTTCAATAAGGTTCCACGCTTCACCTCGAAGTACACGGGTTGGTATCATGCTCAATTGCATGGATCACGGAGAACGTTTGGTCACCACGGTGAGATTCTACTTTTTAAACCGCCCGGATGGAAACATGTAGATCAAGACGGAGGCGGATTCAAAAGCAAGACTTGGAATCTTGGAGTTTATTCTGACATTTGTTATCCCGGGAGCCTAACAATTTATTTGAAGCTGCTCAGAAGCTTCACATGCCTAGTTTGGGACCCCGGAGGCTATTGGCATTCCAAGCACTGGTGGAGATTTTTGGACGAATTTAAACATAAACCACCATAACAGGATACTCCTCCAATGTCCAACTTAAGGACTTTAACTAAAAGTGCTAGGTGGGAGATAACCCACCATGGTATGGTCGCTTCTTTTTCAATTTATTTCTTGTTAATTGCTTTCATTTTTTCTTTTTCATTTTAATATTAAACCTGGAATCATGCATAGCATTCATGTTAATCATTGCATTCTGCATTTTTCATGCATATATATAATAAAAAAAAGGGGTGCACGACGCGACCGCATGCCCCTTGCGATCGCGTCATATTGCGAAAAACACCACCCGTGCGACCGCGTGACCCACGCGGCCGCGTGATATATATCGGTGTAAGGATCCAACGAACAGAAAGTTAGGCTGTAATCGTACGGCCCTTGTGCGTTTTGCACAAATTGGCCCACGCGATCGCATGCCCCATGCGATCGCGTCACTTGCACAATATCAATCCCATGCGACCGCGTGAGCGACGCGATCGCGTCGCATGGATTGCACATCACCCCAAAAGGAGACAGAGAGTTGCGCTGAAATGGAGCTGGAGTCGTGCGTTTAGCAGAATTTCCAGTGACGCGATCGCACGACCCACGCGATCGCGTCACTCCTCTTTTCCCCCTCTCATGCGATCGCGCGACCCACGCGATCGTATCACTCCCATTTTCATCCCAACCACGCGACCGCGTGCCCCACGCGGCCGCGTGGATTCGAAAATATAACCCCCCCAGCCCGCGAACCCTATCAGTCGCGCAGCCCCCCCACCCCCAACCCTCTCTTCCCTCCCTTCTTCTCCCTTCTTCCTCTCTCCTCCCCTCTCCACCACTGCCTACCGCAACCACCGCCCACCACCGCCGGCCATCCAGCCGCGCCCCCCCTCCGCCACCCACCCGCAAGCCCCCCTCCCTTCCTCTATCCCTAACCCTAACCCCTCTTGATGCGCGGAAAACTTCTCTCTCAACAAATCTCCCTTCGGCAAGTGTACCGAATTTGTCGTCAAGTAAAAACTCACAATAGAGTGAGGTCGAATTCCACAGGGATTGATTGATCAAGCAACTTTAATTAGAAGAATGTTCTAGTTGAGCGAATTCAGAATTTGGGTTGAGAGTTGCAGAAAATAAAATAGCGGGAATGTAAATAACAGAAAAGTAAATGCTAGAATTAAAGGACTGGAAATAAATGACTGAAAATAAATTGCAGAATTGTAAATGGGAATGGGGGATTTGCTCATAAAAGTAAATGGCAGAAATTAAAGAGAATGGGTAAGATCAGAGATGGGGAGTTCATTGGGCTTAGGAGATGTTGCAATTCTCCGGATCAAGTTCATTTTTATCTCTTCCTCAATCAATGCACTCATTGATCTCCTTGGTAATCTTAAGTGATTGAATTACAATTTCTTGCAATTCAATCTCTCAAATCTTGATCAATAGCCAATTCCTTGGTCAATTGCTCATGAGAAGAGATGAAGTATGGTCACTGATTATACCACATGCATTTCCCAAATCAAGTATTAAGAGGGTTATAGTCACATACCCATCCAAACCCAATTTGGTCCAGCATGAGAAAGCATTTCTAGCTTGATCTCTTCATTCCTCTTTCAAGGTTCAAAAGAGATCCAAGTTTGAACAGCTTCTCTTCCAAGATAACTACTCAATTGGATGAAGATCGAAAGCTTTCAAGTATAATCCAGAGGAAAGATAGAAGAAGAATAATGAAAATTAGTATTGATCCATCAAATTACAACAGAGCTCCCTAACCCAATGAAGGGGTTTAGTTGTTCATAGCTCTTGAAAATGAAAACAAAGATGGAGAATACATCATAAAACTAGAAATTGCAAAGAAAGTAAAATACAGAGAGTAGTTCTCTTTTTCCCAGCCTCCAGAACTCTTTCTCAATTCAAAGCTACTCCTATATATACTATTCTTCTCAGCTTCTAGTGTGATTCTTCAAGTCTTGGGCCTTTGGATCTTGAGTTTGAAGCAATTCCTTTCTTTATTTGGGCTTGGCTTTACTTGCAGAGAGAAAGTGTGAAGTGGGCGGAGACTTTAGTTCAGGACGTTAGGGGTGTTAATATTTAGTGAGAATATAAGTTTGAGAACGTTAGTGACACTTAACATTGTCACTAATTTTCCAATGCACCCCTTTGCCTCACGTTAAAACCCACGTTAACTAGGTTAACGTGGCTTTTAACGTTGTCTTGTTATCCTTCGAGAACGTTAGTGACACTCAACATTGTCACTAACGTTCCAGTGTGCCCCTTCTTGCTTCACGTTAAAGCCCACGTTAACTAGGTTAACATGGCTTCTAACGTGGCCCTTGCCATCCTTCGAGAACGTTAGTGACATTCAACATTGTCACTAACGTTCCAACGTGCCCCTAGGTCTCACGTTAGAGTCCACGTTAACTAGGTTAACGTGGCTTCTAACGTGGCCATCCTTAGCCATCCCAACGTTAGTGACAATGTTGAGTGTCACTAACGTTGGCTCATCCTTCATTCCTCATCGTTAGCTTCCACGTTAACCAAGTTAACATGGAAGTTAACGTGACTCTTGGGGGTTGTGTGGTTGCTTCAATGTTAGTGACATTGTTGAGTGTCACTAATGTTGTCGACAACTCTTCATCCCTTACGTTAGTTCCCACGTTAACCAAGTTAACATGGGAGTTAACGTGGTACTTTGCATCATAGGCCAATGTTAGTGACAATGTTGAGTGTCACTAACGTTGGCTTCTCTTCCCCCCTTAACGTTAGAGGCCACGTTAACCTAGTTAACGTGGCTTCTAACGTGGCCATTTATGAGTAATTGCCAACGTTAGTGACAATGTTAAGTGTCACTAACGTTGGCTCAACTTCTCTCCTCCACGTTAGAGTTCACGTTAACTTAGTTAACGTGACTCTCTAACGTGGGCATTGTTGGCTTTTTGAGAGTGTTATTGGCAATCACTTTTCTCATTAACCTTGCAAGTTACCTCCCCTTTTCTTGCTTCCTTTTGGTCCTGAAATCAAGCAATAAAGTGCATCAAAGCTCTAGTCCAAGTCATGAGTAATGCAACATAATATTTGTCACTAAACTTATGCAAAATCCTCATGAAATTATGTAAAATGCACAATGTATGCTTGAATCAAGGCATAGGTGAATATCTACCCAAAACTAGCTTATTTCCTAAAGAAATGCATGAAACTAGCCTAAAAACAGTAAAGAAAAGGTCAGTGAAACTGGCCAAGATGCCCTGGCATCACAACACCAAACTTAAAGCTTGCTTGTCCCTAAGCAAGTACTGGAACAAGAGAATGATGAATGGAATATCCAGAGGAGTGAGTCATTCTTGTGGAAGTCATGTTACTGATTTTATGGTGGTTTCATGCATAGCAACTTAGGTTCATTCCATTACTGGCTTTCAGACCTTTATCATGTCTCTAAACACCCACTTTGTTTATATCCCATGAGACTTTTATTCATTGATCCTTTTATTGTTATTTCAAGGGTTGTTTGTGCTATTTAGGCTAAGTGCTCTGTAAGGGGGCAACTCTTTAAGATAAGCTTTCAGCCAACACTCCCGAACCAGTTGGTTCAAGGTGCTAGGTGTTGAGACACCCCTAAGGACTTACTCCCTAAAGTCTCTCCCCCATACATACACACCACAGGCATATAGTTTGTTTATTTTCTTTTCTTGAGACCTTGGTGTCCAGCACCTCTTTGGGTTACTAAATGCTCTGTAGTGAGGGTTACTCTTGATAGTGGATTTTCAGCTGATAATCCCGAGTTAGTTAACCCAAGTTACCAAGTGATAAAGCACCCCTGAGAGCTTATTCATCCAAGTAGATCTCTCACACAGGAGCACCACAGACACTTGTCTCAAGGTCCAAACCATTGGTGCCTAGCCTTATTGCTTACTCTTTTTCTTTTGTTTTTCACTTCCATTATTCTTTCCCTTTTCTCTTATTAGGATCTTGTCATATGCTCAGTCTCATGGGGTGTTTCTTAAGCACAGTATTCATGACAGATAGTTGTCCTCCCATCTTCTGGTTGAACCAACTTAGCTAACTTATGACACACCATAAACTCATGAACTTACTCCATAGTATGAACTCTATTCTGGTCTTTAAAAACACTATCATTCTCTTTTTATTTGATTTAAAGGGACAAGCTTACAAGTAAATAAGGGAATGATGCAGTGACATTTAAACCAGAAATCATGGACCTATTCAGAAGGAAAACTTAAAAGACAGAATTTAAAAAGGGTTCAACTACGAGTAACTACAAATTAAAAGTGCATTCGGACTTCCAACTTTCAACAATTCTAAGTACAATGAAATTAGGTAACAATACAACCTTCGGGTGATGATCTCTGGTTCCCCTCTCTCTTTGTCATCATCCTAGTTTTTGCTGCCTCGCTTCTTTGGGTGAAGGTGCACCATTTCCTTATAAGATTCCTGCAAGGTTACTGGAAGTTGCTTGTTCCCAAAGCACTTGAGACATAGTTAGCTTACATGTATGCTTGTGCCTCTTGAACTCAATTTGGTGTGTGAACATCAAACTTAGTTCTTTGCCCAGTACAAAATATTGCATATATGCAGAGACCCTCATATCTTGTTATCAACAAAGCAATGATCACCTATAGTCTAACTACATCTAAGTGGTTTCTCTTGATTGGATGGAGCTAGCAATGTTCTTTTGGAGTGGAGTGTAATTCTAACCAATGTCCTTCAGTGGAACACCAAACTTAGAACTACACTATCATTCTTGGATTGTTCTGGTGTGGAACACCAAACTTAGCTCCTTACAATACAGGGGAAACAACTTGTGATTTTTATTGAAATAAAGATGAAAGTGAAACTACCTGAGGTTAGGTTGCCTCCCAACAGAGCGTTCTTTTATCGTCACTAGCTCGACGAGTCCTTAATTACTTGAGATGGTACTTTACTCTGGGGTTTTCCCCCATGTTGCCCAGATAATGCTTGAGTCTTTGTCCATTCACTGTAAAAGTCCTCTCTGAACCTTCATCCGTGATTTTGATGTGGCCATATGGTGATACTTTTGTAACCAAGAAAGGTCCGGACCACCTTGACTTCAGTTTTCCTGGGAACAGCCTTAATTTAGAATTGTAAAGGAGTACTTGCTGCCCTTTTTCGAAACTCCTGGGTGCCAGATGCATGTCATGTTTTCTCTTTGCCTTCTCTTTATACATCTTAGTGTTTTCATAGGCTTGTGACCTGAATTCCTCCATCTCTTGCAGCTGCAAGATCCTTTTTGCACCAGCAGCAATGCTGTCAAAATTTAGTATCTTGATAGCCCAAAGAGCTTTGTGTTCCAGCTCCAGTGGTAAATGACAAGCCTTCCCATAGACTAGTTGATATGGAGACATTCCAAGTGGAGTTTTGAATGCTGTTCTATATGCCCACAGAGCATCATCCAACTTCTTCGACCAATCCTTTCTAAATGCGCCCACAGTCTTTTCCAGGATCCTCTTCAGCTCTCTGTTGGATATCTCAGTTTGCCCACTTGTTTGAGCATGGTAAGGTGTGGCTACTTTGTGTTTTACCCCATATCGTAGGAGGATAGCTTCTAGTGGTTTGTTACAAAAGTGGCTCCCTCCATCACTGATGAGGCTCTTAGGACTCCAAACCGGCTAAAGATATTCTTCCTGGGGAAGTTCATGACTACCTTGTTATCATTAGTTGGGGTTGCAATAGCCTCTACCCACTTGGAAACATAATCCACTGCTACCAAGATGTACTTGTTTGCATATGAGGTTGGGAATGGTCCCATGAAATCAATTCCCCACACATCAAACAGTTCCAGTTCCAAGATGAAATTTTGTGGCATGGCGTTTCTTTTGGGCAGGTTTCCAGATATTTGGCATTCATTGCAGCTTTTTACTAGTTCCTTGGCATCCTTGAAAAGGGTGGGCCAAAAGAATCCGCTTTGTAACACCTTTGCTGCAGTTCTGTCCCCTTCAAAGTGCCCGCCATAGCATGAATCGTGGCAGTTCCACAGGACTTCTCTCCCTTCCTCTTCCGAAACACATCTTCTAAGAATTCCATCTGAACATTTCTTGAAGAGATATGGCTTGTCCCAGACAAAGTATTTTGCATCATTCATGAGCTTCCTCTTTTGATGTTTATTGATCCCTGGGGATAATGCCCCAGTTGCCTTGAAATTTGCAATATCTGCGAACCATGGTGCTTTGTGAACTGTCATCAACTACTCATCAGGGAAGAGCTCGCTCACATTTGTACCATTTTCTCCACCTTGATCATGAGGGATTCTGGATAGGTGATCTGCCACCTTGTTCTCCACTCCTTTCTTGTCTCTGATTTCAATATCGAATTCCTGCAACAGTAAGATCCACCTTATTAGTCTTGGCTTTGATTCTTGCTTGGCAAACAAATATTTAAGTGCTGTGTGATCTGTAAAAACAATCACTTTAGCACCAATGAGGTATGATCTAAATTTGTCAAATGCAAAAACTATTGATAGCAACTCCTTTTCAGTAGTGGTATAATTTCTTTGGGTTTCATTAAGGACTTTGCTAGCATAGTAAATCACACAAACTAGGTTATCTTTCCTTTGTCCTAACACTGCCCCAACTGCAAAATCAGATGCATCGCACATCAATTCAAATGGTAGGTTCCAATCAGGTGGGGAAATGATAGGGGCAGAGGATAACCTCATTTTCAAATGTGCAAATGCTAGCATGCATGTTTCATCAAAGATGAATGGTGTATCAGATACAAGGAGATTGCTTAAGGGCTTGGCTATCTTTGAAAAATCTTTAATGAACCTTCTGTAGAAACCAGCATGACCTAAAAAACTTCTAATTGCCTTGACATCACTGGGTGGGGGTAGTTTTTCAGTAAGTTCTACTTTAGCTCTATCAACCTCAATGCCTTGGTGAGAGACCTTGTGACTAAGGACTATTCCTCCTGTCACCATGAAGTGGCATTTTTCCCAGTTCAAGACCAAATTGGTCTCTTGGCACCTTTTCAATACCAAGGCGAGGTGATGTAGGCAACTAGGAAAAGAATCTCTGAATACCGAGAAATCATCCATAAAAACTTCAATGAATTTTTCTATCATATCTGAAAAGATAGAAAGCATGCAGCGTTGGAAAGTTGCAGGGGCATTACATAACCCAAATGGCATGCGCCTATAGGCAAACACTCTATACGGACAGGTAAATGAGGTTTTCTCTTGGTCTCTTGGATCAACCACTATTTGGTTATATCGTGAATAACCGTCGAAAAAATAATAATATGCGTGCCCTGCAAGTCTTTCCAACATCTAATCCATGAATGGAAGGGGAAAATGGTCCTTTCGTGTAGCCTCATTAAGTTTCCTGTAGTCTATGCACATCCGCTATCCTGTGACAGTCCTTGTAGGTATGAGCTCGTTCTTCTCATTGGTAACCACAGTGATCCCTCCCTTCTTTGGTACAACATGTATGGGGCTAACCCAAGGGCTGTCCGAAATTGGGTATATGACCCCTCCTTGCCAAAGCTTCATAACCTCTTTCTGTACCACTTCCTTCATGATTGGGTTCAGCCTTCTTTAGGATTGAATGGATGGCTTGGCGTCATCTTCCAACAGTATTTTATGCATGCATATGGCTGAACTGATTCCCTTCAAGTCAGCAAGGGTCCATCCAATGGCATCCTTATGCTCCCGCAGCACCTTGAGTAGCTCGTCCTCTTGATCTTGATTGAGGGATGAATTTATGATCACTGGGTAGTTTTCATTTTCTCCTAGATATGCATATTTGAGAGTGGGTGGCAATGCTTTGAGTTCGGGTTTGGGTGCTTCTGATTTTTCGTTCCCTTCCTTTGGTGCATCTGGTATATGTATTTCTGCTGTAGCTACCTCTTCACTTGATTCAGATTCTTCCTCCACCAATCTCTAGTTCTCTTCAGGTTCATCTTCTTCAAAATTCTCCTGCACTTCATCCTCAAGTGCATCTAACCTCATGCATTCCCCCAATTGTTCCGGTGGATAACTCATGGCCTTGAACACATTGAATGTCATCTTTTCATTGTGTAATCTCAGGGTGAGGTCACCCTTCTGAACATAAAATGACAGCTCCAGCAGTGGCCAAGAATGGCCTTCCCAAGATAATGGAGGTCTTGGCGTCTTCCTGCATGTCCAGCACCACAAAATCTGTTGGGAATATGAAATCTCATACTTTTACTAGCAAATCCTCTACTATCTCGTGAGGGAATTTGAACGACCGGTCTGCCAGTTGTAGAGCTATTTTTGTTGGTTTAGCCTCCTCAATTTTTATCTTTCTCATCATAGCTACTGACATCAAATTGATGCTGGCCCCTAAGTCACAAAGAGCCTTTTCTACTGTGATTTCTCCTATAATGCAAGGGATCTGAAAACAACCAGGATCCTTCAGTTTCTAAGGTAGTTTATGCTGAATGATAGCACTGCACTCTTCAGTTAGTATCAGAGTCTCATTGTTTTTCCAGCTTCTCTTCTTAGTCATTAGCTCCTTCAAAAACTTGGCATAAAGTTGTATTTGTTCTATGGCTTCAGCAAATGGTATGTTGATTTGTAGCTTCTTGAAGATTTCCAAAAACCTCAAGAACTGGTTGTCATCTTCCTTTTTCTTCAATAGCTGGGGGTATGGAGCTCTTGAGATGTTCAGTTGGGGTATCTTTTTTTCTTTCTGCAGACTTGGCGTGGGGGGTTGCACTCCATCTTGCTCTTCTCCCTTTTCATTTGAGCCTTCTTCTTGTGGTTTTTCGGGATGTTCCTTCAGTTCCTTCCCACTCCTAAGTGTGATAGCTTGACACTCCTCCCTTTTGCTTGAATGGGCATCATAGCAAAAATTGTGGTTAGGAAGCTGCTTAAACAGATAGCTGATTTGTGTTTCCAGTTTTGTGATGGCAGCATTTTGATTCTGCATGTTTGACTGCACTTCCTCTCTGAATGTTTTACTGTCTTGAATGTTTCTGCATATTCCTTCAATGAAGGTTTCAATCTTGGAGAGCTTGTCATCAATTGATGAGTGATTCGGAGCAGATGTGCTCTTTTGGTTTTGATAAGTGTGTGGAGAAGTGTTGTTGTGGGGGTGTTGAGATGTCCTCTGGGTGAATTGCTGGTGAGCTGCATTGTTGTTGGAGTTGTAACGTCTCTGGTCTTGGTTTTGATCTTGCTCACTTCCCCACCCAAAGTTTGGGTGGTTTCTCCATCCAGGGTTGTAAGTCTTGGAGTATAGATCATAGTTTTTCCTTGGTGAATTCCCAATGTAGTTGGCTTGCTCTTGACTCCCCTCTGCTTCTTCATTCACTCCTTCTTGGATTGTTGATGAAGATGAGATTGCTGCTACTTGGTTCCTCTCCATCTTCTTGGTGAGGTCAGCCAGCTGCTAGGTAATGAGCTTGTTTTGGGCCAACAGAGCATCTACATTGTTTAGCTCTATCACTCCTCTTGTGTTCCCTTTTTCGGAAGCATAGAAGTAGTCATTTTCTGCTACTGTTTCAATAACATCTATGGCTTCCTCAATGGTCTTCTTCTTGTTCAAGGATCCTCCAGATGAATGGTCCACGGCCTTCTTTGACTCATAGGATAGCCCTTCATAGAAGATGTGCAGCTGCACCCATTCGTTGAACATGTCAGGTGGACACCTCCTTGTTAAGTCCTTGAACCTCTCCCATGCTTCATACAGAGTCTCACCATCTTGTTGTCTGAAAGTTTGAACCTCAGCTCTCAGCCTATTGATTCGTTGAGGAGGGTAAAATCTTGCTAAGAATTTGTTCACCACATCCTCCCAAGTTGTCAAGCTCTCCCTTGGGAAAGATTCCAGCCACTTGGCTGCCTTGTCCCTGAGTGAAAAAGGAAATAAGAGCAGTCTATAGGCGTCAGGATGAACACCATTAGATTTTACTGTGTCACATATTCTCAGGAAGGTGGTCAAATGTTGATTGGGGTCTTCTTGAACACCTCCTCCAAACGAACAGTTGTTCTGAACAAGGGTGATGAGCTGTGGTTTAAGTTCAAAGTTGTTGGCATGGATTGTTGGCTTTTGGATGCTACTTCCACAATTGCCTGGGTTTGGATTGATGTAAGAGCCCAAAACTCTTCTATCCTCCCCAGTATGATTTGCTCCACCTCCTCTGCCATGGTTGTGAGTCTCTTCTTCATGATGATTTTCCATGTTTTCTTCCATGTTTGGTTCAAAGTATTCCTCAAAGTGTTCCTCCTCTTCTTCAGCACCAACTACACGTTTTTCTTTTGCCTCCCTCCTTAGTCTAAGGAAGGTTCTCTCAGGTTTAGAATCAAAGGAAGTTAAAGCCTCGCTTCTTCTCCCTGTCATACAACCAACAAGTACAAGCAAAGAAAATAAGTGCAGACAGTATTTGTGTCAGAATTACTGTTAGTTGTGGGTGATGCAATATATCAAACAGTTAGTAGGTTAGCAAACAGAATTGAAAATAACAAAGAAAAACAAAAGAGTAGAGGGGGAAGGGAAGAAGTTTAACTAAAACAAAAAGTAAATCACTCAAACAGAAAAATGAAATTCACAAAATAAAAATGCTCAATCTAGTGATCTTCCAATTTAATCATTGTTGATGCACAATCAATCCCCGGCAACGGCACCATAAACTTGATGCGCGGAAAACTTGTCTCTCAACAAATCTCCCTTCGGCAAGTGTACCAAATTTGTCGTCAAGTAAAAACTCACAATAGAGTGAGGTCGAATCCCACAGGGATTGATTGATCAAGCAACTTTAATTAGAAGAATGTTCTAGTTGAGCGAATCCAGAATTTGGGTTGAGAGTTGCAGAAAATAAAATGGCGGGAATGTAAATAACAGAAAAGTAAATGCTAGAATTAAAGGACTAGAAGTAAATGACTGAAAATAAATTGTAGAATTGTAAATGGGAATGGGGGATTTGCTCATAAAAGTAAATGGCAGAAATTAAAGAGAATGGGTAAGATCAGAGATGGGGAGTTCATTAGGCTTAGGAGATGTTGCAATTCTCCGGATCAAGTTCATTTTCATCTCTTCCTCAATCAATGCACTCATTGATCTCCTTGGCAATCTTAAGTGATTGAATTACAATTTCTTGCAATTCAATCTCTCAAATCTTGATCAATAGCCAATTCCTTGGTCAATTGCTCATGAGAAGAGATGAAGTATGGTCACTGATTATACCACATGCATTTCCCAAATCAAGTATTGAGAGGGTTATAGTCACATACCCATCCAAACCCAATTTGGTCCAGCATAAAAAAGTATTTCTAGCTTGATCTCTTCATTCCTCTTTCAAGGTTCAAAAGAGATCCAAGTTTGAATAGCTTCTCTTCCAAGATAACTACTCAATTGGATGAAGATCGAAAGCTTTCAAGTAAAATCAAGAGGAAAGATAGAAGAAGAATAATGAAAATTAGTATTGATCCATCAAATTACAACAGAGCTCCCTAACCCAATGAAGGGGTTTAGTTGTTCATAGCTCTTGAAAATGAAAACAAAGATGGAGAATACATCATAAAACTAGAAATTGCAAAGAAAGTAAAATACAGAGAGTTGTTCTCTTTTTCCTAGCCTCCAGAACTCTTTCTCAATTCTAAGCTACTCCTATATATACTATTCTTCTCAGCTTCTAGTGTGATTCTTCAAGTCTTGGGCCTTTGGATCTTGAGTTTGAAGCAGTTCCTTTCTTTATTTGGGCTTGGCTTTACTTGCAGAGAGAAAGTGCGAAGTGGGCGGAGACTTTAGTTCAGGACATTAGGGGTGTTAATATTTAGTGAGAATATAAGTTCGAGAACGTTAGTGACACTTAACATTGTCACTAACGTTCCAATGCACCCCTTTGTCTCACGTTAAAACCCACGTTAACTAGGTTAACGTGGCTTTTAATGTTGCCTTGTTATCCTTCGAGAACGTTAGTGACACTCAACATTGTCACTAACGTTCCAGTGTGCCCCTTCTTGCTTCACGTTAAAGCCCACGTTAACTAGGTTAACGTGGCTTCTAACGTGGCCCTTGCCATCCTTCGAGAACGTTAGTGACATTCAACATTGTCACTAACGTTCCAATGTGCCCCTAGGTCTCACTTTAGAGTCCACGTTAACTAGGTTAACGTGGCTTCTAACGTGGCCATCCTTAGCCATCCCAACGTTAGTGACAATGTTGAGTGTCACTAACGTTGGCTCATCCTTCATTCCTCATCGTTAGCTTCCACGTTAACCAAGTTAACGTGAAAGTTAACGTGACTCTTGGGGGTTGTGTGGTTGCTTCAACGTTAGTGACAATGTTGAGTGTCACTAACGTTGTTGACAACTCTTCATCCCTTACGTTAGTTCCCACGTTAACCAAGTTAACGTGGGAGTTAACGTGGTACTTTGCATCATAGGCCAACGTTAGTGACAATGTTGAGTGTCACTAACGTTGGCTTCTCTTCCCCCCTTAATGTTAGAGGCCACGTTAACTAGGTTAACGTGGCTTCTAACGTGGCCACTTATGAGTAATTGCCAACGTTAGTGACAATGTTAAGTGTCACTAACGTTGGCTCAACTTCTCTCCTCCACGTTAGAGTTCACGTTAACTTAGTTAACGTGACTCTCTAACGTGGGCATTGATGGCTTTTTGAGAGTGTTATTGGCAATCACTTTTCTCATTAACCTTGCAAGTTACCTCCCCTTTTCTTGCTTCCTTTTGGTCCTAAAATCAAGCAATAAAGTGCATCAAAGCTCTAGTCCAAGTCATGAGTAATGCAACATAATATTTGTCACTAAACTTATGCAAAATCCTCATGAAATTATGTAAAATGCACAATGTATGCTTGAATCAAGGCATAGGTGAATATCTACCCAAAACTAGCTTATTTCCTAAAGAAATGCATGAAACTAACCTAAAAACTGTAAAGAAAAGGTCAGTGAAACTGGCCAAGATACCCTGGCATCACCTCTCCGCCACTTTCCCCCTCAGCCACCACTGCGACGCCGTGCCCCGCCACCGTGCCGGACGCCACCGCTGCCACCTTCTTCCCTGTTCCACCCCTCCCGCCTACCAGGTTCTGCAACACGCACCCCCATTTTATCCATTCGTCGTTTTTCTGTAATTTTTTTCCGTTTCTGTTCATAATTAGGATAGATAGATATGCATGCTGTAGTGAAATTTTTAGGTTGTTAGGTAGCTTAGGCTGTGGTTAGTGGATCTAGGTCTGTTTACTTGCACTGTTCCTGTTTCTGTTTTATCATAACTACAATTCTGTTGCTCCTGTGACCTTGTTCATATGCTGTGTTTTCCAGCAATTGCTGCTTGTTACTCTCACTTTTAATGTTTCTATTACTTATTGGTAACTGCAGCAAGGTTTTAATTCATATGAACTGCTATATTTACTGTTTATTTTCCGGGACAATCCAATTTTAGCCGGAATGCTGCCCAAATTTTTTGAAAATTATTTTCATTCATGTTTTGGTTTGGCATTTCTGAACTCTGTTTTACTCTGCTTTACCCAAACCATTTCATGAATGCTATGGCAGACTTTCTTATCCTCTTTGATTTCCTGGTTCATAAACTGCACTTGTGATTCACTGATTCCAATTTTTGCTTTCTTTATTTCTATTCGAATCAGCATCACCCTGTTTTTTTTGTTCGATTATGAATACTTCTATTCTTACCTGTGAATCACTGTTATATGGAATTTTTCTATGCCACTTACTTTAACCCGTACTTTACTAACTCACTAATTTTAATTTACTAATTTCTTTTTCAAATTCTAACCATACTAACCCTTTTGATCTCTTTTCTGCTTATTTTCACTTTTCTCTAACTTTCTAACCATGGCATATTTCTTAATTTTTTCCATTTAACATAAATTCAATCACATTTCATTTACTCATTTTCCTTATTTTATTTCTCCCCTGCCGCTTTGAGTTTCCTTTGTTTAATTGCCTTTTGCTTTCCTATTTTTATCCATTCTTGGTTTTCTGTTTTTCAGGATGTCTGCCTCACAGAGGAAAGGTAAAGGCAAGGCCACTGGCAAGCGCAAGAGAGGAGATTCCTCCCAGTCCATCATTGCTCTAATGCACGATTCATCATGGCGGGAGAAGAACTTCACACAGCAGGAGAAAGCTAACCAGCTGCTTCCTACAAATGATCCGATAAAATTTGCGAACCGGTACTGTGAACTGAAGTACCCGACTTTTGCAACCTCCAGAAATCTATACCTGGAACGAACTCTGAAGATTCCAGAAGCCCTCCAGCAGTACATGGTGCACGAAATTGTGATCTCAGGCAACGGCATCAAAAACTCTGTACGCACGTCTTAATAAATTATTTTTCATTCACAACTTCGATACAACTAACCAGCAAGTGCACTGGGTCGTCCAAGTAATAAACCTTACGTGAGTAAGGGTCGATCCCACAGAGATTGTTGGTATGAAGCAAGATATGGTCACCTTGTAGATCTCAATCAGGTGGATATAAAATAGTTACGGAGTTTTCGAAAATAAATAATAAAATAAGGATAGAAATACATATGTAAATCATTGGTGAGAATTTCAGATAAGCGCATAGAGATGCTTTCGTTCCTCTGAACCTCTGCTTTCCTACTGTCTACATCCAATCAATCCTACTCCTTTCCATCGCTGGCTTTATGTAAGGACATCACCATTGTCAATGGCTACTTTTGATCCTCTCTGGAAAATGGTCCGATGCGCTGTCACTGCATGGCTAATCGTCTGGAGGCATCACCGTTGTCAATGGCTGCGTCCCATCCTCTTGTGAAAATGGTCCAAATGCTCTGTCACAGCACGGCTAATCATCTGGAGGTTCTCGATCATACTGGAATAGGATTTACTATCCTTTTGCGTCTGTCACTATGCCCAGCACTCGCGAGTTTGAAGTTCGTCACAGTCATTCGATCCTAGAGTCCGACTCGGAATACCACAGACAAGGTTTAGACTTTCCAGACTCTCATGAATGCTGCCATCAATCTAGCTTATACCACGAAGATTCTGATTAAGAGATCCAAGAGATAATCATTCAATCTAAGGTAGAACGGAAGTAGTTGTCAAGCACGCGTTCATAAGGAATGATGATGATTGTCACGTTCATCACATTCAGGTTGAAGTGCGAATGAATATCTTAGAAGTGGAATAAGTTGAATTGAATAGAAAAATAGTAGTACTTTGCATTAATCTTTGAGGAACAGCAGAGCTCCACACCTTAATCTATGGAGTGCAGAAACTCTACCGTTAAAAAATACATAAGTGAATAGAGGGTAAGCATGGCCAAGTGGCCAGTCTCCCATGGAGGTCTAGAGATCTAAAAATGATCAAAAGATGTCTAATACAATAGTAAAAAGTTCTATTTATAATAAACTAGCTACTAGGGTTTACAGAAGTAAGTAATTGATGCATAAATCCACTTTCGGGGCCCACTTGGTGTGTGCTTGGGATGAGCTTGAATGTTACACGTGGAGAGGTCATTCTTGGAGTTGAACGCCAGGTTTGGATCCTTTTCTGGCGTTCAACTTTGGCTTGTGACGTGTTTCTGGCGTTTAACTACAGACTGCAGCATAGAACCGGCGTTCAACGCCCTTTTGCGTCGTCTAAACTTGGCCAAAGTATGGACTATTATATATTTCTGGAAAGCCCTGGATGTCTACTTTCTAACGCAATTGGAAGTGCGCCAATTTGAGTTCTGAAGCTCCAGAAAATCCACTTTGAGTGCAGGGAGGTCAGAATCCAACAGCATCAGCAGTCCTTTCTTCAATCCTCTGAATCTGATTTATGCTCAAGTCCCTCAATTTCAGCCAGAAAATACCTGAAATCACAGAAAAACACACAAACTCATAGTAAAGTCCAGAAATGTGAATTTAACATAAAAACTAATGAAAGCATCCCTAAAAGTAACTAGATTCTACTAAAAACATACTAAAAACAATGCCAAAAAGCGTATAAATTATCCGCTCATCACAACACCAAGCTTAAATTGTTGCTTGTCCCCAAGCAACTGAAAATCAAATAGGATAAAAAGAAGAGAATATACTATAAATTCCAAACTATCAATGAAACATAGCTCCAATTAAATGAGCGGAGCTTGTAGCTTTTTGCCTCTTGAATAGTTTTGGCATCTCACTTCATCTATTGAAGTTCAGAATGATTGGCATCTATAGGAACTCAGAGTTCAGATAGTGTTATTGATTCTCCTAGTTCAGTATGATGATTCTTGAACACAGCTATTTTATGAGTCTTGGCCGTGGCCCTAAGCACTTTGTTTTCCAGTATTAGCACCGGATACATAAATGCCACAGACACATAACTGGGTGAACCTTTTCAGATTGTGACTCAGCTTTCCTAAAGTCCCCAATTAGAGGTGTCCAGGGTTCTTAAGCACACTCTTCTTTTGCTTTGGACCTTGACTTTAACCACTCAGTCTCAAGTTTTCACTTGACACCTTCACGCCACAAGCACATGGTTAGGGACAGCTTGATTTAGCCGCTTAGGCCAGGATTTTATTCCTTTAGGCCCTCTTATCCACTGATGCTCAAAGCCTTGGGATCCTTTTTATTACCCTTGCCTTTTGGTTTTAAGGGCTATTAGCTTTTTGCTCTTGCCTTTTGGTTTTAAGAGCTTTTGGCTTTTTCTGCTTGCTTTTTCTTTTTCTATTTTTTTTTCTGCAAGCTTTGTTCTTTGCTGCTTTTTCTTGCTTCAAGAATCATTTTTATGATTTTTCAGATTATCAAATAACATGTCTCCTTCTCATCATTCTTTCAAGAGCCAACATATTTAACATTCTTAAACAACAACTTCAAAAGACATATGCACTGTTCAAGCATTCATTCAGAAAACAAGAAGCATTGTCACCACATCAATATAATTAAACTAAGTTCAAGGACAAATTCGAAACTCATGTACTTCTTGTTCTTTTGAATTAAAACATTTTTCATTTAAGAGAGGTGATGGATTCATAGGACATTCATAACTTTAAGACAAAGTTACTAACTACTAATGATCATGTAATAAGACACAAACATGGATAAGCACTTAACATAGAAAACGAAAAACAGAGAAGGTAAGAACAAGGAATGAGTCCACCTTAGTGATGGTGGCATTTCCTTCTTGAGGAACCAATGATGTCCTTGAGCTCTTCTATGTCTCTTCCTTGTCTTTGTTGCTCCTCCCTCATTGCTTTTTGATCTTCTCTAATTTCATGAAGGATGATAGAGTGCTCTTGATGTTCCACCCTTAATTGTCCCATGTTGGAACTTAATTCTCCTAGGGAGGTGTTGATTTTCTCCCAATAGTTTTGTGGAGGAAAATGCATTTGAGGCATTTCCGGGATCTCATGGTGATGAGCTTCATGCGTCTCTTGAGCTCCATGAATGGGCTCTCTTGCTTGCTCCATCCTTTTCTTAGTGATGGGCTTCTCTTCCTCAATGGGAATGTCTCCTTCTATGAAAGCACCAACTGAGTAACATAGATGGCAAATAAGATGAGGAAAAGCTAGCCTTGCCCAAGGAGAGGGCTTTTCGGCTATTTTGTAGAGTTCAAGGGAGATGACTTCATGAACTTCAACTTCCTCTCCAATCATGATGCTATGAATCATGATGGCCCGATCCACAATAACTTCAGATCGGTTGCTAGTGGGGATGATGGAGCGTTGGATGAACTCTAACCATCCTCTAGCCACAGGCTTGAGGTCCAGTCTTCTTAGTTGAACCGGCTTGCCTTTGGAGTCAATCTTCCATTGAGCTCCTTCCACACATATGTCCATGAGGACTTGGTCCAACCTTTGATTAAAGTTGACCCTTCTAGTGTAGGGGCGCTCATCTCCTTGCATCATAGGCAAGTTAAACGCCAACCTCACATTCTCCGGACTAAAATCTAAGTATTTCTCCCGAACTATTGTAACATAATTCTTTGGATTCGGGTTCTTACTTTGATCATGGTTCTTAGTGATCCATACATTGGCATAGAACTCTTGAACCATTAGGATGCCGACTTGTTGGATGGGGTTTGTTAGAACTTCCCAACCTCTTCTTTGGATTTCATGTCGGATCTCCGGATAGTCATTTCTCTTGAGCTTGAAAGGGACCTCAGGGATCACCTTTTTCTTGGCCACAACATCATAGAAGTGGTCTTGATGGGCTTTGGAGATGAACTTTTCCATCTCCCATGACTCGGAGGTGGAAGCTTTTGTCTTCCCTTTCCCTTTTCTAGAGGATTCTCCGGTCTTAGGTGCCATCAATGGTAATGGAAAAACAAAAAGCTTATGCTTTTACCACACCAAACTTAGAATATTGCTCGCCGTCGAGCAAGAAAAGAAAGAATAGATGAAGAAGAAGAAGAAAATATGGAGGAGAGGAGGGAGAGGTGTATTTGGCCAAGAAGAGAAGAGAGGGTTGTGTTGTGTGAAAATGAGGAAGAATGGAGGGCTATATATAGGGAAAGGAGGGGGGGTAAGTTTTGGCCATAAGGGTGGGTTTTGGGTGGAAAATTGATTTTGAATTTTGAAGGTAGGTGGGGTTTATGAGGTAGGTTTATGGGGAGGAGTGGATGGATGTGAGTGGTGGAGTGGTGATAGAGAAGAGAGATTGAGGTGATTGGTGAAGAGTTTTGGGGAAGAGTGTTTATGGGATTGTGTAAAAAAGGGGTGAGAAGAAGTGAGTGGAAGTAGGTGGGGATCCTGTGGGGTCCACAGATCCTGAGGTGATTCTGTGGGGTCCACAGATCCTGAGGTGTTCAAGGATTTACAACCTTGCACCAAATTAGGCATGAAAAATGCCCTTGCACATAACTCTGGGCGTTCAGCGCCAGATTGGTGCTTGTTCTGGGCATTGAACGCCCATTTGTGGCCCATTTCTGGCGTTGAACGCCAGAACCATGCTTGTTCTGGGCGTTCAGCGCCAGCTCTTCTCCAGGGTGCATTTCTGGCGTTCAAACGCCCAGATGCTGCCCATTTCTGGCATTCAGTGCCAGAACCATGCTCTGTTCTGGCGTTGAACGCCCAAAAGATGCTTCTTACTGGCGTTTAAACGCCAGTAAGGTCTTCCTCTAGGGTGTGATTTTTTTTTTGCTATTTTTTATTCTGTTTTTAATTTTTCTATTTTTTCGTGACTCCACATGATCATGAACCTAATAAAACATGAAAGAACAATAAAATTAGATAAATAAACATTGGGTTGCCTCCCAACAAGCGCTTCTTTAATGTCAATAGCTTGACAGTGGGCTCTCATGGAGCCTCACAGATGTGCAGAGCTTTGTTGAGACCTCCCAACACCAAACTTAGAGTTTGGATATGGGGTTTGACACCAAACTTAGAGTTTGGTTGTGGCCTCCCAACACCAAACTTAGAGTTTGACTGTGGGGGCTTTGTTTGACTCTTCTTTGAGAGAAGCTTTTTATGCTTCTTCCCCATGGATGCAGAGAGAGATCCTTGAATTGTAAACACAAGGTTGTCCTCATTTATTTGAAGGATCAATTCTCCTCTGTCCACATCAATCACAGCTCTTGCTGTGGCTAGGAAAGGTCTTCCAAGGATGATGGATTCATCCTCATCCTTCCCAGTATCTAGGACTATGAAATTAGCAGGGATGTAAAGGCCTTCAACCTTTACTAACACGTCCTCTACTTGTCCATAAGCCTGTTTTCTTGAATTGTCTGCCATCTCTAATGAGATTTTAGCAGCTTGCACCCCAAAGATTCCCATTTTCTCTATTATAGAGAGAGGCATGAGATTTATTCCTGAACCAAAGTCACACAGAGTCTTTTCAAAGATCATGGTGCCTATGGTACAAGGTAGTAAAAACTTTCCAGGATCCTGTTTCTTCTGAGGCAATGTCAGTTGATCCAGATCACTTAGTTCATTGGTGAACAAGGGAGGTTCATCTTCCCAAGTCTCATTACCAAATAATTTGGCATTCAGCTTCATGATTGCACCAAGATACTTGGCAACTTGCTCTTCAGTGACATCCTCATTCTCTTCAGAAGAAGAATACTCATCAGAGCGCATGAAGGGCATAAGGAGGTTTAACGGAATCTCTATGGTCTCTGGATGAGCCTCAGATTCCTTTGGTTCCTCAAAGGGAAACTCCTTATTGATCACTGGATGTCCCAGGAGGTCTTCCTCACTGGGATTCACGTCCTCTCCTTCCCTTACAGGTTCGGCCATGGTAATCAATTCAATGGCCTTGCACTCTCCTTTTGGATTTTCTTCTGTATTGCTTGGGAGAGTACTAGGAGGGATTTCAGTGATCCTTTTACTCAGCTGGCCCACTTGTGCCTCCAAATTCCTAATTGAGGATCTTGTTTCATTCATGAAACTTACAGTGGCCTTGGACAGATCAGAGACTAAGTTTGCTAAATTAGAGGTATTTTGTTCAGAGTTCTCTATCTGTTGCTGAGTAGATGATGGAAAAGGTTTATTATTGTTAAACTTGTCTCTTCCACCATTATTAAAGCCTTGTTGAGGCTTTTGCTGATCCTTCCATGAGAAATTTGGATGATTTCTCCATGATGAGTTATAGGTGTTTCCATAAGGTTCACCTAAGTAATTTACCTCTGCTATTGCAGGGTTCTCAGGATCATAGGCCTCTTCCTCAGAATGCGCCTCTTGAGTACTATTGGATGCAGCTTGCATTCCATTCAGACTCTGAGAAATCATATTGATTTGCTGAGTCAATATTTTATTCTGAGCCAATATGGCATTCAGAGTATCAATTTCAAGAACTCCTTTCTTCATAGGCGTCCCATTACTCACAGGATTCCTCTCAGAAGTGTACATAAACTGGTTATTAGCAACCATGTCAATGAGTTCTTGAGCTTCTGCAAGTGTTTTCTTTAGGTGAATGGATCCACCTGCAGAAGTATCCAATGACATCTTTGATAGCTCAGATAAACCATCATAGAATATATCCAGGATGGTCTATTCTGAAAGCATGTCAGAAGGACACTTTTTGGTCAGCTGCTTGTATCTTTCCCAAGCTTCATAGAGGGATTCACCTTCTTTCTATCCGAAGGTTTGAACATCCACTCTAAGCTTGCTCAGCTTTTGAGGAGGAAAGAACTTGGCTAAGAAAGTCGTGACCAGCTTATCCCAAGAGTTCAGGCTATCTTTGGGTTGAGAGTCCAACCACACTCTAGCTCTGTCTCTTACAGCAAAAGGGAAAAGCATGAGCCTGTAGACTTCAGGATCTACTCCATTAGTCTGAACAGTATCACATATCTGCAAGAATTCAGTTAAGAACTGAAAGGGATCTTCAGATGGAAGTCCATGAAACTTGCAGTTTTGTTGTATTAGAGAAACTAGTTGAGGTTTCAGCTCAAAATTGTTTGCTCCAATGGTAGGGATGGAGATGCTTCTTCCATGTAAATTGGAGTTAGGTGCAGTGAAGTCACCAAGCATCCTCCTTGCATTATTATTATTTTCGGCTGCCATCTCCTCTTCTTGTTCGAAAATTTTTGAAAGGTGCTTGCTGGATTGTTGTGATTTAGCTTCTCTTAGTTTCCTCTTCAGAGTCCTTTCAGGTTCTGGATCTGCTTCAACAAGAATGTTCTTGTCCTTGCTCCTGCTCATATGAAAAAGAGAGGACAGAAAAATAATAATAAAAGAGATCCTTTTTGCCCAAGCATAGAGGTTCCCTTATGTGAGTAAAAGAAAAGAAGAAGAGAAAATCTGAACTCAGAGAGAGAGGGTTCGGATTTTTGGTGAGATGAAGTATTAGTAGATGAATAAATAAATAGAAGGAGATGGGAGAGAAAGAAAATTTTCAAAAATTATTTTTGAAAAAGAGTTAGTGATTTTCGAAAACAGTTTTTGAAAAAGGTTAGTAATTTTCGAAAATTAAGATCAAAAATTAAAATAATTAGTTAATTAAAAAGAAATTTTGTAAAAGAGGGAAGATATTTTCGAAAATTAAAGAGAGAGAGTTAGTTAGGTGGTTTTGAAAAAGATAAGAAACAAACAAAAAGTTAGTTAGTTAGTTGAAACAAATTTGAAAATCAATTTTGAAAAGATAAGAAGATAAGAAGTTAGAGAAGATATTTTAAAATCAAATTTTTGAAAAAGATAAGATAAGAAGATATTTTTGAAAAGATATGATTGAAATTAGTTTTTGAAAAAGATTTAATTTTTAAAATCACAATTAATGACTTGATTCACAAGAAATCACAAAATATGATTCTAGAACTTAAAGTTTGAATCTTTCTTAACAAGCAAGTAACAAACTTGAAATTTTTGAATCAAAACATTAATTGATGATGTTATTTTCGAAAATTATGATATAAAATTAAGAAAAAGATTTTTGAAAAATATTTTTAGAATTTTCGAAAACAACTAAGAAAAATGAAAAAGATTTGATTTTTGAAAAAGATTTTGAAAAAGATAAGATTTTTAAATTGAAAATTTGATTTGACTCATAAAAACAACTAGATTTTTAAAAATTTTTGAAAAAGTCAAATCTAATTTTCGAAATTTTAAGAGAGAAAGAGGGAAAGATATTTTTTGATTTTTTATTTTGAATTTTTATGATGAGAGAGAAAAACATGAAAATGATGCAATGCATGAAAAATTTTTAGATCAAAACAATGAATGCATGCAAGAATGCTATGAATGTCAAGATGAACGCCAAGAACACTATGAATGTCAAGATGAACATCAAGACTTATTTTTGAAAATTTTTATATGCAAAGAAAACATGCAAGACACCAAACTTAGAAATATTTCATGTTTAGACTCTATGGATGCAAAAATGCACATGAAAAACAAGAAAAGATGCAAAACAAGAAAACATCAAGATCAAACAAGAAGACTTACCAAGAACAACTTGAAGATCATGAAGAACACCATGAATGCATGAAATTTTCGAAAAATGCAAGATGAATATGCAATTGACACCAAACTTATAACATGACTCAAGACTCAAACAAAAAACATGAAATATTTTTTATTTTTATGATTTTCTAATTTTTTTGGATTTTTATTTTATATTTTTCGAAAATTATTTAGAAAAAAGAAAAATAAGGATTCCAAAATTTTTAATATGAATTCCAAGAATCTTGTATTCTTAGTCTAAAGCTCCAATCTGAGGGTTAGGCATGACTTAATAGCCGGCCAAGCTTTAGTATGTAACTCAGACATGACACGCCTGACATTCCCTATCCAAAAGAATTAGACATGGCTTTTCAGCCAGCCAGGCTTCAACATGCTTCATGAAACACTCGAATTTATTCTTAAAAATTCTGAAGAAAAATATATTTTTGAAAACATTTTTTTTTTCGAAAACAGAAGAGAAATTTTTGAAAGATTTTTGAAAATAAAACAAAAAGAAAATTACCTAATCTGAGCAACAAGATGAACCGTCAGTTGTCCAAACTCGAACAATCCCCGGCAACGGCGCCAAAAACTTGGTGCACGAAATTGTGATCTCAGGCAACGGCGTCAAAAACTCTGTACGCACGTCTTAATAAATTGTTTTTCATTCACAACTTCGATACAACTAACCAGCAAATGCACTGGGTCGTCCAAGTAATAAACCTTACGTGAGTAAGGGTCGATCCCACGGAGATTGTTGGTATGAAGCAAGCTATGGTCACCTTGTAGATCTCAGTCAGGTGGATATAAAATAGTTATGGAGTTTTCGAAAATAAATAATAAAATAAGGATAGAAATACTTATGTAAATCATTGGTGAGAATTTCAGATAAGCACATAGAGATGCTTTCGTTCCTCTGAACCTCTGCTTTCCTGCTGTCTTCATCCAATCAATCCTACTCCTTTCCATGGCTGGCTTTATGTAAGGACATCACCATTGTCAATGGCTACTTTTGATCCTCTCTGGAAAATGGTTCGATGCACTGTCACTGCATGGCTAATCGTCTGGAGGCATCACCGTTGTCAATGGCTGCATCCCATCCTCTTGTGAAAATGGTCCAAATACTCTGTCACAGCACGGCTAATCATCTGGAGGTTCTCGATCATACTGGAATAGGATTTACTATCCTTTTGCGTTTGTCACTACGCCCAGCAATCGCGAGTTTGAAGTTCGTCACAGTCATTCGATCCCAGAGTCCTACTCGGAATACCACAGACAAGGTTTAGACTTTTCGGACTCTCATGAATGCCGCCATCAATCTAGCTTATACCACGAAGATTCTGATTAAGAGATCCAAGAGATAATCATTCAATCTAAGGTAGAATGAAAGTGGTTGTCAGGCATGCGTTCATAAGGAATGATGATGATTGTCACGTTCATCACATTCAGGTTGAAGTGCGAATGAATATCTTAGAAGCGGAATAAGTTGAATTGAATAGAAAAACAGTAGTACTTTGCATTAATCTTTGAGGAATAGCAGAGCTCCACACCTTAATCTATGGAGTGCAGAAACTCTACCGTTGAAAAATAAATAAGTGAATAGAGGGCAAGCATGGCCGAGTGGTCAGCCTCCCATGGAGGTCTAGAGATCTAAAAATGATCAAAAGATGTCTAATACAATAGTAAAAAGTTCTATTTATAATAAACTAGCTACTAGGGTTTACAAAAGTAAGTAATTGATGCATAAATCCACTTCCGGGGCCCACTTGGTGTGTGCATGGGCTGAGCTTGAATGTTACACATGCAGAGGTCATTCTTGGAGTTGAACGCCAGGTTTGGATCCTTTTCTGGCGTTCAACTCTGGCTTGTGACGTGTTTCTGGCGTTTAACTCCAGACTGCAGCGTAGAACCGGCGTTCAACGCCCTTTTGCGTCATCTAAACTTGGCCAAAGTATGGACTATTATATATTGCTGGAAAGCCCTGGATGTCTACTTTCCAACGCAATTGGAAGCGCGCCATTTTGAGTTCTGTAGCTCCAGAAAATCCACTTTGAGTGCAGGGAGGTCAGAATCCAACAGCATCAGCAGTCCTTTCTTCAATCCTCTGAATCTGATTTTTGCTCAAGTCCCTCAATTTCAGCCAGAAAATACCTGAAATCACAAAAAAACACACAAACTCATAGTAAAGTCCAGAAATGTGAATTTAACATAAAAACTAATGAAAACATCCCTAAAAGTAACTAGATTCTACTAAAAACATACTAAAAACAATGCCAAAAAGCGTATAAATTATCCGCTCATCAGTACACCACTGAGCAATTCAAGCAAAGGGGCTGGTTCTTTCTGGAAAGAACACTGACAGAAGTCAACGCATCTTGGGTCTGGGAATTCTACTGCAACTACTACCTCACCACCCTAAATGTCGTACACCTGAGAGGAAAACAAATTCTGGTCACTGAAGAGGCCTTAGAGGACATTCTCCGGCTCCCAGCCAAGTCCGATCAGCCTGATGGTTTTGCAAAGGCTGAGGAGGACATGGGCCAGATGCAGTTTGACTGGGACGCCGTGAAGGCACGGATAGCTCTCGACCCGACAGTTCCTTGGGAGATGGGTCAGGACACTACCATGCCTAGAGGGATCAAGAGAGCGTATTTAAATGATGAGGCTCGGTTATGGCATCAGATCTTAAGTAATTTTGTGATGCCGAGTACTCACGAGACAAAGATCCCGGCTACCATGATCACCCTCCTTTGGTGTGTGCTGGAGGGTAAGGACCTTTATCTGCGACGTTTCATTCGGCACTATATGGCCAGGATCCACGTCCGAGGCACCCTCCCTTTTCCGTATCTAGTTACACAGCTTGGCCATCGGGCTGACGTGCCATGGGAGGATGCCGATGAGAGACCACCAACGGCGGATTGCAGGAAGATCATTCCTCACAGTAGGAACTTCCTAGCTTTGGGCTACAGACCACCACCCTTCACTGCTACTGATGAGACAGCCCCACCGTCTGCTGGACCCTCTTCATCCACAGCTGTCACTGCTGCTCCTGCCGCTACCACTGCACCTCCACCTGCCTCTGAGCCCGTATACCGCCTCGTGCACCGCCTATTCTGACAGCTTGATCAGATGGAGCGCCGTAACCGGCACTGGTATGAGAGATTAGAGCGTCGCAGCCAGCGACGCTATTCGCATCTAAAGCTGATGATCCGACGGGGTGGTGACATCCCCTCTGAGCCCGACACACCATCTGAGCCATCAGAGGAGGAGGAGGATGAGCACGAGGAGGAGACTTATTTCCAGGAGGAGACCCATCAGCAGGCAGCCACGGAACAGGCTGCCCCGCATCAGGAGGTTATGCCCCAGATAGAGGCTGCGGATCCGGAGATCCCGATCCAGTCAGCCCCACCTCTACAGCAACCAGACTCCCAGCCCACCACCACTGAGACTCCAGCTACCATCCCTACCAGTGATGACACCCCTTCACACTCGGCTTGATTGAGCATCGGGGACGATGCTTCCTTTTAAGTGTGGGGAGGTCGCCATCTCTGGCGTTTATTTTGGTGAAACACTACATACTTTTTCTTTTATTTTGGATATTTTTCTGTATTTTTCTTTTTCTTTTTACTGTTATTTTTTGAGTACTTATACATTGCTGCTTTATGTATTTTTACTCTATTTTTGCATTTTGTATTTTTAGTTCATATTTTAGCCATTTAGTTTATTTTTGTTATTTAGTTTAGTTTGCAATTATAATTTATTAGTGGATTAATTAGTATAGTTTACCCTTTTTAGCATAAGATAGTATAGTTTAAATTGAAAAATATAAAAAGGAAGTAAGCTAGGAAATTAAACATAACAGATTTAAATCCACAAACCTTGTATATAGCATTATATGTTAGTTGACAACATTTCATCAAGGAGGAACATTAAAACTTTAAAAGCTACCCTAAATAATTTTTTTCAAGAGAATAATGGGAATTTTTAACTAAACCTACATACAATATATGAATGATATATGATGCTTGAGTTAGAGAACACACAGCCTGTGAGTCTTGAGCTTAATTGTATGGTTGCATTCAAACCATAATTTTATTCCTGTGTGTTTCAATTCTTTTTATTCTGATGTTCTTTCCTTTGCTTTAATCTATATGTCCAATTATAGAATATAGAATAGATACATACCAAGAGAATGATTGAGGCCATCATTTGATTTTAGCTCACTCACCCCAAATTAGCCTACCTTTTACATCACCCTTGTTAGCCCCCTTGAGCCTTTTAAAACCCCTTTATTCTATTTAGCCAAATTACTAGCCTTAAGCAGAAAAACAAAAGAAAATCCCAAGTGAATCCTTGGTTAGCTTAAGATAGAAAATTATAAATAGAGTAAAATGTGGGAAACTTATTGGGAACATGAATGATAGAAACAAAAGGGTAGAAAAGTAAAAAGGAATAAAATAAAATTTGGGAAGCATGCTCATGAGAAAATCTAAGTGATTCAATTACCATGTGTATTAAAAAAAAAGAGTTATTTTTCAGCATTTAAATAAAAAAGGGATACAAAGGAAATTCCCCAATGTAAAATAAAAACAATGCACATGGGATAAAAATAAAAAGTGAAACATGAGCATGTAACAATAAGTGGGATAATATGGGAGAATAGGTAAAGAAGTTTTATCTTGCTAAATGTGTATGTTAGGTGAGATCTTAGTCTAATTAAGGATTCACTTATTAGCTCACTTAGCCCTATACATAAATCCTTACCTTTACCTTGGCCCCATTACAACCTTAATCAAAGACCTCATGACTTTTTGGTATGACTATATTCTATAATTGTGGATTGGTTAGATGAAGAACAAAGTTATAGAAAGTAAGAATAGAAAGAAAAATAGAGTGAATAAACCCAATAAACACTGAGTGACTAGAGAGTAAACACGAAATCCAGTGAGGGTTCTATAACTCATCAACATATATCTGTGCTTCTATTTACTAATTGTTTTGCAAGTTTGTACAATGTTTTCTTCCCCATCTCATTTGCTAAAATGCTTTATTATTTAAGGGTTGGCTATATATATATATATATATATATATATATATATATATATATATACATGACTCCTTGAGAATATGAATTAACTTGACTACATGTAAGCTTTATATATAAGTGAATAAATTAGAGTTGCATGATGCATCATTCATTTAGGTAGTTGCATTTAAATTAGGTTGCATTGCATGACATTCCATCACTTTAACCTTAGTTATTTACCTTGGATTTAGCATGAGGACATGCTAGTGTTTAAGTGCGGGGAGGTTGATAAACCCATATTTCATGAGTTCTTTTGTGCTTAATTTGAGTGATTTATTCAATCCTTCACCTACTTATTCACATTAATTGCATGGTTTTACTTCCCCTTCCTTATTATGTGATGTAAATGAAAAACATGTTTCCTAAGCTTTAAAATTAATTAATTTAATTACCTTTATTTCCATTCGATGCCGTGATTAGTGTGTTGAGTAGTTTCGGATTTTCTAAGGCAGAATGACTTAAAGGATGAAAAAGGAAACATACTAAAATGGAAGGAGAAAGCAAAATGGAGCTTTAAGGAAACTGGTATCCACGCGATCGCATGGATGACGCGATCGCATGCGAAGTACGAATCAGCAGCAACGCGGCCGCATGACTGACGCGACCGCGTGCCTTAAGAAGAACGCACATGACGCGGTCGCATGACTGACGCGACCGCGTGGCAAGGAAAAGCTCCAAATGACGCGACCGCGTGACCCACGCGGACGCGTGACAGAGGCCACGCACCAAAAATTACAGAATATGCCCCCAGCGAATTCTGAAGCCCTTTTTGGCCCAGATCCAAGTACAGACAGCATAGACCAGAGGTTATAAAGTGTGGGAATCCATCCATTCAGAGAGAGCTCGCATATTTTATCTTTCAATGATTTAGATTTAGTTGAGAGGGAGATTTTCTCTCTCTCTCTTTTAAGATTTAGGATTTCTTTTATTTTAAGAGCACCCCTCCCGCGTGTCTCTCGCGCAACTCTCTGTTCATTGGCGCATACACATATGACGCGCGCGCGTCGTGGACGCTTGCTCGTCGATCCCCCCTATTTTTTTATCTTTTTATTTTTTTAAATGCAGAATGCAAAATGCAGCATGCAGATGAATATGCAGAAATTATGAATGAACACTAATAAAAATAAAATAGAATAAAACTAAGAATAAAAATGAAAGATCATACCATGGTGGGTTGTTTCCCACCTAGCACTTTTAGTTATTGTCCTTAAGTTGGACATTTGGTGAGTTCCTTGTCATGGAGGCTTGTGCTTGAACTCATCCAAGAATCCCCACCAGTGTTTGTAATTCCTATAACCTCCGGGATCCTATACTAGTTGCATAAAGCCTTGAAGCAAGTTAAAGCAAGTGACAAGGCCCTAATAGTGTTGGTTGCTAGAATGAATTCCAGGGTCCCAAACCTTGCTTTTGCACCCGTCTTCTTGTTGACCATCATTTTTCCAACCGGGTGGCAAGCAATCTAAATTCTCACGGAGACATCCAAACAACTTCCTAGACCCATTCAATTGAGAATTATACCAACCTTTGTACTTCAATTTGGAGCATACAACCATATTGAACCTTGCATGACAATTCCTATTACTAACCATCTCCCGCTTGCTCTTATAGCCACAAAGAGCTCTAAGTTGTCCATCCGTCTCAAGAAAAGCATATTCAAGTGGGCTAATTAAGCATAGAGATGAAAGATTTACCCACTTGAATGAAGGAATGGATGGTGATGGCTTTGGGGGAGAAGTCTTCAACAACCTTGGCAAGGTGATTTCCAGCTCCATTCCCTTGAGCTCTTCCTTGACAACTTCCACCTCTTTGCAAGCCTCTTCAACTTCAACCGCTTCCTCTTGGTAGCTTTCTTCCAATTCAATCTCTTCTTCATTGCTTACCAAGGGCATGGAAGGTTGTGCTTCTTCTTCTTCAATCTCCATCTCTTGATCAACCTCTTCAAAGTCTTCAGCCATGATATGCCTTGGAGGTTGCACACCTTCCTCAACATCAACATCAAACACCTTGGAAGGAGGCTCTATGACTGGACTTTTCCATGGAGGTTCAGCATCTCCTAAGTTTGTAACCACTTCTTCCTTTTCAAGAATTCTTGCTTTTTCCAGTTGTTTTAGTATAAAATCGTACTCCTCCTTGATGATTTCCTTTCCATGACAACTCCCTTCAACTACTCCTTCATCTTCAACGGTCTCTCCTACCTCTACACTTTGGGCCTCCTCTTGCTCTAAGACAAAATCAGACTCCTCCTTGATGTCTTCCTTCACTAATTCTTCAACCACTCCTTCGACTTCAAGGGTCTCTACTACCTTCACCTTTAGGGCCTCCTCTAGCTTCTTGTGAAGTATGAGATTCATTTTGTCCCTAAGACGATTCCTTTTCTCTTGCTCCGACTCAGTAGCATCATTAGGATCATGTTGTTCTTGGCTTGATGGATATGGGTTCTCTTCCATGGAGGCTGGTGACAGTTCAACACTCTCCATCTTTTCCACTTGTTGTACAACACACTTGAATTACTGATGACAAGTCATCTTAGCCTAGTTTTGCTAGTCTTTTTCTTTTGTTTTCAGTTGATTTTATGCACTTTCTTAAGCCATAAGCAAGCCAATTGGGTAGAATTTCATGTTTCCTTTGATTCAATCAACCATGGATGAATTAATGCAATTTCATGAGGTTTTATGCTATAATTATCATATATTATGAAAGAATAACAATCTCATGATTTTGAGCATAGCTTTGATGTGTTTGGTTGATTGATGATATGTGAAAAGAGCTTTGAAGAAGGTTGAAGAAAGAAGAAAGGGCAAGGAGCAAGAGAGTACAAAAGGATTGAGCAAAAGCTTGCCTCAAACTTTAGCTCAAGCTTTTGGAAAAGTTGACATCAACACCCTGGAGGACAAAAGCTTGCACCAACGTTTGCCTCAAGCTTTTTGGCAAACGTTGGCGCCACACATGCATACCCTGGAGGAGAAAAGCTTGCGCCAACGTTTGCCTCAAGCTTTTTGGCAAACGTTGGCTCCACACTTGCACACCCTGGAGGAGAAAAGCTTGCGCCAACGTTTGCCTCAAGCTTTTTGGCAAACGTTGGCGCTACACATACACACAAGGGGATCCACGTTTAGCTAAAAGTTTGACCTCAAACTTTAGCTCAAACGTGGATATCAGCAAAAGTGGGTGGCTGATATAAAAAGCTTGAGCAAAAGTTTGCCTCAAACTTTGACTCAAGCTTTTGTGCTTTATGTCCCGGTTCACAATGGGTTTCTCTCCAACTCCAAGTGTAATCAACAGAGGCTTTTATCAACCCAATTCCATTAAGAGCAAAGGCCCAATTCAAGGCTTGAAGACCATTTGAAGAAAGTGTATAAATAGCTTAGGATTTAAGTTTTTGCGGAGCTTCCCTTTAGAATTTTGAGAACACTTACAATAGAGAGCTCACCTTTAGATTTTTGAATTATTGCTTTAGAATTCTAGAGAATTGGGAAGGGGAATTGATCTCTCTTCTTCCTTGTTCTTGCTTAGCACTCTTTACTTTTCTTGTTTTGGATCTTGGGTGGAGAATTGAAGAACTTCTGTTTCAATCTCACCTTGGGATCTTATTTAATTTTCAGCATTGAGTTACGATTTCTGTTAATTGCTTCTTCTTCTACTTTCTCTGCAATTTATATTTCTTTATTTCCTTTGCAATTGTTCTTGCTGGATCTAGGAAGGCAGGGAGATCTAGACTCAGCTATCTAGTCTCTTGAGTCCTGAGATCTACAGTTTTCAATTTCAATTTCCTTATTTCGTCACTACACCAAGCTTTTTCTCATTTTCGTTTTAGATCCGGTTGAATTCAAGTCATCTTCTACTTTTCTGTTTATTGCATTTTACTTTTCCTTGTTTAATTTCTGCAAATCCAATTCCCAATTCCCTTTACAATTCAAGCCATTTACATTTCTTGCACTTTAAGATTCTGTAATTTACATTTCTTGCAATCTAAGTTTCTGTAATTTATATTACTTGCACTTTAAGATTCAGCCTCTTTAATTTCTCTGCACTTTAAATTCTTGTCAATTGTCCCTCTCCCTTTTAATTTCATGCAATTTAGCTTCTGTCAAATACAAACCATTCAATTCAATTCTTGTTCGCTTGACTAAATCAACCACTAAACTAAAATTGCTCAATCCTTCAATCCCTGTGGGATCGACCTCACTCCCATGAGTTTTATTACTTGATGTGACCCGGTACACTTGCCGGTGAGTTTTGTGTGTTTGGAACTCGTTTTCCGAAAATACACATCAATTACTTGTTCTCAAGTTGAGATTCTTTAGCCATGGGAACTTTGGGTTCTATTCGGCTTACCATTTGGTTCAATTGCTGAAGGGCTACATGAAACCAATCCACTATTTCCTTGAGATGATTCTTTGATTCTTGTTCCGCTTGGATATCATAAGTAGGATCATAAGGCTCTTGGAGTGGTGGATATGGACATGGGGTATATGGAGGTGGTGGTTCTTGGGAGTAATTGGGTTGGAAGTGGGGTGGCTCTATGTATGGCTCATATGATTCATATGGTGGTTGGTTGGGTTGATAAGGGTTAGGGTCATGTGGGGGTGTTTGGTGGTAAGGGGCTTGTGAGTATGGTGGTTCAAAATTATGTTGATGAGGGGGTTCATAGGCGTATGGTGGGGCTTGTTGGTAACTACAAGGGGGTCCACCGTATTCATCATCTTGGTACGCACCCTGGAGTGGCTCTTGACCATAGTAATTTGGTGGAGGTTGTTTGTCATGAAGAGGTCCACCATAACTATTGTCTTGGTATGCATCATAGAATGGTTGTTGGTTATAGCGCATTGGAGGGGGTTGTTGCCAAGAGGGTTGATCAAATTCTTGTGGCTCCTCCCATCTTTGATTCTTCCAACCTTGATGCCTGTTCTCATTATAGCTTCCATTCCTTACAACAACATTGGAACCAAACTTAAAGCGACAGGGGTGAGAATTCAAGTAGCTAATAAAAATTAAAAAAAAAAACAAATAAACAAGCAAAAAGCAAATATTTACAATAACTAATAATAAGGCACACGTTTGCAATTCCCCGGCAACGGCGCCATTTTGACGAGCGAATTTTCTCGATGGTAAAGAAATTCACAAATAAGTTCTCGTTGCTAGTATAGTTTCTAAACCAATAGAGAATCTTTTCGTATAAAAATTTGGTTGTCACAAGTAACAAACCCCTAATAAAATTGATAACCGAAGTATTTAAACCTTAGATCATCTCTCAAGGAATTGCAGTGAGGTGTATTTATTATTGGTTATGGAAGATTATCTTTTTGGGGTTTTTGAATAAGGAACAAGGAAAAGTAATTTGTAAGAATTAAATTAATAACTAATAAAGCTCTTAGCAAGGTATGAAAACTGGAAATCCTATCCTAGTTACCCTTATTAATTGTGATAAGAATTGTTCATTACTCCCACTTAGTTAACCCTTACTAAATAAAGGAAAGTCAAGTGGACTAATTAATTTGATTTATCAAGTCCTAGTCAACTCCTAAGGAAAGACTAGCTTTAGAGGGATCCAAATCAACCAGCAAATTCCAATTATCAATCAACAAAGGAGTTTGATAACTCAAGTGTCACCAATTACTCTACCAAAGCTAAGAATGTAAAAAGCTAAATTAAAATCATAAATATGAAATACCTCAAATTGCATTAAATATAAAATCAAATCTAACATTGGAAGGTTTATAAACCAAATTGGGAAAATAAGTAATTAACAAGTGAAATAGATAAACCAAAGTACTAGAATAAATAAAAGTAGAAGAGAAACTAAATTAAAGGAACATTGAACCTGGATTTGAAAAGAAATTGAAAGAAGAAATCATAAATTCTAAAACCTAGAGAGAGGATAGCCTCTCTCTTTAGAAACTACATCCAAAATCTAAAATTGTGAATTATGAATGTTGTTTTTTTATGAATGAATGGATTCTCCCACTTTATAGCCTCTAATTTATGTTTTCTGGGCCAAAAACTGGGTCAGAAACAGCCCAGAAATCGCTAGGGGCAAACTCAGAAACGTACAGGTCATTGGTTTTGTGCAGATCCACGCGTTCGTGTCACTTATCTTCAGGGAAACTATGGCAAATTATATATCATTTCGAAGCCGGATGTTAGCTTTCCAACGCAACTAGAACCGCCTCATTTGGACCTATGTAGCTCAAGTTATGATCGATTGAGTGCAAAGAGGTCAGGTTGGACAGCTTAGCCATTCCTTCAACTTCTTGTATTCCTTCCACTATTGCATGCTTCCTTTCCATCTTTTAAGCCATTCCTGCCCTATAAATCTTGAAAACACTTAACACACATATCAAGGCATCGAATGGTATAAAAGGGAATTAATATTTGGTAATTTAAAGGCTTGGGAAGCAAGTTTTCAATTATAGAACAAAATTAGGAAGGAAAATGTAAAACCATACAATTTATATGAATAAGTGAGTAAAGAGTTGATAAAAACCACTCGATTGAGCACAAGATAAACCATAAAATAGTGTTTTATCAGGTGTATATGAAATTTGTGGTTCATGGGAGTATTAATGTTGGAATGGTGGTGGCTCTAGGCATGGTTCATGTGGTGGTTGGTATGGTGGATATGGGTTAGGATCATATGGAGGTGAATGGTGATATGAGGCTTGTGAGTATGATTGACAACAATGTTGATGGATTGGTTCATAATTATGTACATTATGGGTTGGATTGTAGCCATAAGAGATTAGAGGGGGGTTGTTGCCATGAAAGTTGACTATAAACATGTGGCTCCTCCCTAATTTGGTATCCATTCCCACAATGTGGTTCCTCATTGAAGCTTTCATTCCCTACAACATAATTGTAACCAAACTCATAGCCAAAGGGGGGGAGAATTCATAGTAGCAAGAGAAAACAAAAACAAAAGCTAACAAGAAACAAAGAAAGCAAAGTCCTACAACTAGCAACAACTAACAAAGAAGCAAAAGGCAAACATATTTACAATATCAACATATATACAATAGCCAATAACATAATACCATTGCAATTTCCCAGCAACGGCGCCAAAAATTTGATATTAAGAATTATTGTTGGTCTAGAAATATCTCTTATAGAAAAGGAATTTCTTCGTTCTAAGCATAGTTCCAAACCAACAAATAATTCTCACATCAAATTTTAACACATTGGTTGTCACAAGTACAAATCCCAATGAAAATTAACCGAAGTATTTAAACCTCGGGTCGTCTCACAAGGAATTGCAATGAAGTGATCAATTATTGGCTATGAAGGAACACGGGTGGGTTTGATTGATAAAAGGGCATGAAAATAAATGGCAAGAGAATTAAAACAAACAACTAAAGAAGCAAATAATAAAGAGAGACATTCATGGCAAGGATTCGGAATCTAAGCTTTCTATCCTAGTCATACAATAATTAACAAGAGCTAATCCTATTTCGTCATCTCCAACGTCGGAAGAAGGTACAATGTTATCTTCAACATAGTGAGAAAGTCAAATAAGACTAGTTAATCTCAATCCAAAAGTCCTAATCAACTTCCTAATTGAATTAGCAAGAGATTAGAGTCAATGGAAACAATATTAACTAATCACTCTAGATCACCAATATGAGTTGGGTATTCATGACTCAAGATCACCTAATTTCTCTTTCCAAACCAAGAATGCTCAAAAATCTACTCTAACATCCAATCAAACATTTTGTCAAACACTTGGAAGGCATAAAAGTTAAGCATGGCAAATGGCAAGAATAGCAAAATCTACAACTACCCAATACAAGGAATCAACAATAACAACTCAAATTAACAATAAAAGAACATCAATCATCAAATTGAATTAAAAGAGATCCAAATCCAACAAGAGTTCATCAACATAAAAGAGGCATAAATGGGAAATTAACAAGAAAACTAAGAAGAACAAAAATATAAGAACAAGAAATTGTAAAGGAAACAAGATGAACACAAGAAATTGAACCTAGATCTAAGATGCAAAATAAACTTAAGAACCCTAATTCTAGAGAGGAGAGGGAGCTTCTCTCTCTAGAAAAATAACCTACATGATGCTATCCTACAACTAATTGCTCCCCCTTTTGCCCAAGCTTGAATTCTGCATGAAATACCCTCAGAAATGAGTTGGATTTGGGCCTGGGCAGCTCAGCAATCACCCCCAGCGAATTCACTTTAAGTGAGTCACATGCCGCGCGTCACGCTTGCGCGTGGACAACGCATGCGCGTGGACGACGCGTGCGCGTAGACGACGCGTGCCCGTCGATGGCCAAAACTCCTACTCACGCGTACATGTGGATGACGTGTGCGCGTGGCCCTCAATTCTCCAAATGCTCATTTCTTCATGAATTCTCCACTTTGCATGCTTTTCTCTTCACCTCTTCCATCCAATACTTGCCTTATGAACCTAAAATCACTCAACAAACACATCAAGGCATCGAATGGAATTAAATTGAACTAAATTTAGCTAATTTAAGGCCTAAAAATGATGTTTTCGCACTTAAGCACAAAAATAGGGAGAATTACAAAACCATGCTATTTCATTGAATAAATGTGAGAAAAGGTGATAAAATCCCCTAAATTAAGCGCAAGATAAACCACAAAATTGGGGTTTATCAAATCTCCCCACACTTAAACAAAGCATGTCCTCATGCTAAACTCAAGAAAGAGACAAAGGGTATCAACATTTATTCAATGCAAATTATCTATATGCAATCTATCTAAATGAATGCAATTACTTGGTCAAAATAATCAATTTCCAAGAATATATATACAAGTACAAGGGCTAAAGCAATAGCAATCAAAGCAAACCCACAATTGAATTGAGTTATTGAAAAGATTTTACAAACTTGCAAGAAAATATGATCGTAGGTGAAAACATATAATTGAGTAATCGAACCCTCACTGGATGTGTATCCACTCTAGTCACTCAAGTGTATAGGGTTGATTCACTCAATTTCTCTTAATCATGCTTTCCAAGATTTATTTTTTATCTAACAATTAACAATTATTTCATGCATGCATACAAATATCATGAGGGCTTTTCCATAGGTTGTAACGGGGCTAGGGTCAAGATAGGATTTTATATGGTTAAGTGGACTAGAATTTGAATCTTTGATAAGCTTAAACTTCCCATCTAACCTATATAACAACCTATACAATTTCAAAGCTAACCTAACTACCCATTCTTCACTTTTTCACACACTCATGCATTCTCTTTTTTATCACCACACATATGCATTGATTTTTTTATCGAACTTTACTTTGGCGCATTTTGTCCCTTTTTTTATTGCTTTTCTTTTTCTTTTTTTTCTATTTTTTTCTTTTTATTTTTCTTTTGTTTTTCCTATTTTTTTTCTTTTCAAACTAAAATATATATACAAGAGCATCAATGTATATGGTTTAACATTCAATGCATGAGTATGTACCCGATTCCCATGATTTTTAATAAAACCATAAAATACAGTTTTATCTCTACCCAATGTTCCCAACTCTCCCAAAATTGAGTGATAAACACTCTCACTAGCCTAAGCTAATCGAAGATCCAAACAAGGGACATTTATTATTTTTCACTTAGGCTTGTAATGTGCTAAGAACAAATGGGTTTAGCATAGGCTCAAAGTTGGCCAACAATAGAAGATAAAAGGTAAGGCTATTTGGGTAAGTGAGCTATTCAAAACGATGGCCTCAATCATATAAGTGCATCCATACACAATTAGGCTCAAAACTCACATGCTTATGTGTTCTTAGCTCAAAACCTGTTCCACAATGTATAGCTCAAGCAAGTTCTAAAATTTTTTTTTTAATCAATTGGGGTGCCCAATAGATAAATTTCTTGAAAATTTCATTATTTTGGCTAAGCTTATTCTATATATATGCAAAACGAGAAAATACAACTAAAAAAAATCCTAAAAATACCTAAGAATAAAATGCAAAAGTGTTGGGATTAGAAACTTGTCACCCAAAAATGCCGACTGGTCGGACGACCTCCCCACACTTAAAAGTTTGCACCGTCCTCGGTGCATTCGGAGATGAGCGAGGGGGTACGGCGACTTTCCGGATTGCCACCTTCAACTGGTGGGTCAATCGGCTGCTTTATGTTCTTTCTCCCGTTTTCGTCTTTGCTTATGATGGCTCACCCATGAAAAATAGAAAATAGCACAGTAAGATGAGAAAATACAAAAGTAAGGAAGCGTAAATTGTTGGAATGAGGTAAGAACCACTAGAATGAAGTGAGTGATGTAACACCCAAATTAGCCTAAGCTTTACCTCGCATCGTAAAGCAAAGGTTAATAAGAGATTACGACAGTTCTAAGCTCATACGTATAATATATAGAAAGAATTATTATAATCTAGAAGCCCGATGAAGGATATAGCTCAAAAATAGGATTTAAAAAAATGCAAACGTACTAGCGAAGCTACTAACTTAAAGCACAAGATATGGAGAATATACAGCAAAGATAATCGTAGTATATTATAAAAATCTAGCCACGATTCAGAGTTTTAGCCGGCTAGTCATATACAGACCATACATGAAACCAAACAGTAAAAACAGCTTATACAAGTTTTGTCCTCTCAATACAAGCCTCTAGGCAAAACAAAAATACAAATGTGAGAGATGTATAGCAAAATAAATCAAAAAGACTCAAAAGGTATCCGGATCCTTCGCTTCTGTCACCATCCAAGTAACTTACCGAGGTGGGTTGCGACTTGCATTTGAAAAACACAACAGAAATATGGTATGAGAATCGGAGATTCTTAGTATGGTAACAGTGCCCAGTGATGTAGGATATAAGACCCCGGGACGCCAAAGGCAATCCTAGACTTCATATCCATCACAAGAATTCATTCTTAAGGCATACTAAAACAAATAAGCATAATTATATAAATCTTAGCATAAGTAAATCAGGTAATCTGTCTTAGGGGATTTCTATTCTAACCAAACACCGCTGTCCCACAGCCTTCACCAACCTATCCTCCATGTGATCCTATCACCACCGCCTTCCGAACCTCCTCAAAACCTGTAGAAATCACAATTAATTACAATGCAAGTAAAACACAATTATTGGCATGTGAAGCAGATTATTCAAATAGCAAATAGGCATGTTATACAAATAGGCAAACCATTACAAGTAGTCAAAGCATACAAACAGATAGAAAATGCATATGATGAATTCCTGTCCAATTGGCTGTGATATCACATTGTCAGTTCAACTGCCAACCCGACACATCTCCATGCTGATGTCGCCCTTCGGAATCATCAATGGGAACCCCCGAGATATAGTGCTCGAATCACTGTCCAGGTTTTTGCGCCTGCACGCTCTATTGATCTGAAGGGATGCAAGCGGCATACTCTTGCTTCAAACCTCACATCTCAACGTAAGCGAGATTAACTACCGTCCTTACGCCACGGCTGCTACCTCGACAGGCGGGACTAAGCACCATCCCAACCGGGCGCATAGCGTCTTATAATCTCAGTACAAATCAGTACTTCAGTGGTTTTTTCAGAAAACATTTTCAGTATACATGGATCCATCATCTCATTCAGAGTCCTCAACTCATCTCAACCACTATAAATTTACATTTAAGTTCCAAACTCAATAGTTCCTCATTTCTCATCTCATATATCAATCATCCTTCACGTACCATCATGCCATCCTCAATACACCCGAGACCTAATCCTCTGTTTTCTAATTTTTCATAAAAATCATCAACTAAAACCCTTAGATTATTTCCCATGTTTTCGTACCCAAAATTAAGCCCAAAATTCTTAAACGGGTGTTATAGAAGCTTACAATCTTGTTGGGAAGGTGAAATAGTAGAAAACAAAGTTAAATGTGAGAAACAGGGCGTGTGCGTCCGTACAGGGGTGGGCGTGCGCACGACCAAGAAGATTTTTAAAAGTGTGCGTACGCATAGAGGTGTGCGTACGCACAGCTACCAAAATTCATAATGCTTGTTCGCTCGCACAACCTGTGCTAGAACCCTCAACAGACTGGCCTTCCCAACGTGTGCGTGCGCACAGGGCTGTGCGTACACACAGGTTGCGATTTCTCATTATTGTGTGCGTGCACAAGCTGTGCTAGCGATGCAAACAGCACACCCTTCCCTGCCTGTGCGTACGCACAGGTTTGTGCGTGCGCACAGGTTTAAAATTTTGCAGGGTTGTGCGTGCGCACAAGGCTGTGCGCGCGCACATACCAGAAATTATAAAATTCTGTAACTTTACAGAATTTCAGATTTTTACACCAATATTTGAATGATCATAACTTTCTCTACAAAAACCCAAATTTTACAAACTTTATATCGATTTGAAGGGTTTTCAATAAGCTTTAATCTCCAATAAATTTCAACCAATTTTGAAAATCAAGGCAAAAGTTATCATCAGACAAAGTCCACCGAAAATCCAATTATTGCCAAAAGTCCTAGATTTACCAATTTCCTCATTTTCATAACTCAACCCAACCAAAACCAAATAGTACCATTCCAAACTCCATTCCTCATCAAAATCCACACTTTATAACATATTGCACCATTCTTACTACTTTTTCCTTTACATTTCATCATTCTCAACCTTGATTATCAATATACAACATATCAAGCAATTTCCCACCAACACATTCACAAATCTTCATTTCATCATTGTCAATCTTCGTCATCAACTCATTCATAATCCATATTAATGATTAAAATGCACATTCATACAAGTTCATCATACATCACATCCCAACATCATTATTTTAACAACATTCACAACAGCAACAACCCAAACAATCATCAACAACATATAAATTCCAAACCTATCCTATGGGTCACCAGCCTAAGTGTCCATGAATATTATATACTACATAGAAGAAACTGAAACCATACCTTGGCTGATTCCCAATATGCCAAAACTCAAAATTGAGCACACAATAATCACCAACAAGCTTTCCAACACAATCCAAGCTTCCAATGTAACTCCAACAAGCACCAACAAGCTCCAATATCCAAGTTAATACCACATATATCACATAAATCAAAATCTAATACTCAAAATTGGTCATTATTACTAGGGTTCATGAGAATCTTACCTCATCCACCGAAATTTGGGCTACAACCCAATATTTCCTCACTAAGGAGTAGCACCTAAACAACCAAAACACAAGGTTTCCTCAAGATCAACACTCATCAAACTTGAAATCTTAGGGCAGCATAAGGGAAGAAGAATTTCGAGAAACTAACCACAAGGCTTAGATAGAATTGACGGGCTTGGTGAGAGCTTCGCATAGCCGCTGACGACACACGAATCGGAGCATCGTAGCTCGAGATATCGCGGAATGAAGTGATGTATGAATAGTGTCTCTTCCTCCTTCTCCCTCCTCTCTCAAATTTCTGGTGTGTTTGTGTTAAATGAAGGTGGAATGTTGAATGGGTTCATTAATGAGCCCTTATGTATGTTGGGCTTGGGCCCATCTTGCGCCCGGTCCAACCCGTTAGCATTTCTAGCCCGTTTGGCCCAACTTCGGGCCAAACTTTAAAATTAACGCCCGGCATTTTCCACTTCTAACATTTTTCTAATATTTTTGACGGTTTTCACTTTTTCTCGCGCAGTACCGGGTAGACTTGAACCGGTTTAACCAGTTCAACTGCCGGTTCACAGTTTTTCACGGTTTTTCACAGAAAATATATTTTTCTGACTCAGAAAGACCTACTAAGTCCAAAAATCATATTTAAATCATCAAATTCTCACTCTAACTTTTCGGAACCTAATTTGGGCAATATTAATTACTTAATTAACCGGTTGATTAGTTGCAGAGTTGTGACACGTGGAACACGTCATGCAAGTTAAACAGATGAGGTGGCAAAGCTACTTGATACGCCACCAGCCCAAATCTCTTCAGAATATCAAATGGTCCAACGAACCTCGGATTCAATTTCTTAGTTTTAATCGCCCTTCCAATCCCAGTTGTCGGTGTAACCCTTAGAAATACATATTTTCCCACTTCAAACTCTAACGATTTTCTTCTCTATTCCTCATAACTTTTCTGTCGACTCTGAACAGTTAGAATCCTTGTACGAATCTTCTTAATGTTCTCAGTAGTCTCTGCTATCAAATCTGGACCCAATACACTTACTTCACCAGATTCATACCAACAAAGTGGAGATTGGCACTTTCGTCCATACAAGGCTTCATACAGAGCCATCCCAATGCTCGCATGAAAGCTGTTGTTGTATGCAAACTCCACCAATGGCATGTAACAGTCCCAACTCTCGGGTTGATCCAAAACACATGCTCTCAGCATATCCTCCAACGTCTAAATAGTCCTTTCACTCTGTCCATCAGTTTGCAGATGATATGCGGTACTGAGACATAGTTTCGTACCGAAAGCACTTTGAAAAGCTCACCAAAACCTTGATGTGAATCGGTGATCACAGTGCGACACTATAGTCGATGGCACACATTGCAACCTTACTATCTTCTTGATATACAACCTCGCCAACTCTTCCATTGAGCAACTTATTCGGATAGGCAAAAAATGAGCGGATTTGGTTAAGCGATCCACAATCACCCAAACTGCGTCAAATTCCGACCTAGTCCTTGGTAAACCGGTCACAAAATCCATTGCAATTCCTTTCCACTTCCACTGAGGAATCTCAAGTAGTTGTAGCATCTCCGACGGTTTCTGATGCTCTATCTTTACTTTCTGACACGTCAGACACTTGGATACCACTGTAGCTACATCACCTTTCATCCCAGGCCACCAGAACATCTTCTTCAAGTCATAATACATCTTCGTGCTTCCGGTATGAATAGAAAACCCACTGTTATGAGCTTCAGACAAAAAGTCTTGCCTCAAACTTCCAACATCTGGTACACAAATTCTCCCCTTAAATCTCCACAACCTTTCATCATCCTTGGTGAATTCTCCAAACCCCTTATCACCAACTGGTTGAAACAATTGTTGAAGCTTTTGCTCATCTTGCTGAGCCTTCTGAATCTCTATTTTAAAGGTACTCAAGATCTGCAACTGATTCAAACAAACTCTTTCGAAAACTTTACCAATATCCAGCTTAAGATCCACGAACTTATCCAATAGCTCTTCTTCCTTGATTCTCATCCAAGAAATTGTTAAAGATTTCCGGCTCAATGCGTTTGCTACCACATTCGCCTTTCCAGGATGATAACTCAACTCAAAATTATAATCTTTAAGCAACTCCATCCACCTTCTCTAGCGCATATTAAGCTCCTTCTGATCAAAGATTTACTTGAGACTCTTGTGATAAAAAAAGACGCTAAACCTTACTCCGTAGAAGTGGTGTCTCCAAATCTTCAATGCAAACACAATCGCCGCTAATTCCAAATCATGAGTTGGGTAATTCACCTCAGGCGGTCTTAGCTGATGCGATGCGCAAGCCACCACATTCCGATGTTGCATCAACACGCAACTCAAACCCTTCAGTGACGTATCACAATATACTTCAAATAGTTCATATGGTTTTGGCAAGATTAAAACAGGTGCTGAAGTTAACTTTTACTTCAAAGTTTGAAAACTCTCTTCACATTCTGACGTCCACACAAACGGTACCTCTTTCCTTGTCAACCTAGTCATCGGTAGTGCAATCCGGGAAAATCCTTCAATAAACCTTCGGTAATATCCGACTAAGCCCAAAAAGCTCTTGACTTCCGTCATAGTCATAGTTCTTTCCCATTCCATTACCGCTTCTACCTTAGAAGGATCCACTGCTATCCCTCCTTTGCTCACCACATGACCTAGGAACCTTACTTCCTCCTTCCAGAATTCACACTTTGACAACTTAGCATACAATTTCCGCTCCTTTAAGATTTGCAACACAATCCTCAAGTGTTCCTCATGCTCCTTTGCCGTCTTGGAATAAACTAAGATGTCGTCTATGAAAACCACCACGAATTTTTCTAGAAAGGGAGGAAAGACCCTGTTCATGTATTTCATGTAAACAGCAGGTCCATTGGTTAACCCAAAGGACATTAACGCAAACTCGTAGTGTCCATAGCGCATCCTAAACGCAGTCTTAGGGATATCATCCTCTTTTACCCTTATCTGATGGTAACCGGATCTCAAGTCGATCTTGGAAAACACCCCAGCTCCTTGCAATTGATCTATCAAGTAATCTATCCTTGGCAGCGGATACTTATTCTACACCGTCACTTTGTTCAACTGTCAGTAATGCATGCACAATCGCATTCCTCCATCCTTCTTCTTTACTAATAAAACTGGCGCTCCCCACGGTGATACACTCGATCGAATGAACCTCCTGTTCAAAAGCTCTTCCAACTGAGTCTTTAACTCTGCCAGCTCTATCGGAGCCATTCTATATGACGCAATCGACACTGGTCTGGCTCCCGGCACCAACTCAATCACAAATTCAATTTCCCTCTGAGGTGGGAATTCAGGGATATCTTCAGGGAACACCTCCGAAAAATCTCTAACCACCGGTATCTGATCCAAGTTCTGGGTATCACCCAATGCATTAGAAGCCAACAGGATATAACCCTTACACTCCTCCCTACTACAGTGCACCATTACAGAGTTCAGGTAATACGCCACAGCTACCACTGCTACATTCTCTCCTTCTGGCATAAATTGAATTGACCGCTCAAAGCAATCCAACAAAACCCGATTCTTCGACAACCAATCAAACCCCAAAATTATATCCAATCCAATCATTGGCAAACAGATCAAGTCATGCACAAAGTCTCTACCCTCAAGCTTAAAATCTACTTGCCTACACCCTGACCTAGTCATAACCATCTGATACAGAGTATGTACATACAGATCAAATGCTAGCTCTGACACTTTCAAGCCTAGTTCCTCAACTTTAGCAAATGAAATAAACGAATGCGATGCTCCAGTATCATATACTGGAATCAAATTCTTATCACCAATTAAACAAATACCTCTCATAAATGGATCCGCCTTGGAAGCATCCTTGGCATTCACAATAAAGACTCGCCCCTGGTGCTGACTCTGACTCGCATTCAAGTTCCTCCCAGGAGTGCAATCCCTCGCAATCTGGCCGGGCAATCCACAGTTGAAGCAACCACCTAAACCAATCTTGCAATAGTCATACGGATGAAAACATCCACAACGATCACAAGCTAAATCCGGAGAATTCTTACTCTGATTTCCTCTCCCCTTAGCATACTGAAACTGAGTTTGAGTGTTCTTCCTGAAGCTTCCTTGACCGTGAGGTGCATATCCTCCTCTTTTGAAGCTTTGACCCCTCGGATGGAAATACTTTCCACATCCCTGACTCCTTGGACAAAGCTACCATATTGGCATACTCTTCCACCACCCTTGCTTTGTTCACTAAGTCGGAGAAGACACAGATCTCTAGAGGAGCCACAGCAGTCACAATGCTATCCTTTAAACCCCTCTGGTACTTGATGCACTTCCAGCTCTCGTGCATCTCTGGGACACCCTGACACACCCGAGAAAACCTACAAAGCTCCTCAAACTTTCTTGTGTAGTCCACCACAGATAGGGAACCTTACTTCAGCTACATCAGTTCCATCTCCTTTGCTTCTCTTGCAGACTCCGGAAAGTATTTCTTCTTGAAGGCCATTTGGAACACATCCCATGGAACGTTGACATTTTGGAGCTGTAATAATCAGCACTCTGCTTGCCACTAGTGCTGAGTCTCTCCTACCAGCTGATAAGTAGCAAATTCAACATATTGATTGTTCGGGACGTGCTGAGCTTATAGTGCGCGCTCCATGGCCTGAAATCAATTTTTCGCTTCAGTAGGATTAGTTGATCCTTGGAAAATTGACAGATGAACCTTGAGGAACATCGCCAAGGTCATCGGAACACCTCCCGTGTTATCGCTGTTTCCCTCAGCATTATCATGAGCATTCCCTTCGCCATTTCTGTTTTTATTTTCGGCCGGGTGGCCCAATCTCTGCACATCTTGCAGAGTCGCAGCAGCATTAGCTTCCATGGTATTCACAAAGTTTGCCATGGCCACCATGAATTCGGCATGGTTGTCCGCCGGTTGCGCATTCCTACTTTCACGTGAACGGGCTGGACCTCGTTTGCGAGTGGCCATTAGGGTTCCTGTTTACACCAAACAATTGATATCAAGGTGATCAGTCTCAATATCGAAAGCCTAGTGCTTCAATTATCCCAAAAAGGCACTCACAAACAAGCATGCTATGCATATATCAAGTAGATAACCTAATAGCATCAAAGAAAAGACACACAGAGTATGTAATGAAGCACAATCGGTCCATCCCTCAAGCTCACAAGGAGGAACCGCTCTGATACCACTAAATGTAACACCCTAATTAGCCTAAGCCTTACCTTACGTTATAAAGCAAAGCTTAATCAGAGATTACGACAGTTCTAAGTTCATACGTATAATATATTGAAAGAATTATTATAATCTAGAAAACCGATGAAGGATATAGCTCAAAAATAGGATTTAGAAAAATGCAAACGTACTAGCAAAGCTACTAACTTAAAGCACAAGATATGGACAAGATATAGTAAAGATAATAGTAGTATATCATAAGAATCCAGCCACGGCTCGCAGAGTTTAAGCCGGCTAGTCATATACAGACCATACATGAAACCAAACAGTAAAAACAGCTTATACAAGTTTTGTCCTCTCAATACAAGCCTCTAGGCAAAACAAAAATACAAATGTGACAGATGTATAGCAAAATAAATCAAAAAGACTCAAAAGGTATCTGGATCCTTCGCTTCTGTCACCATCCAAGTAACTCACCGAGGTGGGTTGCGACTTGCATTTGAAAAACACAAAAAAAATATGGTATGAGAATCGGAGATTCTCAGTATGGTAACAGTGCCCAGTGATGTAGGATATAAGACCCCGGGACGCCAAAGGCAATCCTAGACTTCATATCCAACACAAGAATTCATTCTTAAGGCATACTAAAACAAATAAGCATAATTATATAAATTTTAGCATAAGTAAACCGGGTAATCTATCTTAGGAGATTTCTATTCTAACCAAACACCGCTGTCTCACAGCCTTCACCAACCTATCCTCCATGTGATTCCATCACCACCGCCTTCCGATCCTCCTCCATCCCAGTAAAAATCACAATTAATTACAATGCAAGTAAAACACAATTATTGGCATGTAAGGCAGATAATTCAAATAGCAAATAGGCATGTTATACAAATAGGTAAACCATTACAAGTAGTCAAAGCATACAAACAGATAGAAAATACGTATGATGAATGCCTGTTATATTGGCTGTGATATCACATTGTCGGTTCAACTGCCAACCCGACACATCTCCATGGAGATGTCGCCCTTCGGAATCATCAATGGGAACCCCCGAGATATAGTGCTCAGATCACTGTTAAGGGTTTAGCGCTTGCACGCTCTATTGATCCGAAGGGATGCAAGTGGGATACTCTTTTCTCAGACCTCACATCTCAATGTAAGCAGGATTAACCACCATCCTTTCGCCGCCGCTGCTACCTCGACAGGCGGGATTAACCTCCGTCCCTGCAGGGCGCATAATGTCTCATAATCTCTGTACAAATAAGTAGTTCAGTGGTTCTGAACTCAATAGTTCCTCATTTCTCATCTCATATATCAAACATCCTTCACGTACCATCAAACCATCCTCAATACACCCGAGTCCTAATCCTCCATTTTCTAATTTTTCATAAAAATCATCAACTAAAACCCTTAGATTATTTCCCATGTTCTCGTACCCAAAATTAAGCCCAAAAGTCTTAAACGGGTGTTATAGAAGCTTACAATCTTGTTGGGAAGGTGAAATAGTTGAAAACAAAGTTAAATGTGAGAAACAGGGCGTGTGTGTCCGCATAGGGGTGCGCGTGCGCACGACCAAGAAGATTTTTAAAAGTGTGCGTACGCATAGAGGTGTGCGTACGACAGCTATAAAAATTCATAATGCTTGTTCGCTCGCACAACCTGTGCTAGCACCCTCAACAAACTGGCCTTCCCAATGTGTGCGTGCGCACAGGGCTGAGCGTACGCACAGGGCTGAGCGTACGCACAGGTTGCAATTTCTCATTGTTGTGTGCGCGCACAAGCTGTGCTAGCGATGCAAACAGCACACCCTTCCCTGCCTGTGCGTACGCACAGGACTGTGCATGCACACAGGTTTAATAATTTTCAGGGTTGTGCGTGAGCACAAGGATGTGCGTGTGCACATACCAGAAATCATAAAATTCTGTAACTTTTCAGAATTTCAGATTTTTACACCAATTTTTTGAATGATCATAACTTCCTCTACAAAAACCCAAATTTTACAAACTTTATATCAATTTGAAGGGTTTTCAATAAGCTTTAATCTCCAACAAATTTCAATCAATTTTGAAAATCAAGGCAAAAGTTATCATCAGACAAAGTCCACCCAAAATCCAATTATTGCCAAAAGTAAAAAATTTACCAATTTTCTCATTTTCACAACTCAACCCAACCAAAACCAAATAACACCATTCCAAACTCCTTTCCTCATCAAAATCCACACTTTATAACATATTGCACCATTCTTACTACTTTTTCCTATACATTTCATCATTCTCAACCTTGATTTTCAATATACAACATATCAAGCAATTTCCCACCAACACATTCACAAATCTTCATTTCATCATTATCAATCTTCGTCATCAACTCATTCATACTCCATATTAATGATTAAAATGCACATTCATACAAGTTCATCATACATCACATCCCAACATCATTATTTTAACAACATTCACAACAACAACAACCCAAACAATCATCAACAACATATAAATTCCAAACCTATCCTATGGGTCACCAGCCTAACTGTCCATGAATATTATATACTACATAGAGGAAACTGAAACCATACCTTGGCTGATTTCCAATATGCCAAAACTGAAAATTGAGCACACAATAATCACCAACAAGCTTTCCAACACAATCCAAGCTTCCAATGTAACTCCAACAAGCACCAACAAGCTCCAATATCCAAGTTAATACCATATATATCACATAAATCAAAACCTAATACTCAAACTTGGTCATTCTTACTAGGGTTCATGAGAATCTTACCTTATCCACCGAAATTTGGGCTATAACCCAATATTTCCTCACTAAGGAGTAGCACCTAAACAACCAAAATACAAGGTTTTCTCAAGATCAACACTCATCAAACTTGAAATCTTAGGGCAGCATAAGGGAAGAAGAATTTCGAAAAACTAACCACAAGGCTTAGATAGAATTGACGGGCTTGGTGAGAGCTTCGCGTAGCCACTGACGACACGCAAATCGGAGCACCGTAGCTCGAGCTGTCGCGGAATGAAGTGAAGTGTGAATAGTGTCTCTTCCCCCTTCTCCCTCTTCTCACAATTTTCTGGTGTGTTTGTGTTTAATGAAGGTGGAATGCTGAATGGGTTCATTAATGAGCCCTTATATATGTTGGGCTTAGGCCCATCTTGCGCCCGGTCCAATCCGTTAGCGTTTTTAGCCCGTTTGGCCCAACTTCGGGCCAAACCTTTAAAATTAACGCCCGGCCTTTTCCACTTCTAACATTTTTCTAAGGTTTTTGATGGTTTTCACTTTGTCTCGTGCAGTACGGGCAGACTTGAACCGGCTCAACTAGTTCAACTGCCGGTTTGCAGTTTTTTACGGTTTTTCATAGAAAACACATTTTCTGACTCAGAATGACCTATTGAGTCCAAAAATCCTATTTAAATCCTCACATTCTCACTCTAACTTTTCGGAACCTAATTTGGGAAATATTAATTACTTAATTAACCGGTTGATTAGTTGCAGAGCTGTGACACGTGGAACACGTCATGCAAGTTAGACAGATGAGGTGACAAAGCTACTTGATACGCCACCGGACCAAATCTCTTCAGAATATCAAATGGTCCAACGAACCTCGGATTCAATTTCTTGGTCTTAATCGCCCTTCCAATCCCAGTTGTCAGTGTAACCCTTAGAAATACATATTCTCTCACTTCAAACTCTAACAATTTTCTTCTCTGATCCGCATAACTTTTCTGTCGACTCTGAGCAGTTAGAATCCTTGCATGAATCTTCTTAATGTTCTCAGTAGTCTCTGCTATCAAATTTGGACCCAATACACTTACTTCACCAGATTCATACCAACAAAGTAGAGATTGGGACTTCCGTCCATACAAGGCTTCATACAGAGCCATCCCAATGCTCGCATGAAAGCTGTTGTTGTACGCAAACTCCACCAATGGCATGTAACAGTCCCAACTCCCGAGTTGATCCGAAACACATGCTCTCAGCATATCCTCCAACGTCTGAATAGTCATTTCCGACTGTCCATCAGTTTGCAGATGATATGCGGTACTGAGACATAGTTTTGTATCGAAAGCTCTTTGAAAAGCTCCCCAAAACCTTGATGTGAATCGGGGATCACGGTCCGACACTATGCTCAATGGCACACATTGCAACCTTACTATCTCCTTGATAAACAACCTCACCAACTCTTCCATTCAGCAACTTATTCGGATAGGCAAAAAATGAGCGAATTTGGTTAAGCGATCCACGATCACCCAAACCGCGTCAAATCAGAACCTAGTCCTTGGTAAACCGGTCACAAAATCCATTGCAATTCCTTCCCACTTCTACTGAGGAATCTCAAGTAGCTGTAGCATCCCCGACGGTTTCTTATGCTCTATTTTTACTTTCTGACACGTTAGACACTTGGATACCACTGTAGCTACATCACCTTCCATCCCAGGCCATCAGAACATCTTCTTCAAGTCATAATACATCTTCATGCTTCCGGGATGAATAGAAAATCCACTGTTATGAGCTTCGGACAACAAGTCTTGCCTCAAACTTCCAACATCCGGTACACAAATTCTCCCCTTATATCTCGACAACCTTTCATCATCCTTGGTGAATTCTCCAAACCCCTTATCACCAACTGGTTGAAACAATTGTTGAAGCTTTTGCTCATCTTGCTGAGCCTTCTGAATCTCGGTTTTAAAGCTACTCGAGATCTACAATTGATTCAAACAAACTCTTCCGGCAACTTCACCAATATCCAGCTTAAGATCCACGAACTTATCCACTAGCTCTTCTTCCTTGATTCTCATCCAAGCAATTGTTAAAGATTTCCAACTTAATGCGTCTGCTACCACATTCGCCTTTCCAGGATGATAACTCAACTTAAAATTATAATCTTTAAGCAACTCCATCCACCTTCTCTGGCGCATATTAAGCTCGTTCTGATCAAAGATGTACTTGAGACTCTTGTGATCAGAAAAGATGCTAAAACTTCTCCACTATTTTATGGTTTATATTGTGTTTAATTGTGTGGTTTTATCATGATCTTCACCCACTTATTTATTAATTTAGCATGCATTTATATTTCCTTCCTGGAACTAGTACATGATTGAAAACTGCTTCCTAGAGATTTTTAATTATGCATTTTGATTCTTTTTTATTCCATTCGATGTCGTGATCTGTGTTAAGTGTTTCAGGTTTTATAGGGCATGAATGAGTTGGAGATTTGAAAGGGAAGCTAGCAAAAATGGAAGGAACACAAGAAATTGAGGAGATAACTAGTGAGAGGTGACGCGGCCGCATGGACGACGCGACCGCGCGGAAGAAAGCAAATTGCAGTGACACGGCCGCATGGATGACGCGCCCGCGTGGTAAAGCGAAAACGCGAATGACGCGTCCGCATGAGCGACGTGATCGCATGACATGCGCGATCTGCATAATTTGCAGAATCGCTGGGGGCAATACCGAGCCGTATTTTGACCCAGTTTTTGGTCCAGAATAGCAGACTAGAGCCAGAGAACATGCAGAAACCAGAAACAACATTCATTCTACACAGTTTTAGTTTTTTTTAGATCTAGTTTTACTCCTCCTCTAGGTTTTATCTCTAGACATTCATAGTTTTAGGATTTTAATCTTTACTCGCTCTTTGCATTGGAACACTGAGAAGAGTTATTACCTCATCAAGACTCCGTCGTTCTAATTCGTTCTCTTTACTGGGTATTATTCTTCCATGTCCTTTGTTTTGTTTAATTTCACCATTGGGATACTTTTATGCTTATTTAATACAAAGATTACTTTTATTTTCTAATTAATCAATTTAAATTCTATTTATCATGTCTTCCTTTAATTCCCTTTCATATGTTATGGATTTATTATTTACAATGAGCGAGTAGTTCCCTCACTTGATGGGGAGTTGATTGAAAGGAACTCTTGAGTTGGAAGGATCAAAAGAGAAATTGTAATTGGGTTAACTGTTGGATTGCTCTCTAGTCACCAACACCAATCCCTTTGAACTAAGTGGGTTGCAACTCGTGAATAGACGTAGTATTCCAACTTGTTTGACTTTCCTTTACCTAGTAAAGGATAACTAAACAGAACAACCATAATTATCAATTAATCTTGAAAGCATTCCAACAATAATAGAGATTCCAACTAATCAACTCCCAGTCAAGGCTTTTACTTATAGTAATTAATTTCATCAATTTTAATTTCCTATTTATTCAACTCACTTCTTTGAAAATCTCTGATTAATAAAATAGCACACTTTCTGCAACTCGTTGGGAGACGACCTGGGATTCATACTCAGTAATTCAAAATTTAATTCTCTGTGACACCTTTCTAAATTGATGAGTGGATTTCTGGCAAGTTAAGAACTATACTTGCAACGTGAATATTTTGACAATTTTTAATTTGCCAATTTCTGCACTCCATCAATTTTTGGCGCCGTAGCCGGGGACTTGCAATAGAGTGCTAAAAAAATTATTAATTAGAATTCATTTATTTGCATTTTATTTTATTTTGCTACTATGAGATGCATGTTTCTTTCATCAAATGACGCGTTCACTTCCTGATCTGCGCTTGCTAATATTCGATCCTGAAATTGAAAGGACTATTTCACGAATAAGGGGAGATCAGCGTCGGTTAGTCCGCTCTGAGGGCGGATCTGAAAGTGAACTTGAGGAAGAAAGCAGCCCCCGTTCTACTGATTCGGTTGTTTTACGTGCAGAAGACATGGCAGCCAGAAGAGTTACTATCCAGGAGGAAGGAGCTCCTGATTTTACAATGCAACCGTTTCATGCGCATCACCCAGCAGTGGCTACAGATTTCGAAATAAAGACCGCACTACTTAATTTGATGCCCAAGTTTCATGGCTTACCTGCTCAAGAGCCTATCAAGCACCTGAGAGATTTCCAGGTAGCCTGTTCTACTGTCAGGCGAGATGGTACGAATGAAACTTCAATTCTTCTGAAAGCTTTTCCGTTTTCTCTGGAGGGAAAAGCAAGGGAGTGGTACTACACTCAACCTCTAGCAAATGTATCCAACTGGGATACACTTAGAAAAGAGTTTTTAGAGAAATTCTTTCCATCTGAAGTTATTGATAAGCTGAGGAAAGACATTTTCACAATTGTTCAGGATGACAATGAGACTCTCTTTGAATACTAGGAGCGCTTCAATAATCTTCTGGAAGCATGCCCCCACCACATGATTGACAAGATAGTGTTACTTAGCTATATCACACAGGGCATGAGGCCCCAAGATAAAACCACATTGGAAAGTGCTAGCAATGGGTCTATGAAGAATTACAAGACCACTGATGAGGCTTGGCAATTGATCAGCGACTTGGCTGAATCTACTAGGAACCATAGACAGAAGCAAGGCCGTTTAAAAGCCGTTGCAGAAGTATCCTCTAGCAGAGAGACTGCTGCTCTAACTTAGAGTATCTGTGAAATGACCAACTTGCTGAAGCAGATGCAATTGAATCAACAACAAGTTCAGCAAGCTACACCTCCTTCGCCATAGCAAAACCAACAATTAGTCCCACAGAGAATTTGCGAAATCTGTGCTGATTATAACCATTACACTGATGAATGCCCGCAACTCCAACAAGAAGACAACATGGTGGCATCTACTCATAACTTTTATAACCGCCCAAATCAAGGGTACAATCCAAGTGGAAATAATAACCATGGATGGTAGGACAATTCTAACCAGAATTGGAGAGACAACAATAACAGAGGAGGCAGAGATAATCAGGGAAATCAGAGGTAGAATAATAACAACAACAGGCAGCAGAATCAACCTTACAGAGCACCTCACCTGAGGTAAAACCAAGGACCATAGAACAATCAATAGCAAACCTCTCAATTTACTCATTCTTCTTTATCTCCTAATGAAGAGTTACTACAATCTTTTGAGCGAAGACAACAGACCATGGAAAATAACATCATGAATAGTATTAATGCCAGTCTGAATGGTCTGACCTCTACTTTGCAAGCTCTTATCTCATAGATTGGATCAACGCAAAATCCCAGTAACCAACCTTCAAGCTCCACTGGAATCCCCTCTCAACCATTACCCAATCCAAAGGGAGGCATTAATGCCATCACCCTAAGGTCCGGAACCACACTGTAGAAGAGGAATCAGGAGGAACCAAGCCCACCAGAACACACCTCAGCTGAAGAGGTGGTAGAAATAGAAGATGTTGAAGAGGAAGAAGACATACAAGACATCGCTGAAGAAGAAGAAGCTCAACCACAGAAGGAAGCACCCAGAGGCGCAGACACTGCAGAAAACACTACCCCTATTCCATTTCCACAAATTGCAAGGAAGCCCAGGAAGCAGCTGGAACCCGACCCCAAAATGGTAGAAATATTTAAAAAGGTTGAGGTAACTGTTCCCCTTTCTGATGTTATTCAACAGGTACCTAAATATGCAAAGTTTCTAAAAGATTTGTGTATCCATAAAGACAAAATTAATGAATTAGAAACTATTCCTTTAGGTAGTTCTATATCTGCTTTAATGGGAGGATTTCCTGAAAAATGTAGTGATCCAGGTCCTTGTATAGTTAGTTGTACTATTGGTGGTGTAGTAATTTATGATTGCATGTGTGATTTAGGAGCATGTGTTAGTATAATGCCTTTGTCTATATATGATGTTTTGAGGCTCCCTCCCTTAAAAAGGTCGGCAGCTCGTTTTGTGTTAGCAGATAAAAGCATTATCACAGTGGCTAGAGTTGCTGAAGATGTTTTAGTGAACATTAAAGGGCTTACATTTCCCACTAATTTTTATATCTTGGAGATGCCCCATAATGACTCAGATAAGCCATCATCAATCCTACTTGGAAGACCATTCCTGAAGACATCAAAATTCAAGTTGGATGCATTTTTAGGAACATACTCCTTTGAAATAGATGGCCGCATAGTAATTTTCAATCTGAATGGAGTCATAAACAACCCTCCACAAGATCATTCTATCTTCCAGTGTGATGTCATAGATGAAAGTGTAGCTGAAGTTCACAAGGAAGAGTTTGAAGAGAGACACACTGGACAAGGTCCAAGTGAGGGGACCCTTTTAACTGACAATGAGGGCACTTCGCCATTTTCACAAGCCCCAGATAATCCAGAGCCTGCTCATGATCAGAAGTTAGAATTGAAACCCCTTCCTCCGCATCTTAAATATGCTTATCTTGAAGATGAGAAGATATTTCCAGTTATCATTGCAAGGGAACTTACTTCTCAACAAGAAGAGCAATTACTGGATGTGCTGAGGAGGCATAAGAAGGCAATTGGGTGGAGTTTGGTAGACATAGTAGGAATCAACCATCAAGTATGTGAGCACAGAATATTTCTAGAAGAGGTAGCAAGACCTGTCCGCCAACCCCAACGAAGATTGAACCCCACTATCCTGGAAGTTGTCAAAAAGGAAGTGACCAGACTATTGGAAGCAGGGATCATCTATCCCATTTCAGACAGTGAATGGGTCAGCCCAATACAAGTGGTGCCCAAAAAGTCTGGAGTCACTACAGTGAAGAATGAGCATGGAGAGCTCATAGCAACTAGAGTTCAGAATGCTTGGAGAGTCTGCATTGATTACAGGCGTCTCAACCAAGCCACCCGTAAGGATCACTACCCACTTCCATTCATTGATCAAATGCTGGATTGCCTGTCAGGTAAATCACATTATTGCTTTTTAGATGGTTACACAGGTTATTTCCAGATTCATATAGCTCCTGAGGATCAGGAAAAGACCACTTTTACATGTCCTTTTGGGACATATGCTTACAAGAGAATGCCCTTTGGCTTGTGCAATGCACCAGCTACTTTCCAAAGGTGCATGATGAGTCTTTTCTCTGATCTTATTGAGGACTGTATGGAAGTTTTTATGGACGATTTTAGCGTTTATGGTGATTCTTTTAGCCTTTGCTTAGATGGATTATCTAGAGTATTGGATAAATGTGTCAATACAAACCTTGTATTAAATTTTGAAAAATGTCACTTTATGGTAAAACAAGGGATTGTATTAGGACATGTGGTATCTAATAATGGCATTTCTGTAGACCCAGCAAAGGTGAATGTTATTTCTAGTTTACCTTACCCCTCTTCTGTGAGGGAAGTCCATTGGTTCCTTGGCCATGCAGGTTTTTACAGGAGATTTATTAAGGACTTTAGTAAGGTAGCACTTCCCTTATACAGACTGCTACAGAAGGATATAGAGTTCGAGTTCAATGAGGATTGTAAAGAAGCGTTTGATAAACTGAAGACCGCTCTGACTCAAGCTCCAATTGTGAGAGGACCAGACTGGAGCCAGCCATTTGAAATCATGTGTGATACTTCCAACCATGCAGTAGGAGCAGCGCTGGCTCAGCGTGAAGGTAAGGATCCTTTTGTTATTGCTTATGCATCTAAGCCCTTAGACACTGCCCAGTCCAATTATACTACTATTGAGAAAGAGCTTCTTGCTATTATTTTTGCTCTAGATAAATTTCGAGCTTATTTACTTGGTACCAGAGTAGTAGTGTATTCGGACCATGCAGCTTTAAAGTATTTATTAGCTAAAAAGGAGTCCAAACCAAGACTTATACGTTGGATACTGCTGTTACAAGAATTTAATTTAGAAATAAAGGATAGGAGTGGTAACCAGAATTTAGTGGCAGACCACTTGAGTCACCTTGAGCATATTAAGGATGATTCTACTCCTATAGATGATAATTTCCCTTTTGATAACCTGCAAGCAGTATCTGAGGTAGTCCCTTAGTATGCACTTGTTGCTAATTATCTAGTTAGCCGCACATTTCCTCCAACTTTTTCTAAGCATCAAAGAGACAAGCTAAAAAGTGAGTCTAAATATTATACATGGGATGACCCATATTTATGGAGATGTGGCGCTGACCAGGTAATTAGACGTTGTGTGCCTCAATCAGGATTCCAGCCCATTTTAGAGGCCTGTCACTCATCTGAGAGTGGAGGACATTTTGGCCCTCAAAGAATAGCTAGAAAGATCTTAGACTGTGGATTCTGGTGGCCTACTCTTTTTAGAGACGCTGCTAAGTTTTGTAAATCTTGTCTCCCATGCCAAAAATTTGGTAATATATCCAGGAGGGATGAGATGCCTCAACAAATTATGCTTTTCTGTGAAATTTTTAATGTTTGGGGCATTGACTTCATGGATCCATTTCCAAATTCTAATGGATATTTTTATATATTGTTAGCTGTGGATTATGTTTCCAAATGGGTAGAAGCAATTCCTACCCGCACTGATGATGCTAACACTGTTGTTTCCTTTGTGAGAAACCACATTATTTGTCGCTTTGGATCACCACGAGCAATCGTGAGCGATCAAGGCACCCATTTTTGTAACAGGAGACTAACAGGATTAATGAAGAAGCATGGGATAATTCATAAGGTTGCAACAGCATACCATCCTCAGACCAATGGGCAAGCCGAGGTGTCAAACAGAAAAATTAAGCGTATCTTACAAAAGATAGTAAAGCCTCATAGAAAAGACTGGAGCACCAGGCTACAAGATGCACTCTGGGCATATAGAATAGCATACAAGACACCCATTGGGATGAGCCCTTTCCACTTAGTTTATGGAAAAGCTTGCCATCTACCAGTTGAAGTGGAGCACAAAGCCTTTTGGGCAGTTAAGGAGTGCAACATGGGAATGGAGAAAGCCGGAGCTAAAAGGAAGTTGCAACTGCAGGAACTGGAAAGCCTTCGCCTAGAAGCTTATGAGAATTCAAGAATTTACAAGGAGAAGATGAAGGCTGTACATGATCAGAACATCAAGAAGAAGGAGTTCCAACCTGGGGATTTAGTCCTCATTTACAAATCTCGACTAAGGCTCATGTCAGGTAAGTTGAGATCAAGATGGGAAGGTCCATATAGAGTAGAGAAGGCCGAACCATACGGAGTTTATCACCTAAGCCATCCGACAAGCTCTGAACTTATCAAGGTTAATGGACAACGCCAGAAGCTATACCATAGCAAGAAGATGCAGAGAAACAAGGAACTTGAGATCTTCCTCTTGGAAAATCCCCACATAGCAGAAGATTGAGCTAGTGGAGCGTCCAACTTACGGACGTTAAAGCAAAGTGCTAGGTGGGAGACAACCCACCACGGTATGATCGTTCTTCTCTTTATTTTTAGTTTTTCCTATTCAATAACTCTTCTCTTTATCAGTGCATTTCGTGCATTTACATCTGCATATATAAAAAAAAAATTGCCACGCGACGCGACCGCATCAGCGACGCATCCGCGTCACAAGGAGAGTAAAGAAAAATCAAAATGAACAGAGAGTCACGCTAGAGCGTGGCTGGAGGCGTGCCAATGGCACAAATTTACCCACGCGATCGCGTCGCTGACGCGTCCGCATCGCATGGGAATAATGGCCTCCCACGCGGCCGCGTGCACTGCGTTTCCGACGTAAAAAGGGTGCACAACAAAATATTGTGCGAGAGTGATGCTGGATTGGTGCTGGATGCACAATCCCTACCACGCGATCGCGTCGCCGACGCGTCCGCGTCATCCCTTTTCTGACGCCCACTCACGCGATCGCGTCACCCCATGCGATCCCTTTTTATGTGCATTTATAACCATCCTCTTCCGTTCTCTTCATTGCTATATATCTCTTTAAATTTAATTTCCTTTCTCTTTTTTTTTTCATGATGGCCACCAGGAAAGGAAAAGAGAAAGCTACTCCCAAACCCCCAGCAAGAAGAGGCACTAAACGAGCATTATTAGTAGAGCCTTCTTCAACTGCAGTCAAACCCTCAACAAAGAGAGTTAAGAGGATCATCAAGGTTGATGAAAAGGAGAAAGCCTTTCCAGAAAAGGACACTGCGTAATTTCCAAATCGCTACTGTGAGCAGATGTTCCCTATTCTAGCTGAAAGGAGCTACAACAACGAACACCTTCTTATCCTCCCGCCCAATATTGCTACTTTTGTTGAGCCGCAAATTCAAGAAAGAAAATGGGGTTTCCTACAGAGACAGCCAAGGCAGGTCAATCTTTCTTGGGTAGTCGAGTTCTACTCTAACTTCTACCTGCCTACTCTACAGTCTGTCTATGTACGTCAGAACCAAGTCCCCATTACAGAAGAGGCTATTCAACAAGCTTTGAGTATTCCCCCTATTCCAGAAGGATTGGACGCCTTTCAAGAAGCCGCACTCAAGCGCCAGATGTACCAATTTGACTGGGAAGCTGTTCTCAGAGTTATCGCACTACTTGGCAGCCGTTGGATCTACGAATAGCATCGTACCCGCCCTAAGGGAATATCGGCTTCAGCACTTACCTTGGAGGCTTGGGTATGGGCACAGATCATGTCCCATTACGTCTTTCCGAGCACTCACGAATCCTCCTTCACTGCGGACATGGCTGTTCTACTATGGTGCATCCTTACAGACCAACCTCTGAATCTATCACGACATATCCGGAATGCCATGGGACACGTACAAATCGCGGGCAACCTACCTTTTCCTGCCTTGGTCTCAGATCTTATCTCAGTAGCCGGAGTCTCCTACAGAGCTGGGGACACCAAAGCCATGCTTCCACGGGATGATCAGTATGTCCCTAACGGGAAGTACCTCAAACTTCTAGTAGCCACTACAAGCCTTCCTACTACTCCAGTTGAAGATATTCCTTCTTTAACACCACAAGCACCTACAACTGATGAATTGCTCCAGCAGATAATCAAAAGGTTGGATCGGTAAGAACAGAAAGCAAAGATGCGAGAACGCCGTAACAACCGAAGATTCAAACACCTCAGGGAGCTACTTCGAGGGGATTGCAGAGACTCAGACACCCCGGACTCCACTTCTTTTACCAGCACAGGGAGCCATGATGGTCCCAACTGTGGAGATACTGCTACCAGCCCACTCCTGTTCCTGACAAATGGCACCGAAGACGGTGCAAAGCCTTAAGTGTGGGGAGGTCGGTTAGTACCTGACTTCCGGAGGTAATTTCACTTCCCTAGCACCAATAAATTAGGATTTTAGTTAGATTTTCTTTCTTTTATAAAATAGCATAAATTGTATAGTAATAGGTTAGTCGCATGCATGTTCTACTTGATTGAAAATACAATAAGTTTCTTCTAAGACTCCATCTTTGGAACAAAATTTCACTAATTTTTTAAAATTTATGATAAAATTGCTTGAAGTTATATTTGGAACATGATTTTTGAGCTAAAGAACACACAACCTGTGAGGATTTGAGCCTTTATGCATGGTTACATTATTTAACCATAATTATTTTATTCTTGTGTGTTCACTTCTCTACGATTGTAATCTATATTTTGTTTTATCTTATATGTCCAATATTTATTATATTTATATGCTTGCACATGATTGAGGCCATTATTTGTTTAAACTCACTTATCCAAATTAAGCCTACCCTTCTCAATTACCTTTGTTAGCCACTTTGAGCCTATAAATCCCATTTGTTCTATATTTTACCACATTACTAGCCTTAAGCGAAAAAATAATTGTATATCCCAAATTGAATCTTTGGTTAGCTTAAGATAGAATTGTGTGTACTAGTTAAGTATGGGAAATTGTGGGAACAAAAGTCATTAAAGGAATGTATCATGATAATACAATGGGAATTTGGATACCTACTCATGTGAGACTATAAGAAATAAAAAAAAATATTTTTCTATGTGCATTGATAAGCTATATTTATTTTTATCTAAAAATAATAATAATAATAATAATAATAATAATAATAATAATAATAATAATAATAATAATAATAATAATAATAATAATAATAAATAAGGGGACAAAATCACCCCAATGCTGAATTAAGATTCAAGGATCAATGCACATATGATAAAAATTAAAATAAAAAGTTGATACATGAGTATGGATTGAAAAAGGGAATTCTGGGTAGCTAGGTATGAATTTTAAAATTACATTATATATAGGTTGGGTTAAAGCATTGGGTTAATTAAAGATTCAATTTATAAGCTCACTTGACCATACATGTATCCTTACCCCTACCTTAGCCCCATTACAACCTTGAAAAGACTTCATGATGTTTGCATTGGTATATTAACTGTTGTTGATTGGTTAGGAGAAGAACAAAAGTTAGAGAGCATGATTAGAGAAGAATAGAGTGATCACCCGATACACTAGAGATTAGAGCGTACATACATTATCAGTGAGGGTTCAATGCTTGAATTTCCATGTTCCCTGCTTTCATGAGCTCTCTTCTTGCATTTTATCTGTCTTACTGTATAATAATAAAATTAGTGGAATTTGATTTGTAATTGTTTTGAAGAGCCTATTTACTTTTGATCAAGTGGACAAGTATCATATAGTTGCATTCATTCATAAATATAGGATTGCATTGCATAAGTTTCTACATGTTCATACTTATTTACTTTATCTCCTTCAATTAAGCATGAGGACATGCCAATGTTTAAGTGTGGGGAGGTTGATAAACCACTATTTTATGGTTTATATTGTGTTTAATTGTGTGGTTTTATCATGATCTTCACCCACTTATTCATTAATTTAGCATGCATTTATATTTCCTTCCTGGAACTAGTACATGATTGAAAACTACTTCCTAGAGATTTTTAATTATGCATTTTGATTCTCTTTTATTCCATTCGATGTCGTGATCTGTGTGTTAAGTGTTACAGGCTTTATAGGGCATGAATGAGTTGGAGATTTGAAAGGGAAGCTAGCAAAAATGGAAGGAACACAAGAAATTGAGGAGATAACCAGCGAGAGGTGACGCGGTCGCATATACGACGCGACCGCATGGAAGAGAGCAAATTGCAGTGACGCGGCCGCATGGATGACGCGACCGCACGGCATGGAATAGCACGAGTGACGCGGCCGCATGGATGACGCACCCGCGTGGTAAAGCAAAAATGTGAATGACGCGTCCGCATGAGCGACGCGATCGCGTGACATGCGCGATCTGCATAATTTGCAGAATCGCTAGGGGCAATACCGGGCCGTATTTTGACCCAGTTTTTGGCCCAGAACAGCAAACTAGAGCCAGAGAACATGCAGAAACCAGAAACAACATTCATTCTACACAGTTTTAGTTTTTTTTAGATCTAGTTTTACTCCTCCTCTAGGTTTTATCTCTAGACATTCATAGTTTTAGGATTTTAATCTTTACTCGCTCTTTGCATTGGAACATTGAGAAGAGTTATTACCTCATCAAGACTCCGTCGTTCTAATTCGTTCTCTTTAGTGGGTATTATTCTTCCATGTCCTTTGTTTTGTTTAATTTCACCATTGGGATACTTTTATGCTTATTTAATACAAAGATTAATTTTATTTTCTAATTAATCAATTTAAATTCTATTTATCATGTCTTCCTTTAATTCCATTTCATATGTTATGGATTTATTATTTACAATGAGCGAGTAGTTCCCTCACTTGATGGGGAGTTGATTGAAAGGAACTCTTGAGTTGGAAGGATCGAAAGAGAAATTGTAATTGGGTTAACTGTTGGATTGCTCTCTAGTCACCAACACCAATCCCTTTGAACTAAGTGGGTTGCAACTCGTGAATAGACGTAGTATTCCAACTTGTTTGACTTTCCTTTACCTAGTAAAGGATAACTAAACAGAACAACCATTAATTATCAATTAATCTTGAAAGCATTCCAACAATAATAGAGATTCCAACTAATCAACTCCCAGTCAAGGCTTTTACTTATAGTAATTAATTTCATCAATTTTAATTTCCTGTTTATTCAACTCACTTCTTTGAAAATCTCTGATTAATAAAATAGCACACTTTTCTGCAACTCGTTGGGAGACGACCTGGGATTCATACTCCCAGTAATTTAAAATTTAATTCTCTGTGACACCTTTCTAAATTGATGAGTGGATTTCTGGCAAGTTAAGAACTATACTTACAACGTGAATATTTTAACAATTTTTAATTTGCCAATTTCTGCACTCCATCAGTGGTGTTTAGGAAGAAAGGGGGGTGGAGGCTGGGTTCAGAGGCTGAGGAAAGGGAAACATAGGGTTAGGGTTTCTAGGATTTGGGAATTAGGGTTTCTGATTCAATTTGGGAATTTAGGTTTAGGAATTAGGGATTTTATAAAAGAATAAGGATAGGTATGAATAGATATTTTGATAAAATTAGAGGGTAGGATAATTTTAAAATCAAACATACTCCGTTAAAAATATCTAAGAACATTGTTTATCAACATATTGCTAAGTTCAATCAATTATTTCTAATTTAAATTATAAAATAAAAATACTAATCACATTTTTCTAAAATATAGTTTAAACTCAGTATTTATTAATCAAATTAAATGATATAACTTTTCAATATTTTCTATCTCTGAAACTTTAATTTCAATTTATAAAATAACCAATTATAATAAAAATTGTACATAAATATTAATTGACGTAAACTTAAAGCATTTATAAATATCAATCTAATCATTTCTAGTAAAATAATTTCTAGGAGTTCAATTATACCAAATATCTAATAAAGATTATATAAAAATTCTAATTAATTTAAACTTCAATTATCATGAAACTCCATTTAATTACCTTTAGTAAAATAATTTTTCTTAAAATAAAATTATCAACAAATAAAATAAATCACAAATAACTAATTATTTGATTTTTAAAAACTAGGGTTGTTACAAATCTGCTAGCTGCTGACACGCTATTTATCTTTGACACATAGTGTCTACAGGCGTTTGAGACTCTGAAAGCTAAGCTGATCACAGCACCAGTCATTTCTGCACCAAACTGGACATTACCATTTGAACTGATGTGTGATGCCAGTGACCATGCCATTGGTGCAGTATTGAGATAGAGGCATAACAAGCTTCTGCACGTCATTTACTATGCTAGCCGTGTTCTGAATGACGCATAGAAGAATTACACAACCACAGAAAAAGAGTTGCTTGCAGTGGTTTATGCCATTGACAAGTTCAGATCTTATTTAGTGGGATCAAAAGTGATTGTGTACACTGACCATGCTGCTCTAAAATATCCCCTCACAAAGCAGGATTCAAAACCTAGACTCATAACATGGGTATTGCTTCTGCAAGAGTTTGATGTAGAAATAAGAGACAGAAAAGGGACAGAGAACCAGGTAGCAGATCACCTGTCCCGGATAGAACCAGTAGCAGGGGCGTCCCTCCCTCCTACTGAGATTTCTGAAACCTTTCCGGATGAGCAACTCTTTGCCATTCAGGAATTACCATGGTTTGCATACATTGCAAACTATAAAGCTATGAGATTCATACACAAAGAGTACAGTAAGCAACAAATAAAAAAATTGATTTCTGATGCAAAGTACTACTTGTGGGATGAACCATATCTTTTTAAGAGGTGTGCAGACGGAGTAATCCGCAGATGTGTGCCTAGAGAAGAGGCACAGAAGATCCTATGGCATTGCCATGGATCACAATATGGAGGACACTTTGGAGGTGAGCGAACAACCAAAAAGGTTCTTCAATGTGGGTTCTACTGGCCTACTCTCTATAGAGACTCCCGAGAGTTTGTACGTAACTGTGATAGTTACCAGAGAGCTGGTAATCTGCCTCACGGTTATGCCATGCCTCAGCAAGGGATCCTAGAGAATGAGTTGTTTGATGTATGGGGTATTGACTTCATGGGGCCTTTCCCACCATCATACTCAAACACTTATATTCTAGTGGCAGTAGACTATGTATCTAAATGGGTAGAGGCAATTGCAACACCCACTAATGATACTAAGACGGTGTTGAAGTTCCTCCAGAAGCATATCTTCAGTAGGTTCGGTGTCCCTAGGATACTGATCAGTGATTGAGGCACTCATTTCTGCAATAAACAGCTTGACTCTGCTCTGGTCTGATATGGAATTAACCATAAAGTGGCCACTCCATATCATCCACAGACAAATGGGCAGGCTGAAGTCTCGAATAGAGAACTAAAATGAATCCTGGAACGGACTGTAGGTACCCGTAGAAGGGATTGGGCAAGAATTCTGGATGATGCTCTGTGGCCATACAGAACCACATTCAAGACTCCTATAGGGACATCTCCATACCAGCTTGTGTATGGAAAAGCCTGTCATCTGCCAGTGGAACTGGAACACAAAGCCTACTGGGCAACCAGGTTCCTAAACCTTGATGCTAAGGTAGCTGGAGAGAAAAGAGTACTCCAGTTGAATGAGTTGGAGGAGTTCAGACTCAATGCTTTCGAAAATGCTAAAATTTACAAGGAGAAAGCAAAAAGGTGGCATGACAAAAAGCTGTCATCTAGAGTTTTTGAGCCAGGACAGAAGGTTCTGCTGTTTAACTCTCGGCTCAGATTGTTCCTTGGGAAACTGAAATCCCGGTGGAGGGGACCATATGTGATTACAAGTGTGTCACTATATGGTTATGCAGAGCTTCAGGATATTGACTCTGACAAAAAGTTCATTGTTAATGGACAGAGAGTCAAACATTATCTTGAAGGCAATGTTGAGCAAGAGTGCTCAAAACTGAGACTAAATTAAAAAGCTCAATAAAGGTCCAGCTAAAGACATTAAAGAAATGCTTATTGGGAGGCAACCCAATCTTATTTATCTATGTTAATAAGTTTTTTATTTCATTTTCCATTGTTATTTAATGTTTATTTAGGTTGATGATCATGTGGAGTCATAAAAATAGCTGCAGAATTAAAGCAGAATAAAAAATAGGATCAAAAATAGCACACCCTGGAGGACAGGCTTACTGGCGTTTAAACGCCAGTAAGGATAGCAGAATGGGCGTTTAACGCCCATGCATGCAGCATTCTGGGCGTTAAATGCCAGAATGGGCAACATTCTGGGCGTTTAGAAAAATGCTCAGTAAAGAAGGATTCCTGGCGTTTAACGCTAGCCAGGGTATCTGGCTGGGCGTTAAACGCCCAAAGAGGCAGTCAAGTGGGCGTTAAACGCCAGAATAGATAGCATTCTGGGCGTTTAACGCCAAGATGACACAAAGGAGGTAATTTTGTTTCCAATTCGATTTTTTTTCAATTTTTCATGTTTTAATTCATAATTTTTTGCATCAAATATATTTTAAACATTCATCTTTCAATCTCTATTTTCAAAAATTCATAATCTTTCCAATTCTTTTTAATTCTCTTTCAGTTCTTTTCAATTCCTTCCAAAACGTTTTCAAAACTTACATATCTTTTCAAATTCTTTTCAACACTTTTTAATTTTTCTAGTATACAGTAATAAGTTTTCAAAATTAATTGCATCATTCTTTTTCTACTCCCCTCTATCTTATTTTGCTCGAGGACAAGCAAAGCTTTTAAGTTTGGTATGGAAAAGCTCAGCTTTTAGCTTTTCATAACCACTAATGGTACCTAAGGCCGGAGAAACCTCTAGGAAGAGGAGCAACAAAGGCAAGGAAGAGACATAAAGGAGCTCAAAAACACCATTGGTTCTTCAAGAGGAAGAAGAGGCCACCATCACTAAGGTGGACCCGTTCTTTAATCTCCTTGTTTATTTTCCTTTCTGTTTTTGGTTTTTATGCTTTATATTTTGTCTATGTTTGTATCTTTATTACATGATCATTAGTGTCTAGTGTCTATGTCTTAAAGCTATGAATGTCCTATGAATCCTTCACCTTTCTTAAATGAAAAATGTTTTTATTTGCAAAAGAATAAGAAGTACATGAATTTCGAATTTTATCTTGAAATTGGCTTAATTATTTTGATGTGGTGGTAATACTTTTTGTTTTCTGAATGAATGCTTGAACAGTGCATGTTTTTGATATTGTTGTTTATGAATGTTAAAATTGTTGGCTCTTGAAAGAATAATGAAAAAAGAGAAATGTTATTGATAATTTGAAAAATCATAAAATTGATTCTTGAAGCAAGAAAAAGCAGTGAAAAACAAAGCTTGCGAAAAAAAATGACGAAGAAAAAAATAAATAAAGAAAAAGAAAGAAAAAGAAAAAGCCAATAACCCTTTAAACCAAAAGGCAAGGGTTAAAAGGATCCAAGGCTTTGAGCATCAATGGATAGGAGGGCCCAAAGGAATAAAATCCTAGCCTAAGCGGCTAAACTAAGTTGTCTCTAACCATGTGCTTGTGGCGTAAAGGTATCAAGTAAAAAGCTTGAGACTGAGCGGTTAAAGTCGTGGTCCAAAGCAAAAAGAGTGTGCTTTAGAGCTCTGGGCACCTCTAACTCGGGACTCTAGCAAAGCTGAGTCACAATCTGAAAATGTTCACCCAGTTATGTGTTTGTGGCATTTATGTATCCGGTGGTAATACAGGAAAACAAATTGCTTAGGGTCACGGCCAAGACTCATAAAGTATCTATGTTCAAGAATCAACATACTGAACTAGGAGAATCAATAACACTATCTGAATTCTGAGTTCCTATGGATGCCAATCATTCTGAACTTTAAAGGATAAAGTGAGATGCAAAAACTGTTCAGAAGCAAAAAGCTACTAGTCCCGCTCATCTAATTGGAACTGAGCTTCAGTGATATTTGAAATTTATTGTAATTTCTCTTCTTTTTATCCTATTTTGTTTTTAGTTGCTTGGGGACAAGCAACAATTTAAGTTTGGTGTTGTGATGAGCGGATAATTTATACCCTTTTTGGCATTGTTTTTACATAGCTTTTAGTATATTTTATTTACTTTTTATTATATTTTTATTAGTTTTTATTCAAAAATCACATTTCTGGACTTTAATATGAGTTTGTGTGTTTTTCTGTAAATTCAGGTATTTTCTGGCTAAAATTGAGGGACCTGAGCAAAAAATCTGATTCAGAGGCTGAAAAAGGACTGCAGATGATGTTGGATTCTAACCTTCCTGCACTCGAAGTGGATTTTCTGAAGCTACAGAAGCCTAATTGGTGCGCTCTTAGTTTCGTTGGAAAGTAAACATCTTGGGCTTTCCAACTGGCGTTGAAAGCCAGCCTAAAACTTTCTGGCATAAAACGCCAGAACTGGCATAATTCTTGGCGTTAAATGCCCATTTTGGCACCCAGGGTGGCGTTTAACTCCAATATGAGGCATATGCACGTGAAAGCTTGAAAGCTCAGCCCAAACACTCACCAAGTGGGTCCCGGAAGTGGATTTCTGCACTATCTGCACTTAGTTACTCATTTTCTGTAAACCTAAGTTACTAGTTTAGTATAAAAAGTACTTTAGAGATTCAGTTTACAACTCATGACATTTTACACTTCATATTGTATCTTCTACAACATGAGTCTCTAAATCCCATAGGTGGGGGTGAGGAGCTCTACTGTGTTTCAATGGATTAATGCAATTACTACTGTTTTCTATTCAATCACGCTTGATTCTATTCTAAGATACTCACTCGTACTTCAATATGGAGAATATGATGATCCGTGACACTCATCATTATCCTCAACCCTATGAACGCATGCCTGACAACCACTCCGTTCTATCTGAGCTCAACGTAGTCATTGGGCGACAGTTTGAGTGCATATCTCTTGGGTTTCTGATCCACAGACCGAGTCCGGAGGTTAGAACCTTTGTGGTATAGGCTAGAACCAATTGGTAGCATTCCTGGGATCTGGAAAGTTTAAACCTTGTCTGTGGTATTCTGAGTAGAATCTGGGAAGGGATGACTGTGACGAGCTTCAAACCTGCAAATGTTGGACGCAGTGACAGTGTGCAAAAGGACAAGGGTTCTATTCCGAAGCTAGTGGGAACCGACAGATGATTAGCCATGCGTTACCTGTACATGGTATTTTTCATCCGAGACGAGAAATCCGACAGTTGATTAGCCGTGCAGAGATTGTACCTGGTATTTTTCATCCGAGAGGATCATAAAGCTTGCCATTGAAGGAAGCCATGCGTGTTTGGAAAAGAAGACAGTAGGAAAGCAGAGATTCAGACGACAGAGCATCTTCAAAACCTCAGCCTGTTTCTCATTTCTGAATCACAAGTACCTTTTAATTTATGTTATTTACTTTTCATAACAAAATCATTTTTATTATTAATCTCCTAACTAATATTTACAAGATAACCATAGCTTGCTTCAAGTCGACAATCTTCGTGGGATCGACCCTTACTCACGTAAGGTATTATTTGGACGACCTAGTGCACTTGCTGGTTAGTTGTGCGGAGTTGTGAAAAGTGTAATCACAATTTCATCCACCACCCATCCTTGATCCAAGCTGGTATTGTAATCTCCTCTTCCTGCAACATGATTGTAACCAAACTCATAGGCAAAGGGGTGATAATTCATAGTAGCAAGAGAAATAAAAAATAATAAAAATAAATGAAAATAAACTCCTAAAACTAGAAACACTAATAAAGAAACGAAAAAGAAAAATTATTCACAATATTCACAATAACCAATAATAAGGTGCATGTTTGCAATTCCCCGGTAACGGCGCCATTTTGATGAACGGATTTTTGCTAGTGAAGAATTCACAAATGAAATCTCATTGCTAGTATAGTTTCTAAACCAACAAGAATCCTTTCATACAAAAGTTTGGTTGTCACTAAAACAAACCCAATAAAAATAAACTGAAGTATTTAAACCTTGGGTCGTCTCTCACGGAATTGCAGGGAAGTATGTTACTATTGGTTATGAGATAGTATCTTTTTAGGTTTTTGAAATAAGGAACAAGGAATTAAAATGGCAAGAAATTAAATTAATAACTAAAAAACTCTTGGCAAGGTATGAGAACTAGAAGTCCTATCCAAGTAATCCTTATCAATTTTGATGAGAATTATTCATTGCTCCCACTTAGTTAAACTCTAACTATGGAGGAAAGTCAAGTGGACAAATCAAATTGATTCCTCAAGTCCTAGTCAACTCCTAAGAAAAGACTAGCTTTAGAGGGATCCAATCAACCAGCTACTTTCAATTATCAATCAAAAAAGGAGTTTGATTACTCTACCAAAGCCACGAACATAAAAATCTAACTTAAAACCCTCCCAAGCATTTTGTCAAACACTTGGAAGGCACCATATAAGAACATAGAAAACTAATAAGAGATAATAAAATCTAAACAACCAATTGAAAGCATCAATAACATAAATTGAAGAAAGCAATCATAAATATGGAATACCTCAAATTGCATTAATAAGAAAATCAAATCTAACATTAGAATTCATAAACTAAATTGGGAGAATAAATAAACCAACAAGAGAAATAGATAAACTAAAGGACTAGAACAATTAAGAGTAGAAGATAATTAAACTAAAGGAAAGTAGAATTCTTAAATTAAGAAAAGCTAAACCTAAAATCCTAACCTAGAGAGAGGAGAGAGCCTCTCTCTCTCTAGAAACTACATCTAAAACTAAATTGTGTGAATTATGAGAAGTGAATGAATGAATCAATGATCCCTCCACTCTGCAGCCTCTATTCTGTGTTCTCGGGCTTGGAACTGGGCCAAAAAGGAGCCCAGAAATCGCTCCCAGCGCTTTCTGCAATTTCTGCACGTGGTGCATGTAACGTGTACGCGTAGGTCACGCGTGCGCGTCGTTTGGCAAAATTCCTTGTCACGCGTACGCGTCAATCACGCGTACACGTTGCTTGTCTTCTGCGCTAGGCACGCGTACGCGTCGCCCAGGCGTGCGCGTCGCTGCCAGCTTTTCAAAACTTCATTTTTCGCGTTCCTTTCACTTTTGCATGTTTCCTTTCCATCCTCTAAGCCATTCCTGCCCTATAAAGCCTGAAAATAGTTAACACACAGATCACGGCATCGAATGGTAATAAAGGATAATTAAAATTGACAGTTTAAAGGCCCACGAAACATGTTTTAACTATATCACAGAATTAGGAAGGAATTGTAAAACCATGCGAATTATATGAATAATTGAGCAAAGAATTGATAAAAACCACTCAAATTAGCATAAGATAAACCATAAAATAGTGGTTTATCAGGCGTGCAAATCTTCAACTCACGCGTATATAAGGATGACGCGTGCGTGTGGCCCTCAATTCTCCAAATGCTCATTTCTTCATGAATTCTCCACTTTGTATGTTTTTCTCTTCACTTCTTCCATCCAATACTTGACTTATGAACCTGAAATCATTCAACAAACACATTAAGGCATCGAATGGAATTAAAGTGAACTAAATTTAGCTAATTTAAGGCCTAAAAAGCATGTTTTCGCACTTAAGTACAAAATTAGGTAGAATTACAAAACCATGCTATTTTATTGAATAAATGTGAGAAAAGGTGATAAAATCTCCTAAATTAAGCACAAGATAAACCACAAAATTGGGGTTTATCAAATCTCCCCACACTTAAACCAAGCATGTCCTCATGCTAAACTCAAGAAAGAAACAAAGGGTATCAACATTTATTCAATGCAAATTATCTATATACAATCTACTTATATGCAATCTATCTAAATGAATGCAGTTACATGGTCAAAATAAATCAATTCCCAAGAATACATATACAAGTACAAGGGCTAAAACAATAGCAACCAAAGTGAACCCAAAATTGAATTGATTTATTGAATAGATTTTACAAACTTGTAAGAAAAGATGATCATAGGTGAAAACATATAATTGAGCAATCGAACCCTCACCGGATGTGTATCCGCTCTAGTCACTCAAGTGTATAGGGTTGATTCACTCCATTCTCCCCTAATCATGCTTTCCAAGATTTTTTTTTCATCTAACAATCAACAATTATTTCATGCATGCATAAAAATATCATGAGAGCTTTCCCATAGGTTGTAATGGGGCTAGGGTCATGGTAGGATTGTATATGGTTAAGTGGACTAGAATTTGAATCTTTGATAAGCTTAAACTTCCCACCTAACCTATATAACAACCTATACAATTTCAAAGCTAACCTAACTACCCATTCTTCACTTTTTCACACACTCATGCATTCTCTTTTTTATCACCACACATATGCATTGATTTTTTTTATCGAACTTTACTTTGGGGCATTTTTCCCCCTTTTTTTATTGCTTTTCTTTTTCTTTCTTTTTCTTTTTTTCTTTTTTTTCTTTTTATTTTTCTTTTGTTATTCCTATTTTTTTCTTTTTCAAACTAAAATATATATACAAGATCATCAATGCATATGGTTTAACATTCAATGCATGAGTATGTACCAAATTCCCATGATTTTCAACAAAACCACAAAATACACTTTTATCTTTACCAAATTCCCAACTCTCCCAAAATCGAATGATAAACACTCTCACTAGCCTAAGCTAATCGAAGATCCAAACAAGGGATATTTATTATTTTTCACTTAGGCTTGTAATGTGCTAAAATTAAGAACAAATGGGTTTAGCATAGGCTCAAATTTGGCCAACAATAGAAGATAAAAGGTAAGGCTATTTGGGTGAGAGAGCTATTCGAAACGATGGCCTCAATCATATAAGTGCATTCATACACAAAATAATGGACATAAAGAATCAAACAAATCAAAGATTACAATCAAAGAAAGAGAATAATACACACAAGAATGAAAATAAGTGGTTATATGATCTAACCACACAATTAGGCTCAAAACTCACATGCTTATGTGTTCTTTGCTCAAAACCTGTTCCACAATGTATAGTTCAAGCAAGTTCTAAAAAAAAAATTTTTCAATCAATTGGGGTGCCTATAGATAAATTTCTTGAAAATTTTATTATTTTGGCTAAGCTTATTATATATATATGCAAAACAAGAAAATGCAACTAAAAAAAAATCCTAAAAAGACCTAAGAATGAAATGCAAAAGTGCTGGGATTAGAAACTTGTCACCCAAAAATGCCGACTGTTCTGATGACCTCCCCACACTTAAAACTTTGCACCGTCCTCGGTGCATTCAGAGATGAGCGAGGGGTGATGAACGGATTTTTGACGGTTTAGAATTCACAATAAATTCTCGTTGCAAGTATAGTTTCTATACCAAACAATAATCCTTTTATACAAAAGATTATTTGTCACAAGTACAAAACCCTAAATTTATAAACCGAAGTATTGGAACCTCGAGTCGTTCTCCCTAGGAATTGTAATAAAGTGTCTTGTTATTGGTTATAAGGTATGTTTTGGGGTTTTTGATAAGAGACATAAAAGATAAATGGCAAGGAAGTAAACTAATGGCTAAAAAGGTCTTGGCAAGGGTTGGTGGTTGATATACCCCAATTTTGTGGTTTATCTTGTGCTTAATTTGGGGGATTTTATCACCTTTTCTCACATTTATTCAATGAAATAGCATGGTTTTGCAATTCTCCCTTGATTTGTGCTTAAATGTGAAAACATGCTTTTTAGGTCCTTAAATTGGTGATTTTAACTCACCTTAGTTCCATTCAATGCCTTGATGTGTTTGTTGAGTGATTTCACATTCATAAGGCAAGTATTGGATGGAAGAAGTGAGGAAAAAAGCATCCAAAGTGGGAGAACTCACAAAGAAATGAAGGAACCGCAAAGCTGTCAAGCGTGACCTCTTCGCACTCAACCGACCATAACATGAGCTACAGAAGTCCAAATGAGGCAATTCCAAATGCGTTGGAAAGCTAACATCTGGGGCTTCAAAATGATATAAAATTTGTCATAGTTTCTTTAAATCTAGGGGCACGTACGTGCACTGTATGCATACGCACCGATGGATCAGCGTGATTCACTAAAGTGAAATCATGGCCAGCGATTTGTAGCTCATTTTGGACCCAATCCAACTCATTTCCGATGCTATTTCATGTAGAATTCAAGCTTGGGCAAGGGGGGAGCACTTGTTTGTAGTATAGCATCATGTAGGTTAGTTTCTAGAGAGAGAAGCTCCCTCTTCTCTCTAGAATTAGGGTTCTTAGGCTTAATTCCATCTTAGATCTAGGTTTTGATTATCGTTCTCATCTTGTTCTCTTTACAATTTCATGCTTCTACTTTTTCATTCTCATGATTTGTAGTGTTAATTTCCCTTTTTGCTCTCTTTTGTGATGATGAACTCATGTTGGATTTGGATTTTCTTTCAATGAGATTTGATAGTTGATGTTTCTTTATTGATGATTTGAGTTGTTGATTTATTTTTCTTGCCATTGGTAGTTAGTAGATTTATAATTCTTCCACTTTTACTATGCTTTCCTTATACACCCACCAAGTGTTTGACAAAATGCTTGGTTGGGTTTTAGATTAGGTTTTGAGCATTCTTGGCTTGGGAAGAGTAATTGGGCAATCTTGAGTCATTAATACCCAATTTAGATTGGTGATCTAGAGTTGTTAATTAATATCATTTTCAATGACTCTAATCTCTTGCTAATTCAATTAGTGAGTTAATTAGGATTTTTGACTTGAGATTAACTAGTCTTGTTTGACTTTCTCTAATGGAAGATAACTTACACCTTCTTCCAACATTGGGGATGACGAAATAAGATAAATTATTGTTAAGTATTGTTGTGATTAATGACTAGGATAGAAAGCCTATGATCTCAAACCTTGCCATGAATGTCTCTCTTTATTAATTGCTTGATTTACTCTTCTTGTCATTTAAATTCTTGCCCATTTATTTTATTGCCACTTTTATAAAATTAAACCCCCCTTGTTCTTCATAGCCAATAATTGAGCATTTCATTGCAATTTCTTATGAGACGACCCAAGGTTTAAATACTTCGGTTAATTTTCATTGGGGTTTGTACTTGTGACAAAACCAAATTTAGTTTGATTTGAGGATTGACTATTGGTTTGGACTATACTAACAACGGAAATATTTTGTGGAATTCCGAACCGGTATGAATCCTCATCCTATCAGTGGTCAAGGATCTCTATCCCTATCACTAACCACAACATGAGAATTGGAAAGGATCAATCCCACTAAGTCATCCTCTAACTAGTAGTAAAGGAAAGTCAAGTGAGCTATATCAATCCAAGTCCATAAATCCTAGTTCTCCACCAATTCAATTAGTGAGATCTAGAGTTAATGGCTCTCAATCATCAATTACTTGGACATTAGTAACTTAAGAGTTCCTAAGTTACCTTCCCAAACCAAGAGCATCAAATTCTACTCTAATATCCTTCCAAGCATTTTATCAAATACTTGGAAGGCATAAAAGGAAAGCATAGTAAAATTGCAAGGAGGGTAAATTTACTCTACTCAATTGCAAGGAATTAAACAACAACAAATCAAATCAACAATAAAGGAACATGAAAACATAAATTGCATTAAAAGGAAAATGGAAGAACAAAAGTGCATCAACATAAAAGTAGAGAATTACAAGAATTAAATGCTAAAATAGAGAGAAGAGATGTAGGAGAAGAAGAATTGATAAAGGAAAAGTAAATCTAAGCATGAAATTAACCTAGATCTAAGAATTCCTAATCTAGATCTAACCTACTCCTAATTCTAGACAGAAGAGAGAGCTTCTCTCTCTAAAAACTAACTTTCCCTCCAAAACTAATCTAAAACTAAACTATGACTAAAGATGTGTCATCCCTCTTCAATCCTTGGGTTAAATAGCATCAGAAATGAGTTAGATTGGGCCCACAAGGCTTCTAAAATCACTGGCCACGAGTTGCACTAAGTGAATCACGTGCACCCATCGGTGTACGCGTGCGCACCCCTAAACGCGATGCCACTATGGTAAATTTTATATCATTTTGAAGCCCCGGATGTTAGATTTCCAACGCAACTAGAACCGCATCATTTGGACCTCTGTAGCTCAAGTTATGATCGATTAAGTGCGAAGAGGTCGGCTTGACAGCTTTGAGATTCCTTCATTTCTTCATGAGTTCTCAATTTCTACATGCTTTTCCTTCATTCCCTTGATCCAATCTTTGCCTCCTAAATCTGAAATCACTTAACAAACATATCAAGGTATCTAATGGAATCAAGGTGAATTAAATTTAGCTATTTTAAGTCCTAAAAGCATGTTTTCACTCTTAAGCACAATTAAAGGAGAATAACAAAAACCATGCTATTTCACTGGATAAATGGGAGAAAAGTTGACAAAACCCTCTAAATTCAATACAAGATAAACCCTAACAATGGGGTTTATCAAGGGGGTACGGCGACTTTCCAGATTGTCACCTTGACCTGGTGGGTCAATCGGCTGCTATGGAACTTAGGAAAAAGAAGATAGAAGTGAAAATCAATCACATGGCAAGCATGGTCCACAAAGCTTAGAAATCTCAAAAATATGTCACTAGGTAAGCTTTCGATCCAATTCCACAATTCCAAAATCTCAATGTATGAAATAGGTGATGTGAATAACGGTCAATCATAACAAGCATCACCTAAAAAATATGCAATGATAATATACAATTGGCTAACAATGGATGATGAATGCGTGGTGGCCAAAACATGCAATTCAAAAGAGTTAAGATGCATGAAGGCAATGTACAAGTGCTTGGTATGCACAAATGTTAAGCATGAAAAATTCGAAACCAAGTAACAAATTGTAACCTCAATAAAAGAGATCCAACAATGAATATCACAAATAATTATGCTAAGAAAGCATCCAGTTAATAATAAGCTGCAATAAACAACAAACAAAGTTAATTATCCAGTACTTATCATGAAAAATGAAACAAAAATCAAACAAACTAATTACTAACTAAAAGAAATGGTGATAAATGGTGATTGGTAGTGTTGGATGATAGTTGAAGAAGGGATAGAAAAGAGGAGAAGAGAGAAAAAGGAAAGAAATAGAAAGAAGAGAGAAAAAGAAGGTGGGTGAAACAGGGCAACCCACGCGTACGCGTGTGGTGACGCTGATATAGGGATTTTATGTCGGTAAAGAATTTCACAAAAATAATTTTTACGTTGCAAGTATAGTTCTAAACCAATAATGAATCCTCACATCGAAATTTAATATGGTTGTCACTAGTTCAACCCTAATAAAATAACCGAGAGTATTAATCCTGGGTCGTTCTCCCTAGGAATTGCAATGAAGTGATCAATTATTGGCTATGAAAGTATATTTTGGGGTTTTTGAAATAAGGAATAGGAAATGTAAATTGCAAAAGAAATAAGCTAACTACTAAGAAAGCTCTTGGCAAGGAATGAGAATTAGAAGTCTTATCCTCACTATCATCATCAATTGTGACAAGAATTGTCCATTGCTCCACTTAGTTAACCTCTAACTATGAAGAAAAGTCAAGTGGATACAATCAACTTGAATCCACAAGTCCTAGTCAAATCATAGTGAAAGACTAGCTTTAGTGGCATTCAAGTCAACTAGCAACTTCCAATTATCAATCAAAAAAAGAGTTTGATAACTCAAGAGTCTCTAATTACTCAACCCAAGCAAAGAGGAGAAAATTCTACTCTAAAATCCAACCAAGCATTTTATCAAACACTTGGAAGGCATAAAAAGAAAGCATAATAAAATGACAAGAAATGTAAAATCTAACACTACCAAATGCAAGGAAATAACAATAACAAAGCAATTGAACAATAAAGGAACATAAAACATGAAATTGCATTAAAAGAAATTAAAATCAACAAAGTGCTCATAGACATGAAAGTAGCAAAATAGAAGAAATTAATAAGAAGAACTAAGAGAGCAAAGATGTAGCAACAAAGGATTGAAAGGAAAAGTAAATGGAAACAACAATTAAAGCTAGATCTAAGAAAATCCTAATATAAACCTAACCTAATTTTTAGAGAGAAGAGAGAGCTTCTCTCTCTAGAATTCTACCTAAAGCATGGTGAAAACTAAACTATGACTACTTCCCCCCTTGACCCCCTTTGAATTCTGCATGTAATAGCCTCAGAAATCAATTGGATCTGGGCCTGGGAAGCTTAGAAATTGCCCCCAGCATTTTCACTGAAATGAGGTCAGGTGCGAGTTTCGATGCGTATGCACGGGCCACGCGTACGCGTCGTCTGGCGTTTTGCTTCTCATGCGTACACGTCGCCTAGACAACCTCATTTTCACATGGGCGCTGGTGTGGGAAATCGTGATTCACACTTTTAACAACTCCGCACAACTAACCAGCAAGTGACTGGGTCGTCCAAGTAATAAACCTTACGTGAGTAAGGGTCGATCCCACAGAGATTGTTGGCTTGAAGCAAGCTATGGTCATCTTGTAAATCTCAGTCAGGAAAATTTAAATGGTTATGAGGTTTAGATAATTAAAATATAAATAAAACATAAAATAAAATAGAGATATTTATGTGATTCATCAGTGGGAATTTCAGATAAGTGTTTGGAGATGCTTTATTGCTTCTGAACCTTTGCTTTCCTATTGTCTTCTTCCAATCATGCGTGCTCCCTTCCATGGCAAGCTGTAGGATCCTCTCAGTGAAAATGGTCCTCTACAATTTCTGCACTGCTAATCAACTATTAGATTTCTCTTCTCGGATAAAAAATACCAGGCACAGCTATCGCATGGCTAATCATCTGTCGGTTCCCGCTAGCGTCGGAATAGGATCTATTCATCCTTTTGCACACTGTCACTGCACCCAACATTCGTAGGTTTGAATCTCATCATACTCATCCCTTCTAGGATCCTACTCGGAATACCACAGACAATTTTAGACTTTTCGGATCCCAGAAATGGCTGCCAATTGGTTCTAGCCTATACCACAAAGATACTAATCTCACGGACACGGTCCGTGTATTAGATATCCAAGAGAATATACTCCAGCTGTCGTCCAATGACTACGTTGAACATCATGTAGACCGCTTTGTGGTTGTCAGGCACGCGGATCTTGGCTAAGCGAGTAACAAAGATTGGGTGATTGTCACAAGAGTATATCTTGAAGAAGAAGTAGGCGTGAATTGAATAGAAAACAGTAGTAATTGCATTAATTCATAAAGAACAGTAGAGCTCCACACCTTAATCTATGGGGTGTAGAAACTCCACCGTAGAAAATATATAAGTGAAAAAGGTCTAGGCATGGCCGTGAGGCCAGCCTCCAAACGTGAATAATAATATATGCTCAATACGAATACAATAGTAAAAAGTGCTATTTATACTAAACTAGTAACTTAGGTTTACAGAAAATGAGTAACTAAGTGCAGATAGTGCAGAAATCCACTTCCGGGGCCCACTTGCTGTGTGCTTGGGCTGAGCATTGAAGATTTTTCGTGCAAAGGTTGTTCTTGGAGTTAAATGCCAGCATTGGTGCCAGTTTGGGCGTTTAACTCCAATTCTGGTGCCAGTTTGGGCGTTTTACACCAGGAAGTTTTAGGCTGGATTTGGATGCTAGTTTGGGCCATCAAATCTCGGGAAAAGTATAGACTATTATATATTTATAGAAAGCCCAGGATGTCTACCCTCCATCGCAATTGAGAGCGCGCCAATTGGGTTTCTGTAGCTCCAAAAAATCCACTTCGAGTGCAGGAGGGTCAGAATCCAACAGCATCTGTAGTCCTTTTTCAGCCTCTGAATAAGATTTTTGCTCAGATCCCTCAATTTCAGCCAGAAAATATCTGAAATTACAGAAAAATACACAAACTCATAGTAAAGTCCAAAAATGTGATTTTTGAATAAAAACTAATAAAAATATAATAAAAAGTAACTAAAACATACTAAAAAACTATGTAAAAACAATGCCAAAAAGGGTATAAATTATCCGCTCATCACAACACCAAACTTAAATTGTTGCTTGTCCCCAAGCAACTAAAAACAAAATAGGATAAAAAGAAGAGAAAATACAATGAATTCCAAACTTATCAATGAACTTAGTTCCAATTAGATGAGCAGAGCTAGTAGCCTTTTTGCTTCTGAATAGTTTTGGCATCTCATTTTATCCTTTGAAGTTCAGAATTATTGGCATCCATAGGAACTCAAAATTCAGATAGTGTTATTGATTCTCCTAGTTCAGTATGTTGATTCTTGAACACAGCTACTTTATGATTCTTGGCCGTGACCCTAAGCATTTCATTTTCCAATATTACCACCAGATACATAAATGCCACAGACACAAAACTGGGTGAACCTTTTCAGATTGTGACTCAGCTTTGCTAGAGTCCCTAGTTAGAGGTGTCCAGAGCTCTTAAGCACACTCTTTTTGCTTTGGACCACGACTTTAACCACTCAGTCTCAAGCTTTTCACTTGACACCTTCATGCTACAAGCACATGGTTAGGGACAGCTTGATTTAGCCGCTTAGGCCAGGATTTTATTTCTGTGGGCCCTCCTATCCATTAATGCTCAAAGCCTTGGATCCTTTTTACCCTTGCCTTTTGGTTTAAAGGGCTATTGGCTTTTTTTGCTTGGTTTTTCTTTTTCTTTCTTTTTTTTTCTTTATTTTTTTCGCCATTTTTTCTGCAAGCTTTTTCTTTTCACTGCTTTTTCTTGCTTCAAGAATCAATTTTATGATTTTTTAGATTATTAATAACATTTCTCTTTTTCCATTATTCTTTCAAGAGCCAACAATTTTAACATTCATAAACAACAAATTCAAAAATATACACTGTTCAAGCATTCATTCAGAAAACAAAAAGTATTGCCACCACATCAAAATAATTAAGCTAATTTCAACATAGAATTCGAAATTCATGTACTTCTTGTTCTTTTGCAAATAAAATCATTTTTCATAGGACATTCATAGCTTTAAGACATAGACACTAGACACTAATGATCATGTAATAAGGACAAAAATATAGACAAAACATAAAGCATAAATTTCGAAAAACAGAAAAATAAGAACAAGGAAATTAAAGAACGGGTCCACCTTAGTGATGGCGGCTAGTTCTTCCTCTTGAAGATCTTATGGAGTGCTTGAGCTCCTCTATGTCTCTTCCTTGCCTTTGTTTCTCCTCCCTCATGGCTCTTTGGTCCTCTCTGATTTCATGGAGGATAATGGAGTGCTCTTGGTGCTTGATGAGCGGATAATTTATACGCTTTTTGGCATTGTTTTTAGTATGTTTTTAGTAGGATCTAGTTACTTTTAGGGATGTTTTCATTAGTTTTTATGTTAAATTCACATTTTTGGACTTTACTATGAGTTTGTGTGTTTTTCTGTGATTTCAGGTATTTTCTGGCTGAAATTGAGGGACTTGAGCAAAAATCAGATTCAGAGGTTGAAGAAGGACTGCTGATGCTGTTGGATTCTGACCTCCCTGCACTCAAAATGGATTTTCTGGAGCTACCGAACTCGAAATGGCGCGCTTCCAATTGCGTTGGAAAGTAGACATCCAGGGCTTTCCAGAAATATATAATAGTCCATACTTTGGCCAAGAATAGATGACGTAAACTGGCGTTCAACGCCAGTTTTCTGCCCAAATCTGGCGTCCAGCGCCAGAAAAGGATCCAAAACCAGAGTTGAACGCCAGAAATGGATCAAAACCTGGCGTTCAACTCCACAAATGGCCTCTGCATGTGTAAAGTTAGAGCTCAGCCCAAGCACACACCAAGTGGACCCCGGAAGTGAATTTATGCATCAATTACTTACTCATGTAAACCCTAGTAGCTAGTTTATTATAAATAGGACCTTTTACTATTGTATTAAGTATCTTTGGTCTCAGTTTTAATCCATTGTTCATCTTAGGAGACTATTGATCACGTTTTAGGGGGCTGGCCATCTCGGCCATGCCTGGACCTTCACTTATGTATTTTCATACGGTAGAGTTTCTACACTCCATAGATTAAGGTGTGGAGCTCTGTTGTTCCTCAAAGATTAATGCAAAGTACTACTGTTTTCTATTCAATTCATCTTATTTCGCTTCTAAGATATCCATTCGCACCCAAGAACGTGATGAAGGTGATGATTATATGTGACGCTCATCACCATTCTCCCCTATGAACACGTGCCTGACAAACACTTCCGTTCTACATGAAATAAGCTAGAATGAATATCTCTTAGATTTCCTAATCAGAATTTTCGTGGCGTAAGCTAGAATGATGGCGGCATTCAAGAGAATCCGGAAAGTCTAAACCTTGTCTGTGGTATTCTGAGTAGGATTCAATGATTGAATGACTGTGACGAGCTCCAAACTCGCGATTGCAGGGCGTTAGTGACAGACGCAAAAGGAGGGTGAATCCTATTCCAGCATGATCGAGAACCGACAGATGAATAGCCGTGCCGTGACAGGGTGCGTTGATCATTTTCACTGAGAGGATAAGATGAAGCCATTAACAAAGGTGATGCCTCCAGACGATTAGCCGTGCCGTGACAGGGCATTGGATCATTTTCCCGAGAGATGACCGAAAATAGCTGCTGACAATGGTGATGTATCACATAAAGCCAGCCATGGAAAGGAGTAAGACTGATTAGATGAAGATAGCAGGAAAGCAGAAGTTCAGAGGAACGAAAAGCATCTCTATTCGCTTATCTGAAATTCCGACCAATGATTTACATAAGTACCTCTATCCCTATTCTAATTATTTATTATTCGAAAACTCCATAACCATTTGATATCCGCCTGACTGAGATCTACAAGGTGACCATAGCTTGCTTCATACCAACAATCTCCGTAGGATTCGACCCTTACTCACGTAAGGTATTACTTGGACGACCCAGTGTACTTGCTGGTTAGTTGTATCGAAGTTGTGACATATTATGAATGTGTAATCATGATTACGCGTACCAAGTTGCTCACGTGCCAGGAATAGTTTGAGCCTGGACATCACAATTTCGTGCACCAAGTTTTTGGCGCCGTTGCCGGGGATTGTTCGAGTTTGGACAACTGACGGTTCATCTTGTTGCTCAGATTAGGTAATTTTCTTTTCGTTTTGTTTTCAAAAATCTTTCAAAAATATTTTCAAAAATCTCTCATCTGTTTTCGAAAAAAATAAAAATGTTTTCAAAAATTTTATTCAAAATTTTTAAGAATGAATTCTAGTGTTTCATGAAGCATGTGAAGCCTGGCTGGCTGTAAAGCCATGTCTAAATTTATTTGGACTGAGGCAGCAATTTGTTATCAGGAGCAATATACTCTAGTGTTACATGCTGAAGCTTGGCTGGCCATTGGCCATGTCTAGTGTTTTGGACTGGAGCTTTCGTTGAAAGCTTGGCTGGCTAGTGAGCCATGTCTAATTCCTGGACTAAAGCTTTAGACTAACATGGCAAGATTCCTGGAATTCATATTAAAAATTTTGGAATCCTTATTTTTCTTTTTCAAAATAATTTTTCGAAAAATATAAAATAAAAATCCAAAAAAAATTTAGAAAATCATAAAAATCAAAAATATTTTTGTTTCTTGTTTGAGTCTTGAGTCATGTTATAAGTTTGGTGTCAATTGCATGTGCATCTTGCATTTTTCGAAAATTTCATGCATTCATAGTGTTCTTCATGATCTTCAAGTTGTTCTTGGTAAGTCTTCTTGTTTGATCTTGATGATTTTTTGTTGTGTTGTTTGGTGTTTTTCATATGCATTCTTGAATTCTTAGTGTCTAAGCATTAAAGAATTCTAAGTTTGGTGTCTTGCATGTCTCCTTTGCATTAAAAATTTTTCAAAATTGTGTCTTTGATGTTCATCTTGACATTCATAGTGTTCTTGGTGTTCATCTTGACATTCATAGCATTCTTGCATGCATTCATTGTTTTGATCTAAAAATTTCATGCATTGCATCTTTTTAGTGTTTTTCTCTCATCATAAAAAAAATTCAAAAATCAAAAAAATATCTTTTCCTTTTTATCTCTCATCAAATTCGAAAATTTGAGTTGACTTTTTCAAAAATCTTTAAAATCAAGTTGTTTTCATGAGTCAAATCAAATTTTCAATTTGAAAATCTTATCTTTTTCAAATTCTTTTTCAAAAATCAAATCTTTCTCAAATTTCTTAGTTATTTTCGAAAATTTTCAAAAATATTTTTCAAAAATCTTTTTCTTAATTTTTCATCAAATTTTCGAAAATAACAATAACAATTAATGTTTTGATTCAAAAATTTCAAATTTGTTACTTGCTTGTTAAGAAAGATTCAAACTTTAAGTTCTAGAATCATATCTTGTGATTTCTTGTGAATCAAGTCATTAATTGTGATTTTAAAAATCAAATCTTTTTCAAAAACTAATTTCAAACATATATTTTCAAAAATATCTTCTTATCTTATCTTTTTCAAAAATTTGATTTCAAAATATCTTTTCCAACTTCTTATCTCCTTATCTTTTCAAAATTTGATTTTCAAAATTTGTTTCAACTAACTAACTAACTTTTTGTTTGTTTCTTATCTTTTTCAAAACTACCTAACTAAGTCTCTCTCTCTCTCTAATTTTCGAAAATATCTTCCCCCTTTTTCAAAATTTCTTTTTTTAACTAATTATTTTAATTTCTCATTTTAATTTTCGAAAATTGCTAACATTTTTCAAAAATCATTTTCAAAAATCACTAACTCTTTTTCAAAAATAATTTTCAAAAATTCCCTCCTTCTCTCTCATCTTATTCTATTTATTTATTCATCTACTAACATCTCATCTCACATCTCAACCCTCCTCACAGTTGTGTTTCTTCCATTATATTACATTCTTTGTCTCCCCCTCTTCTTCCACTCACAAGGGGATCCTTATACTGTGGTATAAAGGATCCATATTATTATTATTATTTTTTCTGTGCCCTCTTCTTTGTCATATGAGCAGGAGCAAGGACAAGAACATTCTTGTTGAAGCAGATCCAGAACCTGAAAGGACCCTAAAGAGAAAATTAAGAGAAGCTAAATTACAACAATCCAGAGATAACCTTTCAGAAATTTTCGAACAGGAAGAGGAGATGGCAGCCGAAAATAATAATAATGTAAGGAAGATGCTTGGTGACTTTACTGCACCTAATTCCAATCTACATGGAAGAAGCATCTCAATTCCTGCCATTGGAGCAAACAACTTTGAGCTGAAACCTCAATTAGTTTCTCTGATGCAGCAGAACTGCAAGTTTCATGGACTTCCATCTGAAGATCCTTTTCAGTTCTTAACTGAATTCTTGCAGATATGTGATACTGTTAAGACTAATGGAGTAGATCCTGAAGTCTACAGGCTCATGCTTTTCCCCTTTGCTGTAAGAGACAGAGCTAGATTATGGTTGGATTCTCAACCCAAAGACAGCCTGAACTCTTGGGATAAGCTGGTCACGGCTTTCTTAGCCAAGTACTTTCCTCCTCAAAAGCTGAGCAAGCTTAGAGCTGATGTTCAAACCCTCAGACAGAAAGAAGGTGAATCCCTCTATAAAGCTTGGGAAAGATACAAACAGTTGACCAAAAAGTGTCCTGCTGACATGCTTTCAGAATGGACCATCCTGGATATATTCTATGATGGTCTGTCTGAGTTATCTAAGATGTCATTGGATACTTCTGCAGGTGGATCCATTCACCTAAAGAAAATGCCTGCAGAAGCTAAAGAACTCATTGACATGGTTGCAAATAACCAGTTCATGTACACTTCTGAAAGGAATCCTGTGAACAATGGGACACCTATGAAGAAGGGAGTTCTTGAGGTTGATACTCTGAATGCCATATTGGCTCAGAATAAAATATTGACTCAGCAAGTCAATATGATCTCTCAGAGTCTGAATGGAATGCAAGCTGCATCCAACAGTACTCAAGAGGCATCTTCTGAAGAAGAAGCCTATGATCCTGAGAACCCTGCAATAGCAGAGGTAAATTATTTAGGTGAACCTTATGGAAACACCTATAACTCAACATGGAGAAATCATCTAAATTTCTCATGGAAGGATCAAAAGCCTCAACAAGGCTTTAATAATGGTGGAAGAAACAGGTTTAGCAATAGCAAGCCTTTTCCATCATCAACTCAGCAACAGACAGAGAACTCTGAACAAAATACTTCTAATCTAGCAAACTTAGTCTCTGATTTGTCCAAGGCCACTGTAAGTTTCATGAATGAAACAAGGTCTTCCATTAGAAATTTGGAAGAACAAGTGGGCCAGCTGAGTAAGAGGATCACTGAAATCCCTCCTAGTACTCTCCCAAGCAATACAGAAGAGAATCCAAAAGGAGAGTGCAAGGCCATTGACATAAGCATCATGGCCGAACCTGTGAGGAGAGAAGAGGACGTGAATCCCAAGGAGGAAGACCTCCTGGGACGTCCAGTGATCAATAAGGAGCTTCCCTCTGAGGAACCAAAGGAATCTGAGGCTCATCTAGAGACCATAGAGATTCCATTGAACCTCCTTATGCCATTCATGAGCTCTGATGAGTATTCCTCTTCTGAAGAGAATGAGGATGTCACTGAAGAGCAAACTGCCAAGTTTCTTGGTGCAATCATGAAGCTGAATGCCAAATTATTTGGCATTGATACTTGGGAAGTTGAACCTCCCTTGTTCATCAATGAACTAAGTGATCTGGATCAACTGACACTGCCTCAGAAGAGACAGGATCCTGGAAAGTTCATAATACCTTGTACTATAGGCACCATGATCTTTAAGGCTCTGTGTGACCTTGGTTCAGGGATAAACCTCATGCCCCTCTCTGTAATTGAGAAACTGGGAATCTATGGGGTGCAAGCTGCTAAAATCTCACTAGAGATGGCAGACAGCTCAAGAAAATAGGCTTATGGACAAGTAGAAGATGTATTAGTAAAGGTTGAGGGCCTTTACATACCTACTGATTTCATAGTCCTGGATACTGGAAAGGAAGAGGATGAATCCATCATCCTAGGAAGACCTTTCCTAGCCACAGCAAGAGCTGTGATTGATGTGGACAGAGGAGAATTGATCCTTCAAATGAATGAGGACAACCTTGTGTTTACAACTCAAGGATCTCCCTCTGCTTCCATGGAGAGGAAGCATAAAAAGCTTCTCTCAAAGCAGAGTCAACCAAAGCCCCCACAGTCAAACTCTAAGTTTGGTGTTGGGAGGCCACAACCAAACTCTAAGTTTGGTGTTGAACTCCCATATCCAAACTCTAAGTTTGGTGTTGGAGAGTTTCAACAAAGCTCTGCACATCTGTGAGGCTCCATGAGAGCCCACTGTCAAGCTATTGACATTAAAGAAGCGCTTGTTGGAAGGCAACCCAATGTTTATTTATCTAACTCTATCATTTTTTGTTTTTCATATTTTCTTAGGTTAATGATCATGTGGAGTCACAAAATAAATATAAAAATTGAAAACGGAATCAAAAACAGCAGAAGAAAAATCACACCCTGGAGGAGCATTTGTCTGGCGTTCAGCGCCAGAACAGAGCATGGTTCTGGCGCTGAACGCCCAAAATGGGCAGCTTCTAGGCGCTGAACGCCAGAACAGGCATGGTTCTGGCGTTCAACGCCAGAAATGGCACACAAATGGGCGTTGAACGCCCAAAATGGCCACCAACCTGGCGCTGAACGCCCAGAGTTGTGTGCAAAGGCATTTTTACATGCCTAATGGGTGCAGGGATGTAAATCCTTGAACACCTCAGGATCTGTGGACCCCACAGGATCCACTCAGGATCTGTGGACCCCACAGGATCCCCACCTACCTCCACTCACTTCTTCTCACCCCTCTTTCACACAACCCCATAAACACTCTTCCCCAAAAACCCTTCACCAATCACCTCAATCTCTCTTCCCCATCACCTCTTCACCACTCACATCCATCCACTCTTCCCCATAAACCTACCTCATAAACTCCACCTACCTTCAAAATTCAAAACCAATTTCCCACCCAAACCCACCCATATGGCCGAAACCTTCCCCCCCTCCCTTCCCTATATAAAGCCCTCCATTCTTCATCAAATTCACACAACACACCCCTCTACCCCCTTCTTGGCCGAAACACTTCCCACTCTCCCTCTCCTCCATTTCTTCTTCTTCTTCTTCTGTTCTTCTTCTCTTGCTCGAGGACGAGCAATATTCTAAGTTTGGTGTGGTAAAAGCATAAGCTTTTTGTTTTTCCATTACCATTGATGGCACCTAAGACCGGAGAATCCTCTAGAAAGGGGAAAGGGAAGACAAAAACTTCCACATCCGAGTCATGGGAGATGGAAAGGTTCATCTCCAAAGCCCATCAAGACCACTTCTATGATGTTGTGGCCAAGAAGAAGGTGATCCCTGAGGTTCCTTTCAAACTCAAAAGAAATGAGTATCCGGAAATCCGACATGAAATTCAAAGAAGAGGTTGGGAAGTTCTAACAAACCCCATCCAACAAGTCGGCATCCTAATGGTTTAAGAGTTCTATGCTAATGCATGGATAACCAAGAACCATGATCAAAGTAAGAACCCGGATCCAAAGAACTATGTTACAATGGTTCGGGGGAAATACTTGGATTTTAGTCCGGAAAATGTGAGGTTGGCGTTTAACTTGCCTATGATGCAAGGAGATGAACGCCCCTACACAAGAAGGGTCAACTTTAATCAAAGGTTGGACCAAGTCCTTATGGACATATGTGTGGAAGGAGCTCAATGGAAGATTGACTCCAAAGGCAAGCCGGTTCAACTAAGAAGATTGGACCTCAAGCCTATAGCTAGAGGATGGTTGGAGTTCATTCAATGCTCAATCATTCCCACTAGCAACCGGTCTGAAGTTACTATAGACCGGGCCATCATGATCCATAGCATCATGATTGGAGAAGAGGTGGAAGTTCATGAGATTATACTTCAAGAACTCTACAAGGTGGCTGACAAGTCCTCCACTATGGCAAGGTTAGCCTTTCCTCACCTCATTTGCCACCTATGCAATTCGGCTGGGATTGACATAGAGGGAGATATCCTCATCAAAGAGGACAAGCCCATCACTAAGAAAAAGATGGAGCAAGCAAGAGAGCCCATTCATGGAGCTCAAGAGGCGTATGAAGCTCATCACCATGAGATTCCGGAGATGCCTCAAATGCACTTTCCTCCACAAAACTATTGGGATCAAATCAACACCTCCCTAGGAGAATTGAGTTCCAATATGGGACAACTGAGGGTGGAACATCAAGAGCACTCCATCATGCTTCATGAAATAAGAGAAGATCAAAAAGCAATGAGGGAGGAGCAACAAAGACAAGGAAGAGACATAGAAGAGCTTAAGGACATCATTGGTTCCTTAAGAAGGAAACGCCACTATCACTAAGGTGGATTCATTCCTTGTTTTTATTTCTTCTGTTTTTCGTTTTTATATGTTATGTGCTTATCTATGTTTGTGTCTTTATTACATGATCATTAGTAGTTAGTAACTTTGTCTTAAAGTTATGAATGTCCTATGAATCCATCACCTCTCTTAAAATAAAAAAAAACTGTTTTAATTCAAAAGAACAAGAAGTACATGAGTTTTGAATTTATCCTTGAACTTAGCCTAATTATGTTGATGTGGTGACAATGCTTCTTGTTTTCTGAATGTATGCTTGAACAGTGCATATGTCTTTTGAAGTTGTTGTTTAAGAATGTTAAATATGTTGGCTCTTGAAAGAATGATGACTAGGAGACATGTTATTTGATAATCTGAAAAATCATAAAAATGATTCTTGAAGCAAGAAAAAGCAGCAAAGAACAAAGCTTGCAGAAAAAAATAGGCGAAAAAAAAATAGAAAGAAAAAGAAAAAGCAAGCAGAAAAAGCCAAAAGCTCTTAAAACCAAGAGGCAAGAGCAAAAAGCCAATAACCCTTAAAACCAAAAGGCAAGGGTAAATAAAAAGGATCCCAAGGCTTTGAGCATCAGTGGATAGGAGGGCCTAAAGGAATAAAATCCTGGTCTAAGCGGCTAAACCAAGCTGTCGCTAACCATGTGCTTGTGGCGTGTAGGTGTCAAGTGAAAACTTGAGACTGAGCGGTTAAAGTCAAGGTCCAAAGCAAAAAAAAAAAGAGTGTGCTTAAGAACCCTGGACACCTCTAATTGGGGACTTTAGCAAAGCTGAGTCACAATCTGAAAAGGTTCACCCAATTATGTGTCTGTGGCATTTATGTATCCGGTGGTAATACTGGAAAACAAAGTTCTTAGGGCCACGGCCAAGACTCATAAAGAAGCTGTGTTCAAGAATCATCATACTGAACTAGGAGAATCAATAACACTATCTGAACTCTGAGTTCCTATAGATGCCAATCATTCTTAACCTCAATGGATAGAGTGAGATGCGAAAACTATTCAAGAGGCAAAAAGCTATAAGTCCCGCTCATCTGATTGAAGCTATGTTTCATTGATAGTTTGGAATTTATAGTATATTCTCTTCTTTTTATCCTATTTGATTTTTAGTTGCTTGGGGACAAGCAACAATTTAAGTTTGGTGTTGTGATGAGCGGATAATTTATACGCTTTTTGGCATTGTTTTTAGTATGTTTTTAGTAGGATCTAGTTACTTTTAGGGATGTTTTCATTAGTTTTTATGTTAAATTCACATTTCTGGACTTTACTATGAGTTTGTGTGTTTTTCTGTGATTTCAGGTATTTTCTGGCTGAAATTGAGGGACTTGAGCAAAAATCAGATTCAGAGGTTGAAGAAGGACTGCTGATGCTGTTGGATTCTGACCTCCCTGCACTCAAAATGGATTTTCTGGAGCTACCGAACTCGAAATGGCGCGCTTCCAATTGCGTTGGAAAGTAGACATCCAGGGCTTTCCAGAAATATATAATAGTCCATACTTTGGCCAAGAATAGATGACGTAAACTGGCGTTCAACGCCAGTTTTCTGCCCAAATCTGGCGTCCAGCGCCAGAAAAGGATCCAAAACCAGAGTTGAACGCCAGAAATGGATCAAAACCTGGCGTTCAACTCCACAAATGGCCTCTGCATGTGTAAAGTTAGAGCTCAGCCCAAGCACACACCAAGTGGACCCCGGAAGTGAATTTATGCATCAATTACTTACTCATGTAAACCCTAGTAGCTAGTTTATTATAAATAGGACCTTTTACTATTGTATTAAGTATCTTTGGTCTCAGTTTTAATCCATTGTTCATCTTAGGAGACTATTGATCACGTTTTAGGGGGCTGGCCATCTCGGCCATGCCTGGACCTTCACTTATGTATTTTCATACGGTAGAGTTTCTACACTCCATAGATTAAGGTGTGGAGCTCTGTTGTTCCTCAAAGATTAATGCAAAGTACTACTGTTTTCTATTCAATTCATCTTATTTCGCCTCTAAGATATCCATTCGCACCCAAGAACGTGATGAAGGTGATGATTATGTGTGACGCTCATCACCATTCTCCCCTATGAACACGTGCCTGACAAACACTTCCGTTCTACATGAAATAAGCTAGAATGAATATCTCTTAGATTTCCTAATCAGAATCTTTGTGGCGTAAGCTAGAATGATGGCGGCATTCAAGAGAATCCAGAAAGTCTAAACCTTGTCTGTGGTATTCTGAGTAGGATTCAATGATTGAATGACTGTGACGAGCTCCAAACTCGCGATTGCAGGGCGTTAGTGACAGACGCAAAAGGAGGGTGAATCCTATTCCAGCATGATCGAGAACCGACAGATGAATAGCCGTGCCGTGACAGGGTGCGTTGATCATTTTCACTGAGAGGATAAGATGAAGCCATTGACAAAGGTGATGCCTCCAGACGATTAGCCGTGCCGTGACAGGGCATTGGATCATTTTCCCGAGAGATGACCGAAAATAGCTGCTGACAATGGTGATGTATCACATAAAGCCAGCCATGGAAAGGAGTAAGACTGATTAGATGAAGATAGCAGGAAAGCAGAAGTTCAGAGGAACGAAAAGTATCTCTATTCGCTTATCTGAAATTCCTACCAATGATTTACATAAGTACCTCTATCCCTATTCTAATTATTTATTATTCGAAAACTCCATAACCATTTGATATCCGCCTGACTGAGATCTACAAGGTGACCATAGCTTGCTTCATACCAACAATCTCCGTGGGATTCGACCCTTACTCACGTAAGGTATTACTTGGACGACCCAGTGCACTTGCTGGTTAGTTGTATCGAAGTTGTGACATATTATGAATGTGTAATCACGATTACGCGTACCAAGTTGCTCACGTGCCAGGAATAGTTTGAGCCTGGACATCACAATTTCGTGCACCAGTGCTCCATCCTTAGTTGCCCCATGTTGGAACTTAGTTCTCCTAAGGAGGTGTTGATTTGCTCTCAATAGTGGTCAGTGGACGTCCATTGAGGTCTTCCTCACTAGAAATCACTGCCTCTTCCTCCTCTATAAGTTCGGCCACTTTGGATATATTGATGGCCTTGCACTCTCTCTTTGGATTCTCTTCTGTATTGCTTGGGAGAGTACTATGAGGGATTTCAGTAACTCTTTTACCCAGCTGACCCACTTGTGCCTCCAAATTTCTGATGGAGGACCTTGTTTCAGTCACAAAATTGAAAGTAGTCTTAGATAGATCAGAGACTATGGTTGCTAAGTCAAAGAGGCTCTGCTTAGAATTCTCTGTCTGTTGCTGAGAAGATGATGGAAAAGGCTTGCTATTACTAAACCTATTTCTCCCACCATTATTATTATTGAAGCCTTGTTGAGGCTTCTGTTGATCCTTCCATGAGAAATTTGGATGATTTCTCCATGAAGGATTATAGGTGTTTCCATGGGATTCTCCCATGTAATTCACCTCTTCCATTGTAGGATTCTCAGGGTGATAAGCTTCTCCTTTAGAGGAAACTTCTTTAGTACTGCTGGATGCAGCTTGCATTCCAGTCAGATTTTGAGAAATCATATTGACTTGCTGAGTCAATATTTTATTCTGAGCTAATATGGCATTCAGAGTATCAATCTCAGGAACTCCTTTTTTCGGAGTCATCCCATTATTCACAAGATTTCTTTAAGAAGTATACATGAACTGGTTATTTGTAACCATTTCAATGAGTTCCTGGGCTTCTGCAGGTGTTTTCTTTAGATGAAAAGATCCACCAGCAGAGTGGTCCAATGACGTCTTGGACAATTCAGACAGACCATCATAGAATATACCTAAGATGCTCCATTCTGAAAGCATGTCAGAAGGACACCTTCTGATCAATTGCTTGTATCTTTCCCAAACTTCATAGAGGGATTCACCTTCCTTCTATCTGAAGGTTTGGACTTCCACTCTAAGCTTGCTCATCCTTTGAGGTGGAAAGAATTTGGCCATGAAAGCATTGACCAACTTTTCCCAAGAGTTCAGGCTTTCTATAGGTTATAAGTCCAACCATATCCTAGCTCTGTCTCTTACAGCAAAGGGGAAAAGCAGAAGTCTGTAGACCTTGGGATTAACCCCATTTGTCTTAACAATGTCACAGATTTGCAAGAATTCGGCTAAGAACTGATGAGGATCTTCCAATGGAAGTTCATGAAACTTGTAATTTTGCTGCATTAGAGAAACTAATTGAGGTTTAAGCTCAAAGTTGTTTGCTCTAGTTGCAGAAATCGAGATACTTCTCCAATAGAAATTGGAAGTTGGTGCAGTAAAGTCACCAAGCATCTTCCTTGCATCTCCACCATTGTTGTTGGGTTTGGCTGCCATGTCTGCTTCTTTTTCAAAATTTTCTGTAACGTCTTTTCCGGAATGTTGTGCTTTAGCTTCTCTTAGCTTCCTCTTCAGAGTCTTTTTAGGTTCAGGATCAACTTCAATAAGAATGTCCTTATCATTGTTCCTGCTCATATGAAAAAGAAGAGAACAAAGAGATAATGGGAATCCTCTATGTCACAGTATAGAAATTCCTTTATGTGAGTATAAGAATAGAAGAATAGAAGAATGAGAAGAGAGAGGAAATAAGTAATTCGAACAGAGAGAAGAGAGAGGGGTTCGAATTATGAGTAGAAGAGAAGTGTTAGTAATTAAATAAATAAATAGAAAGAGATGAGAGAGAGAGAGTATTCGAATTTTAAGAAGAGAGAAAAGAAAAATATTTTTATTTTTATTTAATTAATTAAGTTAGTTTTGAAAATTTGAAAAAGAAATACAAGAAAATTAAAAAATAAAACAATTAGTTAATTAAAAAGATTTTTGAAAAAGTGGTCAATGATTTTCGAAAATTAGAAGTGGAAAAGTAGTTAGCTGGTTTTGAAAAAGATAAGAAATAGTAAACTTTTTAAAATTAAAATAAACAAGTCAAGTAGTTAGTTGAAAAAGATTTGAAAATAAATTTGGAAAAGATAAGAAGTTAGAAAAAAATTTTGAAATTAAAATTGTAAAAAGATATGATTAAAATTTATTTTGAAAAAGAATTGAAAAAGAAATTAAAAAGATTTGATTTTTAAAATTAAAGTTTATGACTTGACTAACAAGAAACTAAAAGATATGATTCTAGAATTTAAAGATTGAACCTTTCTTAACAAGAAAGTAACAAACTTGAAATTTTTGAATCAGAACATTAATTGTTAGCAAGGATTTTTGATAATATGAAGTAAAATTAAGAAAAAGATTTTGAAAAATCAGTTTTAAAATTTTTGAAAACATTAAAAGAAAAATGAAAAAGATTTTGAAAAATGTTAAGAATGAAATTCGAAAATCATAAAAAGAAATGAAAAAGAATTGATTTCGAAAAAGATTTGAAAAGATAAAGTTTTTAAATTGAAATTTTGACTTGACTAACAAGAAACAACTAAATTTTAAAAATTATTGACCAAGTCAACTCAAAATTTCGAAAATTATGAGAAGAATCAGGAAAAAATATTTTTTTTTACTTTTGAATTTTTAATGAGGAGAGAGAAAAATAACAAAATGAAAACAAAACATAAAAATTTAAGATTAAAATAAATAATGCATGCAAGAACACTTTGAATGTCAAGATGAACACCAAGAACACTTTGAAGATCATGATGAACATCAAGAACATATTTTTGAAAATTTTTAAGAAAAGAAAGACATGCAAGACACCAAACTTAAGAACTTTTATACTAGGGACATTAACAATTCGAAAATGCACAAGAAAAACAAGAAAAGACACAAAACAAGAAAAATTATAGATCAAACAAGGAAAATCATCAAGAACAACTTGAAGATCAAAGAAGAACCTAATGCATGAATTTTCGAAAATTTTAAGAAAATTAAAAAAAATGCAATTGACAGCAAACTTAAAATTTTACACACAAGACTCAAACAAGAAACACAAAATTTTTTTTTTGTTTTTATGATTTTATTAAAATTTTTTTGTATTATTTTTGAAAATAAAAATAAAAAGTTTAAACATAAAATAAAAGTACCCATTCTAATCAACAAGATGAACCGTCAGTTGTTCAAACTCGAACAATCCCCGGCAACGGCGCAAAAACTTGGTGCACGGAATTGTGATCACACTTTTCACAACTCCGGTATAACTAACCAACAAGTGCACTGGGTCGTCCAAGTAATAAAACCTTATGCGAGTAAGGGTTGATCCCACAGAGATTGCCGGCTTGAAGCAAGCTATGGTCATCCTGTAAAACTTAGTCAGGCGGATTCAATTGGTTATGAGTTTTGGTAATTGAAAGACAAATAAAATGTAAATTAAAATAAAGATACTTATGTAATTCATTGGTGGGAATTTCAGATAAGCGTTTGGAGATGCTTTGTTGCTTCTGAACCTCTGCTTTCCTATTGTCTTCATCCAATCATGCGTGCTCCCTTCCATGGCAAGCTTTATGTTGGTGGATCACCGTTGTCAATGGCTACCATCCGTCCTCTCAGTGAAAATGGTCCAGGCACGGTTTCTATACGGCTAATCAACTGTCGGATTTCTCGTCTCGGATGAAAAATACCAGGCACAGCTACCGCACGGCTAATCATATGTCGGTTCTCACTTGTGTCGGAATAGGATCCTCTATCCTTTTGCACACTGTCACTGCGCCCAACATTCGTGAGTTTGAAGCTCGTCACAGTCATCCAGTCCCAGATCCTACTCGGAATACCACAGACAAGGTTTAGACTTTCCAGATCTCAAGAATGCTGCCAATTGGTTCTAGCCTCTACCACGAAGGTTCTAATCTCACGGATTTGAATGCTCTGTTGTCAAGAGAGGCAAGTCAAATCTGTGGATCAGAGACCCAAGAGACTATACTCCGGCTGTCGTCCAATGGCTACGTTGAACATCATGTAGACCGCTTGTGGTTGTCAGGCACGCGGATCTTGGCTAAGCGAGTAACGAAGATAGTGGGTGATTGTCATGGGTCACCCCTTCATTCTGACTTAACTGAATTAAGTACAAGAGTATATCTTGGAGAAGAAGTAAGCGTGAATTGAAAGAGAAACAATAATACTTGCATTAATTCATGAAGAACAGCAGAGTTCTGTACCTTAATCTATGAGGTGTAGAAACTCCACCGTTGGAAAATACATAAGAGAAAAAGGTCTAGGCATGGCCGAAAGGCCAGCCTCCCAAATGTGAAAAGTGGCATAAGCTCCTTAAAAAAGTCCGAATACAATAGGAAAGACTAGTATTTATACTAAACTAGTTACTAAGGATTACAAAAATTGAGTAACTAAGTGCAGATAGTGCAGAATCCACTTTCGGGGCCCACTTGGTGTGTGCTTGGGCAGAGCATTGAGCTTTACACGTGCATAGGCCCTTTCTGGAGTTAAACGCCAGCTTGGATGCCAGTTTGGGCGTTTAACTTCAGTTCTGGTGCCAGTTCTGGAGGGTCTCTGGATGGCGTTGAACGCCAGTTTGGGCCATCAAATATCAGACAAAGTATGGACTATTATATATTTCTAGAAAGTCCAAGATTTCTACTTTCCAACGCAATTGAGAGAGCACCAATTGGGCTTCTGTAGCTCCAGAAAATCCACTTTGAGTGCAGGAGGGTCAGAATCCAACAACAGCTGCAGTCCTTTCTCAGCCTCTGAATCAGACTTTTGTTCAGGTCCCTCAATTTCAGCCAGAAAAATACCTGAAATTACAGAAAAACACACAAACTCATAGTAAAGTCCAGAAATGTGATTTTTGCATAAAAACTAATAAAAATGTAATAAAAAGTAACTAAAACATACTAAAAACTACCTAAAAATAATGCCAAAAAGCGTATAAATTATCCGCTCATCAGTAAGCATGGCAAATGGCAAGAAATAGTAAAATCTACAACTACCCAATATAAGGAATCAACAATAACAACTCAAATTAACAATAAAAGAACATCAAACATCAAATTGCATTAAAAGAGATCCAAATCCAACAAGAGTTCATCAACATAAAAGAGGCATAAAAGGGAAATTAACAAGAAAACTAAGAAGAACAAAGATGTAAGAACAAGAAATTGTAAAGGAAACAAGATGAACACAAGAAAGTGAACCTAGATCTAAGATGCAAAATAAACCTAAGAACCCTAATTCTAGAGAGAAGAGGGAGCTTCTCTCTCTAGAAACTTAACCTACACGATGCTATCCTACAACCAATTGCTCCCCCCTTTGCCCAAGCTTGAATTCTGCATGAAATATCCTCAGAAATGAGTTGGATTTGGGCCTGGGTAGCTCAGAAATCACCTCCAGCGAATTCACTTTAAGTGAGTCACGTGCCGAGCGTCAGGCGTGCGCGTGGATGACGCGCATCGATGGCCAAAACTCCTACTCACGCGTACGCGTGGATGACACATGCGCGTGGCTCTCAATTCTCCAAATGCTCATTTTTTCATGAATTCTCCACTTTGCATGCTTTTCTCTTCACTTCTTCCATCCAATACTTGCCTTATGAACCTGAAATAACTCAACAAACACATCAAGGCATCAAATGGATTTAAAGTGAACTAAATTTAGCTAATTTAAGGCATAAAAAGCATGTTTTTGCACTTAAGCACAAAATTAGGGAGAATTACAAAATCATGCTATTTCGTTGAATAAATGTGAGAAAGGTGTTAAAATCCCCTAAATTAAGTACAAGATAAAACACAAAAGTGGGTTTTATCAGTAGACGACGCGTGTGCGTCCCTTGCAAAATTTCTCCTCACGCGTACGCATGGCTTGAAGATTTCCTGTCACGCGTGCGCGTGGGCATGAATTCTCCAAATGCACATTTCCTCATGATTTCTCCACTTGCATGTTTTCCTCTTCACTTCTTCCATCCAATACTTGCCTTAGGAATCTGAAATCACTCGACAAACATATCAAGGCATCAAATGGAATTAAAGTGAATTAAATTTAGCTATTTTAAGGCCTAAAAAGCATGTTTTCACTCTTAAGCACAAAATTAGGGAGAATTACAAAACCATGCTATTTCATTGAATAAATGTGAGATAAGTTGATAAAATCTCCCAAATTAAGCACAAGATAAACCAAAAAATTGAGGTTTATCACTTGCTTGGTGCTAAATGCCAGTTGGGCGTTTAGCACCCAAAGAGGGCAGAAGCGTCGCTGCTTTGTGGGCTTGCTGGCGCTAAGCGGCAGCTTGGCGTTTAGCGCCCAAAAGGGGGCAGCTCCAAATCTTTTTCTTTTGGCTCCAAACTCTACTAAAAATCTCTGAATTACAAATGAAATCATAAAAATACTAAAACAACTCAAAATAGCATCCAACTATTATTTTTGCACTAAAACATAATAAAACTTAATAAATTCTAAATAAAACTGACTAGAAAACAAAGAGAAAATAGGTATAAGATGCTCACGCATCACAACACAAAACTTAAACTGTTGTTTGTCCTTAACCAACTGAAACAATATAAAGCTGAGAAAAGAAGAGAAAAATGCCAAGACTTGAGCGTTCCTTTAAGCTCATGTTTAGCCACTGAGTGGGGCTAATGACACTCTAATTCTGAATAGCCTTGGCATCTCACTATCCTTTGAAGTTCAAAAATATTGATAATCTTCAGCACTAGAACTTAGATGACATTATAGATTCTCTTCTTTATGCCCTGATTGATCCTTAAAGACAGCTTTTTTTCTCTTGACTTTGGTGCTTTGCACCTTGAGCCTAGTCGGGACTCTAAGTTTTTTGTCATCAAGCTTAACTTGACACAAGAACACCACAAGCACTTAACTGAGGGACTCCATGAGTTCTAATTTTCCTTTTATTTTCACTCAGTTAGTGGTGCTCAGATCCTTTGGCATACTCTGTACCTGCATTTGGTCACAACTCTTAGTGTTTTGTCTTAAGGATTACTTGACACATTCCACCACAAGCGTATGGTTAGGGAAAACCACTCTTTTAAACTTTAGATCAATTTTAACCTTCCTAACCATTGATGCACAAAGCCTTGGACCTTTATCTCTTTTAATTTCTTTTTCTTTTATTACTGTTTGTTTCGCTTCAAGGATCAATGTTTTATTTAGTTAGAGAATCCATAATACTTCTCTAAGTTCTTGGACCTCAAGAATCAATATTCTCAACTTCAATATCAAATATGCATTGTTTATTCATACATTCAGAATTAAAGATAATGCTACCATATCAAAGTAACTAGAAAAACTCATAATATATATGACTCAACCCTCATGCATTTTACTATTTCTTTTCTTTTTCTTTTGATTTTTCAAGTTCAGTGAGCAATACATGAGACATCTTTCAAAATAAGCATAAAATACAAAATAAATAATTAAACTAGAAAACAATATATGACTTAAGGATCATGCAAAGACTCAAACAAGTAAATGATAGGAAACACGATAAAAGTATTGAAAAACAAAAAATAAGAAAGACAAAAGATAAAAAAACTCAACCACCTCAGTCATGGCGGCTGTTGCTCCCTCCTGGGAATCCTCTCTGGTGGAGGAGGGCTGAGTGATCTTGATGCTTAATCCTCAATTGATCAATAGATGGTGTCAGCTCCCCTTGGATGCTGTCAACTGGTCCCAGTAGTCACGGGGAGGGAGATAAAATCCCTGAGGCATCTCCAGAAGCCCCTGCTGGGTGTGTGGACTGGCGGCGACGGGTCAGACGCACGTCTCCTCTCTCCGTGGCTGAGCTGTCTCACGGTTTTATCTCCTCTCTCGCGCATCCTTCTCTCTTGACGGAACAGCGGTGGCGACGGCATGGAGCACGGCACGGTGGCAAGCTAGACGTCAAAGAACCAGAATAAACGCTTTAATAAAATAATAATTTAATTGCCCGAAAGAGGTTTGAAAATATAGAAGTGTTCTTTTTAAAATATAAAGGTGAAATTCAAATTCAATAAATTTTTCTGAGTGAAAAAATGTATCTTTTAGGAAAAGTTTTTGTAAAAATGCGTACTGACACTTAAGCCAGCTCTAGTTTATCCAGTACCACATATTTTGGAAAATAAGATTTTGAAATTTTAATTTATTATTTTGAAAGGAAAAAAATAATTTAGAATCGAAAACCGAGCACTAATCTTAAATGTTTTAGCCCAAAGTGAACCAAACAGACCTAAAACGTTAACGGTTGAACCGGGCCCAAACCGGACCCAAGGATCAACATATATATGCTCATTAAATGAGCTTTCAGCTCATTTTCACCACCAAAGAGAGAGAGAAACGCGGATTAAGAGAGAGGGGAGGGTGGTACTATTCATCATCATTTTCTGGGAGCAATAACTTGAGCTACGGATCTCCAATTGACGAGCCGTTTGTAGCTATGTGAAGCTCTCGTCGAGCCCAACATTTCTAACTAAGTTTTGTAGCTAAGAACTCGAACTTGCACTCTAGTTTTCTACCCTAAATTTTCTGCGATTTTGGATTTGGTTTTTAAGTAATTTTAGTGACTTTGTTCGTTTAGGGGTGATCTAGCAATGAAAAATTGTTAGTTTTTTCCTCTAATCTTGTTGGGTAAGGTAAGCCTTTTCAATTTCTTGTGGTTTGATATTTTGGGTTAGCCCTAGTAATGTTTTTGTATGTTATATGATGTTAGATTGAAGTTTAGTGTTTGTTGGAGTGAGCTTGATGGTTTTGGAGCTTTGAGTTTGAGCTTGGTGTTTTGAGTTGCGTGGAAATTGGCCAAGGTATGGTTTCAGTTTCCTCTATGTAATATGTAAATTTTTTGGACACTTAGGCTATTGGACCTTAGGATAGGATTGGATTGGTTGTTGAAAATTGTGGATTGATGATGTATGATGATTTTGATGAATGTGATGATTTTGATGATATTATGATATTATAGTTAATGAATGATATTGAGGATTGATAATGGTGATGAATGTTATAATTTATGAGGATTGAAGATGTCATAGGATGGATGAGGTTTATAGGTGGTTGGATTGTGCAAATTGATTAATATTGATATTTTGATTTGGAAGTTGTGAATTGTGTTGGATTTGTGGTGGGAAGAGTTGGAAGAGAATGAGTGGGATAGGTATTGAAATTGATGGAAAAGATATGAAAGGGTAAGTTGTTGTGTGCGGTGGTGTTTTATGATGATTGAGTAGGCTTTGATTTGGTTTGGTTGTAAATTTTTTATGAAAACCAGTTTTTGGTAAACTTTGACGAATCATACCTTGAGCCTCAGTTTTATGAATTGGTTAAAATTTGTCTTAAATTAAAGTTCATTCAAATATCTTTAAATTGATATAAAGTTTGATGAAAATGTATTTTTGTAGAGGAAGTTATGAACGTTTAAAGTTTGGTGTTAAAAACTGATTTCTGCAACTTTACAAAATTTTGCAATTCTGGAGGGGTATGCGTACGCGAAACCACTCATACGCGAGCGTGCCATTCTGTTTGGCACCTATGCATATGTAAACTCTTGTATGCATACGCGAGATGGGCAAAATTTTATGTATGCGTACGCATACATTGGGAATGCGTACGCATACACCCTGTTTTGCTGAAAAATTATTTTTCTTCGTTTTTAAGGGTTCTCTAACTTTCCAAACTTCCTCCAAATGTTGTTTAAGAGTACTATCAAGTAATTAGGTTCTAATATTATTAAATATGAGCTAGAGACTTAAATAGATGAATTTCTATATGAGTTTAGAAGACGGAGACTTAGATTTCTTAAGTTGTGGTTGAGCGGGCAGAGTATTATATTGGTGATGATTCAGAGAACTTAAGAGGTGACGATAGTTGATAATAATTTGAGAAATTGGAAACCGGTGATGGTTATGATGAGTTAAGAATTGGAAAGGAATGATAAAATTATTGGATTATATGAGAGTGTGCATGGCCTATATCCCTGGCGTGACAGTTTTTCTACTGCAAGAGTGTGCAGGGCCTATATCCTGGTATACCAGACACTATATTTTTGGAATGATTTATGGTAAGACAGTTGTTATTGTTTCCTTTCCTGCTACATGAGTGCACAGAGCCTATATCTCTGGCGTAGTAGACTCCCTACTACATGAGTGTGTAGAGCCTATATCTCTGGCATGGCAGATTTTTCTACTGCATGAGTGTGCATAGTCTATATCTCTGGCATGGCAAAGAAGGCTACATCCGAAAGGATGTGTCGGATTGGCATTTATAGACCGACAAGTGATATCACGAGCTAATAGGAAAGGCATTCATCATATGCATCTTCTACCTGTTTGTGTGCTTTGCTTAATTTCTGTTATGCCTAAATGAATCACATGTTTACTTGCTAATTGTTCTATTTGTTGTACAGGTACTTTACTTGTGCTTTACTTGTCTGCATTACTTGGATTTTTCTGCTAGGATTGAGGAGGTTTGGTAGGCAGTGGCGATGGGATCGCATGGAGGTTAGGTTAGTGAAGGTTGTGGGATACAACAGTGTGACTAGTTTTAGTTAGAAATTCCCTAAGTTTAGATAACCCTATTTATGGTTTATGGTTTAATTTATTTATTTTAGTTAGCTTGAATATATGTTTGGTGTGAAGTTCTAGGATTGCCTTTGGCATCCCGGAACCTTACATCTTACATATTGGGCACTGTTACCATACTGAGAACCTCTAGTTCTCATACCATATATTATTGTTGTTTTTTAGATGCAGGTCGCAACCCACCTCAGTAAGTTGCGAGATGGTGACAGAGCGGAATATGGTTTCATCTTTATTTTATTCTGCTTTATTTTGATATAGTCACCCTCTCATCCATTGTATTTATATAACCTTGTTTCCTTAGAGGCTTTATTTCTGAAAACTTTGAGAGATAGGTATTTGCTGTTTTAAAACTTCAAAACTCTGCTGCATTCAGTTTGACTAGTGATGAGCAGATAATTTATACGCTTTTTGGCATTGTTTTTACATAGTTTTTAGTATGATTTAGTTAGTTTTTAGTATATTTTTATTAGTTTTTAAATAAAAATCACATTTTTGGACTTTACTATGAGTTTATGTATTTTTCTGTTATTTCAGGTAATTTCTGGCTGAAATTGAGGGACTTGAGCAAAAATCAGATTCAGAAGTTGAAGAAGGACTACAGATGCTGTTGGATTCTGACCTCCCTGCACTCAAAGTGGATTTTCTGGAGCTACAGGAGTCCAAATGGCGCGCTCTCAATTGCTTTGAAAAGTAAACATCTAGGGCTTTCCAGAAATATATAATAGTCCATACTTTGCCCGAGTTTAGATGGCGCAAACTGGCGTTCAATGCCGGCTCTCTGCCCTATTCTGGAGTTAAACGCCAGAAACAGGTTGCAAAGCAGAGTTAAGCGCCAGAAATAGGTTACAAAATGGCGTTTAACTCCAAGAAAGACCTCTACACGTGAAAGCTTCAATGCTCAGCCCAGGCACACACCAAGTGGGCCCAAAAGTGGATTTCTGCATCATTTACTTATTTCTGTAACCCTAGTAACTAGTTTAGTATAAATAGAACTTTTTACTATTGTATTCAAGGTCTTTGAATCCGATCTTTGATTAGTTTTACGCTATCTTAGACCTTTAGGGAGGCTGGCCATTCGGCCATGCCTGGACCTTGTTCTTATGTATTTTCAACGGTAGAGTTTCTACACACCATAGATTAAGGTGTGGAGCTCTGCTGTTCCTCATGAAGTAATGCAAAGTACTATTGTTTTTCTATTCAATTCAAGCCTATTTCTTCTCTAAGATATTCATTCGCACACATGAACATGATGAATGTGATGATTATGTGACGCTCATCATCATTCTCACTTATGAACGCGTGCCTGACAAACACTTCCGTTCTACATGCAAACAAGCTTGAATGTGTATCTCTTAGCCTTCTGATCGTGAGATCAGAGTCTTCGTGGTATAGGCTAGAATTATTGGCAGCCATTCTTGAGGTCCGGAAAGTCTAAACCTTGTCTGTGGTATTCCGAGTAGGATCCGGAAAGGGATGGCTGTGACGAGCTTCAAACTCGCAAGTGCTGGGCATAGTGACAGACGCAAAAGGATTACTGAATCCTATTCCAGTATGATCGAGAACCGACAGATAAATAGCCGTGCGGTGACAGCGCATCTTGGACCATTTTCACTGAGAGGATGGGAAGTAGCCATTGACAATGGTGATGCCCTACACAAAGCTTGCCATAGAAAGGAGTGGGAATGATTGGATGAAGACAGCAGAAAAGAAGAGGTTCAGGAGGAACGAAAGCATCTCTATACGCTTATCTGAAATTCTCACTAATGAATTACATAAGTATCTCTATCCCATTTTACGTTTTATTTATCTTTTAATTATTAAAACTCTATAACCATTTGAATCCGCCTGACTGAGATTTACAAGGTGACCATAGCTTGCTTCAAGCCGACAATCTCCGTGGGATCGACCCTTACTCACGTAAGGTTTATTACTTGGACGACCCAGTGCACTTGCTGGTTAGTTGTGCGAAGTTGTGACAAAGTGTGTGAATTACGTTCCGAGCACCAAGTTTTTGGTGTCGTTGTTAAGGATCACAATTTCGTGCACCAAGTTTTTGGTGCCGTTGCCGGGGATTGTTCGAGTTTGGACAACTGATGGTTCATCTTGTTGCTCAGATTAGGTAATTTTATTTTATGTTTAAGCTTTTTACTTTTTATTTTCGAAAAATTTCAAAAAAAAAATTTCAAAAATAAATTATTCTATGGCTTCAGAATTTTTAAAAATGAATTCTAGAGTTTCACGATGATCTGTTGAATTCTGGCTGGCTGTGAAGCCATGTCTAATCCTTTGGACCGAGATTTCAACTTATCATCACAAGAGTCCATGGATTCTCATCTAATCAGCTGTTATATGTCTGATTTATATCTGCTGAAGCTTGGCTGGCCATTGGCCATGTCTAGTGTTTTGGACCGGAGCTTTCACTGAAAGCTTGGCTGGCTAGTAAGCCATGTCTAATTCCTGGACTGGAGCTTTAGACTAACATTGCATGATTCTTGGAATTCTCATTAGAAATTTTGAAATCCTTATTTTTCTTTTTCCAAATAATTTTCGAAAAATACCCAAAATTTTAATAAAATCATAAAATCAAAAATAATTTGATGTTTCTTGTTTAAGTCTTATGTCAGTTTTTAAGTTTGGTGTCAATTGCATGTTTATCTCTTTCTTTCATTTTTCGAAAATTCATGCATTGCATTCTTCATGATCTTCAAGTTGTTCTCGGTAAGTCTTCTTGTTTGATCTTTAAAATTTCTTGTTTTTTATCTTTTCTTGTATCTCACATGCATTTTTTAATTATTAATGTCTCAACATTGAAAATTTCTAAGTTTGGTGTCTTGCATGTTTTTCTTTTCTTAAAAATTTTCAAAAATAAGTTCTTGGTGTTCATCTTGACATTCAAAGTGTTCTTGGTGTTCATCTTGACACTCATAATATTCTTGCATGCATCTTTTATTTTAATCCAAATTTTTTATGTTTTGCATCAATTTTATGTTTTTCTCTTTCTTCATTAAAATTCAAAAATAAAAAAAAATATCTTTCCCTTTTTCTCTCATAAACTTTCAAAAATTTGAGTTGACTTTTTCAAAAAGTTTTTAAATTTAATTGTTTCTTATGAGTCAAATCAAATTTTCAATTTAAAAATTCTATCTTTTTCAAATCTTTTTCAAAAATCAAATCTTTTTCATTTTTCTTTTATGATTTTCGAAAATTTCAAATTGATTTTCAAAAATATTTTTCTTATCTTGTTCATAATTTCAAAATATTTACTAACAATTAATGTGATTGATTCAAAATATTTTAAGTTTGTTACTTGCCTATTAAGAAAGGTTCAACCTTTAAATTTTAAAATCATATCTTCAAGTTTCTTGTTATTCAAGTAATCAACTTTGATTTCAAAAATCAAAACTTTTTACTTTCCTTTTCAAATCTTTTTCAAAATGATTTTCAATCATATCTTTTCAATCACATCTTTTTCAAAATCAATTTCAAAATCTTTTCTAATTTCTTATCTAACTTCTTATCTTTTCAAAATTGATTTTCAAATCTTTTTTTCAATTAATCTTATCTTTTTTTATTCTTATCTTTTTTAAAACTACCTAACTAATTTTCTCTCTCTAATTTTCGAAAATCATCTTCCTCTTTTTCAAAATCCCTTTTAATTAACTAATTATTTTAAATTTTAATTTTAATTTTATTTCTTTTCTTATTTTCGAATTTTAACTTTAATTTTTAAATAAAAACAAAAAAAAATATTTTTATTTTATTTAATTTTTGAATTCTTCCCTCTCTCATCTCCTTCTAATTATTTATTCATCTACTAACACTTCTCTTCCACCCAAGAATTCGAACCCACTCTTCCCCTCTGTGTTTAGATTCTTATCTTTTCCTTCCTCTATTCTTCTCTTCTTATACTTTCATAAGGAATCTCTATACTGTGACATAGAGGATTCCATATTTTTTTTATTCTCTTCTTTTTCATATGAGTAGGAACAAGGATAAGAACATTCTTGTTGAAGTTGATCCGGAACCTGAAAGGACTCTGAAGGGGAAGCTAAGAGAAGCTAAAGCACAACTCTCTGGAGAAAACCTAACTGAAATTTTCGAAGACATGGCCGAAAATAATAACAATGCAAGGAAGATGCTTGGTGACTTTACTGCACCAAATTCCAATTTACATGGAAGAAGCATCTCAATCCCTGCCATTGGAGCAAACAATTTTGAGCTAAAGCCTCAATTAGTTTCACTGATGCAATAGAACTGCAAGTTTCATGGACTTCCATCAGAAGATCCTTTTCAATTCTTAACTAAATTCTTGCAGACCTGTGATACTGTTAAGACCAATGGGGTTGACTCCGAGGTCTACAGGCTTATGCTTTTCCCGTTTGCTGTAAGAGACAGAGCTAGAATATGGTTGGACTCTCAACCTAAGGATAGCCTGAACTCTTGAGATAAGCTGGTCACAGCTTTCTTAGCCAAGTTCTTTCCTCCTCAAAAGCTTAGCAAGCTTAGAGTGGATGTTCAAACCTTCAAACAGAAAGAAGGTAAATCCCTCTATGAAGCTTGGGAGAGATATAAGCAACTGACCAAAAAGTGTCCTTCTGACATGCTTTCAGAATGGATCATCCTGGATATATTCTATGATGGTCTGTCTGAATTATCTAAGATGCCATTGAACCATTCTGTAGGTGGATCCATTCACCTAAAGAAAATGCCTGCAGAAGCTCAAGAACTCATTGACATGGTTACAAATAACCAGTTCATGTACACTTCTGAAAGGAATCCTGTGAGTAATAGGACGCCTCAGAGGAAGAGAGTTCTTGAAATTGATACTCTGAATGCCATATTGGCTCAGAACAAAATATTGACTCAACACGTCAATATGATTTCTCAGAGTCTGAATGGATTGTAAGCTGCATCCAACAGTACTCAAGAGGCATCTTCTGAAGAAGAAGCTTATGATCCTGAGAACCCTGCAATAGTAGAGGTGAATTACATGGGGGAACCCTATGGGAATACCTATAATCCCTCATGGAGAAATCATCCAAATTTCTCATGGAAGGATCAACAAAAGCCTCAACAAGGCTTTAATAATGGTGGAAGAAACAGGTTTAGCAACAGTAAGCCTTTTCCATCATCCACTCAGCAACAGACAGAGAATTCTGAGCAGAATCCATCTAGCTTAGCAAATATAGTCTCTGATCTAACTAAGGCCACTTTAACTTTCATGAATGAAACAAGGTCCTCCATTAAGAAATTGGAGGCACAAGTGGGCCAGCTGAGTAAAAGAGTCACTGAAACCCCTCCTAGTACTCTCCCAAGCAATACAGAAGAGAATCCAAAAAGAGAGTGCAAGGCCATTACCTTACTTGGTGTGGCCGAACCCAAAGAGGAGGAGGAAGACGTGAATCCTAGTGAGGAAGACCTCCTGGGACGCTCAGTGACCAATAAAGAGTTTTCCTTTGAAGAACCAAAGGAATCTGAGGCTCATCTAGAGACCATAGAGATTCCATTGAACCTCCTTCTACCCTTCATGAGCTCTGATGAGTATTCTTTCTCTGAAGAGGATGATGACATTACTAAAGAGCAAGTTGCTAAATACCTTGGTGCAATCATAAAGCTGAATGCCAAGCTATTTGGTAATGAGACTTGGGAAGATGAACCTCCCTTGCTCACCAATGAACTAAATGCATTGGATAGGCAGAAATTACCTCAAAAGAAACAGGATCCTGTAAATTCCTAATTCCCTGTAAAATAGGCACCATGACCTTTGAGAAGGCTCTGTGTGACCTGGGGTCAGGAATAAACTGAATGTTACTCTCTGTAATGGAGAAACTTGGGATCTTTGAGGTGCAAGCTGCCAGAATCTCTTTAGAGATGGCAGACAACTCAAGAAAACATGCTTATGGACATGTTGAGGACGTGTTAGAAATGGTTGAAGGCCTTGACATCACTGCTGATTTCATAATCCTAGACACTGGGAAGGATGAGGATGAATCCATCATCCTTGGAAGACCCTTCCTAGCCACAGCAAGAGCTGTGATTGATGTGGACAGAGGAGAGTTGGTCCTCCAACTGAATGAGGACAACCTTGTGTTTAAAACTCAAGAATCTCCTTCTGTAACCATGGAGAGGAAGCATGAAAAGCTTCTCTCACTGCAGAGTCAACCAAAGCCCCCACAGTCAAACTCTAAGTTTGGTGTTGGGAGGCCACAGCCAAACTAAGTTTGGTGTTGAACCCCCACATTCAAACTCTAAGTTTGGTGTTGGGAGGTTCCAACAATGCTCTGAATATCTGTGAGGCTCCATAAGAGCTTACTGTCAAGCTATTGACATTAAAGAAGCGCTTGTTGGGAGGCAACCCAATGTTATTTAATTATATCTATTTTATTTTATTGTTATTTTATTTTTTTAGGTTGATGATCATGTGGAGTCATAAAAACTACTGAAAAATCAAAAACAGAATGAAAAACAGCTTTAAAAGCAGCTCACCCTGGAGGAAGAACTTACTGGCGTTTAAACACTAGTAAGAAGCGTCAAACTGGCGTTTAACGCCAGAAAGAAGCATCAAGCTAGCGTTAAACGCCAGAAACAAGAACCAGACTGTCGTTTAACGCCAGAACAGAGCATGGAAGTGGCGTTAAACGCCAAAAACAGGATACATTTGGGCGTTTAATGCCAAAAACAAGCAGCAAGCTGGCGTTTAACGCCAGACATGCATGCTAAGGGCGTTTTACACGCCTAATTGGAGCAGGGATGTTAAGTCCTTGACCCCACTGGATCTGTGGACCCCACAGGATCCCCACATTTTCTTCTCTCCTCTTCACACCTTTTCATAACTCTCTTCCACAAATACCCCTCACCAATCACCTCAATCACTCTTCCCCATCACCTCTTCCCCACTCACATCCATCCCCTCTTCCCCAAAAACCCCAACTACCTCCACAATTCAAACTCTTTTCCCTCCCAAACCCAACCCTAATGGCCGAACCCTAAACCTTCCCCCACTCCTATATAAACCCTTCATCCCCTCTTTATTTTCACACAACACAACCCTTTCTTCTCCCCCTTGGCCGAATACACCTTCTCCCTCCATCTCCTCCATTTTCTTCCTCTTCTCCTTCTTTCTTTCTTCTTTTGCTCGGGGACGAGCAAACATTTTAAGTTTGGTGTGGTAAAAGCATAGCTTTTTGTTTTTCCATAACCATTAATGGCACCTAAGGCAAGAGAAACCTCAAGAAAGAGGAAAGGGAAGGCAATTGCTTCCACCTCTGAGTCATGGGAGATGAAGAGATTCATCTCAAAGGTCCATCAAGAACACTTCTATGAAGTTGTGGCCAAGAAGAAAGTGATCCCTGAGGTTCCTTTCAAGCTCAAAAAGAATGAGTATCTGGAGATCCGACATGAGATTTGAAGAAGAGGTTGGGAAGTTCTCACCAATCCCATTCAACAAGTCGGGATCTTAATGGTTCAAGAGTTCTATGCAAACGCATGGATCACTAGGAACCATGATCAAAGTGTGAACCCGAATCCAAAGCATTGGCTTACCATGGTTTGGGGGAAACACTTAGATTTTAGTCCGGAAAATGTAAGGTTGGCGTTTAACTTGCCAATGATGCAAGAAAACGCATGCCCCTACACTAGAAGGGTCAACTTTGATCAAAGGTTGGACCAAGTTCTCATGGACATATGTGTGGAAGGAGCTCAATGGAAAGTTGACTCAAGAGGCAAGCCGGTTCAATTGAGAAGACTGGACCTTAAGCCTGTAGCTAGAGGATGGTTGGAGTTTATTCAACGCTCAATCATTCCTACTAGCAACCAGTCTGAAGTTACTATAGACCGAGCCATCATGATTCATAATATCATGATTAGGGAGGAAGTGGAAGTTCATGAGATTATACCTCAAGAACTCTACAATGTGGCTGACAAGTCCTCCACCTTGGCAAGGTTAGCCTTTCCTCACCTCATTTGTCACCTCTGTAATTCGGCTGGAATTGACATAGAGGGAGACATCCTCATTGAAGAGGACAAGCCCATCACTAAGAAAAGGATGGAGCAAACAAGAGATCATGGACCTCAACAAGAGCATGAGGAAATTCCTCACCATGAAATCCCTGAGATGCCTCAAGGGATGCACTTTCCTCCACAAAACTATTGGGAGAAAATCAACACTTCCCTAGGAGAATTAAGCTCCAACATGGGACAACTAAGGATGGAGCACCAAGAGCACTCCATCATCCTCCATGAGATTAGAGAAGATCAAAGAGCTATGAGGGAGGAGCAACAAAGACAAGGAAGAGATATAGAGGAGCTCAAGAGCACCATTGGTTCTTCAAGAAGAGGAAGACGTCACCCTCACTAAGGTGGACCCATTCCTTAATCTCCTTGTTCTTATTTTCTGTTTTTCGTTTACTATGCTTTATGTTTATGTTTGTGTCTTATTACATGATCATTGGTGTTTAAGTGTCTATGTCTTAAAGCTATGAATGTCCTATGAATCCATCACCTCTCTTAATTGAAAAATGTTCTAAAAACAAAAGAACAAGAAGTACAGGGTTTCGAATTCATCCTTGAAACTAGTTTAATTATTTTGATGTGGTGACAATACTTTTTGTTTTCTGAATGAATGCTTGAACAGTGCATATGTCTTTTGATATTGTGGTTTATGAATGTTAAATATGTTGGCTCTTGAAAGAATGATGAAAAGGAGAAATGTTATTTGATAATCTAAAAAATCATAAAATTGATTCTTGAAGCAAGAAAAAGCAATGAATAGAGAAAAGCTTGTCAAAAAAAGAGAGAAAAAGAGAAAAGAAAAATGGCGAAAAAAAAAAGATAGAAAGAAAAAGAAAAAGTAAGCAGAAAAAGCCAAAAGCTCTTTAAACCAAAAGGCAAGAGCAAAAAGGCAATAGCCCATAAAACCAAAAGGCAAGGGTAATAAAAAGGATCCAAGGCTTTGAGCATCAGTGGATAGGAGGGCCTAAAGGAATAAAACCCTGGCCTAAGCGGCTAAACCAAGCTGTCCCTAACCATGTGCTTGTGGCGTGAAGGTGTCAAGTGAAAACTTGAGACTGAGCGGTTAAAGTCAAGGTCCAAAGCAAAAAAAGAGTGTGCTTAAGTACACTGGACACCTCTAATTGGGGACTTTAGCAAAGCTGAGTCACAATCTGAAAAGGTTCACCCAGTTATGTGTCTGTGGCATTTATGTATCTGGTGGTAATACTGGAAAACAAAGTGCTTAGGGCCACGGCCAAGACTCATAAAGTAACTGTGTTCAAGAATCAACATACTGAACTAGGAGAATCAATAACACTATCTGAAATCTAAGTTCCTATAGATGCCAATCATTCTGAACTTCAAGGGATAAAGTGAGATGCCAAAACTATTCAAGAGGCAAAAAGCTACTAGTCCCGCTCATCTTATTGGAGATAAGTTTCATTGATATTTTGAAATTTATAGTATATTCTCTTCTTTTTATCCTATTTGATTTTTAGTTTCTTGGGGACAAGCAACAATTTAAGTTTGCTGTTATGATGAGCGGATAATTTATACGCTTTTTGGCATTATTTTTACATAGTTTTTAGTATGATTTAGTTAGTTTTTAGTATATTTTTATTAGTTTTTAAATAAAAATCATATTTCTGGACTTTACTATGAGTTTGTATGTTTTTCTGTGATTTTAGGTAATTTCTGGCTGAAATTGAGGGACTTGAGCAAAAATCAGATTCAGAGGTTGAAAAAGGACTGCAGATGCTGTTAGATTCTAACCTCCCTTCACTCAAAGTGGACTTTCTGGAGCTACAAAAGTTCAAATGGTGTGCTCTCAATTGCATTGGAAAATGGAGATCCAGGGCTTTCCAGCAATATATAATAGTCCATACTTCTCTCGAGTTTAGATGACACAAACTGGTGTTCAACGCCAGCTCTCTGCCCTATTCTGGAGTTAAACGCCAGAAACAGGTTGCAAAGCAGAGTTAAACGCCAGAAACAGGTTACAAACTGGCGTTTAACTCCAAGAAAGACCTCTACACGTGAAAGCTTCAATGTTCAGCCCAAGCACACACCAAGTGGGCCTGGAAGTGGATTTTTGTATCATTTACTTATTTTTGTAACCCAAGTAACTAGTTTAGTATAAATAGAACTTTTTACTATTGTATTCAGAGTCTTTGAATCTGATCTTTGATTAGTTTTATGCTATCTTAGACCTTTAGGGAGGCTGGCCATTCGGCCATGCCTGGACCTTGTTCTTATGTATTTTCAACGGTAGAGTTTCTACACACCATATATTAAGGTGTGGAGCTCTACTGTTCCTCATGAAGTAATACAAAGTACTATTGTTTTTCTATTCAATTCAAGCCTATTTCTTCTCGAAGATATTCATTCACACACAAGAACATGATGAATGTGATGATTATGTGACGCTCATCATCATTCTCACTTATGAACATGTGCCTGACAAACACTTCCGTTCTACATGCAAACAAGCTTGAATGTGTATCTTTTAGCCTTCTGATCGTGAGATCAGAGTCTTCGTGGTATAGGCTAGAATTATTGGTGGCCATTCTTGAGGTCTGGAAAGTCTAAACCTTGTCTGTGGTATTCCGAGTAGGATCCGGGAAGGGATGGCTGTGACGAGCTTCAAACTCGCGAGTTCTGGGCGTAGTGACAGACGCAAAAGGATTACTGAATCCTATTCCAGTATGATCGAGAACCGACAGATGAATAGCCATGCGGTGACAACGCATCTTGGACCATTTTCACTGAGAGGATGGGAAGTAGCCATTGACAACGGTGATGCCCTACACAAAGCTTGCCATAGAAAGGAGTGGGAATGATTGGATGAAGACAGTAGGAAAGCAGAGGTTCAGGAGGAACGAAAGCATCTCTATACGCTTATCTGAAATTCTCACCAATGAATTACATAAGTATCTCTATCCCATTTTACGTTTTATTTATCTTTTAATTGTTAAAACTCCATAACCATTTGAATCCGCCTGACTGAGATTTACAAGGTGACCATAGCTTGCTTCAAGCCGATAATCTCCGTGGGATCGACCCTTACTCACGTAAGGTTTATTACTTGGACGACACAGTGCACTTGCTGGTTAGTTGTGCGAAGTTGTGACAAAGTGTGTGAATTACGTTTCGAGCACCAAGTTTTTGGCGCCGTTGTTAAGGATCACAATTTCGTGCACCAACTAGCCTGCCTAAACTCCGCAGGCTATCACTAGTCCTCTTTTGTACATCATACTTATATATATCTTGTTTACTTTAATTATTACCTTGTGTATCTTGGAGATATCTACAAGGTTTTATATATATTATGTCTTATTCTGTCTGTGCCTATGCGTTTAGTTATCGTGTGTGAACTCTTCGCGTTTCGTAATTCTTCTTTACGCGACTTTGAGCTTTATTCCTTCATCGGGCTTCTAGTTATAGAAATTCTTGGACATATATTATATATTATAAGCTTTAGAACTATCGTGGCACTTTGTTATCCTTTGCTTTATGGCTAGAGGTAAGGTTTAGGATAACGGGGTGTTACATTTAGTGGTATCAGAGCGGTTCGTCCTCGTGAGCCTGAGGGATAGACCGGTTGTGTTTTGTTGTACACTTTGGATCATTTTTCTTTCGTGCTATTTAAGATATCTGTTTGATATGCATAGCATTCTTGTTTGTGAGTACTTTCGGGATAATTGAAGCACTGAGCTTGAGATATTGAGACTGATCACCTTAATATCGATTGTTTGGTGTGGAAAGAAAATCTGAATGGCAACTCACGGACGATGTCGATCACGTTAATGGAGAGGTAGTAAAGATTACTAACCTAGCCGATACGTTACGAGCTCAACATGTTCCAGAAAACTAGTTCGTGAAGTTTGCGGCATACCAATTGATAAGTATGGCACAGCACTGGTGGCAGAGGAAGTGCCGACTGATGCTTATGTGGTTTTTCAATTAGGATTTCCAATTTCTAAACGGTATGGCCTTGAATCTTGTTGAAAAATTTTTGAAGCTTAGAATAATTTTGAGAATTGGTTTGGAACTTTTGGTTTAAATTATTTGGATTTGAAACTAGGTCGAAACTCTTGGTTTGAATGATATGTTTAAAAAGAAAAGTGAGTTCTATGATTTTGTTGAGTTGTGAAATTGGTTTATAATTTAACTTATCGAAAATGATTTTGATTAATTTAAGAATAAATAATTTTTGAGTCTTTTGAAAAAGCTTTGATATTGAAAAGCTTTAGATCGAACTTGTTTTGAAGGTTTTGAAAAATGTTACAAAAGCAGTATTTGGTTTAAAGGAAAATTTTCTATTCGAGGTAGTGGAGTAAGTCGGACTCTTAGTGACAAATAATCAGAGTGATGCAGTGGAAGACAAGAGGAAACATCGACACTGTAGAACACTTCGAGGAGGATATAGCGTGATTCGAATTTTCGAGGGCGAAAATTTTATTAGGAGGGGAGAATGTAAGAATTAGAATAAACGCTTTAATAAAATAATAATTCAATTACTCGAAATAGGTTCAAAAATATAGAAGTGTTTTCTTTAAAATATAAAGGTGAAATTCGAATTCAATAAATTTTTCTGAGTGGGAAAATGTATCTTTTATGAAAAGTTTTTGTAAAATCGCGTACTGGCACTTAAGCCGGCAGTATTGGCTCTAGTATGTCCGGTACCGCGTATTTTGGAAAATAAGATTTTAAAAATTGAATTTATTATTTTGAAAGGACAAAAATAATTTAGAATAAAAAATCGGGCACTAATTGTTGCAATTTTCTCATAATTCCTTAACCCAATGATCATCCATGTTAAATCATTAAGAAAGAAAATACTTGAATGTGGTAGCGTACTTGAATTCATAAACATGAATCATGATCGGAAGAGTTTGGATCTTGTGGTTATTTCGATCTTCTTCAACCAAAGCCTTTTGTCAACTTCTCTGATGGGAAAGAGTTGCTAAGGCGGCTTTGGTATGTTGGGGACCGAAACCCTGTGTGTACGCTAGTAAAAATAATTTTCTCCTTTGATGGTACGAAGGCGCTATGCGTATCCACACTGAGACCAATCTTTGCTGTCAACTCCTTGACCAATGGACATCTGATCTAAATTGAAAAATCTCTTGCAACTCTTTGCACGCCATAAAAGTCTTCTCCAAGAATTAGACTCACATACGTTTATGTGTATAAAGATAAAAGAATAAAACTCTTGTGTTTTATTCTCATTTAATTCCAAATCAAAAGTAATTATGACATATTCATTTTAGCATTTATAACAATAAATGAGATCACCATTATATAAGTCATTTAATTTGAAATAGCATAAGTTGTGATTATAATTAATATATGTATTGCCCACAAACAAATTAGGAAATTAAAATAATTTGCTAACAATCTCGCACTTGGGCTATACATATATTCTTTCTTGACATAATCACATCTTATAAACTTTATGCGCGCATCTGAATGCTATTTCTCTTATTACTTTAACAATCTGGTCCGTCTCATATATTAGATATGGAATGACCGCAGCTTTTATCACATTAATGTGGTGACTAAACCACGACAATCACCATCCTAATATACTTAATGACATAGATCAAATTTAATTTGGATGAGTAATATGGAAATTACATGCCAAGTGATCTCATGCATGTCTATTTTCAGCTGGTCCAACTTTAGAACTTTATTGAGATCAAACACAAAATAAATATTGCAAAATGAACATTTCACATAACATGAAATAAACCATCAACTTAATTCTGTAGAAAAATAATTCAATATCTGTCATAGAACATATAGCATAAAATAAACTCCCACTAAACCAAAGAATCACAAATATTGACACTCATATGAGCAGTGTGCTCATGAAAGACTTTAGGGATCAATCCCTTGGTTAATGGGTCTGCTAGCATATACTGTATTCCGATATGTTCTATGAAAATTTGTTTTTCTTGAATTTTTTTCCTTGACAACTAAGAACTTAATGTCTATATGCTTCGATTTTGTCAAGCTCTTATTGTTGTTGTAGTATAGTACTGCTAACTTATTGTCACAAAATATCTTTAATGGCCTTTCAATGTTATTTACTATATGAAGCTCAGTGACAAAGTTTTGCAACCATATGCCATGAAATCAGAATTAGAGGACCCAATGATCTCCAAATTTTCTGATATCCGATAAGTAAGCATATAATCCTTTATTCTCTTTAGATAACTATTACACGTTTAACAACTATCCAATGATCCATGCTAGGATTGCTCAAGTATCTACCCAACACTCCCACTAAGAATGATATAACAGGGCGTGTGCAGACTTGAGCATACATTAAGCTCCCTAGTGCTGATTGATAAACCCATATTTTATGATATATTTTGTGCTTAGTTTGAGTGATTTATTCAATCCTTCACCCACTTATTCATATTAATTGCATGGTTTTACTTCTCCTTCCTTATTATGTGATGTATGTGAAAAGCAAGTTTTCTATGCTTTAAAATTAATTATTTTAATTACCTTTATTTCCATTCGATGCCGTGATTAGTGTGTTGAGTAGTTTTAGATCTTCTAAGGCAGGAATGACTTAAAGGATGGAAAGGAAACATACAAAAATGGAAGGAAAGTGCAAAACGGAGTTCTGAAGAAACTGGCATCCACGCGATCGCATGGACGACGCGATCGCGTGCCAAGCGCGAATCAACAGCGACGCGGCCGCATGACTAACGCGACCGCGCGCCTTAAGCAGAACGCATATGACGCGGTCGCATGACTGACGCGACCGCGTGGCAAGGAAAAGCTCCGAACGACGTGACCGAGTGACCCACGCGGACGCGTGACAGAGGCCACGCACCAGAAATTGCAGAAAACGCTCCCAGCAACTTCTGAAGCCCTTTTTGGCCCAAATCCAAGTCCAGAAGGCATAGACCAGAGGTTATGAAGTGAGGGAATGCATCCATTCAGGGAGTCTCCACTTTAGTTTAGTTTTCATGATTTAGATTTAGTTTTGAGAGAAGTTCTCTCCTCTCCCTCTTAGGATTTAGGACTTCTCTTAGTTTTAGGAGTGACTCTCAATCCCAGGTTCTTTATTTTTATTTATTTTTCCAATTTAGTTTATGAACTCTTCATGTTAGATTATAATTTCCCTTATTAATGTTATTTGAGGTATTTCAATTCATGATTTCTTTCTTTAATTTATGTTATTGTTGCTTTACATCTGAAGGCATTTTTATTCCAGCAAATTTACTTTTTCTTCTTTTGGTCTTGGTTAAGAAAGCAGTAACTCAGGAGTTATCTTATCTCAACATAATTGATAACTGTTATCTTTGCTAATTGAACTGAGCTTCAATAATCCCAACCTTTTCTTAGGAAATAAATAGGATTCGAAGATCAAACTAATTAGTCCCTTGACTTTCCTTTACTTTAGTAAAGGTTGACTAAGTGGAATTAAGATTCAACTTTCATTGTTGTTGATAAGAATAACTAAGCCTGGACTTCCAATTTCTCATACCTTGCCAAAAGTTTGCTTTACAGTATTTATCTATTTTCAATTGCCATTAAATTACTCGTTTCTCATTCTTGAAACCCCAATTTTACAATCTCCATAACCAATAATAAGAACATACTTCCCTGCAGTTTCCTGAGAAGACGACCCGAGGTTTGAATACTCGGTTATCAATTTCAAAGGGGTTTGTTACTTGTGACAACCAAAACATTTGCACGAAAGGGATTTTTGTTGGTTTAGAAACTATATCTACAACGCGACTGTTTTTATGATATTCTTTACTAGCAAAAATCTTGTTCGTCACTGATGCATAAAGGTTATCATGCATTCCTGTCCTCTCAATATCATTTTTGGGGTATTGCTTGAGACTAAACTTGTCTCTTTTAGCTACGGGTGTGTCTATTGGTCTACAACTTTCTATGACATATCTACTTAAAATATTTTCGATATAGTTCTTTTGTGATAATCTAAGAATACCTTGAGAGAGATCTCTTAGTATCTCGATTCCTAATACAAAAGAGGCATCACCAAGATCTTTCATTTCAAATTTGTTCGATAGAAATTTCTTAGTTTTATGCAACAAACCTATATCGTTATTGGCAAGTAGAATGTCATCAATATATAAGACCAAAAAAATGTAGTTACTCCCACTAAATTTGTAGTATACACAGTCATCTATAATATTTACCTCAAAATCATATGAGGTAATGCCTTGATTAAACTTGTGAAACCATTGACGAAAAGCTTGTTTTAGATCATCGATAGATTTTCTCCCTTTTCTGTTGGATCTCCTTAATTGTACTTCTTGAGGTTGTTGAGATTGCTATATGGATTGGGGTTGAGGAGGATTCTCATTATTTTCCTGTGCTGTAGCAGTATCTTGAGCAATAATAATATTTTCATTGTTCTCTTGTTCTGTAACCAGATCTACAATAGGATTTTCATTGTGCTATTGTACTATAACTGTATCTTGAATAATAATAGGCACAAAGACCTGATCATTGTCAGTTATAGAATCTTCATCAAAAGCAACATTCCTAATATTTTCTTCCTCCCAAACTCAACATCCTCAAGAAATCTCGCATTTCCTGTTTCAAAAATAGACCTTGATGTAGGATTGTAAAACTTGTACCCCCGTGAACGCTCAGCATAACCAACAAAGTAGCAACTAATTGTCCTTGAGTCCAATTTTCTTTTATGCGGCCTATAAGGTCGCACCTCAGCTAGACATCCCCAAATATGCAAATGCTTTATACTGGGCTTTTTCCCATTCTAAATTTCATAAGGGGTTTTATTAACTGCTTTGCTTGGAAGTGGGTCAAACGGACCTAAAACACTAACGGATTGAACCGGACCCAAACTGAGCCCAAGGCTTAACATATATATGCTTATTAAATGAGATTTCAGCTCATTTTCACCACCAAGGAGAGAGAGAAATGCGGATTGAGAGAGAGGGGAGGGTGGTACTATTCATCACCATCTTCCCAGAGCCATAACTTGAGCTATGGAGCTTCGATTAACGAGCCGTTTGTGGCTACACGAAGCTCTCATCGAGCCCGTCATTTCTAAAAATGTTTTGTAGGTAAGAACTTGAAACTTGCGCTTCAGTTTCCTGCCCTAACTTGGATTTATGGTGGAAAGAGTTGGAAGAGAATGAATGGGATATGTATTGAAATTGATGGAGATGATATGAAATGGTAAGTTGTTCTGTGTGATGGTATTTTATGATGATTGAGTAGGCTTTGATTTGGTTTAGTTGTGAATTTTGGAAGTTTGAAAACCTAGTTAATTTTTTGGTAAAAACTAGTTTTTTGTGAACTTTGACGGATCGTAACTTGAACCTCAGACTTCGAAACTGGTTGAAATTTGTCTTAAATTAAAGTTAATTTAAGGATCTTTAAATTGATATAAAGTTTGATGAAAATGGATTTTTGTAGAGGAAGTTATGAATGTTTAAAGTTTGGTGTTAAAACCTGATTTCTGCAACTTTACAAACTTTTGCAATCCTGGAGGGGTATGCGTATGCAAACTCTTGTATGCGTATGCGAGATGGGCAAAATTTTAAATATGCGTACGCATACATTTGGCATGCGTACGCATATACCCTGTTTTGCTGAAAAATAATTTTTCTTCATTTTTAAGGGTTCTAACTTTTCAAACTTCCTCCAAATGTTCTTTAAGAGTACTATCGAGTAATTAGGTTCTAATATTATTAAAGATGAGCTAGAGACTTAAATAGATGAATTTCTATATGAGTTTAGAAGACGGAGACTTAGGTTTCTGAAGTTGTGGTTGAGCGGGCGGAGTATTATATTGGTGATGATTCAGAGAACTTAAGAGGAGATGATAGTTGATAATAATTTGAGAAATTGGAAACCGATGATGGTTATGATAAGTTAAGAACATGGAAAGGAATGATAAAATTATTGGATTATATGAGAGTGTGCAGGGCCTATATCCCTGGTGTGACAGTTTTTCTACTGCAAGAGTGTAACGGGTACTATATCTTTGGAATGATTTATGGTGACACAGTTGTTGTTTCCTTCCGTGCTGTATGAGTGCACATAGCCTATATCTCTGGCATAGCAGACTCCCTGTTGCATGAGTGTGCAGAGTCTATATCTCTGGCGTGGCAGATTTCTCTGCTGCATGAGTGTGCAGAGCCTATATCTCTGGTGTGGCAAGGAAGGCTACATCCAGAAGGATGTGACGGGTTGGCAGTTATAGACCGACAAGTGATATCACGAGCCAATAGGAAAGGCATTCATCTTATGCATCTTCTACCTATTTGTGTGCTTTACTTAATTTCTATTATGCCTAAATGAATCACATGCTTACTTGCTAATTGTTCTATTTGCTGTACATGTACTTTACTTGTGCTTTACTTGTCTGCATTACTTGTGTTTTCTATTGGGATTGAGGAGGTTCGGTAGGCGGTGGCAATGGGATCGCACGGAGGTTAGGTTGTTGAAAGCTATGGGATACGGTGGTGTGACTAGTTTTAGTTAGATATTCCCTAAGTTTAGATAATCCTATTTATGGTTTATGGTTTAATTTATTTATTTTCGTTAAGCTTGAATATCTGTTTGGTGTGAAGTTCTAGGATTGCCTTTGGCATCCCGGAACGTTACATCTTACATATTGGGCACTGTTACCATACTAAGAACCTCCGATTCTCATACCATATATTGTTGTTATTTTTCAGATGCAGGTCGTAACCCACCTCAGTGAGTTGCGAGATGGTGATAGAGCGGAGTATGGTTTCATCTTTATTTTATTCTACTTTATTTTGATATAGTCACTCTCTCATCCTTTGTATTTATATAACCTTGTTGCCTTAGAGGCTTTATTTCTGAAAACTTTGAGAGATACGTTGTTGCTATTTTAAAACTTCAAAACTCTGTTGTATTCAGTTTGACTAGCCGGCCTAAACTCTGCAGGCTGTCACTAGTCCTCTTTTGTACATCATACTTATATATATCTTGTTTACTTTAATTATTACCTTGTGTATTTTGGAGCTATCTGCAAGGTTTTATATATATTATGTCTTGTTCTGTCTGTGCCTATGCATTTAGTTATCGTGTGTGACCGCTTCATGTTTCGTAATTCCGCTTTATGCGACTTTGAGATTTATTCCTTCATTGGGCTTCTAGTTATATAAATTTTTGGTCATATATTATATATTATAAGTGATATTAAAGATTTATACCGGTTCAGAATTTAACCAAATAATTTTGTTGCGAGCATAGCCCAAACCAACATTCAATCCTCAAATCAAAGTTTAAATTTGGTTGTCACAAGTCCAACCCAATAAAAGTAACCGAGAGTATTAGTCCTGGGTCGTCTTCTCAAGGAATTGCAGTGAGGTATGCATATTATTGGTTATGGTATCCAAGGGGTTAGGTTGGTAAAAAAAGGGCAAGAAAATAAATGGTAAGAAAATAAAAAGAGGCATTCATGGCAAGGATTGAGAATCTAGGCTTTCTATCCTAGTTATTAATTATCATACAATAGTTAACAAGAGCTAATCCTATTTCGTCATCTCCAACATAGGAAGAAGGTATAATGTTATCTTCATATTGAGAGAAAGTCAAATAGGACTAGTTAATCTCAATCCATAAGCAATGTTAATGGATACAAGACTAACTAATCACTCTAGATCACCAATATAAATTGGGTATTAATGACTCAAGATTGCCCAATTTCTCTTTCCAAGACAAGAATGCTCAAAAAGCTACTCTAACATCCAACCAAGCATTTTGTCAAACACTTGGAAGGCATAAAAGGAAAGCATAATAAATTGCAAGGAAAGCATAATAAATTGCAAGGAAAGATAAATTCTACAACTACCAATTATAAGAAAATAACAATAACAACTCAAATCAACAATAAAAGAACATCAAACATCAAGTGCATTAAAGGAAATCCAAATCCAACAAAGAGTTCATAAATATAAAAGAGGCATAAAAGAGAAATTAACAAGAAGAAACTAGAGAATTGAACTACTAGAGCATGAAAATGTAAAAGAAACAAGATGAAAGCAAGAAATTAAACCTAGATCTAAGAGGAAAATAAACCTAAGAACCCTAATTCTAGAGAGAAGAGGGAGCTTCTCTCTCTAGAAAACTCACTAAAGCATCATCCTAGCTAATTTAATTGCTCCCCCCTTGACCCATCTTGAGTTCTGCATCAAATAGCATCAGAAATGAGTTGGATTTGGGCTTGGGCAGCTCAAAAATCGCCCCCAGTGAATTCACTTTAATGGGGTCACGTGCTGGCTATGACGCGTACGCGTGGATGACGCGTGCGCGTCACTAGCAAATTTTCTTCTCATGCATACGCCTGGGTGATGCGTGCATGTGGCCTTGTGAATGTCCTTCTCACGCGTACGCATGGGAGACGCGTGCGCGTGGCCATGAGTTCTCCAAATACTAATTTCTTCATGAATTCTCCACTTTGCATGCTTTTCTCTTCACTTCTTCCATCCAATACTTGCCTTATGAATCTGAAATCACTCAACAAACATGTCAAGGCATCGAATGGAATTAAGGTGAATTAAATTTAGCTATTTTAAGGCCTAAAAAGCATGTTTTCACACTTAAGCACAATTTAGGGAGAATTACAAAACCATGCTATTTCATTGAACAAATGTGAGATAAGTTGATAAAATTCCCTAAATTAAGCACAAGATAAACCACAAAATTGGGGTTTATCAATAAGCTTTAGAACTGTTGTGGCACTTTGTTATCCTTTACTTTACAACTAGAGATAAGGCTTAGGGTAACGGGGTGTTACATGACGTGGTGGCAGGGCACGGCTGGCCGGCGAGCTTGCGCGGTCTCCCTCTCTTTTCGTCTCATCCTCGGCATCAGCATTTCTCAGATCTCCTCTCTTCTCTGTCAGCAGCGGCAGTGATGCCCACCGCGTCGCCTTCCCTTCTCCCCCTCTCCTTCTCTTCCATGGTACCCCCTTCCCCGTTTCCCTTTCTTTCTTTCTTTCTTCTTTCTTTGTTTCTTCCTTCCGTAGGTGTGGTGTGAGTGTGGTGAAGGGAGAATGGGTGGTAACTAGGGTTAGATTGGGTTAGGTTAGGTTAGGACTAGTGGGTTAGTTTAGGTATTTTTTTATTAAAATAGGGGTAGTAATGTAATTTTTATAAAATAAAGAAAAAGTAAAATAAAAATTACTTCACCTAAATTATTTATAAAGTATCCATCTTTAAAAATATCTTTTAATTACCAATCTTTAAATTATTTTTCAGTTAAATACCAAATTGATAAAAATTAGGGATAAGTAAATTAATTCTCCTTTATTTATAAAATAAGGTTAAAAATATAAATATTTAAAATTAAAGTATATAAAATATTTACTATTTTTCAATTATAAGAACTCTAAATAATAAATAAGAATTTGCTCAATTTATATATAAAAATCTCTAAAAATATAATCTTAAATAAATATAATAGATCATAAATAATTTATTAATAACTTTCAAATTTCGTGGTCTTACATAGGGAGGTGAGAACCTAACCCAAAGGCCCTTAGTAGAAAAAGGGAATGCCACAAATTTAATATAAATAAATGCACCAGGTCAACGTTCATCTCAAAAAAGTTTATCTTTATGAAAACTTGCGTTCTTTACTTATTTATTTTGAAGTCATTTTTACTTAACTATATAACATTTTATATCCAAAAGTCTTGTAGTCATATATGCTTTAGGAAAAATCAAAGTAAATTTATAGATATTTTCTTTAGGAATCAAAGTCATACCTAAGGTCTTTCTACCCAACAAACTTCCATCACTCATTCTTATCCATCCAACACATAAACCAAACTCTAAGGGCAATCTGAATTCAATCCACTTCAACCTCCATCACTTTCGTACACCTGCAAATACAATCAAATCAAATAATTCAAACACACAAAAGGAAAGACATATAAAGCACGTAACAAATAGCACATAGTCAGATAAATCACATAAACACAACACAACAATAAAATGCACACCCAAATAAATCAAACAAATGTATATGATGCATGCCTGTCCTACTGGCCATGAGTTCACATGTTGGTTAAACTGCCAGACTGATGAGCGGATAATTTATACACTTTTTAGCATTGTTTTTATATAGTTTTCAGTATGATTTAGTTAGTTTTTAGTATATTTTTATTAGTTTTTAATTAAAATTCACATTTCTGGACTTTACTATGAGTTTGTGTGTTTTCCTGTGATTTCAGGTATTTTCTGGCTGAAATTGAGGGACTTGAGCAAAAATCAGATTCAGAGGTTGAAGAAGTACTGCAGAAGCTGTTGGATCCTGACCTCCCTGCACTCAAAGTGGATTTTCTGGATTTATTTATTCATCCATTAACACTTCTATCCTCACCCCTGTGTTTGGATTCTCATCTTTTCCTTCTTCTATTCTTACTTTCTTCTACTCACGTAAAGGAATCTCTATACTGTGACATAGAGGATTCCATATTTTCCTTTCTGTTTTCTTCTTTTTCATATGAGCAGGAACAAGGATAAGAACATTCTTGTTGAAGCTAATCCTGAACCTGAAAGGACTCTGAAGAGGAAGCTAAGGGAAGCCAAAGCACAACTCTCGGGAGAAAATCTGACAGAAATTTTTGAAAAAGAAGACAACATGGCCGAAAATAATAATAATGAAAGGAAGATGCTTGGTGACTTTACTGCACCAAATTCCAATTTACATGGAAGAAGCATCTCAATCCCTGCCATTGGAGCAAACAACTTTGAGCTTAAACCTCAATTAGTTTCTCTGATGCAACAGAACTGCAAGTTTCATGGGCTTCCATCTGAAGATCCTTTTCAGTTCTTGACTAAATTCTTGCAGATCTGTGATATTGTTAAGACCAATGGGGTTGATCCCGAGGTCTACAGGCTTATGCTTTTCCCGTTTGCTGTAAGAGACAGAACTAGAGTGTGGTTAGACTCTCAACCTAAAGATAGCCTGAACTCTTGGGATAAGCTGGTCACGGCTTTCTTAGCCAAGTTCTTTCCTCCTCAAAAGCTTAGTAAGCTTAGAGTGGATGTTTAAACCTTCAGATAGAAAGAAGATGAATCCCTCTATGAAGCTTGGGAGAGATATAAGCAACTAACCAAAAAGTGTCCTTCTGACATGCTTTCAGAATGGACCATTCTGGATATATTCTATGATGATCTATCTGAACTATCAAAGATGTCATTGGACCATTCTGCAGGTGGATCCATTCACCTAAAGAAAACGCCTGTAAAAGCTCAAGAGCTCATTGACATGGTTGCTAATAACCAGTTCATGTACACTTCTGAGAGGAATCTTGTAAGTAATGGGACGCCTCAGAAGAAGGGAGTTCTTGAAATTGATACTCTGAATGTCATATTAGCTCAGAACAAAATATTGATTCAGCAAGTCAATATGATCTCTCAGAGTCTGAATGGATTGAAGGAATCATCCAACAGTACTCAAGAGGCATCTTCTGAGGAAGAAACTTATGATCCTGAGAACCCTGCAATAGCAGAGGTAAATTACATGGGTGAACCCTATGGAAACACCTATAATCCCTCATGGAAAAATCACCCAAATCTCTCATAGAAGGATCAATAAAAGCCTCAACAAGGCTTTAATAATGGTGGAAGAAACAGGTTTAGCAATAGCAAGCCTTTTCCATCATCCACTCAGCAACAGACAGAGAACTCTGAGCAAAATCCATCTAACTTAGCAAATATAGTCTCTGATCTATCTAAGGCCACTTTAAGTTTCATGAATGAAACAAGGTCCTCCATTAGAAATCTGGAGGCACAAGTGGGCCAGCTGAGTAAAAGGGTCACTGAAACTCCTCCTATAACTCTCCCAAGCAATACAGAAAAAAATCCAAAAGGAGAGTGCAAGGCCATTGAATTAATCATCATGGCCGAACCTGTAAGGGAGGGAGAGGACGTGAATCCCAGTGAGGAAGACCTCCTAGGACGTCCAGAGATCAATAAGGAATTTCCCTCTGAGGAACCAAAGGACTCTGAGGCTCATCTGGAGACCATAGATATTCCATTAAACCTCTTTATGCCATTCATGAGCTCTGATGAATATTCTTCTTCTGAAGAGAATGAAGATGTTACTGAAGAGCAAGTTGCCAAGTACCTTGGTGCAATCATGAAGCTGAATGCCAAATTATTTGGTAATGAGACTTGGAAAGATGAACCTCCCTTGCTCACCAATGAACTGAGTGATCTGGATCAACTGACATTGCCTCAAAAGAAACAGGATCCTGGAAAATTCTTAATACCTTGTACCATAGGCACCATGACCTTTGAGAAGGCTCTATGTGACCTTGGGTCAAGGATAAACCTCATGCCACTCTCTGTAATAGAGAAACAGGGAATCTTTGAGGTGCAAGCTGCCAGAATCTCATTAGAGATGGCAGACAACTCAAGAAAACAGACTTATGGACAAGTAGAGGACGTGTTAGTAAAGGTTGAAGGCCTTTATGTCCCTGCTGATTTCATAATCCTAGACACAGAGAAGGATGAGGATGAATCCATCATCCTTGGAAGACCCTTCCTAGCCACAGCAAGAGCTGTGATTGATATGGATAGAGGAGAGTTAGTCCTTCAACTGAATGAGGACAACCTTGTGTTGCAAACTCAAGGATCTCCTTCTGTAACCATGGAGAGGAAGCATGAAAAGCTTCTCTCACTGCAGAGTCAACAAAAGCCCCCACAGTCAAACTCTAAGTTTGGTGTTGGGAGGCCACAACCAAACTCTAAGATTGATGTTGAACCCCCACATTCAAACTCTAAGTTTGGTGTTGGGAGGTTCCAACAAAGCTCTGATTATCTGTGAGGCTCCATGAGAGCTCACTGTCAAGCTACTGACATTAAAGAAGCGCTTGTTGGGAGGCAACCCAATGTTACTTAATTATTTTATTTTTATTTCTATGTTTATTTCATGTTTTATTAGATTGATGATCATGTGGAGTCACAAAAACTACTGAAAAATCAAAAATAGAATGAAAAATAGAATGAAAAATAGCACACCCTGGAGGAGAGTAGTCTGGCATTTAAATGCCAGAAACAAGCATCTGTCTGGCGTTTAACGCCAGAAACAAGCATCTACCTGGCGTTAAACGACAGAAACAAGCTACATTTGGGCGTTTAACGCCAGAAACAGGCAGCAGTCTGGCGTTAAACGCCAGGATTGCATAGCAAGGGCATTTTACACGCCTAATTAGGCATGGATGTTAAGTCCTTGACCCCACTTGATCTGTGGACCCCACAGGATTCCCTCAGGATCTGTGGACCCCACAGGACCCCACAAGATCTGTGGACCCCACAGGATCCCCACCTTTTCTTCTCTCCTCTTCACACCTTTCCATAACTCTCTTCCCCAAACAACTTCCACCAATCACCTCCATTACTCCTCCAAAACCATCATACAACCCACCTACACCCACCCACTCAAATTCAACCCATCACTCCTTCCTTCTCACACATCATAACCACTTAAAACCCCCTTGGCCGAATACACATTCTCCCTCCATCTCCTCCATTTTCTTCTTCTTCTACTACTTTTTTTCTTCTTTTGCTCGGGGACGAGCAAACCTTCTAAGTTTGGTGTGGTAAAAGCGTTGCTTTGTGGTTTTCCATAACCATTTATGACACTTAAGGCCAGAAAAACCTCTAGAAAGAGGAAAGGGAAGGCAACAGCTTCCACCTCTGAGTCATGGGAGATGGAGAGATTCATCTCAAAAGTTCATCACTAAGAAAAGGATGGAGCAAACAAGAGAGCCTACTTATGGACCACAACAAGAGCATGAGTAAATTTCCCACCATGAAATCCCTGAGATGCCTCAAGGGATGCACTTTCCTCCACAAAACTATTGGGAGCAAATCAACACTTTCCTAGGAGAATTAAGTTCCAACATGGGACAACTAAGGGTGGAGCATCAAGAGCACTCCATCATCCTCCATGAAATTAGAGAAGATCAAAGAGCTATGAGGGAGGAGCAACAAAGACAAGGAAGAAACATAGAGGAGCTCAAAAGCACCATTGGTTCTTCAAGAGGAGGAAGACGCCACCCTCACTAAGGTGGACTCATTCCTTAATCTCCTTGTCTATTTATTTTCTGTTTTTTTATTTTTGAGCTTTATGTTTTATTTATGTTTGTGTCTTTACTATATGATCACTAGTGTCTAAGTGTCTATGCCTTAAAGTTATGAATATGAATCCATCACCTCTCTTAAATGAAAACCGTTTTAATTACAAAAGAACAAGAAGTACATGGTTTCGAATTCATCCTTGAAACTAGTTTAATTATTTTGATGTGGTGACAATACTTTTTGTTTTCTGAATGAATGCTTGAACAGTGCATATGTCTTTTGAAGTTGATGTTTAATGAATGTTAAATATGTTGGCTCTTGAAGAATCAAGAAAAAGGAGACATGTTATTTGATAATCTGAAAAATCATAAAAATGATTCTTAAAGCAAGAAAAAGCAGTGAATACAAAAGCTTGCAGAAAAAAAAAAAGCGAAAAAAAAAGAGAAAGAAAAAGAGAAAGCAAGCAGAAAAAGCCAAAAGCTCTTTAAACCAAAAGGCAAGAGCAAAAAGCCAATAGCCCTTAAAACCAAAAGGCAAGGGTAAATAAAAAGGATCCAAGGCTTTGAGCATCAGTGGATAGGAGGGCCTAAAGGAATAAAATCCTAGCCTAAGCGGCTAAACCAAGCTGTCCCTAACCATGTTCTTGTGGCGTGAAGGTGTCAAGTGAAAACTTGAGACTGAGCGGTTAAAGTCGAGGTCCAAAGCAAAAGAAAGAGTGTGCTTAAGAACCCTGGACACATCTAATTGGGGACTCTAGCAAAGCTGAGTCACAATCTGAAAAGGTTCACCCAATTATGTGTCTGTGGCATTTATGTATCCGGTGGTAATACTGGAAAACAAATTTCTTAGGGCCACGGCCAAGACTCATAAAGTAGCTGTGTTCAAGAATCAACAAACTAAACTAGGAGAATCAATAACACTATCTAAATTCTAAGTTCCTATAGATGCCAATCATTCTGAACCTCAATGGATAAAGTGAGATGCCAAAACTATTCAAGAGGCAAAAAGCTACAAGTCCCGCTCATCTGATTAGAGCTAAGTTTCATTGATATTTTGGAATTCATAGTATATTCTCTTCTTTTTATCCTATTTTGATTTTCAGTTGCTTGGGGACAAGCAACAATTTAAGTTTGATGTTGTGATGAGCGGATAATTTATACGCTTTTTGGCATTGTTTTTACATAGTTTTTAGTATGATTTAGTTAGTTTTTAGTATATTTTTATTAGTTTTTAATTAAAATTTACATTTCTGGACTTTACTATGAGTTTGTGTGTTTTTATGTGATTTCAGGTATTTTCTGGCTGAAATTGAGGGACTTGAGCAAAAATCAGATTCAAAGGTTGAAGAAGGACTGCAGATGCTGTTGGATTCTGTCCTCCCTGCACTCAAAGTGGATTTCCTGGAGCTACAGAACTCTAAATGGCGCGATCTCAATTGCGTTGGAAATTATACATCCATGGCTTTCCAGCAATATATAATAGTCCATAGTTTGATTAAGGATAGACGACGTAAACTGGCATTGAACGCCAGTTCCATGCTGCATTCTGGAGTTAAACGCCAGAAACAGGTTGCAAAGTGGAGTTAAACGCCAAAAACAGGTTACAAACTGGCGTTCAACTCCAAGAAAGACCTTTACACGTGTAAAGCTCAATGCTCAGCCCAAGCACACACCAAGTGGGCCCCGGAAGTGGATTTCTGCATCAATTACTTATCTCTGTAAACCCTAGTAACTAGTTTTTATAAATAGGACTTTTTACTATTGAGTTTTCATCTTTAGTTTTATCTTTAGATCACATTTGGGGGCTGGTCTCTCGGCCATGCCTGAACCTTCATCACTTATGTATTTTCAACGGTAGAGTTTCTACACACCATAGATTAAGGTGTGGAGCTCTGCTGTTCCTCAAAGATTAATGCAAAGTACTACTTTTTTCCTATTCAATTCAACTTATTCCGCTTCTAAGATATTCATTCGCACTTCAATATGATGGATGTGATGATCGTGACAGTCATTATCATTTTCAACTTATGAACGCGTGCCTAACAACCACTCCCGTTCTACCTTCGATTGAATGGATATCTCTTGGATATCTAATACAGGGGACCGAGTCCGAGATATTAGAGTCTTCGTGGTATAAGTTAGAACCCATGGATAGTCATTCCTGAGATCCGGAAAGTCTAAACCTTGTCTGTGGTATTCCGAGTAGGATCTGGGAAGGGATGGCTGTGACGAGCTTCAAACTCGCGAGTGCTAGGCGTAGTGACAGACGCAAAAGGATCAATGGATCCTATTCTAGTATGATCGAGAACCGACAGATGAATAGCCGTGCCGTGACAGAGCATCTTGGACTATTTTCACTGAGAGGACGGGAAGTAGCCATTGACAACGGTGATGCCCAACATACAGCTTGCCATGGAAAGGAGTAGGAAGGATTGGATGAAGACAGCAGGAAAGCAAAGGTTCAGAGGGATGAAAGCATCTCTATACGCTTATCTGAAATTCTCACCAATGAATTACATAAGTATCTCTATCCTATTTTAATTATCTTTTAGTACACCATAATCTCTTAATACATTTGAATTCGCCTGACTGAGATTTACAAGGTAACCATAGCTTGCTTCAAGCCGACAATCTCCGTAGGATCGACCCTTACTCACGTAAGGTTTATTACTTGAATGACCCAGTGCACTTGCTGGTTAGTTGTACGAAGTTGTGAAACAGAATTAAGATCATGAACGTGCGTATTGAGTTTTTAGCACCGTTACCAAGGAAGTAATGATCACGATTTCGCACACCACAGACCCGACACATTCGATAGCCAACCCGGACGTCATCTCTCTATCGTGCATCCCCAAAAGGAACATAATAAAGAGAATCCTCAATCTTCCAGGAGAAAATCCTCAACCTTCCACCATCTCACTGGAGACTGTGCTATCCGGGATATAGTGCCCGCCATACTTCACAATCAGAGAGAGATTGTGGTGCAACAACAGGGAATTTTCAACCTAACTCGTTCACACCACAATCATAAATTGAATCGAAGGGAATCCTCAACCTTCTATCCATTCTCCCGATGTAACAAAAAAGAAAATCCTCAACCCCACTTGTCCACCATAACATAAGAGAGGGAATCATCAACCTCAGTTTGTCTATCTATGTGCGGGACAAAGCCACGGTCCTCATTGTGGGCAAGACAAACCACCATCTCCACAATATCAATAACGCAAGCGGGACAAAACCCACGTCCTTGTCAATCAATAATCACATTAACCAAAACTAGCATAATCAAATTCATCATAATCCTCGTCACTCAAAACCATCATCATTATCATAAACATAATCATAATTATCACTAATCATATCATCAATAACATAATCATCATCCTCAATCATAACCTCTTACACATATCTCAATTTAAACAAGTTCTCATCATAAGTCTCATATCAATCTCACTTTTCATTGTGAGCCTCTAATAAAAATTTATTTTTCATTATCAATCTTATAACCGACATGACCATCAACACAACTCCATTTCCTACTCCGCATACTTTAAATATCCACCGGGTTAGGTTTAGGCCGTCACATACGGCTTGCAGATATGAGACATTGAATATAATACCCTAGACTCAAGGTCAAAGTTGCAAACTAATTCATACAATATAATTATTGATAATCAACGACAAACTAACTCAAATAACTCATCATTTTCTTATTCAGTCTTATTATATCATTCTTTAGTTAGTCACTTTATAGGCTAACAAACCAAACATTCATAATGCTCAAGTTCAATTTAAAATATACCTAAAGATCCTTAACTCTTATCTCTTAACTCTTGGATATCACAATTTTTCTATCATATTCCCTAAATCTCTCTTTTTTCTTAAACACCCATCTTTAGTTTCATTAAAACCTCAAACTCACACTTCCTATTCCTAAACTCTTGAGTTAATAAATAATTAACATTTAAATCTTTTGTTAGTTAAACCTTTTTCAAGTTAACGCACTAAACTTTACAAATTGACACAAAGACCTATTTTTGTTTAACTAAGTCCCAAAACATAATTCTTTAATTAGGATCATTCAAATTAAATACCAAGATGAAATCTCTAATCTTTATAAAAGCAACAACATTTTTCTTCATTCTTATTATTTAATTTATCCAAAATTTTATAAAAATTTCTGCAGAATCTTCCCTAAAACTCAGACTTTTTCACCCTTCAAGAGTTCCATCTAAACCAAAATATCTCCCAAACCCTTATTAACCGTTTCCAAAAATCAACAATTTCTCAATATAAATATTCTTGGTTTGTTATCTTTAATTGTCTTTAAGTTATTAAATTTTCACACATTAGGACAACAAACAAGATGTTCAAATCCTAATCTACCCACCAGCATTGTTACTAATTAATTTTATTATTAGAGCATTAAATTCCATTTTGATTCGTTAACAATTTCATTCAATTACGTAACAAATCTTAAATTATCAAAATCGAATCAATCACACTTTATTAGAGATAATCGGGCCATAAAATGCTCAACAACTCAAATGCACGTATTTTCTAAACTTTCGAAACATTCCAAATTTGTTAAAAACAAACAACCCCTACCTCGATTAGTCAAAATCCAACAACACGACAACAATAGTGGTAGTACTGGTAGTTTTGATGACTCCTCGCAACAACGATAGCCACAAAGGCAGCATGAAATTATGGTAACTCAACCCTACGACATCAACATCTCAAAATCTTTAATAGAATATAACATAATACTAACGGTGAGGATTCTGGAACAAGAATATTTACTGTAACTAAGGAAGAATGACGGAACAGAGCAGCAGTAGCTTCGGCGGTGGTTCCGACGACAACATCGCCATACCCGGTGACCAGAATAATGGGATGCAGTTTTCTCCTCCTCCGGTGAGTTTCTCTTCTCTTTATTCGCGTTCTGCCCGTTCTCCCCCTCATGCAGCGGCAACTTCCTCTAGTGACAACCTAGACAACAGCGACGACATCAGAAGCTTCTACGGCGGTGATCGTGGCTCGACAATGGCAGAAGCAGCCCTCCCCCTTCCTTTCTCGTCACGTTTCTTCCTCTCTCTACGTTTTGTCTCTCTTCCTCAGCTCATTTCGTTGATGAACTCAACCCCACCAGCAACTGCGACAGTCCTCCACGCTTGCGATAGGCACGACGGTAGCGCGGAACTACCCTCTGTCCTCGATCGCGTCTCCCTTCTGTTCGATCTCTCTCTCTCTCTCTCTCTCTCTCTCTCTCTCTCTCTCTCTCTCTCTCTCTCTCTCTCTCTCTCTCTCTCTCTCTCTCTCGCGTGTGACAACGTCGACGGCGACAATGGCAGTGACACCTATCAGCACCGTCTCCCTCTCCTTCTTCCTCTTCTTCCTCCGCTCTTCTCTCTGTGGGTGTGTATGTATATGTGAAGGTGAGGGTGGCGGCTGGAGTGAGGGAGAGTGTGTGTTAGGTTAGGGTTTTGTTTGGTAATTTTTAATAAAATTAGAGGATAGAGTAGTGATTTTAAACCAAATTTTTCTCAATTAAATTATTTCAAGAACATTATTTATTTAATAACATACTAATTGGTTTTCAAATAAGTACTCTAATTTAAAATTAGAAATAACATGATTAATTTTCTTAGTTCATAAGAATTTAATTTAAATACCTTTTAATAAATTAATTTCTATAATAAAAACTCAATTTAATAAAAGCATAACTTATTCATGGTTAAATTTTCCAAAAATAAGAGTGTTACAATCTACCCACTTTACAAAAATTTTTGTCCTTGAAAATTGATATAAGATGGAAGAGATCTATGCCAACTTTACTTTTGAACATGTTAGGGAAAAAGCAAAAAATTTTGGCATATATAGTTTCAAATACCAGAAAAATCATATGGAATGAATATAAGAAAAAAAGTGTGATGCAAGGCAGAAGCTATAAGATAGGCTTGATTCAAAAGATTACATGGTTTTATCACTAGTAAACATGAGATGGAAGTATAATGTGGCAAAATAGTTACAAAATAGGTTTGTGTCAAAACGACGTGGTTAACATTCGCACAGAACTTCACTTAAAATGTTCAAACATAACAGACTGGTAAATGTTTATTGTCATTAATCTAAATTAAACACAAAATTTATATGTGTAGATATTTTTTTTAGATTTACATAGTAGACATTCCAAAAAAAAGGTATATATTATATTGAGTTGAAGTCAAAGAAAGGAAATGAAGGTGATGAGAGAAGAGAGTGTGTGTTAAAATGTGAGAGGCATTGAGAAGAAAATGAGTGAAGAAAGTTAAAAAGAAGTAATTAGATTATAAAGACATTTATATTTTAAGTGAAATCCCAAAAGAATAGAATTCTAAATCCGACCTATTTGGGTTGGAATTGATTTAAAAAAACAATAGAATTAAATTGAATTTCATCAAAACTAAGTTAGTTATTTTTGTTTTAAACATTGGAATTGAATTCTAAGATTTTTAAACACACTGTTATAGAAAAATAAGGTCAATATTTAAGACATCAAATAACCTATATAAAAATAAAACTAAAAAATATATAACAATAAGGCCGAACACCAATATTTTTTTTTTAAAATGAAAAAAAATAGACTTTATATAAAAAAAAATGTGACAAATTTTATATACTTATTAAAAAGAGAAATAACATTAAAATTGAATATATAAAGTAATTTAAAGAAAAATGAATATTTAGAAAACACGTTATAAAAGAATTCTGAGATAATACAAAATAAAAAAAAAGATTATAAAAAAATGAAAATATAATAAAATCCAAAGATTTAATATAAAGACAGAAAATTATGCCACCTAAAATATTTCTTATTTGATAAAACAAAAGATATTAAATGTCTAAAGATGATTTTAGAATTATCCTAATTTCTCCTTTAATATATCAATAAAGAACGAAAGGTGTCGCCCCTCTTTAGTTGTATTATGTCATAGTTTTTTAATATAATTGAAATGGTGCAATGTATTTAAATCAGGGTACTTGAATCAGGTCATTATCCAACTTAACATCCTCTTTAGTTGTATTATGTCATAGTTTTTTAATATAATTGAAATGGTGCAATGAATTTAAATCAGGGTACTTGAATCAGGTCATTATCCAACTTAACATCCTGATACAAATTCGTTGCACTTTTTCAACTCTATGAAAAATGCTAAATCATGATTTTGATATTGAACCAGTGAGCAAGCTCAGAAACAGAAGAGGCTGATTCTCCCATTTGTATATTATTATTCAGCAAAAAGACAGATTAAACTAATGAAAAGCTAAAAATGACCTAAAATTAAAGAAACCTTTTTGATACTACGAATCAAAATATGATTTATCAAAGAGAAGATCAATGAAATTGGGTTCGCATGGAAAGCTTCATGGACAAAACCGGTTTCCCCACGTTACAAGTATTTTGAAACAAATCCTTCGGACAGCCCCTACTTCCAACAAAATTCAAACCTAATTCACATTAACAAGAGATTCATAGAAAGCCACCTTAATCCACACACACACAGTCAATGTAAAGTTGGAGATCTGGGAACTGAAAAAGCCTGTATAACAACAAAATGTTAAGAATCCCTCTCATCTGAGGGATCACAATCACCGGCAGCAAGTGGATCTTCTCTAGTTTCAGAAGGATTCTCAGCTGGACCGGGTTGCTCTTCGTTTTCATTATTCTCAGGGTGGAAATTGATGGGGAACTTTGTGACCCTTGGTTTGTCAGATAAAATTTTCCTCTAAACCCTGTCAACTAAGACCTTTGGTGGAGGTTCCTCCCTCAGCTGCTCATCATCATAATCATTGTTCACATAATAGCCAACACGAATGAATTCCTGACCCAGATAAGAGCATGTTAGAAGCAGCACAGTGACACCAATTATATCTTCTTCGCGAATCTTTGATGGGTCCGGTGGATCTGCCTGCCATAACATTATTTATAAGTTTGATTCATTGAGCGATTGCAACTCAGAACTGAAATGGTATTTATAAACCTTGCCTGTAAAACAAAGCGATAGTTTCCAATGTTGACCGGACCAACAAGGACACTCTCTAATAATTGGTCATAGGTCTCATCCTCAGCAGATACAACATAAATGAGCTTCCATTCCAAATCTGTACCAACATATGCAGCAAGCTTGATTAAAACCAAATGTATAGTGGACATCAGCAGCAAGAAGAATTCAAGATTAAAATGATGGCAACGCTGGTAGAAAAATATGCTTCATTACAGCTATTTACCATAACTTGACATGAGAATTCAGATTAAAAGTTGGTTCTCAAAAATCCTTATGTGTATGTATGTTCATGTGTCAATGTCTTGAACATTTCTTTTGAAAAAAAAAAGGTCCTGATAATGTACAATTTGAGTCATCTATTGTGAAACAAAAAGGGCACTATTCCAAAATTAACCATGCTAGGTATACACCAAAATCAGTTACCATTGTAAAATACACATTAAAAAATATTATTAAAATTTCAGTCTCTATCTCTAAAAATTTTAGTCCTCAGTGTCCCTACTTTTTGGAGGTACTGAAATACTGAAATTTTGGAGACAGAGACAGAAATTTTAGTACCAGTCTCTGAACCAACAAACATGATACTGAGTCTCAGTCTCTCAGTCTCTGTCTCAGTACCTCAAAACAAACACTACCTAGGTACTTTGGTGGCAGAGTGTAATTGAGATGAATTGACAAGTTTGCTGATCTAAAATAATTAGGGACAGGAAATTCGTGGTACTGATACTGAAACACCCATTTTTTGTAGTTAAATCACAAGGAAACAATTATGAAATAAAGAAATATTTGACATCTGAGTTGTGCTAAGAAGCTACATGTTGCGGTTCCTACAGGCCGAGCGTCAAGCTAGATCTATAGACATGGGCATGGATGAAATCAAAAAGCAATTCCATATTCTATCAACATAACACTGCATTTATCGAAGCTGGAATCCTAAAAAGGTTTGGGGAAGAGAGGTTACAAACCATCTTTGAGAGGAGTCAAACACTCGTAGATCTCGAACTGAAACGGGGTGAGAAAGGAAGCAGGGTTATCTAGCACCGTCACGTTGGTGATGTTCACGGCGCTCATCCTTCTCTTCTGGAACCTTCCACTCTGCCAAACACTTTTCAAACTTGCCCTTGCCCTTACCTTTACCCTTGGATATTGGCGGGAGTTTGAAGCTTGAAGCCAGGCGTACTCTCTGCTCGCTACTCCAACAAGTCAATTCAAATAACAAATTATAAAGTAACATGGCTCATTTTATTGCATAAAGCCCTTCTACCCTCTCCTCTTTCCCTCGCTACCCTCTCTTTGCCACAAACATAGTTATCAAAACTGAACTGGTAATTGATCCGGTCATACAACCGGGTCATTGAGTCACTGGTTAACCCGATTGACCTAGTCATAATTGAATAAAAATATAAAATTATAAAAATAAAATCAAAACTTAAAATGCATGTCTTCACAAACATATTAATAAGAATTACGTATCAGTTCTTAGACATAACTAATACTTTCTCAATTTAAACGAACAAGAGAGAGCAAAAGATAACACAAGCGAAAAATCAAATCCAAGGAGTAATCCCAAAGTCGGCATCTATATCCTCATAGGACAAATTTAGAACTTGACCAATATTTTTCTCATTTTGATTTGCATCTATATCTTCCGTAGCATTGTTACTCGGTCCATCATTACTAAGAATTAAATCAATCAATACTAAGAATTAAATCTATTATTATAGCAACAAATTCAGCTCATTGATCATTTTCAACAACAAATTCATTTATGATAATTTTCAGCAACAAAACCTTTAGCTCCAAATATGATTTACAGCAACAAAAAATTTAGCTAAGTGATTATTTAAGCAAGACAGCAACAAATTCAAGGTTCTTGATGATAATCAGCAACAGATTCAAATCAGTGATGTTTTTCAGCAACAAAAAAATTAGCTCGGTGATATGTTAAGCAACAAATTCAACTTACAGCAACAAATTCAGCTCATTGATAATTTTCAACAAATTAAACTACGATAATTTTCAGCAACAAAAACTTTAGCTCCAAACATGATTTACAGCAACAAAAAATTTAGCTAAGTCATTATTTCAGCAAGACAGCAACAAAAACAACCACCAGTGATGATAATCAGCAATAAGTGATGATTTTCAAAAAAAAAAAATGAGCTCAGTCATATTCAAGGTGTAGTGATTATTTGCAGCAACGAAAATAAAGAAGAAAGAACAGGACAATCTGTTCGAACTCACCTGCCCAGGGACCAACTGACGATGGAAGCAAGACGACGACAACGACCACCAGCCGAGGGACCAGATGCCCGTTCTGTCTGCTTCTGCCGCCGGCGACTAACGACACAGAGCGGCACGACGAGCTTGAGCGCGAGACGACGAGCTAGAGTGCGAGACAGTAAGTGAGTGAGCGAGACCGGAGACAAGAGAGCTTGAGTGCGACAACACCAGCAGTGAGAGATGTGAGAGAGTGACGAGAAAGAGACTGAGGGCCAGTGGTGAGTGGACTCGAGAGAAGAGAGACGTTGAGGCCTTGAGGTTTGATCACTGATCAGATTAGGGCATTGGGTGCCTCAATTGAAAACGACGTCGTTTTCAATTTTTTTTGAAAATATTAAAGCATGACCCGGTCCGAGTTATATAAACCGGCCAGATCACCGATTTTGCTAAATCCTGGGCAGGTCGACTGTGTTTTCAGCAGGACTGATGCTTGGACAGTTCAAAGAGTGATTCGATCTGGTCAGATGGTCGAATTTCCAATCGAGCTAGATCTCATAACTGTGGCTACAAGTCTTTCTTCCTATTTCTCTCACTTTTAACTCTATCCAACTACATAATTTATAATTATTTATACTCTCATTTATATTTCATTTTATTATTATGATACCCTCGGGTAAAACAATTAGGTTTGCCAGTTGGCACTTAGTTATTGGGCACCTTTTTGTTATTTAGATATTTAGGTTTTATTCCATCAAGTTTTCTTATTTAAAATACTTTTCATCAATTAAGGGGCACAATTAAAAGTTAAGACCACCATTTAGATATCTAGTCTTAAGTCTTAACTAACTCCCAAATTAATCACATGACATATGTGAGGTACGAATTAAAGGTCTGAGTTTTTAAACATAATTTCCAGCAAAAACAAGGGGTCATTTAACAAAGTTCCATACTAAATATTTTATAGTATCTTTTATGGTGCCTGTGTTTCACTTATAAAATTTAAAATTAAAAAGATAGATTTTATTTTATCTATTATATCTATTATATTTTATTTTAGGTTAAATTACATAATTAGTTCCTATACTTTTATTAAAATTATAAATTGGTCTCTATACTTTAAAAGTTTATAATTGAATCTCTAAACAAAATTAAATTTTGTAATTAGATCCTCAATAATGTTTACTGTAAAAAAAAATGCACATTTACCATAATGTCCTCTTCTTCTTCTTTTCCGCTTCTTTTCCTCCTCCTCTCTTCAGAATTTCTATTCTTTTTTTTTTAACAACAACAATACGGCTTCAACAACAACAATCCCAGAATCGTTCAATCATGAATCATGAATCATGTCTAAACTCAATTCAACTTAACCCAATTATATTTAAATTAGCAATAATCAAGGACTTCACCTCATCACAAGCAAAATCCTTCTCTCTTGTATTATTATTCAAATTCATTACTTGATAAAATATATATTATATAGTTTATCATTTTCTCTTCAATAGTAACCATTTCATAGTTAACAGTGAGATCAATCGAGGATGATGGCATCAGAGGCATTCATGGAAATTCAGGTTCCACAGCAGAAGGTTTACAATGGAGTTAGGTTTCCAGCGGTGGTGGCTCCTCTTGCAACAATGACGGTATCACTTACAGAGTCTATCAATGGCAATAGAGAGTACCTGGATTCTCTAATTTGGGAAAGAGGTCGTGGTGTTCAGGGGATTCCCAATCCAAAACCCCTCTGACTTCAACAACGTCGTAGAAGCCTTCGGTTGGGAGGAGTTCTCCTACCACGGTGGCGCCGCTCCCCGCAGCAACGTTATTTGCCGTGTGCTCACTGCCAATGAGTCCCCACCGAAGCCGTTCCCGAAGTAGCCTTCACAGGAGCGGGTAAGAAGGGAGAATCGGCCATCGCTTTGAAGAGTGATGGTGCTATTGTTGTTACTGCTGCGATCTTAAAAGAGGAACTTGATTGTGAAGGTTGGCATTGGAGCGTGAAGAATTGGAAGAGTATGTGAGGAAGTAGAGGAAGAGAGAAATGGAGTTGAGGATGAAGAGGAAGAGGAGAGTGTTGAGGAGCAACGTGTTAATTCAATTCATGACGCTCTTTCCTCTTTTTCCTCTGTTTTGGAAAGTGGAAAAGTGATAGTCCGAGGGCTGGGGAGGGGGTGAAGTGGGTTAGGGATTTTTTTGTCATTTTTAAATAGTTAAATTATAGTGTTGGTCCTTATACTTTTACTAAAATTGTAAATTAGTCCTTACTATTAAACACGTGCAACTCACTTGTTTAAAATAGCGAATATGCTGAGGAATATTCTGTTAAATCAAACGTTGTTTGAAACGGCGGGGACTAAATTACAAAATTTAATTTTCTTTAGGGACCTAATTACAAACTTTTAAATTATAGAGATCAATTTGCAATTTCAGTGAAAGTATAAAGACTAACTGTGTAATGTAACCTTTATTTTATATATCTTTAATTTTACATCCAAAATGTGCCACATGTCATTTTCCCATTGCAATTAGAATCAAATATTTCCCTCCAAAATTAAGGAATTCTCCTCTCGTCACTAATTTTACAACCAAAATGTGTCACACGTCACTCTGTCATCTATTCTATTATATAAAAATCAGGTTTCTACACTTAATGATAGAGCTGACGTGACATGCTTCTGAGAGTATTTTTCGATTTATTTCTTTTAATTCTGTAAAGCAAATCAATTATAACTAATTAATGATATCAATTAATTAATTTGATTAGACATTCAAATCTCAGAATTAATTATATCAATTAATTTAGTTAATTGTATTAATTATTTGATTTGATTTGATTGAAGTAAATATCAAATTATTTTAGTAAATAATAAATATGATAACGAAATACATGAATTAATTTAATTAGTTTATTTTTTTCAATGTCATCTATTTATACGAAATCATAATGTATTTTTTACTCATTCCTTCTCTTTTCTCTCTTTCTTTCTCTCTCTTGTGTTTAGGGTACAATATTTGTAATTTATTTAATTTTTATTTCTTTTATCATTACTTATACATTTTATTTTTTTATATTTTTTAAATATTTTTGTTTATTTTAGTTGCTCATTATTAGGCACATATTTTTTTTCTTCTAGCTTTTGATTAACAAAAGAGATGTGTCTTTTTTATGGTATTTTTAAATAATCTTACTATAATTTTGTTTTATAATATTCTCTTTTATCATGTGTATTTCATGTATTTAAGGAGTTGACTTAAAGTTATAATAGGATATATAAAATTATAGTATGATTTACAATATGCTAAAATATTAGGACATTATCGTATAGATATTTTGGAATTTGTCCATTAAATTCAATCATATAGGATCTTGAAAATTATGCTATTATGTAATTATTTATTTTTTTATATAATTATTGTATTGGTCATTTACATTAGTGAGACTATTTTTATTATTAATATTTATAAATATACTATTATCTGAATAATTAATTGAATCATCTTATTCGTTTAAGTTTAATTCTATTGAATTAATTATTCAAAGTGTCATCGCTATTTCTATTTTTAAAGATTTTTTTCAATATTATTTAACAATTATAATAACATGATAATAGTTAAAAAATGACAGAACAAAAAATTTTTTAATGTGAAATAGGGCAAAAAGAATAAATTTATTTAATAATTTTTTCAGAATATATATGTTTCTTCTTTGTAGATAATTATTGTAAGGCATAAAAACTCTAACAATTATTAAGAATAAATTATCGTTATAAAAACAATGCCAATTTAAATGATATACAAATAAATCATGTCAAACATAATGTAAAACTTAAAAAGGTTACTTATGAAAGAATATAGTTTATAACATTTTTTTTACTATTTATTTCAAAAAAAATCTTAATTACTTAACAATCTTTATTTTTTAAATTCACTCTATATATATGCAATTTTACTTTTTTTTTTTTTTGATAAAATTTTACTTGTGATGCTAATTCTTCTAATGATATAAATGCAGATAATTATATTTTTACTTTTTGATATAATTGATATATTATTAATAATAAATAGTAATTAATCCCTCATATTTTTAATCAAAGCATTTTAACGATAATTTTTATTTATTGATGTTAATGGTTGATTGTTTCTTTAAAATAAAATGTATTATAATTTTAGGTTATTTCACAATACATAATTAATGTTCATAATACTAAATTACTCTAAATTTTTTATTATCTATGGTTAGTAGTTAATCCCAAATTGAAAAGATTATGTTAAATTGTTGAATAGTCCACATATAATTGGGGTGGTTAATTTAGTTTATTTGTTTATTAATATATTTGATTGAACCATGAATGATAAATAAGACAAAAAAATAATTAAAAAAATAAAATATTAGTAATTACTTAAAATAAATAAAAAAATAAGTTATAGGGTATTATTTTATTTAAATTATTAATAATTAGAAGAATAGAATGTCAGTAATTATTTTAAATAGACATTGCATTCAGTTTTATGGTACTAATTTATTGGAATTATTAATAAAATTTTATAATTTTCAGATTTATATCTATTCAATTTATATATTTTATTTTATTTTACTTTAACAAAAAATTAAAAGGTGCCTTTTTAATTATTTTTTAGAAAGTATAGTGAAATGAGTTATATCAATTATAATTAATTATCTATAATTAAACTAATTGATTGTGTTAATTTATAAGATGAATAACAGATAATAAATGGTGTGAAATTAATTATAATAAATTAATAATTAATAAATAAAAAATACTTTTTTTTATTGTCTTTTGATAACTACACATTTTTATTCGTTCACTTTTTTATCTCTTCCTTTCATATTTATTTCTTTTAATTTATTGAACCAAATCAAGTATAGTAATTATTTGTATTAACTAATTAAGTATTTTTTGATGAGCTCTGCTAACTGTGCCTTAGAGCATATGCTAAAAAAATTATAAAAAGAAATATTTTATAAAAATTTTTGAAAATAAATATTTTTAAAATATATCCTTAACAGACAAGTTAGCTAAATTATTTTTTAATTTAATGTGTTTGATTCATTCAACTGTATTAATTATAACTATTTAATTATATTTAATTTGATTTTATTAGAATAAATAATATTCCATCATTTAATATTTTATTTGATTCATTAAATTACATCAATCATAACTAATCAAATATTTAATTTAATTAGAATAGATATTAAATTATTTAAAATTTTGTTTGATTCATTAAACCACATAAATATTAAATAATTTAATAAATAATATATAAGGCAATGCAATAAATGAATTTATTTAATTTAATTTATTATTTTATTATTTCACACACACACACACACACACACACATATATATATATATATATATAAAATAAAACGAGTATTAATTATTGAGAAGGTAACGAATTTATACTTTGTATTAATTAATAGATACTTAAATAAATCATTTAAACTGGTCACATATATTTTTTAATTGCTTTTTTATTAGTACGGTCCAGTAAATAAAATGGGTATTAATTATTGTAGTGAATGGATATTTATTATTTTTAAATGAATTTATTTAATTCATTTAAAACTATTTAAGGATTCCAATACTATATGTTACGATTTTATTTTGTTATTAATATATATATACTCCTATATTATATATTCTATGATTCTTATATTCTCAGATAATATTTTTAAATTATTTTTAGTTTAATTTATTATTTTTAGTAATTATTTTTAGACATAAATTCAATTTATTTAATTTAATAATTCAACAATATATTTTAATTATATATAATTAGAATGTTATTTCTATCCCTTTTTTCTTTTTATTTTGTGCTTCGGGTGTAATGTTTGTAATTTTTTTATTTTTATTTTTTCTTTCTTAATTTTGCTAATTATTTTTATAATTTTTTTTATATCAATTATTTTTTTATGTATTTTGATTAATAGAATTATTTTTTTAAAGACATTTTAAATTTGTTATAATATTTTTATAAAAGTTGATTAATAGGTTCTTCTTCAACATTTTTTTCTTGAAACTCGTTTAATGAGATCGTATTTTAATTTTTCTCCTTTATCTGTTATATTCATTGATTATATTAATCTTCTATTACAATACATTTTTTTATTTATTTCACACATTATTTGTTTTACCTTCTTTTACTTCTTTTAATTGTTCTCTTTATTTTATTTTTACTCCTCATATATAAATTTATTATAATTCATCACATGCATATTTTTTTTGAATTTAAGTGACTTTTTTAGGTTATATTTTACTATTGGTGTTCTATATTGTTTAGTGTGCTTGTTTTTAATTTTTTAGTTATCTGTAAATATATTTATAAAAATATGATTTTATTTTGTCTAGTATTTACTATCGCGTTTAGTAGATAAATAACAAAATTTTTATTTATTGTTACATTGATTGAGTGTGAAGATTTTATTTCTACTTTTATACATTTGTTTATATCTTATAAATTTGTATTTGTGTTACATTTTAATATTTGTGTAACAAAATTTTAATATTTTATCCGCCACCGTGCCCATACGAGTATCTATTACTATATTTAGCTAACAACAAAAATTCAATTTGAGCCGATTTGAGATAGGACATGTGAACTTTATCTGCATCGGGTTTTAAGACAATGAACCTAATTTGGATTTAAGATCCTAACAATAGACCTAGGTTGATCTTACTCACTTGACTTAATATTTTGAGTCATTATTGTAATAAATACTATAATATTAAATATGATTATATTTAGTATATATAAAAGTTAGGTATACTTACAATAAATTTTATAATCAAACTAAAAAAATTCTAATTATCTTTTTTTTTAATTTTAAATATTATGTACTATCTGTAAGATCCAGAACCTTTGAAAAGCCTTTTTATGATCAAGTCTCAAATCATATAATTATTTATAGCCTTAATTTCAGAAATTATTTTATTAAAGAAAGTTAAAGCAAGTTTTGATTTATTGAATTTGAGACGAGTTATGATTATTATCCAATTTTACAATTATTGGATTATTTTCTATATTTGAATTATAAAGTTGATAGTTATGAAATAATAAGGATTTTTATATGATTTGGATTGGATAAGTAATATTTTAAATATTAATACTGCTATTTTGGAAAATAAAGAAATTAAGTATATTATTTCTAATTATTTTACTTGAGCATTTTATTGAAATTAATTTGTAAAAATTGATGAGCAAATTGTATTTTCTATATACAATTAGTGTTGGATCTAATTTGGGTTTCAATTACTATAGTATCCCAATTTTATGCAAAATTACTATATTACCCCTTACCCTAATTTGGCATACCCATCCCTCTATTCTCTCTTCATGCTGCGCAGCCTCAAACCCTCTTCTTCACTGTCTTTGTTGTGCAGCCCCAACCCTAACTAAGCACACACGCATGGTTCCTTAAACCAGAGGGAAAAGAAGAACGGGAAATTAGGAAGGGGAAATCAGAAAACACAACACACACACCCACGAAGCACTGTTGGTCACGGAGAAGGGGAAGGGAAGGGGAAGAAGTCGCGCCGGTGTACTGGGTTGCACCACCACCATGTCGCCGTCTGACCGAGGAGGGGGAAGAGCGCCGCGCCTCTCTGTCTCGCCGCTGCTGAGCTCGCGCACAGGAAGAGAGGAGATGCGCGAAAGGGAGCCACTGCGGGGAAGCCATCGCCGCCTGCCACCATCGCCGAGCGTGGGGCCGCCGTCCTCCTCGTCGCCGACCAGCCCGTCTCGTTGCTGCCGTCGAACCCGTCCCTTGCCGCCGCCGTTGAAGCTGCGAACAGAGAAGAGGGAAAGGGATGAGTCGCGAGGAAGCAATACTGCCCTTCCATCGCCACTGCTGCCACAGTTGTGGTTGAGGGTATCTCCGTCGCCGTGGGTGGTTCCACCGCCCTTGCTGCCGTGCCGTCAGAGTCTGCCGCCATGGCCGCTGGTCTCCTAGTTGCTGCTGTGGTTGGGGGTCTGCTGTGTATGGTCGCCGAAAAACCCTTCTGCCATCGGAGCTGCCCTGAAACACCATCGGAGTCTGACAACACCGCTGCCAGAGTTCTGAGCCACCGGAACCACCGTCAGAGGTTCTGGCTACTTCTGCCGTCGCCGAAAAAGTTGCCGGTAAGGGTTTTATTTGAAGTTTCTGCCTTTTTGCATTTCGAGAAGGTTTTAACGCTGCGCAGTCTTTATAGTTGATCTACCGGAGCTTCTGGCCGCCGTCGGAGCTATTGCCGGGCCGGTTCGAAATCGCAGCTGCTTCCTGTTGTTATTTCGGTAAGAAATTATGTTTCAAAAAGTCTCACGTTAGTTTTCGGTTGTGTCGGTTAATGAATATGAGTTTTGGTAACGTGGGGTCGAGTCTTGATTATTATATGTTGCGACTAGAGTTGCTATGGTTATTGCAAAAGTGGCTGGGAGCTGAAGTTTTCATTGCCGTTAGTTCGGGTTGAGGCGAAAAGGACTCTATGAGGCGTTTGGATTATGGAATTGCGTTTTGAGGTAGGGGCGCTTTCCAAAAACAATATTCTTATATATTGGAATTATTACATATGGATACTGTTGTGAGATATTGTGTATTTGGTGATTGTATCTGCCTTATGTGTCATTTGATTGACTCGAGTGATTATGGATGTTGGTTTGGTTGAATTGTTGTGCGGCTTTGTGAAATGTAATGTTTTGAAGTTGATTCTTTAAAAGATTTGAAATCTGAGTTTAATCCGTTGAGGATTGGTTTGAATTGAGTCAATTATTTTGATGATGTGAAAAATATAATTCACTCTTGAATTCAGCCTGGCTTGCTTTAAATGATCTGGTTTTTGATAAATGATTGTTACTGAACCGTTTCTTTAAAGCTTTGGAAATGAGTTTATTCGGCTGATAACGATTTGATTTTTGAAACGGTTTCCTTGAAATATGGAATTGAGATGACTGTTGGATTTGGCTTGCCTTGAACTGATTTTAGAATTCGGGTTGTTGGAAAAGGATTGTGGAATGGTTTTGTTGGAACCCGAATCGGGTGGCAAAGTCCAAGTTTTAGGGGAGATGCTGCCGGAATTTCTATAAAATCTGAGTCTTTATTAAAATGTTGTTTGGAAAAATGATGAGTTAAAGACTTCTACTATTTTATTTGAATTATCAAGAAAAGGATAATCCATGCTTTTGAAATGAATTATTAAAGAGGAAATTGTGATTTAGTCTTGCTTCTTAAGAAGGGTTGTATCCCTTTCAGGAGAAAGTTATTTAGATGAAACTTATATTTTAAAGTTGTTTTAAATGTGACAAGGGTAATGCCTTTGAATTTGACTCGAGGGTTTCAATTAGAGGAGTTTCAATGACTTTGAAAGAACCTAATGTCTATTGACAAGTTTCATTTTGAAATGTTTTGAGAAATGTTTTAAGTACTCTTTGAATTTTGAATTCTTGCAAGACTAAAACAATTTTGAACAGTTGAAACGTTCTAGAATTTATCATGGGGGTTGAAGTTGGTTTTGCCTAAGTAAAGAAAACGACTTTGAAAGAAGTAAATGATTACGTGACTCGGTTTGGCTTAGATCCTATTTTATTACTCAAATCAGAAAGCCAAGGTTTAAATGATTTTAAATGAATTTGGCGGAATGAGTTATGTTATTCTCCCCTAAAGACTTGGAATTCTGTCGGGAAACTTTTGTTATAAAATCCCATTGTTGGATGGGTGATTTTGAATGCTTTGAAATAAATCCTTAACTTGCCATGGTTTTGGAAGTTTTGGAAAGAGAATGCCGAGAGTGGCTTTGTTTTAAAAAGGAAACTCACTTTGAGTAAATTTGGCTTATGAGCCTGAGATGATTTGAACATGAGATCTTCAAAGTCAAGGCTAAAAAGAGTTGAAACTCTATTTCAAGTGAAATGAATTGAGAAAAGTGATTTATGGCTTAAATGCCGATTGATGAATTTGATAATGTTGAATGGTAGAAGTGCTATTTTGTTATGAGTCGGAAAGACTGTGTATGCTATTAAACTATGGCTGATTGCCGAATGAATTGTGGGCCGTATGGCTGATTATGAATTATGAGTCTAAGCCGAAGGGCTGTATTTATTGATAAATTGGCTGGTTCTGGATTGAATCATGAGCCGGATGGCTGAGATGAATGTTGAATATGAATATGCTTGTGTTTTCTCTCTGGTTGTAAGGGTGACAGGGCACCGATACCCTCTAATGGCGACAGAGCGCATATACCCTCTAATGGCGACAGGGCGCAGATACCCTCTAATGGTGACAGGGCACATATTCCCTCTAATGATATTAATGCGCAACAGAGAGACTGTGTTCGGGTTAGCTACCGGACACGTCAGGTTGGCTTGGTAACCGACAGATGATATCATCGGCCACTAGGGACAGGCATGCATCATATGCATTTATGTGACATTCGTTGGGTGTGCATATTATACTTGGTTTGCCTATGTGATTAATTGCTAATTGTTCTACTTGTAATAACTGTTTGTTTGTGCTTGAACTTCCTATCTGTGTTTGCATCTGGGACTCTGTTGGATTGTGGTGATTGGTTGTTGGTTAGATTGTTTGGGCCTAGGGCCATGGTTGAATTGAGATGGACCGATGGTTGGTTTCGGTTTGGTGTTTCTGATTTGGAAAAGTGTGAAATGCTAATTTAGTTCAGCATGGTTAAACCTTTTTAAAAGGCTTTTGAGTTTTTGAGAATTGAACGGTTCCTCTTTCAGAAAAGATTTCCGACTTTACTTTTATTGTAAACCGTTGTTTTTGAAAAGAGGCATAAGACGGTTATTAATCATTGGTGCGGTTATCTTCACGTATCCTATTACAGTAATTCCCAAAAACCCTCTACTGAGAACCCTTTCGAGGATGATGTTCTCACCCCCCTACATTTTTCTCCTTTCAGGATATGGGCACAGAAGTTACGAAGAGTTTATTTGTTGTTGTTGAGATGCTCTGTATTGTTCTAGTTATGATTTATTGTACCCTCGCCTTTATCTTGATATATTCTGTAAGAGGGATAGGGATTATATTGGTTAATGCTTGTAATAATATTTATATATATTTATGTATATATATGGATGTACTCTTTATGAGTTGTTGTAAGTTGAATGGTATTTATGGATGTACGTTATCGAACGAAAGTATCTTTGGGAGCGGTATTGCGGTTTAAAGTTTTAAACAGGCTCATATTTTAGTATTAAATAGTATAAGTGTCGTCGTAATGTCCGAACTATCAGAGTCGCGCAGCCGGAAGCGTTAACTTTGGTAGTTAGGGTGTTACACTATCTTATTGAAAAAGTGAATAATAATAATAATAATAATAATAATCACTCACATCATTAAAATAGATCATCCTAATATATACATGACACTACATATATTAAGGATTATTATATGTGATAAATTATTTCTTTGTTTGTCTAAAGATAATTTATATGTAAATTAACTAATCTTTATAACATACGATCTATTGCATAATTTTTCTTCTCTTAATATGAATAAATTGATGAATTTAATATATAAAATATAAGTTATATTATTTAACATACGAAATAAGTAACTTAAGCCATTATCTAAGATAATAAATATAATAGTACAAATACCTACATATTTATTAGTATTAAAAAAATATACAAATAATATAAACATGATTTTTTTGTAGAAAATAATAATAAAGGTTATTAATTAAGTTAATTACATAATAAAAAAATTATGAATAATTTTTTAAATAATAATAAAAAATAAGATTACTATTTTCATATATTATAAAATTTATAAAAAAAATTTAGACAATAAATCAATCCTCAATAAATCATACATTAGCTCTGTTAAAAAGATTAAATGATATATTAGATATTATTATTTGTACTACTATATATATATATATATATATATATATATATATATATATATATATATATATATATATATATTTTGTCGATTATTAAGTTATAATTAATTTCTAACTCAATTTTTGGTAATTAAAATTTAAATGATTGAAATTATTAAATGCTGAATATTTTGCAGCTAACTAATTTTGTTTTTGTTATTAAAATTTTAAAAAAGGTGAGTTGTTAATTAATTCTGAATTTAAATTTAAATTTAAATTTGTGTAAGAAAATATTTTGAATTTTTTTCACTAACCAAAATTAATTTTAAAATAAAAAATTATTTTGTACATATTATAAAATAGTGTAGTCATTCATTTTTTCTTTAATGGCAATTATTGTCAAATAAAATGATATAAAAATAGAGAAAAAAATATATTCCAATCTAAGAGTAATAATTTATTTTTCAATAGAATAAATTATATATCAAATAACAAAAGTTATTATAGTTTTTCTTTTACACAAATTAATATACCCAACTACGGTGTTTTGGTAATATTACCAAAAAAAATTGAATCGATCTAATATCTTTTATAATAACATAAGTTTATAAGTTTAGAAGCTTGAAAATCATGTCATAAAATATAAAATTTTAACCGATAATAATGTTGATCATATTGTTTCACTTCTTGAATGCATATGATACCAATAAATAAAACTGTCACAGTTAAATTTCAACAAAGGCAAATCTCCACAAGTATTGTTATCATCAATGAGAATTGTTCTACTTTCAAAACAAATACTATTTTCTTTTATTGTATCTTCCAACTCGGCAGGTCGAGAACTAATCTTCCATGAATTGAAGCTCCATTTATTAAGGGTCTTCCGCTAGCTAATGAGTTATTACATACATAAGGCGAGATTCGAAACTCTAATACTTACTTAGATAGACGAGTGAGATGACCACTCAATCAATCCAAATCAATTAAGACAAATACTAATTATTTTTAATATTTTTAACATTAAAAATAATTAAACTTTGATTTTAATTATAACTTTATAAAATATTTAAAGTAATAATTATTATATATTTTTTTGTTTAATCTCTTTTAATAAAAAAATTTATATATTTTTATTAATTATTCCGTACAATGTACGGGAACATACACTAGTTGTAATTGAAATTAAATCTTTTCCTCCAAAATTAAAGAATTCTTCCCTCCTCCTTACTAATTTCACAACCAAAATGTACCACATGTCACTTCCTCATTGCAATTAATTGATATCAAATTTTTCTCTCCAAAATTAAAGAGTTCTCCCATCCTCCATCTTCCTTTATCTATTTCTCTCATTCCTTCAACCACTCTATCTATTTTATATATCATTATCATTATCAATGACTAATTACTAATTTGACAATCAAAATGTGCAACATGACATTCTTTAATTGCATTAAAATTAAAATTAAAATATTAAAATTGAAATTGAAATACACCTAGATTATGTATCATATATTAATATCTAATTTAATAATCAAATGTGTCACATGACACTCTCTTATTAAAATTGAGAGAAAATATTTTTTTTTTAAAAATTAATAAACTCCCTTCCTAAATTCTCTCCTCTACCTCTCTCCATTTTTCTATTTCTCTCTACTATTTTTTTATCTTTCTATTCTACAGAAACAAAATTAACAAAATAATATAATTTAAATAAAAAATATTATTATTATTATTATTATTATTATGTACATAATTTTTTAGTTTTTTATTTAGTTTTAAATTTTCACCGCTTATCTTTCTAATCTATATTTTTATTTTTCTTTTTTCAAATATTTATTACATATAATTTGGAGAGAATACTAATGTTATAAATAAAAGTTAGAATCAAGATTCAATTGTTTAAAAAAAATTAATTTTGAGTTAATTTTATAACTATCAGTATAATTTTTTTATGCTAATAACTAATTATATTTTTATATACATAGAGAGAAAAAACATTATTTTTAAATAGCAAGTATAAAAATTAATTATTTCTATTTGTGGAATAGACTTAACACCTAATTAAATGTAAAATTATACACGTTAAATTGTTTTAAATTTTAGATAACAAATGTTAAAATTAATTATTAATAAAAAATTAGACTTTTTCATATAAAAATATTAACTAAAAATCTTATTATTTGATTTTTTATTTACAGATACCTTGATCTTCTTAGCTAGAGACTTTTGTTAATCTACGACTTTTATTGTAAAAGTAATTTGATTTTATAAATCTTTTGTGACATGCATAATCTATACTCTCAGAACAAAATAGACCGCAATTTTAAAAAATTTATATTTCCGTAATAATATTACGAATAAAAATACTAGTTTTATATCTAATTTTAGGTAAATTAGACATAATTTATATAAGCACCAAAAAATTCTTCATATTTTATTAACAATTTATTTTGGTCCACATGAGAAATTAAAAATCAAAACAGCTCAATTCCAACAAAATAAAAACTTCTGTATCAAAATAAAAACAAAATGAAGTTTGTTATTCTTTATTAATTATTTTTAATAAGATACATAATCTGTTTTACATAACTTAATAATTCTCAGTTAAAATTTAGAGAAGCAGTCAAATTAATGATATAAGTTTCAGGATAAATTAATAGCGATGCCCACCATAGTTACTAACAACTCGATAATCGAAAATATTTGAAAACATAACATATCACTAAAGAGTGACTTATATAAGGTAAATAAAAAAAAAGTAGAGGATAATCTAAAAATACACCGAATATTTAATAGAGAATATTTTTTTGTGAGATATATTTTCAAAATATATGAAAGCTATATTTAAAAGATTATATTTCTTCGTAGAATTGTGACTTATTCAAAAATTATAACTTATTAAAAATTTGTAATAAATACTTGTATCTTCTCAAAGAGAGATGTTCCTTTTCATGAGTATGCTAATAAAATATATTGGATGAATGTTGAGTTCAAATTTTATTGTCATCAATATAGTTTAAGAAAAAATTAATTTAACAAGCAGTATAAGATTAACAACGAAGAATTCAGGAGTAATTACTAGCTCATTGTATTCTTTTGGCGTGCGTTTGGTTAGTGAATGTGTAGGGAAGCGCACGTTCTTCATTTGGTTAGTAAGACATAAAATTTTGATAGACACGAGAAGACACAAAAGCATACAAAGACACAAATTTGTGTATAGTAGGGAGAGGTGGAACACTAAACTTGAGACATAGACACACTATTTTTAACATTTAATTTTCATAATTACCCTTCAAATTCTTCTCCTTCCTCAGTCTCCTTTTATGTCAAACCCGCCGGGTCAAACAGCCAAAACCGTTAAAAACGGCGGGTCGGGACGAGATTTTGAACCTGCCAAATTTTAAAAATTCGCCAAAACCGCATCGCCAAAACCGCGGGCCAAGGCGGGGCAGGGCTGGCTGCCATATTGTTTTTTAAGGGTATTTTTGTAAATTTACAAGTGATATATAAATAAGAAAATTAGGTTTTCCTTCCCTGCTTCCCATTTCCTACTTCCCACAAACAGCCAGCCCTAACCCTTCGTCCCTTCCCTGACCCTGAGATGGTGAGATGCTCAGACGGACCCTAACCCTCGGCTTCAGCCTTCAACAGCTCAGCTCCCTCGTCTGTCCTCACTCCTCGCTGTGTTCAGGTGTTCCCTAATCTCCCTGCGCAGCATCACACCATCGCGGTTCGTGGTGGCACGCTCTAGTTCCACTTCTCTCTGAGCTGCCTCTCGTCAATCCTCACCAAATTGAAGTCCCAGCGATGCTGTCTCGTGTTGCCTTTACGCTGTCTCGACGGTTCTGTGTTCTGGCGGATCCCGGCGGCGCTCCTCTCTCCTCCTCTGCCTCTCGACGGCTATGATTCAGTAAGTGAAGATTTTTATTTTTTTTGTTTTTTTAAGTAAGGAACTGTGATTGTGGTTGTGGATAGCTTCTTTCATGCTGTTGAAAATTGCTGTGGATTTGTTTATGAAATTTATTTTACTGGTGTTTGTTTTTGAAATTTGTTTATGAAATTTGTTTATGAATTTTGAGAGTAGGCAAGTAGCCCTCCCATATATCAGCATTGTAGTGTGAATAATACACGCTATTCATCTTATTTCTTGCCTATCTTTGTGTGGCTTCTATTAGTATCATTTTAATATTTTTTTGGATCACAAACAAATTGATGGTTTGCTTTTGGCCCACCCATTTTGATAAAATCTAACACATCCAATTCCTACATCAGTTATTAGTATCTAAAACTTTATGAACAGCTTCATTTCTAAAACTAGAAATCCACGAGCCTCAGCTCAAGAGTTTCCAAGTTCCTTTGTAACCTTTAAAGTAGACAAAAACAATGAGAAAATTAGTTCAGCCTGAAATATTATCATAAAATCACAAGTGCAATGTAGTAATCGTGTTTGTTTTACTAGGGTCAGTGACTCAGTAGGGTGTGTGCTAGTTGATATGTATTCTTTGATTTCGAATGGTACTGGGAAAGGATATCAATTAACTATGTAACTTTAGTTTTAACTTTTAATTCGTTGCTTTCTGTGATGCTTGGTGTATGTGTTCTGACTTCTGATGCAACATTATCGAAGATTATTGATGGTAAGTTCTGAATTCTGATGCTTAGCTTCTTTCATGCTTTTGAAATTTTACTGTTTCAATATTTTCTTATTGATTTAATGCTGATTTAGATATTGTTATGTATTTATGTTATTTAGGTTGAGTTGTTGATTCTGCAATGGATAATTCTGTCTCTATGAAAGTTGATGGTGGGAATGTAACACAAAATCCTGAAAATATGGAAAGATTTGAAACGGAAGAAGATATTAAAAAGAAAAAGACGAAGACAACAACATCTGATGTGTGGAGAAATTTCACAAAGCTTGGACCTAGTGATGATGGTATAGATCATGCTCAATGTGATGGATGCAAACAGAAGTTTAAGGCTGGTGGTAAACAATATGGGATATCGTCACTTAAGCGTCATTTGGACAGGTGCGTGAAAATAGACTTCGAGGATATTGGTCAAATTTTGATAGAAATGCAAAATAAAATGGGGGCTCTCAAAATAGATAATCATGTATCGTGTGAGATGTTTGCTGCCTTTGTGATTGATTGTGAATTTGTGATGTTCCTTTTTCTATTGTTGATAATAAAAAATTTAGGAATTGGGTAAAATACATTAGTCCAACTCTAGGCCTACTTACTAGAAATACTCTTAAGGAGGATGTGCTGAAAATATACTCAAGGGAAAAAGAAAAGCTTAAAAGTACTTTAGTAGCCATTCCTAATAGAGTTTGTTTGACTTCTGATTTGTGGACATCCATCACTACAGAGGGTTATTTATGCCTAACTACTCACTTTGTTGATTTGAATTAGAAATTGCAAAGTGAAATTTGGAGTTTTTGTCATATGCCTCCTCCTCAAACGGGATTTGAATTGTCTTCCAAGATTTTTGAGCTTTTAAATGAATGGGGAATTGAAAAGAAGATTATGACTCTTACACTAGATAACGCATCTGCTAATGATACATGCCAAGATCATTTGAAAAGTACATTAAATATGCATGATTAGTTTTTGTGTGATTGGGAGTTCTTTCATATTCATCTTAAATATGCATGATTAAAAATTGCTCATGATGCATTGGATAAGATTAGGGAAAGTGTAAAATATGTAAGGAGATCAGAAAGTAGAATGATAAGGTTTAAAGAATGTGTTTCAGCGATTCAGGGTTTGAGTTTAACAAGTGGGTTGCATCTAGATGTTACTACTCGATGGAATTCTACGTACATTATGCTCAAAAGTGCTATCAAGTATCAGAAGGCCTTTGAGTATTTGAAGGCAACCGATCATGCTTATAAGTATTGTCCTTCGGTTGATCAATGTGGGAGAGCTGTATGGATATGTGAATTTTTATACCCCTTTTATGAAACTACTAATTTGATTTCTGGCACATCTTACCCTACTTCGAATTTGTATTTTCTACAAGTCTATCATATTCAATGTATTTTGATGGGAAGTTTGAGAAGTGAAGATGAGCTTCTAAGGAGCATGGGAGAAAAGATGATGAACAAATTTAAGAAGTATTGGGAAAAGTATAGTGTCATTCTTGCATTTGGTGCTATTCTTGATCCTAGAAATAAGATTTCTATTTTAGAGCTTATATATGAAGAGATTGATGCTGAGACTGCAAAAGGAAAGGTGGAACATGTGAAAAAGAAGTTATACAAGCTTTTTGAAAAATATGACAAGAATTCTCTTCCAACTGTTCAAGCACAAGGACTTAGTATTCAATCTTCATCCATGGCCCATGCCCCTGAAAGTGCAAGCAAGAAGCGACTTGCGATTGTTGGCGTAAGTAATATTTAACATATTTAAATTCTCTTATTAGTTGTCATTATTCTATCCTAACAAGATGTGATTATTTCTATTTTGATAGAAATTGATGAAACGTAACCATCAAGCTGAGGTCTCTAGTAGAAAGAATCCACTTGATACATACTTGGAGGAGCCACTTTTGTCAAAGGATTGCTTTGAAGATTTAGATGTTTTGGAATGCTGGAAATTATATGAGAGTCGTTATCCGAAGTTATCAATCATGGCACATGACTTATTGAGTATTTCAATTACTACAATTGCATCGGAATCTGCCTTTAGTATTGGAGCTCATGTCATTAACAAATACAGAAGTCAAATATTGCCAGAAAATGTTGAGGCTGTGATTTGTACTCGCAATTGGAATAAAGGCTTTGTTGATGGTAATTACATTGTTAGTTACTAATTTAATATTTATATAACATTTAAGTATTTATATCTTGTTCTAAATTTGGGTATTCTTCTAATTTGTTGCCGTCACCTTTTGTAGTTGTTGCCTCTGCTTCACTTCTCGTCAACGATCCAAATCTGCGCACCGTTCTCTTGTCTGTCACCATATTTTCAGATCGTTCTTCGTTTTTCCGTGCACTATGTTTCTAGATCTGTACTTTGTTACCATGTTCTAGATCCGTTCTCCCATCTGGCACTATTTTTTTATTTTTATATAATTTAATTTTTTATTTGTTTGAAATTTTGTTAAAATAATTTTGTATTAATTTTGTTAGATTGAATTTTTTTGTTGATATTTGTTGGATTAAATTTGTTATTTAGTTTTAGATTATTATTGGTAGTTATTTTTTATTGAGATGTTGGCTGATTGTTAATGGTGGTAGTTTGGTTGAGATAGTAATTGTGTAGTGGTGGTACTGATAACAGTTTGCAATAAGGGTAATATTGAAATTTAACATGAATGTGATTTGTGTCTTCTGTTTTGTATTTATATACCAAACAAGTTTAAAAAAATTGTGTCTTGTTGTGTCTGTATTTTCAGTGTCTATGTCTCTGTGTCTATGTATTAAATGATACACAAAACAAACGCAACCTTGGGTGTTGGCGAGATCTAGGACAGAGTGATCTCATGAAATAACTTTCACTCTTACAATATATTGGTTTCATTCTTAGAATCGTTGATGATTATTTGTACATTTTTTTCTATACAAGCACAATTTCTACTTTAGCTATGCAATTCGTTTAGGTTTGGCATGTGTAATGGATTTGAAAATTATGCAAAACTATCACCACGAGGGAGTTAATGAAAAAGTTTACACAGTAGCACACACTTTATTTTATTTAAACTATACATTCTTCTTATGTATCAAAATATGTGATCATAAATTTTGTATTTTTGTTCGAGCTCCACAAGATCTTATATGACCTCCTAAACCATTAAATTCAAACTAGGATTTACCTACTGTCATTGCAAATTAACAAAACTATGTGACAAACAATAAAAAAAAATTGATGGAAAAGAGGCATACTTGATAGAGCGGATTCACCAAAAGAGAGAAACCCATGGAACAACGATAACACAGAAGAGGAGATGTTATTTAGCAATGTAGGAGACGATGCAAAGACCAGTCGTGATCCCACGAAGTGATAGAGGCAGAGTAACAATGGTAGAATGCACAGAGAGACACTGAGTGCAACGAGAAGAGGAAGGCCAGTGGAGGCAAGAGGTACAACATCAGTGACTAATGGGAAAAGATGAAGACAAACTTGTTTTGGGAAAAGGAAGTCGAAGTTGTTGTGAGCTAGGAGAAGGAGAGCGGTGTGCAAGGGGAAGAAAAGCAACAACAATGACTAGTGTAACACCCTCACTATCAGGATGTCACGCTTCCAGTTGCGCCATCCTGATAGCAAGAAATATTACGAAGACTTCACATACTTAGTAATAAAATAGGAGCCTTTAACCCGAAACCGTATCGTTGTTTTCTTTGAAAAACCGGAAAAATACTTTATGTTGAAAACAAACAAGCATATACAAATATACATAACTTCTTACATAGGTAGCTTATAAATATAATATAGATACACAACATACAATTCCTCCCTCTTACAAGATTATAATAATAAAGGCGAGGGAAAGAAAATAATATCTAAACTAAAACATAACATAAGAAAAACGCAATAAAACTCTTCTGAAACTTATTCATCCGTTCCCTGAAAAGATAAAGTTGTAGGGGGGTGAGAACCTAACCACACGGTCTCACCATGGAGTTTCAAAATTGTCATAAGAGGATATTTTAAGATAAATCTATTTTCAAGTTCAGTGATTATCGTTGTCTTATGAATCTTTTGAAAAATCGACGGTTTAACCATCCAAAAATCCAAAAGTTCTTTCAAAGAAATCAGTTAATTATTCAGAAATCTAAACTCACTTTTCTTATAAAAGAATCTTAAAAGTTTCCTCACAGTATGAATGACCAACCTGTTCCAAACATAGGTTTATTAGTTATATGTTGAACCAGCTTGATATTTTATACTTTACTAAATTTTATTCAGAAACCAACCACGGCCTCTGGCCCAAGCAATTTAATTAAATCTACAATCAATATCACATTCAGAAATAACCCTCAGATTCATCACTACTAGCATGAGAGATCTAACAATTGTTCAAACACATACAATGCAAACAAGGAAAAAACAATTAAAAAGCAGATACAGCATATAGCTCAGATAGCAATTAATAACAAATAAGCAATTAGGCAAACCAAAACAAATTCGAACTCAAACAAAGCATACAAATACATATGATGAATGCCTGTCCTATGGTTAATGAGCTGATTTGTTAGTTATATAGCCAAACCCGACATGTCCGGTAGCTAACCTGGGCACTGTCTCTTTGTTGTGCATTACTACCATTAGAGGAAATACGTGCCCTGCCACCATTAGACGAAATATGTGCCCTGTCACCATTAGACGGAATATGTGCCCTATCACCATTAGAGGGAATATGTGTTCTGTCACCATTAGAGAGAATAAGTACCCTGTCACCCTTACAATCAGAGAGAAAACACAGTCATACTTCTCATCAATCAACTTTAACCATGTCTCACTTATCATATTCATTCAATTTCATAATCAAACTCAGTTTTCATCATTCTTCTTCCTCATCCCTTTCCCGGAGCAAGTGAACAAACACCACTGCCTCTTACCCGGGGTTGATACATGAGCATCTTTCCTATCTTTTTCTAGTGAATTTGCATTCAATTTGTTGAGTTTAATCAGGAATTAATTATCTTTTAGCCATTATGGATGCTACGTCGTGTGCAATTTTGTTTATTTTAGGTAGCATTTGTTGGAGCTTTCGAAGAAAAAGAGAAGGCTATATAGGGCTAGAATGACTTAGAGGATGGAGAGGAAGCTTGCACAAATGGAAGGAGCACAAGAATTAAAGGAGATGACCAGCGAGGAGCGACGCGTGCACGTACCTGACGCATGCGCGTACCTGACGCGTGCGCGTACCTGACGCGTACGCGTGAGACGTGAAGAAGACCATCGACACGTACGCGTGACTGACGCGTACGCGTGACATGCGCCACGTGCAAAAAATGCAGAAAACGCTGATTATTTAATTAATTCTGATTTAACCTTTATTTTTTTTTAAAATAGGAAAAGATATTATTTTGGTTTTAGAAAATAGATTTTTAAATTAATTAGGATTAGATATAAAAGAGAAAAGAAACTTCTCTTCGGGGATTCCACTTTTGATTCCACCTCATTCCAATTTACAGTTTAAGAGAATCCTAGTTTCCACGCTTCCATGAGCAACTAAACCTCCACTGTTAAGGTTAGGAGCTCTGTCTATTATATTGATTGATTCTATTGTTTTTCTAGTTTAATTCATGTATTGATTTATAATTCAAGAATTGTTTTCATTCGTTATCTTATGAATTTTGGTGGAACGGAAGTATGACCCTCTTTCTAATTGAGTTCTTGTATAACTTGGAAAAGCTCTTTACTTGAACAACAGCTTGAAAATAATTTCTCCTAAATTCTAATTATATGGACTTAATGGGATACGTGACATATAATCCTCTTATATTTGGATAATTAGGATTTTTGTGGCATAATAACTAGAATTAAACTTCACCCTCTAATTGGAATTAATTGACCAAGGAATTGGCGGTTGATGAAAGTTAGAGGAGACTAGAAAAGTCTAAGGAATTAGGGTCTAGTCACATATAGTTTGCCATGAATTAAATCTTGCCTGATTAAATTAAATTAATAAGAAAAGTCAATCCGGAAAATAGATAACTCTGAAGCCTTAACTGCCTTCTCTATATTATTTTTCCAACTTATTTACTTGCCTGTCTTTTGATATTCTAAAATTACTGTTTAATGCTTTTGAACTCTCAACCACTATTTTCTGCTTGTCTAACTAAGTAAATTAATCAACCATTGTTGCTTAATCCCTTAATCCTCGTGGGATCGACCCTCACTCACCTGAGGTATTACTTGGTACGACCCGATGCACTTGCCGATTAGTTTGTGGTTATAAATTCTGCACCAGGCGTTTTAATTTTAATTTTATTTAAATTTTGCTTTAGTATTTTCGGGAAAAAAATAAATAAATAGCACTAATATTTTTCTTAATTTCTGAAATTAAGTCTGGTGTCCCCAAGTTATTTTTATTTCAATTTTTCCTGTTTATTTTTCTTGTTAATTTAGAATTTTTCTATCCTAATTTTGCCTACAAATTTTGAAATTTATTTATTTATTCTATTTAGTATTTTTATTTTAATTGTTTACACAGGTTACCTCACTGGGAATTCTCTGCATTCTGACGTAGAGAGTTCCATCTTTTTTTGTCTTCTGTTTGTTTATGCACAGGAACAGAGATAAGGAACCTCTCTTAGACTTTGATCTTGAACCTGAAAGGACTTTCAGGTGGCGTTTGCAACAAACAAGACTTTACAAGACTGCAGAATCCACTATGGATCCTAATAATGCTGTTAATGCCAATGTGGCAAATCCGAATGAGAATGAGCAACAAAGGAGAGTGCTTAGCTCTTACTCTGCTCCTACTATAGATCTTTATGGAAAAAGCATCGTGGTGCCTCCTATAGCTGCGAACAACTTTGAGTTGAAGCCACAATTGGTCACCCTGGTGCAACAAAACTGCCAGTATCATGGTCTTTCCCACGAAGACCCAAATCAATTTATTTCTAAGTTTCTGCAGATTTGTGATATTGTGAAGACAAATGGAGTGAACCAAAAGGTGTACAAACTCATGCTCTTCCCGTTTGCTCTGAGGGATAGAGCAAAGCTATGGCTAGATTCCCAACCCAAGGAGAGTTTGGATACTTGGGACAAGGTTGTTACTGAGTTTCTTACTAAATTTTTCCCACCAAAGAAGCTGACTAAGCTTAGGGTGGAGGTTCAGACCTTCAGGCAGATGGATGGTGAAACTCTTTATGAAGCTTGGGAGAGATACAAGCTACTAACTAGGCAATATCCTCCGGACATGTTCTCCAAATGGACCCAACTAGATATCTTTTATGAAGTCTTGGGTGAAATGTCAAAGATGTGCTTAGATAATTCTGCAGGTGGTTCATTGCACAAGAAGAAGATACCGGAGGAGAATATTAAGCTGATTGAATTGGTTGCTAGCAACCAATATTTATATTCATCTAGCAGGAATCCTGTGAACTCTGAGGGTCCTCAGAAGAAGGGTGTTATGGAATTAGAAGCTCTTAATGCTATTCTTGCTCAGAACAAGCTTATGTCTCAGCAAATAAATCTACTTACTCAGCAGATGGGTGGAATGCAAGTCTCAGCTATCAACACCCAAAATCTACCTCAAGAGGTCTCTTATGACATGACAGGTAATTTTGTGCAAAATGATAATTATGATTATGCTCAATCCTCTTCTGAACAGGTCAATTACATGGGGAGTGGTCCTAGAAATCCCAACAATGATCCATATTCTTAGACATACAATCAGGGGTGGAGAAATCACCCAAAATTTGGGTGGAGGGACCAACCTCAGAAACCTCAAAATTTCAACAATAATTCTCAGGGCGGCTTCCAACAGAACAATTACAATAACTGCCAATTTCAGTCTCAGCAACAACAACCACCTCAGCAGGCAAACTCTAAATCCCAAGAAGATTCTAATTGGGAGATTATGAGGAGTTTTATGCAGGAAACCAGAGCCTCCATTAGAAACTTGGAGGTGCAAATGGGCCAACTGAGCAAGCAAATACCTGAGAGGTCTGCAAGTACATTCCCAGGTGATACAGTGATGAACCCAAGAGAAGATTGCAAGGTTATTCAATTAAGAAGTGGTAAAGTAGCTGGCTCTGAGACCAAGGTCAATGAGGAGTTAATTGAAAAAGAAGCTCCAGAGGAGAAGAAGGAAGAAGTAGAACATGCCCCTCCTAAGTGTGCAGACAACCCATTCCCTGATTCTCTTGACACTTATCCCACCTTGCCAAAGGCTCCTGAATACAAGCCAAAAATGCCATACCCTCAAAGGCTTCAGAAGGCTTCCAAAGAAAAGCAATTTTCTAAATTTTTAGATGTCTTCAAGAAGCTACATATCAACATTTCTTTTGCAGAGGCTCTTGAGCAAATGCCTCTCTATGCAAAATTTATGAAAGAATTGTTGACCCACAAGAGGAATTGGAAGGAACAAGAAACAGTGGTGTTAACCAAGGAATGTAGTGCCATTATTCAACAAAACCTTCCTGAGAAGATGCCAGACCCAGGGAACTTTGTCATTCCTTGCACCATTGGAGATGTCACCATTCAGAGAGCTTTATGTGGTCTTGGAGCTAGCATCGATCTAATGCCACTTTCAGTGATGAAAAAGCTTCAAATTGAGGAGGTAAAACCCACTCGTATTTCTCTTCAACTTGCTGATCTTTCTATTAAATTACCTGTGGGTGTTGTTGAGGATTTACTTGTTAAAGTAAGACCATTTATTTTTCCTGTTGATTTTGTTATATTAGACATGGAAGAGGAGGTAAAATCCTCTATTATACTTGGAAGACCCTTTTTAGCTACAGGTAGAGCTCTGATTGATGTGCAAAAGGGTGAATTAACCCTGAGGGTCAATGAAGAGCAGGTGGTCCTTAATGTGTTTGAAGCCCTCAAGCACCTTAATGATTCTGAAGGGTGTATGAAAATAGATGTTATTGAACCACTTGTTTAAGGGGTACTGAAAGCTGAGGTACTTGATGACATTCTGAATCCTATTTCTGAGTATGAAATAGTGGAAGTTGATGATTCACCACCCCAGAAGGCTGTGGTTCACACGCCTAAAGCAGAGGAGGAAGCCCCCAAGCTTGAGCTCAAACCTTTACCTCCTTCTCTGAAATATGTGTTCTTGGATGAAAATGATTCATATCCAGTGATTATTAGCTCTTCCCTGAAGCCTGAAGAGGAAGAGGCGCTTATTTCAGTGCTCAAGAGCCATAAAACAGCTCTTGGGTGGACCATTAGTGACTTGAAGGGGATTAGTCCAACCAAGTGTATGCACAAGATCTTCCTTGAAGATGATACTAAACCAGTTGTGCAACCACAAAGGAGACTCAATCCAACCATGAAAGAGATGGTCCAAAAAGAGGTAATGAAATTATGGGAAGCAGGTATTATTTACCCTATTTCTGACAGTCCTTGGGTAAGTCCTGTGCAGGTAGTTCCCAAGAAAGGAGGGATGACAGTGATCAAGAATGAAAAGAATGAGCTTATTCCTACAAGAACAGTCACATGTTGGAGAATGTGTATAGACTACAGGAGGCTCAACACTGCTACAAGGAAGGATCATTTCCCTTGCCTTTCATTGATCAGATGCTTGAGAGGTTAGCTGGTCATGCGTTTTATTGTTTTCTAGATGGATATTCTGGATATAACCAAATTGTAGTGGACCCTCAAGATCAAGAGAAGACAACATTCACATGCCCATTTGGAGTATTTGCCTACAGGAGAATGCCATTTGGACTTTGTAATGCTCCAGTAACTTTTCAGAGGTCTATGCTTTTAATTTTTTCTGACATGGTTGAAAAGTTCATTGAGGTATTTATGGATGATTTTTTTGTTTTTGGTAATTCTTTTGAATCCTGCCTTAAGCATTTATCTCTTGTCTTAAAACGGTGTCAAGAATCAAACCTTGTTTTAAATTGGGAAAAATGTCATTTTGTGGTTACAGAAGGTATTGTTCTTGGACACCGGATTTCAAGTAAGGGGATTGAGGTTGATAGAGCAAAGGTGGAGATAATTGAAAAATTACCACCACCAGCTAATGTTAAGGCAGTCAGGAGTTTCTTGGGTCATGCAGGATTTTATAGAAGATTTTTAAAGGATTTTTCTAAAATTGCTAAACCATTAAGCAACCTGTTGGTTGCTGATGTTCCTTTTGTCTTTAATTTTGATTGCCTGCATGCTTTTGAAACTCTGAAAGTAAACCTTACCTCTGCTCCCATTATAGCTCCCCCTGACTCAGATTTACCATTTGAATTGATGTGTGATGCTAGTGATTTTGCTATAGGAGCTGTTTTAGGACAGAGGCATGGCAAGCTTATACATGTCATTTACTATGCTAGTAGTGTGTTAAATGATGCCCAAAAGAATTACACAACTACATTAAAAGAATTATTAGCTATTATGTATGCTGTTGATAAGTTTAGGTCTTATTTAATTGGTTCTAAGTTTATTGTTTATACTGATTATGCTGCTTTAAAGTACCTTCTAACCAAACAGGATTCTAAACCAAGATTAATTAGATGGGTGTTGCTCCTTCAGAAGTTTGATATTGAGATAAAAGACAGGAAAGGGTCAGAAAATCAAGTAGCTGACCATCTCTCTAGAATTGAGCCTGAAGTAGGAGTACAACCACCCACAGCTGTGACTGAGACGTTTTCGGATGAACAATTGTTCCTCATTCAGCAGGCTCCATGGTTTGTAGACATTGCAAATTACAAGGCCATGAATTTTATTCCAAGGGAGTACAGTAGGCAACAAGTAAAGAAGCTATTGACTGATGCCAAGTACTACATTTAGGATGAACCATACCTTTTTAAAAGGTCTTCAGATGGTATAATCCGGAGATGTGTTCCGGATGAGGAAAAACAGCAGATTCTTTGGCACTGTCATGGTTCTAATTATGGCGGCCACTTTGGTGGTGAAAGGACAGCTACAAAGGTCCTTCAGAGCGGGTTTTACTGGCCGACTCTCTTCAGGGACTCAAGAGAATTTGTGAAGCACTGTGACAGATGTGAAAAAGCCACGAATCTCCCTACCAACCATGAAATGCCACAGCAGGGGATTCTTGAGGTTGAGCTGTTTGATGTGTGGGGCATTGATTTCATGGGATCCTTCCCACCTTCGCATTCAAACAACTATATCCTAGTGGTGGTTGACTATATGTCCAAGTGGGTGGAAGCTGTGGCACTACCCACCAATGAAGCCAAGGTGGTAATGAGCTTTCTTCAGAGATATATCTTTAGCCGGTTTGGTGTCCTGAGGACACTCATTAGTGATGGAAGAAGTCACTTCTGTAACAGACAGCTGGACTCTCTTCTGCAGAGATATGGAGTCCGTCATAAAGGGGCAACCCCCTATCACCCTCAGACAAGTGGACAGGTTGAAGTTTCCAACAGGAAACTTAAGAGGATTCTAGAGAAGACCGTCAGTATTTCAAGAAAGGACTGGTCTAGGAAGCTTGATGATGCTCTCTGGGCATACCGAACAGCTTACAAGACTCCTATTGGCATGTCCCCTTATCAGTTGTTCTATGACAAAGCCTGTCACTTACCAGTTGAGCTGGAGCATAAAGCTTACTGGGCGATCCGGTATCTGAATCTTGATTCAGAAGCTGCAGGAATCAAGCGAATGCTTCAGTTGAATGAGCTTGATGAATTCAGATATTCAGCCTATGAGAGTGCCAAGCTCAATAAGGAGAGAACCAAGTTATTGCATGACAAGAAGATTGTCATCAGAGTCTTTGAGCCAGGACAAAGAGTGCTTCTGTATAATTCAAGGCTCAAACTCTTTCTCGGGAAGCTAAAATCCCGGTGGTCATGACCGTTTGTAGTTACCAGAGCTTCACCATATGGTCATATGGAAATACAGGAAGAGAATTCTGACAGAAGATTTATCGTAAATGGCCAGAGATTGAAGCACTATCTTGGAGGTGAGATTGATCGTCAGAGGTTCGCTCATCTGCTGAGTTAGCAGAACTGACCGTCAAGCTAGTGACGTTAAAGAAGCGCTTGTCGGGAGGCAACCCGATAATTTCGTATCCTTAGTTTTTTTCGTATTAGTGATTTTCTTATTTATTTGATTTTTATTGAGTTTTTACTGTTTTTCTTTTGTTTTAAGTGTGTTCTGATCATGTAGCTATTTTATAACAGGAACCGTACTCCAAAAAAAAAGGCACACGACACGCAAGCGTCGCTGACGCGTACGCGTCATATGTGTGTGCGTGAAAAATAAAATTTAACAGAGAGTTGGGTAGGAGTAGTGCTGGTGGTGTGCCTGGCGCACAAGCAAGTCTACGCGTACACGTCCTTCACGCATATGCGTCGCTTGCGTTTTCACCAGTCCACGCGTACGCGTCCCCACGCGTACGTGTGACCCTGTAAATCGGCGTAAATGGGCGTATGGCCAGAGAGTTATGATGGTGTGGGGCTGGAACTGTGCTGGGAGCATAAGCCCTATCACGCGTACGCGTCCCTGACGCGTGCACGTCGTTTTCCCATCCTGGCCGTCCACGCGTACGCGTCCCTGATGCGCACGCGTCATATGCAATTTTGGCTCTTGTGCGTATCTGAACAGAGAGTTGTGCGTGCACGGGGCTGCCCTCGCGCCATTCGCACAACCAACATCACGTGTACGCGTCCCAGACGCGTACGCGTCACTTGAAATTCGCGCGATCCACCCGTACGCGTCGCATGCGACGCCCAATTAAACCACCTCAGCGCCTGATTTCAAATCATCCACCCCCAATCCTAATTCTCTCTTGTTCTTTTATCCTTTTATTCTTCTTTCATCATACTATTTTTTTATGTCTTTTTATGTCCCTCTCTATTTTCAGTTCTTCTTTGCTTGGGGACAAGCAAACCTTTAAGTTTGGTGTTGCCGCTTCGCTGATGGTTTTTCTGTTTAATTTTATGGTACCAAAGGGAGGCGAATCATCTTCACGGAGGAGCACAGCCTGAAGAATAAAATGGCCACTAGAATAATTGAGGTGGTTGAGTTCCTTTCATTCTATATTTTCTCCCATTCTTATTATATTATATTCCTGTTTTCTGCTATTTTACTTAGTTTCTGCATGATCTTTTGTTATTTCAATTTCTAGGTTCTAGTTAAATTAGTTATTTTTATTCTGTTAGTTGCTTTAATTCTGAAAGGTGTCTCATGTATTGCCCACTGAGCTTGAAATCAAAAAGAAAGAAGAAAAGGGGATGTAATGCATGAGAAATTGAGTTTATTTTTTTTAGAATAGTCTCATTTAATCAAATGTGGTGGTGTTCTCTGTGATTCTGAATGCATGACATAAACCGTGCATGTTTGAATTTGAATCAAGGAATGTTGACATATAAGGAAAAGGAATTTAGGGAAGTCTTATGAATTTTCTGAAAATTTGTGACAGTTGATAAACCCCGATTTTGTGGTTTATCTTGTGCTCAATTTGGGTGGTTTTATCAACTTTTCTCACATTTATTCAATGAAATAGCATGGTTTTGCAATTCTCCCTTGATTTGTGCTTAAATGTGAAAACATGCTTTTTAGGCCTTAAAATAGCTAAATTTAATTCACTTTAATTCCATTCGATACCTTGATATATTTGTTAAGTGGTTTCAGGTTTAGAAGGCAAAGATTGGGTTGAAGGAATAAAGAAAAAGCATGCAAAGTGGGAGAACTCATGAAGAAATGAAGGAACTGCAAAGTTGTCAAGCCTGACCTCTTCGCACTCAATCGACCATAACTTGAGCTACAGAGGTCCAAATAAGGCGGTTCTAGTTGCGTTGGAAAGCTAACATCTAGAGCTTCGAAATGATATAAAATTTGCTATAGTTTCCTGACGTATAGGGGTGCGTACACGCACATGACATGCACGCACCGATGGATCAGCGTGGGTCCACTTTGGGCATCTCGTTGGGGGCAATTTCTAGCTCATTTTGGGCCCAATCCAACTCATTTCTGATGCTATTGAATCCAAGAATTAAGGGGAGAATGAACCAAGTAGCCATAGTTTAGTTTTCATCATGTTTTAGGATAGAATTCTAGAGAGAGAGAGGCTCTCTCCTCTCTCTAGATTTAAGATAGAAATTTGGGTAAAGTTAGGTTAATCACTCTCAAATTTCTCTTTCAATTCTTGTTTTGATTTCAATTCTCTTTATATTTTAGTGTTCCATTGTCTTAATCTTCTTAGTTTCTTATTTTTCTCTCTTTTATGTTTATGAACAATTGTTAGATCTTGATTTCCTCTAATGAAATTTTATGTTTCCATGCTTCTTTTATGTTGATCTTGATTGCTATTATTGATCTCTTGCTTATGCTAGTTATGGGTTTCCTTCAATCCGTGCATTTGGTGATGTTTACTTTTTGCATTCTAGGTGTTTGATAAAATGTTTTCTCTAGTTTTTAAGTAGTTTTCTTGACTCTCGGCCTAGGCTAAAGGAATTGAGTGACCTTGAGTCATTGGGTCTCAATGATTTGGTGATTTGAAAACCCTTGGTGATCAATTTGATACTCATTGATACTAACCCACTACTAATCTAATTAGTAGATAGGTTGGGACTTATGGGTTGATGTTGATTAAGCCATTTGATATACTTCAAGTATAGAAGTAAACTTAATGAGCTTGGTTCCTCATAATTATCAATATTTGGTTTGTAGACAAGGATGGTGATCTCAGTTACCTATGTCTAGCCAAAAGTACTTTTCCCTTTATTTTATTAGTTCTTATCATTTTACCTTTTGTCATTTAATCTTTCTTGTCATTTATTTTTCTTGCAAAAATATAAAAATCAAAACCCCCCTTGCATTTTTATGGTCAATAACTGAGCACTTCATTGCAATTCCTTGTGAGACGACCCGGAGTTTAAATACTTCGGTTAATTTTCATTGGTGTTTGCACTTGTGACAACTCAAATTTTTGATGTGGAAATTGTTTGTTGGTTTGGAGCTATGCTTACAATGAAGTAATTCTTTCTATAAGAAGAAAATCTAGACCGATACGACAAATTCTCATCTATCAAAATGGCGCCGTTGCCAGAGAGTTGCAATGGTGTTACATTATTGGCTATTGTGAATATGTGAATATATTTGTCTTTTGATTGTTTGTTAGCTTTTGTTAGGATTAGGACTTGTTGCTTATTTTTGTAGCTTTTGTTTTTATTTTCTATTATGAATTCTCATCCCTTTGGCTATGAGTTTGGTTACAACTATGTTGTAGGGAATAGAAGCTCCAATGGGGATGTGCATCAAGGGTTTGGGAATCAAAGATGGGAGGAGCCTCAAGGGATTGATCAACCTTCTTGGAAACAACAACCTCCGAATTCTTATGGGTATAATCCTAATCCTAATGCATATCAATCTAATGGATGTGGTGACCCTTATTGTGATTGTCAACAACCACCACCACATGCCTATGAATCACCCCGTCAACATGACCTTGAACCACCTTACTCACAAGTCCCCTACCACCAAACACCTCATTATGACCCTAATTCTTATCCTGCTGTGTTCAAGGATTTAACTGAGGTATAAAGATCAGAGAACTCATAATATGATCCAGATTCTGATTCCGCATGACATTGACATTCTTCTGATTCAAAGGAGAGTGAGATGCTAAAACTATTCAAGATTGCAGTTGTAAACCCCACTATAAGAAGAGACACGAGCTTAATCGAACTCTCATTCTCATGCAAATTCACACCTTAATCTTGCACTCATTTTGGTTGCTTGAGGACAAGCAACAATTCAAGTTTGGTGCTGTGATGCGTGAGCATATTTCCTATCTTTTCCTAGTGAATTTGCATTCAATTTGTTGAGTTTAATCAGGAATTAATTATCTTTTAGCCATTATAGATGCTACTTTGAGTCGTGTGCAATTCTGTTTATTTTAGGTAGCATTTGTTGGATTTGATGGAGTTTCCGCAGAAAAAGAGAAGAAGGGTATATAGGGTTAGAATGACTTAGAGGATGGAGAGGAAGCTTGCACAAATGGAAGGAGCACAAGAATTAAAGGAGATGACCAGCGAGGAGCGACGCGTGCGCGTACCTGACGCGTGCGCGTGATTTAGAGATTTGCCCAGCGATGCTGCGCGTACCTGACGCGTACGCGTGACACGCGAAGAAGACCATCGACGCGTACGCGTGACTAACGCGTACGCGTGACATGCGCCACATGCAGAAAATGCAAAAAACGTTGATTATTTAATTAATTATGATTTAAACTTTATTTTTTCTTTTAAAATAGGAAAAGATATTATTTTGGTTTTAGAAAATAGATTTTTAAATTAATTAGGATTAGATATAAAAGAGAAAAGAAACTTCTCTTCAGGGGATTCCACTTTTGATTCCACCTCATTCCAATTTACAGTTTAAGAGAATCCTAGTTTCCACTTTGAACCATGAGCAACTAAACCTCCACTGTTAAGGTTAGGAGCTCTGTCTATTATATGAATTGATTCTATTGTTTTTCTAGTTTAATTCATGTATTGATTTATAATTCAAGAATTGTTTTCGTTCTTTATCTTATGAATTTGGGTGGAACAGAAGTATGACCTTCTTTCTAATTGAGTTCTTGTATAACTTGGAAAAGCTCTTTACTTGAACAACAGCTTGAAAACAATTTCTCATAAATTCTAATTATTTGGACTTAACGGGATACGTGACATATAATCCTCTTATATTTGGATAATTAGGATTTTTGTGGCATAATAACTAGAATTAAACTTCACCCTCTAATTGGAATTAATTGACCAAGGAATTGGCAGTTGATGAAAGTTAGAGGAGACTAGAAAGGTCTAAGGAATTAGGGTCTAGTCACATATAGTTTGCCATGAATTAAATCTTGCATGATTAAATTAAATTAATAAGAAAAGTCAATCCGGAAAATAGGTAACTCTGAAGCCTTAACTGCCTTCTCCATATTATTTTTCCAACTTATTTACTTGCCTGTCTTCTGATATTCTGAATTTACTGTTTAATGCTTTTGAACTCTCAACCACTATTTTCTGCTTGTCTAACTAAGTAAATTAATCAACCATTGTTGCTTAATTCCCCAATCCTCGTGGGATCGACCCTCACTCACCTGAGGTATTACTTGGTACGACCTGGTGCACTTGCCGATTAGTTTGTGGTTATAAATTCTGCACCAGGGGTCTCAACTCTAAATCAAATTCATAAATCATCATTTTCGCAACCATAATTCATTCTTTACTGAATAACTCAAAATCAAATTATAAGAACCTAAATTAAAATCCAAATCCTTCTAATAGGCATTTCAAATGAAACTTTCGGTTTTTATAAAAATTTCGGCAGCATCTCCACTAAAACTCAAACTCTGCCACCCTTTTCGAGTCCCATCCAAACATTCCTTAAACCCTTCTCAACCATTTCCAAATCTCAATCATTTTTTAAAATTCAACCAATTCTAATATCAAATTATTTTATAATCGAACCAATTCCAATAATAAATCTTTTTCAAAATCAAACCAGCTCTAATATTAAATTATTTATAAAATCAAACCAAATCAAAATCAAATCATTTCCAAAATCAATTCATTTTCATATGTCAAATCATTTCCAAAGCCGATTCATTTACATTATTAAATTAACTCTAAATCCAAGAAAATCACTTTTCATAATATTTAACTAAATAACTTTTCAAACCAATTTCTCACCAACAACCGCATACCACTCAAGCAATCAGTGATTCAGTCCAGGAATCAACCACATCCATAAGACAAACAAACTCAGAAATATATTTTTCACATGAATATCTATTTATAACAACTCTGTAATATAAAATAAATTTTATGAAAAACCCCTACCTTGATGTCGCATTAATAACAAAATGAGAACAGCGGTAGTAACATTAGACACGACAACAGCGGCATCAATTTCGACAATACCTAGTATCAGTGGCATCAGTAGTCCCAACAACAGTGACCATGGTTGCAGCAAAATAGAGTGTTCAAATTCAATGGAATCGGAAATGGAAACGAATTCAATGGAATTGGAAATAGAGATAACTTACAATGAAATAACGAAGTAGCAACAACAGGGTTTTTGAAGCTCCAGTGGAAGTAGTGGCTCCACCAAAAATTAAAGAAAATAGGGTAATGGAACGACAGCAGCTCCGGCAAGGTATAGCTCTACGGCGGACTTCACCCACAACCAGAGGCACAATGGTGCAGCCTCTAGCAGTGGCGACAGAACGTGCTACAGTGGCGGTGACTTTCCACAGCACGGATGCATCGCCTCTCTCCCCACTGCGAGCGCTCTCCCACTCTCTGTTCCTTATTCTTGATGGTGACATAGCACAACGGATCTGGCGGTAGCAAGCTGCGGTGACGGTGACCCACGACGATGACGGCGACGAGGGTTGTGGCTTCACACAGTAGTGACAGAGGCAACTTCTTCCTCTCCTCTGGCTCGCTCTCATCTTTCTTGCGACAGGGCGATCTCAACAACGGCTAGCTCAAGCCGACGGTTCCGCAGCAGTGAGCTGGGCACGATGCCGGCGCGTTCCTCTCCCTCTCCTTCCCTTCTTCTTCCTCGATTCCCCCTTCTTCTCTCTTTTCCCTTTCTTTCTTTTCCCTTTTTCCTTCTGTTTCCTTTTCTGTACATTTAGGAATTTAGGGTAAATAATTTAGGAATTTTGTAAAATTAGGGTTTTATTCGATAATTCTAAGTTAGGGTAAAATATATACGAGTAATATAACAATTTTATAAAATATTCAATTATAATAAATTACTTAAGAATCTTAATTGGGGTAAAGTAAAATTATCTTCGAATCTATTTAATTATTTCTAATAAAATAATTTCTACAATTATAAAGTTTAAACTTAATAAGATAAAATCACAATTTATTCATATTTAGATTTTTTTCCAAAAATGTAGGATGTTACATTCTATCCACCTTACAAAAATTTTTGTCTTCGAAAATTGATATAAGATGGAGAAAAGATTTATATTCATATCCTCTTTTGAACATCTCATAGAAACCAAGAAAATCATATCACATAAATATAGAAGAAAATATATAAGGTAAGAACTTCAATCAAACTAAATTTTAAAATCCAAAATCAATTAGGCGCAATATTTGTTCAGAACTTTTGACAAAGCATGATCACCTCCTCTCGTCACCTCAAAATTCCATGACTCCTTGTAACCCCGTACGCTTACCAGTTTCACTTTCTGCATGCATAAATCGTGTCCTTAAGAACTAATATATAAAAAATGCTAAACTTGAGAAGAAAAGGACAAACGACACAAATGGTATTTGTGAGAAATCGGGAGAATACTCAAGTTTGCACTTGGACAAGGATGGTATTTCGCAAGGATTTGAAGGAATGCCTGAAATCATTAATAAACAAGAATGTATATAAACAATGAAATGTACCAAAACGAGAGTCAAATCGAAATCTTAAGGAAGAATTTTGAGTCAAAGAGTTTCGATATGAACAATAATAAAAATAATATAGCAATTTAGAACAACTTCAAATCGAGTCAGAAGAAATTGATTTATCTTTTTCAAAAGAAAATATATAAGTCCAACATTTTTCAAGAGAACCGTACAAAGTATAAAATGTTATGTTACACCAAATTAATTTCAAATTAAAACAAATCACGTGAGGTTTGTAAATTAAAACTTATTTGATGCTAATGGCAAAATATTTTCTTTAAGAGTCTTGGAAGATACTTAAGTATATGATTAAATAAGGATAGGCATAAATTTATAGAAAAGTTGGAAGAAAATTAGGTTCTATTCAAAGAATAAATTCTTAAATATTTTTTTTATAAATCAATAAAAGATAAGTGGTGTATCACAAATAAACAAGATTAAACTATATAAAGAAGTTTCAGAGTTTATGTAAGAAAGTATTTGCTGAATTAAAAATGATTCTATCAAAATTTAAAGAAGGATTATAGATACAGTCAAGTAAGAAAAGAATTGAATCGAAATTTTTCTCAAACAGGGTCTAAGATAAGTGCTTAAGAAGGAAATTACAAGATATGGTATGTTGTACTGAAATAAATCCGAGTTTAGAGCAAGGAGCATAGAGTTTGTAAGGTAAGGATAAATGTTTCAAAAAATTTGGACATCAACCAGATACAGAATCAAGCAAGGACATGCACGAATGATAAGATAAGGTTGGTAAGAAAGAGATTAGGAACTAAAAATTCCAATACAATTGATAGAGAAAGAGATAACGTGCAAGCTCGAATAAAGATCATATGTTGAAATAGAACTAATGTTTAGAACTTAATTCCTAACGTTTCCAAAACCTCAGAATTCGCATCACCTGTTACTTCTATTTCGTCTATGATAACCCATTAGTGTTCCCATATACATAAATCATTAGTGTTAAGTTGGCCAAACTTAATACCATGAGGTACGCAATGATAAACTAATAGCATTAATCAACAGACAATAATGCATATAAAACATAAACTCTTATTGCTAGGACAAGTCTTAAGGCATGACAAACACTTGAAGTATGCAATGAAGCATAGTCAGTCGACTCCCAAGGCTCTACAGGAAGGACTGCTCTGATACCATAATGTAACACCCTCACTATCAGGATGTCACGCTTCTGGCTGTGCTACTCTGATAGTAAGAAGTATTACGACGACTTCATATACTTAATAATAAAATAGGAGCCTTTGACTCGAAACTGTACCGCTGTTTTCTTTGAAAAATTGAAAAAATACTTTAACTTAAAAACAAACAAGCATATACAAATATACATAACTTCTTACATAAGTAGCTTATAAATATAATATACATACACAACATATAATTCCTATTCCTCTTATAAGATTATAATAAAAAAGAGGAGGGAAAATAATATCTAAACTAAAACATAACATAAGAAAAACGCAATAAAACTCTTCTGAAGCTTCTTCATCCGTTCCCTGAAAAGATAAAGTTGTAGGAGGGTGAGAACCTAACCACACGCTCTCACCACGGAATTTCATAATTCTCATAAGAGGATATTTTAAGAGAAATCTATTTTCAAGCTCAGTGATTATCGTTGTCTTATGATTCTTTTGAAAAACCGACGGTTTAACGACCCAAAAATCCAAAACTTCTTTAAAAGAAATTAGTTAATTATTCAGAAATCCAAACTTAATTTTCTTATAAAAGAATATTAAGAGTTTTCTAACTTTATGAATGACCAACTTGCTTCAAACATAGGTTTATTAAGTCTATGCTGAACTAGCTTGATATTTCATACTTTACTAAATTTTAATCAGAAACCAACCACAGCCTCTAGCCTAAGCAATTTAATTAAATCTACAATCAATATCACATTCAGAAACAACCCTCACATTCACCACCACCAGCATGAGGGATCTCACAATTGTTCAAACACATACAATGTAAACAAGGAAAACACAATTAAAAAGTAGATATAGCAAATAGCTCAAATAGCAGTCAATAACAAATAAGCAATTAGGCAAACCAAAATAAATTCAAACTCAAACAAAGCATCTATGGCTAATGAGCTCATTTGTCGGTTATATAGCCAAACTTGACATGTACGGTAGGTAACCCAAACATTGTCTCTCTGTTGCGCATTAATACCATTGAAGGGAATATGTGCCTTGACACGATTAGAGGGAATATGTGCCCTGTCACCATTAGAGGGAATAGGTGCCCTGTCACCCTTACAATCAGAGAGAAAACACAGTCATACTTGTCATCAATCAACTTTAACCATCTCTCATGGTGCGGGCCGGATCGTCGGTTAGGAAATTTCTCAAGAATGAAGGTAGCGTTGCAAGTATAGTCCCAACGAACAAAGCAACCCACGATCAAAGTATAGAATAGAGATGACACAATTCAAACCAAATTAACCGGGACTAGAATCCCGGGTCGTCTTCCCAAGAAACTAGTGACTACTGGTGCACAAGTTTGGTTGTGAAATCGGGGGTTTCAATAATGAAGCAAACAATTAAAGAAATTAAAGAACAACCAAAATTGTAATTAATTAACTAATAAATGAATGAAAGAACTATTAATGTAGCAAGAACAGGTAAGGCTCAAAATGATTGGATTGTGGTTCAAAATATAAATGGGACCTTGGCTTGGGTAGAGTTAGGGAATCCTTTCGTTGTCATAACCACAACTATGGTAATTATAATGGATTAATCTCACCTAGCAACTCTTAACGTCTAAGAGTAAGTCAACTGAGCATAATTGTTATTAATCCACAAATCCTAGTTAACTTACTAATTGCCTTAGTAAACTATCGTTAGTGGAAATAAGAACAACTGACAATCCAAGTATTACCACTAAATGTCGAACATTATGACTTTAGTATCCCATATACTCATTTTCCTAAGCCAATGAGTGGAAATCTACTCCATATTCAAAATTGATATTTTCACAAAGAGTTGGTGGGCATAATCACAAAACATAGCCGTAATACAAAAATACTTGAAACTATGAACAATCAATAAGCAAAATCAATAATGGCAACTCAAATAAACATGTAGTAACCAAGAATCATCAATTTCATCAACTAGAAATCAAAATTGCAAAAGTATGTATATATTAACAAAGTGGCTTTTACTATAAGAAAGTGTAGCACAAGTGTTGTATTTAAAGGAAAAATCAAGAAATACTTACAATGGAAGCAAGCTAGAATCCATGATCAAAATGGAAATTGCAACTTGTAATGTAAACCCTAACAAAACCCTAAGAAAGTTGAGAGAAAAATCTAAGAAAAACTAAATTGAAAACTTCTAAAAACTATCTAATGTTGTTCCTAATGGTATGGTATGGTTCTCCCATGTTTGCCCCTTCCATATGAGCTCTAGACTATTAGATTTGGGCCACCAATTCTCTCAACACAAGTTCAAAGTCATGTTGAAAAATACATGAATCAAGAAAAATAGTTTAAACAGAAAAAGACAGATACACCAAGAATTTCAAACAGGCATATGCAATTAGGATCAAACAAGGATGCATATGAACAGAGAAATAGGGTTGGAAAAACCAAACTATTTTCCAAAAGAAAAGGCAACAAGAACTTCACGATAGGCTAGGAAAGAATAAGGCACATGACTCCAACAGAATTCAAGACACATAACTGAGTAACCTCGAGAAATAGTTTCTAACGTTCTCAAAACCAACGAATCGCGTTACCTATTACTCATATATCGTCTATGACAACCCATTAGTACTTCCATATACATAATCCACTAGTTTTAAGCCGGCCAAACTTAATACCATGAATTATGCAATGCAAGACTAACATCATTAATAAGTAGATTGTCATGTGCATAAAGCTCTAATTCTTATTATTCAAACAAGATTACTACATGATAGATGCTCAGAGTATGCAATTAAAGCATAGTCACTCCATTCCTCAGGCTCTACAGGAAGGACTGCTTTGATACCACAAATGTAACACCTTCACTATTAGAATGTCACGCTTCCGGTTGTGCCACTCTGATAGTTTGGGTATTACGATGACTCTGAACATATTTAATATTAAAATAGGAGCCTGTTTAAAACTTAAAACCGCATAACCTTTTAGAAACACTTTTTCGTTGGAAACATATACATATATATACATACAAACCAGAAATAATGCATTAAAATTATATATATACATAACAATAACTTACAAACATATATATCACAAATTCCTACCCCTCTTACAAAATTGATAAAGATAAAGGCGAGGACAAATAATAACTAAGATAATACAAAATATCGAATAAACAGAAAATGAAATAAAATCTTCTGAAACTTCGTCGCCCATATCCTAAAAAGGAAAAATATATAGGGGAGTGAGAACATCGTCCTCACTAGTTCTCACTATAGGGTACAGAATTGCCATAATAAGATACGTAAATAAAACTATTTGTAAATTGCTTGTCTTATGAGTCTTTCCAAAAAACCATGGGTTCACATTCGAAATCCAGAAATCTTTTTTAAAGACTTGGTAAATTTCTCAAAATAAAAAACCTTTTTCCTTTCTTGTAAAATCTTAAAAATTTTTCCTAGACAGTATGAATGACCAACATGTCCCAAGAATAGGTTCAATTAAGTCTATGCTGTAAGAGTTTGATTTTTCATACTTTACTAGACCATAAACATGAAAGCAGTTACCTACGCGGTATAAATGATCATCATGTTCCAAACATTGGTTCATTAAGTCTATGATGAACCAGTCAGATACTTTATACATAACTAGACCTCAAACATACCAACCACGGTCTCAGGCCCATCCAATCCAACATGGCCCCCGGACCAAACAACTCAATCATCAACCAAATCATCACAAACTAACCAATCAAACACAATCACAATTAATGTAGTTCAAGCACAATCAAGAGCAATTACAACAAGTATAACAGTTGGAAGTTAACATAAGTATTCACATAGGTAAACCAATTACAATATGCACACCCAAACAATATCACATAGATGCAAATGATGAATGTCTGCCCAACTGGCTGTGAAATCAAATTCTCAGTTCAATTTCCAATCTGACACATTCCCATGGGAATGTCGCCTTTCATTCACGTATATAGATATGGAAACCCCCCACGGATATAGTGCCGAACACACTCCTGTGATCTGAAAGGATGTGAGTGGGATACTCTGCTTCCAACCTCACATCTACACATAAGCGGGATTAACCAATCGTCCTTACGCGGGTGCCGCAACCTTGACTAGCAGGATTAACCAACCGTCCTTATGCGGGCGCTGCAACCTCGACAAGCGGGATTAACCAACCGTCCTTGCTAGGTGCAAGTGACTTATCAATAATCTTCATAATATCCATAATCAATCAGACTCAACGTCTTATTTCAAAAATCATTCTTGGCCCATTTACTTTCAAATAACAAATGTATTCAATTGACATCTTGCCAAGAATCACTTTTCAAAATGGAGCCACTTTCCACATCTTTCCAAAACTTCCAAACAATTTCAAAACCATGCCAAATTCAAAATTTCTTTTGAAAGACTCAAAATCATTAATTTTAAATAAGGATTTGGTGATAAAATTCCTCAGCAGAGTCTCAAGACTTTAGGAAATAATAACCTAACTCATTTTCTTAAATTCATTGAAAACTTTTAAAACCTTAGCTTCTTGATTTGAATAAATAAAAATAGAATTTAAACCAAAACCAAGTCATGTATCTAAATATTCCAAACCAATTTCAAAACCAACTTACTTAAACCAAAACCAAATCATTTAAACCAAAAACCAATTTCAATTTCATCCTTTAAATCTGAAGCATTTCCAAAGGCTCAGAAATTGTTTTAGTTTTGCTAAATGAAAATTTCAAAGAATATTTCAAACTTTACCTAAAATGTCATAAAGCGAAATTGGTTGATTGATGAACGCGACTTTTGTGTGGTCTAGAATTCCACTAATGAATTCTCGTTGTAAAGTATAGTTTCTAAACCAAACAATAGTCCTTTCATACAAAAATTTAGGTTGTCACAAATAACAAACCCCAATGAATTTTTAACCAGAGTATTTGGACTCCGGGTCGTCTCCCTAGGAAACAATGTAATGCATGCGTGTTGGCTATGATGGGGTAGAAAAAGGGGGGGTTTGTTTATGAGATGGAAAGAAAGTAAACTGATTGAGTAAGTAAAGAAAGCAAAATACAGAACTCTTGGCTAAGACTTGGGTACTTGAGATCACCATCCTAGTTAACAAACTAATTATTGACAATTATGAGAGGCCAACCCATTAAGTCTACTTCTCGAAGCCTTAAGTACGTAACATTTACTCCTAGACTTGAAGTATGTCAAATAGGCTTGATCACATCCACTCCTAAGTCCTAACCTACCTACTAATTGGCTTAGTAGTGGGTTAGGTCAATGGGCTTCAAATTGATCACCCAGGGTTCTCAAATCACCAAACCCATTATGCCCAAAAAACTCAAGATCACTCAAGTACCTTTGCTTAGGCCAAAAGTTGACAAAAATACTCAAAAACTAAAGAGAGCAATTCATCAAACACGTAGAATGCAATAAAAGTCAACATCATAAATTGCAAGGCTACTAAAATTTACCACTATTAATTGCAAGAAAGGGAGATCACAACTCAATTCATCAATCAAAGAAACATCAACATCAAAATTGCATTAAATGTAAACAAATCCAACATGAGTCATCATCACAAAAGAGAGCAAAATGAGAAATTAACATAAAAACTAAGAGAGTCAAGATGTAGAGATGGGAAATTATCAAAGAAATAAGATGAGATCAAGTAATCAAACATGAAATTAAAATAGTCTAACCTAATCCTAACCTAATTCTAGAGAGAAGAGGGAGCTTCTCTCTCTAGAAAACTAATAAAAGGCTCATGTTGGCTAAACTAATTGCTCTCCTCTTGCTTGGGCTTTAATTCTGCATGAAATACACTCAGAAACAAGTTGGATTTGGGCCTGGGCAGCTCAGAAATCGCCCCAGCGTTTTGCCTTCAAGTGGGCCACGTGAGCGTATCGGCGCGTGCGCGCCATGTGCGTGTGCGCGTCGATTGGCAAATTCTCAACCCGCGCGGATACGGCGTGTACGCGTGCGCGTCTATAGGTGAAACCGCTTTTGCGCATGCGCACCTGGTGCGCGTGCGCGTCCTTTGGTGCATTTCCAATCTTTGTTTCTTCATGCATTCTCCCTTTTTGTATGATTTTCTCCTCATTTCTTCTATCCAATACTTGTCTTATGAACCTGAATTCACTCATCAAACACATCGAGGCATCGAAATAAATTAAAGTGAATTAAAATCACCAATTTAGGGCCTAAAAAGCATGTTTTTATACTTAAGCAAAATTCAAGGGAGAATTACAAAACCATGCTATTTCATTGAATAAATGCGAGAAAAGGTGACAAAATCCCCCAAAATAAGCACAAGATAAATCACTAAATCGGGGTTTATCAAATCTCCCCACACTTAAACTAAGCATGTCCTCATGCTAAAATCAAGAAGAAGCAAAAGGGTATTTAACATTTATTCAATGCAACTACTAAATGCAATCTATCTACATGCAATCTATTTACATGATGCAATGGCATAGTCAAAATAAATCAATCTTCAAGGATACACATACAAGCATAAGGGCCAAGGTATTAGCAATCAAGCAAACCGCAATTGCATTGGATTATTGAAAGTGTTCACAAACTTGCAAGAAAAGATGATCATGGGTGGAAACATGTAATTAAGCGATCGAACCCTCGCCGGATGTGTATCCGCTCTATGCACTCAAGTGTATGGGGTTAATTCACTCATTTCTCCCCTAATCATGCTTTCCAAGATTTGTTTTTCATCTAACAATCAACAATTACTTTATGCATGCTTACAAATATCATGAGGTCTTTCCCATAGGTTGTAATGGGCTAGGGTTAAGGTAGGATGCATGTGGCCAAGTGAGCTTGAGATTTGAATCTTTGATTAACTTAAACTTCCCACCTAACCTATGACAACCTATATAATTCTAAACAAACCTAACTACCCATTCTTCACTTTTCTCACACACTCATGTATTCTCTTTAGATCACCACACATACGCATTGACTCTTATTGAACTTCACTTTGGGGCATTTTTTCCCCTTTTTATTGCTTTTCTTCTTTTTTTTTATAGCTAAAATATATACATAAGAACATCAATGCATATGGTTTACACATGATTAATACATGAGTATGTACCCAATTCCCAAGATTTTTCAACAAACACACTTTTATCTCTACCCAATGTTCCCAACTTTCCCAAAATCAAATGATAAACACTCTCACTAGTCTAAGCTAATCAAAGATCCAAATTAAGGGATATTTATTGTTTTTCACTTAGGCTTATAATGTGCTACAATTAAGAACAAATGGGTTAAGCATAGGCTTGAAATTGGCTAACAATGGAAGATAAAAGGTAGGCTTATTTGGGTAAGTGAGCTATTTGAACAATGGCCTCAATCATATAAATGCATGTATACACAAAATAATGGACATAAAGAATCAAACAAATTAAGGATTACAATCATAGGAGGAAAATAATGCACACAAGAATGGAAGTAAGTGGTTATGTATGATGTAACCACACAATTAAACTCAAATCTCACATGCTTGTGTTCTTAGCTCAAAACATAATCCACAAGTATATAGTTCAAGCAAGTTCTAAAAATTTTTTTTTCAACCAATTGGGGTGGTGCCCTAAGAATGAATTTCTTGAAAATTTTCATCATATTGACTATGCTTATGCTAATACAATATTGTGATTTAGAAAATTTAAAAAAAATATTTTTGCTAGTTTACCCTTTTTCAATCAAAATACATTTCTTATATAAAAAGGGTTGACTAGATTTTTAGCAATCCAAAAATTTCCTAATCACAATCAACACTAAGATGCAAAACATATATATATATATATATATATATATATATATATATATATATATATATATATATATATATATATATACACACTAAGAGTGTGCATCAACCAAAATAAGAGTATCCACAATAGCAAATATGTACAGTAATCCCAAAATGATCCAAAACATAAAGTGCGGAATAAAACAAAATAAAGTAGTAGCGAATAGAAATGGTTGTCTGAAAGTTCACCACATAAATGTAAACACCGGTCACGAACGGTGACCTCCCCACACTTTAGAATCAAGCATCGTCCTCGATGCTACTACTGAAGCTCAGGATGGGGGTCAACAATCGCCCCAGGCTGTGGCTCATGCTCAGGCTCGGGCTGTGGGACTGGAGGTGGTACTGGCTGTGGCTCAGGTACTGGCTATGGCTCTGGAATGTCATGCTGGACCTCAGGAGTCTGCTGGGCCTCAGTGGTGGTCTGCGTCTCTGGTGGTACCTCTTGCTGTGTCGGCTCCTCACTATGCTCCTCCTCCTGGTCCTGCTCGTCAGAAGCGGGAGAGTCTGGAAATGGAAGGAGCTCAATGCCCTGTGATACGAATACCTGGTCTATGCGGTCAAGACGTCGTATGACACGACGCTCGAAGCGCACCATGAAGCGAAGAAGGTGCTGCACTACAGATAAGTCGGCTTAGGTGCTGGTGGTGGTGGTGGCAAGGATGCTGTGGCTGCTGTGGAGGAAGAGGGTCCTGCTGCCTCAACTACCGCTCTAGCCCGAGAACGATGTCTGGTCGGGGGCTTCTCTTGCACCCATCCACCCCATAGAATAGTAACTTCCTTATCGTCGTCATTTGGGGGTGGTGGTGTCGCATCATCGTCCTCCCACAGGACATCAGCTAGCTCAGCTAAACTAGTAACCAGTGTAGGAAACGGTAGCTGATAAACCACTATTTTATGGTTTATAATGTGTTTAATTATGTGGTTTTATCATGATCTTTACCCACTTATTCATATGATTAGCATGCATTTATATTTCCTTCCTAAAATTATTACATGAATGAAAACTTGCTTCCTGGAGACTTTTAATTGTGTATTTTAATTCTCCTTTATTCCATTCGATGTCGTGATCTGTATGTTAAGTGTTTCAGGCTTTATAGGGCATGAATGAGTTGGAGATTGGAAAGGAAGCTTGCAAAAATGGAAAGAACACAAGAAATTAAGGAGATGACCAGCGAGAAGTGACGCGGCCGCATGGCTCACGCGACCGCGCGGATTGGAATAGCACAAGTGACGCAGAGGCGTGGACGATGCGCCCGCGTGGCAAAGCAAAACGCCGAATGACGCGTCCGCATGAATGACGTGATTGCATGACGTGCGCGGTTTGCATAATCTGCAGAATTCGCTGGGGGCGATTTTGGGCCCTGTTTTGACCCAGTTTTCGGCCCAGAAAAGCAAACTAGAGCCAGAGAACATGCGGAAACCAAAAACAACATTCATTCTACATAGTTTTTAGTTTTTAGATCTAGTTTTACTCCTCCTCTAGGTTTTCTCTCTACACATTCATAGTTCTTAGGATTTTTATTTCTATTGCTCTTTGCATTGGGATATTGAGAAGAGTTATTACCTCATCAAGACTTCGTCATTCTAGTTCGTTTTCTTTACTTGGCTTTACTCTTCCATGTCCTTTAATTTACTCAATTTTACTATTGAATTATTTTAGAATTTATTAATACAAGAGTTACTTTTATTTTTAATTGATTCCTTTGAGTTTTATTTATCATGTCTTTCTTTAATTCCCTTTCCTATGTTATGAGTTCTACATTCACAATGAGCGAGTAGTTCCCTAACTTGATGGGGAGTTGATTGAAAGAAACCCTTGAGTTGGAATGCTCAAAAGAGAAATTGTAATTGGGTTTATTGTTGGATTGCCATCTAGTCACTAACGCCAGTCCTTCCAAGTAAGCGGATTGGGACTTGTGAATAGAAACAGCATTCCAACTTGTTTGACTTTCCCTTACCTAGTAAGGGATAACTAAACAGAACAACCTTCAATTATCAATTAATTTTGAGAGTACTGCAACAAGAATAGGGCTTCCAACTAATCTACTCCCAGTCAAGGCTTTTATTTAAATTACTTAATTTCCCCAATTTAATTTCTTGTTTATTCAACTTAAACTCTTTTTGAAAATATCTGATTAATAAAATAGCACACCTTTCTGCAACTCGTTGGGAGACGACCTGGGATTCATACTCCAAGTATTTTAATTTTAAATTTTGTGACAACCCTTCTAAATTGATAAGCGGATTTCTGGTTGGTTAAGAACTATACTTGCAACGCATATTTTATAACAATTGTTGACTCGCCAATTTCTACCACGTCAATTTTTGGCGCCGTTGCCGGGGAGTTGCAATAGAGTGCTAAAGTTATTGATTGGATTTTATTTATTTGCATTTTATTTTATTTTGCTACTATGAGCTGCTTGTTTCTTTCGTTAGATGACGCGTTCACTTCCTGAACCAAACTTGCCAGTATTCGATCCTGAGATTGAAAGAACTATTTCACGAATAAGGCAAGCTCAGCGTCGGTTAGTCCTCTCTGAGGGCGGATCTGAAACGTCACTTGAGAAAGAAACCAGCCCCCGTTCTACTGATTTGGTTGATTTACATGCAGGTAACATGGCAGCAGCTAGGATAGTTACTATCCAGGAGGTTGGAGCCCCTGATTTTACAATGCAAACATTTCAAGCGCATCACCCAGCGGTGGCTACAGACTTTGAAATAAAGATCGCACTGCTCAATTTGATGCCCAAGTTTCATGGCTTGCCTGCTCAAGAGCCTATTAAGCACCTGAGAGATTTCCAAGCAGCCTGTTCTACTGTCAGGCGTGATGGTGCAGATGAAACTTCAATTTTGCTGAAAGCTTTCCCGTTTTCTCTTGAGGGGAAGGCAAGAGAGTGGTACTACACTCAACCAGCAGCAACTGTATCCAACTGGGATAAATTGAGAAGAGAATTCTTAGAAAAATTCTTTCCAGCTGAAGTTACTGATAAACTGAGGAAAGACATTTCCATGATTGTTCAGGATGAATCTGAGACTCTCTATGAATACTGGGAGTGCTTCAATAATCTTCTGAAAGCATGCCCCCACCATATGATTGACAAGATAGTGTTACTCGGTTACGTCACACAGGGCATGAGGCCCCAAGATAAGACCACATTGGAAAGTGCTAGCAATGGGTCTATGAAAAAGTACAAGACCACTGATGAGGCTTGGTAATTGATCAGTGACTTAGCTGAATCTACTCGGAATCACAGGCAGAAACAAGGCCATTCAAAAGTCGTTGCAGAAGTATCCTCTAGCAGAGAGACTGCTGCTCTAACTCAGAGTATCTGTGAAATGACTAACTTGCTGAAGCAGATGCAATTGAATCAACAACAAGTTTAGCAAGCTCAACCTTCTCCACCACAGCAAAGCCAACAGTTAGTCCCACAGAGAGTTTGCAGAATCTGTGTTGATTATAGCCACTATACTGATGAATATCCGCAGCTCCAGCAGGAAGACAACACCGTGGCAGCCACTCATAACTTCTATGACCGCCCCAACCAAGGGTACAATCAAGGTGGCAATTACAACCATAGATGGTAGACAATTCTAATCAGAATTGGAGGGACAACAACAACAACAGAGGAGGCAGAGATAATCAGGGAAATCAAAGGTGGAATAATAACAACAACAGGCAGCAGAACCAGAACCAGCCTTATAGAGCACCTCACTTGAGACAATCCCAAGGACCACAGAATACCCAACAGCAGACCTCTCAAATTACTTATCCTTCCTCATCTTCTATTGATGATTTACTACAATCCATTGATTGGAGACAACAGACCATGGAAAATAACATTAATGCCACTCTAAATGGTCTGAACGCTACTTTGCAAGCTCTTGTCTCACAGATTAGATCAATGAATAACTCCAATAACCAACCTATGAGCTCCAGTGGAATCCCCTTTCAACCATTACTCAATCCAAAGGGTGGCATTAATGCCATCACCCTCAGGTTCGGAACCACACTGCAGGAGAGGAATCAGGAGGAGCCAAGCCACCAGAACACGCCTCAGCTGAAGAGGTAGTGGAAATAGAAGATGTTGAAGAGGAAGAGGACATACAGGACATAGCTGAAAAAGAAGAAGTTCAACCACAGGAGGAAGCACCACAGGGCGCATATACTGCAGAAGACACCAGTCCCATTCCATTTCCACAACTTGCAAGGAAGCCCAGGAAGCAGCTGGAACCTGATCCCAAAATGGTAGAGATATTCAAAAAGGTTGAGGTAACTGTTCCTCTTTTTGATGTTATTCAACAGGTACCTAAATATGCAAAGTTTCTAAAAGATTTATGTATACATAAAGACAAAATTAATGAATTAGAAACTATTCCTTTAGGTAGTTCCATATCTGCTTTAATGGGAGGTTTACCTGAAAAGTGTAGTGACCCAGGTCCTTGTATGGTTAATTGTACTATTGGTGGTGTGATAATTTTTGACTGCATGTGTGATTTAGGAGCATGTGTGAGTATAATTCCTTTGTCTATATATGATATTTTGAGGCTCCCTCCCTTAAAAAGGTCGGCAGCTCGTTTTGTGTTAGCAGATAAAAGCATTATTACAGTGGTTGGAGTTGCTGAAGATGTATTAGTGGGCATTAAGGGGCTCACATTCCCCATTGATTTTTATATTCTGGAGATGCCCCAAAATGACTTAGAGAAGCCGTCATCAATCCTACTTGGAAGACCTTTCCTGAAGACATCAAAGTTCAAATTGGATGCTTTTTCAGGAACATACTCTTTTGAAATAGATGGCCGATTAGTAAGTTTCAATCTGAATGGAGTTATGAAGCACCCTCCAGAAGATCATTCTATCTTTCAGTGTGACATCATTGACGAAACCGTAGCTAAAGTTCACCAGGAGGAGTTAGAAGAGAAGCACACAGGACAAGGTCCGAGTGTGGGGACACTCTTGAACGACAATGATGGTACTTCGCCATTTTCACTAGCTTCAGGCAATCCAGAGCCTGACCATGAGCAGCAGTTAGAGTTGAAACCCCTTCCTCCACACCTCAAATATGCTTACCTTGAGGACAAGCAAAAGTGTCCAATTATCATTGCAAGGGAACTCACTTCTCAACAAGAAGAGTAGTTACTTAGTGTGCTGAGGAGGCACAAGAAGGCAATTGGGTGGAGTTTGGTGGATATAGTAGGCATCAACCCTCAAGTATGTGAGCACAGAATATTTTTAGAAGAGGGAACAAGGCCCGTTCGTCAACCCCAGAGAAGACTGCACCCCACTATCTTAGAGGTTGTCAAGAAGGAAGTGACCAGACTACTAGAGGCAGATATCATCTATCCTATCTCAGACAGTGAATGGGTAAGCCCAGTACAAGTAGTGCCAAAGAAGTCTGGAGTCACTACAGTGAAGAATGCATGGAGAGCTTATAGCAACCAGAGTACAGAACGCTTGGAGGGTCTGCATTGATTACAGACGCCTCAACCAAGCAACCCGTAAGGATCACTATCCTCTTCCATTCATTGATCAAATGCTGGATCACCTGTCAGGTAAATCACATTATTGCTTTTTAGATGGTTATACAGGTTATTTCCAGATTCATATAGCTCTTGAGGATTAGGAAAAGACTACTTTTACGTGTCCTTTTGGGACTTATGCTTACAAGAGAATGCCCTTTGGCTTGTGTAATGCACCAGCTACTTTCCAAAGGTGCATGATGAGTCTTTTCTCTGATCTTATTGAGGACTGTATGGAAGTTTTTATGGATGATTTTAGTGTTTATGGCGATTCCTTTAGCCTTTGCTTAGATGGATTATCTAGAGTATTAGATAGATGTGTCAATACAAACCTTGTATTAAATTTTGAAAAATGTCACTTTACGGTTAAACAAGGGATTGTACTAGGACATGTTGTGTCTAATACTGGCATTTCTGTAAATCCAGCAAAGGTGGATGTTATTTCTAGTTTACCTTACCCCTCTTCTGTGAGGGAAGTCTGCTCGTTCCTTGGCCATGCAGGTTTTTACAGGAGATTCATTAAGGACTTCAGTAAGGTAGCACTTCCCTTATCCAGACTACTGCAGGAGGATATTGAGTTCGAGTTCAGTGAAGATTGCAAACAAGCATTTGATAAGCTGAAGATCGCCCTGACTCAAGCTCCAATTGTGAGAGGACTGATGAGCGGATATTTTATACGCTTTTTGGGGATAATTTCATATAGTTTTGAGTATGTTTTAGTTAGTTTTTAGTTTATTTTTATTAGTTTTTAGGAAAAATTCATATTTCTGGACTTTACTATGAGTTGTGTGTTTTTCTGTAATTTCAGGTATTTTTCTGGCTGAAATTGAAGGAGCTGAGCAAAAATCTAATTCAGGCTGAAAAAGGATTGCTGATGCTGTTGGATTCTGACCTCCCTGCACTCAAAGTGGATTTTCTGGAGCTACAGAACTCGAAATGGCGTGATTCCAATTGCGTTGGAAAGTAGACATCCAGGGCTTTTCAGCAATATATAATAGTCCATACTTTGCACAAGAATAGACGACGTAAACTGGCGTTCAACGCCAGTCCTCTGCCCAATTCTGGCGTCCAGCGCCAGAAAAGGATCAAAATCTGGAGTTGAACGCCCAAACTGGCATAAAAACTGGCGTTCAACTCCACAAATGGCCTCTGCACGTGAATTGCTTAAGTCTCAGCCCCAGCACACACCAAGTGGGCCCTAGCACACACCAAGTGGGCCCCAGAAGTGGATCTCTGCATCATCCATCATAGTTTATCCAATTTTTGTAAACCTAGGCTACTAGTTTAGTATTTAAACAACTCTTAGAGACTTATTTTGTATCTCATGACATTTCAGATCTAAACTTTGTATTCTCTGATGGCATGAGTCTCTAAACCCCATTGTTGGGGGTGAGGAGCTCTGCTGTGTCTCGATGAATTAATGCAAGTATTTCTGTTTTCCATTCAAACACGCTTGTTCCTATCTAAGATGTTCATTCGCGCTTAACTGTGATGGAGGTGATGATCTGTGACATTCATCACCTTCCTCAAACCATGAACGTGTGCCTGACAACCACCTCCGTTCTATATCCGATTGAATGAGTATCTCTTAGATTCCTTAATCAGAATCTCCGTGGTATAAGCTAGAACTGATGGCGGCATTCATGAGAATCTGGAAAGTCTAAACCTTGTCTGTGGTATTCCGAGTAGGATTCAAGGATTGAATGACTGTGACGAGCTTCAAACTCCTGAGGGCTGGGCGTTAGTGACAGACGCAAAAGGATAGTAAATCCTATTCCAACCGGATCGAGAACCAACCGGTGATTAGCCGTGCTGTGACAGAGCGCGTGAGCGTAGTTTTCACTGGAAGGATGGAAGGTAGCCATTGACAACGGTGATCCACCAACACACAGCTTGCCATAGGAGGACGTGCGTGCGTGAACAAGAAGACAGAGGAAAGCAGAGATTCAGAAGACAAAGCATCTCCAAAACTCCAACATATTCTCCATTACTGCATAACAAGTAACCTTTAATCCATGCTCTATTGTTTATTTGCAATTCAACTGATAAACATAATTGACTTCCTGACTAAGATTTACAAAATAATCATAGATTGCTTCAATCCAACAATCTCCGTGGGATTCGACCCTTACTCACGTAAGGTATTACTTGGACGACCCAGTGCACTTGCTGGTCAGTTGTATCGAAGTTGTGACAGACTGTAAAACTAGATCAGAGTATCTGACCTAATAAGCCATTACCAGAGATCACAATTTCGTGCACCAAGTTTTTGGCGCCGTTGCCGGGGATTGTTTGTGTTTGAACAACTGACGGATTATTTTGTTGCTTAGATTAGGAAAAATCTTTCTTTTTTTTTTGTTTAGAGTCTTTTATTATTTATCCCTTGTTAAGATACTTTAAACTTATAGTTCAGTTATTTAGAACGTGGTGTTTATGTTCATGATAATTGGCTATCATAATTTTTTAAAAACCTTCTTCAAAAATAATTTTTCTATTAAATCCTGTGCCAAACTTTAAGTTTGGTGTTTTCAAAAATAATCTTTCTCAAAATTTTTGAAGGTCCCATAACTCATTTGGCTAGAGCGTCAATCTGTGTTCTTGGTAATTGGGTTAGAGTCTTTTATATTCTTTTCAAAACCTTCTTTTTCAAAAACATTTTTTCTATTAAATCTTGTGCCAAACTTTAAGTTTGGTGTTTTCTTGTTGATTTCCCTTTGATTTTCGAAAATTTTGGTTTGGTTTTCAAAAAATTTTAAGTTTGGTGTTCTTTCTTCATGTTCTTGTGTTCTTGTGAGTCTTCAAAGTGATCTTGAGTTTTCCTTGTGTCTTGATCTTAAAATTTTTAAGTTTGGTGTTCCTTGGTATTTTCCCTCCAAATTTTTCGAAAACAAGGAGCATTAGATCTAAAAATTTTAAATCTTGTACTATCTTATTGTTTTTCTCTCTCCTCACTAAATTCAAAAATATCTTCTCAAAATATCTTTTCTAACTTCCTAACTTCTTATCTTTTCAAAATTTGTTGCAACTAACCAACTAACTTTTTGTTTGTTTCTTAACTTTTTCAAAACTACCTAACTAACTCTCTCCCTCTCTAATTTTCGAAAATATTTCCCCTCTTTTTCAAAAATTTCGTTTTTTTTACTAATTAATTTTTATTTAAAAAAAATTTATTTCAAAATTCAAATTCTTTTTAGTTATTTTATTTTATTTAAGTATTTATTTCTTATAAAATAAAATAAATAAAAAGATAAATCAGTCCAAGTTATATCCATATATCCATCATGGACATAAGTGGAAATGAACAGTCCAGGAGGACTCTGGGGTCATATTCTAACCCCTCTACTGCTTCATATGGGAGTAGCATATGCATACCCTCCATTGGAGTTAGTAGCTTTGAGTTGAATCCTCAGCTCATTATCATGGTGCAGCAAAGTTGCCAGTATTCCGGTCTTCCACAGGAAGAACCTACAGAGTTTCTGGCACAATTTTTACAAATTGCTGACACAGTACATGATAAGGAAATAGATCAGGATGTCTACAGACTATTACTGTTTCCATTTGCTGTAAAAGATCAAGCTAAGAGGTGGTTAAATAACCAACCTAAGGCCAGCATAAGGACATGGAAACAACTGACAGAAAAATTCCTGAATCAATATTTCCCTCCAAAAAGGATGACACAGCTGAGGCTGGACATCCAAGGCTTTAAACAAGGAGATAATGAATCTCTTTATGATGCCTGGGAGAGATACAGAGAGATGCTACGAAAATGCCCCTCTGAAATGTTTTCAGAGTGGGTTCAGTTAGACATCTTCTACTATGGGCTTGCAGAAGGAGCTCAGATGTCTTTAGATTACTCAGCTGGTGGATCTATCCATATGAGAAAGAAAATTGAAGAAGCTCAAGAGCTCATTGATACAGTTGCCAGGAATCAGCATCTGTATCTAAGCAGCAACCCTTCCATGAATGAAGAGGTTAAAACAGTAACTGCTGAATTCAGTACTGTAAAACAAGCTGCTGAATTCAATCAGCAATTAGATTTTCTAACAAAGCAGCTAGCTGAATTCAAAGACAGGTTACAGGAGACAAGGATAGCTAATATACATATGGACGAACAGTTTAAGCAAACAAAGCAGCAGCTATCAACGCAAATAGCAGAAGAATGCCAAGCAGTTCAATTAAGAAGTGGGAAAACATTAAATACCCCACCTCAAGGCATCAAAAATTCAAGAAATGAGCGACCCACCAAAAATTCCCCTGAGGACAGTAAGAGCCCAGGGAAAAATAATTCTGGCACTAAAACGCCAGAAAATGGGTGGAAGGCTGGCACTGAACGCCCAGACCATGCCCAAAACTGGCGTTCAGCGCCAAAAACAAGGCAGGATTGGCGTTCAACGCCAGAAATGGGCAAGAATCTGGCGTTGAACGCCCAAATGGGGCAGAATCCAGCGTTGAACGCCCAAAATGGGCACATTTCTGGCGTTCAGGCGCCAGGAACAGACAGTGAGCTAACGTCTAACGTCACTCCAGCTTCTGACTCTGGTACTCAATTGCCAGTGAGGGATCAGACACACACAAGTGCTGATAACAAACCCTCTAAAAAGGCTTCTTTAACCACTAAGGTTGAGGAATATAAAGCCAAGATACCTTATCCTCAAAAACTCCGAAAAGAGGAGCAGGATAAGCAATTTGCTCGCTTTGCAGATTATCTAAGGACTCTTGAAATAAAGATTCCTTTTGCAGAGGCACTTGAGCAAATACCTTCTTATGCCAAGTTCATGAAAGAGATCTTGAGTCATAAAAAGGAGTGGAGAGAAACAGAAAGAGTTCTCCTCACTGAAGAATGCAGTGCAGTCATTCTGAAAAGCTTTCCTGAAAAGCTTAAAGACCCTGGGAGTTTTCTGATACCATGCATGTTGGAAGGTGATTGCACCAAGACAGCCTTATGCGATCTTGGGGCAAGCATCAACCTGATACCTGCATCCACTATCAGGAAGCTTGGCTTAACTGATGAAGTTAAACCAACCCGGATATGTCTCCAACTTGCTGATGGTTCCACTAAATACCCATCAGGCGTGATTGAGGACATGATTGTCAGAGTTGGGCCATTCGCCTTTCCTACTGACTTTGTTGTGCTGGAAATGGAGGAGCACAAGAGTGCTACTCTCATTCTAGGAAGACCCTTCCTAGCAACTGGACGATCCCTCATTGATGTCCAACAGGGGGAAATAACCCTGAGAGTCAATGATGATGAGTTTAAGTTGAACGCTGTCAAAGCCATGCAGCATCCAGACACATCAACAGACTGCATGAAAGTTGATCTCATTGACTCTTTGGTAGAAGAGATCAACATGGCTGAGAGTCTCGAATCAGAGTTGGAAGACATCTTTAAAGATGTTCAGCCTGATTTGGAGGATTCAGGGGACATGAAAGAGCCTCTGAACTTTCTTCTGAAAGAGGAAAAACCTCCTAAACCCGAGCTCAAGCCACTACCACCATCCTTGAAATATGCATTTCTGGGAGAAGGTGACACTTTTCCAGTGATCATAAGCTCTGCTTTAAATTCACAGGAAGAGGAAGCACTTATTCAAGTGCTAAGGACACACAAGACAGCTCTTGGGTGGTCCATAGGTGACCTTAAGGGCATAAGCCCAGCTAGATGCATGCACAAAATCCTATTGGAGGATAATGCCAAACCAGTGGTTCAACCACAGAGGCGGCTAAATCCAGCCATGAAGGAAGTGGTGCAGAAAGAGGTCACCAAATTACTAGAGGCTGGGATTATTTATCCCATTTCTGATAGCCCCTGGGTGAGCCCTGTTCAAGTCGTCCCAAAAAAGGGAGGCATGACAGTGATTCATAATGAAAAAAATGAACTGATTCCTACAAGAACAGTTACAGGGTGGCGCATGTGTATTGACTACAGAAGGCTCAATACAGCCACCAGAAAGGATCATTTTCCTTTACCATTCATAGACCAGATGCTAGAAAGACTAGCAGGTCATGATTATTACTGCTTTTTGGATGGCTACTCAGGCTATAACCAGATTGCAGTAGATCCCCAGGATCAAGAGAAAACAGCATTCACATGTCCATCCGGAGTGTTTGCTTATAGAAGGATGCCATTTGGGCTATGTAATGCGCCTGCAACCTTCCAGAGATGCATGCTCTCTATTTTCTCTGACATGGTGGAAAAATTTCTGGAAGTCTTCATGGATGACTTTTCAGTATATGGAGACTCATTCAGCTCCTGTCTTGATCACCTGAAACTTGTTCTAAAAAGATGCCAAGAAACCAACCTAGTTTTAAACTGGGAAAAATGTCACTTCATGGTGACTGAAGGAATTGTTCTTGGGCATAAAATCTCAAACAAGGGAATAGAGGTGGATCAAGCAAAAATAGAGGTAATTGAAAAATTACCACCACCTGCCAATGTTAAGGCAATCAGAAGCTTTCTGGGGCATGCAGGATTCTATAGGAGGTTTATAAAGGATTTTCAAAAATCGCAAAACCTCTAAGCAATCTGCTAGCTGCTGACACGCCATTTGTGTTTGACACAGAGTGCCTGCAGGCGTTTGAAATGCTGAAAGCTAAGCTGGTCACAGCACCAGTCATTTCTGCACCAGACTGGACATTACCATTTGAGCTAATGTGTGATGCCAGTGATCATGCCATTGGCGCAGTATTGGGACAGAGGCATGACAAGCTTCTGCATGTCATTTATTATGCCAGTCGCGTTTTAAATGATGCCCAGAAAAATTACACAACCACAGAAAAGGAATTACTTGCAGTGGTTTACGCCATTGACAAGTTCAGATCCTACTTAGTAGGATCAAAGGTGATTGTGTATACGGACCATGCTGCTCTTAAGTATCTACTCACAAAGCAGGATTCAAAACCCAGGCTCATCAGATGGGTATTGCTTCTGCAAGAGTTTGATATAGAAATAAGAGACAGAAAAGGGACAGAGAACCAAGTAGCTGATCATCTGTCCCGGATAGAGCCAGTGGAAGGGACGTCCCTCCCCTTTCTTGAGATCTCTGAGACGTTCCCTGATGAGCATCTATTTGCCATTCAGGAAGCACCATGGTTTGCCGATATTGCAAACTATAAAGCTGCAAGGTTCATACCCAAGGAGTACAATAGAATACAAAAGAAGAAATTAGTTACTGATGCAAAGTACTACTTGTGGGATGAGCCCTATCTCTTTAAGAGATGTGCAGACGGAATTATCCGTAGGTGTGTCCCCAGAGAGGAAGCACAGAGAATCCTATGGCATTGCCATGGATCTCAATATGGAGGCCATTTCGGAGGTGAGCGAACAGCCACCAAGGTCCTCCAATGTGGCTTCTATTGGCCCACACTCTATAAAGATTCCCGAGAGTTTGTACGTAATTGTGACAGTTGCCAAAGAGCTGGTAATCTGCCTTATGGTTACGCCATGCCTCAACAAGGAATCTTGGAAATAGAGTTGTTTGATGTATGGGGAATTGACTTCATGGGACCTTTCCCACCATCATACTCAAACACTTATATTCTGGTGGCAGTTGACTATGTATCAAAATGGGTTGAGGCTATTGCCACACCCAACAATGATACTAAAACAGTGCTGAAGTTCCTCCAGAAACATATCTTTAGCAGGTTTGGTGTCCCTAGAGTACTAATCAGTGATGGGGGCACTCACTTCTGCAATAAACAGCTTTACTCTGCCATGGTTCGGTATGGAATTCGCCACAAGGTGGCCACTCCATATCATCCACAAACCAATGGGCAAGCTGAAGTCTCTAACAGAGAATTAAAAAGAATCCTGGAACGGACAGTAAATACCTGTAGAAAGGATTGGGCATGGAGCTTGGATGATGCTCTGTGGGCTTACAGAACAGCATTCAAGACCCCTATAGGGACCTCTCCATACCAACTCGTGTATGGTAAGGCATGCCACCTGCCTGTGGAACTGGAACATAAGGCCTACTGGGCAACCAGATTCCTAAACTTTGATGCCAAATTAGCAGGAGAAAAAAGATTGCTCCAGCTAAATGAGCTAGAGGAGTTCAGATTCACAGCTTTCGAAAATGCCAAGCTATATAAAGAAAAATAAAAAAAGTGGCATGACAGAAAGCTGTCATCTAGAATCTTTGAACCAGGACAGAAGGTTCTATTGTTTAACTCTAGACTCAGGCTATTCCCCGGGAAACTAAAATCCCGGTGGAGGGGACCATACGTGATTACAAGTGTATCACCATATGGTTATGTGGAGCTTCAAGATAGTGATTCTGATAAGAAGTTCCTTGTCAATGGACAGAGAATCAAGCATTATCTAGAAGGCAACATTGAGCAAGAATGCTCAAGGCTGAAGCTAGATTAAAAGCTCAGCAAGGTCCAGCTACGGACATTAAAGAAGCGCTTGTTGGGAGGCAACCCAATGTTTATCTAATTCTGATTTTTATTTGTTTTTCATGTTTTCTTAGGTTCATGATCATGTGGAGTCACAAAATAAACAAAAAAAAAAGAAAAAAAAATCACACCCTGGAGGAGCATCTGTCTGGCGTTCAAACGCCAGAACAGAGCATAGTTCTGGCGCTGAACGCCCAGAACAAGCATGGTTCTGGCGTTCAACGCCAGAAATGGCAGCAAAGGGGCGTTGAACGCCCAAAATGGGCACCAACCTGGCGCTGAACGCCCAGAGTTGTGTGCAAGGGCATTTTGCATGCCCAAATTGGTGCAGGGATGAAAATGCCTTGACACCTCAAGATCTGTGGACCTCACAGGATCATTCCAAGATCTGTGGACCCCACAGGATCCCCACCTTCCTTCCTCATAATCCTAGTTTTTTATTTCCACATCTTCTTCTTCATCTATTCCCTCTTCTTTTGCTCGAGGGCGAGCAACATTCTAAGTTTGGTGTGGACATCACAATTATGTGAAGGATCTATAGCTCAGTGGTAGAACATGTGGCTGCAAATCAAGAGATACCTCAGGGGATGCACTTCCCTCCACATAATTATTGGAAGCAACTGAGGATAGAAATACCAAAAATCACTAGGAATCAAGCCACAAAGGCAAGGAAGAGACATAAAAGAGCTCAAGAACATCATTGGTGCCTCAAGAAGGAAATGCCATCATCACTAAGGTGGACTCGTTCCTTGTTCTTACTTTCTCTGTTTTTCGTTTTCTCTATGTTAAGTGCTTATCTATGTTTGTGTCTTCATTACATGATCATTAGTAGTAATTAGCGTCTAGTTTGATTTTATCCCCAATTAAGTTATAGTCTATTTTTCTCATCATCAGCAAACATGAATAAAATAGTAGATCTTTTGAATAAGAGGTAATAAAATTTTGAGTTTTTAATAAGAAAAATTCTAATTAGTAACATGTGGTGGCAATGCTTTCTGTCTTCTGAATGAATGCTTGAACAGTGCATATGTCTTTTGAATTTGTTGTTTAAGACTGTTAAATATGTTGGCTCTTGAAAGAATGATGAACATGAGACATGTTATTGATAATCTGAAAAATCATAAAAATGATTCTTGAAGCAAGAAAAAGCAGCAAAGAACAAAGCTTGCAGAAAAAAAAATTTATAGAAAGAAAAAGAAAAAGCAAGCAGAAAAAGCCAAAAGCTCTTAAAACCAAGAGGCAAGAGCAAACAGCCAATAACCCTTAAAACCAAAAGGCAAGGGCAAATAAAAAGGATCCCAAGGCTTTGAGCATCAGTGGATAGGAGGGCCTAAAGGAATAAAATCCTGGTCTAAGCGGCTAAACCAAGCTGTCCCTAACCATGTGCTTGTGGCGTGAAGGTGTCAAGTGAAAACTTGAGACTGAGCGGTTAAAGTCAAGGTCCAAAGCAAAAAGAAGAGTGTGCTTAAGAACTCTGGACACCTCTAATTGGGACTTTAGCAAAGCTGAGTCACAATCTGAAAAGGTTCACCCAGTTATGTGTCTGTGGCATTTATGTATCCGGTGGTAATACTGGAAAACAAAGTGCTTAGGGCCACGGCCAAGACTCATAAAGAAGCTGTGTTCAAGAATCATCACACTGAACTAAGAGAATCAATAACACTATCTGAATTCTGAGTTCCTATAGATGCCAATCACTCTGAGCTTCAATGGATAAAGTGAGATGCCAAAACTGTTCAGAAGCAAAAAGCTACTAGCCCCACTCATCTAATTAGAATCTGAGCTTCATTCAAAAACTCTGAGATATTATTGCTTCTCAACCTATTAGTCTTCTATTTTATTTGTCTAGTTGCTTGAGGACAAGCAACAGTTTAAGTTTGGTGTTGTGATGAGCGGATATTTTATACGCTTTTTGGGGATAATTTCATATAGTTTTGAGTATGTTTTAGTTAGTTTTTAGTTTATTTTTATTAGTTTTTAGGAAAAATTCATATTTCTGGACTTTACTATGAGTTGTGTGTTTTTCTGTAATTTCAGGTATTTTTCTGGCTGAAATTGAAGGAGCTGAGCAAAAATCTAATTCAGGCTGAAAAAGGACTGCTGATGCTGTTGGATTCTGACCTCCCTGCACTCAAAGTGGATTTTCTGGAGCTACAGAACTCGAAATGGCGTGCTTCCAATTGCGTTGGAAAGTATACATCCAGGGCTTTCCAGCAATATATAATAGTCCATACTTTGCACAAGAATAGATGACGTAAACTGGCGTTCAACGCCAGTCCTCTGCCCAATTCTGGCGTCCAGCGCCAGAAAAGGATCAAAAGCTGGAGTTGAACGCCCAAACTGGCATAAAAACTGGCGTTCAACTCCACAAATGGCCTCTGCACGTGAATTGCTTAAGTCTCAGCCCCAATACACACCAAGTGGGCCCTAGCACACACCAAGTGGGCCCCAGAAGTGGATCTCTGCATCATCCATCATAGTTTATCCAATTTTTGTAAACCTAGGCTACTAGTTTAGTATTTAAACAACTCTTAGAGACTTATTTTGTATCTCATGACATTTCAGATCTAAACTTTGTATTCTCTGATGGCATGAGTCTCTAAACCCCATTGTTGGGGGTGAGGAGCTCTGCTGTGTCTCGATGAATTAATGCAAGTATTTCTGTTTTCCATTCAAACACGCTTGTTCCTATCTAAGATGTTCATTCGCGCTTAACTGTGATGGAGGTGATGATCTGTGACATTCATCACCTTCCTCAAACCATGAACGTGTGCCTGACAACCACCTCCGTTCTATATCCGATTGAATGAGTATCTCTTAGATTCCTTAATCAGAATCTCCGTGGTATAAGCTAGAACTGATGGCGGCATTCATGAGAATCCGGAAAGTCTAAACTTTGTCTATGGTATTTCGAGTAGGATTCAAGGATTGAATGACTGTGACGAGCTTCAAACTCCTGAGGGCTGGGCGTTAGTGACAGACGCAAAAAGGATAGTAAATCCTATTCCAACCGGATCGAGAACCAACCGGTGATTAGCCGTGCTGTGACAGAGCGCATGAGCGTAGTTTTCACTGGAAGGATGGAAGGTAGCCATTGACAACGGTGATCCACCAACACACAGCTTGCCATAGGAGGACGTGCGTGCGTGAACAAGAAGACAGAGGAAAGCAGAGATTCAGAAGACAAAGCATCTCCAAAACTCCAACATATTCTCCATTACTGCATAACAAGTAACCTTTAATCCATGCTCTATTGTTTATTTGCAATTCAACTGATAAACATAATTGACTTCCTGACTAAGATTTACAAAATAATCATAGATTGCTTCAATCCAACAATCTCCGTGGGATTCGACCCTTACTCACGTAAGGTATTACTTGGACGACCCAGTGCACTTGCTTGTCAGTTGTATCGAAGTTGTGACAGACTGTAAAACTAGATCAGAGTATCTGACCTAATAAGCCATTACCAGAGATCACAATTTCGTGCACCAAGGACCATACTGGAACCAGCCATTCGAAATAATGTGCGATACTTTCAACCATGAAGTAGGAGCAGCATTGGCTCAGCGTGAAGGTAAGGATCCTTTTGTTATTGCTTATGCGTCTAAAACTCTAGATGTCGCACAGTCCAATTACACAACTACTGAGAAAGAGCTTCTTGCTATTTTTTGCTCTGGATAAATTCCGAGCCTATTTACTTGGTACGAAGGTAGTAGTGTACTTAGACCACGCAGCTCTAAAGTATCTATTAGCTAAAAAGGAGTCCAAACCAAGGCTTATACGTTGGATACTGCTATTACAAGAATTTGATTTAGAAATTAAGGATAGGAGTGGTAACCAGAATTTAGTGGCAGACCATTTGAGTCACCTCGAGCACATTACAAATGACCCCGCTTCTATAGCTGATAATATCCCATTCGATAACCTGCAAGCAGTATCTGAGGTAATCCCTTGGTATGCACCTGTAACTAATTATCTAGTTAGCCGCACCTTTCCTCCAAACTTTTCTAAGCATCAAAGAGACAAGCTGAAAAGCGAGTCTAAATATTATATATGGGATGACCCATATTTATGGAGATGTGGCGCTGACCAGGTAATTAGACGGTGTGTGCCTCAATCAGAATTCCAGTCCATCTTAGAGGCCTGTCACTCATTTGAAAGTGGAGGACATTTTGGCCCTCAAAGAACAGCTAGAAAAATCTTAGACTATGGATTCTGGTGGCCTACACTTTTTAGAGATGCTGCTAAATTTTGTAGATTTGTTTCCCATGCCAAAAATTTGGTAATATATCCAGGAGGGATGAGATGCCTCAACAAATTATGCTTTTCTGTGAAATTTTTGACGTCTGGGGCATTGACTTCATGGGTCCATTTCCAAATTCTAATGGTTATTTTTATATATTGTTAGCTGTGGATTACGTTTCCAAATGGGTGGAAGCAATTCCTACTCGCACTGATGATGCTAACACTGTTGTTTCCTTTGTGAGAAACCACATTATTTGTCGCTTTGGATCACCACGAGCAATTGTGAGCGATCAAGGCACCCATTTTTGTAACAGGAGACTAACAAGATTAATGAAGAAGCATGGAATAATTCATAAGGTTGCAACAGCATACCATCCTCAGACTAATGGGCAAGCCGAGGTGTCAAACCGAGAGATAAAGCGTATCCTGCAGAAGATAGTCAAACCTCATAGAAGAGACTGGAGCACCAGGCTACAAGATGCACTTTGGGCGTACAGAAACGCATACAAGACACCCATTGGGATGAGTCCTTTCCGCTTAGTCTATGGAAAAGCTTGTCATCTCCCTGTTGAAGTAGAGCACAAAGCCTTTTGGGTAGTAAAGGAGTGCAACATGGGAATTGAGAAAGCTGGAGCTGAAAGGAAATTGCAACTGCAAGAATTGGAAAGCCTTCGCCTAGAAGCTTATGAGAACTCAAGACTATACAAGGAGAAGATGAAGGCTGTACATGATCAGCACATTAAGAGAAAAGAGTTCCAACTTGGGGACTTAGTCCTCCTTTACAAATCTCGACTGAGGCTCATGCCAGGTAAGTTGAGATCAAGATGGGAAGGTCCATACAGAGTAGAGAAGGCCGAACTATACGGAGTTTATCACCTAAGCCATCCTTCAAGCTCTGAACTTATCAAAGTTAATGGACATCGTTTAAAGCTATAACATGGAGAGAGGATGCAGAAAAACAAGGAGCTCGAGATCTTCCTCTTGGAAGATCCTCACATAGCCGAAGATTGAGCTAATGGAGCGTCCAACTTACGGACGTTAAAGCAAAGTGCTAGGTGGGAGACAACCTACCATGGTATGATCGTTCTTTTCTTTATTCTTAGTTTTTCTATTTAAAAACTCTTCTCTTTATTAGTACATTTCGTGCATCTGCATTTACATACTTTTATTTTTATCTAAAAAAAAAAATTTCACGCGACGCGACTGCATCATTGATGCGTCCGCGTCGCAAGAGACGGGAGGAATTAATAAAATGAACAGAGTCATGCAAGAGCGTGGCTGGAGGCGTGCCAATGGCACAAATTGCCCCACGCGACGGCGTCGCCGACGCGTCCGTGTCGAGTGGGAACATTGGCCTCCCACGTGACTGCGTCACCCACGCGGCCGCGTGCCCTGGAATTCGACGTCAAAAGGGTGTACGACCGAAAGTTGTGCTAAAGTGGTGCTGGATTGGTGCTGAACGCACAAATTCTTTCCACGCAGCCGCGTGACCGACGCGACCGCGTCATATCCTTCTCATGACCACTCGCGCGATCACATGCCCCACGTGATCGCGTCACCCAATATTTGGCAATTAATGACTTTGAACAGAGAGTTGTGCGAGTGCGAGGATGCCCTCGCGCCAGTGGCATAAAACGGGTCACGCGACCGCGTGACCGACGCGACCGCGTGACCGACGCGACCGCGTCAATCAGTTTAAGCGCAATTCGCGCGACCGTGTGCCCCACGCGGCCGCGTCGCTTGCGCCGCACGGCTTCCATAATTTGTCACTTCTCTTATCTTTTCTTTTCCCCAAATCCTATTTTATCTTTTTCCCTCCTTCTTTCTTCTTTCTACCTTCTTCCTTCTTTCTCACTTTCTACTCTCTCTGTCTCTCTCTCTCTCACCTCCACTAACAAGGTTTTATTTTCTTCTCCTCTCCTTACTATTCTATTTTTCTTCTTATTTTTATATGCTATCTTCTTTTCTTTTCTTTTTACTTTCATTATTCATATTTTCTTTTTCTTTTTTTTCCTTTTTACTTGGTGTTAGAAATTTATTTGAGTCATTATTTCTCATTATATGCTTGTGGATTGTTCTAAATTTGTTTGGCAATTATATATTACTTTTTAAAGGGTTGCTTGCATGTTCAATTTCATACTTTCCATACATTATTCCACCATGCATGCTATGTGTTTGTGAAAAAGCCCATATGGCATTATGCACTTTTCTACGTTATTCTATTCTACTATTAAATGCCCATTTTTCACAAAACCCCTTTTATATTTTATTCGTTAAAAATAATTGTCAATACAAATGTGATGATTTATTACAAGTGATGCTTGATCTATGCTACTCATGCCTTTGCCAGCATGTCAATAAACACCTTGCATTCACTTGTCGTCATATGCACTAACTATTTTCCATTAATGACTTTTCACATATAGTCATGACCATGAGTTAACATCATTTACCTTTAAATGTGCATTCATAACCATCCTTTTCCGTTCTCTTCCTTGCTCTATCTCTTTGAATTTAATTTACTTTCTCTTCCCTTTTTCAGAATGGCCACCAAGAAAGGAAAAGAGAAAGCTACTCCCAAATCAACAGCAAGAAGAGGAACAAAAAGAGCACTAGTGGCAGAACCCTCTTCAACTGCGGTAAAGCCCTCAACAAAGAGACTTAAGAGGATTATAAAGGTTGATGATAAAGAAAAAGCCTTCCCAGCAAAGGATACTGCGCGATTTCCCAATCGCTACTGTGAGCAGATGTTCCCCATCTTGGCATAAAGGAGCTACAACAACGAATACCTTCTTCTCCTCCCAAACCATATTGCTACCTTTGTTGAGCCACAAATTGCACAAAGACAATGGGGTTTCCTACAGAGACAGCCGAGGCAGGTCAATCTTTCTTGGGTAGTCGAGTTCTACTCCAACTTCCACCTGCCAACCCTGCAGTCTGTCTTTGTTCGTCAGAAGCAGGTCCCTATTACAGAAGAGGCCATTCAAAGAGCTCTAGGTCTTCTTCCTATTCCAGAAGGTTTGGATGCCTTTCAAAAAGCCGCACTCAAGCGCCAGATGTACCAATTTGACTGGGACGCCATTCTCAGAGTTATCGCACTACCTGGCAGCTGATGGATCTACGGATACCATCGTACCCACCCTAAGGGAATCTCAGCTTCAGCACTTACCTTGGAGGCTCGCGTATGGGCACAGATCATGTCCCATTACGTTTTTCTGAGCACTCACGAGTCCTCCTTCACTGCGGACATGGCCGTTCTACTATGGTGCATCCTTACTGACCAACCTCTGAACCTACCAAGACACATCCGGAATGCCATGGGACACGTACAAATTACGGGCAACTTACCTTTTTCTACCTTGGTCTCAGATCTCGTCTCCGCAGCCAGAGTCTCCTTCAGAGCTGGGAACACCAAAGCCATGCTTCCACAGGATGATCAATATGTCCCTAATGGGAAATATATCAGACTCTCAGCAGCCACTACAAGCCAGCCTATTGAACCGGCTGCAGACATTCCTCCTTCAGTACCACAAGCACCTACCACAGACCAACTGCTCCATCAGATACTCGAAAGGTTGGATCGGTAGGAACACAAAGCTAAGATGAGAGAGTGCCGTAACAAGCGCCGATTTACTTACCTCAAGGAGCTGATCATGGGAAAATTCAAGGACTCAGACACTCCGGACTCCACTTCCTTTACCAGCACAGGGAGCCATGATGGTCCCGACTGTGGAGATACTGCTACCAGCCCACCCCTGTTCCTGACAGATGGCACCGAGGACGGTGCAAAGCCTTAAGTGTGGGGAGGTCAGTCAGTACCTGACTCTCGGAGGTAATTTCTCTTCCCTAAACACCAATAAATTAGGATATTTAGTTAGTTTTTCTTTTATAGAATAGGATAAATTGCATAGTAATAGATTAGTTGCATGCATGTTCTACTTGATTGAAAAGACAATAAGTTTCTTCTAAGACTCTATTTTTGGAACAAAATTTCACTAACTTTAATTAAAATTTTTATGTTAAATTTTCTTGAAGTTGTATTTGGAACATGATTTTTGAGCTAAAGAACACACAACCTGTGAGATTTGAGCCTTTATGCATGATTACATTATTTAACCATAATTATTTTATTCTTGTGTGTTTACTTCTCTATGATTGTAATCTATATTTTGTTTCATCCTATATGTCCAATATTTATTATATTTATATGTTTGCATATGATTGAAGCCATTAATTGTTTAGCTCACTTATCCAAATTAAGCCTACCCTTTCACTTACCTTTGTTAGCCACTTTGAGCCTTTAAATCCCATTTGTTCTATATTTTACCACATTACTAGCCTTAAGTGGAAAAACAATTATATATTCCAAACTGAATCTTTGGTTAGCTTAAGATAGAATTGTGTGTGTTAATTAAGTATGGGAAATTGTGGGAACAAAAGATAATAAGGGAATGTGTCATGATAATATAATGGAAATTTAGAAACCTACTCATGTGAAACTATAAGAATTAAAAATCTATGTGCATTGATAAGCTATGTTTATTTTTATGCTTATGAATATATATATATATATATATATATATATATATATATATATATATATATATATATATATATATATATATATATATTCAATAAATAAATAAGGAGACAAAATTACCCCAATGTTAAGTTAAGAATTCAAAGGTCAATGCATGTATGATAAAATTAAAATAAAAGTTGATACATGAGTATGGAATGTGAAAGGGAAATTCTAGGTAGCTAGGTATGAATTCTAAAGTTATAAAGAATATATATATATAGGTTATGTTAAAGCTTGGGTTAATTAAAGATTCAATTTATAAGCTTACTTAGCCATATATGTATCCTTACCCTTACCTTGGCCCCATTACAACCTTGAAAAGACCTCATGATGTTTGCATTGGTGTATTAAATGTTGTTGATTGGTTAGGAGAAGAACAAAAATTAGAGAGCATGATTAGAGAAGGATAGAGTGATCACCCTATACACTAGAGAGACTAGAGTGTACATACATCATCAGTGAGGGTTCAATGCTTGAAATTCTATGTTCCCTTCTTTCATGAGCTATCTTCTTGCATTTTTATCTGTTCTTACTGCATGAGAATTGAATTAGTGGAATTTGATTTGTAATTATTTTGAAGAGCTTATTTACTATTTATCAAGTGGACAAGAATCATATATTTGCATTTATATATATAGGTTGCATTGCATTGCATGAGTTTTACATGTTCCTACTCATTTATTTTATCTCCTTTAACTAAGCATGAGGACATGCTAATGTTTAAGTGTGGTTAGGTTGATAAACCACTATTTTATGGTTTATAATGTGTTTAGTTGCGTGGTTTTATCGTGATCTTTACCCACTTATTCATATGATTAGCATGCATTTATATTTCCTTCCTAAAATTATTACATGATTGAAAACTTGCTTCCTAGAGACTTTTAATTATGTATTTTAATTCTCCTTTATTCCATTCGATGCCGTGATCTGTGTGTTAAGTGTTTCAGGCTTTATAGGGCATGAATGAGTTGGAGGTTGGAAAGGAAGCTTGCAAAAATGGAAGGAACACAAGAAATTAAGGAGATGACCAGCGAGAAGTGACACGGCCGCATGGCTCACGCGACCGCGCGGAAGAGAGGAAATCGCAGTGACGCGGCCGCATGGCTCACGCGACCGCACGGATTGGAATAGCACAAGTGACGCAGAGGCGTGGACGACGTGCCCGCGTGGCAAAGCAAAACGCCGAATGACGCGTCCGCAGGAATGACGCGATCGCGTGACGTGCGCGATCTGCATAATCTGCAGAATTCGCTGGGGGCGATTTTGGGCCCTGTTTTGACCCAGTTTTCGGCTCAAAAAAGTAGACTAGAGCCAGAGAACATGCGGAAACCAAAAACAACATTCATTCTACATAGTTTTTAGTTTTTAAATCTAGTTTTACTCCTCCTCTAGGTTTTCTCTCTACACATTCATAGTTCTTAGGATTTTTATTTCTATTGCTCTTTGCATTGGGATATTGAGAAGAGTTATTACCTCATCAAGACTTCGTCATTCTAGTTCGTTTTCTTTACTTGGCTTTACTCTTCCATGTCCTTTAATTTACTCAATTTTACTATTGGATTATTTTAGAATTTATTAATACAAGAGTTACTTTTATTTTTAATTGATTCCTTTGAGTTTTATTTATCATGTCTTTCTTTAATTCCCTTTCCTATGTTATGAGTTCTACATTCACAATGAGCGAGTAGTTCCCTAACTTGATGGGGAGTTGATTGAAAGGAACCCTTGAGTTGGAATGCTCAAAAGAGAAACTATAATTGGGTTTATTGTTGGATTGCCATCTAGTCACTAACGCCAGTCCTTCCAAGTAAGCGGATTGGGACTTATGAATAGAAATAGCACTCCAACTTGTTTGACTTTCCCTTACCTAGTAAGGGATAACTAAACAAAACAACCTTCAATTATCAATTAATCTTGAGAGTACTGCAACAAGAATAGGGCTTCCAACAAATCTACTCCCAGTCAAGGCTTTTATTTAAATTACTTAATTTCCCCAATTTAATTTCCTGTTTATTCAACTCAAACTCTTTTTGAAAATATCTGATTAATAAAATAGCTCACCATTCTGTAACTCGTTGAGAGACGACCTGGGATTCATACTCCCAGTATTTTAATTTTAATTTTTGTGACAACCCTTCTAAATTGATAAGCGGATTTCTGGTTGGTTAAGAACTATACTTGCAACGCATATTTTATAACAATTCTTGACTCGCCAATTTCCACCACGTCAGTAGCAAGCCGCGGATATGAGCTCTCCACATGCTATGCCTAATCAGCCGGGGGAAATACACCTCTTTCCCTTCCATGACACACCCAATCAGAATTAGCATATCCATCGGAATTTCTGGGAAGTGAGTGGTAGGCAGGACGTAGTGGGCAAATATCTGCTGCCAGGTCCTAGCCTCCCTAGACAGATATGCAGATAGCATCCCCTTAGGCTTCTTGTTGTTCGAATCCATCACCCAGGGAGCGTCTGGTGTAGCAATCACGCGCTTAAGCACCTCATAGTCAAAAGTCATGGAGAGGATAGCCACCTCTGCCTGCTGGTAGGCACAAGTGTCCGGAGTACCAACTCTGCAAAGCAGTGCATCCCCTATAGCCTCCTCAGTGATCATAATCTCTCTACCCCTTACGTGCATTGAATCCAAGTTCACTCGGAAGAAGTTACAGTAAAACTCCTTAACCCATGAGATGTTAATCCTTCCTAGGTCCCTATCAATGAAATCCAATCCCAACTCCGAAATATAGGTGTTTATGGCACGCCTCACGTCATTGGGAAGATTTAGCTCCCTTTCACTGTTCAGATTTTTCTTTGTATAACGGGAAAAGCGTAGCTCACAGTAGAGGTTGGGGAATTTGATTGAATCAGTGGACGGAAGTAACTGATTTTCTTTGTCTTCTTCATTTAGCGGATTCTTGGCATAGTTAGCATATGGTGGGGGGTAGAGGTCTTGGAATGCTTCCTCTTTTTGGAAGTGGTGGCTATAGCTTTTCCTCTATCTGACATCCTGAAAAACAGAGATGACACAATGTAAGCAGATAGCCAAATAGGTATAAAGCATACTCATGAAGTGAATAAAGAAAGGAGATTTCTTGGAATGCAAGCAAACATAATTCAGAATTCAAACCGAATTTCAAACCAAGAATTCAAACCATATCTTGCACATTACTTGTTCACTAAGCTTAGGAAGCACCATATCCAAAAGAATTATCTAAAGAGTTAAGTTAAAAACCAAAAGAAGTTACTCGGTTAAATAGGTTAAAGTTAGAAATCAGTTTGAAAATTAATGATATGGTGGTTACTAACTCAATTCGAAAGGAATGCACAAAACAGGGATGTAAGTACGTTCACAATCATGAAATGTAACAAGTCATTGATGATGAAATATGATATAGCTAGAAAGCAGATAATATGGAACAAACCATCAATCAATGCAAGGATCACTAGTATCAAATGAATTTGTGTTGGTGAAATCAGGACCTTGAGAAACAAGTAAATCAAGCACATTTAACACGAATCCTAACAATGCATACAAGTCACAAGTTCAAATATGAATTGGAAACCTCATGGTCTATGTGACTTAATGAGACTACGTATGAACACAATGAACTATTTGGTCACATAGATTAGAACATTCAAACTTGTGTGTCTATGCAAAAGAGGCACAAAATTTTAAGGAAATCATAAGTTATGGTCAATTAGAAAATTCATTCAAACCATTCAATGCCTATACGCAAATCATCATGCATAACAAGCAAAGAGTATAAGCAAGACCAAAACTTGTTCCTGAAGATTTTCCACAACCAATTAGGTAACAAAATTCTAATTAAACAGAAATCATCAACTAGAAGTTGCTACACCCATCAAATAAAGTCAGTTCAAGGACTATGGTTAAGAAAAATTCGGCAGCATTTCAGCAGTAAATTGGCTATTTTCCAAATTCAAATAGTCAAATTAGATTCCATATGAGTTCATTGAAAAGCAAAAGCACAAACACTAGGTATGAATTCATATGAATTAAACAAATGAGCCAATATTTTTGCAGCAGTTAATCAAAAACGATTCAAACCAAACTAGCATGCTACGAAAGCATTCCTTCCTCACACAATATACAGATAAACTGGATTTCAGCATGGCACCAGAATAGCATCAAAGCAGTGTGCAATAGCATTAGGCACGATAAACACACAGCAAAAGCAAAGCAATGAAACAGAGTAAATTCACATAACAGCAGAAATTCAAACAAGCCTAAATCCACTACTCAGCCCAGATTCGCTAACCACCTAAATCAAACTAAACTAACTAACTAAGATAATCTAACTAAACTAATGTAATTAACAGTAAGTAGTAAAAAAGGATGCAGAATAGGGGGGTATGGAACCTGGAATGCAGAAACTGAACGGGGCAACTGAAGGGAAGATGAAGTGGTGCGTTTGTTCGACGTCACCGTAGAGCTCGCCATCGACGACAATGGTGGTCACGGTAGTGCTTGGGGGCGGCACTGAGGCTGGCTATAAGAGAAGGCAGAGATAGAGAGCGTTGAGTGGAAGAGAGGGAGAGAGGAAGAGGGGGTTGGGCGGTAATGGTGGTGGCAATGGTTGCGGGTCGCTCGCCGGAGGGCAGCCGGTGGTGGTTGCTCAGAGGTGAGAGGTTGAAGATGGAGAGAAACGGAACGTTGGAGGTGAAGAGGACTATTGCGCGAATGCGCTAGGGCTTCGCGACTCTGGGGTAAGTAAAAATTCGAATCCACGCGTGCGCGCACCATGCGCGTCCGCGTGGGTGGAGGTAATTAAGGGTTGGCGCGGAAGCGCCGTACGCGCCTACGCATAAATGGGAGAATTAGGGGTTGGCGCGAACGCGTACGGTGCACGTCCGCACAAGTATGCTGGGCCAGAGGCACAAAAGAGGCCCAGAGTTGGCACAACTCTTGGGTCCTTTGGCCTGGGTGATGCTAAAACGCATCGACGCACGCGCGCACTGTGCGTGTTTGCGTGGATGGTATGAGCTTATTGAATGGGTGCGAAGGCGCGAAGTACGCCAACGCGTGTATGAAGAAACAGGGAGTGGCGCGGACGCGTACATTGTGCGTCTGCGTGAGTTGAGACACAGAGTTGGCCCAAAAGTGGCACAACTCTCTAGTCCTTGGCCCAGATAGTTGAGATGAGCAGCCTACGCACGCACGTGATTTACGCTTGCGCGTGGCTTGGGTTTTTCTCTCTCTCTCTTTTTTTTTTAATGAGCATCAAAAGACCTCATAACTTTCCATCCTTCTCTAAGACTCTAGAACTAGCTAAAGTGCAAGATTAAGCACATTTTGAAACTTAGGGGGTTTTTCCAAACAACTTGAGAAAACTTACAATTCAAGCAAACACTCAATTCAAAGATTCATCCCTTATTAAGGCATAGAATGTATAAACACCTTAGTAAGCAAAGAAAAATATACCAAGAAGTAAAGAAACTATATATAATGGAACCCAATTCATTCATTCATTATATCTACAAGAGAATGGAAAGAGTTTACCATGGTGGGGTGTCTCCCACCAAGCACTTTTAGTTTAAGTCCTTAAGTTGGACATTGGGAGGCTTCTTGTCAAGGTGGCTTATGCTTGTATCCATCCTTGAACCTCCAAGAGTGCTTGTCCTTCAATCGGTTGTTAGAAGTTCCAACCTTTTTCATTAAGCTTTGGTGAGGTCCTCTCCAAGACGTGAGCTCCCGAAATTGACTATCATAGGATAGTCCAGGATCCCATATCTTGTCCTCGCACCCATCTTCTAGTTGATTGCCTTGACTTTGTCTGGGTGACAAGAAAGCAGAATTCTCATGGAAGCACTAAACTACTCTCCTAAACCTATTTAATTGAGCATTACACCAATCCATGCTCTTCAATTTCGAGCTTCCCACCATAATGAGCCTAGATTTAGAACGCCAACCACTAAACATCCTCCTCTTTCGCTTAATTCCACAAAACGCCCTAAGTTGGCCATCCGTTTCAAGCAAACCATACTCAAGTGGGATAATAAAGTTGAGAGTTAGAAGTTTTACCCACTCAAGTGAAGGATTGGATGATGAATTAGGTGGAGGAGTTCCCAAAGATCTTGATAAAGCATGCTCTACTCCCGTCCATCCTCTTCTAGAGGTTTCCACCACTTGGCAAGGTTCTTTAAGTTCCTCCTCATGCCAAGCTTCCTCAAGATCACACTCTTCTTCCCCATCACTCTCATCATAGATAGGAGGTATAGTGAAATCTACTTCATCATCAAGTCTAGTCAAATTGGGGAAGGACTCTTCAAACTCGAAAGGATCATATGTTGATTCGGAATCATCATAGATAGAAGCGCTTGTTGCATGGAATACTTCTCCCAGTTCTTCATCCTCAGTAGGCCTTGGAGGTTTCAAGTCTTCCTCAACCTTGCTTTCTAATCCACTAGGGAAGGGTTCAATAAGATTGTCAAGGGGATTGATCAACATGGGCAAAAAATCACTAGTGATGGAACCTACTTCTTGATCAATTTCCTTCAACTCTTTGCTTACTTCCGCAACGTTACTCTTCTCTTCAACATCTCCTCCAAACTTCTTGGAAAAGGTTTCTTCAATTCAGGACTCCTTTATGTGCTCAACGTATCCACTACTTCCTTTTGTTCGCTAATCTCTATCTTCTCCTCTTGTTGTCCTTCTTGCTTCAATTCTCCTTCCTCACCATGGAGTTTCAAGTTCATATCCTCACTAAGCTCCTTGATTGTTTCTCCACATTTAACAATGGGCGTACTTAAGGTGCATAAACTTAGGTGAGATGTTAGGCGATTTACGGCTTCTACCATGCTAGCTATCTTTGCTCTTAGCTCCTTAAACTTAGTTTCATCCTCCTCTTGCCGCCTTAAGATGCGAGATTCAAGGTCTCTCAGTTCTAACATGAAGGCTTTGTCGGGGGTGGTGGTGGGAGAGAGAATTCATCGGTTAAGGAAAGATTGTTGTACTCGGAAGGTGGTTCATATTGGTGGAGTTCTTGAGGTGGTATATGTGGAAATTGTGGCTCTTGGGAATATCGGTATTGGGATGATGGTTGTTCTATATATGATTCGAATGGTGGTTGATGTGGTGTGTATGAGTTATGGTCATGTAGAGTGGAATGGTGGTGTGAGGCTTGTGAGTATGATGTGTGGCTATATTGAGGAATGGGGTCACATGCATATGATGATTGTGGTTGACAACCACAATAAGGGTCATCACACACATTGGACTGGTATACATTAGGATTAGAATTATACCCATAAGAGTTCGTAGGAGGTTGTTGCCATGAAGGTTGTTCATAAGCTTGAGGTTCCTCCCATCCTTGATTCTCAAATCCCTGATGCATATCCTCATTAGAGCTTCCATTTCCTACAACATAGTTTAAACTACACTCATAGCCAAAAAGATGAGAATTAATAATGAAAGAGAAAATAAAAACAAAGGGCAATAAAAAAATAAAGAAAATAAAATCCTAACTAGTAGAAAACTGGTAAACAAACCAAAGTTCAAGCTATTCACAATATATACAATAGCCAATAACATAACACCGTTGGATCCCCGGCAACGGTGCCATTTTGATGAACGCGACTTTTGTGTGGTCTAGAATTCCACTAATGAATTCTCATTGTAAAGTATAGTTTCTAAACCAAACAATAGTCCTTTCATACAAAAATTTAGGTTGTCACAAGTAACAAACCCCAATGAATTTTTAACCAGAGTATTTGGACTCCGGGTCGTCTCCCTAAGAAACAATGTAATGCATGCGTATTGGCTATGATGGGGTAGAAAAATGGGGGGTGGGAGGGGAGGGGGGTTTGTTTATGAGATGACAAGAAAGTAAACTGATTAAGTAAGTAAAGAAAGCAAAATACAGAACTCTTGGCTAAGACTTGGGTACTTGAGATCACCATCCTAGTTAACAAACTAATTATTGATAATTATGAGAGACCAACCCATTAAGTCTACTTCTCGAAGCCTTAAGTACGTAACATTTACTCCTAGACTTGAAGTATGTCAAACAGGCTTGATCACATCCACCCCTAAGTCCTAACCTACCTACTAATTGGCTTAGTAGTGGGTTAGCGTCAATGGGCTTCAAATTGATCATCCAGGGTTCTCAAATCACGAAACCCATTACAAAAAACTCAAGATCACTCAAGTCCCTTTGCTTAGGCCAAAAGTTGACAAAACTACTCAAAAACTAAAGAGAGCAATTCATCAAACACTTAGAATGCAATAAAAGTCAACATCATAAATTGCAAGGCTACTAAAATTTACCACTATTAATTGCAAGAAAGGGAGATCACAACTCAATTCATCAATCAAAGAAACATCAACATCAAAATTGCATTAAATGTAAACAAATCCAACATGAATCATCATCACAAAAGAGAGCAAAATGAGAAATTAACATAAAAACTAAGAGAGTCAAGATGTAGAGATGGGAAATTATCAAAGAAACAAGATGAGATCAAGTAATCAAACATGAAATTAAAATAGTCTAACCTAATCCTAACCTAATTCTAGAGAGAAGAGGGAGCTTCTCTCTCTAGAAAACTAACTAAAGGCTCATGTTGGCTAAACTAATTGCTCTCTTCTTGCTTGGACTTCAATTCTGCATGAAATACACTCAGAAACAAGTTGGATTTGGGCCTGGGCAGCTCAGAAATCACCCCCAGCATTTTGCCTTCAAGTGGGCCACGTGAGCGTATCGGCGCGTGCGCGCCATGTGCGCGTGCGCGTCGCTTGGAAAATTCTCAACCCGCGCAGATGCGGCGTGTACGCGTGCGCGTCTATAGGTGAAACTGCTTTTGCGCGTGCACGCCTAGTGCGTGTGCGCGTCCTTTGGTGCATCCCCAATCTTTGTTTCTTCATGCATTCTCCCTTTTTGTATGCTTTTCTCCTCATTTCTTCCATCCAATACTTGCCTTATGGACCTGAATTCACTCATCAAACACATCAAGGCATCAAATGGAAATAAAGTGAATTAAAATCACCAATTTAGGGCCTAAAAAGCATGTTTTATACTTAAGCAAAATTCAAGGGAGAATTACAAAACCATGCTATTTCATTGAATAAATGTGAGAAAAGGTGACAAAATCCCCCAAAATAAGCACAAGATAAATCACGAAATCAGGGTTTATCATTGATTGAAATTCAAGTTCTTTTTTAAATCCACTAGAACTCCTCAAATTCTGCTTATTTAATCAAATTCCAAAACATAAGTATTTTCTTATTTAAATCGACTTTAAAACATAATTCTTTTCTTAAATGAATTACTTTTAAAAAAAAATATAATAATTTTCCTAATAAATAAGTTCAAACATAATTCGTTATTTTCAAAATAACATTTCAACAAAGACTCGGATTTTATAGAAATTTCGGCAGCATCTCCCCTAAAACTTGGACTTTGCCACCCTTTTCGGGTCCCAACCAAACCAATCATCAACCCTTTCCAACGGGTTCAAGACCAAATCAGTTTCCAATAAAACAAAACTCAGACTTTCAAATATTAAAATAATTTCAAATCAGACTATTTAAAAATTTCCAATTTAACAAAATCAGACCATATTTCAATCAAACAGACAACTATATTCAACCAAAACAAATCAGACAATTCATAAAACTTACATAATCACCAGAAATGCATTTTGCACATCATATCTATTTATAAAAATTCAAATTTTAAATAAATAAGCATTTAGAAAAGCCCCTACCTCGACAATTCAAAACCATAACCCAACCGCGTCAACAGAACTCTTTTCTCTCAGCCTGAAACCAACAGCAACCAAAACCTCAGCCCCTGATCACTTTCGCAGTAATCATAGCAACTTAAAAGTGACATGCAATGCTCAGAACACGACCCTATGTTACAAGAACCTCAGAGTTTATAACTAACCATAACAGAATACTAACGCAGGAATTTCCGAAACATAAATACTTATTGTAATAAGAAAACAAAATAGCGGCGATCACTGAACCGGTTTGGCAGCAGCCCCAGTAGCCAGCCCAAGAGACAGCGGCGACCAGAACTCTGGCGATCGCAACTGTAACAAACATGCAGTGATGATAAAGCTCCCAGAAACTCAAAGGAAACAAAAACCAACTTAAAACCATTACCGACAGTGGATACCGACAGTGGATCTTAGCGGCGGCAGCGGCGTTTCTTGGCGGCATGATGGTGTACAAATTCACTATATCAATTATAATGAATCCATCTTTGGCAAGTATACCAAATTGTCATCAAGTAATAACTCACAGTAGAGTGAGGTCGAATCCCACAGAGATTGATAGATTGGGCAACTTTAATTAATGGGTGAATTAGTCAAGCTAATTGATAAGAATTGTTGAGTGCAGAATTCTAAATAGCAGAAATGTAAATGACTTAAAGATAAAGGAAAGCTATAAAGTGCAGAAAATTAAATGACAAGAATTTAAAGTGCTGGTACATAAATGACTGAATTGTAAATGGGGAATGGATAATGGCAGAAAGTAAGGAAAGCTATAAAGAATAGGAAAGATAAGAATAGGGGAAATTCATTAGGATTAGGAGATGTTGCTCTCTTTGGATCAAATCTAGATCATCTCTTCTTCAATCACACAACTCATTGTCCTCTTGGCAATCATGATTGATTGAACCCCAATTACTTGGTGTTTCAATATCTCAAATCTTGATAATCAGCCAATTCCTTGGTCTAATTGCTCATGAAGAGAGATAAGCTTAGTCCCTGATTATACCACACATCCTCATAGATCCAAATGGTGGGTGGATTTCATGTCACCGTATCCAATCCCAAAACCCAGATCTACTCAAGTGTGAGAAGGGATTTCAAGCATGGTTCCATGTTTCCTTTTCCAAGGTTCCCATGAAACCCAAATTGCATTCAACCTCTTTTCCAAGATGATTGAACACTAGACTTGATAAACAAAATTCCTTCAAGCAAATCAAAGAGAAGACGAAGAGAAGAAGAAATTCACTATCATTAATGCATCAAGTACAATAGAGCTCCCTCTCCCAATGAGAGGGAGTTTAGCTACTTATAGCTTGGAGAAAAGTACAAGAGATGGAAGAAGATGAAGTGAAGTAAAACTACCACTAGCCAATCCCACTAATCAACTGATCAACCATCCCCTTTTTCAGTACTTCCAGGAGGTATTTATACTACTCCTATAACTAGAAAATGAAAAATACAAAAAGGAAAAGAAAATTACAATTGAAAATAAAAGAAAAACTCATTAAAATGAACTATGTGCCTGACGTGTGAGCGGCGTGCCGCGCCCAGCTTCTCAGCTTGGCTTGGCGTGCCATGCCTAGCTTCCAACTGGCACGCCTCCTTTGTTTAGCTAGCTTGGCGTGCCACGCCTTCGAGCTCAAGTGGCACGCCCATTGTGACTTCTCCCTTCTTCCTATCTGGAAACTTGAACTAGCGTGGCACGCCCAGAACTGGCGTGCCACGCCCTTAATGGACTCTTCAGCCTTCTCCTCTAGAAAATATATTTGGCATGCCACACCCAGCAGTGGCGTGCCACACCCTCAATAAGGCCTTCATTGTCTTCTCTGGAGAGTTGAATTGGCGTGCCACGCTCAGGTGCCACGCCCTTATTAATGCAAGATCAACCTTCTCTAGTCCAGTGAACTGGCGTGCGACGCCCCGTATTCAAGTGGCATGCCCCTCATGCGAGCAAGTTTGGCATGCCATGCCCTAGTCATCAAGTGGCACGCCCCTGTTCATATTGCCTTGGCGTGCCACACCTAAAATCCAAAGTGGCACGCCCATTGATCTTCTTCCTTGGAGGTTTGTGCTGGCGTGCCATGCCTTCAATCTCAAGTGGCACGACTAGAATATGAACAAGGTTCGTGTGCCATGCCTCAAACATCTAGTGGCACGCCCATTGTGTTGAAACTTCCACTCTCCTCTGCTTAGTTGAACGGGTGTGTCATGCCTTCAATCTGGCATGCCACCCCCCTGTAGATGATAGGGTTGGCGTGCCACGCCCAGCCTGGCTTGCCACGCCCCTTGTGGGTCTTCAAGAATGCTCTCTGGAATGTATAGTTGGTGTGCCATGCCTGGCCTTGGCGTGCCACGCCTGTAACGACCCAATTTTCAGTATGTCTAGATCATACCGGAAACTGAGTGCTACCAATTTGTCTTCCTAATTATTATCTATTATTTATCATATCAGCCTGATTCGTTGTTAAAAATGTAGTTAATTTGTGGGGTATATATATATATATATATTTTGAAAACATTTGGATTAATAGACGGAATCATTCATAATCAATTCACAACTGATAACAGATAAAACAGTTATAAACAACCACACATAAATACATCACAAGTAGTCAACAACATTCAGTGATCCAACTTTTATGTAAGTATAGACTTTTAGTTAGAACACCCCTAGATATAGCTAGATAATAACTGTATACATATATATAGATACAACATCCTAGGCCCTGACCTGTTCAAGAAGTCCCTAAGCTGGTGCCCAGGCTAGCCTAGACTCTATACTCACCTAGTCCCTCTAAACTACTAAAGCGAGGGAAAGTACGTTCTAAGTCTTCAAAAATCAAGTCAGGTGGAACATCAGCAAAAGGTAGATCATCATCTACTACTCTTTTGCATGGTCAGACATTGTCATATAACGTCTCTCTGGTACTTCATCAAGTAGCCATACAACAAGAGTCTCGTACACAGGATTTAGGCTAAGGTGTGCATACGAACGGGGTGCAGACGTTGGCTGGTCTCACAGTATATACATATAAACAGAAACGGAGTTCACTCTAGACTCAGAAGACTACCTAGAGCGGAATCTTTTTTTTGCATACGATCGTCAACGAATTACGAAAGGGAACTCATGCTTCCATCTGAAAGGAGAAGGGAGAGAGAAGGGGTAAGAACTGGGGAGTTCTTAGTAGGGCCGGGGTTATTAGTTAAGTTCATTAATTCTATGTTGTTTAGCAGGCTATTAGCAGAATACAAAGAAGCAGTAATTAGAAAACACAGATAAGTAGAGAAGATAGAGAAAATAGATAGCAGAATACAAAAAGAAGAATACAAGAAAATAACACGAGCGCAGAGAATGGAATACAAACAAGGAAAGTATATATTCATACCACAATCATAACAAAGGAAATGCGCAACCAAGTATGATGCATGTCTAGCCCTAGCGCAGGTAATGAGCTCATCTGTCGTTTTCTACCCGCTCCCAACGTAACCCGAAGCAGCTGAAACGGGTATGGTTTTCCAGTCAGCATAGGTACAGTTCTCACTAACCGACGTATGCGTCATATCCTCTGTAAGCAAACTCTGCCTTACAGGTGGCGGTATTCCAGCCGTGTATGAAATCATATTCTCTGTAAGCAATCCTTGCCATACAGGTGCGGCATTCTAGCTGTGTATGAATTAATATCCTCTGCAAGTGATCCCAGGTTATCAGTTGCAGGTACAGCTCTCAATAGCTGTGTAACACTGGAAAACGTTCTGTGGTCGTATCACTATCTATCTGACTGCCTTCACGCAGCAGATCATTACATAATCTTTCTCATTATCATCATTCATCATCATTCTCATTATTCATCATCATTTTCACATTCTTATGCAGTACCTCTTTCTTTCTCTGTTCAATCAAACTGTACAAACTTTACATCTTTTACTTTTACAACATCTTAACTCAAACAATTTCTCTTTATCAGATTACTCTCTTCTCTGTATCCCTTTATTCTACTCTGGTTACTCTTTTCTCTGTATCTCTTTACTTTTCTCTGATTACTCTGTTCTCTGTGTTTCTCTACTCTGCTCTGATTTTTCTATTTAACGTATGTATTTAAAGCTTATGTAAATTTCGGTATGAATAGTTAGTCTGTCCCAAGTATAGGTTCATTAAATCTATACTGAAACAGTCTAACTTTTTATATAATACCTAACCCTAGTCGCAATTCCATGACTAACTATGTTGCCCTAGTTCGTTCACTAATCTCTGTCTGATTTTCTCTTATTAAAACTTTACAGACTTTTTCTTCGACTTTTATTTTTTGTTCAACTTTTTATCTTTCTTTTATCTTTGCCTCACTAACATGTTATTACCACTTCCTAAGTGTTTTATGAAGGTAATTATGAGATTCTGCACTTAAAGTTATCTTTCTAAAGCTTTTACAGAAAACTGTCTTTTTTGCATAATTTTATTATTTTATTAAAATATTATTTTTAATTAAATATTATTATTTAATATTTTATTATTATTTATTATTTTATTAATATATTTTCGAAAATTACCCCACTTTAACTTTTAACCTTTAAAATTCACTTTTTACCACCGGTAACTTTTAATATTTCTACTTTAACCACCCTAACTTTCAGAAATTACCAAATAACCCCTCAAACACCAAAATAATTACAACCTTGCCCTTTTTAAGATCTAAAAGGTGTTCTTCAATGTTCTTCACCACACTCAAAGTGTTCTTCGTGTTCTTCGTAAATTCTTCAGATTCTTTCTCTGTTTTCACCCGTTTTTCAGTCTTTTCAGGAACCGATTTTTACCAAAATTCAAAATAAACTCTCAGCCACTAAAACCCCATATTTTCTACATGATTTTAACACAAATTGAACCCCAATTTAAGCTCTAGGGTTTCATTTTCCAGCAGCCATAAGAACGCACATTCATAGCTTGAATTTCATCAAATTTTCACCAAAATTTCAACAAGAATTACTCATACAAACAATCAATTTCAAGCGCAGCCAAACCATATCATAATCACACAACTCAAACACAATCAATCAAGATTTAATTCGTCAATCCCTACCTTGATTTGCTGCTCCAAATCTGGTTACTCTTTGAAGTGTTCTTAAAGTACTTTTTCCTCCTAAAACACATCAAGAACAACTTTAAAACTCTAAACCATCAACTAAACGAACTTCAGAAGCATCTTAGGAAGGTTATCCTTACCTTAAATGTGCAGGAAATCAAAGATCTTTGGCCCACAAGTCAAGCTAAGCAAGAGATCTAAGGAAGAACATCAAGAAAACACTTGTTTAAGCATGTTTCCTTGAAAACCAAATTGAAGAGGGAGGGAGACAGCCATCTCACCTTATTTCCAGTCTTGATAAGTCACATGGTTATGTAGAGGAAGAAGAGAGGATCATTTTGGTGAAATCGGAGTTTTGATTTGAGTTTTAGTTCAGAAGAAATCAAGCTTTGAAGATTAAGTGTTCATGAAAGTTTCTCTCTTTTCTCTCTTGTTATTTTCGACCAAAATGATGAAATGAGACAACCTTGGAGTTCTTGGGGGTGTAAGGTGAGTTGTGATTGGTTGGCTTGGAGGTGGGTTAAAATAATATTAAAATATCTCAGGTGTATAACTACTAAAACTAGATGTATCGGAACACTCGTAAAAACATCTTTAAAAATTATTTTCTGAGCTACTAGCATAAATGACACTAGTAACATATTTATTATGAGAATAGAACATGTATGATGAGGCCTTATCATTGCTAAAGTCATCAGAGAGTGCTGGTGCTAAGCTGCACCAGTAAACCGTAAACCCGGTTAAACCGATTTTTCTGTTTTTAACTAAAACAGACCAGGTAATCTTATAATATCATTCAAGCATTTTCTAATACTAATATAATGATAAAATTATACTATTATCTCTCTCCTCTCATGAATCGACTCCGGTTCGTCAAACAGAGACTGTTTACGAAAATCAGAATCAAAACTGCCAACTGATACGGTTCAAAAACTAGGTTCTTCGTGACCGCGTTATCGAGCTTGCCTCGGAAAAGGTTCTAGCTTAAGGATGACATAATGACAATGAGGATTGAGATACTTGTTGATATAGAAGAGGTGTTCCCTTTACTGATCTTCTGGCAAAATCCGTGCCTTCAGAAAAGATCTCGCATACTCGAAAATCAGGGTTGTTACATTCTACCCTCCTAAAAGAAAATTTTGCCCTCAAAATTTCAGCCGCATGCAAGAATCCATCTTCAAGCAGTCTATTTCCTTCAAGCCATCCTGACAAAGATATCAGTTCGTTCCTTACAGCATCTAAATATCACATAGCCATGGCCATGGAGATCATAACAGCTATAAGAATAGTTGTGCCTCACACGAATTTGTCGTTCGGAACTCGATTAAACCATGCCTATTCATAGTCATTGAGGTCTTATCCGCACCAAACAATCAATATTAAGGTGATCAGTCTTAATATCTCAAGTTAGGCACGGACATTCCTAAAATGAGCACTCATAGACATTCATGCCAAATGTATCTTGAAGAAACCCTAACAGCATGAGACACACAAGCAGAGTATGCAATGAAGTATAGTCAGTCCACTCCCCAGACTCTATTAGGAACGAACTTCTCTGATACCAAATTGTAACGACCCAATTTTTAGTATGTCTAGATCATACCGGAAACTGAGTGCTACCAATTTGTCTTCCTAATTATTATCTATTATTTATCATATGAGCCTGATTCGTTGTTAAAAATGTAGTTAATTTGCGGGGTATATATATTTTTTTTTTGAAAACATTTGGATTAATAGACGGAATCATTCATAATCAATTCACAACTGATAACAGATAAAACAGTTATAAACAACCACACATAAATACATCACAAGCAGTCAACAACATTCAGTGATCCAACTTTTATGTAAGTATAGACTTTTAGTTAGAACACCCCTAGATATAGCTAGATAATAACTATATACTTATATATACATAAAACATCCTAGGCCCTGACCTATTCAAGAAGTGCCTAAGCTGGTGCCCAGGCTAGCCTAGACTCTATACTCACCTAGTCCCTCTAAACTACTAAAGCGAGGGAAAATACGTTCTAAGTCTTCAAAAATCAAGTCAGGTGGAACATCAGCAAAAGGTAGAACATCATCTACTACTCTTTTGCACGGTCAGACATTGCCATATAATGTCTCTCTGGTACTTCATCAAGTAGCCACACAACAGGAGTCTCGTACACAGGATTTAGGCTAAAGTGCGCATACGAACGGGGTGCAGACGTTGGCTGGTCTCATAGTATATACATATAAACAGAAAATGGAGTTCACTCTAGACTCAGAAGACTACCTAGAGCGGAATCCTTTTTTTGCGTACGATCATCAGCGAATTACGGAAGGGAACTCATGCTTCTATCTGAAGGGGGAAGGGAGAGAGAAGGGGTAAGAACTGGGGAGTTCTTAGTAGGGCCGGGGTTATTAGTTAAGTTCATTAATTCTATGTTGTTTAGCAGACTATTAGCAGAATACAAAGAAGCAGTAATTAGAAAACACAGATAAGTAGAGAAGATAGAGAAAATAGATAGCAGAACACAAACACAAGAATACAAGAAAATAACACAAGAGAAGAGAATGGAATACAAACAAGGAAAGCATACATTCATACCACAATCATAACAAAGGAAATGCACAACCAAGTATGATGCATGTCTAGCCCTAGCGCAGGTAATGAGCTCATCTGTCAGTTTCTACCGCTCCCGACGTAACCCGAAGCAGCTGAAACGTGTATGGTTTTCCAGTCAGCATAGGTACAGTTCTCACTAACCGACGTATGCGTCGTATCCTCTGTAAGCAAACTCTGCCTTTCAGGTGACGACATTCTAGCCATGTATGAAATCATATTCTCTGTAAGCAATCCTTGCCTTACAGGTGCAGCATTCTAGCCGTGTATGAATTAATATCCTCTGCAAGTGATCCCAGGTTATCAGTTGCAGGTACAGCTCTCAATAGCTGTGTAACACTGGAAAACGTTCTGTGGTCGTACCACTATCTATCTGACTGCCTTCACGCAGCAGATCATTACATAATCATTCTCATTATCATCATTCATCATCATTCTCATTATTCATCATCATTTTCACATTCTTATGCAGTACCTCTTTCTTTCTCTGTTCAATCATACTGTACAAACTTTACAGCTTTTACTTTTACAACATCTTAACTCAAACCATTTCTCTTTATCAGATTACTCTTTTTTCTGTATCCCTTTATTCTACTCTGGTTACTCTTTTCTTTGTACCTCTTTACTTTTCTCTGATTACTCTATTCTCTGTGTTTCTTTACTCTGCTCTGATTTCTCTGTTTAACGTATGTATTTAAAGCTTATGTAAATTTCGGTATGAATAGTTAGTCTGTCCCAAGTATAGGTTCATTAAGTCTATACTGAAACAGTCTAACTTTTCATATAATACCTAACCCTAGTCGCAATTCAATGACTAACTATGTTGCCCTAGTTCGTTCACTAATCTCTGTCTGATTTTCTGTTATTAAAACTTTACAGACTTTTTCTTCGACTTTTATTTTTTCTTCAACTTTTTATCTTTCTTTTATCTTTGCCTCACTAACATGTTATTACCACTCCCTAAGTGTTTTATGAAGATAATTATGAGATTCTGCACTTAAAGTTATCTTTCTAAAGCTTTTACAGAAAATTGCCTTTTTCGCATTATTTTATTATTTTTATTAAAATATTATTTTTAATTAAATATTATTATTTAATATTTTATTATTATTTATTATTTTATTAATATATTTTCGAAAATTACTCCACTTTAACTTTTAACCTTTAAAATTCACTTTTTACCACCGGTAACTTTTAATATTTCTACTTTAACCACCCTAACTTTCAGAAATTACCAAATAACCCCTCAAACACCAAAATAATTATAACCTTGCCCTTTTTAAGATCTAAAAGGTGTTTTTCAATGTTCTTCACCACACTCAAAGTGTTCTTCGTGTTCTTCTTAAATTCTTCAGATTCTTTCTCTGTTTTCACCCATTTTTCAGTCTTTTTAGGAACCAATTTTTACCAAAATTCAAAATAAATTCTCAGCCACTAAAACCCCATCTTTTCTACATGATTTTAACACAAATTGAACCCCAATTTAAGCTCTAGGATTTCATTTTCCAGCAGCCATAAGAACACACATTCATAGCTTGAATTTCATCAAATTTTCACCAAAATTTCAACAAGAATTACTCATACAAACAATCAATTTCAAGCACAGCCAAACCATATCATAATCACACAACTCAAACACAATCAATCAAGATTTAATTCGTCAATCCCTACCTTGATTTGCTGCTCCAAATCCGGTTACTCTTTGAAGTGTTCTTAAAGCACTTTTTCCTCCTAAAAAACATCAAGAACAACTTTAAAACTCTAAACCATCAACTAAACGAACTTCAGAAGTATCTTAGGAAGGTTATCCTCACCTTAAACGTGCAGGAAATCAAAGATCTTTGGCCCACAAGTCAAGCTAAGCAAGAGATCTAAGGAAGAACATCAAGAAAACACTTGTTTAAGCATGTTTCCTTGAAAACCGAATTGAAGAGGGAGGGAGACAGCCATCTCACCTTATTTCCAGTCTTGATAAGTCACATGGTTATGTAGAGGAAGAAGAGAGGATCATTTTGGTGAAATCGGAGTTTTGATTTGAGTTTTAGTTCAGAAGAAATCAAGCTTTGAAGATTAAGTGTTCATGAAAGTTTCTCTCTTTTCTCTCTTGTTATTTTCGACCAAAATGATGAAATGAGACAGCCTTGGAGGTCTTGGGGGTGTAAGGTGAGTTGTGATTGGTTGGCTTGGAGGTGGGTTAAAATAATATTAAAATATCTCAGGTGTATAACTACTAAAACTAGATGTATCGGAACACTCGTAAAAACATCTCTAAAAATTATTTTCTGAGCTACTAGCATAAATGACACTAGTAATATATTTATTATGAGAATAGAACATGTATGATGAGGCCTTATCATTGCTAAAGTCATCAGAGAGTGCTGGTGCTAAGCTGCACCAGTAAACCGTAAACCCGGTTAAACCGATTTTTCTGTTTTTAACTAAAACAGACAAGGTAACCTTATAATATCATTCAAGCATTTTCTAATACTAATATAATGATAAAATTATACTATTATCTCTCTCCTCTCATGAATCGACTCCGGTTCGTCAAACAGAGACTATTTACGAAAATCAGAATCAAAACTGCCAACTGATACGATTCAAAAACTAGGTTCTTCGTGACCGCGTTATCGAGCTTGCCTCGGAAAAGGTTCTAGCTTAAGGATGACATAATGACAATGAGGATTGAGATACTTGTTGATATAGAAGAGGTGTTCCCTTTACTGATCTTCTGGCAAAATCCGTGCCTTCAGAAAAGATCTCGCATACTCGAAAATCAGGGTTGTTACATTCTACCCTCCTAAAAGAAAATTTTTCCCTCAAAATTTCAGCCGCATGCAAGAATCCATCTTCAAGCAGTCTATTTCCTTCAAGCCATCCTGACAAAGATATCAGTTCGTTCCTTACAGCATCTAAATATCACATAGCCATGGCCATGGAGATCATAACAGCTATAAGAATAGTTGTGCCTCACAAGAATTTGTCGTTCGGAACTCGATTAAACCATGCCTATTCATAGTCCTTGAGGTCTTATCCGCACCAAACAATCAATATTAAGGTGATCAGTCTTAATATCTCAAGTTAGGCACGATCATTCCCAAAATGAGCACTCATAGACATTCATGCCAAATGTATCTTGAAGATACCCTAACAGCATGAGACACACAAGCAGAGTATGCAATAAAGTATAGTCAGTCCACTCCCCAGGCTCTATTGGGAACGAACTTCTCTGATACCAAATTGTAACGACGTCTAGATCATACCGGAAACTGAGTGCTTCTAATTTGTCTTCCTAATTATTATCTATTATTTATCATATGAGCCTGATTCGTTGTTAAAAATGTAGTTAATTTGCGGGGTATATATATATATATATTTGAAAACATTTGGATTAATAGGCGGAATCATTCTTAATCAATTCACAACTGATAATAGATAAAACAGTTATAAACAACCACACATAAATACATCACAAGCAGTCAACAACATTCAGTGATCCAACTTTTATGTAAGTATAGAATTTTAGTTAGAACACCCCTAGATATAGCTAGATAATAACTATATACATATATATACATACAACATCCTAGGCCCTGACCTGTTCAAGAAGTGCCTAAGCTGCTGCCCAGGCTAGCCTAGACTCTATACTCACCTAGTCCCTCTAAACTACTAAAGCGAGGGTAAGTACGTTCTAAGTCTTCAAAAATCAAGTCAGGTGGAACATCAGCAAAAGGTAGAACATCATCTACTACTCTTTTGCACGGTCAGACATTGCCATATAATGTCTCTCTGGTACTTCATCAAGTAGCCACACAACAGGAGTCTCGTACACAGGATTTAGGCTAAAGTGCGCATACGAACGGGGTGCAGACGTTGGCTGGTCTCATAGTATATACATATAAACAGAAAATGGAGTTCACTCTAGACTCAGAAGACTACCTAGAGCGGAATCCTTTTTTTGCGTACGATCGTCAGCGAATTACGGAAGGGAACTCATGCTTCTATCTGAAGGGGGAAGGGAGAGAGAAGGGGTAAGAACTGGGGAGTTCTTAGTAGGGCCGGGGTTATTAGTTAAGTTCATTAATTCTATGTTGTTTAGCAGACTATTAGCAGAATACAAAGAAGCAGTAATTAGAAAACACAGATAAGTAGAGAAGATAGAGAAAATAGATAGCAGAACACAAACACAAGAATACAAGAAAATAACACAAGAGAAGAGAATGGAATACAAACAAGGAAAGCATACATTCATACCACAATCATAACAAAGGAAATGCACAACCAAGTATGATGCATGTCTAGCCCTAGCGCAGGTAATGAGCTCATCTGTCAGTTTCTACCGCTCCCGACGTAACCCGAAGCAGCTGAAACGTGTATGGTTTTCCAGTCAGCATAGGTACAGTTCTCACTAACCGACGTATGCGTCGTATCCTCTGTAAGCAAACTCTGCCTTTCAGGTGACGACATTCTAGCCATGTATGAAATCATATTCTCTGTAAGCAATCCTTGCCTTACAGGTGCAGCATTCTAGCCGTGTATGAATTAATATCCTCTGCAAGTGATCCCAGGTTATCAGTTGCAGGTACAGCTCTCAATAGCTGTGTAACACTGGAAAACGTTCTGTGGTCGTACCACTATCTATCTGACTGCCTTCACGCAGCAGATCATTACATAATCATTCTCATTATCATCATTCATCATCATTCTCATTATTCATCATCATTTTCACATTCTTATGCAGTACCTCTTTCTTTCTCTGTTCAATCATACTGTACAAACTTTACAGCTTTTACTTTTACAACATCTTAACTCAAACCATTTCTCTTTATCAGATTACTCTTTTTTCTGTATCCCTTTATTCTACTCTGGTTACTCTTTTCTTTGTACCTCTTTACTTTTCTCTGATTACTCTATTCTCTGTGTTTCTTTACTCTGCTCTGATTTCTCTGTTTAACGTATGTATTTAAAGCTTATGTAAATTTCGGTATGAATAGTTAGTCTGTCCCAAGTATAGGTTCATTAAGTCTATACTGAAACAGTCTAACTTTTCATATAATACCTAACCCTAGTCGCAATTCAATGACTAACTATGTTGCCCTAGTTCGTTCACTAATCTCTGTCTGATTTTCTGTTATTAAAACTTTACAGACTTTTTCTTCGACTTTTATTTTTTCTTCAACTTTTTATCTTTCTTTTATCTTTGCCTCACTAACATGTTATTACCACTCCCTAAGTGTTTTATGAAGGTAATTATGAGATTCTGCACTTAAAGTTATCTTTCTAAAGCTTTTACAGAAAACTGCCTTTTTCGCATTATTTTATTATTTTTATTAAAATATTATTTTTAATTAAATATTATTATTTAATATTTTATTATTATTTATTATTTTATTAATATATTTTCTAAAATTACCCCACTTTAACTTTTAACCTTTAAAATTCACTTTTTACCACCGGTAACTTTTAATATTTCTACTTTAACCACCCTAACTTTCAGAAATTACCAAATAACCCCTCAAACACCAAAATAATTACAACCTTGCCCTTTTTAAGATCTAAAAGGTGTTCTTCAATGTTCTTCACCACACTCAAAGTGTTCTTCGTGTTCTTCGTAAATTCTTCAGATTCTTTCTCTGTCTTCACCCGTTTTTCAGTCTTTTCAGGAACCGATTTTTACCAAAATTCAAAATAAATTCTCAGCCACTAAAACCCCATATTTTCTACATGATTTTAACACAAATTGAACCCCAATTTAAGCTCTAGGGTTTCATTTTCCAGCAGCCATAAGAACGCACATTCATAGCTTGAATTTCATCAAATTTTCACCAAAATTTCAACAAGAATTACTCATACAAACAATCAATTTCAAGCACAGCCAAACCATATCATAATCACACAACTCAAACACAATCAATCAAGATTTAATTCGTCAATCCCTACCTTGATTTGCTGCTCCAAATCCGGTTACTCTTTGAAGTGTTCTTAAAGCACTTTTTCCTCCTAAAACACATCAAGAACAACTTTAAAACTCTAAACCATCAACTAAACGAACTTCAGAAGCATCTTAGGAGGGTTATCCTCACCTTAAACGTGCAGGAAATCAAAGATCTTTGGCCCACAAGTCAAGCTAAGCAAGAGATCTAAGGGAGAACATCAAGAAAACACTTGTTTAAGCATGTTTCCTTGAAAACCGAAATGAAGAGGGAGGGAGACAGCCATCTCACCTTATTTCCAGTTTTGATAAGTCACATGGTTATGTAGAGGAAGAAGAGAGGATCATTTTGGTGAAATCGGAGTTTTGATTTGAGTTTTAGTTCAGAAGAAATCAAGCTTTGAAGATTAAGTGTTCATGAAAGTTTCTCTCTTTTCTCTCTTGTTATTTTCGACCAAAATGATGAAATGAGACAACCTTGGAGTTCTTGGGGGTGTAAGGTGAGTTGTGATTGGTTGGCTTGGAGGTGGGTTAAAATAATATTAAAATATCTCAGGTGTATAACTACTAAAACTAGATGTATCGGAACACTCGTAAAAACATCTCTAAAAATTATTTTCTGAGCTACTAGCATAAATGACACTAGTAACATATTTATTATGAGAATAGAACATGTATGATGAGGCCTTAGCATTGCTAAAGTCATCAGAGAGTGCTGCTGCTAAGCTGCACCAGTAAACCGTAAACCCAGTTAAACCGATTTTTCTGTTTTTAACTAAAACAGACCAGGTAATCTTATAATATCATTCAAGCATTTTCTAATACTAATATAATGATAAAATTATACTATTATCTCTCTCTTCTCATGAATCGACTCCGGTTCATCAAACAGAGACTATTTACAAAAATCATAATCAAAACTGCCAACTGATACGGTTCAAAAACTAGGTTCTTCGTGACCGCATTATCGAGCGTGCCTCGGAAAAGGTTCTAGCTTAAGGATGACATAATGACAATGAGGATTGAGATACTTGTTGATATAGAAGAGGTGTTCCCTTTACTGATCTTCTGGCAAAATCCATGCCTTCAGAAAAGATCTCGCATACTCGAAAATCAGGGTTGTTACATTCTACCCTCCTAAAAGAAAAGTTTGCCTTTAAAATTTCAGCCGCATGCAAGAATCCACCTTCAGGCAGTCTATTTCCTTCAAGCCATCCTGACAAAGATATCAGTTCGTTCCTTACAGCATCTAAATATCACATAGCCATGGCCATGGAGATCATAACAGCTATAAGAATAGTTGTGCCTCACACGAATTTGTCGTTCGGAACTCGATTAAACCATGCCTATTCATAGTCATTGAGGTCTTATCCGCACCAAACAATCAATATTAAGGTGATCAGTCTTAATATCTCAAGTTAGACACGATCATTCCCAAAATGAGCACTCATAGACATTCATGCCAAATGTATCTTGAAGATACCCTAACAGCATGAGACACACAAGCAGAGTATGCAATGAAGTATAGTCAGTCCACTCCCCAGGCTCTATTGGGAACGAACTGCTCTGATACCAAATTGTAACGACCCAATTTTTAGTATGTCTAGATCATACCGGAAACTGAGTGCTTCTAATTTGTCTTCCTAATTATTATCTATTATTTATCATATGAGCCTGATTCGTTGTTAAAAATGTAGTTAATTTGCGGGGTATATATATATATATATATATATTTGAAAACATTTGGATTAATAGGCGGAATCATTCATAATCAATTCACAACTGATAATAGATAAAACAGTTATAAACAACCACACATAAATACATCACAAGCAGTCAACAACATTCAGTGATCCAATTTTTATGTAAGTATAGACTTTTAGTTAGAACACCCCTAGATATAGCTAGATAATAACTATATACATATATATACATGTAACATCCTAGGCCCTGACCTATTCAAGAAGTGCCTAAGCTGGTACCCAGGCTAGCCTAGACTCTATACTCACCTAGTCCCTCTAAACTACTAGAGCGAGGGAAAGTACGTTCTAAGTCTTCAAAAATCAACTCAGGTGGAACATCAGCAAAAGGTAGAACATCATCTACTACTCTTTTGCACGGTCAGACATTGCCATATAATGTCTCTCTGGTACTTCATCAAGTAGCCACACAACAGGAGTCTCGTACACAGGATTTAGGCTAAAGTGCGCATACGAACGGGGTGCAGATGTTGGCTGGTCTCACAGTATATACATATAAACAGAAACGGAGTTCACTCTAGACTCAGAAGACTACCTAGAGCGGAATCCTTTTTTTGCGTACGATCATCAGCGAATTACGGAAGGAAACTCATGCTTCCATCGGAAGGGGGAAGGGAGAGAGAAGGGGTTAGAACTAGGGAGTTCTTAGTAGGGCCGGGGTTATTAGTTAAGTTCATTAATTCTATGTTGTTTAGCAGACTATTAGCAAAATACAAAGAAGCAGTAATTAGAAAACACAGATAAGTAGAGAAGATAGAGAAAATAGATAGCAGAACACAAATAGAACAATACAAGAAAATAACACAAGCGCAGAGAATGGAATACAAACAAGGAAAGCATACATTCATACCACAATCATAACAAAGGAAATGCACAACCAAGTATGATGCATGTCTAGCCCTAGCGCAGTTAATGAGCTCATTTGTCGGTTTCTACCCGCTCCCGACGTAACCCGAAGCAGCTGAAACGGGTATGGTTTTCCAGTCAGCATAGGTACAGTTCTCACTAACCGACGTATGTGTCATATCCTCTGTAAGCAAACTCTACCTTACAGGTGGCGACATTCTAGCCGTGTATGAAATCATATTCTCTGTAAGCAATCCTTGCCTTACAGGTGCAGCATTCTAGCTGTGTATGAATTAATATCCTCTGCAAGTGATCCCAGGTTATCAGTTGCAGGTACAACTCTCAATAGCTGTGTAACACTGGAAAACGTTCTGTGGTCGTACCACTATCTATTTGACTGCCTTCACGCAGCAGATCATTACATAATCATTCTCATTATCATCATTCATCATCATTCTCATTATTCATCATCATTTTCACATTCTTATGCAGTACCTCTTTCTTTCTCTGTTCAATCATACTGTACAAACTTTACAGCTTTTACTTTTACAACATCTTAACTCAAACCATTTCTCTTTAACAGATTACTCTTTTCTCTGTATCCCTTTATTCTACTCTGGTTACTCTTTTCTCTGTATCTCTTTACTTTTCTCTGATTACTCTATTCTCTGTGTTTCTCTACTCTGCTCTGATTTCTCTGTTTAACATATGTATTTAAAGCTTATGTAAATTTCGGTATGAATAGTTAGTCTGTCCCAAGTATAGGTTCATTAAGTCTATACTGAAACAGTCTAACTTTTCATATAATACCTAACCCTAGTCGCAATTCAATGACTAACTATGTTGCCCTAGTTCGTTCACTAATCTCTGTCTGATTTTCTGTTATTAAAACTTTACAGACTTTTTCTTCGACTTTTATTTTTTCTTCAACTTTTTATCTTTCTTTTATCTTTGCCTCACTAACATGTTATTACCACTCCCTAAGTGTTTTATGAAGGTAATTATGAGATTCTGCTCTTAAAGTTATCTTTCTAAAGCTTTTACAGAAAACTCCTTTTTCGTATTATTTTATTATTTTTATTAAAATATTATTTTTAATTAAATATTATTATTTAATATTTTATTATTATTTATTATTTTATTAATATATTTTTGAAAATTACCCCACTTTAACTTTTAACCTTTAAAATTCACTTTTTACTACCAGTAACTTTTAATATTTCTACTTTAACTACCCTAACTTTCAGAAATTACCAAATAACCCCTCAAACACCAAAATAATTACAACCTTGCCCTTTTTAAGATCTAAAAGGTGTTCTTCAATGTTCTTCACCACACTCAAAGTGTTCTTCGTGTTCCTCGTAAATTCTTCAGATTCTTTCTCTGTTTTCACCCGTTTTTCAGGAACCGATTTTTACCAAAATTCAAAATAAATTCTCAGCCACTAAAACCCCATCCTTTCTACATGATTTTTACACAAATTGAACCCCAATTTAAGCTCTAGGGTTTCATTTTCCAGCAGCCATAAGAACGCACATTCATAGCTTGATTTCATCAAATTTTCACCAAAATTTCAACAAGAATTACTCATACAAACAATCAATTTCAAGCACAGCCAAACCATATCATAATCACACAACTCAAACACAATCAATCAAGATTAAATTCGTCAATCCCTACCTTGATTTGCTGCTCCAAATCCGGTTACTCTTTGAAGTGTTCTTAAAGCACTTTTTCCTCCTAAAACACATCAAGAACAACTTTAAAACTCTAAACCATCAACTAAACGAACTTCAGCAGCATCTTAGGAAGGTTATCCTCACAATCAAAGATCTTTGGCCCACAAGTCAAGCTAAGCAAGAGATCTAAGGAAGAACATCAAGAAAACACTTGTTTAAGCATGTTTCCTTGAAAACCGAATTGAAGAGGGAGGGAGACAGCCATCTCACCTTATTTCCAGTCTTGATAAGTCACATGGTTATGTAGAGGAAGAAGAGAGGATCATTTTGGTGAAATCGGAGTTTTGATTTGAGTTTTAGTTCAGAAGAAATCAAGCTTTGAAGATTAAGTGTTCATGAAAGTTTCTCTCTTTTCTCTCTTGTTATTTTCGACCAAAATGATGAAATGAGACAGCCTTGGAGGTCTTGGGGGTGTAAGGTGAGTTGTGATTGGTTGGCTTGGAGGTGGGTTAAAATAATATTAAAATATCTCAGGTGTATAACTACTAAAACTAGATGTATCAGAACACTCGTAAAAACATCTCTAAAAATTATTTTCTGAGCTACTAGCATAAATGACACTAGTAACATATTTATTATGAGAATAGAATATGTATGATGAGGCCTTAGCATTGCTAAAGTCATCAGAGAGTGTTGGTGCTAAGCTGCACCAGTAAACCGTAAATCCGGTTAAACCAATTTTTCTGTTTTTAACTAAAACAGACTAGGTAACCTTATAATATCATTCAAGCATTTTTTAATACTAATATAATGAGAAAATTATACTATTATCTCTCTCCTCTCATGAATCGACTCCGGTTCGTCAAACAGAGACTATTTACGAAAATCAGAATCAAAACTGCCAACTGATACGGTTCAAAAACTAGGTTCTTCGTGACCGCGTTATCGAGCTTGCCTCAGAAAAGGTTCTAGCATAAGGATGACATAATGACAATGAGGATTGAGATACTTGTTGATATAGAAGAGGTGTTCCCTTTTCTGATCTTCTGGCGAAATCCGTGCCTTCAAAAAAGATCTCGCATACTCAAAAATCAGGGTTGTTACAACGCCCATAGTAAAGCTTGTTGTTCCTTCTCTGGAATTTATAGATGGCGTGCCACGCCTGGCCTTGTGATGAGCAGATAATTTATACCCTTTTGGCATTGTTTTTACATAGTTTTTAATATATTTTAGTTACTTTTTATTATATTTTTATTAGTTTTTATCTAAAAATCACATTTTTGGACTTTACTATGAGTTTGTGTGTTTTTCTGTGATTTCAGGTATTTTCTGGCTGAAATTGAGGGACCTGAGCAAAAATCTGATTCAAAGGCTGAAAAAGGACTACAGATGCTGTTGGATTCTGACCCTCCTGTACTCGAAATGAATTTTCTGGAGCTACGGAAGCCCAATTGGCGTGCTTTCAATTGCGTTGTGAAGTAGACATCCTGGGGTTTCCAGCAATATATAATTGTTCATGCTTTGCCCGAGATTTGATGGCCTAAATTGGCGTCCAATGCCATCCTAAAATATCTTGGCGTAAAACGCCCAAACTGGCACCAGAATTGGAGTTAAACGCCCAAACTGGCACCAAAGCTGGCGTTTAACTCCAGGAACAGCCTATGCACAAAAAAGCTTCAATGCTCAGCCCAGGCACACACCAAGTGGGCCCCGGAAGTGGATTTCTGCACTATCTGCACTTAGTTACTCATTTTCTGTAAACCTAGGTTACTAGTTTGGTATAAAAACTACTTTTAGAGATTTATTTTATATCTTTGGAATCATATGTAACTTTGATCATCTTTTCACGTTTGGAGGCTGGCCTCACGGCCATGCCTAGACCTCTTTTCACTTATGTATTTTCTACGGTGGAGTTTCTACACCCCATAGACCTCTGCTGTTCTTTATGAATTAATGCAATTACTACTGTTTTCTATTCAATTCACGCCTACTTCTTCTCCAAAATATAATCTCGTACTTAATTTAGTTAAGTCAGAATGAAGGGGTGACCCGTGACAATCACCCAATCTTCGTTACTCGCTTAGCCAAGATCCGCGTGCCTGACAACCACAAAGCGGTCTACATGATGTTCAACGTAGTCATTGGACGACAGCTGGAGTATACTCTCTTGGATATCTAATACACCGACCGAGTCCGTGAGATTAGTATTTTGGTGGTATAGGCTAGAATTATTGGCAGCATTCCTAGGATCCGGAAAGTCTAAACCTTGTCTGTGGTATTCCGAGTAGGATCTGGGAAGGGGTGACTGTGACGAGCTTCAAACCTGCGAATGTTGGGCGCAAGTGACAGTGTGCAAACGGATCAATGGATCCTATTCCGATGCTAGTGGGAACCGACAGATGATTAGCCATGTGGTAGCTGTACCTGGTATTTTTCATCCAAAACGAGAAATCCGACAGTTGATTAGCCGTGCAGAAACCGTAGAGGACCATTTTCTCTGAGAGGATCCTACAGCTTGCCATGGAAGGGAGCATGCATGATTGGAAGAAGGCAGTAGGAAAGCAGAGGTTCAGAAACAACAAAGCATCTGCAGACGCTTATATGAAATTCGCACCAATGAATTACATAAGTAAATTTTTTTTTTTTATGTTTTATTTATCTTTTAATTATCAAAACCTCAAAACCATTTGAATCCACCTGACTGAGATTTACAAGGATGACCATAGCTTGCTTCAAGCCGACAATCTCCGTGGGATCGACCCTTACTAACGTAAGGTATTATTTGGATGACCCAGTGCACTTGCTGGTTAGTTGTGCGGAGTTGTGAAAAGTGTGAATCACAATTTCCGTGCACCAAGTTTTTGGCGCCGTTGCCGGGGATTGTTCGAGTTTGGACAACTGACGATTCAACTTGTTGCTTAGATTAGGTAATTTTATTTTATGTTTAAGCTTTATTTTTTTATTTATTTTCAAAAAAAAAATAAAAAAAATTGTGTTCTTCAGAATTTTTAAGACTGAATTCTAGAGTATCATGAGATATGTTGAACCCTGGCTGGCTGTGAAGCCATGTCTAATCTGTTGGACTGAGGCTTCCACTTCTCATTGACATGCTTGTATATTTTATGCTAAAGCTTGGCTGGCTATTTGGCCATGTCTAAATCTTTTGGACCGAAGCTTTCACTTAAAGCTTGGCTAGCCATCTGGCCATGTCTAATTCTTTTGGACCGAAGCTTTAGACTAACGTTGCATGATTCCTGGAATTCTTATTAAAAATTTTGTATCTCTTTATTTCTTTTTCCAAAATAATTTTCGAAAAATACAAAAAAAAAATTAATAAAATCATAAAAACCAAAAATATTTTGTGTTTCTTGTTTGAGTCTAGTGTCAAATTTTAAGTTTGGTGTCAATTGCATGCTTTTAATTTTCTTTAAATTTTCGAAAATTCATCATGTGTTCTTTCTTGATCTTCAAATTGCTCTTGATGATTTTCCTTGTTTGATCTTTAAATTTTCTTGTTTTTGTGTCTTTTCTTGTTTTTCATATGCATTCTTGAATTACTAGTGTCTAAAGTTTAAAAAAAAAAAATTTAAGTTTGGTGTCTTGCATGTTTTTCTTTTCTTAAAAATTTTCAAAAAATATGTTTTTGATGTTCATCATGATCTTCAAAGTGTTCTTGGTGTTCATCTTGACATTCAAAGTGTTTTTGCATGCAATTTTTGTTTTGATCTTAATTTCCTATGTTTTGTGTCTTTTCGTTGTTTTTCTCTCTTCTCATTAAAACTTCAAAAATAAAAAATAATATCTTTCCCTTATTTTACTCATAAATTTCGAAATTTTGGGTTGATTTAGTCAAAAGTTTTAAAATTTAGTTGTTTCTTGTTAGTCAAGTCAAAATTTCAAATAAAAAAAAATTCTATCTTTTCAAATCTTTTTCAAAATCAAATCTTTTTCAATTTTCTTTCATGTTTTCAAAAATCCCAAAATTAATTTTCAAAATCTTTTTCTTATTTTTATTTCATGATTTTCAAATTAATTGCTAACATTTAATATTTTGAGTAAAAAATTTTCAAGTTGTTACTTGCCTATTAAGAAAGGTTCAATCTTTAAATTATAAAATCATATCTTTTAGTTTCTTGTTAGTCAAGTAATCAACTTTAATTTCAAAAATCAAATATTTTTAATTTCATTTTCAAATCCTTTTCAAAATAAATTTCAATCATATCTTTTTCAAAATTTAATTTCAAAATCCTTTTCTAACTTCTTATCTTTTCAAAATTGATTTTCAAATCTTTTTCAATTAACTACTTGACTTTTAGTTTGATTTTAAAAAGTTTTCTATTTCAATCACATCTTTTTCAAAACTACCTAACTACTTTCCTCTCTCTAATTTTCGAAAACTAACTAACAACTTTTTCAAAATTCTTTTTAATTAACTAATTGTTTTAAATTCTAATTTTATTTTATTTCTTTTAATAAAATCAAATTCTAACTTATAATTAAATTAAAAACAAAAATATTTTTTTCTTCTTTTAAATTAAAATTCGAATCTCTTATCTCTCTCATCTCTTTCTATTTATTTTATTTATTTACTAACACCCTTCTTCTTAAAAATTCAAACCCACTCCCTCTCTGTGTTCGAATTCTTCTTCTTCTCCCTTCTTCATTCTATTCTTTCATTCTTCTACTCACATAAAGGAATCTCTATACTGTGACATAGAGGATTCCTATTCTTTTCTGTTCTCTTCTTTTTCATATGAGCAGGAACAAGGATAAGAATATTCTTGTTGAAGCTGATCCGGAACCTGAAAGGACTCTAAAGAGGAAGCTAAGAGAAGCTAAAGCACAACACTCTGGAAAGGACCTAACAGAAATTTTCAAAAAAGAAGACATGGTAACCAAAAATAACAACAATGGTGGAGATGCAAGGAAGATGCTTGGTGACTTTACTGCATTCACTTCTAACTTCTATGGAAGAAGCATCTCAATTCCTGTAATTGGAGCAAACAACTTTGAGCTTAAGCCTCAATTAGTTTCTCTAATGCAGCAGAATTGCAAGTTTCATGGACTTCTATTGGAAGATCCTCATCAGTTCTTAGCTGAATTCTTACAAATCTGTGACATTGTTAAGACCAATGGGGTTAATCCCGAGGTCTACAGACTTATGCTTTTCCCCTTTGCTGTAAGAGACAGAGCTAGGACATGGTTGGACTCACAACTTAAAGAAATCCTGAACTCTTGGGAAAAGTTGGTTAATGCTTTCTTAGCCAAATTCTTTCCACCTCAAAAGTTGAGCAAGCTTAGAGTGAAAGTCCAAACCTTCAGACAGAAGGAAGGTGAATCCCTCTATGAAGCTTGGGAAAGATACAAGCAATTGATCAGAAGGTGTCCTTCTGACATGCTTTCAGAATGGAGCATCTTATGTATATTCTATGATGGTCTGTGTAAATTGTTCAAGATGTCATTGGATCACTCTGCTGGTGGATCTCTTCATCTGAAGAAGATGCCTGCAAAAGCCCAGAAACTCATTAAAATGGTTACAAATAACCAGTTCATGTACACTTCTGACAGAAATCCTATGAATAATGGGACAACTTAGAAGAAAGGAGTTCTTCAGATTGATACTCTGAAGGCCATATTGGCTCAGAATAAAATATTGACTCAGCAAGTCAATAAGATTTCTCAGAGTCTGACTGAAATGCAAGCTGTATCAGGCAGTACTAAAGAAGCTTTCCCTGAAGGAGAAGCTTATGACCCTGAGAATCCTGCAATGGAAGAGGTGAATTACATGGAAGAATCTTATAGAAACACCTATAATCCTTCATGGAAGAATCATCCAAATTTCTCATGGAAGGATCAATAGAAGACTAATCAAGGCTTCAATAATAATGGTGGAAGAAATAGGTTTGGCAATAGTAAGCCTTTTCCATCATCTTCTGAGCAGCAGACAGAGAATTCTAAGCAGAGCCTCTCTGACTTAGCAACCATAGTCTCTAATCTAACTAAGATCACTCACAGTTTCATGAATGAAACAAGGTCCTCCATTAGAAATCTGGAGGCACAAATGGGTCAGCTGAGTAAAAGAGTTACTGAAACTCCTCCTAGTACTCTCCCAAGCAATACAGAAGAGAATCCAAAGAGAGAGTGCAAGGCCATCAATATGTCCAACATGGCCGAACCTATAGAGGAGGAAGAGGCAGTGATTTCTAGTGAGGAAGACCTCAACGGACGTCCACTGACCACTAAGGAGTTCCCTAATGAGGAACCAAAGGAATCTGAGGCTCATATAGAGACCATAGAGATTCCACTGAACTTTCTGTTGCCATTCATAAGCTCTGATGAGTATTCTTCCTCTAAAGAGGATGGAGATATTATTGAAGAACAAGTTGATCGGTATTTAGGATCAATCATGAAGCTGAATGCCAAGTTATTTGGTAATGAGACTTGGGAGGATGAACCTCCATTGCTCATTAATGAACTAAATACCTTGGTTCAACAGAAATTACCTCAGAAGAAACTGGATCTTGGAAAGTTCTTAATACCTTGTATCATAGGCACCATGACCTTTAAGAAGGCTCTGTGTAACCTTGGTTTAAGTATAAACCTCATGACACTCTCTATAATGGAGAAACTGGGGATCTTTAAGGTACAAGCTGTAAGAATCTCACTAGAGATGGCAGACAATTCAAGGAAACAGGCTTATAGACTTGTAGAGGATGTCTTAGTGAAGGTTGAAAGCTTTTACATCCCTGCTAATTTCCTAATCCTAGACACTGGGAAGGAAGAAGATGAATCCATCATCTTTGGAAGACCCTTCCTAGCCACAGCAAGGGCTGTGATTGATGTGGACAGAGGAGAGTTAGTCCTTCAATTGAATGAGGACTACCTTGTGTTTAAGGCTCAAGGATCTTCTTCTGTAACCATGGAGAGGAAACATGAAAAGCTTCTCTCAGTATAGAGTCAAACAGAGCCCCCACACTCAACTTCTAAGTTTGGTGTTGGAAGGCCATCATCAAGCTTTGAGTCTCTGTGAAGCTCTCTAAGAGCTCACTGTCAAGCTATTGACATTAAAGAAGCACTTGTTGGGAGGTAACCCAATGTTATTTAATTATATTTATTTATATTCCATTGTCATTTTATGTTTTCTTTAGGTTGATGATCATGTGAAGTCATAAAAACAACTGCAGAATTAAAGCAAAATGAAAAAGAGCATCAAAAATAGCACACCCTGGAGGACAAACTTACTGGCGTTTAAACGCCAGTAAAGATAGCAGAATGGGCGTTTAACGCCCAGCCTTGCAGCATTCTGGGCGTTAAACGCCAGAATCGGCAGCACTCTAGGCGTTTAACGCCAGAAATGGGTGTCTAGCATCTACCTAGCATTAAATGCCAGAAAGGGGCAGCAGACTGGCGTTTAACACCAGGAAAGGTAGCAGAGCTGGCGTTAAACACCAGAATTGGCACACAGTGGGCGTTTGAATGCCAGAATGGTGCAGGGAGCAGAATTCCTTCACACCTCAGGATTTGTGGATCCCACAGGATCCTCACCTACCCCACCTCTTCTTCTCTCCTCTTCACACCTTTCCTAACACTCTTCCCCAAATACCCTTCACCTATCAAATCTTACCCTCTTCCCGATATCCTCTTCACCACTCACATCCATCCATCATAAACCCCACCTACCTCATCATTCAAATTCAAACCATTTCCTCCCAAACCCACCCCTTCATGACCGAATTCCCCCTCTCTCCTACCCTATAAATACCCCTCCTCACTACCTTCAATTTCACACATCATACACACTACTATCCCCCTTGGCCGAAACCTTTACTATCCTCCATCTCCTCCATTTCTTCTTCTTCTACTCCTTTCTTTCTTCTTTTGCTCGAGGACGAGCAAACCTTTTAAGTTTGGTGTGGAAAAGGCTCTGCTTTTCTATTTTTCCATAACCATCAATGGCACCTAAGGCTGGAGAAACCTCTAGAAAGAGGAAAGGGAAGGCAATTGCTTCCACCTCTGAGTCATGGGAGATGGAGAGATTCATCTCAAAGGTCCATCAAGACCACTTCTATGAAGTTGTGGCCAAGAAAAAGGTGATCTCTGAGGTCCCCTTCAAGCTCAAAAAGGGTGAATATCCGGAGATCTGATGTGAGATTCGAAGAAGAGGTTGGGAAGCTCTCACCAACCCAATCCAACAAGTCAGAATCTTAATGGTTCAAGAGTTCTATGCTAATGCATGGATAACTAGGAACCATGACCAAAGTATGAACCCAAACCCAAAGAATTAGCTCACAATGGTTCGGGGAAATTACTTGGATTTCAGGCCAGAAAATGTAAGGTTGGCATTTAACTTGCCAATGATGAGAGGAGATCCTCATCCTTTCACTAGAAGGGTCAACTTTGATCAAAGGTTAGACCAAGTCCTTAGGGACATTTGTGTAGAAGGAGCTCAATGGAAGAGAGACTCAAGAGGCAAGCCGGTTCAACTAAGAAGGCTTGACCTCAAACCCGTGGCTAGGGGATGGTTGGAGTTCATCCAACGCTCTATCATTCCTACTAGCAACCGGTCTGAAGTTATAATAGACCGGGCTATCATGATCCATAGCATCATGAATGGAGAGGAAGTAGAAGTTCATGAGATCATATCCATAGAACCCTACAAGGTGGCAGACAAGCCCTCCATTTTGGCAAGGTTAGCCTTCCCTCATCTCATTTGTACCCTATGCAATTCAGCTGGAATTGTCATAGAGGAAGACATCCTCATTGAAGGAGACAAGCCTATCACTAAGAAAAGGATGAAGCAAACAAGAGAGCCCACTCATGGACCTCAACAAGAGCATGAGGAAGTTCCTCATCATGAAATCCCTGAGATGCCTCAAGGGATGCACTTTCCTCCACAAAACTATTGGGAGAAAATCAACACCTCCTTAGGAGAATTGAGTTCCAACATGGGGCAACTAAGGATGGAGCACCAAGAGCATTCCATCCTCCTCCATGAAATTAGAGAAGACCAAAGAGCCATGAGGGAGGAGCAACAACGGCAAGGAAGAGACATAGAGGAGCTCAAGCACTCCATAAGATCTTCAAGAGGAAGAACTAGCCGCCATCACTAAGGTTGACCCGTTCATTAATTTCCTTGTTCTTATTTTTCTATTTTTTGAAATTTATGCTTTATGTTTTGTCTATGTTTGTGTCTTTATTACATGATGATTAGTGTCTAGTGTCTATGTCTTAATGCTATGAATGTTCTATGAATCCTTCACCTTTCTTAAATGAAAAAATGTTTTTAATTGCAAAAGAACAAGAAGTGCATGATTTCGAATTCTATCTTGAAATTAGTTTAATTATTTTGATGTGGTGGCAGTACTTTTTGCTTTCTGAATGAATGCTTGAACAGTGCATATTTTTGAATTTGTTGTTTATGAATGTTAAAATTGTTGGCTCTTGAAAGAATAATGGAAAAGGAAAAATGCCATTGATAATCTAAAAAATCATATAATTGATTCTTGAAGCAAGAAAAAGCAGTGAAACACAAAGCTTGCGAAAAAAAAAGAAAAAAATATGCAAAAAAAAGAAAAAAGAAAAAAAAAGAAAAAGCAAGCAGAAAAAGCCAATAGCCCTTTAAACCAAAAGGCAAGGGTAAAAATGATCCAAGGATTTGAGCATTAATGGATAGGAGGGCCCAAAGGAATAAAATCCTAGCCTAAGCGGCTAAACCAAGCTATCCCTAACCATGTGCTTGTGGCGTGAAGGTGTCAAGTGAAAAGCTTGAGACTGAGTGATTAAAGTCGTAGTCCAAAGCAAAAAGAGTGTGCTTAAGAGCTCTGGATACCTCTAATTGGGGACTCTAGCAAAGCTGAGTCACAATCTGAAAAGGTTCACCCAGTTATGTGCCTGTGGCATTTATGTATCCGGTGGTAATACTGGAAAACAAAATGCTTAGGGTCACGGCCAAGACTCATAAAGTAGCTGTGTTCAAGAATCAACATACTGAACTAAGAGAATCAATAACACTATCTGAATTTTGAGTTCCTATAGATGCCAATCATTCTGAACTTCAAAGGATAAAGTGAGATGCCAAAACTGTTCAAAAGTAAAAAGGCTACATGTCCCGCTCATCTAATTGAAGCTAATCTTCATTGATAAGTTTGGAATTCATTGTATTTTCTCTTCTTTTTATCCTATTTTGTTTTTAGTTGCTTGGGTACAAGCAACAATTTAAGTTTGGTGTTGTGATGAGCGGATAATTTATACCCTTTTTGACATTATTTTTACATAGTTTTTAGTATGTTTTAGTTACTTTTTATTATATTTTTATTAGTTTTTATCTAAAAATCACATTTCTGGACTTTACTATGAGTTTGTATGTTTTTCTATGATTTCAAGTATTTTCTGGCTGAAATTGAGGGACCTGAGAAAAAATCTGATTCAGAGGCTAAAAAAGGACTACAGATGCTGTTGGATTCTGACCCTTCTGCACTCGAAATGGATTTTCTGGAGCTACGAAAGCCCAATTGGCGCGTTCTCAATTGTGTTGGAAAGTAGACATTCTGGGCTTTCCAGCAATATATAATAGTCCATACTTTGCTCGAGATTTGATGGGCTAAACTAGCATCCAAAGCCAGCCTAAAACATCTTAGCGTAAAACGCCCAAACTAGCACCAGAATTGGAGTTAAACGCCCAAACTGGCAACAAAGCTGGCGTTTAACTCCAGGAACAGCCTATGCACGAAAAAGCTTCAATTCTTAACCCAAGCACACACCAAGTGGGCCCTGGAAGTGGATTTCTGCACTATCTGTACTTAGTTACTCATTTTCTGTAAACCTAGGTTACCAGTTTAGTATAAAAACTACTTTTAGAGATTTATTTTATATCTTTGGAATCATATGTAACTTTGATCATCTTTTCACGTTTGGAGGCTGGCCTCACGGCCATGCCTAGACCTCTTTTCACTTATGTATTTTCTACGGTGGAGTTTCTACACCCCATAGATTAAGGTGTGGAGCTCTACTGTTCTTCATGAATTAATGCAATTACTACTATTTTCTATTCAATTCACGCCTACTTCTTCTCCAAGATATACTCTCGTACTTAATTCAGTTAAGTCAGAATGAAGGGGTGACCCGTGACAATCACCCAATCTTCGTTACTCGCTTAGCCAAGATCCGCGTTCCTGACAACCACAAAGCGGTCTACATGATGTTCAACGTAGTCATTGGACGACAGCTGGAGTATACTCTCTTGGATATCTAATACACCGACTGAGTCCATAAGATTAGTATCTTCGTGGTATAGGCTAGAATTATTGGCAGCATTCCTAGGATCCGGAAAGTCTAAACCTTGTCTGTGTTATTCCGAGTAGGATCTGGGAAGGGATGATTGTGACGAGCTTTAAACCTGCGAATGTTGGGCGCAAGTGATAGTGTGCAAAAGGGTCAATGGATCCTATTCCGACGCTAGTGGGAACCGACAGATGATTAGCCATGCGGTAGCTGTACCTGGTATTTTTCATCCGAGACGAGAAATCCGACAGTTGATTAGCCGTGCAGAAACCGTAAAGGACCATTTTCACTGAGAGGATCCTACAGCTTGCCATGGAAGGGAGCATGCATGATTGGAAGAAGGCAGTAAGAAAGCAAAGGTTCAGAAACAACAAAGTATCTGCAGACGATTATCTGAAATTCCCACCAATGAATTACATAACTAACTTTATTTTATTTTATGTTTTATTTATCTTTTAATTATCAAAACCTCAAAACCATTTGAATCCGCCTGACTGAGATTTAGAAGGATGACCATAGCTTGCTTCAAGCCGACAATCTCCGTGGGATCGACCCTTACTCACGTAAGGTATTAGTTGGACGACCCAGTGCACTTGCTGGTTAGTTGTGCGGAGTTGTGAAAAGTGTGAATCACGATTTCCCACACCACCTTGGCGTGCCACGCCCATTGAAAGCTTCATGGACTCTCCTCTGGAACTGATAACTAGTGTGCCATGACCATTAGCTGGCATGCCACGCCCACTGAATTTCTTTCACTCTGCTCTCTTGACTTGTTAACTGGCATGCCATGCCCATTGGCTGGTGTGCAACGCCCATTCAGTTTGTTCGTATTTGCACCAAGTGGCATGCCCAGCACACACGCCCAGCTCCTCTTTCTTGCTTCCTTCTTCTTTTGTTGCTCTTTTCACCTGAAATTCAAGCAAAACTCTTTTCAAAGCAATGTACCATAAAATTCATCATTTAGTTCATGAAATTGCATTAATTGGATTAGATTTCACTATTTCTATGGTCCTTTTAGATAAGAAAAAGAGGTAGATGATGCAAGTCATCACAATACCAAACTTAAGTTCTGCTTGTCCCCAAGCAAATCAATGTGAATTGTTCTTAATTGATCGAGACTTGACCCTGAAAAGATGCATTCTCAATTAGAAATATAGGCCAAAAATCAATTCATGCATGAACTTTGTTATTATCATATCACAATGAACTCCTAGACTTTTGAGGATCTCTTTTAAGTGCTTGCCTTAAGAGCCCTTTCTATTGATTGTCACCTTGAAGTAGTAAGATTAGTTATTTTTCTTTGATTGTTCTTTCTTTTCATTCCTCTTCTTTTTGTTTCTTTGATTGACCACGACTCTAGGTGTTTTGTCTCAAGACGACCCTTTAGGTTAAGCTTTAAATTAGCACTCCCAAACTAGTTGGTTTTAGGGTACTAGGTGTTAAAATACCCCTAAGAATTTACTTGCTCAGGTCTCTCTTCTTGACACATCTTCACCACAAGCATATACTAGGATCTTGGCTCTTTGAGCTACTTGTTTCTTTCTTAATTCCTAGTAGTTAATGCTCAAAGCCTTGGGTCTTTTGCTAACTACTCCTTGGTTCTATGGATATTCAAGGGTCATCTTTGGCCTCTACTTGTTGTGTCCTCTATGTCCAAGTGTACATTATGGTCTACTTACTTTTAGATTTTCATTCATGATTCCATACTTTGTTCCTTTTCTCTAAATTTTGAATTATCCCACTTGGGTCTTAGTCTCTTCCTCTTGTTTTTGCAACAACTCATCATTGATTCTTTTGAAAACAACTACTTTTATTATTGATGTGATGAAAACTTGATAAAAGGACCTTTTCTTTCTCAATTTAAAAACAGAAATTTAAAGGACTCATAGAAAGACTCTAAAACATAGAAGAACTAACAACAACTAACATATCAATACAAACTATCAAGCAGAAATTCAGAGAGTAAATTTTCAACCATGGGACTCAACAACCTTGTATCCTTGAGCAGCTTTCAATGCATAGGTCCCTTTCCCTTATCCTTCTTTTTGGAGGACCCATCACCATCCTTCTTCTTGGAAAGCTCTTTCTTGTGTAGGGGTATCCCTTGGCTTCCAAAAGCCCAACCTCCTCATATAGGTCCTTTTCATCCTCTTTGTGCTTGGTTAGTATCTCTTCTTACCTTGCACTCAACTCTTCCATACCTTGCATGAATATTGGATAATTGGGGTTGAGAGTGGCTACCACATTACACAAGTGATTCATCTTTGCTTGTGTGTTTATGTTATATTGTCTCCTTGATGTGGTCCTAGCCTCAGAGAGGGACCTAAATTTAGCAAGGTTCCTCTACTGTACTTGATTTTGCTCCATGATTTTGTTGAGGCTGCCTTGCATTTCTCCCCAGTAAAATTGGCCTTGCTGCACCTTCATGCACTCCACACTTCCTTGGAGTTGCTGGATACTCTCTTGCATTTTCTCCCATTGCTTTTGTTGCTCCCTAAGTTGAGTAATGTCTTCTTGCATGTGGTTGATGTTCCCTTGCATTTGGTGAATGTTTCCTTGCATCTCCTCCCAATTAAAGCCTTCTGGAAATTGTGCTTGGAACTATGGAAATGGTGCTTGTACATAAACTTCTTCTTGTTGTGGTGGCCCTTGTGGCTCTTGCACATGAGCCCTGTGTTTCCTGGCTCTTTGTAGTGGGTTGATGGCCACCACTTTCTCCATCTTCCTTGCAATGATTGGTTTATATTGCTCCACCAGTGTTTCATGAATAACCTTCTCTACTCCAGCCTCATCACAAAGCCATTGGATGATGCTTGGGAAGGCAAGTTGATGAATCCATATTTGATGATGATTTTTGGTTAGAATTGAATGGATTTTCATTACATAAACTCACACTTACTCCCTTGAATAGCATGCTTTTGATCTCTCCTCCCAATTTGTGCTTGATCATGAAAATATGCTCTTTTAAACCTAATTTAATCTATTTTATTCCATTTTCCTTCTATTCGATGCCTTGATATTGTTGGTGAGTTCTTTCAGGTATGTAAGGTAGGAATGGATTGGAGAAAATGGAAGAAGAGTATGCAAAGAGGAGGAAGCAAGAGAAATCAAAGGAGTGAGCTCAGAGATGTGTGCGTGTGCACAACTACCTGTGCATACGCACAGCCATCCAAGCAGAGTGCGTGGAGTGCAGCAAGTGTAACAACCCTAATTTTCGAGTACGCGAGATCTTTTCTGAAGACACGGATTTCTCCGAAAGATCAGTAAAGGAAACACCTCTTCTGTATCATCAAGCATCTCAATCCTCATTGTCATTATATTATCTTTAACTCAGGACCTTATTTGAGACAAGCCCGACAACGCAATCGCGAAGAACCTAGTTTTTGAACCGTATCGGTTAGGAGTTCTGATTTTAGTTTTCGTAAATAGTCTCAGTTTGACGAACCGGACTCGACTCATGAGAGAAGAGATATAATAGTATAATATTATCATTATATTAGTATTATAAGATGCTTGAATGATATTATAAGGTTACTTGGTCTATTTTAGTTAAAAACAGGAAATCAGTTTAACCGGGTTCACAGTTTACTAGTGCAGCTTAGCACCAGCACTCTCTAATGACTTTAGCAATGCTAAGGTCTCATCATACATGTTCTATTCTCATAATAAATATGTTACTAGTGTCATTTATGCTAGTAGCTCAGCAAATAATTTTTAGAGATGTTTTTACAAGTGTTCCGATACATCTAGTTTTAGTAGTTATACACCTGAGATATTTTAATATTATTTTAACCCACCTCCAAGCCAACCAATCACAACTCACCTTACACCCCCAAGACACTCCAAGGCTGGTCATTTACTCCCTTTGGCCGAAATTGAAAGGAGAGAAAAGAGAGAAAACTTCATGAACACTTAATCTTCAAAGCTTGATTTCTTCTGAACCAAAACTCAAATCAAAACTCCGATTTCACCAAAATGATCCTCTCTTCTTCCTCTACATAACCATGTAACTTATCAAGGCTGGAAATAAGGTGAGATGGCTATTCCTTTCCCCTTTCAATTCGGTTTTCAAGGAAACATGCTTAAACATGTGTTTTCTTGATGTTCTTCCTTAGGAATCATGCTTAACTTGACTTGAGGGCCAAGAAACGTGACTTTCCAGCAAGTCTAAGGTTATAAATCACCTCCTAACGTTCTGAGGGAGATTTGGTTAGTTGAGGGTTTTTGGATTTAAAGTTGTTCTTGATGTGATTTAGGAGGAAAAAATGCTAAAGGACCACCTGAAAGTCTAACTGAATTACGAGCAGCAAAACCAGGTAGGGTGTGACAAATTTAATCTTGATTGATTGTGTTTGAGATGTATGATTATGATATGGTTTGTTTATGCTTGAAATTGATTTCTTATATGAGTTATTCTTGGTGAAAGTTTGTTGAAATTTTGATGAAATTTGATGATATTTAAGCTATGAATGTTGTTCTTGAGGGCTGATGGAAAAACGAAATCCTAGGCTTAAATTGAGGTTCAATTTGTGTTGAAATCATGTAAAAAATATGGGGTTTTAGTGGCTGCTAATTTATTATCAATTATAGTAAAAATCGGTTGCTGAAAAGACTGAAAAACGGGTAAAAACAGAGAAAGAATCTGAAGAATTTATGAAGAACATTGGTGCACGAAATTGTGTTCCATGTTCTTTGTACTTGTGTGAGAGTAACAATATATAATTGTATTGAATCCTCATTGTGGCTCTATGTATGTGTGGACACAACTCCGTTCAACTAACCAGCAAGTGTACTGGGTCGTCCAAGTAATAAACCTTACGTGAGTAAGGGTCGATCCCACAGAGATTGTTGGCTTGAAGCAAGCTATGGTCACCTTGCAAATCTCAGTCAGGCGGATTTAAACATGATATTTTATTAGATTAAAATAAACAATAAAAGGGATAGAGATACTTATGTAGATTCATTGGCAGGGATTTCAGATAAGCGAATGGAGATGCTTTTCGTTCCTCTGAACCTCTGCTTTCCTGCTATCTTCATCCAATCAGTCTTACTCCTTTCCATGGCTGGCTGTATGCAAGGGCATCACCGTTGTCAGTGGCTACATCCCCTCCTCTCAGTGAATCTTATGCTCACGCACCCTGTCACGGCACGGCTATTCATCTGTCGGTTCCCGATCATGCTGGAATAGGATTCACCCTCCTTTTGCGTCTGTCACTAACGCCCTGCAATCGCGATTTTGAAGCTCGTCACAGTCATTCAATCATTGAATCCTACTCAGAATACCACAGACAAGGTTTAGACCTTCCGGATTCTCTTGAATGCTGCCATCATTCTAGCTTACGCCACGAAGATTCTGGTTAGGAGATCTAAGAGATACTCATTCTAGCTTAATTCATGTAGAACAGAAGTGTTTGTCAGGCACGCGTTCATAAGGGGGAAGGATGATGAGCGTCACACATAATCATCACCTTCATCACGTTCTTGGGTGCGAATGGATATCTTAGAAGAGAAATAAGAAGAATTGAATAGAAAACAGTAGTACTTTGCATTAATCTTTGAGGAACAGCAGAGCTCCACACCTTAATCTATGGAGTGTAGAAACTCTACCGTATGAAAATACATAAGTGAAGGTCCAGGCATGGCCGAGATGGCCAGCCCCCTAAAACGTGATCAAAGGATCATAGGGTAATCCAAAGATGAACAATGGATTAAAACTGAGACCAAAGATGGTCAAAAAGACGTCTAATACAATAGTAAGAGGTCCTATTTATAATAAACTAGTCACTAGGGTTTACATGAGTAAGTAATTGATGAATAAATCCACTTCCGGGGCCCACTTGGTGTGTGTTTGGGCTGAGCCTAAGTGTTGCACGTGCAGAGGCCATTTGTGGAGTTGAACGCCAGTTTTTGTGCCAGTTTGGGCGTTCAACTCTGGTTTTGGATCCTTTTCTGGCGCTGGACGCCAGATTTGGGCAGAAGGCTGGCGTTGAACACCAGTTTACGTCATCAATTCTTGGCCAAAGTATGGACTATTATATATTGCTGGAAAGCCCTGGATGTCTACTTTCCAACGCAATTGGAAGCGCGCCATTTCGAGTTCTGTAGCTCCAGAAAATTCACTTTGAGTGCAGGGAGGTCAGAATCCAACAACATCAGCAGTCCTTTTTCAACCTCTGAATCTGATTTTTGCTCAAGTCCCTCAATTTCAGCCAGAAAATACCTGAAATTACAGAAAAACACACAAACTCATAGTAAAGTCCAGAAATGTAAATTTAACACAAAATCTATTAAAAACATCCCTAAAAGTAACTAGATCCTACTAAAAACATACTAAAAACAATGTCAAAAAGCGTATAAATTATCCGCTCATCAAACATGAATAACACTTTGAGTGTGATGAAGAACAATGAAGAACGGGCTTTAGATCCTTAAAAGGGCAAGGAAGTAAAAATTTTGGTGTTTAAGGGGTTATTTAGTAATTTTTGAAAGTTAAGGTGGTTAAAGTAGAAATATTAAAAGTTACTGGTAGTAAAAAGTAAATTTTAAAGGTTAAAAGTAAAAGGTAAGGTAATTTTCGAAAATTAATGATAAAATAATAAAGAATAATAAAATATTAAATAATAATATTTAATTAAAAATAATATTTTAATAAAAATAATAAAATAATATGGAAAAGGCAGTTTTCTGTAAAAGCTTTAGAAAGACAACTTTAAGCACAGAATTTCATAATTACCTTCATAAAACACTTAGGGAGTGGTAAGAACATATTATTGAGGCAAAGATAAATAAAAGATAAAAAGTTGAAGAAAAGATAAAAATCAAAGAAAAAGTCTGTAAAATTTTAATGACAAAAAAACAAACAGAGACTAGCTAACGAACTAGGGCAACATAGTTAGTTCTTGAGTTGCACCCAGGGTTAGGTATAATATAAAAAGTTAAACTGTTTCAGTATAGACTTAATGAACCTATACTTGGGACAGGCTAACTATTCATATCGAAATTTACATAAGCTTTAAATACATACGTTAAGCAGAGAAAAGAGTAATCAGAGCAAAATAAAGTAACACAGAGCACAGAGTAACCAGAGTAAAGTAAAGAGATACAAAGAGTAATATGATAAAGAGAAATGGTTTGAGCCAGGATATTGTAAAATTGAAAGATGTAAAGTTTGTACAGTATGATTGAACAAAGAAAGAAAGAGGTACTGTATAAGAATGTGAAAGTAATGATGAATAATGAGAATGATAATGAATGATGATAATGAGAATGATTATGTAAGAATCTGTTGTAGAGAGGCAGTCAGATAGATGGTGGTACGATCACTGAGAGTGCTTTCCTGGGATACTTAGCTATAATGCTTTTCTGTAAGTCAGAGGACTCTTTGACGTTAGGATTTTTGCCAGTAAAGAATTTTATAAAGACAGTCGTGTTGTAGGTATAGTTTCTAAACCAACAAAAATTCCTTCGTACAAACGTTTTGGTTGTCACAAGTAACAAACCCCTAAATAAATTGATAACCGAAGTATTTAAACCTCGGGTCATCTTCTCAAGGAACTGCAGGGAAGTATGTTCTTATTATCGGTTATGGAGATTGTAAATCGGGGTTTTGAAGATGAGGAGCGAGTAATTTAAATTGCAATTGAAATAAGTAAAAGACTGTAAAGTAAATAAATAACTATAGAATAAACTTTTGGCAAGGTATGAGAAATTAGAAGTCCTATCCTAGTTACCCTTATCAATGATGATGAAGATTGAATCTTAATTCCACTCAGTTAGTATTTACTTAAAGTAAAGAAAATTCAAGTGACTAATTAGTTAGATCCTCAAATCCTAGTTAATCCCTAAGGAAAGATTGGGATTGTTGAAGTTCAATTCAATTAGCAAAGATAACAATTATCAATCATGTTTGAGTTTGATAACTCCTGAGTTACTGATTTCTTAACCAAGACCAAAAGGCCGAACCCTACACCCCCCTCACTCCTATATAAACCCCTCACTCCTTCTTCATTTTCACACAACACAACCCTCTCTTCTTCTCCTTGGCCGAATACATCTTCTTCCTCCATCTCCTCCATTTTCTTCTTCTTCTACTACTTTCTTTCTTCTTTTGCTCGGGGACGAGCAAACATTTTAAGTTTGGTGTGGTAAAAGCATAGCTTTTTATTTTTCCATAACCATTTATGGCACCTAAGGCCAGAGAAACCTCTAGAAAGAGGAAAGGGAAGGCAATTGCTTCCACCTATGAGTCATAGGAGATGGAGAGATTCATCTCAAAGGTCCATCAAGACAACTTCTATGAAGTTGTGGCCAAGAAGAAAGTGATCCCTGAGGTTCCTTTCAAGCTCAAAAAGAATGAGTATCCGGAGATCCGACTTGAGATCCAAAGAAGAGGTTGGGAAGTTCTCACCAACCCCATTCAACAAGTCAGGATCCTAATGGTTCAAGAGTTCTATGCAAACACATGGATCACTAGGAACCATGATCAAAGTGTGAACCCGAATCCAAAGCATTGGCTTACCATGGTTCAGGGGAAATACTTAGATTTCAGTTCGGAAAATGTAAGGCTGGCGTTCAACTTGCCAATGATGGAAGAGAACGCATGCCCCTACACAAGAAGGGTTAACTTTGATCAAAGGTTGGACCAAGTTCTCATAGACATATGTGTAGAAGGAGCTCAATGGAAAATTGACTCAAGAGGCAAGCCGGTTCAATTAAGAAGGCATGACCTCAAACCAGTGGCTAGGGGATGGCTAGAGTTCATTCAACGCTCAATCATTCCTACTAGTAACCGGTCTGAAGTTACTATAGACCGGGCCATCATGATCCATAGTATCATGATTGGAGAGGAGGTAGAAGTTCATGAGATTATACCTCAAGAACTTTTCAAGGTGGCTGACAAGTCCTCCACTTGGGAAAGGTTAGCCTTTCCTCACCTCATATGCCACCTCTGCAATTCGGCTGAAATTGACATAGAGGGAGACATCCTCATTGAAGAGGACAAGCCCATCACTAAGAAAAGGATGGAGCAAACAAGAGATCATGGACCTCAGCAAGAGCATGAGGAAATTCCCCACCATGAAGTCCCTGAGATGCCTCAGGGGATGCACTTTCCTCCATAAAACTATTGGGAGCAAATCAACACCTCCCTAGGAGAATTAAGCTCCAATATGGGACAACTAAGGGTGGAACACCAAGAGCATTCCATCATCCTCCATGAAATTAAAGAATATCAAAGAGCTATGAGGGAGGAGCAACAAAGGCAAGGAAGAGACATAGAGGAGCTCAAAAGCACCATTGGTCCTTCAAGAAGAGGAAGACGCCACCCTCACTAAGGTGGACTCATTCCTTAATCTCCTTGTCTATTTATTTTCTGTTTTCGGTTTCCATGCTTCATGTTTAATTATGTTTGTGTCTTTACTAGATGATCATTAGTGTTTAAGTGTCTATGTCTTAAAGCTATGAATGTCCTATGACTTCATCACCTCTCTTAAATGAAAAATGTTTTAATTACAAAAGAACAAGAAGTACAGGGTTTCGAATTCATCCTTGAAACTAGTTTAATTATTTTGATGTGGTGACAATACTTTTTGTTTTCTGAATGAATGCTTGAACAGTGCATAAGTCTTTTGAAGTTGATGTTTATGAATGTTAAATATGTTGGCTCTTGAAAGAATGATGAACAGGAGAAATGTTATTTGATAATCTGAAAAATCATAAAAATGATTCTTGAAGCAAGAAAAAGAAGGGAATACAAAAGCCTGCAGAAAAAAAAGAGAGAAAAGAAAAAAATAAATAAATAGCGAAAAAAAAAGAAAGAAAAAGAAAAAGCAAGCAGAAAAAGCCAAAAGCTCTTTAAACCAAAAGGCAAGAGCAAAAAGCCAATAGCCCTTAAAACCAAAAGGCAAGGATAAATAAAAAGGATCCAAGGCTTTGAGCATCAGTGGATAGGAGGGCCTAAAGGAATAAAATCCTGGCCTAAGCGGCTAAACCAAGCTGTCCCTAACCATGCGCTTGTGGCATGAAGGTGTCAAGTGAAAACTTGAGACTGAGCGGTTAAAGTCAAGGTCCAAAGCAAAAACAAGAGTGTGCTTAAGAACCCTGGACACCTCTAATTGGGGACTTTAGCAAAGCTGAGTCACAATATGCAAAGGTTCACCCAGTTATGTGTCTGTGGCATTTATGTATCCGGTTGTAATACTGGAAAACAAAGTACTTAGGGCCACGGCCAAGACTCATAAAGTAGCTATGTTCAAGAATCAACATACTGAACTAGGAGAATCAATAACACTATCTGAATTCTAAGTTCCTATAGATGTCAATCATTCTGAACTTCAATGGATAAAGTGAGATGCCAAAACTATTCAAGAGGCAAAAAGCTACAAGTCCCGCTCACCTGATTGGAGCTAAGTTTCATTGATATTTTAGAATTTATAGTATATTCTCTTCTTTTTATCCTATTTGATTTTCAGTTGCTTGGGGACAAGCAACAATTTAAGTTTGGTGTTGTGATGAGCGGATAATTTATACGCTTTTTGGCATTGTTTTTACATAGTTTTTAGTATGATTTAATTAGTTTTTAGTATATTTTTATTAGTTTTTAAATAAAATTCATATTTCTGGACTTTACTATGAGTTTGTGTGTTTTTCTGTGATTTCAGGTAATTTCTGGCTGAAATTGAGGGACTTGAGCAAAAATCAGATTCAGAGGTTGAAGAAGGACTGCAGATGCTGTTGGATTCTGACCTCCCTGCACTCAAAGTGGATTTTCTGGAGCTACAGAACTCTAAATTGCACGCTCTCAATTGCGTTGGAAAATAGACATCCAGGATTTTCCAGAAATATATAATAATCCATACTTTGCCCGAGTTTAGACGACGCAAACTGGCGTTCAACGCCAGTTCCATGCTGCATTCTGGAGTTAAACACCAGAAACAAGTTGCAAAGTGGAGTTAAACGCCAGAAACAGGTTACAAACTGGTGTTCAACTCCAAGAGAAGCCTCTACACGTGTAAAGCTCAATGCTCAACCCAAGCACACACCAAGTGGGCCCCGGAAGTGGATTTCTGCATCATTTACTCATTTCTGTAAACCCTAGTAACTAGTTTAGCATAAATAGGACTTTTTACTATTGTATTTACATCTTTTGGAACATCTTTAGATTGTCTTTTGATCCTTAGATCATGTTTGGGGGCTGGCCTCTCGGCCATGCCTGGACCTTCATCACTTATGTATTTTCAACGGTAGAGTTTCTACACACCATAGATTAAGGTGTGGAGCTCTACTGTTCCTCATGAATTAATACAAAGTACTATTGTTTTTCTATTCAATTCAAGCTTATTCTGATTCTAAGATATTCATTCGCACCTCAATACGAATGTGATGATCGTGGCAGTCATCATCATTAACTATGAACGCGTGCCTGACAACCACTTCCGTTCTACCTTAGATTGAATGAGTATCTCTGGGATTCCTTAATCAGAATCTTTGTGGTATAAGTTAGAATCCATGGACGGCCATTCTTGAGATCCGGAAAGTCTAAACCTTGTCTGTGGTATTTCGAGTAGGATCTGGGAAGGGATGGCTGCGACGAGCTTCAAACTCACGAGTGCTGGGCGTAGTGACAGACGCAAAAGGATCAATGGATCCTATTCCAATATGATCGAGAACCGACAGATGATTAGCCATGCAGTGACAGCGCATTGGACCATTTTCACTGAGAGGACAGGATGTAGCCATTGACAACGGTGATGCCTAACATACAGCTTGCCATAGAAGGGAGTATGAATGATTGGATGAAGATAATAGGAAAGCAGAGGTTCAGGAGGAACGAACGCATCTCTATACGCTTATCTGAAATTCTCACCAATGAATTACATAAGTATCACTATCTTTATTTTATATTTTATTTATCTTTTAATTATTAAATCTCTATAATCAATTGAATCCGCCTGACTAAGATTTACAAAGTGACCATAGCTTGCTTCAAGCCGACAATCTCCATGGGATCGACCCTTACTCACGTAAGGTTTATTACTTGGACAACCCAGTGCACTTGCTGGTTAGTTGTGCGAAGTTGTGACAAAGAACTAAGATTATGAACGTGCGTATTGAGTTTTTAGCGCCGTTACCAAGGAATGGAACCATCACAATTTCTGCGCACCAGCGACACGGTCGCGTGGGCATATTTGTGCCTAAGGAACGCCTCCAGCCACGCTCTCGCGTGACTCTCTGTTCACTTTTCTTTTCTTCCTAATGCACTTGTGACGCGGACGCGTCAGCGGTGCTTACGCATCGCGTGCATTTTATTTTTTTATGCAATATGCATATGCAAATGCAAAATGCAGGTGAATATGCAGAAATTATGAATGAACACTAGTAAAAATGAAATAAAATAAGATTAAGAATAAAAAGGAACGAATATACCATGGTGGGTTGTCTCCCACCTAGCACTTTTAGTTATAGTCCTTAAGTTGGACATTTGGTGAGCTCCTTATCATGGTGGCTTGTGCTTGTACTGATCCAGGAATCCCCACCAATGTTTGCAATTCCAATATCCTCCGGAATTCCAAACTAGGCGTATAAGGCCTTCAAGCAAGTCAAAGCAAGTGACAAGGCCCCAACAATGTTGATTGCTAGACTGAATTCCGGGGTCCCAAACCTTGCTTTTTCACCCGTCTTCTTGTTGATCATTAGTGTTCCAACCGGGTGGCAGGCAATCTGAATTCTCACTAAAGCGGCCAAACAACTTCCTAGACCCATTCAGTTGAGCTTTACACCAACCTTTGCATTTAAACTTTGAGCTTTCCACCATATTGAATCTTGCATGACGACTCCTACCACTAACCATCTCCCTCTTACTCTTAAAGCCACAAAGAGCTCTAAGCTGACCATCTGTTTCAAGCAAAGCATATTCAAGTGAGCTAATTAAGCTTAGAGATGAGAGATTTACCCACTTGAATGAAGGGATGGATGGTGATGGCTTTGGGGAAGAGGTCTCCAGCAACTGTGGTAAGGTGATTTTCAGCTCCATTCCCTTGGGTTCTTCCTTGACAATTTCCACCTCTTTACAAGCTTCTTCAATTTCAAACTCTTCCTCTTGGTAGCTTTCTTCCAATTCAATCTCTTCTTCATTGCTCACCAAGGGCATAGGAGGTTGTGCTTCTTCTTCTTTAATCTCCATGTCAAGTCCAATGGGAGAGGATTCAAATGTAGATAAGAATTCATTAATGATTGAATCCATCTCTTGATCATCCCCTTCAAAGTCTTCAACCATGATATGCTTTGGAGGTTGTACACCCTCCTCAACATCAATTGCAAACGTCTTAGAAGGAGGCTTTATGACTTGAGTTTCCCATAGAGGTTCCGCATCTCCCAAGTCCTCAACTACTTCTTCCTCTTCAACGATCACGGCTTCCTCCAATTGTTCCAATACAAAGTCGTGCTGCTCACTGTCCACCGGAGTTTCTAGTGTCTCCTTCATGCTACATTCTTCAGTAGATTCTCCAGATAAAACCGTGGGGGTTCCTTGAGTGCTCAGATGTTGGGAAGCTAATTGATTTACTACCTCAGTTAAGGTAGTCGCTAATTCCAGTACATCCCTTTTCATCCTCGCTTGCCCTTAAAGAAGACCACGAAGGATGTAATCCATTGGAGATTGGGGTGGATATGAGGGTTCATTATTTTGGAGAAAGGGTTCATAATAGGAAGGTGGTTCTTCTTAATAAGGATATGGAGATGGTGAATATTGAGCTGGTGGTTTTGGGTGTGGTTCATATGGTGGTTGGTGTGGTGGATATAGGTTAGGGTCATATGGTGGTGTTTGGTGGTAAGGGGCTTGTGAGTATGGTGGTTCAAAATTACGTGGAGGAGGAGGTTCATAGGTTTTTTGTGATGGGTATTGATTGTCATGAAGAGGTCCACCATAACCATTATCTTGGTGCGCATCATAGAATGGTTGTTAATAGTGCCTTGGAGGTGGTTTTCGCCAAGAGGGTTGATCAAATTCTTGTGGCTCCTCCCATCTTTGATTGTCCCATCCATGACCTAAGCTTTCATTGTAATCTCCTCTTCCTGTAACATGATTGTAACCAAACTTATAGCCAAAGGGGTGAGAATTCATAGTAGCTAATAAAAAATAAAAACAAATAAACAAGCAAAGGAAAATAAAATAAATAAGAGAAAAGATTTGAAATTTGAAATTTGAAATTTGAATTTGAAATAAGATAAGATAAGATTTTTGAAAAAGATATGATTTTTTTTTTTGGAAAAAAATTGAATTTTGAAATTTAAAACTAAAATAAGATAAGATAAAAAATTTTAAAATAAAAATCTGAATATTTTTTTTTGAAAAAAAAATCAATTTAAAAGTAAATATTTACAATAACCAATAGTAAGGCACACGTTTGCAATTTCCCGGCAACGGTGCCATTTTTTGACGATCCGATTTTCTATCGGTAAAGAATTTTCACAAATATTATCGCGTTGTAAGTATAGTTTCTAAACCAACAGAGAATCCTTTCGTAGAAAAGTTTTGGTTGTCACTTAAGCAAACCCAATAAAATTTATAACCGAAGTATTTAAACCTCGGGTCGTATCTCAAGGAATTACAGGGAAGTACGATTTATTATTGGTTATGGAAAACAGTATTTTTGGGTTTTTAAAAAAGATTTGAATGAGAAAAATAGATTGCAGGAATTAATAAATCAATAGCTAATAAAACTCTTGGCACGGTATGAAAATTAGAAGTCCTATCCTAGTTATCCTTATCAATGGTGATGAGAATTATATTTTGCTCCCCACTAAGTCAACCTCTAACTATGAAGGTAAGTCAAGTGGATAAATCAATTTAACACCTAAAGTCCTAGTCAACTCCTAAGGAAAGACTAGAGTTATAGGAATTTAAATCAATCAGCAAAGATAACAATTATCAATCACGATGAGTTTGACAACTCAAGAGTTACCAATTAATCAACCAAAGCCAAAAGGGAAAAATCTAAATTATTTAGATAAATAAAGGAAAGCAATCATAATTCTGAAATACCTCAAATTGCATTAATCAAAGAAAATCAATCCAAACATAAAGAGTTCATAAACTAAATTGAGAAAATAAATAAAAGGAATATTAAAGCTGGAATTTGAGAAGAAGAAATCCTAATTCCTTTAAGAGGAATCCTAATCCTAAATCCTAAGAGAGGGGAGAGAACCTCTCCCTCTAAAATCTACATCTAAATCTAAAATTCTGAATTGTGAATGTATGATAAGTTTTTTTGATGAATGGATGCATTCTCCCACTTTATAGCCTCTAATCTGTGTTTTCTGGGCCAAGAACTAGGTCAGAAACAGCCCAGAATTCGCTGGTTTCAAATTCAAACACGCTGGTTTTTCGCCACTGCGACGCGTCCGCATGGATCACGCGTTTGCGTCACTTATCGTCAAAGAAACTATGGCATATTATATATCAAATCGAAGCCCCGAACGTTAGCTTTCCAACGCAGCTGGAACTACATCATTTGGACCTCTGTAGCTCAAGTTATGACCGTTTTAGTGCGAGAGGGTCGGGCTGACAGCTTTGCAGTTCCTTCAATTTCTTGTATTCCTTCCACTTTTGCATGCTTCCTTTCCATCCTCTGAGCCATTCCTGCCCTGTAATCTCTGAAATCACTTAACACACATATCACGGCATCGAATGGTATAAAAGGGAATTAATATTTAGCAAATATAAGGCCAAAGAAGCATGTTTTCAATCATAGCACAAAATCAAGAAGGAAATGTAAAATCATGCAATTAGTATGAATAAGCGAGTGAAGAATTGATAAAAACCACTCAATTGAGCACAAGATAAACCATAAAATAGTGGTTTATCAATAACAGCAATTCTAACTCTGTATGTTCTCCAGTTTTTTGGCTGCATAGCAAATGCTTTGCTGATAATCTGTTTCCCTGTCTCCTTACTTTTGCAGCCTTCCCTAATTAAATCTTGGTGGTTAATTTGCTATTATTGTTGTGATTTTATTCGTGCGATCTTTTCATGGGAACCTGTGCGATGATGATGCCTTGAAAGTCATCAAGTTGGGGATTCCTGGTTGATTTTGTTGAAGCCATTATGGAGGTAGTTCCATCCAACTTGATCACATCTCAAGGTAAAGACTGCGATTTTGTAACTTTTAATTTGATTCCATATTCCAGACAGCTTATACTGTCTAAAGTCTTCGATATTTCTTTATGCCAATGCAAATCTTGCATTTTTTTATATTAAAAGCAAAGTTTTTGAAAGAAGTTAGTTGATATTTAAAAACATTGCAACTTTTTCATGTGAGCTTGTTAGAAAATACTACGTGATTTCACATAATTTTGTGCCCAACAGACTCAAGGTTACCATGTGAAATTCTTAGTGTTTGTTTGGCTTTTGTTCTTGTTTTCTGTTTCTGCTTTCAGTTTTTAGGACTCTAGGAAGAAGTGGTAAAACATGAAACGAAAACAGAAAACACCATCTTGATAAATAGTGTATAGTTTCTGCTGAGTGAGTGGTGAAAATGTTGCTTGACAACTGGTTTTTATCCCAAATGAAAAGCTACTTGTTCATCATGCATGATCTTGTTAACTAAAATAAATCTTGCTAATTGTGTTCTCTCCGTTCTCCTACTTATAACTACAGGATAAGCCAGCTTTCATATTCGATGTCGAAGACAGAGCACTCTTCTGTAAGGATTGTGATGAACCAATTCATTTAGCTGGCAGCCTTTCTGCGAACCACCAGCGGTTTCTCGCTACTGGAATCCGGGTGGCTTTGGGTTCTAATGACTGCTCCAAAAGTGATGAGAAAAGCCACTTGGAACCATCTAATCCAGCTGCGCAATAAGTTCCAAGGAAAGTCCCTTCTCAGCAATCGCCTAGCTTCACTCCCCCTAGCTTTTGGGCAGTTGATCAACTATTGGATTTACCAGAGTTTGGATCACCAGAGAAAGTAAGGTAGCTTTATTTTGAAATTTTAGTTGCATAGAAGAGATAGGATGATAAGAGTGATTTTGCTATATATATTAGGACATAACATTTCTTTTCATGTCCTCATAAGTTTACCTCATTTAACTTTTCATCTAGGACAATACCATGCAGTAGTCAATTGATGAACGGATTTTTTGACGGTATAGAATTCACAATAAATTCTCATTGCAAGTATAGTTTCTAAACCAACAAATAATCCTTTCATACAAAAGATTGTTTGTCACAAGTACAAACCCCTAAAATTATAAACCGAAGTATTGGAACCTCGGGTCGTTCTCCCTAGAAATTGCAATAAAGTATTCTTGTTATTGGTTGTGAGTTATGTTTGGGGTTTTGATAAAAGACATGAAAGATAAATGGCAAGGAAGTAAACTAATAGCTACAAAGGTCTTGGCAAGGTTTGGTGGTCAAGGATCTCTATCCCTATCACTAACCACAACATGAGAATTGGCAAGGATCAATCCCACTAAGTTATCCCCTAACTAATAGTAAAGGAAAGTCAAGTGTGCTATACCAATCCAAGTCCATAAGTCCTAGCTCTCCACCAATTCAATTGGTGAGACCTAGAGTTAATGGCTCCCAATCATCAATTACTTGGACATTAGTAACTCAAGAGTTTCTAAGTTACCTTCCCAAGCCAAGAGCATAAAATTCTACTCTATAATCCAACCAAGCATTTTATCAAACACTTGGAAGGTATAAAAGGAAAGCATAGTAAAATTGCAAGAAAAGTAAATCTACACTACTCAATTGCAAAGAATTAAACAATAACAAACCAAATGAACAATAAAGAAAATCAAAACATGCATTGCATTAAAAGGAAAAGGAAAGAACAAAAGTGCATCAACATGAAAGTAGAGAATTACAAGAATTGAAATACAAAATTAGAGAGAGGAAGAGTAGAGAAACAAGAAATTATAAAGGAAAAGTAAATCAAAGCATGAATTAAACCTAGATCTAAGAAGAGATTAGCCTAAACTTTCCCTCCAAAACTAATCTAAACTAAACTAATGATGACTAGGTGTCTCATCCCTCTTCAATCCTTGGGTTAAATAGCATCAGAAATGAGTTGGATTGGGCCCAAAATGCGCCAGAAATCACTGGCCACGAGTTGCACTTTAGTGAGTCACGTGCAACATCGGCGTGTACACGTATAGTGCGTGTACGCGTCCCTAAACGCGATGCAACTATGGCAAATTTTATATCATTTTGAAGCCCTGGATGTTAGCTTTCCAACATAACTGAAACCGCCACATTTGGACCTCTGTAGCTCAAGTTATGATCGATTAAGTGCGAAGAGGTCGGCTTGACAGCTTTGCGATTCCTTCATTTCTTCATGAGTTCTCCATTTCTACATGCTTTTTCTTTATTCCCTCAATCTAATCTTTGCCTCATAAACCTGAAATCACTTAACAAATATATCAAGGCATCTAATGGAATTAAGGTGAATTAAATTTCACTATTTTAAGACCTAAAAAGCATGTTTTTACTCTTAAGCACAATTAAAGGAGAATTTACGAAACTATACTATTTCATTGAATACATGGGAGAAAAGTTGACAAAACCCTCTAAATTCAACACAAGATAAACCCTAAAAATGGGGTTTATCAGCAATCATCATAATTCATGTTAACTCAACAAAAAAAAGTTCTTTTAAAAGTTTTCAGTGATTGAAAATTTTTTAAATTTGAGAATTGTACTTAAACAGTGAAGTATAAATATTTACTTCATCTGTAGTACTAACATGCACTGTCTTCATTCCAATTTGGTTTTTATGTTTTAAAATAAGATCATCTTTGAAGTCTAAAGTTTGAACCATATACCTGCACAACATCTATCTAGCTGAGGGCAATGGTAAGGAAAAACAAAGTCGAATAGCCACTTAATTTTGACATTCCTACAATGCTATTATTTCATGATATCAATGTTTTTCTTTTTTGGTAATTTACTGTTATTCTTTTTTTATATATGTTCAGAAACAAGCAGACGAATTTGGAGAGTTGGAATGGCTAGCAGATGTTGGTATCTTTGGTGAATAGTTTCCTCAGGAAACACTAGCTGCAGCTGAAGTTCCTCAGCTTCCTGTGTCACACACTAGCACTCTTGCACCATACACTTTTAAAGCCACTAATAAATATTACATGTCTAGCAAAAAGCCTAGGATTGAAGTCTTAGGTGAAATAGATGATGAGCATTTCACTGTGCCTAATCTAGGCTAAGATAAATAAACCACAACAATGGTCAGTAGTAGTGTTTTCATTAATGTGCAGTGTTAGATTTAATGACGAGTTGTATGTTCGTAATGGTCATACTTCTTCGAGGAAAATAAGAGGAGTTGTGTTATATGTAATCGTCGTCCCTCACACGCCGAGCGGATTTACTCTTATGGTAGAGAAGAATAAGTTGGCTTGGTGTATAGGAAAAGGTTGAGTACAGAGAACATTTCTCTAGTAAGAATAGAAGTATGTGTTCACATGCTTTGTGGACTATTGGATTCTGATGAAATGCTATAATTTTAGTGTCTTAAAGTTCATAGTAGCATAGAATTGAATTTAATTTTTTCCTGTTCATTATGATCATTGTCCATACTGTAGAGGTTCTTACCCCTGCATAATACCTGTTATGGTGGTTGGTTTGGTTCTGTATGTGTGCATATGGATTTGGTTCTGTTTATATATTTCTGATAGATATAATTACAGTGCATATGATTCAAATTCAACTTAGACAGGTATGATTGTGGTAGCATTAGGAATTGACTCACTTCAAATATGAATTGATCATCCATAATCTTGCACAATAAAGCACCAACAAAAAAAGATGGTAATTGCTACCAAAGACATTGGATCAATTGTAAACAAGAAAGAACAATATTGTTAGTAGGAGTTTTTAAATTTTTCGGCCCTGATATTATTAACGGGAATATATAGGTTATGAATTTAGATATATATTCACAACTAAAACAACAAAATTACTTGAAATATTGAAATTTAGATAATAATGATTTGTTCACTAATCATGCTCATTATACGGTTATATAGTTTTTCTTTTCTGATGACCTAATTATAAAATTAAAAGTAGTGTAAGAATTCTATTAAAAAAATATATAAAAACCTAATTAAAAATACTCAAAAAATTTCCATAATCAACAAAAAAAGGAGTTTTTTCCCCTTATTTTCATGTTAAAATTTTATTTATCCTAAATCTAAGATAATTTTTTCGTAAAAGAAGAAGATAATATATGCTTATATATAAAAAGAATTGGAATGCTTTAGCTATTTTTTTCTTTTTTATATTTATCTCTTATATTTAATCATTGAATTATAATATTATATTTATTTATTGTGTTATATAAAAAATAATAAATAAGATACAACTTGATAAAGAAGTACTCTCCCAATGTTAATTTTATTAAAAGCACCTTTTGGCATGCACTGAATTCATTGGGCTGATGCCCTTGTTATAGCATTTGAGAATAATAAAAACTCATAAATACATTTCTTTTAAAAAGTAAATTGTCAATGAAATTTGTTGAACTTTTTCGTTCCTTTCTTTTCTCTTATCAAAGTTGTTAACACCTTAAAGAGTTGCATCGCAGCACTGGTACTTGATAGTGTATTAAGAGAATGATGTGTTTGCTTTCAAGTACGTGGTTGTACTTATAATGCAAGAAACATAGGGGCAAAAAAATATAAAAATTAACATCACAATCACAAGTAGTTTGGATTCTGGAACTTACAAGTTTATCACAATAAAAATGTATATGATAAAAAAACAAAAACAAATAATGTACACATGTAAGCCTCACTCATTTCTATATATGTATGTTCCGAAACAAACTCTACTTTCATGGCCAAACTCCACGTTTAAATTACCGGAGACGGATAGGAAGGGGAGGCAAAGAATAAAGAAAAGAGAAAAAAAATCCAAGAATTTTTTTTCCTTTTAGGATAACAATAAAAAGCATAAAAATTAACTCAAACTTGTGATCCTTCAAAAAAAATTAAGGCATGTAATCAGAAGTACAACATTGCATTCTGCCAAGGTGCCACAGCATTGTAATGGTCACCAATGATTTCGGATACATATGAGCATACTTTCCTTCAGTCGTCAAAGCATCAATTCATCTCTGCCATTTTCTCTTTGACAAAGAAGAAAAATCAAATCCTAAGTGATACATGCAACTAAAAAAGCAGGACCATCATTTTTCTCTCTTCCAATTTTATTTAAGAGTCAGTTAAATTACTTAATTGAACTCTTGTGTGAAAGCAACTTATGTGTAATAACTTAATTTGAATGTCCAATAAAGACCTAAGCTATGTAGCAAAACAAGATAAAAAGTTTAAAATGCGGCTTTTGACTTGAAGTTATAACCTAAACTTATTATCTAATACGTGCATCAGGGGAAGTACTCGAGACCTAAAGTCCATAACAAACACAATTATATGATATTTAATTGGTGAAGCATTGTTTACATACAAAGCAATGAAGGAAAAATATAAATTTAACTATTTCAGAGGAGTAGGAAACTATTAAGTGAACATATAAGGCTAAACATAAAATATTAAATAACTAACAGAGTAGGTTTCCAACATTTGTTTCCTTATGTTAACATGAGAATCATGCTTAATTACAATGAATACAATTTAATTTTAGATGTCTACACTGAATTGAAGGAAATCTCTTTTTCGATTCAACCCATACTTTCATAATACAGTATTCAGATACTAACAACTTGAACTCAACTACTAACCACTTGAACAAATTATTCAAATACCAATTTAGGATACAGTAAGCAAATAACAAAACATTAAAAAACCACACAATTTGAATAGCAACCAATGGTTTTGATGGATAATAATGAAAACTTGGTGCTGAATTTCATAGAATTGTCACTTCCTAAATGCATATCTTATCAAAATTCATGCTGGAGGATTCATTCTATACAATAAGCACCAAAAGAAAGTAATGGCATAGATCCAATAAATTACTATGGAAAGCCAGATTACAAGCTTACCACCCAAGGAATCCTTCTATGACCACCTAGCACCTTTACGCAACTTCCAATTTCACAATCAATTATCTTTACTATGTGGTCACCTCTGTGCATGGCAAACAAACAAATTCAATCACAACAGAAATCTTAAATTCAATTTGATAAAGCTTTAATTTCAACAGTCTTAATTTTTTTTAGAGCAGCAATTGATATAAGATTCAACAGAGTCATAAGGGTGCACTTGATATATACAAAACAACACTTAAACACCAAACTTCAATTATAAATTAGATACTGAAATCATAAAAGCACTTCAAGTATTGCTACATACACAGCTCCTTTTAAGTCCAGTTCCTAGGCATCAACAACATTACTCATGAGCTTTTCAAAAATTCTCTGTGAATAGAATTTTGTCATTCACGAATAGATTAAATCCACGGCATAATTAAGTCAGAGTAGAACACCTATTTGATATTTAAAAGATTAGAACCCTTATAAATTAGCTCCAAAAGCTATTATATTCTCATATGCTATCTGAATGATCAATATAATATAACTCATACTGCAGAAAAACAAGAGTTATTGACCAAACAGCAGAACACGACTAACCAGTATATAGATACAGGGAATTTTCTCAATTCATGGACTTATATTGTCCTTTGACCAATAAATGACAAAGAACTATGCAAAACCTCTAAGTGGAGCCTAAGCAATACAAGCATGGTAACATGAAAAAAGGGGATTAGCATATTTCTTTTAAAATCCACCGGTGTATTTGAAAAGTTTTATATGATCCACAATCTCACATCGTGATGATAAATTTCACAAATAAAAAACTTTTCATACAATGCAAATAAAAAAAATCATTAACGGAAATAATTTTCTCCGATGGGTTATTAGATGGTTTAATCAGGCCAATTTATGCACCATTGAAAATATAGAGAATAAAGCCCTAAATTAGTCCTTAATCTTTCTTCGAGTAGCCTACTTGAAAGTGCCCAAAGGGAAGAGCTTTCCCACCAGCTATGAAGACTCTGTCATCAGAAACAGTGATTGTTCTGTGAAAATTCATAGAGAGTATTCAAAAAAGCATGTAAGCCATTTTGTGAGCTTCCTTTTGTGGTTTGCCACTACAATTGGAGTTCTAGAAATGAAAAGCACATTTTGATCATATGATCTAACTGTTTTGGTATGGCTGATCATATGTTCTAATTGAGTAGCAACCAAACCAAATGGTTTAGTTTGATTACATTTTAAAATGAATTGATTTCTCGAACCAAACCAAAATTCCAAACCAATTTGAGTATAAATAGTTTATTGAGTTCATCCACCATGCCTAAGCTACTGCTATCTTAGATTTTGTCCCCCCTTAGAAATTCCAATTAACTCAGCTTACTAATCAAGTCTCATTCAACAAAGATTAATCACTTACAGATTACAACAGTAATAGCAGTAAAGTATAATAATGTTTTAGCAACAAGGACCATTCAACAGCATTATAATAAAACATTAAATGAATAATATCAAACAATGGTGAGGTCAATTTTACATTGTCACGCATCACATTTCTCTTTCTCCAATAATTACCCGTTTATGCAGCTAGAAAAGCAAGCATCCAAAAGACACCCTTCACTGCCATTGGCCACAACACATACACAAAAGTTGATGGCACTTCACGTGCCTCCACAACTTTCTTTTCTTTTCTGTTCATAAAAGTTTGAGTTGATCTACATCTACTACACTAGATTAGATAGTGCTGCTCTATCTAGTATTTACCATAGAGGTAGTGACCAGATACATATACAAATAAAATTATTTTCAGTGAAAATACTGAATAGATTTCTAAGTTTTTATTGCAAGCATAATTAAATTTCTTGACTATTGAGAAAAAAATAATGATTAACTAACCTCCAAGTGTTGAGGTAGCGTCTTGCGCGGCGGCGGCAGGTTGCACGGTGGCGGCAGGTTGCGCAGCGGCGGGCGCAGGTTACGACAGCGAGGATATACTTGGTTTGAGGTGTAGTTATATACTAAGAAGGTCAGATCCAAATACGTGCCTTCACCTCATCGAAGGTTTAGAAGCCTTGGACAAAAGCAAGTTCGGAGAGAAAGACTTTCAGGCCTAGTTGCCATCATTCGGCGGTGACCAGATGATGGGACGAAAAACGAAAAGAGCGCTATTAGCAATATGGTTGTAATGTTCCAAATCTATCAGGCTTACTAGAAACTATTGGAATAGATATTGAGATTTGCAGCAGGGGAAGCGGAAGAGAGAAAGACAGGGATTGAAAACCCTAGCAGGAATTGATAAAGAGAGAAAAACCCTAGCAGACCTCTCTTCTCTGAATGCCTTTGAATCTGAAAATGAAAGGAAAAGGAAAAAAAGTTATAAACTAATAATTGGAGGGGTCAAAATCTAATTAGTAAATTTTTCGAAAAAAAAAAGAGTACATTTTGTAATTATTTTCATAAAGGTTAATGATACTCCTACAAAAATGTAGAAGTAAGGAATCCATGACCTATTATTTCACTTTTATGTTGGAGTTGAACTAGCTATTTGAGCCCAACAAATTATTTTTTCTCTTTTATTAAGATTTCTTTTTGTTGTAATATTTATTTTAGTTTCTTTTTTATTTTTATTATAATGTATACATGTATTTAAAATACTAATATAGATAAATTAATACAATCTAAAATAAATATATGCTAGAAGATATATTCTATTTAAAAAGAAAAAAATAATTTTAAAAAATACTCAAATTTTCAAATACTTAATAATTTTAATTCAAGTTAAAAAATTATAAATTGGCAAAAGATTTTAGTCAAATGACTATCGTTATAATATAACACTAACATAATGTAACGTACTAACTAATATAATAAGAATATAATTTAGTTATTGGTATTTATATTTTTTATTTATTTATTTTTGTTCAATCCGTTATTTTTTGAATAGGTCGGAGATGCTATGTGTGTGGTGGTAAAAAAGGGGACCTGGGTTTGGGTTATTGGTGTGTGAGCGGATCCCCCGAGCTGACGTTGAAGATGGGGAAGGTTGGAGCCTCGCGACCTCCCGAGTTGATGGAACGATAAGTGAGGGAGCCACCTGTAAAAGGGACTCCGACGCTCAAGTCAGGATCCGTACAAGGTGACAGAAAAAGTAGGGTTTTGGTGATGTACCTGTGAAGAAGGGTAGGGCCCTCTCCATATATACCTGCTACTAGGGTGGGTCCCACAGGAGTAGATCCACCTTCCAGGAAGTTTCCCTCCTCCAGCTGGCTGGTTTCACGCAGATAGGGAGGTAGCACGCGGGTTAGTGCTGTCAATGGGTAGGGTAGGGTAGGGTAGGGTTTAGACTCTATCCTAACCCTACCCGTGGGTTGAAAACTTTCTTAAAACTCTACCCTACCCTACCCGCGGGTTGAGAATCTCTCAACCCTAACCCTACCCGCACCCTAAAGTTCTAAACCCTACTCTACCCGACCCTACCCACAGAAACAAAAAAATATTCAAATAAATATAAAATTCAACCATTCCAAATTTCACACATATTAATAAAATAGAAAATAAAAAACTAAGTTCAAATTAAAATTAAAAACAATAAAATAGTAAGGAAATTCAATATAAAATTACAAATAATATGATCATCAACTAACTTAGTGATTATTTCAAGTTTTTGTAAGAAGAAGATTGTGAGGACAATACTTACTTTCTTCACTACATAATAATTTTTACATATATATCATATAATTTTTACATATATATCATATAATAATTTTTACCCTAAACCCGTATCCTACCCTACTCGCAAGCAAATTTGCACCCTACCTTACCCTACTCGCAGCGGGTAGGGTAGACAACCCTACCCGAACGGTTGTCCGGATCGGGTACCCATGGGTAGGGTATATATTGCCAGCCCTACGCGGGTCGTCCTTGGTTCAGGTAAGGTGCAATGTTGGGTCGGCGATTTGTCCGATCCCAAACTCCGACCTAGCTGGGCTGGGCCGGAACAATTTTATATGTTATTTTATTATAATTTAATTGTTTTAATTAAACAACAATTGAATCTTTTGAACTAGTAACTAAAACAATAGTTTTACGACAGATTCAATTTTCAAAATCTTATTAACAACCATTCTATTGTGCTGTCACTTAATGGTGCTTCGCATGTGTGTTTAGGATTTAGGAAATTGTCATTGCCGAAGATACAAGCACTTCAATTGCGTTCACACAAAAACATAAGGTGAGAGGGAAAAATCTTGAGGACCTTAGATGAACCATATTTAACGTAAAAGATATAGTTGGAGTTAAACCTCAAAATAATCTCTGAGATTGTCATTTTGTACTAAAATCGTCTCTGATATTTCAATTGCATTAATTACGTTCCTAAGATTGACAAAAGTTTACTATGTTAGTCCCTGACCCATTTTTCATTAACGACGTGATGACATGGCTTGATGACGTGTACTATTAATGACATGTGTCATTCCATAGTTTGGCCACGTGTAATAGTATGATGATGTGGTAACCAATGATACGTGGCATGCTGATGTGGATGGTTATGCTATGTGTCGTCCGTTTGTGCCACGTGTCGCAACAATATTTGTCCACGTGTTGTCCATTATGTCATCATTATAGATACACCAAATTAGTTCTTCACTTCGAATTAAGTGACTCATTTTAATCCTTGAAATTGAATGTCGTGCACCAAACTAGTCCCTTCACCAATTTTTTTTATTTTTTTAAATTTAAAATTTTCAATATTTAGATGCACTAATTTCAATTCTATTTTTTTATAAATCGTTTAAATACAAGTTCTTTCATAAAAAAATTTAAAATTTTAGTTTTAATTGTATAAGTTTTTTCAATAATAATTTAACATTAGTAAATTTTAATATATAAGTATGTTATTGTAAAAAAAAATTATATGATTGATTAGACACATCTTTTCATAAAAAAAACGTTTTTTTTATAAATATGTTACTATAAAAAAAGAATTATATGATTGATTAGACACATTTTTCATCAAAAAATGTATTTTTAACAAGAAATCGATAATTAAAATAAACATTTTTTTTGTTCTTGTAAAATACACGTTTCTTTTGTGTGTAAATGGTAGTGAGAGCGCTTGAAATGCCTTTACGTTAACTCTAAGACGGCAGTTAGGGGTATCTGCAAGAAAAAAAATTTTATAAAAGCACTTGTATTTGAATAATATGTGAAAAAATAAAATTGAAATTGATACATTTAAAGATATTGAGAATTTTAAATTTGCAAAAAAGAAAAAGGAGAAAAAACTAGTAAAGAGACTAGTTTAGTGCACGACATTCAATTTCAGGGACTAAAAGTTCACTTAATGCAAAGTAAGAGACTAATTTAGTGCATCTACAATGATGACATAATAGACATGTGGACGAATCCTGTTGCGACACGTGGCCAAATAACATTGTGACACATGACACAACCATCCACATCAGCATGCCACGTGTCACTGGTCATCACATCATCATACAATTACACGTGGCCAAATTGTGGAGTGACGCATATCACTAACAGCCGACGTCATCAAGTCATATCATCACGTCATTAATGGAAATTGGGTCAGAACTAACATAGTGCACTTTTATCAATCTCAGGGACGATTTTAGTGCACAACGACAATTTTAGGAACATTTTTTTTATAAAAAAAAAATGTTTTTATAACTTTAAGGTCAGATACCTAATTACAAATTTAAAAACCTAATTATAAATTTGAAAAGAAACTCTAGACTTGGGGAATAATTTAATTCATATTATATTGAAGTTGCTTACGTTATACAGCGAAAAGTCAAAAACGACGGAACTCATTCTTCGAAGGCATAGTAAATATGAATCCTGAATGGAATTTACAGAGTGGCGCATAGATTCTTATATCATCGAGCTACATATACCGCGAAACATGTAAACAGTTTGACAAACAAGAGCATGTACCTGAGCAGCCAAGTGCTCTTAAGGGACCCAGTCAACTACTTATTAAATGATCCAAGTCAGCCATCACGGGCTGAAACCAGGATTAGGATTTGCACGATGCATTTGGCGGCGAAGTTCTCCCAGGAAGTCCAGCTGTGAACCAAAAGATGAAGGACCTGGGGACATAATCTGAAAGGAAATATACCAAGATATCAATTGATGGATGGATAGATGGAGGATGAGATTAGTACAAAGCTTACCTGATGAGGGAGTCTGAACTGAGTCCACACTGATGATGTAGCACCCGAATACATTTCTGGCTTTTCTGATATATCAAAGTTGGAAGAAATGAAAATTAGAAAGCAACATCACATGGCCATACTACTTGGTTTGTATACAGAAGTAGAACATAAACTGATTATCACTTGATCTTACCGAGGAATTGTCCAGATTCACAAAAGCGACAAAAATGCATAAACAAAATATGGAAATATAGAAAACCAAAAGAAAGAGATAACACCTAGAGGCTGCTTAAAGAGGAATTCTTCAATTAAATAATAATGAATATCCACCACTTAATGAATCCTCAGCATGAACTACACCTTGTCATTGGCATGCTGTATTTCTCCTAACAAGGGTAGCCAATACAACACATACGACTATGCGATTTTTGGGGCAATAAATACATTAAACTCACAAGACACTGCCTGCCAAATGTGCTAAAAAGAATCGGTCTACTACAGTAGTTAGTCCAAGTCAATTCATAATATCGCTTATGATTGAGTTCAAATCATGCAAAACTTACGATTCCAAGACTGGGATTTACTCAACTAGTTTGAGTTCCATATCATCAAATATTAAAAACAGTAGAAAACATTCATAAAAGGAAAAGCTTGTCAGCATTGAAGGTTGCCAACTCACCAGATGAATCTTTGGCATTATTGTATGACTGTATTGCAGCTGACCAACCTGGAAAAAATTACAGCCAACGGATAACAAGTACTGTTAACCAAGGATATGGACATAGTGGACTCATAAAACTAAATGAACAAATCTTGCCCATTCGAAACCTCACCACCACCAGACATTTCTTTCCTCCTCCCTTTCCCTTTGTAATCCAATAAATTTATATTACGTATCATGGATAAATGAATCATAGAACTTTTAATGTCAAGAAGAAGAAGAAAAAAGATATGCAAATGGGCCCATGTATGCATAAACCATAGGGTTGACAGTTAAATCAAAGTATATATTCAATATCCACAAAGCAATTTCTAGATTTCTTTGCCTATGCAGTTGTTAAGTGAAAACTATAAACCATCTTGAAGGAACTAACTCAATGGGATGGCAATAGCATTTCCAAAATCCACAAGAATGAATGAGCAAAAATATTAGATAAAACTTGAAATCGATAATTGAGTTGTCTCTGTGTGACTTCAAGACATGAGTTCAAGCAGTGGAATCAACCACTGATGCTGATAAAATTATCAGGTTTGGCTTCCTACATCACACCTTTTGGGTGAGGTGGGATGCTTGTTCACAGGGCTCGCTCTCTTTTTTACATATCCCCTTGCCATCAACAATTTCAAAGAAACCAATGTGATTGATATATCCCTTTAAATCCGAGTATCTCAAAGCAATGTATGCCAATTGAAGCTGAATGTCATTTCTTAAAGGATTATTCTAATAACTTAAGGAATATAGAAAGCACAACATTAAACGAATATGCAATTAATCAACAGACACAAGTCCACAGGAACAAGTACTGAGAACAAGATGTAAACATACGATCGTTAAGAAGCTGGGAAGCAGCACTGCAGCTACACCCTTCTAGAGCTATGAATCTTGAATAATGATTCTCATTAACAAGACTGTAGCAACCAATATCTCCCTGATCTGGAACATGAGCATTTCTTGGCAAAGCATTTTGATTCTTTTCTGAATCATTTCCTGCACTGTTTGCTCGATCAAGCCGATCTAACAGGAGCCAATCAACATCTATAAATTAGAAAGAAACCAAACAAAACCAGAACTGGAAGCAAATACATTGTGAGGTCTGCATTTCTCACAAAATGAAAATGAATTACATACACTGAAGACTGTAACTAACGCTAGTAATTGTCCTTTTTAAGACTTTTGTTCTTTACACCACTAAAAGTAAGTACCTTAATGAAGGAATTTCAAAGGAAACCACAGCTACTAGAAAGGGAAGCATTTGTCACTGACATGTAATGCCTAGGTCAATTTCTTCCTCTATAATCCAAATAAATTTGATCTTTCAATTTTATCAAATGCACAGAACTTTCTATGGTACAAAGCATTAAATATTCACCAGAAGTTGTGGTTTATTTCTGGTTTGATTATACACGAATTCTTTGAAAACCTAAACATTCTAACTTTTAAGACCTAAAGGTATTGTTCACAGCAGCCACTGGTTTCCCATTGATATTTTGTACTAACTGCAAATTGACCATCCCTCAATATGACTTCATTAACACAATTTTACAAGCCTGAATACACCAACAAAACCCGAATTATAGACCTCCTTTTCTCGAATATCAGAGACATCAAACTCATTTGCCAGGTAGAATCTATGTTCCTCCCCAACTATTTAATCAGGATGGTTAATTGTAGAAATATTTCTTTAGGGAAGATCAAGAGGTCAAGTAGCAACTGACTTTTTCTTTCTTTTCTTTTCGGTTGCGGTACTGAGAAATCAAGCAAAAGAACAGTTGGTGAAATTTGACAACAAAAACTCCAGTTTCACGTTGAAAATATATGTATCTTTTCACAAAAAGGCAATAAAAACGCTCATTTTTATGTTTCATTTCTTGTGTACTCTGGAATGAATTAACAAGTTCATGATTAAACGTTCATTTCTTTCTCCCAAGTGACAGAGAGCCGAACATAATTTACAAATGGAAAAGGCAGATCATAAAATATCATGTTAAGAAATTCTAAAATGCTACAAGGGAATCACTCTGGCACAAAAACGATAATTCTGGTGAGATTTTGTTACTAGTTAAACTCAGTCTCTGAGCCGTGACTTTGTCCTGATTTTGCTTCCGTGACTTGTTTCATGGATATATAACCAGTAAGTTTTTTTTTTTTTTTTTGGTATAAAGAAGAGATGCGTGTCTGAAGAAAAAAAAGAAAAGGGAGTCCTTTTATGGTGTTGGTGGAGATGATGGTCCATGGAAAGCAGGGCAAATGAGAGGGAAGGAACTATGATCTGGATTCAGGAGGTATGTGCATAATTAGAATGAAGGGGCTATCTAGGCTACAATTTGGATGAGATGAGCTGGTTTAGGAGGAATTCAAATGACATAAATAAAAGCAATGAAGAATGGGGAGAAGGAGTGAACTAACCAGAAGACTTGCGCCTGTTGGCAGAACGGTTCCTGAAAGAAGAATGAGTAGAAATGAGATGGGAAAAGAAAAGGGAAACGGAAAAGGATTCGGATTCAGATAATCAATAATACCTTTGATTAGGAGGAGCGTAGCGCTTGACCACAGTGCCCGATTCCGCTGCTTGGGGTAATATCGCTGCCTGAGCGTTGTCCAGCATCTCTCCCTCTTTCTCCAACCACTCTCTCGTTTAGAGAGTTGGAGCAACAATGATTCAATGAATAACCCAACTCAGATTTGAGAGAGCGAGCCAAGATCTTCCATTGACCTGTCTAATATATCTCTCAATTACTAGTAACAAGTGTAATAGCGCGTCCATGTGAGTGATAAAATTAAAATTATAATTTTAAATTGTTTTGTTAAGATTAATTTAAATTATAATAATTTGATTAATAAAAATATAATATATTATGTATTGTTTATTTTTTTTAATTTAGTATTAAATATATTAATTCTAAAATAGTTATTAATTAGTTTTAGTAATTTATTTTTTTTAATAAATCAAACATATATACTCAATGTGACTATAAATAACTTAATAATACTTAAACTCACCAATAATTTTTTATATGTTGTTTTACTGTCAAGTAAAAACATATCAAAATCAGCTCAAAATAAATAATAAATTATTAGAGAATTATAATGTACAAAAGTCTCTAATAAACAATAAATAATTTAAACCCACTAAAAAATAACTCAACACTTTTCTTTGATACCTACAAAACATATACCTGAAATAATATTATATCAATGTTAGTATACAGTTTTACAATCATCGACCGTATTTACTATACGTGACTCCTTCTTAAAAGTTATTCTACATACGTGTGCAGTCGAAAGATAAATTACTGGATTTTATTTTATTTTTCTAAATTACTATAATTATGCATTATTCATTAAATGCTACTTGTAATATAATTGTAATATTGTAATATAATTATAATAAAGATATTTTTCTAAAATAAATTTAGAAGAGAGAATAGTGCTTTCATTTTGGAGGGAAAATGAATTCATAAGAAATGGACACTTCACTTTTATTAGTTGATAATGTATTAAATATTGATTTTATATAATTATAATAAAGATATTTTCCTAAATTAGTATAATCATGCATTATTCGTTAAATGTTAATTGTAATATAATTATAATAAATATATTTTTCTAAAATAAATTTAGAAGAGAAAATAGTTATTTTATTTTAGAGGAAAAATGAATTCATGAGAAATTGACACCTCACTTTTATTAGTTGGAAGAAAAATTCAGTTTTAGTATATTTCTCGTTATTATATATTTTTCTCTAATCATATATCCACTGTTTTCTTTCCTTCGTTTCAGCCTTTTGAATCTGGGTTTAACTTGTCGTAGTTCTCACTTCTCAGTCATTCTATTAGATGTAGTTGATAATTATTGAAATTCTTTAACTAACATAGGAGAAAAATATATTATTATATAATAGAATTAATATGAGTATATTTTGTTATTAAATACACAAAGTTAATGTAAAATAAAATTACACATAAAAAAAACAAAGAAAATAAAATTAAAATAGCAAAAACGATAAAAAGATTATTTTTACAATTTTGCTTTGTCATTTTTATGTATAGAAGATTAGAAAATAATAAACTTTTGACTAAATTAATTTTGTATTTGTTATATTCAAATTAAATAAATAATAAGTTGTATTATTTTAATTTATTCCTTAAATTTATATATCATAAAAATCAAATCAATATACATAATTTTAAATTGTGTGATACTTAAATATCTAATCAAATCAATTAGTTGATATAATTAATGCATCATAATGAATTGTATTTAATGAGTTAAATAAAATAAATTAAGAAACACTCTCAGAAATATGCTACGTTGACTCTATCATTAAATGTAAAAAATCGATTTTTATATAATAGAATCGATAATATAATAGACGGTGAGAAAGAGAAAGATAAACATTTTAGATCTTAGGTTGTTTCATTTGGATGTTGTAATGTGGGTATCACATTATTTTACTTATTCTACCCTATGGACCTTTTTGTAACTTTATTTCAGTATCAATAGAATTTCACTACCTTTTAGTAATAAATTAAAATCTAAAATATAATTGAAAAAACAACGTAAAGAATAAAAAATTATTGATTGAAATTTTATTTTATTTTTTGTTATTATAACAGGTATTTTTATTTAATATACCAACACCGTACAAAATTAATCTTAAAAAAAGTATAAAATATAAATAAATATACTGAATTAAGAGATAAAATTATCTTTGTTATCTCATTTTTACTTTTAGCAGCACAATAGAATATCATGTACTCAACATAATTTAAGATGCAAATTATAATTAATTATACTTTTTATTTTAAAATATTTAAAATTAATCTTAATATAAATAAAAATAATTTAATATATTAAATAAATTAATAAAATAATATAAGTTAACTATTTTTATTAATTTTGTTGTTTTTTCTGACTACCTTTAAAATTACGACTTTTTTTTTAAATTTGACTGTGAAATAAAATTAGAGTGGTTGGTCTACACCATTAAAAAAATAATACTATGCAATTACATTTGTACATATAACATGTTCCTAAATTTTTAAATGCTAAACTTAAGATTCTGTATTTCTTTGTTTATGCCATAAATAAGTATTATTTACAATGATTCGTATTGATTTAAAAGCTTAAAAATTTTTGTACGTATTAATTTTATATTTAATATTAAAACATGAAAATTTACTATGTTATTTTACTATTAATGTATGTAGTATTATATTATAAAATATAAAAATTAAAATAATTATTATATAGCTTAGATGGATTGAACTAAATATAAAAATATAAAATAGAATTGTATTATTAAATTTTAGTAATTTTAATTAGTTAATAATATAAAATAAGATAGAAATGACTATTTATAATTGAATAGTTTTGGTTGATTAGACTAAAAAAATCGAAAAACACTCTAAATAAAAATATAAATTAACTTTAATATTAAATTCATTAATACGATTTTAATTTTATATAATAGTTAGATAATAAATTAGTAAAAATAAATAGAAGGATGGCTTTAATTAGTATTTGATAAATATTCATTTAGAATAATTAAAAAAAGTAAAAGTATGATATTATTAAAAATAATACATTTTTAAGTTTAAAATACATCTAAATAAAATATTTATAAAATATAAAATTTAGAATAACATAACTTCATGAATATTAATCATTAATCAATTATGAACTAACATAAAATTATAATACAATTTATTGACGAAAAATAATCAATAATTAATATTAATAAATATAAAAATCATCCAAACACTTTGATTAAAAGTATGAGTGGTTAATTATCATTTATTATTAATAATATTTTGTTCATAACTAAAACTAAATATATAATTATTCAAATTTAGATTTTAGAAGAATAAACGTATAAGTAACAAATAATCTATTTTATCATGCATATTATAAATTAATGAATTAAATTATATGATATAATGAATTATAATTAATTAATTGGTATAAATTATAATAAATTATATGATATTTAAAAAAATAAAATGAATAAGAAGAAAATAAAAAAAAAATAGAAGAGATAAAACACTACAATAAAATAAATTGAGTGTGAGAGTTTTATTTTTTTTTTACAAATTTTATATCACACCCATTTCAATAATAATAAATAAAAATACATCAACTTGATATCTAAGAGAAAATGATGATGAGATAAAATCATAAGACAGTTCTAAAACAAAAGCTTAAATTAAACCATAATATCATTGTACAACGCAAATTGAAAGTAATTTCACACTATAATATACCACACAAACAGGTAAATGACTTAAGTTTAATTACGGAATTTTTTTTATTTATGCATACATGATAACACCATGGTTTATAAATGCTTCATGGATAATATATCATATATTGCTTTGAATGATGAGTACGGGAGTTGAAGAGTGTGTAGTGGTTTGTGTCCACGATAGTTGACTTCTTGCGACGACGCCTCATAGGAAGAAAAAGAATTCTTGTAAAAGCTACCTAATGAAAAAGTAATTGGTAAATGAATGATATTTTTTTCTAGCATATATGATCTTTTATAGTGATAAAATAAAAATGGAAGGAATAAAATTTTATATTTTTATATTCGGAATAGAATTTAATATTTACCGCAATAAAATTAAATAACTAATCAGTTATAATTCATGTATTTAAATAAATAAAATAAATTAAATAAAAATATTTTTAAGAATTAATCAAATCAGTTAGTTGATACAAATTAGTATAATAGATTTTATTTGATTTATTGAATTCAAAAAAATAAATTAGGAAATAATGGATTGAATTTAATAAATTAAAAAATAAATAGGAAAACATATGAGACAATGATTTTTTTAACTAAATTAATCTGTATTTATTGTATTTAATCATTATAAGTAACAAATCATCTATGCTATTATGTATTTTATAAATTAATGAATTAAAATAATTGATATAATAAATTATAATTATTTGATTGATATGAATTATAATAAATCGTGTGATATTTAAATATCTAATTAAATCAATTAGTTGATATAATTAATTTACTATAATAAATTGTATTCAATGAATTATAAAAAATAAATTAAGAAAACGCTCAAAAGTAGTGACGGATCCAGAAATTTTAAATAGTGGAGGTAAACATATAGCATATAAAAATAATAAAAAATATTTATAAATATATCAAAATATATAAAAAATAAATAATATAAAAATATTAATATTAAATAATTTTTATGTAATCATTATCATTATTAATATATTGATAAATAATAATATAGTTATTAATTTATCTTTCTGTAAATTAAATATTATAATAATAATAAATAAAATTAATCAAAATATAAATAGGTTATCTTCTAATCAATAATAAAAGTGAAATATATTTTTTTATGAATTATATACAGTAAATGATATTTTAAATAAAAGATATTTTTTTATGTTATATTTTTTTCGATAAATGATATCACGAGTAATTATCATTATCATATATTATTATTATTATTACTATTATTATTATTACTATTATTATTATTAAAATGATTAAAAGTATTTTTAATTGATAATTGATAAGTAGTTTAATAATGCATTAAATATTGATTTGATATAATTATAATAAAGATATGTTTTTAAATTAGTATAATTATGTATTATTTATTAAATATTAATTATAATATAATTATAATAAAGATATTTTTTATAAAATAATTTAGAATAGAGAATATGAAAGTTCATTTTGGAGGAAAAACGGAGTCACGAGAGATCGACACCTCACCTTCATTAGTTGGGAGAAAACCAAATTTTAGTATATTATAAGTAGATATTTTGTTCATAACTAAAACTAAAAATATAATTATTCAGATTTAGATTTTAGAAGAATAAACGTATAAGTAACAAATAATCTATTTTATCATGCATATTATAAATTAATGAATTAAACTAATTGATATAATGAATTATAATAATTAATTGGTATAAATTATAATAAATTATATGATATTTAAAAAAAAAATAAAATGAATAAGAAGAAAATAAAAAGAAATAGAAGAGATAAAAGACTACAATAAAATAAATTGAGTGTGAGAGTTTTATTTTTTTTTACAAATTTTGTATCACATCTGTTTCAATAATAATAAATAAAAATATATCAACTTGATATCTAATAGAAAATGATGAGATAAAATCATAAGACAGTTCTAAAACAAAAGCTTAAATTAAACCATAATATCATTGCACAACACAAATTAAAAGTAATTTCACACTATAATATACCACACAAACAGGTAAATGACTTAAGCTTAATTACGAAAATTTTTTTATTTATGCATACATGATAACACCATGGTCTATAAATGCTTCATGGATAACATATCATATATTGCTCTGAATGATGAGCACGGGAGTTGAAGAGTGTGTGGTGGTTTGTATCCACGATAGTTGACTTCTTGCGACGACGCCTCATAGGAAGAAAAAGAATTGTAGTAAAAGTTACTTAATGAAAAAGTAATTGGTAAATAAATTATATTTTCTTCTAGCATATATGGTCTTTTATAGTGGTAAAATAAAAATGGAAGGAATAAAATTTTATATTTTTATATTCGGAATAGAATTTAATATTTATCGTAATAAAATTAAATAATTAATCAGTTATAATTCATGTATTTAAATAAATAAAATAAATTAAATAAAAATATTTTTTAAGAATTAATCAAATCAGTTAGTTGATACAAATAATTAGTATAATTGATTTTATTTGATTTATTGAATTCAAAAAAATAAATTAGGAAATAATTCATTGAATTAATTAGTTGATATAATTAATTTATTATAATTGATTGGATTTAATAAATTAAAAAAATAATAAGAAAACATATGAGACAATAATTTTTTTAACTAAATTAATCTGTATTTATTGTATTTAATCGTTATAAGTAACAAATCATCTATGCTATTATGTACCTTATAAATTAATGAATTAAAATAATTGATATAATAAATTACAATTATTTGATTGATATGAATTATAATAAATCATGTGATATTTAAATATCTAATGAAATCAATTAGTTGATATAATGAATTTACTGTAATAAATTGTATTCAATGAATTATAAAAAATAAATTAAGAAACACGCTCAAAAGTAGTGACGGATCTAGAAATTTTAAATAGTGGGATAAACATATAGCATATAAAAATAATAAAAAATATTTATAAATATAAAAAAATATATAAAAAATAAATAATATAAAAATATTAAATATTAAATAATTTGTATGTAATCATTATCAATATTAATATATTGATAAATAATAATATGGTTATTAATTTATCTTTCTGTAAATTAAATATAATAATAATAATAAATAAAATTAATCAAAATATAAATAGGTTATCTTCTAATCAATAACAAAACTGAAATATATTTTTTTATAAATTATATACAATAAATAATATTTTAAATAAATAATTTTTTTATGTTATATTTTCTTCAATAAATGATATCACAGGTAATTATCATTATCATATATTATTATTATTATTATTATTATTATTATTATTATTATTATTATTATTATTATTATTATTATTATTATTATTAAAATGATTAAAAATATTTTTAATTGATAATTGATAAGTAGTTTAATAATGTATTAAATATTGATTTGATATAATTATAACGAAGATATGTTCCTAAATTAGTATAATTATATATTATTCATTAAATATTAATTATAATATAATTATAATAAAGATATTTTTTTTATAAAATAATTTAGAATAGAGAATAGGAAAGTTCATTTTGGAGGAAAAACAGAATCACAAAAGATCGACACCTCACCTTCATTAGTTGGGAGAAAACCCAATTTTAGTATATTAAGTAGACTAGTCACTATTTACTAATTACTAAAATATAACCAAGGGCTCTTAGGATTTAATTTTTAAAAAAGATTTAAAAAAAAAGAAAATATTTTTAAAATATTTTTTATAGAAATAAAAAATATTTTATGTTTGGTCATCTCATATAAAAAGATTTATTTATTTATCAATTATTATTAGATAAAATAAGATAAAAATATTTTTTTTATTTATTATGTGAAAAATATCTATTTTTTTAAATATTTTAAAAAAAATGTAAATTGTAGCTTCTCAAAAAATATTTTTTTTTACTATTTAGTGCTTTTATTTCTACTATTAAAAATTTTTCAAACACGCTAAAAAATAAAAAAAAATTTACATTAAAAAATAATATTTTTTATCGATTTAATGGCATCCAAACAAACACTTAATATGTGCAACATATCAACAATACCACTTTGTACAAGACTACAAGCTATGAATAAAATGAGCCAAAATAATTGTGTATTAGAAATATCATTTTTATAATGATTGAATTTCATTTAGTAAAAAATTCCAAAAACCAGTGATTTTAATAATATATTAACAAAAAATATAGTTCTTTTTCATGTCCTGCCCTAACACTATGGTCCAGCCTCAAACAAGTCAAAAAGGTCCAATCTAAAGGTTGGTCTTTACCACCTAACCGACCTCCCAGGAAAGAGGTCGGGTTCGATAGAAGTCCCTCCCCAAAGAAGTCGGACACGAGATGAGCTGGCAGATAGCACTTATTCAAATAAGTAACTACCTCCTAAAATCTCTCATCCACTTCCAGAAGCAATATCTCAACAACCCTAAGATAAAGGGACGGTTATCCACCTTCGGAAGTGGAACTACTCCAACGGTGGTTATTAGATCACCACTATAAATACACTGACACACTCATGTAAAACTAAGTTCCAATATACTCTAAACTTGCTTATCCCTTTTGCTAACTTAGGCATCGGAGTGTCTTTGCAGGTACCACCCCCCATTCTCCAAAACACACAAATCGGACGGCAACTCCCGATCGTAAACAAGTCGAGACCACCCTCCATTGACGCTTGGGCCAATCCTTCAAGCCCAATCCACCTATCTCAGGTTACTGATGAGAGAAATTTCGTCGGTATAGAATTTCTCAATGAAATCTCGTTGCAAGTATAGTTTCTAAACCAACAAACAATCCTCAATCAAAATTTTGTTTGTCACAAGTACAAACCCCAATAAAAATAACCGAAGTATTTAAACCTTGGGTTGTCTCTCAAGAAATTGCAGGGAAGTTGATAAACCACTATTTTATGGTTTATCTTATGTTTAATTGAATGGTTTCATCAAGTCTTCACCCACTTATTCATACTAATTGCATGATTTTATAATTCCTTCATAGTATTATTTTAATGGTTGAAAACTTGCTTCCTAGAGATTTTTAATTAGTATATTTTAATTCTCCTTTATACCATTCGATGCCGTGATCCGTGTGTTAAGTGTTTCAGGCTTTATAGGACAGGAATGGCTTAGAGAATGGGGAGGAAGCTTGGAAAAATGGAAGGAACAAAAGAAACTAAGGAGATGACCAGTGAATTCTGACGCGCGCGCATGGCTCACGCGAGCGCGCGGAATGGAAAAAATTGCAGTGACGCGTGTGCGTGCCTGACGCGTACGCTCAGATTGGTGTCTACACAAATGACATGAACACACAGACGACGCATACGCGTGACAAGGAAAATTGCTGAATGACGCGTACGCGTGACTGACGCGTACGCGTGACCTGCGCGATCTGCAGAATTAACAGAAAATGCTGGGGGCAATTTCGGGCAGCGTTTTGACCCAATTTTCCAGGGAACATGCAGAGACTCAAGGGAGATCAGATTCACATCAATACACATTGACATATTCTCATTAGGATAGTTTTAGGTTTTTAGATCTGAATTTAGAGAGGATTACTTCCCCTCTAGGTTCTCTTTACATTCATAGTTAATTAGTTTTATGCTTTTGGATATTGAAGAAGTCATTACCTCTGTTGAAGACATTATTCTAGTTTGTTTCTTTACTTACTCTTTTATTTATTTATAACATATTCGTAATTCTTGCTTAGAGTAGTAATTGGATTATTTTCATAGATTGTTAATGCAAAGAATTACTCTTATTTTTTTATTAATTTTAAATCCCTATTTTTATTTAATTCATCATGTCTTCTTATATTTTTATGAGTGTTATATTCATGTCAATGGAGTAGACTCCATACTTGACATGGGGGTTGATTAAAAGGAGACACTTGAGTTGGAAGGCTTAAGTGCTGATTAATTAGAAATTGTTGGCTAGTTCCGTATTTACTAACGCTAGACCTTCCCAAGGGAGAGGACTAGGATTTGCGAATAAGAGTTAGCTCAATCACTTGACTTTCCTTTATTTAGTAAGGGTTAACTAAGTGAAAACAACAACCTTTTTAATACTATACTTAAGAGACCCCAACAAGGATAGAACTTTCAATTAATCATTCCCCTAGTCAAGGCTTTTTTATCTAGAATATTAATAATCATTCTTAGTTTTTATTGCTTTAATTTACAATTATTTAATTGCTTATCAACCAAATTCAAACTCTCTCAGAAAATTCCTAATTAATAAATTAGCATCCTTTTTCGCAACTCGTTGGGAGACGACCTGGGATTCATACTCCCAGTATTCTAAATTTTTGTGACACCTTTCTAAATTGGTGAGGTGGATTTTAGCTGGTTAAGGGCTATACTTGGAACGCTGTTCTCTTATTTAAAATCTCTTAATTGGCCTAACTTCTGCCCCGCACCAGTTTTTGGCGCCGTTGCCGGGAAGTTGTAATTGTGTGCTAAATTATTAATTAGTGTACATATTTTTATTTTTATTTGCATATTTTATTTTTATTTTATTACCATGAGCTATATGTTTCTTTCATTGAATGACGCGTTCACTGCCTGATCCGAGCTTAGCTACGTTTGATCCTGAAATTGAAAGAACTATTCCACGTATTAGGCGAGCTCGACGTCGGTTAGCCTCTGAGGGTGGTGAAGTGATTGTTATCAATTCACCAGTCTCATTTGAGGGCGAATCTAAACCTCCATCTGAGAGCGAAACAAGCTCCTTTACTACTGATTTAGTTAATTCACGTGCAGATAGAATGGCAGAAGCTAGGAGGATTACTCTCCAGGAAGCTAGAGCCCCAGATTTTACAATGCAGCCGTATCAAGTGCATCACACAACTCTGGCTGCAGATTTCGAACTAAAGACTGCACTAATCAACTTAATGCCCAAGTTTCATGGCTTACCTGCTCAGGAGCCCATCAAGCAACTCAGAGATTTCCAGACAGCCTGTTCTACTGTTAGGCGTCAGGGTGCGAATAAAACTTCTATTCTGTTAACTGCCTTCCCATTTTCTCTTGAAGGAAAGGCGAGGGAGTGGTACTACTCCCAACCTGAAGCGACTATTACTAACTGGGATATGCTTAGGAGAGAATTTTGGAGAAATACTTTCCAGCTGAAGTTACTGACAGACTAAGGAAAGAGATCTCATGCATTGTTCAAGGTGAATCAGAAACTCTCTATGAGTACTGGGAGCGTTTTAAGAACCTTCTGGACGCATACCCCCACCACATGATTGACAGACTAGTGTTGATCAACTATTTTACTCAAGGAATGAAGCCTCGGGATAAAACTACACTAGATGGTGCTAGTAATGGTTCTCTGAAGAAGTACAAGACCGCAGATGAAGCATGGCAATTGATCAACGACTTAGCTGAGTCCACCAGGAATCACAGGCACAGGAATAGCCATTCAAAAGCTGTTGCAGAATTTTTCTCTAGCACTGAGACTTCTGCTCCTACACAGAGTATATGTGAAATGACCAACCTACTGAAGCAATTACAGTTGAATCAACAACAACAAGCTCAGCCTTCCCCACCACAATAGAGCCAATAGTTAGTTCCCCAAAGAGTATGCGGTATATGTGCTGATTATAGTCATTATACTAATGAATGCCCGCAGCTCCAACAAGAAGACAATACTGTGGCAGCAACTCATAACTTCTATGACCACCCGAATCAAGGATACAACCAACAAGGCGGCAATTACAACCAATGAGGAAACTATAACCAAGGATGGCAAGACAACTCCAACCAAAGTTGGAGAGATAATTTCAACCATGGCTGGAGGGACAACTATAACAGAGGAGGCAGAGACAACAGTAGAAACCAGAGGTGGAATAACAACAACAGACAGCAGAATCAGAACCAACCTTACAGAGCTCCTCACTTAAGACAGTCACAAGGACCCCAGCATAACCAGCAACAAGTACCACAGATCACTTATCCTACTTTCTCATCAAATGACGAGATGCTTTGTTCTCTTGCACAAGGACAACAAGACATACAGACTACACTGAACTCTACTTTAAATGGTCTGAATGCTACTTTATAAGCTCTCGCCGCCCAGATAGATTCATTACCTACTTCCACTAACCAACCTTTAAGCTCCAGTGGAGGCATCAATGGCATCACCTTGAGGTCCGGAACCACACTGCCAGAGAGGAATAAGGAGGAGCCAAGCCCAATAGAACACGCCCCAATTGAAGACTCAGTGGAAGTAGAAGATGATGAAATGGAAGATGCTGAAGAGGAAGATAAAGTACAAGATAAGGTTGAAGAAGAAGTAGCAAAGCAAAGGAATAGAGTACCAAAGGATACAGAAGCTGCAAGTGGCACCACCCCTATCCCATTCCCACACCTTGCAAGGAAGTCCAGAAAGCAGATGGAACTTGATCCCAAAATGGTAGAAATTTTTAAAAAGGTTGAGGTAACTGTTCCCCTTTTTGATGTTATTCAGCAAGTACCTAAATATGCAAAGTTTCTAAAAGATTTATGCATTCATAAAGATAAAATTAATGAATTAAAAACTATCCCTTTAGGTAGTTCTATATCTGCTTTAATGGGAAGTATACCTGAAAAATGTAGTGATCCAGGTCCATGCATGGTTAACTGTACCATTGGAGGTGTGATATTTTCTGATTGCATGTATGACTTAGGAGCGTGTGTTAGTATAATGCCATTGTCTATATATGATACCTTAAGGCTCCATCCCTTAAAAAGGTCGGCAACTCGTTTTGTGTTAGCAGATAAAAGTATTATTACAGTAGTTGGAATTGCTGAAGATGTATTAGTGAGCATTAAGGGGCTCGCATTTCCCATTGACTTCTATATCCTGGAAATGCCCCCTAATGACTCAGGAAGACCATCATCAATCCTGCTTGAAAGACCATTCCTGAAAACTTCAAAGTTCAAGCTGGATGCATTCTCAAGAACTTACTCCTTTGAGATAGATGGCAAAACAGTAAGTTTCAGTTTAAATGAAGCTATGAAGCACCTACCGGAAGATCATTCTATCTTCTAGTGTGACATCATTGATGAAACTATAGCTGAAGTTCACCAAGAAGAATTAGAAGAGAAGCACATGGAGCAAGGTCCAAGTGTGGGGACACCCTCTGAACATAATGAAGACACTTTACCATTACCACTAGCCCCGGATGATCCAGAACCTAGCCATGAGCTGAAATTGGAATTGAAGCCCCTCCCTCCACACCTCAAGTATGCTTACCTTGAGGATAATTAGAAGTTCCTAGTCATCATTGCAAGGGAACTCACTTCTCAACAGGAGGAGCAACTGCTTAGTGTGCTGAAAAAACATAAGAAAGCAATTGGATGGAGCTTGGTGGATATAGTAGGCATCAGTCCTCAAGTTTGTAAGCACAGAATATATTTAGAAGAGGAATCAAAACCTGTCTGTCAACCCCAAAGAAGATTGAACCCCACCATCTTAGAAGTTGTCAAGAAAGAAGTAACCAGGTTACTTGAAGCAGATATCATTTACCTCATCTCAGACAGTGAATAGGTCAGTCCAGTACAAGTGGTACCCAAGAAGTCTGGAGCCACAGCAGTAAAGCCCTCAACAAAACAAATCAAGAGGATCGTCAAGGTCGATAAAAAAGAAAAAGCTTTCCCAGCAAAGGACACTGCGCAGTTCCCTAACCGCTACTATGAGCAGATGTTCCCTATCCTGACTGAGAGGAATTATAATAACGAATATCTTCTCATCCTCTCGACTAACATTGTTGAATTTGTTGAGCTGCAAATTGAATGAAGACATTGGGGATTCCTACGGAGACAGCCAAGGCAGGTAAATCTTTCATGGGTAGTAGAATTCTACTCCAACTTTCACATGCAAACCATGCAATCTGTCTATGTTCGTCAGAAACAAGTCTCCATAACAGAAGAGGCTATTCAACGAGCTTTAGATCTTCCCCCTGCTCCAGAAGGATTGGACACATTCCAAGAAGCCTCATTCAAACGCCAGACATACCAATTTGACTGGGACGCCGTTCTCAGAGTTATAGCACAACCTTGTAGCAAATAGATCTATGGATACCATCGATCTCGACCTAAGACCATATTGGCTTCAGCACTCACCTTGGAGGCTCGAGTATGGGCACAGATTATGTCCCATTACGTCTTTTTGAGCACTCACGAGTCCTCCTTCACTGCAGACATGGTTGTTCTACTCTGGTGTATCCTTACAGACCAGCACCTCAATTTACCAAGACACATTCGGCATGCTATGGGACATGTACAGATTGCAGACAACTTATCTTTTCCCGCTTTGGTTTTAGATCTAGTCTCAGCAGCCGGAGTCTCCTACAGAGCTGGGGACACCAAGGCCATGATTCCACGAGATGATCAGATAGTCCCTAATGGGAAGTATATCAGACCTCCAGCAGCCACTACTAGCCGGCCTGCAGAACTGGCCGAAGATATTCCTACTCCTTCCACATCACAAGCACCTTCAACAAACTAACTGCTCCATCAGATAATTGAGAGATTAGACCAGATTGACAGAAAAGGAAAGCAAAGGGAGAACCATAACAAGCGCCGATTTACATACCTCAAGGAGCTGCTTGTTGGTCACCACCCACCTAAAGAAGACCCAGACACCCCAGACTCTACTTCATTTACCAGCACAGGGAGCCATGACAATTCCGATTGTGGAGATGCTGCTACCAGCCTCCCTTTGTTCCTGACTGATGGCACCGAGGACGGTGCCAAGCTTTAAGTGTGGGGAGGTCGGTCAGTACCTGACTTTCGGAGGTAATTTCTTTTTCTTAGCACCAATAAAATAGAATATTTATTAATTTTTCTTTTGTTTAGGATAGGATAGATAGCATAGTAATAGGTTATTTGCATGCATGTTCTATTTGGTTGAAAAATAATAAGTTTCTTTTTAAGACCATATTTTTGATAAATTTCACTAATTTAAACCAAAATTTTTGTGTTAAACTTGTTTGGGAGTTGTATTTGGAACATAGTTAAAAGTTAGAACACACAACTTGTGAGACTTGAGCTTAATGACATGGTTACATTATTTAACCATAATATTTTATTCTTGTGTGTTTGCTTCTCTATGATTGTAATCTATATTTTGTTCCATCCTATATGTCCAATATTTAATGTGTTATATGCATGCATATGACTGAGGCCATTATTTTATTAACTCACCTACCCTAAATAGCCTATCCTTCCATTTACCTTTGTTAGCCACTTTGAGCCTTTTGATCCCATTTGTTCTATATTTTACCACATTACTAGCCTTAAATGGAAAAATAAGTAATACCCCAAATTGAATCTTTGGTTAGCTTAAGATAGAAAGTGTGTATCAATTAAGTGTGGGAAACTGTGGGAACATGGGTTAATAAGGGAATGTGTCATGATATAATGTTGGGAATTTGGGTACCTACTCATGTGAAACTAGAAAAATTAAAAATCCATGTGCATTGGCAATGTTATGTTTATTTTTATGCTTCAATAAAAAATCCAAAAATATTCAAATAAATAAGTAATTAGATAAATAAATAAGGGGACAAAATTTCCCCAATGCTAAATTAAGTTCAATAAAAATCAATGCATATGTGATACAAGTTAAGAGAAAAGTTGATGCATGAGTATATAAAACAAAAGTGGGAGAATTTTGGGTAGTTAAGGATGATCTAAGAAGAAAATAGAGTATGTATGTTTGGTGGTAGCTTAGGATAATCAAGGATTCAATTTATAGCTCACTTAGCCATATATATCCTCACCTTTACCTTGGCCCCATTATAACCTTGAAAAGACCTCATGATGTTTGCATTGGTACATTAAATACTTGTTGATTGGTTAGGTGAAGAACAAAGTTTAGAAAGCATGATTAGAGAAGATTAGAGTGATTACCCTATACACTAGAGTGACTAGAGTACATATACACCATCAGTAAGGGTTCAATGCTTAATTCTATGTTTCCTGCTTTCATAAGCTGTCTTCCTACGAGTTTACTTGCTTTTATTGTATAATTTGAGTTAGTGGAATTTGATCTATTTTTGTCTTGAAAGAACTTATTTATTTTTAACCAAGTAGACAAAATCATTTAAGCATATAGTTGCATTCATATACATAGGGTGCATTACATTACATTGCATGAGTCTTACTTTTCCCTACTCATTTATTTTATATCCGTAAAGCTAAGCATGAGGACATGCTAATGTTTAAGTGTGGGGAGGTTGATAAACCACTATTTTATGGTTTATCTTGTGTTTAATTGAATGGTTTCATCAAGTCTTCACCCACTTATTCATACTAATTGCATGATTTTATAATTTCTTCCTAGTATTGTTTTAATGGTTGAAAACTTGCTTCCTAGAGATCTTTAATTAGTATATTTTAATTCTCCTTTATACCATTTGATGCCGTGATCCGTGTGTTAAGTGTTTCAAGCTTTATAGGGCAGGAATGGCTTAGAGAATGGAGAGGAAGCTTGCAAAAATGGAAGGAACACAAGAAACTAAGGAGATGACCAGCGAATGCTGACGCGCGCTCATGGCTCACGCGAGCGCGCGAAATGGAAAAAATTGCAGCGACGCGTGCCCGTGCCTGACGCGTACGCGCGGATTGGAGTCTGCACGAATGACGCGAACGCGCGGACGACGCGTATGCGTGACAAGAAAAATCGCTGAATGACGCGAACGTGTGACTGACGTGTACGCGTGACCTGCGTGATCTGCAGAATTAACAGAAAACACTGGGGGCGATTTCCGGTCGCGTTTTGACCCAGTTTTCGGCCCAGAAACACAGAATAAAGCTAGGGAACATGCAGAGACTCAAGGGAGATCAGATTCACATCAATACACATTGACATATTCTCATTAGGATAGTTTTAGGTTTTTAGATCTGAATTTAGAGAGGATTACTTCCCCTCTAGGTTCTCTTTACATTCATAGTTAATTAGTTTTATGCTTTTGGATATTGAAGAAGTCATTACCTCCGTTGAAGACATTATTATAGTTTGTTTCTTTACTTACTCTTTTATTTATTATAACATATTCTTAATTCTTTCTTAGAGTAGTAATTGGATTATTTTCATGGATTGTTAATGCAGAGAATTACTTTTATTTTTTATTAATTTTAAATCCCTATTTTTATTTAATTCATCATGTCTTCTTATATTTTTATGAGCGTTATATTCATGTCAATGGAGTAGACTCCATACTTGACATGGGGTTGATTAAAAGGAGACACTTGAGTTGGAAGGCTTAAGTGCTGATTAATTGGAAATTGTTGGCTAGTTCTGTATTTACTAACGCTAGACCTTCCCAAGGGAGAGGACTAGGATTTGCGAATAAGAGTTAGCTCAATCACTTGACTTTCCTTTATTTAGTAAGGGTTAACTAAGTGAAAACAACAACCTTTTTAATACTATACTTAAGAGACCCCAACAAGGATAGAACTTCCAATTAATCATTCCCCCAGTCAAGGCTTTTTTATCTAGAATATTAATAATCATTCTTAGTTTTTATTGCTTTAATTTAAAATTATTTAATTGCTTATCAACCAAACTCAAACTCTCTCAGAAAATTCCTAATTAATAAATTAGCATCCTTTCTCGCAACTCGTTGGGAGACGACCTCGGATTCATACTCCCAGTATTTTTATTCTAAATTTTTGTGACACCTTTCTAAATTGGTGAAGTGGATTTTAGCTGGTTAAGGGCTATACTTGCAACACTGTTCTCTTATTTAAAATCTCTTAATTGGCGTAACTTCTGCCACGCACCAGAAGTGTTCTTATTATTGGTTATGGATTGTATATCTTTGGGGTTTTGGAATAAGGGGCAAGAAACATAAATGATAAGAAAGTAAAAGAAACTCAAATAATAAAAAGGTCTTGGCAAGGGTTGATGGTTAAGGATCTTTATCCTTGTCACTAACCATAATATGATAATTGTATGGATTAATCCCATTAAGTCATCCTTTAACAAGTGAAGGAAAGTCAAATGAGCTACATCAATCCTAATCCATAAGTCCTAGCCACCTCACTAATTAACTTAGTAGAAGTTAGGGTCAATGGATACCAATTATCAATCGCTTGGACATTAGCAACTCAAGTTCACCTAAGTTACCATCCCAAGCCAAGAACACAAAAATCTACTCTAACATCCTTCCAAGTATTTAATCAAACACTTGGAAGGCATAAAAGGAAGGCAAAATAAAATTGCAAAAAATTAACAACAACAAAGCAATTAAACAATAAAATAAATCAAACATTAATTGCATTAACAAAAAATAGAAGAAACAAGAGTGCATCAACAACAAAGTAAACAAATACAAGGAGTAAAATACTACACTAGGAAAGGAAAGGTAAAGGAACAAGAAATTGTGAAGAAAAAGTAAATCAAGACATGAATTGAACCAAGATCTAAAAAAATCCTAATCTACATCTAACCTAATTCTAGAGAGAAGAGAGAGCTTCTCTCTCTAGAAACTAACTAAAGCATGATCAAAACTTTCCTCATTGCTTCCCCCCTGACCCCTCTTAAATTCATCATGTAATAGCCTTAGAAATGAGTTGGATTTGGGCTTGGGAAGCTCAGAAATCACCGCCAGTGTTTTCACTTTAATGAGGTCACATGCGAACTGCGACGCGTACGCATGGGTCATGCGTATGCATGGATCACGCGTACGTATCGCCATGCGACTTCATATCCACGCGTGCGCGTCTGTCACGCGTGCGCGTCGATGTATGCACTCCAAATCCTTGATTTTCCATGAATCCTCCGTTTTTCATGCTTTTCTCTTCACTCCTTTGATCCATTCTTAGCCTTTTCAACTTGAATTCACTAACGAACACATCAAGGAATCTAGTGGAATCAAAGGTGAATTAAAATTAGCAAATTAAAGGCCTAAAAAGCATGTTTTCACTCTTAAGCACAAATTAGGAGAAAGTCATGAAACTATGCAATTTTATTGAATAAATGTGAGAAAAGTTAATAAAATCCCCTAAATTAAGCACAAGATAAACCATAAAATTGGGATTTATCAAATCTCCCCACACTTAAACCAAGCATGTCCTCATGCTAAACCAAGAAAGAGACAAAGGGTATCATCATTTATTAAATGCAAACTAACTAGATGCAATATACCTATATGTAATCTATCTAAATAGATGCAATTACTTGGTCAAAATAGATCAATTCCCAAGAAAAACTAATATAAGCATAAGGGCTCAAGCAATAGCAATCAAATCAAACCCACAATTGAATTGAGTTATTGAAAGATTTTACAAACTTGCAAAAAAAGAGATGATCATGGGTGAAAACATGTTATTGAGTAATCGAACCCTCACCGGATGTGTATCTGCTCTAGTCACTCAAGTGTATAGGGTTGATTCACTCAATTCTCTCCTAATCATGCTTTCCAAGATTTTTTTTCATCTAACAATCAACAATTATTTCATGCATGCATACAAATATCATGAGGACTTATCCATGGGTTGTAATGAGGCTAGGGTCAAGATAAGGATGCATTTGGTCAAGTGGACTTGAAATTTGAATCTTTGATTAACTTAAGCTTCCCACCTAACCTATATAACAACCTATAAAAATCTAATACAAGCCTAACGACCCATTCTTCACTTTTTCCACACTCATGCATTTTCCTTTTTTTTCTATCTGATGCCAGGGCATCTTGGCCAGTTTCACTGACCTTTTCTTTACTGTTTTTAGGATAGTTTCATATATTTCTTTAGGAAATAAGCTAGTTTTGGGTAAATATTCACTTATAGCTTGATTCAAGCATACATTGTGCATTTTACATAATTTCATGAGGATTTTGCATAAGTTTAGTGACAAATATTATGTTGCATTACTCATGACTTGGACTAGAGCTTTGATGCACTTTATTGCTTGATTTCAGAACCAAAAAGGAAGCAAGAAAAGGGGAGGTAACTTGCAAGATTAATGAGAAAAGTGATTGCCAATAACATTCTCAAAAAGCCATCAATGCCCACGTTAGAGAGTCACGTTAACTAAGTTAACGTGAACTCTAACGTGGAGAAGAGAAGATGAGCCAACGTTAGTGACACTTAACATTGTCACTAACGTTGGCAATTACTCATAAGTGGCCACGTTAGAAGCCACGTTAACCTAGTTAACGTGACCTCTAACGTTAAGGGGGGAAGAGAAGCCAACGTTAGTGACACTCAACATTGTCACTAACGTTGGCCTATGGTGCAAAGTACCACGTTAACTCCCACGTTAACTTGGTTAACGTGGGAACTAACGTAAAGGATGAAGAGTTGTCAACAACGTTAGTGACACTCAACATTGTCACTAACGTTGAAGCAACCACACAACCCTCAAGAGTCACGTTAACATCCACGTTAACTTAGTTAACGTGGAAGCTAACGATGAGGAATGAAGGATGAGCCAACGTTAGTGACACTTAACATTGTCACTAACGTTGGGATGGCTAAAGATGGCTACGTTAGAGGCCACGTTAACCTAGTTAACGTGGACTCTAACGTTAGACCCAGGGGCACATTGGAACGTTAGTGATAATGTTGAGTGTCACTAACGTTCTCGAAGGTTGGCAAGGACCACGTTAGAAGCCACGTTAACCTAGTTAACGTGGGCTTTAATGTAAAACAAGAAGGGGCACACTGGAACGTTAGTGACAATGTTGAGTGTCACTAACGTTCTCGAAGGATTAACAAGGCAACGTTAAAAGCCACGTTAACCTAGTTAACGTGGGTTTTAACGTAAGGCAAAGGGGTGCATTGGAACGTTAGTGACAATGTTAAGTGTCACTAACATTCTCGAACTTATATTCTCACTAAATATTAACACCCCTAACGTCCTGAGCTGAAGTCTCTGCCCACTTAGCACTTTCTCTCTGCAAGTAAAGCCAAGCCCAAATGAAGAAAAGAACTGCTTCAAACTCAAGATCCAAAGGCCCAAGACTTGAAGAGTAAACTAGAAGCTGAGAAGAGTAGTATATATAGGAGTAGCTTTGAATTGTAAAGAAGCTCTGGAGGCTGGGAAAAAGAGAACTACTCTCTGTATTTTACTTTCTTTGCAAATTATAGTTTTATGATGTATTCTCCATCTTTGTTTTCATTTTCAAGAGCTATGAACAACTAAACCCTTTCATTAGGTTAGGGAGCTCTGTTGTAATTTGATGGATCAATACTAATTTTCATTATTCTTCTTCTATCTTTCCTCTTGATTTTACTTGAAAGCTTTCGATCTTCATCCAATTGAGTAGTTATCTTGGAAGAGAAGCTATTCAAACTTGGATCTCTTTTGAACCTTGAAAGAGGAATGAAGAGATCAAGCTAGAAATGCTTTCTCATGCTGGACCAAATTGGGTTTGGATGGGTATGTGACTATAACCCTCTCAATACTTGATTTGGGAAATGCATGTGGTATAATCAGTGACCATACTTCATCTCTTCTCATGAGCAATTGACCAAGGAATTGGCTATTGATCAAGATTTGAGAGATTGAATTGCAAGAAATTGTAATTCAATCACTTAAGATTGCCAAGGAGATCAATGAGTGCATTGATTGAGGAAGAGATGAAAATGAACTTGATCCGGAGAATTGCAACATCTCCTAAGCCCAATGAACTCCCCATCTCTGATCTTACCCATTCTCTTTAATTTCTGCCATTTACTTTTATGAGCAAATCCTCCATTCCCATTTACAATTCTGCAATTTATTTTCAGTCATTTACTTCCAGTACTTTAATTCTAGCATTTACTTTTCTGTTATTTACATTCCCGCCATTTTATTTTCTGCAACTCTCAACCCAAATCTTGGATTCGCTCAACTAGAACATTCTTTTAATTAAAGTTGCTTGATCAATCAATCCTTGTGGGATTCGACCTCACTCTATTGTGAGTTTTTACTTGACGACAACTTCGGTACACTTGCCGAAGGGAGATTTGTTGAGAGACAAGTTTTTCGTGCATCAAGTTTATGGCGCCGTTGCCGGGAATTGATTGTGCATCAACAATGATTAGATTGGAAGATCACTAGATTGAGCATTTTATTTTGTGAATTTCATTTTCTGTTTGAGTGATTTACTTTTTGTTTTAGTTATGCTTCTTCCCTTCTCCCTCTACTCTTTTGTTTTTTCTTTGTTATTTTCAATTCTGTTTGCTAACCCACTAACTGTTTGATATATTGCATCACCCACAACTAACAACAATTCTGACACAAATACTGTCTGCACCTATTTTCTCTGCTTGTTGGTTGTATGACAGGGAGAAGAAGCGGGGCTTCAACTTCCTTTGATTCTGAACCGGAGAGAACCTTCCTTAGACTAAGGAGGGAGGCAAAAGAAAAACGAGTAGTTGGTGCTGAAGAAGAGGAGGAACAATTTGAGGAATACTTTGAACCAAACATGGAAGAAAACATGAAAAATCATCATGAAGAAGAGACTCACAACCATGGCAGAGGAGGTGGAGCAAATCATGCTGGGGAGGATAGAAGAGTTTTGGGCTCTTACATTAATCCAAACCCAGGCAATTGTGGAAGTAGCATCCAAAATCCAACAATCCATGCCAACAACTTTGAACTTAAACCACAGCTCATCACCCTTGTTCAGAACAACTGTTCGTTTGGAGGAGGTGTTCAAGAAGACCCCAATTAACATTTGACCACCTTCCTGAGAATATGTGACACAGTGAAATCTAATGGTGTTCATCATGACGCCTATAGACTGCTCTTATTTCCCTTCTCACTCAGAGACAAGGCAGCCAAGTGGCTGGAATCCTTCCCAAGGGCGAGCTTGACAACTTGGGAGGATGTGGTGAACAAATTCTTAGCAAGATTCTACCCTCCTCAATGAATCAATAGGCTGAGAGCTGAGGTTCAAACCTTCAGGCAACAAGATGGTGAGACTCTGTATGAAGCATGGGAGAGGTTTAAAGACTTAACAAGGAGGTGTCCACCTGACATGTTCAACAAATGGGTCCAGCTGCACATTTTCTATGAAGGGCTCTCTTATGAGTCAAAGAAGGCAGTAGACCATTCATCTGGAGGATCCTTGAACAAGAAGAAGACCATTGAGGAAGCCATAGATGTTATTGAAACAGTAGTAGAAAACGACTACTTCTATGCTTCCGAAAGAGGGAACACAAGAGGAGTGATGGAGCTAAACAATGTAGATGCTCTGTTGGCCCAAAACAAGCTCATTACCCAGCAGCTGGCTGACCTCACCAAGAAGATGGAGAGGAACCAAGTAGAAGCAATCTCATCTTCATCAACAATCCAAGAAGGAGTGAATGAAGAAACAGAGGGGAGTCAGGAGCAAGCCAACTACATTGGGAATTCACCAAGGAAAAACTATGATCCATACTCCAAGACTTACAACTCTGGATAGAGAAATCACCCGAACTTTGGGTGGAGAAGTGAGCAAGATCAAAAGTAATTCACCCAGAGGACATCTCAACACCCCTACAATAACACTTCTCCACATACTTATCAAAACCAAAACAACACGTCTGCTCCGAATCACTCATCAATTGATGACAAGCTCTCTAAGATTGAATCCTTACTTGAAGGAATATGCCAAGAGATTCAAGAAAATAAGGTGTTCAAAGAGGAGGTGCGAGCCAATATTAAGAACCAGGGAGAGACCATCAGGAAGCTGGAATTTCAGGTGGGATATTTAGCTGAGAAGATTCCCAAACCTACTGATAGCTTCCCAAGTGACACGGAGAAAAACCCCAAGGGAGAAGCAAAGAAAGTAAGATGGGAAGATTGCAAAATGGTCACTACAAGTGATCAAGAGATTGAAGACAAGCAAAGCAAAGTGTGCAAACAACCTGAAGACAACTCAACAAAGGAGGAGGATAGAGATCACAAAGAACCAGAAATCTCACAACAAGAGCTGCTGAAGCTCTATGCACCATTCCCTCAACTGCTCAATGGTGTTGTGAGAAAAAGAATATACTCAAGGTTCTTAGACTTGTTTGCATCTCTGCATGTGAACATACCATTCATCAAGGCAATTCAACAAATGCCTGCATTCATCAAGTATATGAAAGAACTTCTTTCAAGGAAAAGCTCACTCAAGGGAGGGCAGACTATAGTGATGAACAAGGAATGTAGTGCCCTTATTCAACCTGAGTTGCCTACAAAAAGAAGAGACCCAGGAAGTTTTCATATACCTTGTGCCATAGGTGAAAACATGTTCGACAGAGCACTATGTGATTTAGGGGCCAGCATCAACTTACTGCCCTTATCCCTGGTGAAGAGGCTGCAGATCAATGAGATAATGCCCACATATGTCATTATCAGACTGGCTGACAAAACTCAAAAGCAAGCAATAGGAGTGGTGGAAAATGTGTTGCTAAAAGTTGGGAAGTACTTTCTCCCAACAGACTTTGTCATTCTGGACATGGAAGAGAGTCACACTCATCCAATTATATTGGGAAGACCATTCCTAGCTACGGCCAGAGCACTTATTGATGTAGAGAAATGGGAGCTAATATTGAGAATCCATGATGAACGACTCAGCTTCAATGTTTTCAAACTCTCACAAGAAACAAATCAAGAGGACAAGGAACTAAGCACAAATGATAATGAGACACTGAAGGAGGAAACAAGCACTGAAGCACAGCCAGTTCATTTTGAGACCCCCTTAACTGACAAACAAGAAAAACAGCAATTGTCACAGCTCAAGGAAAAGTTGGAGGAACCTAAACCTCTAGAGGCAGGTGAAGACAGCACCACAGCTCCTTTAGAAAAAGAGGTCACCAAGGAGAAGGCAACCTCAAAAGAAACAAAGAAGAAGGTACCAAGAGGGTGGAAGAACAAGAAGATCCCTACGGAAGACTTTTCTCCAGGGGATAGAGTTGTCTCAGCCTACTTCCCAGATATTCCCCCTAATCTCCCTACTGTGCCATCTCAATTACCCAAGGTCTTCACTATCAACAGAGTTCTTTCCCTGGAACATGTGGAGATTATTGATCCAACCAATGGATACAAGTCCACAGCAAGAGGGGAGGACTTTAAGCACTACCAACCACCATGATGAAGGAAAAATGTCAAGCTAGTGACGCTAAAGAAGCACTTCATGGGAGGCAACCCATGTTTTATATGCTTTCAGATGATAATGAATAAGTCAATCTTTATGAGCTTCAATCCAAACTTAACAAACAATTGGTGAAAATCTTCTTATGCAAAATATAGTGGGGAACAAATTTGGTGTTCAAAGCAAACCAAGATGCATGCTAGTCTTGGAAGCTTTGAACAAAACTTTTCATCACATTGCTTCAAACTAAGTTTGGTGTCACCCCATGGTGCCACCAAAATGCATATAAGGACCCACCAATGGTTAGTTAGTTAGTTGGAATTCATAAACAAATAATCAAATCCTTTCTTTCATTTTTTTCCAGCCGTAGATTTTTTTTATGATATTAATTTCCTTGTTTCAAATCTTTATAGAAAAGGAAAAGAAGCATAAAAAGGGATTGATTGGACAATTAAATGGGGGAGATTTCGCCACTTAATGAAGAGCACTACACATATGTCTCAAGAGGAAACGCATGGGGAAACGCTGCCATGCAACATTGGAGAAAGAAAACCCTTGAAGACCGAACCAATCACTCTCATTAAAGTGATGATCCTTGTCTTTCCTTCATATACAACCCCATCCGCCCATCTAGTAAACATTCATGCAATCCACACCCTTCACTCACTCATGATTTTCTTATATAAGTGAACCTTAGTGCATGCTCACTCCTCACATCCAAATCCCCACTCTCCATACTTCTATTGGCACACTAAACTCTTCATCACAAATTACTTTAACCAACCCACTCTTCATCTATCCGAAGCCCCAAATCCCCTCAAACAACAATTCAAGTCATGGCATCATCAAGCTCAAAGAGGCAAAAGAGGAAAGGGCCTATGGAGAGTGCTCCTTTTGATGACAAGAGATTCAAAACTGCCTTTCATGAGCATGAATTTGAGCGGATAAGTGCCAGAAGGATATTGCCAGAATTAATCTTCCAAATCAATGCCAATGAATCACCACAGATTTGGAGAAAAATCGAACAGAGGGGGTGGCAATTGCTCACCAGTCCAGAGGGGAAGATCAATGGAAACCTCATCAAAGAATTCTATGCAAATGCAGTTAGAGAGGATAAGACCAAAGCCCCAACCTTCAAAAGCTATGTGAGAGGAAGGGAGGTGGACTTCAGCCCAAGTGCCATAACAAGAGCTCTTCACTTGAAATCACCTCATTTTGATGAGGAGAGTTATCAGGCAAGGATAAGTAGAAGCCCCGATAAGGATGAGCTCTCAGAAATAGCATCAGATATCTGTGTCATAGCCGCTGACTGGGAGAGGTATTCAGATGGGAGACCAAAATTCATAAAAAGGGGAGACCTTCACCCTGAGGCCAAAGGGTGGTTTGAGCTTGTAAGGAGGTCCATCCTACTAGCTGCTAATAATTCAGAGGTTAACATCAATCGAGCCACTATGGTACAATGCTTAGTGCAAGGTGGGGAAATCAAAGTGCATGAGCTCATTGCCGAAGGGATTCAAGAGTCAGCTGAGAAAGCTGACTCAGGTGCCAGACTTTGGTACCCCAGCACCATCCTCCGCTTGTGCAACAAGGCCAAAGTAATATTTGAGGACAGCAGCCCAGACTGGGTGAACCCAGGGAGGCCAGTCACACTCGAGCGAATGGTCTATACCACACCGGCTCAGCAACTAAGAAGGCCACATATAGGAAGGCAAAGGGCCCAGGAAGAAGCTAATCAAGAAGAATATCAACAAGAAGAGCATCATGACCCAGCCAACTTGAATATGACTCACCTTCTAAGAGCCATTGAAGATTTGGGACAGAGACATATGGAAGGACAAGAGCAAATGCTGAACCTTCAAACCAACTGGCTGAACCAACAAGAAGCATGGCAAAAACAACAAATGGAGCAGCAGCAGGAACACTACTCCTGGCTCACTCAAGCCATCAACCAAGTGAATGAGAGGTAAGAACTTCAAGAGAAGTACTTGTAAGAACTCAACCAGTGGCAGATAGCCCAAATGAAAACTTTCAATAAGTTCAGTGTACTCAATGAAGGGAGGCAACTACATAGGGAGGAGTTCTATGTAAATACTCAAGCCAAGTTGAACTACATGACCAGTAATATGCATCAGCTACACTATGCCATCCTTACATATGATGAGGTCCAAAAAGATTTTGTAGAACAAGAAGTGAGGAAGGTGAAATAGCAAAAGGAGACACTCAAGAAGAAGATGGAAGATGGTGGTTTCTGGAAGAAGCTGCTTGGAAAAGGCAAAGGAAGTGGAAGCACAAGCATTCAAGAGAGACACAATGAGGACAAGCAAGGAGGGGAGCAGGGACATCCACATGAATGAAAGGTGGTGGAGTTCTTTTTAGTCCATTGTTTTATATGCTTTAAATAAGGAAGATCTTGTATGAAATAGAACCTGCTTCCATGTTATGTTTAAACTTTTTAAAATTCTGTCTTTTAAATCGTCCTTCTAAATAGGTCCATGATTTCTGGTTTAAATGTCACTGCATCATTCCCTTATTTACTTGTAAGCTTGTCCCTTTTGAATCAAATTGAAGAAGAGAATGATTATGTTATTAAAAGACCAGAGTAGAGTTCATATTGTGGAAGTGCACTCATGAATCTTTGGGGTAGTCATAAGTTAGCTAAGTTGGTTCAACCACAAGGTTAGGAGGACAACTATCTATCCTGAATACTTGAATTTGGATATACTCATGAGACTATGTTAATAACAAGATCCTAAGAAGAAAAAAGGGAAAGAACAATGGAAGTGAAAAACAAAAGAAAAAGAGTAAGCAATAAGGCTAGGCATCAATGGTTTTACCCTTGAGGCAAGTGTCTGTGGTGCTCCTGTGTGAGGGATCTACTTGGATGAATAAGCTCTTAGGGGTGCTTTATCACTTGGTAACTTGGGTTAACTAACCCGGGATTATCAGCTGAAAATCCATTATCAAGAGTAACCCTCACTACAGAGCATTTAGTAACCCAAAGAGGTGCTGGACACCAAGGTCTCAAGAAAAGAAAATAAATAAACTATATGCCTGTGGTGTGTATGTATGGGGGAGAGACTTGAGGGAGTAAGTCCTTAGGGGTGCTTCAACACCTAGCACCTTGAACCAACTGGTTCGGGAGTGTTGGCTGAAAGCTTGATGGGAAAATTTGTGGAAAAACGAATTTCCAAAACACCCAAGACTAACCGGCAAGTGTACCGGGTCGCATCAAGTAATAAAAACTCACGGGAGTGAGGTCGATCCCACAGGGATTGAAGGATTGAGCAATTTTAGTTTAGTGGTTGATTTAGTCAAGCGAATCAAGTATTGGTTGGGTGATTTGTGATTGCAGGAACTAAATTGCTTGAAATGTAAAGGGAGAAGGGTAGATTGCAGGAAATTAAAGAGCAAAGAAAGTAAATAAGCTGAATCTTAAAGAACAAGTAATGTAAATTGCAGAAACTTAGATTGCAAGAAATGTAAATTGCAGAATCTTAAAGTGCAAGAAATGTAAATGGCTTGAATTATAAAGGGAATTGGGAAATGGATTTGCAGAAATTAAACAAGGAAAAGTAAATTGCATTAATCAGACAAGTAGAAGGTGACTTGAATTGAACCGGATCTCTAACGGAAATATAAATGAACTTGAAAAGCTTTGAACAGAGAAGTTAAAATGCAAACTCCAGATCTCAGGACCCAAGAGACTAGATAACCGAGTTTAGATCTCAATGCCTTCCTAGATCCAAATGTGGAATTCAATTGCAAGAAATTAAAGATCAAAACAGAAGAAAGCTTGAATGTAAATCTCAATTCTCCAATGATGCAGTAAAAGAAACAGAATGAGATCTCAAGGTGAGATTGAGACAGAATTTCCCCAATTCTCAACACCCAAGACTCAAGACAAGTGTAATTGAAATTAAAAACAAGAAAACTAAGAGGAAGAGAATTCAATTCTCCTTCCCCGAACTCAGAAACTCAAATTAATTCTAAAACCAAAAGCACTCAGCAAAACTAAAACGGAAAGTTCTAAAAGGAAAAAAACTCTCCTAAAACTTAAATCCTAAGCTATTTATACACTTTCTTCAAATGGTCTTCAAGCCTTGAATTGGGCCTTTGTTCTTGATGGAATTGGGTTGATAAAGGCCTTGGTTGATTGCTCTTGGAGTTGGAGAAAGATCCATTGTGAACCGGGTTGAAATCATAAAAGTTTGAGTAAAAGTTTGAGGCAAACTTTTACTCAAACTTTTTATACCAGATTGCTTAAGCTTGCTGCTACCAACGTTTGAGCCAAAGTTTGAGGTCAAACTTTTGCTCAAACGTTGGCCCCCTTGTAAATGTGTGTGGCGCCAATGTTTGCCAAAAAGCTTGAGGCAAACGTTGGCGCAAGCTTTTCTCCTCCAGGGTGTGCAAGTGTGGCACCAACGTTTGAGCAAAAGTTTGACCTCAAACGTTGGCGCAAGCTTTTTCCTCCAGGGTATTGATTTTGTGATGCCAACGTTTGCCAAAAAGTTTGAGGCAAACGTTGGCTCAAGCTTTTCTCCCAAAAGTTTGAGCTAAAGTTTGAGGCAAACTTTTGCTCAAGCTTTTTTCCTCTGGAGTGTTTTCAATTCTTCCAAAAGTTTGAGCTAAAGTTTGAGGCAAACTTTTGCTCAAGCTTTTTTTCTCTGGTATGTTTTCAACTCTTTTAAAAGTTTGAGCTAAAGTTTGAGGCAAACTTTGGCTCAAACTTTTTGTTCTCTCTTACTCCTAGCCATTCCTTCTTCCTTCAACCTTCTTCAAAACTCTTTTCACCTATCATCAATCAACCAAACACATCAAAGCTTTGCTTAAAATCATGAGTTTGTTATTCTTTCATAATATATGACAATTATAGCATAAAATCTCATGAAATTGCATTAATTCATACATGGTTGATTGAATCAAAGGAAACATGGAAATCTACCCAATTGGCTTGCTTATGGCTCAAGAAAGTGCATAAATCAATCGAAAATAAGTAAAAAAAACTAGTGAAAATAGGCTAAGATGACTTGTCATCAAAGCTTATCTTAAAGAGTTGCCCCCTTACAGAGCACTTAGCCTAAATAACACAAATAACCCTTGAAATAACAATAAAAGGGTCAATGAATAAAAGTCTCATGAGATATAAACAAAGTAAGTGTTTAGGGACATGATAAAGGTCTGAAAGCCAGTAATGGAATGAACCTAAGTTGCTATGCATGAAACCACCATAAAATCAGTAATATGACTTCCACAAGGATGACTCATTCCTCTGGATATTCCATTCATCATTCTCTTGTTCCAGTACTTGCTTAGGGACAAGCAAGCTTTAAGTTTGGTGTTGTGATGCCAGGGCATCTTGGCCAGTTTCACTGACCTTTTCTTTACTGTTTTTAGGATAGTTTCATACATTTCTTTAGGAAATAAGCTAGTTTTGGGTAAATATTCACTTATACCTTGATTCAAGCATACATTGTGCATTTTACATAATTTCATGAGGATTTTGCATAAGTTTAGTGACAAATATTATGTTGCATTACTCATGACTTGGACTAGAGCTTTGATGCACTTTATTGCTTGATTTCAGAACCAAAAAGGAAGCAAGAAAAGGGGAGGTAACTTGCAAGATTAATGAGAAAAGTGATTGCCAATAACATTCTCAAAAAGCCATCAATGCCCACATTAGAGAGTCACGTTAACTAAGTTAACGTGAACTCTAACGTGGAGAAGAGAAGATGAGCCAACGTTAGTGACACTTAACATTGTCACTAACGTTGGCAATTACTCATAAGTGGCCACGTTAGAAGCCATGTTAACCTAGTTAACGTGACCTCTAACGTTAAGGGGGGAAGAGAAGCCAACGTTAGTGACACTCAACATTGTCACTAACGTTGGCCTATGGTGCAAAGTACCACGTTAACTCCCACGTTAACTTGGTTAACGTGGGAACTAACGTAAAGGATGAAGAGTTGTCAACAACGTTAGTGACACTCAACATTGTCACTAACGTTGAAGCAACCACACAACCCCCAAGAGTCACGTTAACATCCACGTTAACTTAGTTAACGTGGAAGCTAACGATGAGGAATGAAGGATGAGCCAACGTTAGTGACACTCAACATTGTCACTAACGTTGGGATGGCTAAAGATGGCTACGTTAGAGGCCACGTTAACCTAGTTAACGTGGACTCTAACGTGAGACCCAGGGGCACATTGGAACGTTAGTGACAATGTTGAGTGTCACTAACGTTCTCGAAGGTTGGCAAGGACCACGTTAGAAGCCACGTTAACTAGGTTAACGTGGGCTTTAACGTAAAACAAGAAGGGGCACACTGGAATGTTAGTGACAATGTTGAGTGTCACTAACGTTCTCGAAGGATTAATAAGGCAACGTTAAAAGCCACGTTAACCTAGTTAACGTGGGTCGGTTAACGTGGCTTTTAACGTAAGGCAAAGGGGTGCATTGGAACGTTAGTGACAATGTTAAGTGTCACTAACGTTCTCGAACTTATATTCTCACTAAATATTAACACCCCTAACGTCCTGAGCTGAAGTCTCTGCCCACTTAGCACTTTCTCTCTGCAAGTAAAGCCAAGCCCAAATGAAGAAAAGAACTGCTTCAAACTCAAGATCCAAAGGCTCAAGACTTGAAGAGTAAACTAGAAGCTGAGAAGAGTAGTATATATAGGAGTAGCTTTGAATTGTAAAGAAGCTCTGGAGGCTGGGAAAAAGAGAACTACTCTCTGTATTTTACTTTCTTTGCAAATTCTAGTTTTATGATGTATTCTCCATCTTTGTTTTCATTTTCAAGAGCTATGAACAACTAAACCCCTTTCATTGGGTTAGGGAGCTCTGTTGTAATTTGATGGATCAATACTAATTTTCATTATTCTTCTTCTATCTTTCCTCTTGATTTTACTTGAAAGCTTTCGATCTTCATCCAATTGAGTAGTTATCTTGGAAGAGAAGCTATTCAAACTTGGATCTCTTTTGAACCTTGAAAGAGGAATGAAGAGATCAAGCTAGAAATGCTTTCTCATGCTGGATCAAATTGGGTTTGGATGGGTATGTGACTATAACCCTCTCAATACTTGATTTGGGAAATGCATGTGGTATAATCAGTGACCATACTTCATCTCTTCTCATGAGCAATTGACCAAGGAATTGGCTATTGATCAAGATTTGAGAGATTGAATTGCAAGAAATTGTAATTCAATCACTTAAGATTGCCAAGGAGATCAATGAGTGCATTGATTGAGGAAGAGATGAAAATGAACTTGATCCGGAGAATTGCAACATCTCCTAAGCCCAATGAACTCCCCATCTCTGATCTTACCCATTCTCTTTAATTTCTGCCATTTACTTTTATGAGCAAATCCCCCATTCCCATTTACAATTCTGCAATTTATTTTCAGTCATTTACTTTCAGTACTTTAATTCTAGCATTTACTTTTCTGTTATTTACATTCCCGCCATTTTATTTTCTGCAACTCTCAACCTAAATCCTGGATTCGCTCAACTAGAACATTCTTCTAATTAAAGTTGCTTGATCAATCAATCCCTGTGGGATTCGACCTCACTCTATTGTGAGTTTTTACTTGACGACAACTTCGGTACACTTGCCGAAGGGAGATTTGTTGAGAGACAAATTTTCCGTGCATCACTATCACAACTCATATGCATTGATTATTATTAAACTTTACTTTGGGGTATTTTGTCCCCTTTTTATTGCTTTTTTTTCTTTCTTTTTCTTTTTCTATTTTTTCTTTTCTTTTTCTACATATTTTTTTCTTTTTATTTTCCTATTTGTTTTTCTCATTTTTTTTCAAACTACAATATACACAAGAGCATCAATGCATATGGTTTTATATTTAATTAACACATGAGTATGTACCCAATTCCCAATGTTTTCAATAGAAATACAAAACTACCCTTTTACCTCAACTAATGTCCCAAGTTTTCCCACACTTGAATGATACACACTCACTAGCCTAAGCTAATCAAAGATCCAAGTAAAGGATATTTAATGTTTTTCGCTTTAAGGCTTGTAATGTGCTAAAATTAAGAACAAGTGGGTTTATCATAGGCTCAAAGTTGGCTAACAATGAAAGATAAAAGGTAAGGCTATTTGGGTAAGTGAGCTAATTGAAATGATGGCCTCAATCATATAAATACATTCATACACAAAATAATGGACATAAAGAATCAAACAAATCAAAGATTACAATCATAGAAAGAGAATAATACACACAAGAATGAAAATAAGTGGTTATATGATGTAACCACACAATTAGACTCAAATCTCACATGCTTGTGTTCTTAGCTCAAAAACATGATCCACGATATATAATTCAAGCAAGTTCGATGAAAAAAAAATTGTACTCAAATCAATTGGGATGCCCTACAGATAGATTTCTTGAAAAATTTTATTATTTGACTAAGCTTATTATATATATATGCAAAACAAGAAAATGCGACAAAAAATCCTAGAAGACCTAAAAATGAAATGCAAAAGTGTTGGGATTAGAAATTTGTCACCCAAAAATGCCGATTGGTCGAACGACCTCCCTACACTTGAAAGTTTGCACCGTCCTCGGTGCATTCAAAGATGAGCAAGAGGGTATGAAGATTTGCCGAGTTGCCACCTTCAGCTGGTGGATCAACCGGTTGCTGCTTGTTCTTTCTCCCACTTCCATTTTTGCTTATAAGGATTCATCCTGAAAATAGAAGGCAAGATAGTGAGAAAAGTAAATGTAAAAGCAAGGAAACGTAAATTGTTAGATGAGGTAGAAACCACCAGAATTGAGTGAGTGAATTAGTGTGATATCAATGAATAGTAGTGTGTGAATTTCAAATTGGGCACCGTTTAGAACACACACATTAACATAGAGAGCTATGTCACAATTGCACAAAAGGAACATGCACTTCACTCATTCTAGTGTGCTTGAAATACTTCAAAGAAAACTTGTAGGGTAAGACAACCAAACAAGCAATAAAAAACATGAGAGCATTCAAGTAATTAAATCAAGCAATTGTGAATTTGATAATGAATGGACATTGATTGATGTGCAAGAGAATTTAATGGACCAAGTGATATATGAAACTTACACATCAATCGATGACATACTTTGAATTTGGGCTCACCTCACTTAGTGGACATAAGATGGGAAATATGATTGCTATGCAATGTAGTAAAAGAGAACTAGAGGTGAAAAGTCAATCACATAGCAAGCATGGTCTATATAGCTTGAGAAATTCAAAAGGATATCCCTAGGTGAGCTTCCAATCCAATTTTACAAAAGAAACATTATGCCAAAATGACTAGTTTCAAATATGTGTAGAACACATAAGTAAACAAATAATGGTCAATCATGTCATTAAGGCATAAGCATAACATATGGATGCATATGGTCAAGAAATACAACGCATTAAGATAAATACACAACATCCATCAAGAAATTTCCTAATCAAAGAAAAGGGTTCAAATCACATGGTGGCCAAATCATGTGATTCAAAAAAGATTTAACATTCGTTAAAGACAATTCTCATGTACTTGGTGTTCACAAAGGTTAAGCATGAAAAATTCAAAACCAAGTAATAAATTGTAACCTCAACAAGAGAATCCAACAATGAATATCCAAAAACAATTATGCTAAAATAGCATTTAGTTAGTAATAAGCAGTAATATACAGCAATAAAATTAATAATCCAACACTTATCATGAAAACAAAAATTAACAACAAAAAATGAAACTAACTAAACTAGCTAGCTAACTAAACTAACAAATGGTTGATGGTGTACGGTAGTATTGGATGATGGTTGAAGAATGGGAAATAAAAGAGAAGAAGAGAGGAGAAGGAAAGAAATAGAAAGAAGACGAGAAAAGAAGAATGGTGAAACAGGGCAATCCACGTGTACGCGTGGTGTGACGCGTGCGCGTGGTGAGGTGAAATGGGAGTGACGCGTACGCGTAGGTCACGCGTACGCGTGGGTCACGCGTACGCATGATAGGAAAATCAGAGAGGCGATGCATACGCGTGAGGTGACGCGTATGCATGGATGGTGTTGTGCGAAAGGCACAATTCCAGCAGAAAACTCGCACAACTCTCTGGAATTTGTATGGAAATTGGAAATTTTGGATTCCACGCGTACGCATGAGTGACGCGTGCGCGATTGGCAAAAGACTTGGGGTCATGCGTACGCGTGGCATGGTGCTCTATTTTTCAAAATTTTTCCATGTTCTTGCACCAAACCAAGCATTCCAAACCTCCAAACAGCTACCAAAACACCCTAAAACCTTATTTAACATACTAGACTACCAACTAAACTCAACAAACCAATCAAAACATGAAATTAAACTAATTTTACTAATATTTACAAAAGAGAAGAAAAAATGAAAAGATGTTACCATGGTGGGGTGTCTCCCACCTAGCACTTTTATTTATTGTCCTTAAGTTGGACTTATGGGAGCTCCTCATCAAGGTGGCTTGTGCTTGAACTCTTCCTTGAACAACCACCGATGCTTAGACTTCCAATGAGCTCCATTCTTTAAAATTAATATTACCAAGTCTTGATGGAGTTCCGCACAAGCTAAGGGCTCCCACAATTGATCCTCATGTATTCCCGAATCCCATATCTTCTTTCTACACCCGTCTTCAAGTTGATTATCATTAATCCATCCGGGTGACAAGGAAGATGAATTCTCAATGAAGTGCTAAATTCTCTTTCTAGACCCACCTAATTGAGCACTAGTCCAACCTTTGTATCTCATCTTTGATGTGTCAACCAAAATGAGCCTTTATTTGCAACGCCAACCACGAAACATCCTTTTCTTATGCTTTATCCCACAAAGTTCCCTAAGTTGACCATCCGTTTCAAGCAAGCCATACTCAAGTGGGACAATAAAGCTAATAGAGATGACTTTTACCCACTCAAATGTAGAAGTAGATGACAACCTAGGTAAAGAAGCTTCCAAAGATCTTGGCAAAGTGATACGTGAAAATTAATAATTCTCACGTAACCGGCAAGTATACCGGATCGTATCAAGAAGTAAAACTCACCTGAGTGAGGTCGATCCCACGGAGATTGGTGGATTAAGCAACTTTAATTAAATGGTTTTTTTAGTTAAGCAAACATCATTTTGATTTCATGAGATTTGAATGCTTGAAAGAAATTGCAAGGAATTAAATGACAAGAAATTTAAAGAAGTAAAGTAATTGAGGCGAATTAAATGACTGAAAGTAAATAATGGAAACTTAGATTGCAAGAAACTTAAATGACATAAAAAGTAGATTGCAAGAAAGTAGAGTGCTGAATTGTAGAGGGCAGAGAAGTAAATTGCAAGTAATTAAAACTGAATCTAAATAGCAGGAACGTTAAATTGCTTGAATGTAAAAGGGAGTTGGGTAATGGGTATTAAAAAATAACTAAAGAACAAAGGAAATGAGAATTAATGATGGAAGAGATCATTAGGGATTAGAGATGTAAATTCTCATGAATTGATGATGATCACTTCCTTCTCAATCATAGGTATAGATCCATGGCAAATTGTGAATAATTGAATTCCAATCTCTTGGTAACTCAATTTCTCATCAACACAATCAATTGCCACTCTCGTGATCTAATTGTTCATGAGAAGAGATGAAGCTCATTAACTAATCTTTCAAGCCACACAATTCCCAGGATCTCAACCAAGGGTGATTACATCTCACATACCAACCCAAAGTGTATTGATCAAGGAAATTATGAAAGAATGAACTCTAAACTGAATTATGTGACTCCTTTCTCAAGTTCATCACATAATTCACATAGATTCAACCCCTCTCTCGATGGTGATTGAATCTTTGAAGAACAAGACTTTCCTCTTGGATGAACCCCTTGAATTAAGAAGGAGAAGAAGAGTTATCAATTCATTCAAATAAATAGAGCTTTTCCCCCTAATGAAAATGGGGTTTAGTGAATCATAGCTCCAATTTCAACAACAATTGCAAAGATAAAAATTAAACTAAGTGTAGAGAAGAATGAAGAAGAAGAAGTTCTTAAAACTGAAAGTTCACGTCCAAATAAAACAAAATTGCTTTCTGGTATCTCCTCTCTTCCAATGCAGTAAAAGTAAAAGTAATTAAAACTAGTATAAAGGTAAAAGTGTCCAAGCCCCCTAAATTACAGTACTCATCCCTATTTATACTAGTCCTAAAACTCTTTGAGAGGTTCTTAATTGGGTTAGCAATTTGGGCTTTTTCCTGTTGAATTGGCTGGCTCATTAGAGTGGAGTTTACTGGCCTTTGAAGAGAACAGAGAGAGCAGAGCTTGTTCTCATCAATTCTGGCCCAGTGAATGGCGTTACTGGCAAACACGCCAGTGTTGTAGCACGTTGGTAACATGCTTGTGATTGTCCTGGGCTGGTAGCTTGGGCGTTGCTGGCCCAAGTTATTGCCAAACACTTGACCCTCTCCTTCATGAACTCACTTTTGATGCTCAAATTTGCCCCTAGTTTCAGCTTCAATCCTCTGCTTCACTATAGACTATTATACATCGTTGGAAAGCTCTGATTGTCCTCTTTCTAATACAATTGAAATCGTCTCAATTGGATCTTCCTAGATCAAGTTATGCATCATTGAAGAAGGTGAAGTCAGGCTTCCATGGTCGCCGGCGTTGTTGCTGAACACGCTCCTTTTCAGCACGTTAGCAACGTGCCAGCCTCTGCCCCCTTGCTCCATGCTTGCTTCCTGGCATTGCCATTACACACGCCTATGAACCCAGTGTTGGAAATGTGATTGAAGCTTGGAATTGCCTTCCAAGACTGCCTTCTAGCTCTAAACCTTGCTTGCAACGTTGCCATTAAACACGCCTTTAGAATCTGGCGTTGGCAACGTGCTAGCCTCATTCCCAGGACCAGGCTTCCTCCTTGGTGTTATCATTGGACACGCCAATGCATCCTCAGGTTGGCAACGTGCTCGAGCTCTCTCCAGGGCTGCTTCCTTCCTCTACGCTTTGCTTTCTGGCGTTGCTTTAGAACATGCCTTTGGAACCCGGCGTTAGGAACGTGCTCAAGCTCTTCTCCAGGGCTGCTTCCTTCCTCTAGGCTTTGCTTCAACGTTGCCATTGAGCACGCCTTTAGAACCTGGCGTTGGCAACGTGCTCGAGCCTTCCTTATGGCTCCAAACTTTGCTTGCTACGTTATCATAGAGCACGCCCATGTATCTCTAGGCTGGAAATGTGCTTGAGGGTTTAGAAATACTCTCCGTGGTTGCCTGGCGTTGTTAGTGGAACACGCCTCTAGGACCAGCATTGGCAACGTGCTCTCCAGACTGCCTCCTTCCAGGATTTGCTCCCTGGCATTGCCATTACACACACCAATGAATCAGCACATTGGCAACGTGCTCGAGCTCCTTCCCTGGACCAGAACCTTTGCCTCAGACGTTGTTGCTAAGCACGCTTTCCTCTTCTCTCTTTGGCAACGTGGGTAGTCCTCCAAGATTGCCTATGTTGCTGGCGTTTCCATTAAGCACGCCCATGTATCCTGGGTGGGCAACGTGCTCGAGTGGCTTGATATCACCCTCCAAGCTCCCTAGCGTTATCATTGGACACGCCAATGTATCCTGGAGTTGGCAACATAGCAACCTTTATTTCCCAGCCAAACCTTGCTCAGTTTGCTTCTTGGCGTTGTTGCCAAGCACTCCAATGTAGCTTCAAGTTAGCAACGTGCACATTGCTCTTCTTGAAGGAGTTGTTAGCCACTTGCTTGCTTTATTCTTGCTTCAATGCCTTCTTGTTTCATCACCTATCATTAACAAGGGAAATTGCTTGAAAGTCTTACCAATCCATGCAATCAATTTCAAGAGATTCATTGATACTCATTCATTTATGCATTTCTTGAATCATTTGCATGAATTTGGCTGCAATTAACCTAGTCCTTGGTATTTTTATGCATGGGAGTAAAACTTATCAAAGTGCTTGTTTATTTCAAAGATAATGAATGAAAATAAGCTAAAACTAACTAAACTAGCTAGCTAATATAGCAAATATGCTAATGCATCACAACACCAAACTTAAAATGTTGTTTGTCCTCAAGCAAAAGGTAGAAGACTTTGACAAGAGAATTTAAGATGCAAGAATTAAATGTCATAACAGAGAAGACTTATTTCATGGAATGTGTCATCATCCTCATTAGTGTAGTCATTTATTTAGTGCAAATGATCAAGGCTCATTTAAATTTTCTAGTTAAGACACTTGCTTCAATACTAGTTTGGCTAGCTTTACTAGACCTTTTTTTTCATTGCCTTATCATATAGTCCTCAAACTGTTCTTTTTTCCTCTCTTTTTTTTTCAAGATTTATCTGTTTCAATTGAGCTAAAAATCCTGTCTTAAGGTGGCTTTTTAGCATAAGCTTTCAATCAACAATCCCAAACCAATTGGTTTAAGTTGTTAAGCGTTGAAACACTCTAAAAGATTTATTAACTCAAGCCTCTCTCCTTAACACATTCAATTACAGGCATATAACTTGAAGTTTTATTTGGATAGTGGTGTCCAGCACCTCTTTGGGTTGCTAAATGTTCTGTTATGGGGCTACTCTTGATGGTGAGTTTTCAATCGATAATTCCGAGTTAGTTAACTCAAGTTACCGGGTGGCAAAGCACCCCTCGGATTTACTTGCCCAAGTATATCCCCTAACATCAATCACCACAGACACATATCCAAAATTCTGTCATTGATGCCTAGCTGTCCACTTTTTTGTTCTTTTCTTTGTTTCTCTTTTTCTTCTTAGCTCTTGTTTTTTTTTTTTTTTTGTATTACTTCATTGTCAAGGATCTTTATATCTCTACTGTCTAGAGTCTTATTACCACTAACCAACTAGTCTTATGTGAGAAAGCATCTTAACCCCTTTTAATCATCTTGAGCCTTGATCTATTCACAATGAAAACATATATACTAACACTTTCATGAGGCCTACTTATTCTTCTTAAGCTAGATTCCCTCTCTGTTTTTGTTCAAACCACATCTTTTATTCCATTAGAAAGTAAAAGAAACTTAAGGCAAGCATACATTCCAAGCAAATGAGTGATACATGGAGTAAGCATCATGAATGACAATGCATATTGTAAAAGAAAACAGCCTAGAAGGTGTAACATGTTTCAGACACACATCTTCTTTATTTATTAAAGTACTAAAAAGAACTTCACCTCCTTTAAGCTTTATGCCCCTTTCCTTTGCTTGATTCTCTTTTCTTTCCTTTGTCTTTCGGATCCTCCCTCTTCTTCTTTCTTACTTCTTCTTGTTGTTTTGTTGTTTTGTTGTTGAGTCTTCTGCTTTCCATATCCCTGAGCTTATCATTTTATCTTTTAGCCTTTGAACATTGAATTTCACCCTTGAGATTTCTTATTCTTCTAATACCTTGTGTGCTTATTGAAATGTTTGGATTTGTGGGTAGAGCACTGGGAGTGTTCCACAAAGGTAACTGAGTTTTGCTTGAGTGCACATATCATACTCAACTCTATCTCCGTGTCTAGCCTCTCTGAACATTCTGCTTTCATTGTATTCCTTGTGAAAGGTGTCTTGTCTATCATCCATCCTTTGGAGGAGCTCCCTTTGTCGAGCCTGCTCTTCCCTTAACTGAACCTGTTCTTGCATTACCTTGTTCATGGATCTTTCGTATTCAGCAGTTGAGTTGTTAATGGCTTCATACATTTTGGTATATTGTTCTTTTTGTTGTTCCATTATATGTGTTTGAAATTCCCTATGCTGATCCATCCATTGAGCTTGAACTCCTCTTTGCTGATCCATCAATTGCCAAAGGTCCCTTTGTTGCTGAACTTGTTCCTCTTGGCTTTGTTGAATTCTGAGTATTGCTTATTGATTCCTTCTAAGGCAAATTAAAGTTGGTTCATGTTTAAGGCATTTGGTTCTTCTATTTCTTCTTGCTCCTCCTCTTGTCTTGCTTCCCTCCTTTTCTTTCTTCTTGCTAGAGGCTGCCTCTCCAATTGGATTGTGGTGACATACTCCAATCTTTCCTTGGTGATAGGCTTCCCAATGGACACTATGTCAGTATCTTCAAACTCCTCAAGTGGCACTCCAGCCTCTTCACATAGCCGCAAAATAGTACTAGGATATCCTAGCCAACTATCTGGTGTGACCTTTTCAGCGATGTCAACAATGTTCTTGGCTATGACTTCTCCCACATTGATCTCCCCTCCTTTCATTATGCAGTGGATCATTATTGCTCTATTCACTGTCACTTCGGAGTTGTTTGAAGTAGGGATTAATGATCTCCTCACTATGTCGTGCCATCCCTTGGCTTCCGGTGTGAGATCACCTCTTCTAAGCTTGAGTGGGAGTTTATGTGAATCCATCACCCAATCAGTGCCTATCTTGCATAAATCACTTAGCATATCCTCACATCTTGCGTCATGTTCAACCCTTTCTTCATAGCTAGTTTGTTTGAACCGTTTTGGCTTGGTCTTTAGCACCCTATTGATGGTGTCTGGGCTAAAGTCAATAGTCATCCCTCTTACATAGCTCATGTATGGCTCTTCATCGTTAAATTCTCTTATGACATTGGCATAAAACTCATGGATGAGAACCATACTCATTATTTAAGGTTGATCACAGAGAAGCTCCCATCTCTTTTTTCTAATCACTTTTTATATCTCGGGGTATTCATCTTTTCTTAGCTTGAAAGGCACCTCCGGGACAACATCTTTGCCTATCATCCAACCAAAGAAGGTGCATTCATTGTGTTTGGATTTGAACCTTCTCTGATCAAATGTGGCTTACTCTACCAGTTGCTTGTCTTTCCCCTTTCTAGCTCCTGATGATGAGGCCATTGAGTCTCACTTGCAACGGCCGAATCTTCCAAAACCAAACTTAGAGGAATGCTTGTCCTCAAGCATACAAGAAATATTTATGAGTGAAGCTTAGAGGGATAGGTTCACAAGGTAAGAAATATAAGCTTGAAAGTGATTGTGAAGAGGAGTGAAGAGGGAGAATGGTTCAGGTAGGCTAAGGGAAATAGTGCATTATGAGTTTTGCTTAGCAATTCTTAGGATCAAGGCCAAAATTTGTTAAACAAAGATGATGAGAGGATTGGGTGTGATTTTGGATGATGTGAATTGATGAAGTGTGGTGATGGTAAGTGGCATATATATAGGGGTGAGGACAAAGTGAGGTTTGATGGTTGTTGTGGGGGGTTAAAGCAATGTTGATGATGGAGGATTAGTCTTGATGGTTCGATCAAGTCATGGGAAGCATGAATCTTCTTAGCTAATGCATGTTGAGGTGTTCTTCCCAATGCACAAAACCCAAGGCACATGTGACTTCTCCTTTCTTGTGTGTGTGTCCGTGAACCTCCTTCCAAGATTCTCCCATCACTTCTTTCTTTCACTTCCCTGTAGAAAGAATACAAAAGCCTTGAAATTTCTTGTAATGTTTTGACTTATGCTACAATTTCAAAGGAATCATAATGCAAAAAGAGACAGAAAAAAAAATTGAAATCTAATGGTTGCTGTCATATGCCTAAAAGATATGACTATACTTTTGCTCCATAATCTAACATTTCGTGTATGTGTGGACACCAAACTTAATTTGTGACTAAGTGTTGTAAAAATAACTTTTGCACATGCTTCAAGATTGGCCACACCAAACTTAGTGTCTTACACACACCCTATGCTAGTTCAATCCTTATTCCCTTAGATGTATATGATGCAATCTCTTATTGTTGATCACTAAAGCATGAAAATAAAATAAAAAAGTCCTGTGCATGGGTTGCCTCCCATGAAATGCTTGTTTATTGTCCCTAGCTTGACATTGCAGCTCCCTTGCTTATGTTAACAAGTGCACACTTTCTTCCTTGATTTAGGGGCCACCAAGGTAAAGTTTCACCCTATGACCATTGACTGTGAAGGTCTCTCTTGAGGCTTCATCAAGTAATTCCAAATAACCATGGGGAGATACTCTTGTGATGGTGTATGGACCAGTCCATCTGGATCTAAGCTTCCTAGGAAAGATCTTCAGTCTAGAGTTAAAAAGCAGCACCTTTTGGCCTGGTTCGAATGTCCTTGGAGAAATCTTCTTGTCATGCCATTTTTTTGCTCTTTCCTTGTATATTTTGGCATTCTCATATGCTTCAAGTCTGAACTCCTCTAACTCATTGAGTTGTAATAATCTCTTCTCTCCTGCTGCTTGGGCATCTAGATTCAAGAGTTTTGTGGCCCATAAAGCCTTGTGTTCAAGCTCTATAGGCAAATGGCATGCTTTCCCATACACTAGCTGAAATGGAGATCTTCCTATGGGGTTTTGAATGCTATCTTGTATGCCCAGAGTGCATCATCCAACTTTCTTGTCCAATCCTTTCTTGTTGCTCCCACAGTTTTCTCCAAAATTCTCTTTAGCTCTCTGTTTGTAAGTTTAGCTTGCCCATTTGTCTGCGGATGATAGGGTGTGGCCACTTTGTGGGTTACTCCATATTTATGGAGGAGAGAGTTCAATTGTTTATTGCAGAAGTGGCTTCCCCCATCACTTATAAGTCCCTTTGGCACTCCAAACCTAGTGAAGATATTTCTTCTTAGAAATTGCAATACCACATTAGCATCACATGTAGTGGTGGCTATTGCCTCTACCCATTTCGAAACATACTCCACTGCCACCAAGATATATTTGAATGTGTAGGATGGAGAGAAAGGTCCCATGAAATCTATTCCCCACAAATTAAAGAGTTCCACCTCCAAGATAAACTTCTGAGGTATCTCATTCTTCTTTGTCAAACCTCCCATTCTTTGGCATTCATTACAATGGCTCACAAATTCTCTCACATCCTTGAAGATAGAAGGCCAGTAAAATCCATTTTGGAGGACCTTTGCAGCAGTCCTTTCAGCTCCAAAATGACAACCATAGCTTGAGTTGTGACAATGCCATAGTATGTCCTTTATTTCCACCTCTGGCACACATCTTTTAATCATTCCATTTGGGCATCTTTTGAACAAGAATGGTTCATCCCACAAGAACAACTTAGCCTCGTGCAGCAGCTTTTTGACTTGTTGCCTTGTATATTCTTGTGGAATACTCCTTCCTGCTTTGTAGTTGGCCATGTCCGCAAATCAAGGATTTTGTTGAATTTGCAAGATGTGCTCATCTGGAAACTTTTCATTTACTGGTTGAGAGGTGTCTTGACTTGTTCCTTGTGGCAGCCTTGACAGATGGTTAGCAACTTGATTCTCACTACCCTTTCTGTCCTTTATCTCAATGTCAAACTCCTGTAGAAGCAGTATCCATCTAATTAACCTTGGTTTGGCATCCTGTTTTGACATTAGATACTTAAGAGCAGCATGATCAGTGTAAACCAAAATTTTAGATCCAACCAAATATTGCCTAAACTTATCAAAAGCATATACCACGGCTAGTAACTCTTTCTCTGTTGTAGCGTAATTTCTTTGACCTTCATTCAATACTTTGCTTGCATAGTAGATGACATGGTGCTTCTTATCCTTCCTCTGCCCCAGCACAGTACCAATTGTAAGGTCACTTGCATCACACATGAGTTCAAAAGGCAATTTCTAACTTGGGGGTGTGATAATTGGTGTTGTGGTGAGCTTAGCTTTTAGAGTCTCAATAGCATGTTTACATTCTTCATCAAAAGAAAAAGGGTTGTTCACCACCAGTAAATTACTGAGTGGCTTTGCTATTTTGAAAATATCTTTAATGAATATTCGATAGAATCCAGCATGTCCCAAAAAACTTCTAACAGCTTTCACATTAGTTGGCAAAGGAAGTTTCTCTATAATCTCTACTTTTGCCTTGTCAACCTCTATACCTTTTCTTGAAATTTTGTGGCCAAGAACAATTCCTTCGGGTACCATGAAATGGCATTTCTCCCAGTTCAAAACCAAATTGGTTTCTTGGCACCTTTTCAAGACTAGGGTAAGAAGGTGCAAGCAAGCATTGAAAGAATCACCAAAAACAGAGAAGCCATCCATAAAAACTTCAATAAATTTTTCTACCATGTCTGAGAATATTGATAGCATGCATCTCTAAAAAGTAGCTAGGACATTACACAATCCAAATGGCATTCTTCTGTATGCAAAGACTCCAAAGGGACACGTAAAGGAGGTATTCTCTTGATCCATGGGGTCAACTACTATTTGATTATAGCCAAAATATCCATCAAGAAAATAATAGTAAGCATGGCCAGCTAGCCTTTCAAGCATTTGGTCAATGAAAGGGAGAGGAAAGTGATCCTTTCGTATGGCATCATTCAACCTCCTGTAATCAATACACATTCTCCACCCTGTTACTGTTCTTGTGGGATGAGTTCATTCTTCTCATTGACAATGACAGTCATGCCACCTTTCTTGGGTACCACTTGAACTGGGCTCACCCATGGACTGTCAGAGATGGGATAAATGATCCTAGCTTTACATAGCTTCATCACTTCCTTTTGAACAACCTCCTTCATTATGGGATTCAATCTTCTCTGAGGTTGTACCACTGGTTTAGAATTCTCTTCCAAGAGAATTTTGTGCATACATATGGCAGGACTTATGCCCTTCAAGTCATCAGTGGTTCATCCCAATGCATCTTTGTGAGCTCTTAGTACAACAAGAAGCTTCTCTTCTTCTTCTCCATTCAAAGTGGAATTGATGATCATTGGGAAATTATCCTTTCTCACCAAGGAATGCATATTTAAGATGAGGGGGCAAAGGTTTCAGTTCTTGTTGTGGTGCACCTTCTTTCTTAACTTCAGTTGGTTCCTCTGATGCTTGTGTCTCTTCCACTTCTTGCTCTTGTATGTCTTGAGTTTCCTCCTGATTCACTTGATGCTTTGCTTCAAATATTTCCTCAACCAAGGAATCCACCACATCAATCCTCATGCAATTCTCTTTCTCAGTAGGGTATTACATTGCCTTGAAGACATTTATGGCCATTTGCTCATCATGTACTCTGAAGATCATCTCCCCCTTCTCCACATCAATGATTGTTCTAGCAGTGGCCAGAAAAGGTCTACCAAGACTAACCGAGTTACTCCCCTCCTCATCCATGTCCAAGACTACAAAGTCGGTTGGGAATATGAAGTTTCCTACTTTCACCAAGAGATTCTCCACTACTCCATTTGGTATTTTGAGAGATCTGTCAGCAAGTTGGAGTGACATCCTTGTAGGTTTAACCTCTTCTATCATCAATTTCTTCAACATGGTAGGGGGCATTAAGTTGATGCTTGCTCCCAGGTCACAAAGTGATTTATCAATGGCCATGTTCCCAATTGTTCATGGTATGAGGAAGCTGCCTGGATCCTTGAGTTTTGGTGGAAGTCCCTTTTGAATGATTGCACTACACTCTTGAGTAAGAACCACGGTTTCTTTCTCCTGCCAGCTTCTCTTCTTGGTGATCAATTCTTTAAGAAACTTTGCATACAATGGCATTTACTCCAAAGCTTCGGCCAATAGAATGTTGATTTCAAGTTTCTTAAAGATTTTCAAGAATTTTGGGAATTGTTGGTCTCTTATTCCTTTGTGTAACCTCGTTGGGTAAGGAAGTTTGGGTGCATAGGGCTTTACACCTTCTTTATTGTCTTCTTGTTGTGGCTTCAAAGTCACATTGCCTTTCTTGGAGGTTGATGCTATTTTATCCTTCCTGTTGTCTATCTTCTCCTCTTCTTCAGACTTTATTGCTTCCTCATTGATGTCCTTTGAATCTTTTCCCACCACTTTGCCACTTCTTAACTGCACAGCTTTACACTCTTCTCTTGGGTTGGAAATTGTATCACTTGGGAGACCATTGGCTGGCTGTTCAGCTTGTTTGGCCAATTGTCCCACTTGCCGTTCAAAGCTCCTCATGGTTGCTTCATGTATCTCTTGTCCTTTGATCAAGGTCTCCTGCCCCTTGGCTAAACCTTGAGTGGTCTGGGCAAGTGACTGTGTGTTTTGGGTAAGGGCTTGCAAGGCTGCTTCAAGACTTGAGATTCTGGTTTCATGATGGTCAATGGGTGGTATGATAGGGTGTGATTGTTGTGGCTGGAAGTTGTTAGAAGCATTGAAGTGGGCATTTTATGAGTTGAATGGTGGTGTGGAGAAGTTATTTTGGTGAATTTGTGAATTGTTGTGGGGTGGTTGATATGTGTTTTGTGGTTTCTTGTATTGGTTAGTGTTGTTAGATGAATGATTTTGGTTGTTTGTGTTGCAGAAGTGATTGGAGTTGTTGTTCTTTTGCCATTGATTTTGATTCTCACCCACTTCAGGTTGGGGTGGTTCCTCCAGGATGAGTTGTATGTGTTACCATGGAATTCATTCTAAGAAGAATTTGAAGCATTCTGCATGTATTGAACTTGTTCTTGTTGCTGCTCAACATTACCTACTTCACCTTGGCCCCATTCAATTGAATGTTGACTTGTTGTGCTCACTGAGGCTAATGGGAGACCATCTATTTTCTTCGCCATCATTTCCATTTGTTATTGGATTTGTTGATGCATCAATTTGTTTTGTGCTAATATAGCATCAACACCTTCAAGCTCCATCATACCCTTCTTTGGGGTTGAGTTATAATGCCTCTCTGATGAGTAGTAGTATTGATTATTTGCAATAACCTCAATGAGGTCTTGAGCCTCTTCAGCAGTCTTCATCATGTTGAGTGATCCTCTTGATGAGTAGTCTAATCCTCTCCTTGCTTCTAAAGTTAAGCCTTCATAGAAGTTTTGGAGTTTAACCCAGTCACTAAACATGTCAGGTGGACATCTTCTCATTAGTGCCTTATATCTTTCCCAGGCTTCATACAGTGATTCCCCTTCCATTTGCCTGAAAGTTTGGACCTCTGTCTTCAACTTAATGATCCTTTGAGGTGGGTAGAACTTGGCTAAAAACTTGCTCACAAGATCATTCCAATTGTTGATGCTTTCTTTGGGGAATGTCTCTAACCACTGAGTTGCCTTATCCCTCAAAGAGAATGGGAATAACAACAACTTGTAGATGTCTGGGTGTACTCCATTTGTCTTAACCGTATCACATATCCTCAAAAAAACAAATAAGTGTTTATTAGGATCTTCAAGAGGCCCCCCTCCATAGCAGCAATTGTTCTGTACCAAAGTGATGAGTTGGGGTTTCAACTCAAAGTTGTTGGCATGGACATTTGGAGTGACTATACTGCTTCTACAATGCCTTGGATCAGGGATAGTGTATGAGGCCAGCACCCTTTTAGGTGGTCCATTGTTGTTAGCAACTCCATCAGGAGGGTTGTGCAAATTGCCCTCCGTGACTTGGTTTTCTCCTTTGAAATCCTCTTCACCAATTATCCCCTTTTCTCTTGCTTCTCTTCTTAGTCTTCGGAGGGTTCTCTCGTCTTCAGGATCAAAAGAAGTGACTACTTTTCTCCTTGCTTCAGACATACAACACACACAAACCAACAATACAAGTAAGGCACTCTATTGCTAGAGTGAAGTTAAAGTTAGTGAAACAAAATCTCAAACAGTTAGTGGGCTTAACAAAGAAAAGAAAAATGCTTAATATAAACTACCATTTACTTAATCATTGTTAATCTTTTCTAATCCCTGGTGATGAGCGGATATTTTATACGCTTTTTGGGGTTAATTTCATATAGTTTTTAGTATATTTTAGTTAGTTTTTAGTTTATTTTCATTAGTTTCTAGGAAAAATTCATATTTCTGGACTTTACTATGAGTTTGTATATTTTTTTGTAATTTCAGGTATTTTCTGGCTGAAATTGAGGGAGCTGAGTAAAAATCTGATTCAGGCTGAAAAAGGACTGCTGATGCTGTTGGATTATGACCTCTCTGCACTCGGAATGGAATTTCTGGAGCTACAAGAGTCCAAATGGCGCGCTTCCAATTGCGTTGGAAAGTAGACATCCAGGGCTTTCCAGCAATATATAATAGTTCATACTTTTCTCAAGGATAAACGATGTAAACTGGCGTTCAACGCCAGTTCCATGCTGCTGTCTGGCGTCCAGCGCCAGAAACAAGTTACAAGTTGGAGTTCAACGCCAGAAACAGGTTACAACCTGGCGTTGAATGCCCAAAACAGCCCATGCACGTGAGAAGCTTAAGTCTCAGCCCCAGCACACACCAAGTGGGCCCTAGAAGTGGATTTATGCACCATCTATCATAGTTTACTCATTTTCTGTAAACCTAGGTTACTAGTTTAGTATTTAAACAACTTTTAGAGATTTATTTTGTATCTCATGACATTTTTAGATCTGAACTTTGTACTCTTTGACGGCATGAGTCTCTAAACTCCATTGTTGGGGGTGAGGAGCTCTGCTGTGTCTCGATGAATTAATACAAGTATTTCTGTTTTCCATTCAAACATGCGTGTTCCTATCTAAGATATCCATTCGCACTTCAATATGAATGTGATGAACGTGACAATCATTATCATTCCTCCACGAACGCGTGCCTGACAACCACTTACGTTCCACCATAGAATGAATGAATATCTCTTAGATCTCTTAATCGGAATCTTCGTGGTATAAGCTAGATTGATGGCAGTATTCAAGAGAATCCGGAAAGTCTAAACCTTGTCTGTGGTATTCCGAGTAGGATTCAGGGATTGAATGACTGTGACAAACTTCAAACTCGCGAGTGCTAGGCGTAGTGACAGACACAAAAGGATAGTAAATCCTATTCCGATACGATTGAGAACCTGCAGATGATTAGCCGTGCGGTGACAGCGCATCTGGACCCTTTTCACTGGAAGGATGGATGGTAGCCATTGACAATGGTGATCCACCAACACACAGCTTGCCATAGGAGGACGTGCGTGCGTGAATCAGAAAACAGAAGAAAGCAGAATTTCAGAAGACAAAGCATCTCTAAAACTCCAACATATTCTCCATCATTGCATACAAGTATAATTTGTGTTCTGCCCTTTTATTCCTTGCAATCAAATTTGATAAGTGAATTATTTTATTGTTTTCCTGACTAAGAGTTACAAGATAACCATAGATTACTTCAAGCCAACAATCTCTGTGGGATCGACCCTTACTCACGTAAGGTATTACTTGGACGACCCAGTGCACTTGCTGGTTATTGGTACGAGTTGTAAAAAGTGTGATTTACAATTCATGCCCCAAGTTTTTGGTGCCGTTGCCGGAGATTGTTCGAGTTTGGACAACTAACGGTTTATTTTGTTGCTTAGATTAGGAAAAATTTTTCTTTTTAGTTTAGAGTCTTTTATTATTTATACCTTGTTAAAACACTTTAAATTTATAGCTCAATTAGCTAGAGCATGGTGCTTATGTTCTTGGTAATTGGCTATCCTATTTTTAAAATCTTTTTCAAAAATAATTTTTCTTTGAATAAATCTTGTGCCAAACTTTAAGTTTGGTGTTTTCTTGTTGATTTTTTTTATTTTCGAAAATTTGTTTTGGTTTTCTAAAAATTTTAAGTTTGGTGTTCTTTCTTCATGTTCTTGTGTTCTTGTGACTCTTCAAAGTGTTCTTGAGTTTTCCGTGTGTCTTGATCTTAAAATTTTTAAGTTTGGTGTTCCTTGGTGTTTTCCCTCTAAAATTTTCGAAAACAAGGAGCATTAGATCTAAAAATTTTAAATCTTGTGCTATCCTATTGTTTTTTTCTTTCCTCTTAAAATTCAAAAATATATTTTCTCTCTTTTTTTTTCGAAATTTAAAACCCTTTTCAAATCATATATTTTTCAAAACTTCCTAACCACTTTCTCTCTCCTCAATTTTTCGAAAATCTTCACCCATTTTTATTTATTTTATTTTAATTTATTTTCGAAATAAATAAATAATTAAATAAATAAAAATATTTCTTCCCTATTTTACATCATCTCCCTTTCTCCATCATGGATCTAAGTGGAAATGAATAGTCCAGGAGGACTCTGGGGTCATATGCTAACCCCTCTACTGCTTCATATGGGAGTAGTATTTGCATACCCTCCATTGGAGTCAGTAGCTTTGAGTTGAATCCTCAGCTCATTATCATGGTGTAGCAAAGTTACCAGTATTCCGGTCTTCCACAGGAAGAACCTACAGAGTTTCTGGCACAGTTTTTACAGATTGCTGACACAGTACATGATAAGGAAGTAGATCAGGATGTCTACAGATTATTACTGTTCCCATTTGCTGTAAAAGACCAAGCTAAGAGGTGGTTAAATAACCAACCTAAGGCCAGCATAAGGACATGGAAACAGCTGACAGAAAAATTCCTGAATCAATACTTTCCCCCAAAATGGATGACACAGCTAAGGCTGGACATCCAAGGCTTTAAACAAGGAGATAATGAATCTTTTTATGATGTCTGGGAGAGATACAGAGAGATGCTATGAAAATGCCTGACAAACCCCAATTTGAGGGTTTATCTTGTGCTGATTTCAGGGGTTTTATCAATGATTCCACACACTTTCTATATGAAAATACAAGATTTTGCATTCCTCTCCTAGTTTCGCCTCATGAATGAAAACATGCTTATTTCGCACTAAAATAGATACATTTCTAATCTTCCCTTGATGCCATTCGATGCCGTGACTTGTGTGTTAAGTAGTTTCAGGGTATAGAGTAGGAATGGACCGAAAGAGAGAAGGAAGACGGGTACAAAGGAAGGAAGCATGAGGATTAAGCTTTGAAAATTTCCGCATGGGCGCGTGCGTGCACCTTGCGCGCCCGCGCGGATAGGGCAACGTGGAGCCAAAGCCAAGTGCCGGCTTGAGAAGCGGCTAAGCCAGGATCTTCATGGGTGCGCACGCGTACATCACGCCTCCGCGCACATTACAAGACGTCTCAACGGCGCGTGCGCGTACCTTGCGCGTGCGCGCCGATTTGCGAATATGATTTTTTTTAAGAAGTCACGTGACTTAGGCGTGGAGGCAGTTAATGATCCCACTTTTGGGGAAACACCTTGGCGGGAAAAGCTTAAAAAGACCAAAGGAGCAAGGGTTAAGGACACTTAGTTAGTTCATTTTCTAGATCTAGATATTTTGGGGGGAGAGGAGAGTTAGTTACACTTTGGGAAGAAGAAGAGGGAGATTCCAAGCTTCACTAGGGTTCATCCTCATCTAATTTCTGAATTTTCAATGACTTTTTGGTGAGATCCATTACAATTCTCACTCCACTTTGTTCATGTCATAGATTTTCTTCTCCAATTTCAAGTAGTAGATCAATTCTCATAGATCTAGAATTCAACTTTGTAATTTTGGATTTCGTCTCTATTTTGAGAATTCGATTTTCATTGCTACTCTTTGAGACTTGTTGTTAGATCTTTGTGTTGCAATACTTTCAATTCGACTTTTCTTCTCATTTTACTATGACTTTCCTTATTGCTCATCACATGTTTGATAAAATGACAACACTAGCTATGGAGTAGAATTTTCACACTTGGCATAGGGTTTGGTCCTTGGAAGAAGTTTAATAGTTGTATCAATTGTTGATTTGGAATTAGGGATTGCTAGTTGGCTTGGAGTGCACTAAAGCTAGATTCCCATAAGGTGAAGCTAGGACTTGTGACTCAAGTTGATTGCTTTCATTTGACCTCCCTCTATACCTAGGGGATAACTAAATGAAGCAAGGCCTAATTGTTGTCAACATTGAATGGACTATAAGGATAGAATTTCTAATGCCAACCCTAAGCCAAGTATTTTGATAATTGATTGTTTGTTTCTCACTACTTTGCTAAAACCTTCAAAGAATTCCAACAAGGCTTACTAAACCAATAAGATGCATACTTTGGCAATTCCAAGGGAGAACGACTCGGGAGACTAGTACTCTCGGATATAGATTGTAGATTTGTTTGATGAAGGAGTTTGCGTTGGATTAGACTATACTACGATTGATCATTTGATAATTTCTATACCGGCAAAAATTCATTTGTCAAAATGGCGCCGTTGCCGGGGAAGTTGCTTAGTGTGCCATGTTATTGTTTTGGATTAAGTGTGTATATATGTACATAGTTGCACTTCATTGTAAACTACTCAATCGACTAACTCCTCATCGTTACAATGAATTCCATTTCCCCTTTATTGCATGACGCGTTCACAACCGAATCCGAGCTTAGCCCCTTTTGACCCGTAAATAGAACGAACTTTGTTTCATATTAGACAAGCTCGGAGGTGGCTAAGATTTGGAAAAGGTGAAGAGGTTTTCACCACCTCAACCACCTTACTAGAAGTGAACATTGAACCGTCACTCAAAGAAGGCATTAATCATACTCCCATCAATCTCACTAACAATTCTTCTTTTGTTTTAGGTACTAATACCATGGACGCCCCAAGGAGAGTTACCATCAAGGAAGCGGGTGCACCGGATTATGTCCTTCAACCCCTTCATGTAACTCACCCCAATTTGAATGCGAACTTTGAATTGAAGACCGCTTTGATCAACCTCCTACCCAAGTTTCACGGGCTTCCCGCACAAGACCCTATTCGACATCTCAAGGACTTCCATCGCATATGCTCGACCACTAGACGGGAAGGGTCCGATGAAGTTGCTATATGGTTGTTTGCTTTCCCTTTCTCTCTTGAGGACAAGGCCAAAGAATGGTTCTACACTCTCTCTAGTGAAGTTACCTCCGATTGGGACCTACTTAGAAGGGGGTTCTTGGATAAATTCTTACCCCCGGAAAAGATGGATAGGCTAAGGAAGGAAATGTCTTGTATTGTGCAAGGTGAGACGGAACCACTCTATGAGTATTGGGAACGGTTTCGCAAACTACTAGATGCATGCCCTAATCACATGATCGACACTCAAGTATTGCTTGGATACATATGTCAAGGGATGCGAGAGCAAGATAGAACCCTCTTGGACACTTCTAGCAATGGTTCTTTGTCCAAATATAAAACCGCGGAGGAGGCATGGCAACTTATTATTGACTTAGCCGAATCCAATCAACATATGAGGCGAAGAGTCAACCGTCCAAGGACCGTGAACGAGGTATCAACTAGTAGTGAAGCCACCGCTCTAACTCAATCCTTAAATGAGATGACATCCGTCTTGAGGCAACTCCAATTGAACCAACAACAACCACTACAACCTCAATTATATCAACAACACCCTCCACCACCTCAACAACACAACCAACAATTGGTCCCTCAAAGAGTATGTGGCATTTGCTCTTGCTACTCTCACCACACGGATGAGTGCCCAAGCCTTCAAGAAGATAACACTTTGGCGGCTACCCATAATTTCTATGACCGCCCTAATCAAGGGTACTACCAAGGAGGTAATCCTAACCAAGGGCATCCCTATCAAGGAGGAGGCTACAACCAAGGAAGTGGACACAATAATCAAAATTGGAAAGACAATCATCAACAAGGGAATAGGGACAACAACAACAATGGAGGAGGTCAAAGATGGAATAACAACCCGCAAAATTTCTCACAAAACCGACCATACAACTTACAAAATCAACCATACAATCAACAAAACCCACAAAGAAACTACCAAACATATCAACCACCACATCAAAGACCACCACCCAACCAATCACAAACTCCTCAACTCACATATGCAACCACCCCCTCCAACCAAGACGAAACACTCCGGACCATTGTCCAAGGCCAAAAGGAATTACAAAACACACTTGCTTCCGGCCTCACCGGCCTCACCTCTACACTACAAGCTCTTCTTGCACGTATGGACACACCATCGACCCCCACTCCTCAACCCCCAATCCAAAGTGTCATTCCCTCTCAACCTCAACCAAATCCAAAAGGGGGCATCAATGCTATCACCCTTAGATCCGGTACACAACTAAAAGAAAAGGAAGCAAAGGACCCAAGTCCTATCACAACCGCCCAAGAGGAAGAGAGAATAGATATAGAAGAGGTAGTGGAAGAGGAGACACCACAAGCCATAGTTGAGGATGAAGCCCAACCAACAAGGGAGACAACCAAGGCCAAAAGAACCTTGGAAGAAGAAATTGCTCAACCACTTCCATTTCCAACACTTGCAAAGAAAGCTAAAAAGCGCATGGAACTCGACCCCAAAATGGTAGAAATGTTCAAGAAAGTTGAGGTAACCATCCCCCTCTTTGATGCCATCCATCAAGTTCCTAGATATGCCAAATTCCTCAAAGATTTATGCATAAACAAGGATAGAATTCTTGAATTGGAAACCATCCCATTGGGGAGTTCTATTTCCGCTTTAATGGGAACATTGCCGGAGAAGTGTGATGACCCGGGCCCTTGTATGGTCACTTGCACCGTCAATGGAGTTCAATTTAAAGATTGTATGTGTGACCTCGGAGCATGTGTTAGCATCATGCCGCTCTCCGTTTATCGGGTATTGAAGTTGCCCCCACTAAAAAGGTCGACGGCAAGATTTGTCCTAGCGGATAAAAGCATAATAACCGTAGCAGGTGTTGCGGAAGATGTATTGGTGAATATAAAGGGGTTGGTGTTTCCGATTGACTTCTATGTCCTTGAAATGCCGTCAAGCGAAACCGAGAGAGCATCATCTATCCTACTTGGAAGGCCATTCTTGAGAACTTCTAGATTTAAGCTTGATGCTTACTCGGGGAACTACTCATTTGAAATAGATGGGAGAATTGTAAGCTTTAGCCTAGAGGAAGCAATGAAGCATCCACCGGAGAACCACTCTCTATTTCGGTGTGACCCAATCGATAACATAGTAGCCGAAGTGCATCTTGCAAGACTAGATGAGAAGTGCATGGTCGACGAAGCAAATGAAAAGTCAAGCGAACTAAACACCACACATCATACAAACCATCCGGAAACTCAAAATTCAAGGAATGACAAGAGGATGGAATTGAAGCCACTACCACCTCACTTAAGGTATTCATACCTTGATGAAGCCCAAAAGCTACCCGTGATAATTGCACAAGAGTTAACTCCTCAACAAGAAGAAAAATTGCTGAATGTATTGAGGGAAAACAAAAGGGCAATTGGGTGGAGTTTGGCGGATCTAGTGGGAATAAGCCCCCAAGTATGCGAGCACCGCATATTTCTTGAAGAAGGAGCAAGACCGGTCCGACAACCTCAAAGGAGACTTAACCCAACCATTCTTGATGTGGTAAAGAAAGAAGTCACTAAGCTACTTGAAGCGGACATCATCTATCCTATCTCGGATAGCGAATGGGTAAGCCCGGTCCAAGTAGTGCCAAAGAAGTCCGGAGTGACAACAATCAAAAACGAAAGTGGTGAACTTATAGCAACAAGAGTGCAGAGTTCTTGGAGAGTATGCATAGACTACCGAAGATTGAATGCGGCCACAAGAAAAGATCACTTTCCACTACCGTTTATCGATCAAATGCTTGATCGGTTAGCCGGTAAATCATACTATTGTTTTCTTGATGGCTACTCCGGATACTTCCAAATTCATATTGCTCTAGAAGACCAAGAAAAAACCACATTTACTTGCCCCTTTGGAACGTATGCTTACAAGCGTATGCCATTTGGCCTATGCAATGCACCGGCAACGTTTCAAAGATGCATGATGAGCCTATTTGCGGACTTTCTAGAGCAATCGATGGAAGTTTTCATGGATGATTTTAGCGTGTATGGTGAGTCATTTGAGCATTGCTTAGGTAACCTTGAAAAAGTCTTAGAAAGATGCACCAAAACAAACCTTGTCTTAAATTTTGAAAAATGTCATTTCATGGTCAAACAAGGCATTGTTTTGGGACACATAGTATCAAAGGAAGGCATCTCCGTAGATCCGGCAAAGATAAATGTCATATCCAGTTTACCTTACCCCTCCTCCGAGAGGGAAGTCCGTTCTTTCCTTGGACATGCAGGATTCTACCGGAGATTCATCAAGGACTTTAGCAAGGTAGCCTTACCTCTCTCCCGATTACTACAAAAAGACACCGAATTTGAGATGAGCAAGGAATGTATGGAAGCATATGACAAACTCAAGGTAGCATTGACACAAGCCCCTATTGTACGAGGACCCAATTGGATACAACCCTTTGAAATCATGTGTGATGCTTCGAACTATGCGATAGGAGCCGCGTTAGCACAACGCGAGGGTAAGATTCCCTATGTCATAGCTTATGCTTCCAAAACATTAGACGGAGCCCAATCCAACTACACTACTACCGAAAAGGAACTCTTAGCTATTGTTTTTGCTTTGGACAAGTTCCGAGCCTATCTTCTTGGTTCCAAGGTAGTAGTGTACTCGGATCACGCGGCACTAAAGTACTTGTTGGCAAAAAAGGAATCAAAACCGAGATTAATTCGTTGGGTGCTCTTATTACAAGAATTTGACTTGGAAATCAAAGATAGGAGCGGTTCCCAAAACCTAGTGGCGGACCATTTAAGCCGCCTCGAACACACAAAAGGCGACACCACTCCTATCAATGATTCCTTTCCTTTAGACGCTTTGCATGCAATCTCGGAAGTGGTTCCTTGGTATGCCCCAATAGCAAACTATTTGGTTTCACGCACTTTCCCTCCCAATCTCGACAAAAACAAAAAGGATAAGCTGAAAAGCGAATCCAAATACTATATTTGGGATGATCCCTATTTGTGGAGGTGTGGAGCGGACCAAATAATGCGACGGTGCATACCTCAAACCGAATTCCAAGCAATCTTGGACGCTTGCCATGCTTCCGAAGGAGGTGGTCACTACGGGCCCCAAAGAACGGCAAGAAAAATCCTTGATTGCGGATTTTGGTGGCCAACTCTTCTCAAAGATGCTTCTCTCTATTGCAAATCTTGTCCCCAATGTATTAGGTTTGGAGATATTTCCAAGAAGGACGAAATTCCCCATCAAAATATGCTTTTTTGCGAAATCTTTGACGTATGGGGAATCGACTTCATGGGACCATTTCCAAATTCCAATGGCTTTCTCTACATCTTGTTAGCCGTCGATTATGTGTCAAAATGGGTGGAGGCAATCCCCACCCGAACGGATGACGCTAATGTTGTGTATTCTTTTGTGAGGAACAATATCATTTGTCGCTTTGGCGCCCCAAGAGCAATCATAAGTGACCAAGGATCCCACTTTTGCAACAAAAGAATAGACGGCCTCATGAGAAAATATGGCATCATCCACAAAGTCGCCACGGCTTACCACCCTCAGACAAACGGCCAAGCCGAAGTCTCTAACCGGGAAATCAAGCATGTGTTAGAAAGGATTGTAAAGCCGAATAGGAAAGATTGGAGCATTAAACTCTCCGATGCACTGTGGGCCTATCGAACGGCTTACAAGACACCCATTGGCATGAGCCCCTTCCGGCTTGTATATGGTAAAGCATGTCACTTACCGGTGGAGATTGAACACAAAGCTTATTAGGCCGTAAAGGAGTGTAATATGAGCTTAGGTGGGGCCGGAGTAGAGAGAAAGCTTCAATTGGCAGAATTAGAATGTTTGAGATTGGAAGCTTACGACAACTCTAGACTTTATAAGGAAAAGTTGAAAGCCATCCATGACAAGAACATTAGGAGAAGAGAATTCCAACCCGGTGACCTAGTCCTTCTCTACAATTCAAGGTTGAGATTACTACCCGGAAAGCTTAGATCAAGGTGGGATGGGCCCTACCAAGTGGAGAAAGTAGAACCTTATGGAGTCTACCACTTGCGCCACCCATCAAACCCGGACATCTTCAAGGTAAACGGGCACCGTCTCAAATTGTATCATGGTGAGCAAAGAAAGAACGCCAAGGAATTTGAAGTGTTCCTCTTGAGGGATGCAAGTCTTGAACAAACACTATAAGCTACTGAAAGTCCAACTTAAGGACGTTAAACAAAAGTGCTAGGTGGGAGACACCCCACCATGGTAAGATCTTCCTTTGAGATTTGTGCATAGACACTTGACTTCATGTTTGTTAGCTAGATTTTAATGACAACCCCCCTTCATTTGTTGACTTCCTTGATAGTTTACCAAGTAAAATGCCCTGCTATAGTGCTTAAGTGGCTGTATGGGGGGGGGGCTTTGAAATGTCAAAAGTGGTGTAAACACTTGCAAATTTAGAAAAAAAAAAAAAACCACCCTTCTGCGCATGCGCGCACATGGCGCGTCCGCGCACATGGGCGAAATCTGCCAATCGACGCGCAAGCGCACTGTGCGCGTCCGCGCCGATTGCCTTGCTGCCCTCCTAGTACATCCTACAGAGAGTTAAGCCACTCTCAAGCTTACACTAAGCCACCGGCCCAGCACCTTTGCCGCGTGCGCGCACCTGGCGCGCACGCGTCCATATAAGGCGAGCACGAAATGCGCGCGTGCTGCAGCCGCGCACGCGCCCTTTTATTCTGCACTCCTCTCTGGGCCACTTCACAGAGAGTTGAGCCCCCTCCAGGCCCTTCTCATGCCTGGGGCACAACCACGAGGACGCGCGCGCGCACTGTGCGCGCGCGCGCCAAAAAGCGCTGAAGCCATCTCTGGTACTTCGTCCAGAGAGTTATGCCACCCCTGTGCCTCTCCTGTGCCGCCAGCCCAAGCGCATGGACGCGCACACGAAATGTGCGCGCGCGTGCCCCTAGTCCACCTCACTCCCTGCGCGAGCGCGCACCGCGCGCGCACGCGCCGGTGATCGACGCCTTCTTTAAAAAGGAAAAGGGGCACACTCATCCCTTCATTCTCATTCCACTTCTCTTCACTTCTCTTCTTTTCCCATATCCTTCTCCATCTCACAAGGTATTATACTAGGCTCCCTCTTAGTCCATTAATCTCTTGTAGTTCTTATTCATTTAGTTGCACCATCTTTTAGGTAGCTTCTTTCTTCTTTTTTTTCTCTCTTCCTTCTTTCTCTAGTTACTCCCTTGGGATGTCTTTGCTCTCCGCTCTCTTTCAATCCAATTCTTCATGGGCATTTGGGTCTCAAACTCACTTACATGAATAGATGAATGGTGTTGCTTACTTTTCTTGCAATCAATATGCATTATAATCATTAATAATGGATTGTGGAATGTTACATTGCTCTCATTTTCACATAATCACATACTACTTCAAGGATGCACGCCAAGTGTTCGATGAAACGCACACTTGAATTTTGGACTCATTGTGACTACCTTGCCTCTCAACCAATCACTTTTGAGTGCATCCCCACTTTCCACAAACCCTTCATTCCTATTTTCTTAGCTTGCCTTCCAATTATGGTCCCCAAGGGTGTGCGCTTCTCATGCCTCTTCCTTGCATGCTTAAACTACCCTTGCACCACATGAAAATAATTTGCCTTGCTCTTCACACATTATCCTAGTTACATGTTGCAGCTGTCATGTAACAAAGATACCCATATTTTATGGCATAACTTTTCATTACATAGAGCTCATGTACCTCCACTTCTTTGAGTTTGATATTTTCCCTTTCTTACTTCCACAGGATGATCATCAAAAAGGACAACGGGAAAGGCCCCAAGAAGCCAGCTTCCAATAAAGTGCGCCAAGAACTAACGGCCAGGCCCCTCCTGAAGAAGACCAAGGGCCCCGTTGACGTTCTAGAGAAGGACAACCCTCCTAAGGATTCAAACAAGTTTCCCAACCGTTACTGCAAACTTGTTTACTCCAGAATGATTGAAAGGAATTACCATCCGGAACCCCTCCTAGTCTTACCGGCTCACCTCAGTCCGATTGTGATGCCACACATTGACCGGCGGCAATGGAGGTTCCTCTTGAGGCAACCAAAGGAGGCCAATCTCTCATGGGTGGTGGAATTCTACTCCAACTTCCACTCACCTCATCTCACATCAATATTTGTGCGCCGAAAACAAGTGTCGGTCACCGTGGAAACCATCCGAGAAGTCCTTGAGATTGAACTGTCAACGGATGCATATGACGCCTACCAAGAAGTCTTGGCTACATGCGTTGACCGCGCATTCGATTGGAGCGCAATCCTCCGCGTCATTGCCTTACCCGACGCATATTGGATTCGGGGGACCATAAAGCAACGACCCAAGGGTTTAGATGTCCGCCACCTCACTCAAGAAGCCACGGCATGGGCCCAAATTCTAGCTCACTACGTGCTCCCAAGCACACATGGGTCATCCATCACCGCCGAGCTTGCCTTATTGATATGGTGCATCTTGACCGAGAAACCAGTCGACGTTCCGCGTGCCATCCGCCAATCCATGGGGCGCATTCATGCCAAGGGAAATCTACCATTCCCCGCTTTAGTGACGGCATTAGTTGCGAAAGTCGGCGTCAACCGGGAGACTAAAGATAGGCGAACCTCAATACCGGTCGATGGTGATATCATTCCGACCAAGAGATGCCTCAAGCCTCCGGAAGTCACCAAGGACATTGAACTGCCCACACCAACTGGCCACGCTACCACTTCATCTACATCACAAAAATCGGCCGCCCAACGCCTTGAAGACCTTCACAACAAATTAGACTGCTATGAGAGGCGTAACCAACGCCGCTATGCTCATGTGAAGAGGCTTCTCAGCGTAATCACCCCACCTATGGAAGAACCCGATATCTCCACCTCCACCGCAACTTCAAGCGGAGATAGCAATGGCATTGGGGATGTGGCACACTCGGCCGAGTGCGCCTAACCTCTAGCACGGAGGACCGTGCTAAGTTTTAAGTGTGGGGAGGTCGGCCGACCGATCTCCGTAGGTAACATCTGAATAAATCTGAATAAATTAGGATAGGTTGCATGATTAGGTTTTAGTTGGCACCATTCGCATGATAAGTCTGCTTGGTTGGAACAATGAAATTCTCTCTTAGGAAACCAACACTTTGGGGCGACCATGGCATTGCAAATTTTAAATGCTTTGATGCCAAAATTGCATGAAGAATTATATTTTGGGACATGGGTTTGAAGTTAAGAACACAAGCTTGTGAGATTTGAGCCTAATGGTGTGGTTACATCTTATAACCACTTATTTTTCCTTCTTGTGTGCATTATTCTCTTTCTATGATTGTGATCTTTGATTTGTTTGATTCTTTATGTCCATTATTTGGTGTATTCATGCATTTATATGATTGAGGCCATCATTTCATTAGCTCACTCACCCAAATGGCCCTACCTTCTATCTTCCTTTGTTAGCCAAATTTGAGCCTACGATTAACCCACTTTGTTCTTAATTTAGCACATTACAAGCCTTAAAGCGGAAAACAATAATTGTCCCTTAATTTGGATCTTTGATTAGCTTAGGCTAGTGTGTGTGAGCATCATTCAAGTGTGGGGACCTTGGGACATTGGGTGAATAAAAGGGTATTTTGTATTACTATTGAAAATATTGGGAATTGGGTACATACTCATGTATTGATCAAATGTAAAACCTTATGCATTGACGCTCTTGTATATAAAAAAAAATGAGAAAAACAAAAGAACAAAAGAAAAAAAAAAAGAAAAACAATATGGAAAAGAAAAGAAAAAAATAGAAAAAGAAAAAAAAAGAAAGAGGAAAAATAATAAAAAAGGGGACAAAATGCCCCAAAGTGAAGCTCAAGAGGAATCAATGCATAAGTATAGTGAAACGAAAAGAAAATGCATAAGTATGTGGAAAAGTGAGGAATGGGTAGTTAGGTTAGCACTTAATTGTATAGGTCATTATATAGGTTAGGTGGGAAAAGTATAAGTTAATCAAAGATTCAAATCCTAAGTCCACTAGCCATATATGACCCTACCTTGACCCTAACCCTATTACGACCTAGGAAAAGACCTCATGATAATTGTATGCATGCATTGAATAATTGTTGATTGTTAGATGAAAAACAAATCTTGGAAAGCATGATTAGGGGAGAATTGAGAGAATAAACCCCAAACACCGAGTGATTAGAGTGCAAACACTTCCGACGAGGGTTCGATGCTCAATCCTTTGATTCCCGGCTCTCGCGAGCATTCCTCATGCAAGGTTGCGCATATTGCATTTGATGCTTAGAAAGTGGCAAGTCCTATGCTTTGACCACCATCGTATCCCATATGCTCGCATATGTCCTAAGAAGGCTAATTTGCTCCCAACCAAGTGGATAGTGGCACTAGTCATAGTTGCATGCATATACGTAGGTTGCACTTCATGAGTCTTATACTTTTGCAATCCCTCGGTCTTCTGTGTTTCCTTGCATTTCTCTAAGCATGAGGACATGCTAGAATCTAAGTGTGGGGAGGTTGACAAACCCCAATTTGAGGGTTTATCTTGTGCTGATTTCAGGGGTTTTATCAATGATTCCACACACTTTCTATATGAAAATACAAGATTTTGCATTCCTCTCCTAGTTTCGCCTCATGAATGAAAACATGCTTATTTCGCACTAAAATAGATACATTTCTAATCTTCTCTTGATGCCATTCGATGCCGTGACTTGTGTGTTAAGTGGTTTCAGGGTATAGAGTAGGAATGGACCGAAAGAGAGAAGGAAGACGGGTACAAAGGAAGGAAGCATGAGGATTAAGCTTTGGAAATTTCCGCATGGACGCGTGCGCGCACCTTGCGCGCCCGCGCGGATAGGGCAACGTGGAGCCAAAGCCAAGTGCCGGCTTGAGAAGCGGCTAAGCCAGGATCTTCATGGGTGCGCACGCGTACATCACGCCTCCGCGCACATTACAAGACGTCTCAACGGCGCGTGCGCGTACCTTGCGCGTGTGCGCCGATTTGCGAATATGATTTTTTTTAAGAAGTCACGTGACTTAGGCGTGGAGGCAGTTAAGGATCCCACTTTTGGGGAAACACCTTGGCGGGAAAAGCTTAAAAAGACCAAAGGAGCAAGGGTTAAGGACACTTAGTTAGTTCATTTTCTAGATCTAGATATTTTGGGGGGAGAGGAGAGTTAGTTACACTTTGGGAAGAAGAAGAGGGAGATTCCAAGCTTCACTAGGGTTCATCCTCATCTAATTTCTGAATTTTCAATGACTTTTTGGTGAGATCCATTACAATTCTCACTCCACTTTGTTCATGTCATTGATTTTCTTCTCCAATTTCAAGTAGTAGATCAATTCTCATAGATCTAGAATTCAACTTTGTAATTTTGGATTTCGTCTCTATTTTGAGAATTCGATTTTCATTGCTACTCTTTGAGACTTGTTGTTAGATCTTTGTGTTGCAATACTTTCAATTCGACTTTTCTTCTCATTTTACTATGACTTTCCTTATTGCTCATCACATGTTTGATAAAATGACAACACTAGCTATGGAGTAGAATTTTCACACTTGGCATAGGGTTTGGTCCTTGGAAGAAGTTGAATAGTTGTATCAATAGTTGATTTGGAATTAGGGATTGCTAGTTGGCTTGGAGTGCACTAAAGCTAGATTCCCATAAGGTGAAGCTAGGACTTGTGACTCAAGTTGATTGCTTTCATTTGACCTCCCTCTATACCTAGGGGATAACTAAATGAAGCAAGGCCTAATTGTTGTCAACATTGAATGGACTATAAGGATAGAATTTCTAATGCCAACCCTAAGCCAAGTCTTTTGATAATTGATTGTTTGTTTCTCACTACTTTGCTAAAACCTTCAAAGAATTCCAACAAGGCTTACTATACCAATAAGATGCACACTTTGGCAATTCCAAGGGAGAACGACTCGGGAGACTAGTACTCTCGGATATAGATTGTAGATTTGTTTGATGAAGGAGTTTGCGTCGGATTAGACTATACTACGATTGATCATTTGATAATTTCTATACCGGCAAAAATTCATTTGTCAATGCCCCTCTGAAATGTTTTCATAGTGGGTTCAGTTAGACATCTTCTATTATGGGCTTGCAGAAAGAGCTCAGATGTCTCTAGATTACTCAGCTGGTGGACCTATCCACATGAGAAAGACAATTGAAGAAGCTCAAGAGCTCATTGATACAGTTGCCAGAAATCAGCATCTGTACCTAAGTAGTGACCCTTCCATGAAAGAAGAGGTTAAAACAGTAACTGCTGAACTCAGTCCTGTAAAACAAGCTGCTGAATTCAATCAGCAATTGGACTTTCTAACAATGCAATTAGCCGAATTCAAGGATAGACTACAAGAGACAAGGATGGCTAATATAAATATGGAAGAACAATTGAAGCAAACAAAGCAGCAACTGTCAAAACAAATAACAGAAGAATGCCAAGCAGTTCAATTAAGAAGTGGGAAGACGTTAAATACCCCACCTCAAGGCAGCAAGAAGCCAAGAAATGAGCAAACCACCCAAAATCTACCTGAGGACAGTAAGAGCCCAGGGAAAAATAATTCTGGCACTAAAATGCCAGAAATTGGGTGGAAGGCTGGCGCTGAACGCCCAGACCATGCTCAGGACTGGCGTTCAACGCCAGAAACAAGCAAGGATCTGGCGTTGAACGCCCAAAAGAAGCACAGTTCTAGCGTTTAGACACCAGGAACAGATGAGGAGCTAGCGTCTAACGTCACTCCAGCTTCTAACTCTGGCACTCAATTGCCAGTGAGGGATCAGACACACACAAGTGCTGATGACAACCCATCTAAAAAGGCTTCTTCAACCACTTCTGTAGGAAATAAACCTACAGCAACTAAGGTTGAGGAATATAAAGCCAAGATACCTTATCCTCAAAAACTCCGCCAAGAGGAGCAGGATAAGCAATTTGCTCGCTTTGCAGATTATCTCAGGACTCTTGAAATAAAGATTCCATTTGCAGAGGCACTTGAGCAGATACCTTTTTATGCCAAGTTCATGAAAGAGATCTTGAGTCATAAGAAGGATTGGAGAGAAACTGAAAGAGTTCTCCTCACTGAAGAATGCAGTGCAGTCATTCTGAAAAGCTTTCCTGAAAAGCTTAAAGACCCTAGGAGTTTTATGATACCATGCAGATTAGAAGGTAATTGCACCAAGATAGCTTTATGTGATCTTGGGGTAAGCATCAACCTAATACCTGCATCCACTATCAGAAAGCTTGGTTTAACTAAAGAAGTTAAACCAACCTGGATATGTCTCTAACTTGCTGATGGCTCCATTAAATACCCATCAGGCATGATTGAAGACATGATTGTCAGAGTTGGGCCATTCGCCTTTCCCACTGACTTTGTAGTGCTGGAAATGGAGGAGCACAAGAGTGCTACTCTTATTCTAGTAAGACCCTTCCTAGCAACTGGACGAACTCTCATTGATGTCCAACAGGGGGAAATAACCCTGAGAGTCAATGAGGATGAGTTTAAGTTGAATGCTGTCAAAGCCATGTAGCATCCAGACACATCAAAAGACTGTATGAAAGTTGATCTTATTGACTCTTTTGTAGAAGAGATCAACATGGCTGAGAGTCTCGAATCAGAGTTGGAAGACATCTTTAAAGATGTTCAGCCTGATTTGGAGGATTCAGAGGAAATGAAAGAGCCTCTAAAATTTCCTCTGGAAGAGGAAAAACCTCCTAAACTCGAGCTCAAACCATTACCACCATCCCTGAAATATGCATTTCTGGGAGAAGGTGACACTTTTCCAGTGATCATAAGCTCTGCTTTAAATCTACAGGAAGAGGAAGCACTGATTCAAGTGCTAAGGACATACAAGACAGCTCTTGGGTGGTCCATAGGTGACCTTAAGGGCATAAGCCCAGCTAGATGCATGCACAAAATCTTATTGGAGGATAATGCTAAACCAGTGGTTCAACCATAGAGGCGGCTAAATCCAGCCATGAAGGAAGTGGTGTAGAAAGAGGTCACCAAATTACTGGAGGTTGGGATTATTTATCCTATTTCTGATAGCCCCTGGGTGAGCCCTGTTCAAGTTGTCCCCAAAAAGGGAGGCATGACAGTGGTTCATAATGAAAAGAATGAACTGGTTCCTACAAGAACAGTTACAGGGTGGCGCATGTGTATTGACTACAGAAGGCTCAATACAGCCACCAGAAAGGATCATTTTCCTTTACCATTCATAGACCAGATGTTAGAAAGACTGGCAGGTCATGATTATTACTACTTTTTGGATGGCTACTCAGGCTATAACCAAATTGTAGTAGATCCCCAGGATCAAGAGAAAATAGCATTCACATGTCCATCTGGAGTGTTTGCTTATAGAAGGATGCCATTTGGGCTGTGTAATGCGCCTGCAACCTTCCAGAGATGCATGCTCTCTATTTTCTCTGATATGGTGGAAAAATTTCTGGAAGTCTTCATGGATGACTTTTCAGTATATGGAGACTCATTCAGCTCCTGTCTTGATCACCTGAAACTAGTTATGAAAAGATGCCAAGAGACCAACTTGGTTTTAAACTGGGAAAAATGTCACTTTATGGTGACTGAAGGGATTGTCCTTGGGCATAAAATTTCAAACAAGGGAATAGAGGTGGATCAAGCAAAAATAGAGGTAAAAAAATTACCACCACCTGCCAATGTTAAGGCAATCAGAAGCTTTCTGGGGCATGCTGGATTCTATAGGAGGTTTATAAAGGATTTTTCAAAAATCGCAAAACCTCTGAGCAATCTGCTAGCTGCTGACACGCTATTTGTGTTTGACACAGAGTGTCTGCAGGCGTTTGAAATGCTGAAAGCCAAGCTGGTCACAGCACCAGTTATTTCTGCACCAGACTGGACATTACCATTTGAGCTAATGTGTAATGCCAGTGATCATGCCATTGGTGCAGTACTGAGGCAGAGGCATGACAAGCTTCTGCATGTCATTTATTATGCTAGTCGTGTTTTGAATGATGCCCAGAAAAATTACACAACCACAGAAAAAGAATTGCTTGCAGTGGTTTATGCCATTGACAAGTTTAGATCATACTTAGTAGGATCAAAAGTGATTGTGTACACAGATCATGCTGCTCTTAAATATCTGCTCACAAAGCAGGATTCAAAACCCAGACTCATAAGATGGGTGTTGCTTCTGCAAGAGTTTGATATAGAAATAAGAGACAGAAAAGGGACAGAGAACCAAGTGGCTGACCATCTGTCCCGGATAGAGCCAATAGAAGGGACGTCATTCCCCTCTCTTGAAATCTCTGAGACCTTTTCGGATGAGCATTTGTTTGCCATTCAGGAAACACCATGGTTTGCAGACATTGCAAACTACAAAACTGCAAGGTTCATTCCCAAGGAGTACAGCAGGCAACAAAAGAAAAAATTAATTACTGATGCAAAGTACTACTTGTGGGATGAACCCTATCTCTTTAAGAGATGTGCAGATGGCATAATCCGTAGGTGTGTGCCTAAAGAAGAAGCACAAAGGATCTTATGGCATTGCCATGGGTCACAATATGGAGGTCATTTCGGAGGTGAGCGAACAGCCACCAAGGTCCTCCAATGTGGCTTCTACTTGCCTACACTCTACAGAGATTCCGGAGAGTTTGTACATAACTGTGACAGTTACCAGAGAGCTGGTAATTTGCCTCACAGTTACGCCATGCCTCAACAAGGAATCTTGGAGATTGAGTTGTTTGATGTATGGGGTATTGATTTCATGGGGCCTTTCCCACCATCATACTCAAACACTTATATTCTGGTGGCAGTTGACTATGTATCAAAATGGGTTGAGGCCATTGCCACACCCACCAATGATACTAAAATAGTGCTGAAATTCCTCCAGAAACATATATTCAGCAGGTTTGGTGTCCCCAGGGTACTAATCAATGATGGGGGCACTCACTTCTGCAACAAACAGCTTTACTCTGCCATAGTCCGGTATGGGATTCGCCACAAGGTGGCGACTCCATATCATCCACAGATAAATGGGCAAGCTGAAGTCTCTAACAGAGAACTAAAAAGAATCCTGGAACGGACTGTAAGTACCCGTAGAAAGGATTGGGCACGAAGCTTGGATGATGCTCTGTGGGCTTACAGAACAGCATTCAAGACTCCTATAGGGACCTCTCCATACCAACTTGTGTATGGTAAGGCATGCCACCTGCCCGTGGAACTGGAACATAAAGCCTACTGGGCAACCAGATTCCTAAACTTTGATGCCAAATTAGCTGGAGAAAAAAGATTGCTCCAGCTAAATGAGCTAGAGGAATTCAGATTCACTGCTTTCGAAAATGCCAAGCTTTATAAAGAAAAATAAAAAAAGTGGCATGACAGAAAGCTATCATCTAGAATCTTTGAACCAGGACAAAAGGTTCTGTTGTTTAACTCTAGGCTCAGGCTATTCCCTGGGAAACTGAAGTCCCGGTGGAGGGGACCATATGTGATTACAAGTGTATCACCATATGGTTTTGTGGAGCTTCAAGATATTGATTCTGATAAGAAGTTCATTGTTAATGGACAGAGAATCAAGCACTATCTTGAAGGCAATGTTGAGCAAGAGTGCTCAAGGCTGAAGCTAGATTAAAAGCTCAGCAAGGTCCAGCTAAAGACTATAAAGAAGCGCTTGCTGGGAGGCAACCCAGCCATGGGGCATCACTTCCTCTAAGCATTTTGCCCTATTCTTGATTTTATTTGTTTATATAAAGTTCACTGATACTAAGGTAAAGAGTTAATTGTATAAGTTCACAGGGTTACAGAAGGATTCTGCACACAAAATAGAGAAAAAGAGCTCACTGGCAAGAAAACGCTAGTAAGAGTCTGTTTTGGGCGTTCAACGCCCAAAAGAAGCATCCACTGGGCGTTGAACGCCAGTAAGGATAGCCATCTGGGCGTTAAACGCCAGAAAGAAGCATCTTCTGGGCGTTGAACGCCAGAAAGAAGCTCCTTTTGGGTGTTTAACGCCAGATTTACAGCGTCCTGGGCGTTCAGAAAAACGCCAGTGACAAAGGAGTTCTTGGCGTTCAACGCCAGAAAGAAGCAACAGTTGGGCGTTGAACGCCCAGGAGAGGCAGCATTTGGGCGTTGAACACCCAAAACATGCAGCGTTTGGGCGTTCAAACGCCAGGATGGTGGGGAGGAGGTGAATTCGTTTTTACTTCAGATTTTTCATTCTAAATTTAATTTTCATGTTTCAATTCATGATTTCTTGCATAAACATGTTAAGAACCCTGATTTCTAAAATCCCTAATTTCTAAAAACCCTATTTTAAAATATCAAATGTATCTTAATCCATAAGCACAAATCCTTTTTTATCCAATTCAACTCTTTTTCAAAATTTTCAAAACAAATCTATCTCTTTTCATTCAAAAATCTTTTCAACTAATCAATATCTTTTTCAAATCTCCATACTATCTTTTTCAAAAATCCAAATCTATCTTTTTCAAATATCTTTCATATCTTTTCAATTTCAAATCATATCTTCTATCTTATCTTTCTTTGTATTTTCGAAAAAAACCCACCCCCCTCTCCCTTTAAATATGTGTTCGGCCTCCCTCCCCTCCCATCCACAATTGCACCTAGCTCTCCTTCTCTCCCTCTCCTTTCTTTTCTTTTTGCTTGAGGACAAGCAAACCTCTAAGTTTGGTGTGCCTATCCGTGATCACTAAGATCATGGCTCCTAAAGGAAAACAACCCACTCCAAGAGGCAAGAAAGAGAGCATTCCAAAACCACTTTTGAATCAAGGGAAGTTCTTAACTAAAGAACATTCAGACCATTATTACAAAATAATGGGTCTAAGATCAGTGATCCCGGAAGTTAGATTCGATCTGAAAGAAGACGAATATCCGAGATTCAGGAGCAAATCCGAATCAGGAACTGGGAGATCCTAGCTAATCCTGAAACGAAATTGGGAAGGAATATGGTCCAGGAGTTCTATGCTAATATGTGGCAAACAGACAGGCAAAGACTATCTGGATCTGCTATCTATGACTATCAGACCTTGGTCAGAGGAAAGATTGTTCATACCTACCCTGACAAGATCAGGGAGATCTTAAAGCTACCTCAGCTGAAAGATGATCCAGACTCCTTCAATAGGAGAATGATGAGAATAGACAAGGGCCTGGATAAGATTCTAGAGGATATATGTATCCCTGGAGCCAGGTGGACCACCAGCACGAAGGGTGTCCTAAATCAACTCAAAAGAGAAGATCACAAAAACCAGTCGCCAGAGGATTGTTGGACTTCATTGGGCATTCTCTGCTGCCCACTAGCAACCGTTCTGAAGTCACTATTAGAAGAGCAGTGATGATCCATTGCATCTTGATGGGAAAAGAAGTGGAAGTTCATCAACTGATTTCAACTGAATTCTATAAAATTGCAAACAAAAATTCCAAAGATGCCAGGTTGGCTTATCCAAGCTTGATTTCTATGCTCTGCAAGGACGCTGGAGTAAGGATGGGAATAACTGAGTATATCTCAGTTGAGCGGCCAATCACCAAAGCATCAATGAAAAAACAACAAGCACAGGATGACCCCATCAAGAAGAAAACACAGGAATTTCTCCCAGAAATCCCTCAATCTGAATACTGGGAGTATCTTGAAACATCTATTACCAAGATGCAAGAAGCTATGGAACAAATAAAGAAAGAACAGAAGGAACAAAGTAGCATTCTTTGCTATTTGCTTAAAGAACAGGAGGAGCAAGGGCATGATTTAAGGGAATTGAAGCGCCAGAAATTATCTCTTGAAGGACCAAGCACCCCGCAGATTAGAGGAACATCCACTTCCCAGAACAAAGGTTGTTAAATTCTAATTTTTGCTTTAACTCTGTGATAGTTGTCATTATAGGAGTTTACCTTAGAAAGTAGATATAAGTAGTAGTAATTAGCATACCTATTTTTATCTTAATTTCAATTAAGTTATAATTTATTTTTCTCATCATCAGCAAACATGAATAAAATAGTAGATCTTTAGAATAAGAGGCAATAAATTTCGAGTTTTTAACAAGAAAAATTCTAATTATTTACATGTGGTGGCAATGCTTTCTGTCTTTTGAACGAATGCTTGAACAGTGCATATGTCTTTTGAATTTGATGTTTAAGACTGTTAAATATGTTGGCTCTTGAAAGAATGATGAACATGATACATGTTATTGATAATCTGAAAAATCATAAAAATGATTCTTGAAGCAAGAAAAAGCAGCAAAGAACAAAGCTTGCAAAAAAAAATAGAGAAAGAAAAAGAGAAAGCAAGCAGAAAAAGCCAAAGCTCTTAAAACCAAAAGGCAAGGGTAATGAAAAGGATCCAAGGCTTTGAGCATCAGTGGATAGGAGGGCCTAGAGGAATAAAATCATGGCCTAAGCGGCTAAACCAAGCTGTCCCTAACCATGTGCTTATGGCGTGAAGGTGTCAAGTGAAAACTTGAGACTGAACGGTTAAAGTCAAGGTCCAAAGCAAAAAGAAGAGTGTGCTTAAGAACTCTGGACACCTCTAATTGGGGACTTTAGTAAAGCTGAGTCACAATCTAAAAAGGTTCACCCAATTATGTGTCTGTGGCATTTATGTATCCGGTGGTAATACTGGAAAACAAAGTGCTTAGGGCCACGACCAAGACTCATAAAGTATCTGTGTTCAAGAATCATCATACTGAAATAGGAGAATCAATAACACAATCTGAATTCTAAGTTCCTATAGATGCCAATCACTCTGAGCTTCAATGGATAAAGTGAGGTGCCAAAACTGTTCGGAAGCAAAAAGCTACTAGTCCCGCTCATCTAATTAGAATCTGAGCTTCACTCAAAAACTCTGAGACATTATTGCTTCTTGACTTATTAATATTCTATTTTATTTATCTAGTTGCTTGGGGACAAGCAACAGTTTAAGTTTGGTGTTGTGATGAGCGGATATTTTATACGCTTTTTGGGGTTAATTTCATATAGTTTTTAGTATATTTTAGTTAGTTTTTAGTTTATTTTCATTAGTTTCTAGGCAAAATTCATATTTTTGGACTTTACTATGAGTTTGTGTGTTTTTCTATAATTTCAGGTATTTTCTGGCTGAAATTGAGGGAGCTGAGTAAAAATCTGATTCAGGCTGAAAAAGGACTGCTGATGCTGTTGGATTCTGACCTCTCTGCACTCGGAATGGAATTTCTGGAGCTACAGGAGTCCAAATGGCGCGCTTCCAATTGCGTTGGAAAGTAGACATCCAGGGCTTTCCAGAAATATATAATAGTCTATACTTTTCTTAAGGATAGACGACGTAAACTGGCGTTCAACGCCAGTTCCATGCTGCTGTCTGGCGTCCAGCGCCAGAAACAAGTTACAAGTTGGAGTTCAACGCCAGAAACAGGTTACAACCTGGCGTTGAATGCCTAAAACAGCCCATGCACGTGAGAAGCTTAAGTCTCAGCCCCAGCACACACCAAGTGGGCCCCAGAAGTGGATTTATGCACCATCTATCATAGTTTACTCATTTTCTGTAAACCTAGGTTACTAGTTTAGTATTTAAACAACTTTTAGAGATTTATTTTGTATCTCATGACATTTTTAGATTTGAACTTTGTACTCTTTGATGGCATGAGTCTCTAAACTCCATTGTTGGGGGTGAGGAGCTCTGCTGTGTCTCGATGAATTAATACAAGTATTTCTGTTTTCCATTCAAACATGCGTGTTCCTATCTAAGATATCCATTCGCACTTCAATATGAATGTGATGAACGTGACAATCATTATCATTCCTCCACGAACGCGTGCCTGATAACCACTTACGTTCCACTGTAGAATGAATGAATATCTCTTAGATCTCTTAATCGGAATCTTCGTGGTATAAGCTAGATTGATGGCAGCATTCAAGAGAATCCAGAAAGTCTAAACCTTGTCTGTGGTATTCCGAGTAGGATTCAGGGATTGAATGACTGTGACGAACTTCAAACTCGCGAGTGCTGGGCGTAGTGACAGACGCAAAAGGATAGTAAATCCTATTCTGGTACGATTGAGAACCTGCAGATGATTAGCCGTGCGGTGACAGCGCATCTGGACCCTTTTCACTGGAAGGATGGATGGTAGCCATTGACAACGGTGATCCACCAACACACAGCTTGCCATAGGAAGACATGCGTGCGTGAATCAGAAAACAGAGGAAAGCAGAATTTCAGAAGACAAAGCATCTCCAAAACTCCAACATATTCTCCATCATTGCATACAAGTATAATTTGTGTTCTGCCCTTTTATTCCTTGCAATCAAATTTGATAAGTGAATTATTTTATTGTTTTCCTGACTAAGAGTTACAAGATAACCATAGATTGCTTCAAGCCAACAATCTCCATGGGATCGACCCTTACTCACGTAAGGTATTACTTGGACGACCCAGTGCACTTGCTGGTTAGTGGTACGAGTTGTAAAAAGTGTGATTTACAATTCGTGCACCACCTGGCAACGGTGCCAAAAACTTGATACGTGAAAATTAATAATTCTCACATAACCGGCAAGTATACCGGATCGTATCAAGTAGTAAAACTACCCGAGTGAGGTCGATCCCACGGAGATTGGTGGATTAAGCAACTTTACTTAATTGGTTTTTTTAGTTAAGAAAACATTGTTTTGATTTCATGAGATTTGAATGCTTGAAAGAAATTTCAAGGAATTAAATGACAAGAAATTTAAAGAACTAAAGTAATGGAGGCGAATTAAATGATTGAAAGTAAATGACGGAAACTTAGATTGTAAGAAACTTAAATGACATAAAAAATAGATTGCAAGAAAGTAGAGTGCTGAATTGTAGAGGGCAGAGAAGTAAATTGTAAGTAATTAAAACTGAATCTAAATAGCAGGAATGTTAAATTTCTTGAATGTAAAAGGGAGTTGGGTAAGTTGATTATCATTAATCCATCCGGGTGGCAAGCAAGATGAATTCTCAATGAAGTGCTAAGTTCTCCTTCTAGACCCACTTAATTGAGCACTAGTCCAACCTTTGTATCTCATCTTTGATGTGTCAACCAAAATGAGCCTTGATTTGTAACGCCAACCACAAAACATCCTTTTCTTATGCTTTATCCCACAAAGTTTCCTAAGTTGACCATCCGTTTCAAGCAAGCCATACTCAAGTGGGACAATAAAGCTAATAGAGATGACTTTTACCCATTCAAATGTAGAAGTAGATGACAACCTAGGTAAAGAAGCTTCCAAAGATCTTGACAAAGTGATACGTGAAAATTAATAATTCTCACATAACCGGCAAGTATACCAGATCGTATCAAGTAGTAAAACTCACCTGAGTGAGGTCGATCCCACGGAGATTGGTGGATTAAGCAACTTTAATTAAATGGTTTTTTTAGTTAAGAAAACATTGTTTTGATTTCATGAGATTTGAATGCTTGAAAGAAATTGCAAGGAATTAAATGACAAGAAATTTAAAGAACTAAAGTAATAGAGGCGAATTAAATGACTAAAAGTAAATAATGGAAACTTAGATTGCAAGAAACTTAAATGACATAAAAAGTAGATTGCAAGAAAGTAGAGTGCTGAATTGTAGAGGGCAGAGAAGTAAATTGCAAGTAATTAAAACTGAATCTAAATAGCAGGAATGTTAAATTGCTTGAATGTAAAAGGGAGTTGGGTAATGGGTATTAAAAAATAACTAAAGAACAAAGGAAATGAGAATTAATGATGGAAGAGATCATTAGGGGTTAGAGATGTAAATTCTCATGAATTGATGATGATCATCTCCTTCTCAATCATGGGTATAGATCCATGGCAAATTGTGAATAATTGAATTCCAATCTCTTGGTAACTCAATTTCTCATCAACACAATCAATTGCCACTCTCATGATCTAATTGTTCATGAGAAGAGATGAAGCTCATTAACTATTCTTTCAAGCCACACAATTCCCAGGATCTCAACCAAGGGTGATTACATCTCACATACCAACCCAAAGTGTATTGATCAAGGAAATTATGAAAGAATGAACTCTAAACTGAATTATGTGACTCCTTTCTCAAGTTTATCATATAATTCACATAGATTCAACTTCTCTCTCGATGGTGATTGAATCTTTGAAGAACAAGACTTTTCTCTTGGATGAACCCCTTGAATTAAGAAGGAGAAGAAGAGTTATCAATTCATTCAAATAAATAGAGCTTTTCCCCCTAATGAAAATGGGGTTTAGTAAATCATAGCTCCAATTCAACAACAATTGCAAAGATGAAAATTAAACTAAGTGTAGAGAAGAATGAAGAAGAAGAAGTTCTTAAAACTGAAAGTTCACGTCCAAATAAAACAAAATTGCTTTCTGGTATCTCCTCTCTTCCAATGCAGTAAAAGTAAAAGTAATTAAAACTAGTATAAAGGTAAAAGTGTCCAAGCCCCTTAAATTACAGAACTCTTCCCTATTTATACTAGTCTTAAAACTCATTGAGAGGTTCTTAATTGGGTTAGCAATTTGGGCTTTTTCCTGTTGAATTGGCTAGCTCATTAGAGTGGAGTTTACTGGCCTTTGAAGAGAACAGAGAGAGCAGAGCTTGTTCTCATCAATTCTGGCCCATTGAATGGCGTTACTGGCAAACACGCCAGTGTTGTAGCACGTTGGCAACATGATTGTGATTGTCCTGGGCTGGTAGCTTGGGCGTTGCTGGCCCAAGTTATTGCCAAACACTTGACCCTCTCCTTCATGAACTCACTTTTGATGCTCAAAGTTGCCCCTGGTTTCAGCTTCAATCCTCTGCTTCACTATAGACTATTATACATCGTTGGAAATCTCTGATTGTCCTCTTTCTAATACAATTGAAATCGTCTCAATTGGATCTTCCTAGATCAAGTTATGCATCATTGAAGAAGGTGAAGTCAGGCTACCATGGTCGCCGGTGTTGTTGCTGAACACGCTCCTTTTCAGCACGTTAGCAATGTGCCAGCCCCTGCCCCCTTGCTCCATGCTTGCTTCCTGGCATTGCCATTACACACGCCTATGAACCCAGCGTTGGAAATGTGATTGAAGCTTGGAATTGCCCTCCAAGACTGCCTTCTAGCTCTAAACCTTGCTTGCAACGTTGCCATTAAACACACCTTTAGAATCTGGCGTTTGCAACGTGCTAGCCTCCTTCCCTGGACCAAGCTTCCTCCTTGGCGTTATCATTGGACACGCCAATGCATCCTCAGGTTGGCAATGTGCTAGCCTCCTTCCCTGGACCAGGCTTCCTCCTTGGCATTATCATTGGACACGCTAATGCATCCTCAGGTTGGCAACGTGCTCGAGCTCTCTCCAGGGCTACTTCCTTCCTCTACGCTTTGCTTCCTGGTGTTGCTTTAGAACATGCCTTTGGAACCCGGCGTTAGCAACGTGCTCGAGCTATTCTCCAGGCTGCTTCCTTCCTCTAGGCTTTGCTTGCAACGTTGCCATTGAGCACGCCTTTAGAACCTGGCGTTGGCAATGTGCTCAAGCCTTCCTTATGGCTCCAAACTTTGCTTGCTACGTTATCATAGAGCATGCCCATGTATCTCTAGGCTGGAAATGTGCTTGAGGGTTTAGAACTACTCTCCATGGTTGCCTGGCGTTATTAGTGAAATACGCCTCTAGGACCAGCGTTGGCAACGTGCTCTCCAGGCTGCCTCCTTCCAGGCTTTGCTCCCTGGCATTGCCACTACACATGCCAATGAATCAGCACATTGGCAATGTGCTCGAGCTCCTTCCTTGGACCAGAACCTTTGCCTCAGACGTTGTTGCTAAGCACGCTTTCCATTTCTCCCTTTGGCAATGTGGGTAGTCCTCCAAGATTGCCTATGTTGCTGGCGTTTCCATCAAGCACGGCCATGTATCCTGGGTGGGCAACGTGCTCGAGTGGCTTGATATCACCCTCCAAGCTCCCTGGCATTATCATTGGACACGCCAATGTATCCTGGAGTTGGCAACATAGCAACCTTTATTTTCCAGCCAAACCTTGCTCAGTTTGCTTCTTGGCGTTGTTGCCAAGCACTCCAATGTAGCTCCAAGTTAGCAACATGCACATTGCTCTTTTTGAAGGAGTTGTTAGCCACTTGCTTACTTTATTCTTGCTTCAATGCCTTCTTGTTTCATCACCTATCATTAACAAGGGAAATTGCTTCAAAGTCTTACCAATCCATGTAATCAATTTCAAGAGATTCATTCATACTCATTCATTTATGCATTCCTTGAATCATTTACATGAATTTGGCTGTAATTAACCTAGTCCTTGGTATTTTTATGCATGGGAGTAAAACTCATCAAAGTGCTTGTTTATTTCAAAGATAATGAATGAAAATAAGCTAAAACTAACTAAACTAGCTAGCTAATATAGCAAATATGCGAATGCATCACAAAGCGTATTCAACTCCCATCCTTCTTTTTCTAAGGACCCCCACCTCCTCATAAGGTTCCTCAATTTCAATCCTTTGTTCATCAATTTCATCTAACTCTTCTCCGTCACTCAAATCATAAATGGAAGGATGAGAGAAATCTACCTCCACATTGCTTTCTATTTCACTAGGAGAAGGTTCTTTAAGTTCAAAGGATTCACCACCAAGAAGGTTTGATGCATGATCTTCATCACCAAGGGAACTCAACTCTTGCTTCATTCCTTCCAAGTCTTCATTCAAAAATTATTTTGGAGGTTGTGCACTCTCCTCCTCAACATCAAATTCAATCTTCTTGGAGAAATTTTCTATGACTCTAGATTCCCATAGAGGTTCCGCATCTCCTGAGTCTTTAACCACTTCTTCCTCTTCTTTAACAATCATAGGTTCCTCCAATTGTTCTAACACAAAGCACCATTCCTCATTTTTCACTGGAGTTTCCAATCTCTCCTTCATGCTATGCTCTTCCTTTGATTCTCCACATGTAGCCATGGGAGTGCTTGGAGTGTTCAAGCATTGGGAGGCTAATCGGTTTACGAGTTCTAGTACCTCCCTTTGCATTTCTCTTTGCCCTTGAGGAATGAGGCAAAGGGTTTCATCTATTGGAGACTGGGGTGGATAGGAGGATTTATTATTTTGGAAAAAAGGTTCATAATAGGAAAGTGGTTCTTCTTGGTAAGGGTATGGAGGTGGTGTGTATGGAATTTGTGGTCCTTGGGAGTAATTGTATTGGAATGTGGATGCTTCTATGGGTTTTCTCTCATAATGGTCACAAGGATGAGGCAAAGGTGATTGGTTATATGATGGGTGAGGGTCATGGAAGGTGTTTGGTAAAGAGGAGCTTATGAGTATGGTTGGGGGCTATGTTGAGGATGAGGCTCATAGGTATATGGTAGTGGTTGTTGACAATCACAATGAGGATTACCATATCTGTTAGATTGATATGCATTAGGAGTGAAATTATACCTATAAGAAAACGGAGGAGGTTGTTGTCACGAAGATTGAGCATATGCTCGAGGCTCCTCCCACCTTTGATTGTTCCATCCTTGATGCATATTCTCATTGAAATTCCCATTTCCTACAACATAGTTGTAACCAAACTCATAGCCAAAAGGGTGAAAATTCATAATAGCAGAGACAAAAACAAAAGGCACAAAAATAAGGAGATAAAATCTAACTACTAACTCAAACAAGCAAACTAACAAAAAAGAAAACTATTCCCAATATTAACATATGTACAATAACCAATAACAAGGCACACATTTGCAATCTCCCCGGCAACGGTGCCATTTGATGAGAGGAATTTTGTTAGTATAGAATTTCTCAATGAAATCTCGTTGCAAGTATAGTTTCTAAACCAACAAACAATTCTCAATCAAAATTTTGTTTGTTACAAGTACAAACCCCAATAAAAATAACCAAAGTATTTAATCCTCGGATCGTCTCTCAAGGAATTGCAGGAAAGTGTTCTTATTATTGGTTATGAATTGTATATCTTTGGGGTTTTGGAATAAGGGGCAAGAAACATAAATGACAAGAAAGTAAAGAAAACTCAAATAATAAAATGGTCTTGGCAAGGGTTGATGGTTAAGGATTTTTATCCTTGTCACTAACCACAATATGATAATTATAAGGATCAATCCCATTAAGTCATCCTCTAACAAGTGAATGAAAGTCAAATAAGCTACATCAATCCTAATCCATAAGTCCTAGCCACCTCACTAATTAACTTAGTGAAAGCTAGGGTCAATGGATACCAATTATCAATCGCTTGGACATTAGCAACTCAAGTTCACCTAAGTTACCATCCCAAGCCAAGAACACAAAAATCTACTCTAACATCCTTCCAAGCATTTAATCAAACACTTGGAAGGCATAAAAGGAAGGCAAAATAAAATTGCAAGAAATATAAATCTACAACTACAGATTGCAAGAAATTAACAACAACAAAGCAATTAAACAATAAAAGAAATCAAACATTAATTGCATTAAAGAAAAATAGAAGAAACAAGAGTGCATCAACAACAAAGTAAACAAATACAAGGAGTAAAATACTACACTAGGAAAGGAAAGGTATAGGAACAAGAAATTGTGAAGGAAAAGTAAATCAAGACATGAATTGAACCTAAATCTAAAAAAAATCCTAATCTATATCTAACCTAATTCTAGAGAGAAGAGAGAGCTTCTTTCTCTAGAAACTAACTAAAGCATGATCAAAACTCTCCTCATTGCTTCCCCCCGACCCCTCTTGAATTCAACATGTAATAGCCTCAGAAATGAATTGAATTTGGGCTTTGGAAGCTCAGAAATCGCCCCCAGCTTTTTCACTTTAATGAGGTCACGTGCGAACTACGACGCGTACGCATGGGTCACGCGTACGCGTCATCTGGCATTTTGCTTCTCACGTATACACGTCATGTCACGCGTACGTGTCGCCATGCGACTTCATATCCACGCGTGTGCGTCTGTCACGTGTGCATGATGTGAGAAAAATTGATGTTATAGAATTTCACAATTGAAATCTCGTTGCAAGTATAGTTTCTAAACTAACAAACAATCCTCACATCAAAAATTTGTTTGTCACAAGTACAAACCCCAATAAAAATAACCAAGAGTATTAATCCCGAGTCGTTCTACCTAGGAATTACAATGAAGTGCTTTATTATTGGCTATGAAGGAATATTTTGGGGTTTTTGTAGCAAGAGACAAGGAATGTAAATAACAAAAGAAATAAGCTAACAACTAAGAAAGCTCTTGGCAAAGAATGAGAACTAGAAGTCCTATCCTCATTATCATCATTAATTGTGACAGGAATTGTCCATTGCTCCCACTCAGTTAACCTCTAACTATGAAGGAAAGTCAAGTGGATACAATCAACTTGAGTCCACAAGTCCTAGTCAAATCATAGTGAAAGACTAGCTTTAGTGGCATTCAAGTCAACTAGCAACTTCCAATTATCAATCAACAAAAGAGTTTGATAACTCAAGAGTCTCCAATTACTCAACTAAAGCCAAGAGGAGAAAAATCTACACTAAAATCCAACCAAGAATTTTATCAAACACTTGGAAGGCATAAAAGGAAAGCATAATAAAATGACAAGAAATATAAAATCTAACACTACCAAATACAAGGAAATAACAATAACAAATCAATTAAACAATAAAAGAACATAAAATATGAAATTGCATTAAAGGAAATTAAAATCAACAAAGTGCTCATAGACATGAAAGTAGAAAAATGGAAGAAATTAACAAGAAGAACTAACAGAACAAAGATATAGCAATAGGAAATTGAAAGGAAAAGTAGATTAAAACAAGAATTAAAATCCAGATCTAAGAAGAGATTTGAATCTACTCTAACTTAATTCTAGAGGGAAGAGAGAGCTTCTCTCTCTAGAATTCTAACCTAAAACATGATGAAAACTAAACTATGACTACTTGGTTCATCCCCCTTCAATCCTTGGGTTCGATACCATCAGAAATGAGTTGGATTGGGCCCAAAATGCTTCAGAAATCGCTGGCCACGAATTGCCTTAAGTGAGTCACGCTGCTCCTGCAACACGCACCCATGGGTGACGCATGCGCATAGCCTAACTACAAGGAAACTATGGCATAGTTTATATCATTTTGAAGCCCCGGATGTTAGCTTTCCAACACAACTAGAACCGTCTCATTTGGACCTCTGTAGCTCAAGTTATGATTGTTTTAGTACAAAGAGGTTAGGATTGACAACTTAGCGATTCCTTCATTTCTTCATGAGTTCTCCATTTTTGCATGCTTTTCTTCATTCCTTCAACCCAATCTTTGCCTTCTAATCTTGAAATCACTTAAACAAACACATCAAAGCATCGAATGAGAGGAAGACGAAATAAATTTAGCAATTTAAGGGCCTAAAAAGCATGTTTTCACTCTTAAGCACAATTTAAGGAGAATTTGCAAAACCATACTATTTTAGTGAATAAATGTGGGAAAAACTGATAAAATATCCCAAATTAAGCACAAGATAAACAATAAAATTGGGGTTTATCAAATCTCTCCACACTTAAACCAAGCATGTCCTCATGCTAAGAATAAAGAAGGACAAGAAAAGGGGATATGAACATTTGTTCAATGCAAAGAAACTAGATGAACCTATCTACATGTATGCAAATAAATACAAAGTGATTTTACCTACTTGGTCAAAAGTAAATCAGTCTCCAAGAATATATATGAGCAAATAGGGAAAATTTAGTATGACGATTCATGAATCCCACCAATTCAAATATAAAAAATGAAGTTCAAATTGACTTGCAAGAAGAAAGCTCATGAAAGTCGGGAACAAGAAATTGAGCATCGAACCCTCACCGGATGTGTATCCGCTCTAGTCGCTCAAGTGTATAGGGTCTATCCACTCAATTCTCCTCTAATCATGCTTTCTAAGATTTGTTTTTCATCTAACAATCAACAATTATTCAATGCATACATATATATATATATATATATATATATATATATATATATATATATATATATCATGAGGTCTTTTCATAGGTTGTAATGGGGCTAGGGTGAAGGTAAGGATGAATATATGGTCAAGTGAGCTTGAAATTTGAATCTTTGATTAACCTAAGCTCTCACCAAACACATATAACAACCTATACAATTCTGATACAATGCCTAGCTACCCATGATTCCCACTTTTTTTTCATATACTCATGCATTCTCTTTAATTCACATTCCATATGCATTGTAATTGTTACTTTACTTTGGGGCATTTTTGTCCCCTTTTTATTGCTTTTCTTTTTCTTTTTTCTTTCATATATTTTTTTCTTTTTATTTTTCTTTATTGTCATTTTTTTTCTTTTCAAGCTAAAATATATACAAGAGCATCAATGCATATGGTTTAACATTTAATACATGAGTATGTACCCAATACCCAAGATCTTCAATGAAAATAAAAACACACTCTTACCTCAACCAATGTCCTAAGTTTCCCCACACTTGAATGATACACACTCACTAGCCTAAGCTAATCAAAGATCCAAATAAAGGACATTTATTATTTTTCGCTTTAAGGCTTGTAATGTGCTAATATTAAGAACAAAGTGGATTAAATAGGCTCAAAATTGGCTAACAATGGTTGATGAAAGGTAGGCTATTTGGATAAGTGAGCTAAATGAAATGATGGCCTCAATCATATATATGCATTCATACACAAAATAATGGACATAAAGAATCCAACAAATCAAGGATTGCAATCATAGAGAGAGAATAATCACACAAGAAGGAGAAATAGTGGTTATAAGATGTAACCACACAATTGGGCTTAAAACTCACATGCTTATGTTCTTAGCTCAAAAACCATGTTCCAGAATAAATTCTTTAAGCAAGTTCAACAAAAAAATTTTTCAAATTGGTAGGGCGCCCTAAAAATAGTTTTCTTGAAAAAGAAATCATCACCCTAACCAAGTAGTCCTAATAAGAAAGAAGTGGTAAAATATGTATAAACTCCAACTATCATGCAACCCATTGTGCAATACAATGACTAACTAACAAAGAAAAATAAAAAATTGGTGTTGAAAAAGGAATTGTTACCCTTGGGAGTCGGTTGGACGACCTCCCCACACTTAAAGATTGCACCGTCCTCGGTGCATCCAAAGATGAGCAAGGTGGATGGGTTGCTACAAGTGATGAGTTTCTTCAAAAGATTGTGCGGATGACTTGTTTGTTGCCCCGTTTAGAAGCTTTTCCTTTTCCTCTTTTGGTGGCTAACCTAAATAGAAAAAAAAAGAAAGAAAATTAAGCCTACAACAAAGATAGCAAAGCAAATAGAACATAGGCGGGGGCTAATGCCAAATAAGAGAAGGGTTCTCACTACATGTTAGCTACTCGTGTAAGTGAGAGAGCAATATAGGCAAAGGGCAGATCAACTAATACTTGATGTAATAGTAAAGTCAAAGCATAAGTGAATAACATGAAGAGCATGTCGAGCATCAAGTTCAAACAAAAGAGTGGGTCATGAAAGACATGTACACTCATATCAATGCACAAAGGATACAAGGATCATCAAAGGTTAAGCATTGAATTAGAGATTTCATTACCCATCAATATCAAACAAGTCAAGGAGCACCAAGATAATCCAAGAAGTTCTCAATAATTGAGTAAGAGAATTCAACACCATTATTAAAATAATAAATTTAGAAAATAAAATAAGAACAAGCTATAAAAACAAAATTAAAATACAATGAATGAAAATAAGCAAATGCAATAAAAGAAAATGGAAGAAAAGAAAAAGAATTTTTTTAATATTTTATTTATTTATTTATTTATTTTATTATTTTCTCTTTTTTTTTGAAGAGAGGGAAAAGAAGAAAGGTAGAAAGAAAGAAGAAGAAAAGAAGAAAGAAGAAGAAAGGAGAAAGGAGAAAAACAGGGTGCAATCCATGCATAAGCGTCGCCTACGCTTAAGCATCGATTGCAGCAGGGACAATCCACGCGTACGCGTCGCCCATGCTTACGCGTGGATTGCAGCAGGGACAATCCATGCGTACGCGTCGCCCATGCTTACGCGTGGATTTTTGCACGAAGTTGGCACAAAGTAGGCACAAGTATCTGTTTTTTGTATTAGGAGTCCCATATGGCAATCCACACATAAGCATGGCCCACGCTTAAGCGTGGATTGACACACTTTTTTTTATTTTTTTAAAGAAGCGTAAAACAGAATTTAACACTCTCCTAACCTATAAACATTTTAAATCACCCAAAATTCAAATTTAACAACAAATCTTTTGGTTTTTGAAAAATTTTCAAATACAAAACAAACAAAACTTACACTACAAGTAAAATACAATCTAACAACAACTAACCTACAACTTATGGCACAAATCTAATCGAACAAACTAGAAACTAAAATACTAAAGCAAGAATATGCAAATAAGAAAACTACCTAACAATGGCAACTCAATTCATTCATTGATTATATATACAAGAGAATAGAAAGAGTTTACCATGGTGGGGTGTCTCCCACCTAGCACTTTTAGTTATTGTCCTTAAGTTGGACGTTTGATGGGGTCCTTGCTATGGTGGCTTATGCTTGAACTTTTCCTTGAATCCTCACTAATGCTTGCATTTCCAATAGCCTCCAGGATCCCAAACTAAGCGCGTCAAGCTACCAAGAGATCTCAAGCGAGTACCAAGGCCCCAAAGTTGATGATTATCTATGTATATTCTGGGGTCCCATACTTTGTTTGTCAACCCCCTTTCTTTTTGATCTTCATGCTTCCATTGGGTGACAAACTTATTGAATTCTCCTTGTAACTCCTACTCATCATCCTAGATCCCTTGAATTGAGCTTCACTCCAACCATGAATCCCAAAATTTGAGCTTCCTTCTACTATGCACCTTGATTTTTGTTGCCAACAAACATCCAACTCTTTTCTACTTTCTAACCCACACATAGCTCTAAGTTGATCATTCGTTTCTAAGAATGCATATTGATATGGGCCAAGGAAATTAAAGCAAGAGATGGTTACCCATTCAACTTGTAATTTGGATGGTGACTTAGCAAGGAGGATATCCAATGGTCTTGATATTGTAGGCTCCACTTCCTTTGGCTCTTCTTTAATGACTTCCATCTTTTGACAACTTTTTTCAATTTTCTCTTGTTTGCTAACTTCTTCCAACTCTTTCTCATTAATTAAAATGTATGTTGGAGGGTGTATACATTCCTCCTCAACATTGGTTTTACATTCAATGGAAGAAGCTTCAACAAGATCACCATTGTCACTTGGTGTAGAGTTGTCTTCAATGATGGAGCTTCCTTCTTGTTTAACCTCCCTTAGATCTTCTTCAACTATTCTTTCATCTTCAAGGGTCTCTACTACCTCCAACTTTTGGGTCTCCTCTTGCTTCTCTTGAAGTATGGATGAGTGAATCCAATCCATTAAGTCCCTAAGACGATCCCTTCTCTCTTATTCTATGTCAATCGCATAATTGGAATCATGTTGTTCTTAGATTGATGGATACGAATGTTCTTTTATGGAGTGTGGTGGTGGGATGGAGAGATCATTATGTGGTTGGAAATGAGGTTCATCAAAGCTTGGAGGTTGAAAAGTGTTTTGGTTGTTGGTAGAAGATAGAGGTATATGGGATATAAGCTCTTGAAAGGCAGAGGTGAAATTAGTGAGTGTAGTTTGGAGCTCTTCTTGCTCTTGAGAAAAGATACCAAGTGTATCATCCAAAGGGTAATGATGTTGAAGTGGTGGTGGTTCCATGGGTGCTTGTTCATAATGGTTGTAAATGTGTGCATATGGAGGATATGGATTAGGATTGTGTGGAAGTGATTGATGGAAATAGGATGTGGATTGAGAATATGGTGGTTGGATTGACGGTGTTTGAGGACTTGTTGAGAGTATGGTGCATGGAGTGATGGTGGTTGAGTGGCATAATCATGATAAGAGCCATCATATCCATTGGAATGATATGCATCATAGGAGGGGTTGCAATCATAGTAGCTTAGTTGAGGAGGTTGCCATGATGATTGCTCATATGGATGTAGCTCCCTTCTCAAGAATTCTTCCCTCCCATAATGTGAGCCATCATTCACGTTTCCATTACCTACAACATAGTCATAACCATATCCAAAACCACAAGGATGAGAATTCATATGAAAAAGAGGAAATCAAAACAAAGAATATCAAAAAGCAAAGAAAAAGCAAATTCCAAATAACTAGCAAAATCACAAAATAACCAAAAATCAAGATATTCAGAATATGAACATATTCACAATAGCCAATAACATAACACCATTGCGATTCCCCGGCAACGGCTGGTGCGCAGAAATTGTGATTACACTTTGATTATGTAAAATTCATTGCTCTTTCTTTCCCTGGCAATGGCGCCAAAAACATGATGCCAATACCATGGTTCACAACTTCGCACAACTAACCAGCAAGTGCACTGGGTCGTCCAAGTAATACCTTACGTGAGTAAGGGTCGAATCCCACGGAGATTGTTGGTATGAAGCAAGCTATGGTCACCTTGTAAATCTCAGTCAGGTAGATATAAAATAGTAATGGGGTTTTCGAAATTAATTAATAAAAGAAGGATAGAAATACTTATGTAAATCATTGGTGAGAATTTCAGATAAGCGTATGGAGATGCAATCGTTCCTCTAAACCTCTGCTTTCTTGCTGTCTTCATCCAATCAGTCTTACTCCTCTCTATGGCTGGCTTTATGTAAGGATGTCACCGGTGCCAATGGCTACTTTCGATCTCTCTCGGGAAAATGGTCCAAATACTCTGTCACAGCACGGCTAATCGTCTGAAGGCATCACCCTTGTCGTTGGTTGCATCCTATTCCTCTCTGTGAAAAATGGTCCGATGCGCTGTCACTACATGGCTAATCATCTTGGAGGTTCTCGATCATACTGGAATAGGATTTACTATCCTTTTGCGTCTGTCACTACGCCCAGCACTCGCGAGTTTGGAGTTCGTCACAGTCATTCAATCCCGGAGTCCTACTCGGAATACCACGGACAAGGTTTAGACTTTCCGGACTCTCATGAATGCCGCCATCAATAATCTAGCTTATACCACGAAGATTCTGATTAAGAGATCTAAGAGATACTCATTCAATCTAATGTAGAACGGAAGTGGTTGTCAGGCACGCGTTCATAGGGAATGATGATGATTGTCACATTCATCACATTCAGGTTGAAGTGCGAATGAATATCTTAGAAGCGAAATAAGATGAATTGAATAGAAAACAGTAGTACTTTGCATTAATCTTTGAGGAACAGCAGAGCTCTACACCTTAATCTATGAAGTGTAGAAACTCTACCGTTGAAAATACATAAGTGAAAGGTCCAGGCATGGCCGAATGGCCAGCCCCTCTGATCTAAGAACCAGGCGTCCAAAGATATTTAATACAATAGTAAAAGGTCCTATTTATAATAAACTAGCTACTAGGGTTTACAGAAGTAAGTAATTGATGCATAATTCCACTTCCGGGGCCCACTTGGTGTGTGCTTGGGCTGAGCTTGAATGTTACACGTGTAGAGGTCATTCCTGGAGTTGAACGCCAGTTTTGGTGCCAGTTTGGGCATTGAACTCCATTTTGCAACTTGTTTCTGGCGCTGGACGCCAGAATTGGGCAGAGAGCTGGCGTTGAACGCCAGTTTGTGTAGTTTAAACTTGGGCAAAATATGGACTATTATATATTCCTGGAAATCCCTAGATGTGTACTTTCCAACGCAATTAGAAGCGTGCCATTTCGAGTTCTGTAGCTCCAGAAAATCCACTTTGAGTGCAGGGAGGTCAGAATCCAACAGCATCAGCAGTCCTTCTTCAACCTCTGAATCTGATTTTTGCTCAAGTCCCTCAATTTCAGCCAGAAAATACCTGAAATCACAGAAAAACACACAAACTCATAGTAAAGTCCAGAAATGTGAATTTAACATAAAAACTAATGAAAACATCCCTAAAAGTAACTAGATCCTACTAAAAACATACTAAAAACAATGCCAAAAAGCGTATAAATTATCCGCTCATCACAACACCAAACTTAAATTGTTGCTTGTCCCCAAGCAACTGAAAATCAAATAGGATAAAAAGAAGAGAATATACTATAAGTTCCAAACTATCAATGAAACATAGCTCCAATCAAATGAGCGGGACTTATAGCTTTTTGCCTCTTGAATAGTTTTGGCATCTCACTTTATCCATTGAAGTTCAGAATGATTGGCTTCTATAGGAACTCAGAGTTTAGATAGTGTTATTGACTCTCCTAGTTAAGTATGATGATTCTTGAACACAGCTATTTTATGAGTCTTGGCCGTGGCCCTAAGCACTTTGTTTTCCAGTATTACCACCGGATACATAAATGCCACAGACACATAATTGGGTGAACCTTTTCAGATTGTGACTCAGCTTTGCTAAAGTCCCCAATTAGAGGTGTCCAAGGTTCTTAAGCACACTCTTTTTTACTTTGGACCTTGACTTTAACCGCTTAGTCTCAAGTTTTCACTTGACACCTACACGCCACAAGCACATGGTTAGGGACAGCTCGGTTTAGCCGCTTAGGCCAGGATTTTATTCCTTTAGGCCCTCCTATCCACTGATGCTCAAAGCCTTGGGATCTTTTTTATTTGCCCTTGCCTTTTGGTTTTAAGGGTTATTGGCTTTTTGCTCTTGGCTCTTGGTTTTAAGAGCTTTTGGCTTTTTCTGCTTGCTTTTTCTTTTTCTTTCTATATTTTTTTTTCGCCTAAATTTTTTTTTCTCTGCAAGCTTTGTTCTTTGCTGCTTTTTCTTGCTTCAAGAATCATTTTTATGATTTTTCAGATTATCAAATAACATGTCTCCTTGTCATCATTCTTTCAAGAGCCAACATATTTAACATTCTTAAACAACAACTTCAAAAGACATATGCACTGTTCAAGCATACATTCAGAAAACAAGATGCATTGTCACCACTTCAATATAATTAAACTAAGTTCAAGGATAAATTCGAAACTCATGTACTTCTTGTTCTTTTGAATTAAAACATTTTTCATTTAAGAGAGGTGATGGATTCATAGGACATTTATAACTTTAAGACAAAGTTTCTAACTACTAATGATCATGTAATGAAGACACAAACATAGATAAGCACATAACATAGAAAACGAAAAACAGAAGAAATAAGAACAAGGAATGAATCCACCTTAGTGATGGTGGCGTTTCCTTCTTGAGGAACCAATGATGTCCTTGAGCTCTTCTATGTCTCTTCCTTGTCTTTGTTGCTCCTCCCTCATTGCTTTTTGATCTTCTCTTATTTGATGAAGGATGATGGAGTGCTCTTGATGTTCCACCCTTAGTTGTCCCATGTTGGAACTCAATTCTCCTAGGGAGGTGTTGATTTGCTCCCAATATTTTTGTGGAGGAAAATGCATTTGAGGCATCTCTGGGATCTCATCGTGATGAGCTTCATACGCCTCTTGAGCTCCATGAATGGGTGATGAGCGGATATTTTATACGCTTTTTGGGGATAATTTCATATAGTTTTGAGTATGTTTTAGTTAGTTTTTAGTTTATTTCCAGTAGTTTTTAGGAAAAATTCATATTTCTGGACTTTACTATGAGTTGTGTGTTTTTCTGTAATTTCAGGTATTTTTCTGGCTGAAATTGAAGGAGCTGAGCAAAAATCTGATTCAGGCTGAAAAAGGACTGCTGATGCTGTTGGATTCTGACCTCCCTGAACTCAAAGTGGATTTTCTGGAGCTACAGAACTCTAAATGGCATGCTTCCAATTGCGTTGGAAAGTAGACATCCAGGGCTTTCCGGCAATGTATAATAGTCCATACTTTGCACAAGAATGGACGACGTAAACTGGCGTTCAACGCCAGTTTTCTGCCCAATTCGGGCGTCCAGCGCCAGAAAAGGATAAAAAACTGGAGTTGAACGCCCAAACTGGCACAAAAACTGGCGTTCAACTCCACAAATGGCCTCTGCACGTGAATTGCTTAAAGTCTCAGCCCCAGCACACACCAAGTGGGCCCCAGCACACCAAGTGGGCCCCAGAAGTGGATCTCTGCATCATCCATCATAGTCCACTCATATTTTGTAACCCTAGGCTACTGGTTTAGTATTTAAACAACTTTTAGAGACTTATTTTGTATCTCATGACATTTCAGATCTAAACTTTGTATTCTCTGACGGCATGAGTCTCTAAACCCCATTGTTGGGGGTGAGGAGCTCTGCTGCGTCTCGATGAATTAATGCAAGTATTTCTGTTTTCCATTCAAACAAGCTTGTTCCTATCTAAGATGTTCATTCGCGCTTAACTGTGATGAAGGTGATGATCTGTGACATTCATCACCTTCCTCAAACCATGAACGTGTGCCTGACAACCACCTCCGTTCTAAATCCGATTGAATGAGTATCTCTTAGATTCATTAATCAGAATCTCCGTGGTATAAGCTAGAACTGATGGCGGCATTCATGAGAATCCGGAAAGTCTAAACCTTGTCTGTGGTATTCCGAGTAGGATTCAATGATTGAATGACTGTGACGAGCTTCAAACTCCTGAAGGCTGGGCGTTAGTGACAGACGCAAAAGGATAGCAAATCCTATTCCAACCGGATCGAGAACCAACCGGTGATTAGCCGTGCTGTGACAGAGCGCGTGAGCGTAGTTTTCACTGGAAGGATGGAAGGTAGCCATTGACAACGGTGATCCACCAACACACAGCTTGCCATAGGAGGACGTGCGTGCGTGAATCAGAAGACAGAGGAAAGTAGAGATTCAGAAGACAAAGCATCTCCAAAACTCCAACATATTCTCCATTACTGCACAACAAGTAACTTTTAATTTATGCTCTACTGGTTATTCACAATTCAACTGATAAACATAATTGACTTCCTGACTAAGATTTACAAGATAACCATAGATTGCTTCAAACCAACAATCTCCGTGGGATTCGACCTTTACTCACGTAAGGTATTACTTGGACGACCCAGTGCACTTGCTGGTTAGTGGTACGAGTTGTGAAAAGTGTAATTCATAATTCGTGCACCAAGTTTTTGGCGCCGTTGCCGGGGATTGTTCGTGTTTGAACAACTGACGGATTATTTTGTTGCTTAGATTAGGAAAAATCTTTCTTTTTTTTTGGTTTAGAGTCTTTTATTATTTATCCCTTGTTAAAATACTTTAAACTTATAGCTCAGTTATTTAGAACGTGGTGTTTATGTTCATGATAATTGGCTATCATATTTTTTAAAACCTTTTTCAAAAATAATTTTTCTATTAAATCCTGTGCCAAACTTTAAGTTTGGTGTTTTCAAAAATAATCTTTCTTAAAATTTTTGAAGGTCCCATAACTCATTTGGCTAGAGCGTTAATCTGTGTTCTTGGTAATTGGGTTAGAATCTTTTATACTCTTTTCAAAACCTTCTTTTTCAAAAATATTTTTTTCTATTAAATCTTGTGCCAAACTTTAAGTTTGGTGTTTTCTTGTTGATTTCCGTTTGATTTTCGAAAATTTTGGTTTGGTTTTCTAAAAATTTTAAGTTTGGTGTTCTTCCTTCATGTTCTTGTGTTCTTGTGAGTCTTCAAAGTGTTCTTGAGTTTCCTTGTGTCTTGATCTTAAAATTTTTAAGTTTGGTGTTCCTTGGTGTTTTCCCTCCAAAATTTTCAAAAATAAGGAGCATTAGATCTAAAAATTTTAAATCTTGTACTATCTTATTGTTTTTCTCTCTCCTCACTAAATTCAAAAATATCTTTTCAAAATATCTCTTCTAACTTCCTAACTTCTTATCTTTTCAAAATTTGTTTCAACTAACTAACTAACTTTTTGTTTGTTTCTTAACTTTTTCAAAACTACCTAACTAACTCTCTCTCTCTAATTTTCGAAAATATCTTCCCTCTTTTTCAAAAATTTCCTTTTCTTAATTATTTTTAATTTTTTTTACGAAAAAAATTTTTTTATTTAACTTAAAAATTCAAATCCTTTTCAGTTATTTTATTTTATTTAAGTATTTACTTCTTATAAAATAAAATAAATAAAAAGGTAAATCAGTCCAAGTTATATCCATAGATCCATCATGGACATAAGTGGAAATGAACAGTCCAGGAGGACTCTGGGGTCATATTCTAACCCCTCTACTGCTTCATATGGGAGTAGCATCTGCATACCCTCCATTGGAGTCAGTAGCTTTGAGTTGAATCCTCAGCTCATTATCATGGTGCAGCAAAGTTGCCAGTATTCCGGTCTTCCACAGGAAGAACCTACAGAGTTTCTGGCATAATTTTTACAAATTGCTGACACAGTACATGATAAGGAAATAGATCAGGATGTCTACAGACTATTACTGTTTCCATTTGCTGTAAAAGATCAAGCTAAGAGGTGGTTGAATAACCAACCTAAGGCCAGCATAAGGACATGGAAACAGCTGACAGAAAAATTCCTGAATCAATATTTCCCTCCAAAAAGGATGACACAGCTAAGGCTGGACATCCAAGGCTTTAAACAAGGAGATAATGAATCTCTTTATGATGCTTGGGAGAGATACAGAGAGATGCTACGAAAATGCCCCTCTGAAATGTTTTCAGAGTGGGTTCAGTTAGACATCTTCTACTATGGGCTTGCAGAAGGAGCTCAGATGTCTTTAGATTACTCAGCTGGTGGATCTATCCATATGAGAAAGACAATTGAAGAAGCTCAAGAGCTCATTGATACAGTTGCCAGGAATCAGCATCTGTATCTAAGCAGCAACCCTTCCATGAATGAAGAGGTTAAAACAGTAACTGCTGAATTCAGTACTGTAAAACAAGCTGCTGAATTCAATCAGCAATTAGATTTTCTAACAAAGCAGCTAGCTGAATTCAAAGACAGGTTACAGGAGACAAGGATAGCTAATATACATATGGAAGAACAGTTTGAGCAAACAAAGCAGCAGCTATCAAAGCAAATAGCAGAAGAATGCCAAGCAGTTCAATTAAGAAGTGGGAAAACATTAAATACCCCACCTCAAGGCATCAAAAATTCAAGAAATGAGCAACCCACCAAAGATTCCCCTGAGGACAGTAAGAGCCCAGGGAAAAATAATTCTGGCACTAAAACACCAGAAAATGGGTGGAAGGCTGGCGCTGAACGCCCAGACCATGCCCAAAACTGGCGTTCGGCGCCAGAAACAAGGCAGGATTGGCGTTCAACGCCAGAAATGGGCAAGAATCTGGCGTTGAACGCCCAACAGGGGCACATTTCTGGCGTTCAGGCGCCAGGAACAGACAGTGAGCTGGCGTCTAATGTCACTCCAGCTTCTGACTCTAGCATTCAATTGCCAGTGAGGGATCAGACACACACAAGTGCTGACAACAACCCCTCTAAAAAGGCTTCTTTAACAACTAAGGTTGAGGAATATAAAGCCAAGATACCTTATCCTCAAAAACTCCGGAAAGAGGAGCAGGATAAGCAATTTGCTCGCTTTGCAGATTATTTAAGGACTCTTGAAATAAAGATTCCATTTGCAGAGGCGCTTGAGCAAATACCTTCTTATGCCAAGTTCATGAAAGAGATCTTGAGTCATAAAAAGGAGTGGAGAGAAACAGAAAGAGTTCTCCTCACTGAAGAATGCAGTGCAGTCATTCTGAAAAGCTTTCCTGAAAAGCTTAAAGACCCTGGGAGTTTTCTGATACCATGCATATTGGAAGGTGATTGCACCAAGACAGCCTTATGCGATCTTGGGGCAAGCATCAACCTAATACCTGCATCCACTATCAGGAAGCTTGGCTTAACTGAAGAAGTTAAACCAACCCGGATATGTCTCCAACTTGCTGATGGTTCCACTAAATACCCATCAGGCGTGATTGAGGACATGATTGTCAGAGTTGGGCCATTCGCCTTTCCCACTGACTTTGTTGTGCTGGAAATGGAGGAGCACAAGAGTGCCACTCTCATTCTAGGAAGACCCTTCCTAGCAACTGGACGATCCCTCATTGACGTCCAACAGGGGGAAATCACCCTGAGAGTCAACGATGACGAGTTCAAGTTGAACGCTGTCAAAGCCGTGCAGCATCCAGACACATCAACAGACTGCATGAAAGTTGACCTTATTGACTCTTTGGTAGAAGAGATCAACATGGCTGAGAGTCTCGAATCAGAGTTGGAAGACATCTTTAAAGATGTTCAGCCTGATTTGGAGGATTCAGGGGACATGAAAGAGCCTCTGAACTTTCTTCTGAAAGAGGAAAAACCTCTTAAACCAGAGCTCAAGCCACTGCCACCATCCTTGAAATATGCATTTCTAGGAGAAGGTGACACTTTTCCAGTGATCATAAGCTCTGCTTTAAATTCACAGGAAGAGGAAGCACTTATTCAAGTGCTAAGGACACACAAGACAGCTCTTGGGTGGTCCATAGGTGACCTTAAGGGCATAAGCCCAGCTAGATGCATGCACAAAATCCTACTGGAGGATAATGCCAAACCAGTGGTTCAACCACAGAGGCGGCTAAATCCAGCCATGAAGGAAGTGGTGCAGAAAGAGGTCACCAAATTACTAGAGGCTGGGATTATTTATCCCATTTCTGATAGCCCCTGGGTGAGCCCTGTTCAAGTCGTCCCAAAAAAGGGAGGCATGACAGTGATTCATAATGAAAAAAATGAACTGGTTCCTACAAGAACATTTACAGGGTGGCGCATGTGTATTGACTACAGAAGGCTCAATACAGCCACCAGAAAGGATCATTTTCCTTTACCATTCATAGACCAGATGCTAGAGAGACTAGCAGGTCATGATTATTACTGCTTTTTGGATGGCTACTCAGGCTATAACCAGATTGTAGTAGATCCCCATGATCAAGAGAAAACAGCATTCACATGTCCATCCGGAGTGTTTGCTTATAGAAGGATGCCCTTTGGGCTATGCAATGCACCTGCAACCTTCCAGAGATGCATGCTCTCTATTTTCTCTGATATGGTGGAAAAATTTCTGGAAGTCTTCATGGATGACTTCTCAGTATATGGAGACTCATTCAGCTCCTGTCTTGATCACCTGAAACTTGTTCTGAAAAGATGCCAAGAAACCAACCTAGTTTTAAACTGGGAAAAGTGTCACTTCATGGTGACTGAAGGAATTGTTCTTGGGCATAAAATCTCAAACAAGGGAATAGAGGTGGATCAAGCAAAAATAGAGGTAATTGAAAAATTACCACCACCTGCCAATGTTAAGGCAATCAGAAGCTTTCTGGGGCATGCAGGATTCTATAGGAGGTTTATAAAGGATTTTTCAAAAATCGCAAAACCTCTAAGCAATCTGCTAGCTGCTGACACGCCATTTGTGTTTGACACAGCATGCCTGCAGGCGTTTGAAATGCTGAAAGCTAAGCTGGTCACAGCACCAGTCATTTCTGCACCAGACTGGACATTGCCATTTGAGTTAATGTGTGATGCCAGTGATCATGCCATTGGTGCAGTATTGGGACAAAGGCATGACAAGCTTCTGCATGTCATTTATTATGCCAGTCGCGTTCTAAATGATGCCCAGAAAAATTACACAACCACAGAAAAAGAACTACTTGCAGTGGTTTACGCCATTGACAAGTTCAGATCATACTTAGTAGGATCAAAAGTGATTGTGTATACTGACCATGCTGCTCTTAAATATCTACTCACAAAGCAGGATTCAAAACCCAGGCTCATCAGATGGGTATTGCTTCTGCAAGAGTTTGATATAGAAATAAGAGACAGAAAAGGGACAGAGAACCAAGTGGCTGATCATCTGTCCCGGATAGAGCCAGTGAAAGGGACGTCCCTCCCCTTTCTTGAGATCTCTGAGACGTTCCCTGATGAGCATCTATTTGCCATTCAGGAAGCACCATGGTTTGCCGATATTGCAAACTATAAAGCTGCAAGGTTCATACCCAAGGAGTACAATAGAATACAAAAGAAGAAATTAGTTACTGATGCAAAGTACTACTTGTGGGATGAACCCTATCTCTTTAAGAGATGTGCAGACGGAATTATCCGTAGGTGTGTCCCCAGAGAGGAAGCACAGAGAATCCTATGGCATTGCCACGGATCTCAATATGGAGGCCATTTCGGAGGTGAGCGAACAGCCACCAAGGTCCTCCAATGTGGCTTCTATTGGCCCACACTCTATAAAGATTTCCGAGAGTTTGTACGTAATTGTGACAGTTGCCAAAGAGCTGGTAATCTGCCTCATGGTTACGCCATGCCTCAACAAGGAATCTTGGAAATAGAGTTGTTTGATGTATGGGGAATTGACTTCATGGGACCTTTCCCACCATCATACTCAAACACTTATATTCTGGTGGCAGTTGACTATGTATCAAAATGGGTTGAGGCTATTGCCACACCCACCAATGATACTAAAACAGTGCTGAAGTTCCTCCAGAAACATATCTTTAGCAGGTTTGGTGTCCCTAGAGTACTAATCAGTGATGGGGGCACTCACTTCTGCAATAAACAGCTTTACTCTGCCATGGTTCGGTATGGAATTCGCCATAAGGTGGCTACTCCATATCATCCACAAACCAATGGGCAAGCTGAAGTCTCTAACAGAGAATTAAAGAGAATCCTAGAACAGACAGTAAGTACCCGTAGAAAGGATTGGGCACGGAGCTTGGATGATGCTCTGTGGGCTTACAGAACAGCATTCAAGACCCCTATAGGGACCTCTCCATACCAACTTGTGTATGGTAAGGCATGTCACCTGCCCGTGGAACTGGAACATAAAGCCTATTGGGCAACCAGGTTCCTAAACTTTGATGCCAAATTAGCAGGAGAAAAAAGATTGCTCCAGCTAAATGAGCTAGAGGAATTCAGATTCACAGCTTTCGAAAATGCCAAGCTTTATAAAGAGAAATAAAAAAAATGGCATGACAAAAAGCTGTCATCTAGAATCTTTGAGCCAGGACAGAAGGTTCTGCTGTTCAACTCTAGACTCAGGCTATTCCCCGGGAAATTGAAATCCCGGTGGAGGGGACCATACGTGATTACAAATGTATCACCATATGGTTATGTGGAGCTTCAAGATATTGATTCTGATAAGAAGTTCATTGTCAATGGACAGAGAATCAAGCACTATCTTGAAGGCAATGTTGAGCAAGAATGCTCAAGGCTGAAGCTAGATTAAAAGCTCAGCAAGGTCCAGCTAAAGACAATAAAGAAGCGCTTGCTGGGAGGCAACCCAGCCATGGGGCATCAATCCTCTATGCATTTTGCCCTATTTTTATTTTTGTTTGTTTATATAAAGTTCACTGACACTAAGGTAAAGAATCATTTGCATAAGTTTACAGGGTTACAGAAGGAATCTGCACACAAAACAGAGATAGGGAGCTCACTGGCAAGAAAACGCCAGTGAAGGTCATTTTTGGGCGTTCAGCGCCCCAAAATGGGCATCCAGTGGGCGCTGAACGCCAGTAAGGATAGCTATCTGGCGTTCAACACCAGAAAAGGGCAACAACTGGGCGTTGAACGCCCAGGAGAGCAGCATTTGGGCGTTGAACGCCCAAAATAGACAGTGTTTGGGCGTTCAAACGCCAGGATGGTGGAGAGGAGCTCTCCTTCTACCCATCTCCTTTCTTTTCTTTTGCTTGAGGACAAGCAAAGCTCTAAGTTTGGTGTGCTTATCCGTGATCACTAAGATCATGGCCCCTAAAGGAAAACAACCCACTCCAAGAGGCAAGGACCAAGCACCTCACAGACTAAAGGAACATCCACTTCCAAACCTCAAGGTTGTTGAGCTCTAATCTTAGCCTTAACTCTGTGATAATTGTTCTTATTTTAGTTTTACCTTAGAAGTCATATAATAGTAATTAGTATCTATTTGATTTTATCTCCAATTAAGCTATAGTTTATTTTTCTCATCATCATCAAACATGAATAAAATAGTAGATCTTTTGAATAAGAAGCAATAAAATTTCGAGTTTAAATAAAACAAATTCTAATTGGTTAAATGTGGTGGCAATGCTTTCTGTCTTCTGAATGAATGCTTGAACAGTGCATATGTCTTTTGAATTTGTTGCTTAAGACTGTTAAATATGTTGGTTCTTGAAAGAATGATGAACATGAGACATGTTATTGATAATCTGAAAATCATAAAAATGATTCTTGAAGCAAGAAAAAGCAGCAAAGAACAAAGCTTGCAGAAAAAAAAGAAAAAAAAACAAAAAAAAAAAACAAAAAGCAAGCAGAAAAAGCCAATAACCCTTAAAACCAAAAGGCAAGGGCAATTAAAAAGGATCCCAAGGCTTTGAACATCAGTGGATAGGAGGGCCTAAAGGACTGAAATCCTGGTCTAAGCGGCTAAACCAAGCTGTCCCTAACCATGTGCTTGTGGCGTGCAGGTGTCAAGTGAAAACTTGAGACTGAGCGGTTAAAGTCAAGGTCCAAAGCAAAAAGAAGAGTGTGCTTAAGAACTCTGGACACCTCTAATTGGGGACTTTAGCAAAGCTGAGTCACAATCTGAAAAGGTTCACCCAGTTATGTGTCTGTGGCATTTATGTATCCGGTGGTAATACTGGAAAACAAAGTGCTTAGGGCCACGGCCAAGACTCATAAAGAAGCTGTGTTCAAGAATCATCACACTGAACTAAGAGAATCAATAACACTATCTGAATTTTGAGTTCCTAAAGATGCCAATCACTCTGAGCTTCAATGGATAAAGTGAGATGCCGAAACTGTTCAGAAGCAAAAAGCTACTAGTCCCGCTCATCTAATTAGGATCTGAGCTTCAATAAAAAACTCTGAGATATTATTGCTTCTCAACCTATTAGTCTTCTATTTTATTTGTCTAGTTGCTTGAGGACAAGCAACAGTTTAAGTTTGGTGTTGTGATGAGCGGATATTTTATACGCTTTTTGGGGATAATTTCATATAGTTTTGAGTATGTTTTAGTTAGTTTTTAGTTTATTTCCAGTATTTTTTAGGAAAAATTCATATTTCTGGACTTTACTATGAGTTGTGTGTTTTTCTGTAATTTCAGGTATTTTTCTGGCTGAAATTGAAGGAGCTGAGCAAAAATCTGATTCAGGCTGAAAAAGGACTGCTGATGCTGTTGGATTCTGACCTCCCTGCACTCAAAGTGGATTTTCTGGAGCTACAGAACTCGAAATGGCATGTTTCCAATTGCGTTGGAAAGTAGACATCCAGGGCTTTCCGGAAATGTATAATAGTCCATACTTTGCACAAGAATAAACGACGTAAACTGGCGTTCAACGCCAGTTTTCTGCCCAATTCTGGCGTCCAGCGCCAGAAAAGGATCAAAAACTGGAGTTGAACGCCCAAACTGGCACAAAAACTGGCGTTCAACTCCACAAATGGCCTCTGCACGTGAATTGCTTAAAGTCTCAGCCCCAGCACACACCAAGTGGGCCCCAGCACACCAAGTGGGCCCCAGAAGTGGATCTCTGCATCATCCATCATAGTCCACTCATATTTTGTAACCCTAGGCTACTGGTTTAGTATTTAAACAACTTTTAGAGACTTATTTTGTATCTCATGACATTTCAGATCTAAACTTTGTATTCTCTGACGGCATGAGTCTCTAAACCCCATTGTTGGGGGTGAGGAGCTCTGCTGCGTCTCGATGAATTAATGCAAGTATTTCTGTTTTCCATTCAAACACGCTTGTTCCTATCTAAGATGTTCATTCGCGCTTAACTGTGATGAAGGTGATGATCTGTGACATTCATCACCTTCCTCAAACCATGAACGTGTGCCTGACAACCACCTCCGTTCTAAATCCGATTGAATGAGTATCTCTTAGATTCATTAATCAGAATCTCTGTGGTATAAGCTAGAACTGATGGCGGCATTCATGAGAATCCGGAAAGTCTAAACCTTGTCTGTGGTATTCCGAGTAGGATTCAATGATTGAATGACTGTGACGAGCTTCAAACTCCTGAAGGCTGGGCGTTAGTGACAGACGCAAAAGGATAGCAAATCCTATTCCAACCGGATCGAGAACCAACCGGTGATTAGCCGTGCTGTGACAGAGCGCGTGAGCGTAGTTTTCACTGGAAGGATGGAAGGTAGCCATTGACAACGGTGATCCACCAACACACAGCTTGCCATAGGAGGACGTGCGTGCGTGAATCAGAAGACAGAGGAAAGCAGAGATTCAGAAGACAAAGCATCTCCAAAACTCCAACATATTCTCCATTACTGCACAACAAGTAACTTTTAATTTATGCTCTACTGGTTATTCACAATTCAACTGATAAACATAATTGACTTCATGACTAAGATTTACAAGATAACCATAGATTGCTTCAAACCAACAATCTCCGTGGGATTCGACCCTTACTCACGTAAGGTATTACTTGGACGACCCAGTGCACTTGCTGGTTAGTGGTACGAGTTGTGAAAAGTGTAATTCATAATTCGTGCACCAATGGGCTCTCTTGCTTGCTCCATCTTTTTCTTAGTGATGGGCTTCTCTTCCTTAATGGGAATGTCTCCTTCTATGAAAGCTCCAACTGAGTAACATAGATGGCAAATAAGATGAGGAAAAGCTAGCCTTGCCATGGGGGATGACTTTTCGGCTATTTTGTAGAGTTCATTAGAGATGACTTCATGAACTTCTATTTCCTCTCCAATCATGATGCTATGAATCATGATGGCCCGATCCACAGTAACTTCAGATCGGTTGCTAGTGGGGATGATGGAGCATTGGATGAATTCCAACCATCCTCTAGCCACAGGCTTGAGGTCCAATCTTCTTAGTTGAACCGGCTTGCCTTTGGAGTCAATCTTCCATTGAGCTCCTTCCACCCATATGTCCATAAGGACTTGGTCCAACCTTTGATCAAAGTTGACTCTCCTTGTGTAGGGGCGTACGTTCTCTTCCATGTTTGGCAAGTTGAACGCTAACCTCACATTCTCTGGACTAAAATCTAAGTATTTCCCCCGAACCATTGTAACATAGTTCTTTGGATCCGGGTTCTTACTTTGATCATGGTTCTTGGTGATCCATGCATTGGCATAGAACTCTTGAACCATTAGGATGCCGACTTGTTGGATGGGATTTGTTAGAACTTCCCAACCTCTTCTTTGAGTTTCATGTCGGATCTCCGGATACTCATTTCTTTTGAGTTTGAAAGGGACCTCGGGGATTACCTTCTTCTTGGCCACAACATCATAGAAGTGGTCTTGATGGGCTTTGGAGATGAACCTTTCCATCTCCCATGACTCGGAGGTGGAAGCTTTTGTCTTCCCTTTTCCTTTTCTAGAGGATTCTCCGATCTTAGGTGCCATTAATGGTAATGGAAAAATAAAAAGCTTATGCTTTTACCACACCAAACTTAGAATTTTGCTCGCCCTCGAGCAAGAGAAGAAAGAATAGATGAAGAAGAAGAAGAAATGGAGGAGAGGGAGAAGGGGTTGTGTTTCGGCCAAGAAGAGAAGAGAGGGTTGTGTTGTGTGAAAATGAGGAAGAATGGAGGGTTATATATATAGGGATGGGAGGGGAGTGAAGGTTTGGCCATTTAGGGTGGGTTTGGGTGGGAAATTGATTTTGAATTTTGAAGGTAGGTGGAGTTTATGAGGTAGGTTTATAGGGAAGAGTGGATGGATGTGAGTGGTGAAGAGGTGATGGGGAAGAGAGATTGAGGTGATTGGTGAAGAGTTTTGGGTAAGAGTGTTTATGGGATTGTGTGAAAGAGGGGTGAGAAGAAGTGAGTGGAGGTAGGTGGGGATCCTGTAGGGTCCACAGATCCTAAGGTGATCCTGTGGGGTCCACAGATCCTGAGGTGTTCAAGGATTTACAACCTTGCACCAAATTAGGCATGTGAAATGCCCTTGCACACAACTCTGGGCGTTCAGCGCCAGGTTGGTGCTTGTTCTGGGCGTTGAACGCCCATTTGTAGCCTATTTCTGGCGTTGAACGCCAGAACCATGCTGGTTCTGGGTGTTCAGCGCCAACTCTCCTCCAGGGTGCATTTCTGGCGTTCAAATACCCAGATGCTGCCCATTTCTGGCGTTCAGCGCCAGAATCATGCTCTGTTCTGGCGTTGAACGCCTAAAACATGCTTCTTACTGGCGTTTAAACGCCAGTAAGGTCTTCCTCCAGGGTGTGATTTTTCTTCTGTTGTTTTTGATTCTGTTTTCAATTTTTATATTTATTTTGTGACTCCACATGATCATGAACCTAATAAAACATGAAAAACAATGAAAATTAGATAAATAGACATTGGGTTGCCTCCCAACAAGCGCTTCTTTAATGTCAATAGCTTGACAGTGGGCTCTCATGGAGCCTCACAGATGTGCAGAGCTTTGTTGAGACCTCCCAGCACCAAACTTGGAGTTTGGATATGAGGGTTTGACACCAAACTTAGAGTTTGGTTGTGGCCTCCCAACACCAAACTTAGAGTTTGACTGTGGGGGCTTTGTTTGACTCTGCTTTGAGAGAAACTTTTTCTGCTTCCTCTCCATGGATGCAGAGAGAGATCCTTGGGTTGTAAACACAAGGTTGTCCTTATTTAATTGAAGGATCAATTCTCCTCTGTCCACATCAATCACAGCTCTTGCTGTGGCTAGGAAAGGTCTTCCTAGGATGATGGATTCATCCTCTTCCTTTCCAGTATCCAGAACTATGAAATCAGCAGGGATGTAAAGGCCTTCAACCTTTACTAACACGTCCTCTACTTGTCCATAAGCCTGTTTTCTTGAATTATCTGCCATCTCTAATGAGATTTTAGCAGCTTGCACCCCATAGATTCCCAGTTTCTCTATTACAGAGAGGGGCATGGGGTTTATCCCTGAACCAAGGTTACACAAAGCCTTAAAGATCATGGTGCCTATGGTACAAGGTATTATGAACTTTCCAGGATCCTGTCTCTTCTGAGGCAATGTCAGTTGATCCAGATCACTTAGTTCATTGGTGAACAAGGGAGGTTCATCTTCCCAAGTTTCAATACCAAATAATTTGGAATTTAGCTTCATGGTTGCACCAAGGAACTTGGCAGCTTGCTCTTCAGTAACATCCTCATTCTCTTCAGAAGAGGAATACTCATCAGAGCTCATGAATGGCATAAGGAGGTTCCATGGAATCTCTATGGTCTCTAGATGAGTCTTAGAGTCCTTTGGTTCCTTAGAGGGAAGCTCCTTATTGATCACTGGACGTCCCATGAGGTCTTCCTCCTTGGGATTCACGTCATTCTCCTCTCTTTTGAGGTCGGCCATGGTAATTAATTCAATGGCCTTGCACTCTCCTTTTGGATTATCTTCTGTATTGCTTGGGAGAGTACTAGGAGGGATTTCAGTGATCCTTTTACTCAGCTGGCCCAGTTGTGCTTTCAAATTTCTAATGGAAGACCTTGTTTCATTCATGAAACTCACAGTGGCCTTAGATAGATCAGAGACTAAATTTGCTAAGCTAGACGGATTCTGCTCAGAATTCTCTGTCTATTGCTGAGTGGATGATGGAAAAGGCTTGCTATTGCTAAACCTGTTTCTTCCACCATTATTAAAGCCTTGTTGAGGCTTTTGATCCTTCCATGAGAAATTTGGATGATTTCTCCATGATGGATTATAGGTGTTTCCATAAGGTTCACCCATGTAATTTACCTCTGCTATTGCAGGGTTCTCAGGATCATAAGCTTCTTCTTCAGCAGAAGCCTCTTGAGTACTGTTGGATGCAACTTGCATTCCATTCAGACTCTGAGAAATCATATTGACCTGCTGAGTCAATATTTTATTCTGAGCCAATATGGCATTCAGAGTATCAATTTCAAGAACTCCCTTCTTCATAGGCGTCCCATTATTCACAGGATTCCTCTCAGAGGTGTACATGAACTGGTTATTAGCAACCATGTCAATGAGTTCTTGAGCTTCTGCAGGTGTTTTCTTTAGGTGAATGGATCCACCTGCAGAAGTATCCAATGACATCTTTGATAGCTCAGATAAACCATCATAGAATATATCCAGGATGATCCATTCTGAAAGCATGTCAGAAGGACACTTTTTGGTCAACTGTTTGTATCTTTCCCAAGCTTCATAGAGGGATTCACCTTCTTTCTGTCTGAAGGTCTGAACATCCACTTTAAGCTTGCTCAGCTTTTGAGGAGGAAAGAACTTGGCTAAGAAAGCCGTGACCAGCTTATCCCAAGAGTTCAGGCTGTCTTTGTGTTGAGAATCCAACCACACTCTAGCTCTGTCTCTTACAGCAAAAGGGAAAAGCATGAGCCTGTAGACTTCAGGATCTACTCCATTAGTCTTAACAGTATCACAGATCTACAAGAATTCAGTTAAGAACTGAAAAGGATCTTCAGATGGAAGTCCATAAAACCTGCAGTTCTGTTGCATCAGAGAAACTAGCTGAGGTTTTAGCTCAAAATTGTTTGCTCCAATGGTAGGGATGGAGATGCTTCTTCCATGTAAATTGGAATTTGGTGCAGTAAAGTCACTGTTCCGAGGGTTACCCGAAACTGGAGGTCGATCTCGGATGAGATCTTCTGTACTGGTCGGAGATGACGTGTCCGGCTGGCTAATGACAGCCAGAGCTGTTGGGTCCGACCCGTTGGACTTGCCGCGCTGCTGATCCTTGGCCACCGGAGGGTAGGGGGTACCTACAAGAGACTTCGATGCTTAAGTTAGCACGGGTATTAAGCATGTTTTTTGTGTAGAATCAAAGTATGAGTTATACCTGGGTGCTCCAGCGTATTTATAGTAGAGTGGGCTGATCTTTTTGATAAGATAAGTTAGTTATCCTTATCTTATCTTATCTTATCTTGAGTGAAGTCAGCTTATCTTCAAGGGAACCGCCTTTATCTCTATAGGATGGGATTGCCTTTGGATTCTGGGTCGTGTTCCTCTATTTGGGCCCTTTTATTGGGCTTTGCTTGTCGTTTTGGCCGAGTTCTTCATAAAGAAGTCGGTCCTGCTTGATCATAACAAGTCGGTCGCTTCGCTACTGAACATCCCGGTTCGGACAGCTCGACCCTGGGTATGAACAGTGCCCCTGCTTGAGCTCGGTCTTCCGTTTGAGGTCGAGTTCTTGACTTCGGTCCTTCTTTAGTGAAGCCGAACTCAAGCATTTTGTCGATTCCTTTGCAGAAGCTTTTTTGAATGTAGAACGTTTTCCTTCTAAAAGCGCGCCCTTTTGTATTAGCGTTTTGTCCTAGGGATCGTGGGAGGGTTTAATACCCTAATTAATTAGTATTAATTGCTCCGTTTTTCCTTTGGCTCTTTATTTTGATTTTTGAAAGCTTAGAGAGGTTTCTCTTCTTTGCTCTTTTCGTAACTTCTTCACCATTTTCCTCCGTTTTTCTCGTTCTCTGTTTTTTGCCCTCGTTTCCTCTTTTCCTTCGTGGCGGCGTTGCTTAATGATTCTCGGGACAATCTGCCTCTCCTTTTTTCCTTTGAAGCTTTTCTCTTCTCCAGGTGAGTTCCATTCGCATTTTCTTCCTTTTTCGCTGCTTTTAGCCTTTTTGTGATTAAATTGCGATTTTGCTTTGAGGGAAGTTTGGATCTTTCTGCTTCTACTGTGCCTGGTTATAGTCGCAATGCGTGCTCTGAATCTTTTTCGCCTTTCCTATTGCTTGAATGTGCTTAGGGCTTTTGCATGTTATTTCTCGTTTGTGCTTTTGATGATAATGCATCTGATTCTGGAAAAAGGCTGGTGTCTTTGATGATTTCTTGTTTGGTATTCTCGATGTTGGTGCTTGCTTTTTGCTTGATTTCGAAAAAGTTTGCACCTTTCCGCTTGGTTATTTTTGCTAAACTGTAGAAATAGTGCTTTCTTCTGATAAACTGTATGAGGGTGATCTTTTTTGCATTTTCGCTTTCTTTTGTTTTCTTTCTGAGAGATGCTGGGGTGCGAGCTGTAGATTTTTCTTGGAAACTTTGCCTGATTATTGCCTCCAAAGGATGCCCCAAGATTGTGGTTTGAGCCTTGGGGTTTTCCTTTTCTGTGTGATCTCCTGCATCGTATTGAGTTGTTTTCTCCCTTGTCCGAGATGTTTTTAGTAATCCCCTCTTCTTTTCTTACTTGTAGGATTTAGTTGGCCTCATGTCTTCTCGCAATAACATTGTAGAGATATCTTCCAGAGTTCCCGAGGGGATGTCCGATTGGCTGGACTCCCTTGTTTTGTTGTGTGTTTCTATTGAGGATGCTGAATTTTGCACAGAGCTGAGGAAGCTCCATAAGATTTGTGCTAACAGTTCCTGCGAGGGTGATTATGAGCTTGTTGCTCCTGATTCTGATGAGAGAGTTTGTTTTCCGACTTCCGTCGAGGGGAAGCGTCCCTCTTTCTATGCTTATGAATACTTTTTTAGCCAATTGAACGTTACTTTCCCTTTTACTGCCTTTGAAACTGATTTGTTGTGGTCCTGCAACATTGCCCCATCCCAGCTGCATCCAAACTCCTGGGGTTTTATCAAGATATTTCAACTTCTTTGTCAGGAGTTAGATATAACACCTTCTGAAACTCTTTTCCTTTATCTTTTTGTTTCGGCCAAACCTGGGGGTTCCTCCAAAAAGAAAGCTTCCTGGGTTTCTTTCAGGTCGGCCCAGGGGCATAAAGTTTTTGCCATGTATGATGAGTCGTTTAAAGATTTTAAGAACTATTTCTTCCGAGTCCGTGCCATTGAGGGGGTTCGCCCCTTTTTTCTTGATGAAAATGATGAACCTGCTTTTCCTCTGGAGTGGCAAAAGAATGTAAGAGTGCCACGTTACACGTGGGAGATGCTTAGTGAGGTTGAGCGGGCCTTTGTGGTTGTTCTTGAAGATTTGTGGGGGAAGCCACCCCACCTGGACACGAAGAGATTTTTGAGTGATCTATCTTTGGTTCGGGCTGTTTTGGGTACTGCCTGATTTGTTTTTATACTTGCTCTCAGGCTTTGTTTTTTCTGTGTTGTAACTTGTCTTTGTTTTTTATATTTTTCAGAGATGTCGAAGAATAATGATTCTATGAGAGCCTATAAGAAGGCAAAGAAGGCGACCGCAGCACTAAATCTCTCGGCCAAAGCGGCCGGAGAGGGGTCTTCTCAGCCTCTGGTTAAACCTCCTATACCGAGTTCTTCTGGGCCGAGGAGAGCGATTCCTACTCCTCGGGTCCGTCAGGTCGATCCTCCACAATCTTCTATTGCTGCTTCCGGTCCCCCTCCTAATAAGAAGCAAAGAACAACTGAACCTTTCAACCTTGATGCTCCTGACTTTGATGCAGTTGAGTTTGTAGATCAACAAATCGGCCCTTATGGTGTTCTTCCGATGGATGATGTGTCAATTCTTCATCATTTTGATTATATCACCCGGAGTGGTATCAAGTTGGCACACATGGGGGCGGCCCTATATCGGACTGCTCAAAGTCTTCCTCTCCATGCTACTAAAGCTTTTATGGAGGAGGCCAAACAGGAGTTTGATCGGATGAAGGATTTAAAGGGGGAGCTTGAAGTAAGGGTGGCCAGGTTCGAGAAAGATTTGGAAAATGGAAAGGCTATTTCTACTTCCTTGGCTGGCTCTCTGAAACTGGCTGAGGACACGGCTATGCGGCATAAGGACAGTTATTTGATGTCTTACAGGGAGGTGTTGCGTCTGAGAGAAGAGTTGGAGAATGCCCGGGCTAATTATTCCGAACTCCAAGGTCATCTTGTTGGCAGTGTAACTGCTGCCTATGAGAACCTGAGGGAACAAGTTCGGGTTATTGTTCCCGAGGCCGACTTGACCCTCTTTAGCTTGGAAAACGTTGTCAGGGATGGCAAGGTTGTCCCTGATGACGAGGATGAGGATGATGTCGATCCTCCCCTTGTGGTCTCTACTAAGGGGTCGACTTCTGCTGTCCCTGCCGAGGTTGGTCCTCCCGCTTCTGACCCCGACTGCTAGATCTTGAACCGTGATGACGGTACTGTAGATGCCGTTCCTCTCCAGACTCGGCCTCCGTCTCCTTAGCCTGATGCTGCTAAAAAATCTTCTGACCCTTAGTTTTAATCTTTATTTCGGATATGTAGTTGGCCCGGCTTGTGGGCTTTTTTAAACTCTTTATGTTTTGCTAACGCCTTCTTGTTGCTTGCCTAGCAACTTTTGTTTTTTATAAAAAGAAATGGTAGCATGCTTCTACTTTTGCGGTAGGTTTTGGTTGCCTCCGAGGCTTTTTTAATCTTGTGGATGATAACTTTGTCTTTTGTGCTTGACTTGGTATTTCTTTTGCTGTGAATGTTGGAATCCTACAGCTTAACCTCCTTTGGATTGCTTTTGTATTTTATTTTGAATCCTTTGTGGTTGTGGCTAGGTAGGTCTAAGAATTTTTTGGTTCGTTCTCGCTCTGGTTTATTTCTGACGATTCGTAACCGATTCCTTCAAGTTGGTCTCCGAGTTGTTTTTCGCAGTCCATTTTCAAGTTATATTTGTAATCTCTTTCCTGGATCTTTGTCAGATTTCTTTTAGGAACTTGTTTGTAGTAGGAGTCCGACTTGGTTATATCGGTCTCCCTTAAGTTATTTGTAGTCCTCTTTCTTGGATCTTTGTCAGATCTCTTTCAGGGACTACTTTGATAACTTTTAGTAGTAGGAGTCCGACTTGGTTATATCGGTCTCCTTTAAGTTATTTGTAGTCCTCTTTCTTGGATCTTTGTCAGATCTCTTTCAGGGACTACTTTGATAACTTTTAGTAGTAGGAGTCCGACTTGGTTATATCGGTCTCCTTTAAGTTATTTGTAGTCCTCTTTCTTGGATCTTTGTCAGATCTCTTTCAGGGACTACTTTGATAACTTTTAGTTTGGGCTGACTTTGTCATGTCGAGCCCTTCTAAGTTAAAGTAATCCTCTTTAATAGGGTTGGCCAGACCTCTTTCCAGGGTTTACTTATAACTTGGGTTGACTTGGTCCGACTTCTCAACGTCGGCCAGTCTTAAAGTTATTATTTTAGCGATCCGTAAGACCTCGTCAGGTTCTTTTTTAGATCGCTTTCGATAACTTCTTACATTATTCTGTGTTCATCTTTTGCCGATTTGTAGAAAGTGGTTGTCATCTCTAGATCGTCCTTTGGGTGAATCGCGTTTTCACCTTTATCGGACGGTTTGTCTTTACTGTGATCGTGCAGTGAAACTGTTTTTCACTTTCTGCCGATCTGTCGCTTTATAATCGGACGATGAATGCTTCAGATTAATGCGTCTTAAAATCTTTGTAGAATATCACAAATTTTATTAAAAGAAAAAGTAGAAATATATATGTACATATGGGATTGTCTGAGTCTCAACTTGGTGCCTCATTAAAAAACCTTTTCAGGAAAAAGAGTGCACCCAATGATGAGATCTTTTATATCCTCTTTTCTAACTGTAGTACCTTCTGAGGTTACAGGCGTGCCATGACCTGGGGAGCTCTCGTCCGTCGAGTTCAGACAGTCTGTAGTAGCCCTTTCCAAGTATTTCTATAACTCGGTAGGGTCCTTTCCAGTTTGCCGCCAGCTTTCCTTCTCCTGGTCGAGTTGTTCCGATATCATTTCGGATTAGGATAAGATCATTCTCTGCAAAACTTCTCGGTACTACCTTTTGATTGTATCTGGAAGCCATGCGGCGCTTTAGGGCTTCTTCCTTGATCCGAGCTCTTTCTTGGATTTCGGGCAACAAGTCGAGCTCTTCTCTTTGGAGTTGGGAGTTTGCTCCTTCATTGTAGTGAACTACTCTTGGCGATCCTTCCTCAATTTCTACTGGAATCATCGCCTCTGTTCCATATGCTAATCAGAAGGGAGATTCCTTCGTGGTGGAATGTGGAGTTGTTCGATATGCCCATAGGACCTGTGGAAGCTCTTCTGCCCAGGCTCTCTTTGCATTTTGTAATCTCCGTTTTAATCCAGCCAATATGACTTTGTTAGCAGCTTCGGCCTGCCCGTTGGCTTGTGGATGTTCGACGGAGGTGTATTGGTGCTTTATATTCAAGTCGGCTACTAGTTTTCTGAAGCCTGCATCTGTGAATTGGGTGCCATTGTCTGTGGTTATTGAATACGGAACCCCAAACCTTGTGACAATGTTTCGATATAAGAACTTCCGGCTTCTTTGAGCAGTGGCATTGGCTAGGGGTTCTGCCTCGATCCACTTTGTAAAGTAATCTACTTCCACTATGAGAAATTTAACTTGTGCTGATCCTTGTGGGAAGGGGCTGAGAAGATCGAGTCCCCATTTTGCAAACGGCCAAGGCGAAGTCACGCTGATGAGCTCTTCTGGGGGGGCGATGTGAAGGTTGGCATGTTTTTGACATGGTGGACATGTCTTTACAAATTCTGTGGCTTCTTTCTGTAGAGTTGGCCAGTAAAATCCTGCCCGGAGTACTTTTTTGGCGAGAGCTCGTGCTCCGAGATGATTGCCACAAATGCCGCTATGTATTTCTTTTAGCACTTCCCTTGTGTTGGAGGTCGGCACGCATTTTAGTAAAGGTATTGAGATTCCTCTTTTGTACAGGATATTGTTTATGATGGTGTAGTACTGTGCCTCTCTTTTTAACTTTTTTGCCTCTTTTTCTTCTGCGGGGAGTGTTCCTTCTTTGAGGTAGTTGATTATGGGGTTCATCCATCCTTGGTCCTGACTTGTTATGGCCAGGACTTTTTCCTCTTCCGAGATTGACGGGTTTTGTAACATTTCCTGGATGAGGCTTCTATTGTTGCCCCCTGGTTTGGTGCTGGCTAGTTTTGAGAGTGCATCAGCTCGGGCATTTTGTTCTCGGGGTATGTGGCAGATCTTATATTCCCCGATTTGTCCGAGTAATTCCTTGGTTTTATCCAAATATTTTTTCATGGTGGGGTCTTTGGCTTGGTAACTCCCTGTTATTTGTGATGTGACCACTTGTGAATCGCTGTAAATGTTGAGTTTTTGAGCTCCGACATCTTTGGCCAGCTTCAAACCAGCTAATAATGCTTCATATTCTGCTTGGTTATTGGAGGCCGGGAACCCGAACATGAGGGAGAGCTCAACTTGGGTTCCTTGGTTGCTTACTATTATCACGCCTGCGCCGCTTCCAGTTTTATTTGAGGAACCGTCCACGTAGAGATTCCATTATGTGGGAGTTTCCGGGGTATCTGTGAATTCTGCGATGAAGTCGGCCAGATACTGTGATTTGATGGCCGTCCGAGCTTCATATCGGAGGTCAAACTCTGATAACTCGACTGCCCATTGTAGAATTCTGCCTGCTAAATCTGTTTTCTGCAGTATTCCTTTTATGGGCTGGTTAATTCTAACCTTAATTGTGTGAGCCTGAAAGTACGGGCGGAGTCGTTGAGATGTTAGAATGATAGTATAGGCAAATTTTTCTATTTTCTGGTAGTTCAGCTCGGATCCCTGTAGTGCTTTGCTAATGAAGTAGACGGGTTGTTGCACATTTTCGTCTTCTCTGACTAGTGCTGAGGCTATCGCCCAGCTTCCTACTGCGAGATATAATATGAGTGGTTCTCCTTCTCGTGGTCGAGATTGGATAGGTGGCCGTCCTAAGAACTCCTTGAAGTCTTGGAAAGCTTGCTCACATTCTGTCGTGCATTCGAACTGTTTTCCCTTTCTTAAAGTAGCATAGAAGGGGAGAGATATTATCGCAGCTCCTGCTAAGAATCGGGATAGGGCGGCCAATCTCCCATTGAGTTGTTGTACCTCTTTGATACAGGTTGGGCTCTTCATATTGAGTATAGCTTGACATTTGTCTGGATTTGCTTCAATTCCCCTTTGTGTGAGCATGAAACCCAAGAATTTGCCTGCTTCAACTGCGAAGGTGCATTTTGCCGGGTTGAGTCGCATGTCATGCTTCCTTATAGTGTCAAATACTTGGGACAGGTCGGACAATAATGTATTTTCGCTTTGTGTTTTTATCAACATGTCGTCCACATAGACTTCCATGATTTTCCCGATGTGATCTGAGAAGACTTTATTCATTAGCCTTTGATAAGTAGCTCCCACGTTCTTGAGACCGAAAGGCATCACGATGTAGCAGTAGTTCGCGTTTGGTGTTAAGAACGATGTTTTTTCTTGATCTGGTGGATACATGGGGATTTGGTTGTATCCCGAATAGGCGTCCATAAACGAGAGGTGTTTATATCCGGAGGAAGCATCTACCAGAGCGTCAATACTTGGGAGTGGATATGGATCTTTTGGGCAGGCTTTGTTGAGATCGGTGTAATCGGTACACATGCACCACTTCCCGTTTGATTTTTTCACCAAAACGACGTTAGCTAGCCATAATGGGTACTTGACTTCTCTTATGAATCCTGCCTCCAGTAACGCTTGTACTTATTCTTCCACAACTTGGGATCGTTTTGGTCCGAGTTTTCTTCGCTTCTGCTGCACCGGCCGAGATCCTGGATAGACCACTAACTTGTGGCACATTAACTTAGGGTCTATGCCTGGCATGTCTGCGGCTTTCCATGCGAAGAGGTCGACATTATCTCGTAAGAATTATATCAGTGATTCTTTTGAGTCTCCTCTTAAGACTGTGCCGATATTAGTCATTTTATCCGAGGTGTCTCCAATCTGAACCTTCTCTATCTCACCTTCTGGGTGCGGACGGAGTTCTTCTCGACGTTGAGCGCCGCCAAGCTCAATTGTATGAAACTCTTCTCCTCTGCCTTTGAGGTTTAAGCTCTCGTTATAACAGCGACGTGCCATCTTTTGATCTGCTTTTACTGTGGCTATCCCTTCTGTAGTTGGGAATTTCATGCATAGATGTGGAGTTGAGACTATTGCGCCGAGTTGATTGAGTGTTGTCCGTCCTATGAGAGCGTTGTATGCCGAACTTACGTCGACCACAATGTAGTCTATTTTGAGGGTCCTAGATTGGTTCCCTTTTCCAAAGGTAGTGTGTAGTGATACGTATCCCAATGGTTGTATTGGAGTGTCTCCTAGTGAAAACAGATTGTTCGGGTATGCTCTAAGTTCCCTTTCGTCTAAGCCGAGTTTGTCGAAAGCTGTTTTGAATAAGATGTCGGCAGAACTCCCTTGGTCTACTAGTGTGTGGTGTAAATTGGCGTTTGCCAGTATAATTGTGATGACCATGGGATCGTCGTGTCCCGGGACGATGCCGGATGCGTCTTCTTTAGTAAATGTTATTGCCGGGATGTCAGGTACTTCCTCCTTTCCCTCAACGTGATATACTTCTTTGAGATATCTCTTTCGGGACGATTTGGAGATCCCACCTCCTGCGAATCCACCGTGTATCATGTGGACGTGTCTTTCTGGTGTCCGAGGTGACCGTTCAGTTCGTCCATCATCTTCGTCTCTTCATCTTTTTCTTTGTTCATCATCCCGGGTAGCCAAAAATCGATCTAATTTTCCTTCTCTTACCAATTTTTCTATGATATTTTTTAGGTCGAAGCATTCGTTGGTAGAGTGCCCTCGAATTCGATGGTATTCACAGTATTCCTTCCGATTTCCTCCTCCCCTTTTGCCTTTGAGTGGTCGCGCTGGGGGGATTTTCTCTGTATGGCAAACTTCTTTGTATACGTCGACCAGGGATACTTTGAGAGGGGTGTAGTTGTGGTACTTTTTGATTTTCTCACCCTGTCGATCTTCTTTCCTTTTGGAGTCCTTGTCTTTGTCTCGGTAGGAGGCTCCAGATTTTGAGGTTTCTCCCAGCCGAGCGTTCTCCTCCATATTGATGTATTTTTCTGCTCGTTCCTATACTTCGTCTAAGGAGGTAGGGTACTTTTTTGATATGGATTGGCTAAAAGGTCCCTCTCGTAAGCCATTGATAAGCCCCATGATGGCGGACTCTGTTGGTAAACTTTGTATGTCCATGCATGTTTTGTTGAATCTTTCCATGTAGTTGCGGAGGCTCTCCCGATCTCTTTGCTTGATCCCTAGTAAGCTGGGTGCGTGCTTGGCCTTATCTTTCTGGATGGAGAATCTGGCCAGGAACTTTTTGGCCAGGTCATCGAAGTTTGAGATGGACTTCGGAGGTAAGTTGTCGAACCATCTGATCGCCGTTTTTTTGAGAGTTGTTGGAAAAGCTTTGCAACGAACGGCATCTGAGGCATCGGTAAGGTACATCCTGCTTCTGAAATTGCTAAGATGATGGTTGGGATCTGTAGTGCCATCATACAAAACCATATCCGGGAGCTTGAAATCTTTTGGAATTTTGGTCTTCATGATTTCCCTGGTGAATGGGTCCTGTTCCTTGCATGAATTTTTCTCAGGAGTGGTCCGAGGAGCTTTTATTTTGAGGTCGGCCTCTAATTGCTGTAGTTTTTCTTCTAGTTCTCGATGTCGCCGTACCTCTCTTTGTAGATCTTTTCCGATCTCCCGCTGTTGCTGTGTTTCTTTCTCAAGTTGCTTTAAACGATCTTGGAGTGCTTCCATGGCTCCCGGATTTGGTGAGTTTTGTCCCCGTTAGATTCCGGAGTATCCTTTAGCGTAGTGTCCGCGTCCTTGTGTGGTGTTTTGTTCTCCAGATCCGAGTCGTGGTCGTTGTCATGGTCGTCCGCCATGGTTTTGGGATGACTTTCAGGTTCCCCGGCAACGGCGCCAATGTTCCGAGGGTTACCCGAAACTGGAGGTCGATCTCGGATGAGATCTTCTGTACTGGTCAGAGATGACGTGTCCGGCTGGCTGATGACGGCCGGAGCTGTTGGGTCTGACCCGTTGGACTTGCCGCGCTGCTGATCCTTGGCCACCGGAGGGTGGGGGGTACCTGCAAGAGACTCCGATACTTAAGTTAGCACGGGTATTAAGCAGGTTTTTTGTGTAGAATCAGAGTATGAGTTATACCTGGGTGCTCCAGCGTATTTATAGTAGAGTGGGCTGATCTTTCTGATAAGATAAGTTAGTTATCCTTATCTTATCTTATCTTATCTTGAGTGAAGTCAGCTTATCTTCAAGGGAACCGCCTTTATCTCTATAGGCTGGGATTGCCTTTGGATTCTGGGTCGTGTTCCTCTATTTGGGCCCTTTTATTGGGCTTTGCTTGTCGTTTTGGCCGAGTTCTTCATAAAGAAGTCGGTCCTGCTTGATCATAACAAGTCGGTCGCTTCGCTACTGAACATCCCGGTTCGGACAGCTCGACCCTGGGTATGAACAGTCACCAAGCATTCTCCTTGCATTATTATTATTTTCGGCTGCCATCTCCTCTTCCTGTTCGAAAATTTCTGAAAGGTTATCTCTGGATTGTTGTAATTTAGCTTCTCTTAGTTTCCTCTTCAGAGTCCTTTCAGGTTCTGGATCTGCTTCAACAAGAATATTCTTGTCCTTGCTCCAGCTCATATGACAAAGAAGAGGGCACAGAAATAATAATAATAATAGGAATCCTTTATACCACAGTATAGAGGTCCCTGTATGAGTGGAAGAAAGGAAGGGGACAAAGAATGTAATGTAAGGAAAGAAACACAAGGGTGAGGAGAGTAGAGATGTGAGATGAGGAGATGTTAGTAGATGAATAAATAAATAGAATAAGATGAGAGAGGGAGAATTTCGAAAATAATTTTTGAAAAAGAGTTAGTGATTTTCGAAAATAGTTTTTTGAAAAAGGTTAGTAGTTTTTTTTTCGAAAATTAAAATAAAAAAATTAAAATAATTAGTTAATTAAAAAGAAATTTTTGAAAAAGAGGGAGATATTTTCGAAAATTAGAGAGAGAGAGAGTTAGTTAGGTAGTTTTGAAAAAGATAAGAAACAAACAAAAAGTTAGTTAGTTAGTTGAAACAAATTTTGAAAAGATAAGAAGTTAGGAAGTTAGAAAAGATATTTTGAAATCAAATTTTTGAAAAAGATAAGATAAGAAGATATTTTTGAAAAGATATGATAGAAATTAGTTTTTGAAAAAGATTTGATTTTTAAAATTAAATCTCAATTAATGACTTGATTCACAAGAAATCACAAAATATGATTCTAGAACTTAAAGTTTGAATCTTTCTTAACAAGTAAGTAACAAACTTGAAATTTTTGAATCAAAACATTAATTGGTGATGCTATTTTCGAAAATAATGTAGTAAAATTAAGAAAAAGATTTTTGAAAAGTATTTTTTGGAATTTTCGAAAATAGATAAGAAAAAAGATTTGATTTTTTTTTTGAAAAAGATTTTGAAAAAGATAAGATTTTCAAATTGAAAATTTGATTTGACTCATAAGAAACAACTTGATTTTAAAATTTTTTGAAAAAGTCAACTCAAATTTTCGAATTTGATGAGAGAAAAAGGGAAAGATATTTTTTTGATTTTTGAATTTTTAATGATGAAAGAGAAAAACATGAAAAAGATGCAATGCATGAAAATTTTTAGATCAAAACATGTGATGAATGCAAGAACACTATGAATGTCAAGATGAACACCAAGAACACTATGAAGATCATGATGAACATCAAGAACATATTTTTGAAAAATTTTTTTAATGCAAAGAAAACATGCAAGACACCAAACTTAGAATTCTTTAATGCTTAGACACTAAGAATCCAAGAATGCATATGAAAAACACCATACAACACAAAACAAGAAAACATCAATATCAAACAAGAAGACTTACCAAGAACAACTTGAAGATCATGAAGAACACTATGAATGCATAAATTTTCGAAAAAATGCAAGATGAATATGCAATTGACACCAAACTTATAACATGACTCAAGACTCAAACAAGAAACACAAGAATATTTTTTTTTATTTTTATGGTTTTATGATTTTTTTTGTATTTTCTTTTAATTTTTCAAAAATCATTTTGAAAAAAGAAAAATAAGGATTCCAAAATTTTTAATATGAATTCCAAGAATCTTATGCTCTTTAGTCTAAAGCTCCAATCAAAGGGTCAGGCATGGCTTAATAGCCAGCCAAGCTTTAGTATATAACTCAGACATGACACGTCTAACATGCCCTACAGTCGTGGCTTTACAGCCAGACATGCTTTATGAAACACGAGAATTCATTCTTAAAAATTCTGAAGAAAAACATATTTTTGAAAACATTTTTATTTTTAAATTTTTTTTTTCAAAAACAAAGGAGAAAATTTTGAAAGATTTTTGAAAAATTTTTGAAGAGAAAACAAAAAGAAAATTACCTGATCTGAGCAACAAGATGAACCGTTAGTTGTCCAAACTCGAACAATCCCCGGCAACGGCGCCAAAAACTTGGTGCGCAGAAATTGTGATTACACTTTGATTATGTAAAATTCATTGCTCTTTCTTTTCCTGGCAATGGCGCCAAAAACATGATGCCAATACCATGGTTCACAACTTCGCATAACTAACCAGCAAGTGCACTGGGTCGTCCAAGTAATACCTTACGTGAGTAAGGGTCGAATCCCACGGAGATTGTTGGTATGAAGCAAGCTATGGTCACCTTGTAAATCTGAGTCAGGAAGATATAAAATAGTAATGGGGTTTTCGAAATTAATTAATAAAAGAAGGATAGAAATACTTATGTAAATCATTGGTGAGAATTTCAGATAAGCGTATGGAGATGCAATCGTTCCTCTGAACCTCTGCTTTCCTGCTGTCTTCATCCAATCAGTCTTACTCCTCTCTATGGCTGGCTTTATGTAAGGATGTCACCGGTGCCAATGGCTACTTTCGATCTCTCTCGGGAAAATGGTCCAAATGCTCTGTCACAGCACGGCTAATCGTCTGGAGGCATCACCCTTGTCGTTGGTTGCATCCTATTCCTCTCTGTGAAAAATGGTCTGATGCGCTGTCACTGCATGGCTAATCATCTTGGAGGTTCTCGATCATACTGGAATAGGATTTACTATCCTTTTGCGTCTGTCACTACGCCCAGCACTCGCGAGTTTGGAGTTCGTCACAGTCATTCAATCCCGGAGTCCTACTTGGAATACCACGAACAAGGTTTAGACTTTCCGGACTCTCATGAATGCCGCCATCAATCTAGCTTATACCACGAAGATTCTGATTAAGAGATCTAAGAGATACTCATTCAATCTAATGTAGAACGGAAGTGGTTGTCAGGCATGCGTTCATAGGGAATGATGATGATTGTCATGTTCATCACATTCAGGTTGAAGTGCGAATGAATATCTTAGAAGCGAAATAAGATGAATTGAATAGAAAACAGTAGTACTTTGCATTAATCTTTGAGGAACAGCAGAGCTCTACACCTTAATCTATGAAGTGTAGAAACTCTACCGTTGAAAATACATAAGTGAAAGGTCCAGGCATGGCCGAATGGCCAGCCCCTCTGATCTAAGAACCAGGCGTCCAAAGATATCTAATACAATAGTAAAAGGTCCTATTTATAATAAACTAGCTACTAGAGTTTACAGAAGTAAGTAATTGATGCATAAATCCACTTCCGGGGCCCACTTGGTGTGTGCTTGGGCTGAGCTTGATTGTTACACGTGTAGAGGTCATTCCTGGAGTTGAACGCCAGTTTTGGTACCAGTTTGGGCGTTGAACTCCACTTTGCAACTTGTTTCTGGCGCTGGACGCCAGAATTGGGCAGAGAGCTGGCGTTGAACGCCAGTTTGCGTCATTTAAACTTGGGCAAAGTATGGACTATTATACATTTCTGGAAAGCCCTGGACGTCTACTTTCCAACGCAATTGGAAGCGTGCCATTTCAAGTTCTTTAGCTCCAGAAAATTCACTTTGAGTTCAGGGAGGTCAGAATCCAACAGCATTAGCAGTCCTTCTTCAACCTCTGAATCTGATTTTTGCTCAAGTCCCTCAATTTCAGCCAGAAAATACCTGAAATCACAGAAAAACACACAAACTCATAGTAAAGTCCAGAAATGTGAATTTAACATAAAAACTAATGAAAACATCCCTAAAAGTAACTAGATCCTACTAAAAACATACTAAAAACAATGCCAAAAAGCGTATAAATTATCCGCTCATCAACGGCGCCATTTTGATGTGATAAATTTTGATGGTATAGAATTTCACAATTGAAATCTTGTTGCAAGTATAGTTTCTAAACCAACAAACAATCTTCACTTAAAAAATTTGTTTGTCACAAGTACAAACCCCAATAAAAATAACCGGGAGTATTAATCTCGGGTCGTTCTTGGTGCGGAAATTATAACCCACAAACTAACCGGCAAGTGCACCGGGTCGTACCAAATAATACCTCAGGTGAGTGAGGGTCGATCCCACGAGGATTGAAGGACTAAGCAACAATGGTTAATTAATTTACTTAGTTAGGCAAACAGAAAATAGTGTTGGAGAGTGACGAGCGAACTTCTGCCGGTAAAGAAATTCATAAAAATAATCGCGTTGTAAGTATAGTTTCTAAACCAAGCAAAAATCCTTTCGTACAAAATTTTAGATGTCACAAGTAACAAAACCCAATAAAATTTATAACCGAAGTATTCAAACCTCGGGTCGTCTTCTCAAGGAATTGCAGGGAAGTATGATTTATTATTGGTTATGGAAAAAGTATATTTTGTTTTGGGTTTTTTAAAATAAGGAACAAGTAATTTAAATGACAAGAAAATTAAATTAATAATTAGAAAATCTCTTGGCAAGGTATGAAAACTGGACGTCCTATCCTAGTTATCCTTATCAATTGTGATGAGAATTGGATTTTTCTCCCACCTTGTTAACCTCTAACTATGAAGGTAAGTTAAATGGATGAATCAGTTTTATTCCTCTGGTCCTAGTCAATTCCTATGAAAAGACTAGCTTTAGAGGGATCCAAATCAATTAGCAAAGATAACAATTATCAATCACAAAGAGTTTGATAACTCAAGTGTCTCCAATTAATCAATTCATCAATTAAAGCCAAGAATATAAAAAGCTAAGTAAAAATCATAGATCTGAAATACCTCAAATTGCATTAATAAAGGAAATCAAATCTAACATGGAAATTCATAAATTAAATTGGGAAAATAAATAAAAGGAACATTGAACCTGGAAATTGAGGAAGATGAAATCCTAATCCTAAATCCTAAAACCTAAGAGAGAGGAGAGAGCCTCTCTCTCTAAAAACTACATCTAAACTTAAAATTATGAATATGAAAGTTTTATATCATCTCTCTCAGTTGTTGTTTGATTCCCCCATTTTCTGGCTTATATTCTGTGTTTCTGGATTTGGAATTGGACCGAAAAAGGGTCCAGAAATCGCTAGGGGTATTTTCTGCAGATTCCTGTATGTGGCGTCTGTCACGCGTTCGCGTGGGTCACGCGTTCCCGTGGTTTGGAGTTCTTTCTTGTCACGCGTACGCGTCGGTCACGCGTCTGCGTCATTTGCGTTCTGTTCAAGGCACGCGTTCGCATCAGTCACGCGTTTGCGTCGATGACATTTCGCATTAGACACGCGTCTGCGTCATCCATGCGTTCGCGTAGCTGCCTTTTCTTCAAAACTCCATTTTTTTGCTTTCCTTCCATTTTTGTATGTTTCCTTTCTGTCCTCTAAGCCATTCCTGCCCTATGAAGCCTGAAAATACTTAACACACAAATCACGGCATCGAATGGTAATAAAGGATAATTAAAATTAATACTTTTAAAGCATAGGAAACATGTTTTCACACTTATCACATAATAAGGAAGGAAAAGTAAAACCATGCAATTCATATGAATAAGTGGGTGAAGAATTGATAAAAACACTCAATTTGAGCACAAGATGAATCATAAAATAGGGGTTTATTAACCTCCCTACACTTAAATATTAGCATGTCCTCATGCTAAGCTGAAGAGAAGCTATAAAGGAATGAAGAGGAATGGTAGAATGTATGAAATGCAACCTATCTATATGAATGCAACTAAATGCAAAATATTTCTACCTACTTGGTTAAATGTAAACAAATCCTTTAAGAACAAATATGAACTGGATTTCACTAATTCAAATCACAAAATAAAGTACAGGTGGACTTGCAGACGAAAATAGCTCATGAATGCCGGGAACAAGGAATCGAGCATCGAACCCTCACTGGAAGTGTATACACTCTAATCACTCATGTGTTTAAGGTTCGATTCTCTAAATTCTCTACTAATCTTGCTTTCTAAGCCTTTCTCTTCATCTAACAATCAACAAAAATTTAATGCACAGATACACATATCAAGAGGTCTTTTAAGGGTTGTAATGGGGTTAGGGTCAAGGTAGGATTGTATTTGGCCAAGTGGACTAAAATCTGAATCCTTAATTAACTTAAACTTTCTACCTCACTTAGGACAATCCATGTTATCATAATACAACATCTAACTATCCATTAACCATGTTTTCCACATATTTATGCATTCTAATTTTAAGTACAGTACATATGCATTGCTTTCACCACTTACTTTGGGGCATTTTGTCCCCTTTTATTTCTTTGCTCTTTTTTCTTTTCTTTTTCTCCTTTATTTTTTTATGCAATATGCAGACTATATGCATGAACACTAAGAAAAATAGAATAAAATAAAACTAAGAACAAAATAAAACCAAGACTAAAAAAAGAACGATCATACCATGGTGGGTTGTCTCCCACCTAGCACTTTTAGTTAAAGTCCTTAAGTTGGACATTTGGTGAGCTCCTTGTCATGGTGGCTTGTGCTTGTACTGATCCTTGAATCCCCACCAATGTTTGTAATTCTAATGCCCTCCGGGATCCCAAACTAGGCGCAGAAAGCCTTCAAGCAGGTTAAAGCAAGTGACAAGGCTCCAAGAGTGTTAATTTCTAGACTGAATTCCGGGGTCCCAGACCTTGCCTTTGCACCCGTCTTCTTGTTGACCATCTTTGTTCCAACCGGGTGATAAGCAATCTGAATTCTTACTAAGGCATCCAATCAGCTTTCTAGACCCATACACATTAATATTCTTCCAACCATGATACTTCAGCCGTGAGCTTCCTACCACAATGAACCTAGGATTGTGTTGCCAACCACTAACCATCTCCCTCTTACTCTTAAAGCCACAAAGAGCTCTAAGTTGTCCATCCGTCTCAAGTAAAGCATATTCAAGGGAGCTAATTAAGCTTAGATATGAGAGATTTACCCACTTGAATGAAGGGATAGATGGTGATGGCTTTGGGGAAAAGGTCTCTAACAATCTTGGCGAGGTGATTTCCAGCTCCATTCCCTTGGGCTCTTCTTTGACAACTTCCACCTCTTTGCAAGCTTCTTCAATTTCAACCTCTTCCTCTTGGTAGCTTTCTTCCAATTTGATCTCTTCTTCATTGTTCACCAAGGGCATGGGAGGTTGTGTTTCTTCTTCTTTAATATCCATGTCAAGTCCAATGGGAGAGGATTCAAATGTAGATAAGAATTCATCAATGATTGAATCCATCTCTTGATCATCCCCTTCAAAGTCTTCGACCATGATATGCCTGGGAGGTTGTACACCCTCCTCAACATCAAATTCAAACTCCTTAGAAGGGGGTTCTGTGACTTGAGTCTCCCATGGAGGTTTTGCATCTCCTAAGTCTTCAACCAATTCTTCTTCTTCTTCGATAATTTTGGCTTCCTCCACTTGTTCTAGTATAAAGTCATGCTCCTTACTGTCCATCGGAGTTTCCAGTATCTCCTTCATGCTACGTTCTTCATTAGATTATCCACATGAAGCCATGGGGGTTCCTTGAGTGTCCGAACGTCGGGAAGGTAATCGATTGATCGCTTGCTCCAGTTGGTGAAGGGTTGCATGAAATTTTTCCACTGTTTCCTTGAGACGCTCTTGTGATTCTTGTTGCGCTCGGCTATCATAAGTAGGACCATAAGGCTCTTGGATTGATGGATATGGATATGGTGTATATGGAGGTGGTGGTTCTTGGGAGTAATTGGGTTGGAATTGGGGTTGTTCTATATATGGTTCATATGGCTCATAAGGTGGTTGGTATGGTGGATAAGGGTTAGGGTCATATGGAGGTCTTTGGTTGTAGGGGGCTTGTGAGTATGGTGGTTCAAAGGTATGTTGAGGAGGCGGTTCATAAGCATATGGTGGGCCTTGTTGGTAACTACAAGGGGGTCCACCATATTCATCATCTTGGTACGCTCCCTGGAATGGCTCTTGACCATATTAATTTGGTGGAGGTGGTTTGTCACGGAGGGGTCCACCATAACTATTGTCTTGGCATGCATTGTAGGATGGTCATTGTCCATGGTATCTTGGAAGGTGTTGTTGCCGAAAGGATTGATCAGATCCTCGTGGCTCCTTCCATCTTTGATTGTCTCAACCTTGATGCATGTTCCTGTTATAGCTTTCATTCCTTTCAACAACATTAGAACCAAACTCAAAGTGACGGGGGTGAGAACTCATAGTAACTAATAAAAATTAAAAACAAAAATAAAAACAAATAAACAAGTAAAATAAAATATTTACAATAACCAATAATAAGGCACACGTTTGTAATTCCTCGGCAACGGCGCCATTTTGACGAGCAGACTTCTGCCGGTAAAGAAATTCATAAAAATAATCGCGTTGTAAGTATAGTTTCTAAACCAAGCAAAAATCCTTTCGTACAAAAGTTTGGATGTCACAAGTAACAAAACCCAATAAAATTTATAACCGAAGTATTCAAACCTCGGGTCGTCTTCTCAAGGAATTGCAGGGAAGTATGATTTATTATTGGTTATGGAAAAAGTATATTTTGTTTTGGGTTTTTTAAAATAAGGAACAAGTAATTTAAATGACAAGAAAGATAAATTACTAATTAGAAAATCTCTTGGCAAGGTATGAAAACTGGACGTCCAATCCTAGTTATCCTTATCAATTGTGATGAGAATTGGATTTTGCTCCCACCTTGTTAACCTCTAACTATGAAGGTAAGTTAAGTGGATGAATCAATTTGATTCCTCTGGTCCTAGTCAATTCCTATGGAAAGACTAGCTTTAGAAGGATCCAAATCAATCAGCAAAGATAACAATTATCAATCACAAGGAGTTTGATAACTCAAGTGTCTCCAATTAATCAATTCATCAATTAAAGCCAAGAATATAAAAAGCTAAGTAAAAATCATAGATCTGAAATACCTCAAATTGCATTAATAAAAGAAATCAAATCTAACATGGAAATTCATAAATTAAATTGGGAAAATAAATAAAAGAAACATTGAACCTGGAAATTGAGGAAGATGAAATCCTAATCCTAAGAGAAATCCTAAATCCTAAAACCTAAGAGAAATCCTAAATCCTAAAACCTAAGAGAGAGGAGAGAGCCTCTCTTTCTAAAAACTACATCTAAACTTAAAATTATGAATATGAAAGTTGTATATCGTCTCTCTCAGTTGTTGTTTGATTCCTCCATTTTCTGACTTATATTCTGTGTTTCTGGATTTGGAATTGGGCCGAGAAAGGGTCCTGAAATCGCTGGGGGCATTTTCTGCAGATTCCTATACGTGGCGTCTGTGACGCGTTCGCGTGGTTTGGAGTTCTTTCTTGTCACGCGTACGCGTCGGTCACGCGTCCGCGTCATTTGCGTTCTGCTCAAGGCACGCGTTCGCATCAGTCACGCATTTGCGTCGATGCCATTTCGCGTTAGGCACGCGTCCGCGTCATCCATGCGTTCGCGTCGCTGCCTTTTCTTCAAAACACCATTTTTTGCTTTCCTTCCATTTTTGTATGTTTCCTTTCTGTCCTCTAAGCAATTCCTGCCCTATGAAGCCTGAAAATACTTAACACACAAATCACGGCATCGAATGGTAATAAAGGATAATTAAAATTAATAATTTTAAAGCATAGGAAACATATTTTCACACTTATCACATAATAAGGAAGGAAAAGTAAAACCATGCAATTCATATGAATAAGTGGGTGAAGAATTGATAAAAACACTCAATTTGAGCACAAGATGAATCATAAAATAGGGGTTTATCAGAGAGTTCAAAAAGCATTAAATTAAAGAAGGCAGTTTAAGCTTCAGAGTTATCTATTTTCCGGATTGACTTTTCTTTTTAATTTATTTTAATCATGTAAGATTTAATTCATGGCAAACTATATGTGACTAGACCCTAATTTCTTAGACCTTTCTAGTCTCCTCTAAACTTCATCAACTGCCAATTCCTTGGTCACTTAATTCCAATTAGAGGGTGAAGCTTAATTCTAGTTTATGTGCCACAAAAACTCTAATTACCCAAAGATAAAAGGATTATATGTCACGTATCCCGTTAAATCTAGATAATTAAAATTTAGGAGAATTTGTTTTCAAGCTGTTGTTCAAGTAAAGAGCTTTTCCAAGTTATACAAGAACTCAATTAGAAAGAGGGTCATACTTCCGTTCCATCCAAATTCATAAAATAAAGAACTAAAACAATTCTTGAAATATAAATCAATACATGAATTAAAATAAAAAAGCAATAAAATCAATCCATACAATAGACAGAGCTCCTAACCTTTATAGTGGAGGTTTAGTTTCTCATGGTTCAGAGTGGAAAACTAGGATTGTAAATTGGGCTGAGGTGGAATGGAAAGTTAACTAATTGGAAATCCCCTTTTATATCTAATCCTCATTAATTTAAAATCTATCTTCTAAAACTAAAATAATATCTTTTCCTATTTTAAAATAAAAATAAAGTTTTAAATCAAAATTAATTAATCAGCGTTTCTGCGTTCTCTGCATGTGGTGCACGTTACGCGTACGCGTCGATGGTCTTCTTCGCGTGTCACGCGTACGCGTCAGATACGCGCACGCATCGCCGAGCAACTTTGCTTTTCACGCGTACGCGTTTGGTACGTGCACGCATTGCCATGGAAAGCTCCAAATCACGCGCAAGCATCAGGTACGTGCATGCGTCGCTCCTTGCTGTCATCTCCTTTAATTCTTGTGCTCCTTCCATTTGTGCAAGCTTCCTCTCCATCCTCTAAGCATTTCTGCCCTATATAGCATTCTTCTCTTTTTCTGCGGAAGCTCCATCAAATCCAACCAAATGCTGCCTAAAATAAACAGAATTGCACAAGACTCAAAGTAGCATCCATAGTGGCTAAAAGATAATTAATTCTTGATCAAACTCAACAAATTAAATGCAAATTCACTAGGAAAAGATAGAAAAGATGCTCACGCATCAGTTCTCCCTAGGAATTACAATAAAGTGCTTTATTATTGGCTATGAAGGAATGTTTTGGGGTTTTTGTAGTAAGAGGCAAGGAATGTAAATAACAAAATAAATAAGCTAACAACTAAGAAAGCTCTTGGCAAGGAATGAGAACTAAAAGTCCTATCCTCATTATCATCATCAATTGTGACAGGAATTGTCCATTGATCCCATTCAGTTAACCTCTAACAATGAAGGAAAGTCAAGTGGATGCAATCAACTTGAGTCCACAAGTCATTGTCAAATCATAGTGAAAGACTAGCTTTAGTGGCATTCAAGTCAACTAGCAACTTCTAATTATCAATCAACAAAAGAGTTTGATAGCTCAAGAGTTTCCAATTACTCAACCAAAGCTAAGAGGAGAAAAATCTACACTAAAATCCAACCAAGCATTTTATCAAACACTTGGAAGGCATAAAAAGAAAGCATAATAAAATGACAAGAAATATAAAATCTAACACTACCAAATTCAAGGAAATAACAATAACAAAGCAATTAAACAATAAAGGAACACAAAATATGAAATTGCATTAAAGGAAATTAAAATCAACAAAGTGCTCATAGACATGAAAGTAGCAAAATAGAAGAAATTAACAAGAAGAACTAAGAGAACAAAGATGTTGCAACAAGAAAAAAAAGGAAAAGTAGATGAAAATAATAATTAAAATCTAGATCTAAGAAGAGATTTGAATATAATCTAACCTAATTCTAAAGAGAAGAGAGAGCTTCTCTCTCTAGAATTTTAACCTAAAGCATGATGAAAACTAAACTATGACTACTTGGTTCATCCCCCTTCAATCCTTGGGTTCAATAGCATCAGAAATGAGTTGGATTGGGCCCAAAATGCTTCAGAAATCGCTGGCCACGAATTGCCTTAAGTGAGTCACACTGCTCCTGCGATGCACATGCATGGGTGACGCGTGCGCATCGCCTAACTGCAAGGCAACTGATGAGCGGATAATTTATACCCTTTTTGGCATTGTTTTTACATAGTTTTTAGTATGTTTTAGCCACTTTTTATTATATTTTTATTAGTTTTTATTCAAAAATCACATTTATGGACTTTACTATGAGTTTGTATGTTTTTCTGTAATTTCAGGTATTTTCTGGCTGAAATTGAGGGACCTGAGCAAAAATTTGATTCAGAGGCTGAAAAAGGACTGCAGATGCTATTGGATTCTGGCCTTTCTGCACTCGAACTGGATTTTTTGGAGCTACGGAAGCCCAATTGGCGCGCTCTCAATTGAGTTGGAAAGTAGACCTCCTGAGCTTTCCAGCAATATCTAATAGTCTATCCTTTGCTTGAGATTTAATGGCCCAAACTGGCGCTCAAAGCCAGCCTAAAACTTCCTGGCGTAAAACGCCCAAACTGGCACCAAAGTTGGCGTTTAACTCCAAGAATAACCTATGCACGAAAATGCTTCAATGCTCAGCCCAAGCACACACCAAGTGGGCCCCAGAAGTGGATTTCTACACTATCTGCACTGAGTTACTCATTTTCTGTAACCTTGGGTTACTAGTCTAGTATAAAAACTACTTTTAGAGATTTTATTTTAGATCTTTGGAATCATATGTAACTTTTATCATCTTTTCACATTTGGAGGCTGGCCATTCGGCCATCCCTAGACCTCCTTCTTTTATGTATTTTTAATGGTGAAGTTTCTACACCCCATAGATTAAGGTTTGGAGCTCTGCTGTTCCTCATGAATTAATGCAATTACTACTATTTTCTATTCAATTCACACCTACGTCTTCTCCAAGATATACTCTCATACTTAACTCAGTTAAGTCAGAATGAAGGGGTGACCCGTGACAATCACCCAATCTTCGTTACTCGCTTAGCCAAGATCCGCGTGCCTGACAACCACAAAGCGGTCTACATGATGTTCAACGTAGTCATTGGACGACAGTCGGAGTATATTCTCTTGGATATCTAATATACGGACCGAGTCCGTGAGATTAGTATCTTCGTAGTATAGGCTAGAACCAATTGGCAGCCATTCCTGGGGTCTGGAAAGTCTAAACCTTGTCTGTGGTATTTCGAGTAGGATCTAGGAAGGAATGACTATGACGAGCTTCAAACCTGCGAATGTTGGGTGTAATGACAGTGTGCAAAAGGATCAATGGATCCTATTCTGACGCTAGCAGGAACCAACAGATGATTAGCCATGCGGTAGCTGTACCTGGTATTTTTCATCTGAGACGAGAAATCCGACAGTTGATTAGCCGTGCAGAAACCGTAGAGGACCATTTTCACTAAGAGGATCCTACAGCTTGCCATGGAAGGAAGTAACGCACGATTGGAAGAAGGCAATAGGAAAGCAGAGGTTCAGAAGCAACAAAGCATCTCCACACGCTTATCTGAAATCTCCACCAATGAATCACATAAGTATCTTTATTTTATTTTATGTTTTATTTATATTTTAATTATCAAAACCTCATAACCATTTGAATCCGCCTGACTGAGATTTTACAAGATGACCATAGTTTGCTTCAAGCCGCTAATCTCCATGAGATCGACCCTTACTCACGTAAGGTTTATTACTTGGACGACCCAGTGCACTTGCTGGTTAGTTGTGCGGAGATGTGAAAAGTGTGAATCACGATTTCCCACACCAAGTTTTTGGCGCCGTTGCCGGGGATTGTTCGAGTTTGGACAACTGACGGTTCATCTTGTTGCTTAGATTAGGTAATTTTATTTTATGTTTAAAGCTTTTTATTTTTAATTTCCGAAAAAAAATAAAAAAAATTTGTGTTTTCGAAAAATTCAAAAAAAATGTGTTCTTCATAATTTTTAAGAACGAATTCTAGAGTTTCATGAGATATGTTAAATCCAGGCTGGCTGTTAAGCCATGTCTAATCTTTTGAACCGAGGTTTCCACTTATCTTTGCAAGAGCCTTTTGGTTCCCATCAATTTGGCTGTTGTATGTAATGCTCTGCTAAAGCTTGGCTGGCCATTTGGCCATGTCTAATTCTTTTGGACCGAAGCTTTAGACTAACATTGCATGATTCCTGGAATTCTTATTAAAAATTTTGTATCTCTTTATTTCCTTTTCAAAAATAATTTTTGAAAAATACAAAAAATTGAATAAAATCATAAAAACAAAAAATATTGTGTTTCTTGTTTGAGTCTTGTGTAAAAATTAAAAGTTTGGTGTCAATTGCATGTTTTAATTTTTCTTTAATTTTTGAATTTCATGCATTATGTTTTTCTTGATCTTCAAGTTGTTCTTGTTGATTTTCTTTGTTTAATCCTGTGATTTTCTTGTTTTGTGTCTTTTCTTGTTTTTCTTATGCACTTTTGAATTATTAGTGTCTAAAGTTTAAAAATTTTTAAGTTTGGTGTCTTGCATGTGTTTCTTTTCTTAACAATTTTCAAAAATGTGTTCTTGATCTTCAAAGTGTTCTTGGTGTTCATCTTGATATTCAAAGTATTCTTGTATGCATTTATTGTTTTGATCTTAAATTTTTATGTTTTATTTCATTTTTGCTGTTTAAAAAAAAAGAGAAAAACAACAAAATGATATATTTTTCTCTCTCCTTATTAAAAATTTAAAAATAAAAAATAATATCTTTCCCTTGTTTTACTCATAAATTTCGAAATTTTGGGTTGACTTAGTAAAAATTTTTAAAATTTAGTTGTTTCTTGTTAGTCAAGTCAAAATTTCAATTTAAAAACTTTATCTTTTCAAATCCTTTTCAAAAATAAAATCTTTTTCATTTTTTCTTAATATTTTCAAAAATTTCAAAATTAATTTTCAAAATCTTTTCCTTATTTTTATTTCATATTTTCAAAATTAATGCTAACAATTAAGGTTTAGATTCAAAATTTCAAGTTGTTACTTGCCTATTAAGAAAGGATTAATCTTTAAATTCTAGAATCATATCTTTTAGTTTCTTGTTAGTCAAGTAATCAACTTTAATTTCAAAAATAAAATCTTTTTAATTTCCTTTTCAAATCTTTTTCAAAATAGATTTCAATCATATCTTTTTCAAAACTTAATTTCAAAATCTTTTTTCAACTTCTTATCTTTTCAAAATTTACTTTCAAATCTTTTTCAATTAACCACTAGACTTTTTGTTTGTTTTACTATTTCTTATCTTTTTTAAAACCACCTAACAACTTTTCTCTCTCTAATTTTCGAAAACCACTAACAACTTTTTCAAAATTCCTTTTAATTAACTAATTGTTTTAAATTTTAATTTAATTTCAATTCTCTTCTTAAATTTCGAATTCTAACTAAAAATTAAAATAAAAACAAAAATATTTTTCTTTTTTAATTTTTGAATACTTTTCTCTCTCTCATCTCTTTCTATTTATTTTATTTATTCACTCACACTCTCTTCTTAAAATTTGAACCCTCTCCCTCTCTGTGTGTTTGAATTCTTCTTCTTCCTTCTTCATTCTATTCTTCTATTCTTCTACTCACATAAAAGAATCTCTATACTGTGACATAGAGGATTCATTTTCTTTTCTATTCTCTTCTTTTTCATATGAGCAGGAACAAGAATAAGAACATTCTTGTTGAAGCTGATCTTGAACCTGAAAGGACTCTAAAGAGGAAGCTAAGGGAAGCTAAAGCACAACACTCTGGAGAGGACCTAACAGAAATTTTCAAAAAAGAAGAAGATATGGCAGCCGAAAATAACAACAATGGTAGAGATGCAAAGAAGATGCTTGGTGACTTTACTGTACCAACTTCTGACTTCTATGGAAGAAGCATCTCAATTCCTGCAATTGGAGCAAACAACTTTGAGCTTAAGCCTCAACTAGTTTCTCTAATGCAGCAGAATTGCAAGTTTCATGAACTTCTATTGGAAGATCCTCATCAGTTCTTAGCTAAATTCTTGTAAATCTGTGACACTGTTAAGACCAATGGGGTTAATCCTGAGGTCTACAAACTTATGCTTTTCCCTTTAGCTGTAAGAGACAGAGCTATGATATGGTTGGACTCACAACCTAAAGAAAGCCTGAACTCTTGGGAAAAGTTGGTCAATACTTTCTTGGCCAAATTCTTTCCACCTTAAAAATTGAGCAAGCTTAGAGTGGAAGTCCAAACCTTCAAACAGAAGGAAGGTGAATCCCTCTATGAAGCTTGGGAAAGATACAAGCAACTAAATAGAAGGTGTCCTTCTGACATGCTTTCAGAATGGAGCATCTTATGTATATTCTATGATGGTCTGTCTGAATTGTCCAAGATGTCATTGGATCACTCTGCTGGTGGATCTCTTCATCTGAAGAAGATGACTACAGAAGCCCAGAAACTCATTGAAATGGTTGCAAATAACCAATTCATGTATACTTCCGAAAGAAATCCTATGAATAATGGGATGCCTCAGAAGAAAGGAGTTTTTGAGGTTGATACTCTGAATTCCATATTGGCTCAGAACAAAATATTGACTCAGCAAGTCAATGTGATTTCTCAAAGTTTGACTGAAATGCAAGCTGCATCAGGCAGTACTAAAGAAGCCTCCCCTGAAGGAGAAGCTTATGACCCTGAGAATCCTGCAATGGAAGAGGTGAATTACATGGGAGAATCCTATGGAAACACCTATAATCTTTCATGGAGGAATCATCCAAATTTCTCATAGAAGGATCAACAGAAGACTAATCAAGGCTTCAATAATAATGGTGGGAGAAATAGGTTTGGCAATAGCAAGCCTTTTCCATCATCTTCTGAGCAACAGATAGAGAATTCTAAGCAAAGCCTCTCTGACTTAGCAACCATAGTCTTTGATCTATCTAAGACCACTCTAAGTTTCATGACTAAAACAAGGTCTTCCATTAGAAATTTGGAGGCACAAGTGGGTCAACTAAGTAAAAGAGTTACTGAAACTCCTCCTAGTACTCTCCCAAGCAATACAGAAGAGAATCCAAAAAGAGAGTGCAAGGCCATCAATATACCCAATGATGAGCGGATAGTTTATACGCTTTTGACATTATTTTTAGGTAGTTTTCAGTATGTTTTAGTTACTTTTTATTATATTTTTATTAGTTTTTAAATAAAAATCACATTTCTGGACTTTACTATGAGTTTGTGTGTTTTTCTATGATTTCAGGTATTTTCTGGTTGAAATTGAGGGACCTGAGCAAAAATCTGATTCAGAGGCTGAAAAAGGACTGCAGATGCTGTTGGATTCTGACCTCCCTGCACTCGAAGTAGATTTTCTGGAGCTACAGAAGTCCAATTGGCGCGCTTTCAATTTTGTTGGAAAGTAGACAACTTGGGCTTTCCATCAATATATAATAGTCCATACTATGCCCGAGATTTGATGGCCTAAACCGGCGTTCCACGTCAGCATAAAAATTCTGGCGTCAAAACGCCAGAACTGGCATAAAAGCTGGAGTTAAACTCCCAAACTGGCACAAAAGCTGGCGTTTAACTCCAAGAGAAGCCTATGCACGTGGAAGCTTCAATGCTCAGCCCAAGCACACACCAAGTGGGCCCCGAAAGTGGATTTCTGCATCATTTACTCATTTCTGTAAGTCCTAGGCTACTAGTCTCTATAAATAGGACATTTTGCTATTGTATTTTCATCTTTCAATCAATCTTTTAATCATGTTTCGATGATTGAAACCTCTTTGGGAGGCTGGCCATTCGGCCATGCCTAGACCTTCTTTCACTTATGTATCTTCCACGGTGGAGTTTCTACACCCCATAGATTAAGGTGTGGAGCCCTGCTGTTCCTCATGAATTAATGCAAAGTACTATTGTTTTTCTATTCAACTCAAGCCTATTTCTTCTCTAAGATATTCATTCGCACACAAGAACATGATGAATGTGATGATTATATGACACTCATCACCATTCTCACCTATGAACGCGTGCTTGACAACCACTTCCGTTCTACATGCAAACAAGCTTGAATGTGTATCTCTTGGGTTTCTAATCTAAGATTAAAACCTTCGTGGTATAGGCTAGAATTATTGGTGGCCATCCCTGAGATCCGGAAAGTCTAAACCTTGTCTGTGGTATTTCGAGTAGGATCTGGAAAGGGATGACTGTGACGAGCTTCAAACTCGCGAGTGTTGGGCGTAGTGACAGACGCAAAAGGATCAATGGATCCTATTCCAACATGATCGAGAACCAACAGCTGATTAGCCGTGCGGTGATAGCGCATTTGGACCATTTTCACTGAGAGGACGGGAGGTAGCCATTGACAACGGTGATACCCAACATACAGCTTGCCATGGAAAGGAGTATGAATGATTGGATGAAGACAATAGGAAAGCAGAAGTTCAGAAGGAACAAAGCATCTTCATATGCTTATCTGAAATTCCCACCAATGAATTACATAAGTATCTCTATCTTATTTTATATTTTATTCATATTTTAATTATTAATTCTCCATAACCGTTTGAATCTGCCTGACTGAGATTTATAAGATAACCATAGCTTGCTTCAAGCCAACAATCTCCGTGGGATCGACCCTTACTCACGTAAGGTTTATTACTTGGACGACCTAGTGCACTTGCTGGTTAGTTGTATGGAGTTGTGACAAAGAGTTGAGATTACATTCGTGCGTACCAAGTTGTTGGCGCCGTTTTAGGGATCACAATTTCGTGCACCAAGTATTTTGGCGCCGTTGCCGGGGATTGTTCGAGTTTGGACAACTGACGGTTCATCTTGTTGCTCAGATGAGGTAATTTTATTTTAAGCTTTTATTTTTATTTTATTTTCGAAATTTTTTTTAAAGTTTTTAAGAATGAATTCTAGAGTTTCATGATGATCTGTTGAAGTCTGGCTGGCTGTAAAGCCATGTGTAATCTTTTGGACCGAGGTTTCAACTTATCATCACAAGAGCTTGTTGATTTCTATCAATCTTGCTGTTGTAAGTAATGATCTGCTAAAGCTTGGCTGGCCATTGGCCATGTCTAGTGTTTTGGACCGAAGCTTTCATTGAAAGCTTGGCTGGCTAGTAAGCCATATCTAATTCCTGGGCCGGAGTTTTAGACTAACATTGCATGATTCCTGGAATTCTCATTAAGAATTTTGAATTCCTTATTTTCTTTTTCCAAATAATTTTTGAAAAAAAATACAAAACAAAAAAAATCAATAAAATCATAAAAATAAAAAAAAATAAATTGTGTTTCTTGTTTGAGTCTAGTGTCAATTTTTAAGTTTGGTGTCTTGCATATTTTTAATTTTCTTGCATTTTTCGAATATATGCATTATGTTCTTCATTTATCTTCAAGTTTTTCTTGATGATTTTCTTGGGTCTGATCTTTAAATTCTCTTGTTTTGTGTCTTTTGTTGTTTTTCATGTGCATTCTCAATTTGTTAGTGTTTCTAATATGAAAATTTATAAGTTTGGTGTTTTGCATGCACTATTTATTTGATCTTAGTCTTCCATGATTAGCTTTATTTTGTTGTTTCTCATCATTAAAAATTCAAAAAACATTTCAAAAGTATGTCTTTTCAAGTCAATAATACAGAGAATTGAAGATTCAGAACATACAGCAGAGGAATTACACAGAAAAAGCTGGACATTCAAAATGCCCAAAAGGGTAGTATTTTGGGCGTTAAACGCCAGAATGGATACCATTCTGGGCGTTTAACGCCAGGAGGGCACAGGAGGGAAGATTTTGTTTTTAATTCAAATCTTTTTCAAATTTTCATAATTTTTCAAAATCAAATCTTTTTCAAATCATATCTTTTCAATCATATCTTTTCAAAATCAAATCATTTCCATTTTTTTACTATTTTCAAAAATCCTTGCTAACAATTAGTGATTTGATTCAAAAATTTCTTCCTTGTTAAGAAAGGTTCAATAATTGAATTTTAGAATCATATCTTTTAAATTTCTTGTTAGCCAAGACAATAATTTTAAAAATTAAATATTTTTAATTGTTTTTCAATCATATCTTTTTAAAACCATATTTTCTCAATCATATCTTCTCAACCACATCTTTTTTTAAAAAAAAATTGATTTTCAATCATATCTTTTTGATTTCTAATTTCAAAATCTTTTTCAAAATCACTTAACTACTTTCTCAATTTTAATTTTCGAAAATCATCAACCAATTTTTCAAAATTTTTTTAATTAAATTTTTTTTTATTTTCAAAAATTCTTCCCCCTTCTCACATCTTTCTATTTAAGGGACTAACACTCCTCCTCAATGTGCAATTTGAACCCTCTCCCTCTTGATACGTTCGAATTCTCTCCTCTATACCTCCTCCTTCTATTCTTCTTTTCCTCTGACACCTCAAGGAATCTCTATATTGTGACATAGAGGATTTCATACTTTCTTCTCCTCTCTTTCATATGAGCAGGAGCAAGGACAAAGGCATTCTTGTTGAAGCTGATCCTGAACCTGAAAGGACCTTGAAGAGAAAGCTAAGAGAAGCTAAAGCACAACTCTCTGGAGAGGACCTAACAAAAATTTTCAAACAAGAAGAAGCAATGGCAGCCGAAAACAACAACAATGCCAACAATGCAAGGAAGTTGCTTGGTGACTTTACTGCACCTACTCCCGACTTCTATGGGAGAAGCATCTCTATCCCTGCCATTGGAGCAAACAACTTTGAGCTTAAGCCTCAATTAGTTTCTCTGATGCAACAGAATTGCAAGTTTCACGGACTTCCATTGGAAGATCCTCATCAGTTCTTAGCTGAATTTTTGCAAATCTGTGACACTGTCAAGACCAATGGGGTTGATCCCAAGGTCTACAGGCTTATGCTTTTTCCCTTTTCTGTAAGAGACAGAGTTAGAATATGGTTGGATTCACAACCTAAGAAAAGCCTGAACTCTTGGAAAAAGCTGGTCAGTGCTTTTCTGGCCAAATTCTTTCCACCTCAAAAATTGAGTAAGCTTAGAGTGGAAGTCCAAACCTTCAGACAGAAAGAAGGTGAATCCCTCTATGAAGCATGGGAAAGATACAAGCAATTGATCAGAAGGTGTCCTTCTGACATGCTTTCAGAATGGAGCATCATAGGTATCTTCTATGATGGCCTGTCTGAACTGTCCAAGATATCATTGGACAGCTCTGCTGGAGGATCTCTTCATCTGAAGAAGAGGCCTGTAGAAGCTCAGGAGCTCATTGAAATGGTTGTAAATAACCAATTCATGTATATTTCTGAAAGAAATCCTGCGAATAATGGGACAAATCAGAAGAAAGGAGTTCTTGAGATTGATACTCTGAATGCCATATTGGCTCAGAACAAAATATTGACTCAGCAAGTTAATATGATTTCTCAGAGTTTGTCTGGAATGCAAGCAGCAACAGGCTGTACCAAAGAAGCTTCATCTGAAGAAGAAGCTTATGATCCTAAGAACCCAGCAATGGAAGAGGTGAATTACATGGGAGAACCCTATGAAAACACCTATAATCCTTCATAGAGAAATCATCCAAATCTCTCATGGAAGGATCACAGAAGCCTCAACAAGGCTTCAACACCAATAATGGTGGAAGAAATAGGTTTAGCAATAGCAAGCCTTTTCCATCATCTTCTCAGCAACAGACAGAGAATTCTGAGCAAAGTCTCTCTAGCTTAGCAACCATAGTCTCTGATCTATCTAAAACCACACTAAGTTTCATGACCGAAACAAAATCCTCCATTAGAAATTTGGAGGCACAGGTGGGTCAGCTGAGTAAGAAAGTTACTGAACTCCCTCCTAGTACTGTCGCAAGGAATACAGAAGAGAACCCAAAAAGAGAATGCAAGGCCATAAACACGTCCCATATGGCCGAATGCATAGAGGAGGGAAAGGCAGTGATTTCCACTAAGGAAGACCTCAATGGACGTCCACTGGCCTCCAAAGAGTTCCCTAATGGGGAACCATGGGAATCTGAGGCTCACACTGAGACCATAGAGATTCCATTAAATTTACTTCTACCATTCATGAGCTCTGATGAGTATTCTTCCACTGAAGAGGATGAAGATGTTACTGAAGAGCAAGTTGCTAAGTAACTTGGAGCAATCAAGAAGCTAAATGCCAAGTTATTTGGTAATGAGACTTGGGAGGATGAACCCCCTTGCTCACCAAAGAACTGGATGACTTGACTAGGCAGAGATTACCTCAGAAGAGACAGGATCTTGAAAAGTTCTCAATACCTTATACCATAGGCACCATGACCTTTGAGAAGGCTCTGTGTGACCTGGGGTCAAGTATAAACCTCATGCCTCTCTCTGTGATGGAGAAGCTTGGGATCCTTGAGGTACAAGCTGCAAGAATCTCACTAGAGATGGCAGACAATTCAAGGAAACAGGCTTATGGACTTGTAGAGGATGTCTTGGTAAAGGTTGAAGGCCACTGAAAGAACTCAAGATTGATGGTTTAGAAGTTATAGTAAACTCTGGTTGCAAGTATAGTTACTAAACCAAGCAATCAACCTTTCTTACAAACGTTTTGGTTGTCACAAGTAACAAATCCCTAAATAAATTGATAACCGAAGTATTTAAACCTCGGGTCGTCTTCTCAAGGAACTGCAGGGAAGTATGTTCTTATTATTGGTTATGAAGATTGTAAATTGGGGTTGTGAAAGTGAGGAACAAGTAATTTAAATTGCAATTAAAATAAGTAAAAGACTGTAAAATAAGTAAATAACTGTAAAACACACTTTTGGCAAGGTATGAAAAATTGGAAGTCCTATCCTAGTTACCCTTATCAATGATGATGAAAATTGAATCTTAATTCCACTCAGTTAACCTTTGCTAGAGCAAGGAAAGGTCAAGTGACTAATTAGTTTGATCCTCAAATCCTAGTTAATCCCTAAGGAAAGATTGGGATTATTGAAGTTCAATTCAATTAGCAAAGATAACGATTATCGATCACGTTGAGTTTGATAACTCCTGAGTTACTGATTTCTTAACCAAGACCAAAAGGGGAAAAATAAATCAACTCGGATAAAAATGTCTTCAGATTGGAAGCAACAGTAGAAGGCAATAATAAACTAAAATACCTCAAATAACATTAATTCAAAAGAATAATCTGTAACATAAAAGAATTCATAAACTAAATCGAGAAGATAAATAAAAAGGAATATTGAACCTGATAAAAAGAGATAATCCTGAAAGCAAAAGAAATCCTAATTCTAAATCCTAAAAGAGAGAGGAGAGAACCTCTCCCTCAAAACTACATCTAATTCATGAATACTAACTAATTGGAGACTCTCCTTGAATGGATGCATTCCCTCACTTCATAACCTCTGATCTGTGCCTTCTGGACTTGGATTTGGGCCAAAAAGGGCTTCAGAAATCGCTGGGAGCATTTTCTGTAATTTCTGGTGCATGGCCTCTGTCACGCGTCCACGTGGGTCACGCGGTCGCGTTTTCTAGAGTTTTCCTTGTCACGCGGTCGCTTCAGTCATGCGTCCGCGTCAATCATACGGTCGCGTCACTGCCATTTCGCGCTGGCATGCGGCCGCGTCATCCATGCGATCGCGTCACTGCCAGTTTCTTCAAAAACTCCGTTTTATGCTTTCCTTCCAATTTTGTATGTTTCCTTTCCATCCTTTAAATCATTCCTGCCTTAGAAGATATGAAATTACTTAACACACAAATCACGGCATCGAATGGAAATAAAGGGTAATCAAAATAATTATTTTTAAGCGTAGGAAACATGTTTTTCATATACATCACATAATAAGGAGGGGAAAGTAAAACCATGCAATTAATATGAATAAGTCGGTGAAGGATTGAATAAATCACTCAATTTGAGCACAAAATATATCATAAAATATGGGTTTATAAACCTCCCCACACTTAAGCAATAGCATGTCCTCATGCTAAATCCAAGATAAAGAGTAAAGTAAGGTTGAAGTGGTGGAATCTCATGCAATACAATCTATTCTAAATGCAACTACCTAAATGCATTATGCAATTCTAATTATTTTTATTCACTTGTATATAAAGCTTACATGTAGTTGAATTAATTCACGTTTCTCAAGGAATCATATATATAGCCAGACCTTAGATAATGATAAAGCACTTTTACAATTGAGATGGGAAAGAAAAATATTTTATAAACTTGCAAGACAATTAATAATTCAAGCAGAGATATATGTTAATGAGCTATTGAACCCTCACTGGATTTTGTGTTTACTCTCTAGTCATTCAGTGTTTATTGGGTTAATCACTCTATTCTTCTTTTTATCCTTAGTTTCTATAACTTTGTTCTTCATCTAACCAATCAACAATTATAGAATATAGGCATACAAAAGTCATGAGGTCTTTAATTAAGTTTGTAATGGGGCCAAGGTAAAGGTAAAGGTATATGTATAAGGCTAAGTGAGCTAATTAAGCAAATCCTTGATTAGTCTAAGATCTCACCTAACATACATATTTTGTAAAGCAAAGCTTCTTTACCTATTTTCCATATTTTTCCCACTTGTTTATGTTACATGCTCATATTTTAATTTTGTCCCATGTGCATTGCTTTATTTTATATTTGGGGAATTCTTTTGTATCCCCTTTATTTAAATACTGAAAAATAAATATTTTTTTCTCTCTTTTTTTAATTCACACGGTAATTAAATTATTTTGATTCCACATGAGCATGCTTCCCAAAATTTTTATTTTGAATTATTTTATTCTTCTCAACTTTCTACCTTTTGTTTTTATCATCCATGTTCCCAATAGGTTTCCCACACTTAAACAATTATACAATTTCTATCTTAAGCTAACCAAGGATTCAACTTGGGATTTTTATTTTGTTTTTCTGCTTAAGGCTAGTAATGTGGTTTGTAGAATAGGAGGGGATTTAAAGGCTCAAGGGGGCTAACAAGGGTGATGTAAAAGGTAGGCTAATTTGGGATAAGTGAGCTAAAATCAAACAATGGCCTCAATCACTCTCTTGGTATGTATTTCTATTCTATAATCGGACATATAGATTAAAACAAAGTAAAGAACACCAGAATAAAAAAGAAGGGCGGAACACACAGAAATAAAAATTATGGTTTGAATGTAACCATATAATTAAGCTCAAAACTCACAGGCTGTATGTTCTCTAACTCAAAAATAATATATCAGTTATGTATGTCATGCAAGTAAAATTAAGAGTTCTCATTATTCTCAATGTAAATCTTAAGGTGGCTTTAAAGTTCTAGTGTTTCTCCTTGATGAAATGTTGTTAACTAACTACCATGGAATGCTATATATACAAGGTGTGTGGATTGCTTCTATTATGTTCAAGTCTCTAGTTTACTTCCTTTTATATTTTCAATTTAAACTAAGCTATCTTATGCTAAAAAGGGTAAACTATACTAATTAATCCACAATTTTTATAACTAATAAGTTAGAATTGCAACTAAACTAAATGGCTAAAATATGAACTAAAAGTGCAACATGCAGAAATAGAGTAAAAATACATGAAAATAGTAATGTATAAGTACTGAGAAAATAAAAATAAAAATAAGGAGAAAAAATACAGAAAAATAGCAAAATAAAATGAAAGAGTCTGTAGTAGTTCACCAAAAAAAAATGCCAGAGATGGCGACCTCCCCACACTTAAAATGAAGCATCGTCCCGGATGCTCACTCAAGCAGGGTGTGAAGGGGTGTCATCACTGGAAGGGTGGGTAGCTGGAGTCTCTGTGGTGGTAGTCTGAGGGTCTGCCTGCTGCAAAGGAGGTGCTGACTGAATAGGAACCTCTGGGGCTGCAGCCTGGATCTGATGCGGGGCCTCTTACTATGAAGCAGCCTACTCTGTACCTGCCTACGCAGCCTCTCTCTGTGGATGGGTCTCTGCCTCGTGATCATCCACCTCCTCCTCAGATGGCTCTGATGGTGTGTCAGGCTCGGAGGGGATATCGCTAGATCGTATCATCAGCTTCAGGTGCTCATAGCGTCGCTTTCTGCGACGCTCGGCTCTCTCATATTGGTGCCGGTTGCGGCGCTCCATCTGGTCTAGCTGTCGAAACAGGTGGTGCACTAGGTAATAAACTGGCTCTGAGGCAGGTGGAGGTGCAGTGGTGGTAGCAGGGGTAGCTGGGGTAGCTGTAGAGGAAGAGGGGCCGGCAGATGGTGTGGCTGTCTCAGCAGTAACAGTGAGGAATGGAGGTCTGTAGCCCAAAGCCAGAAAGTTCCTGCTGTGAGGGATAATCTTCTTGCATTCTGCAGCAGGTGGCTTCTCATCAGCATCCTCCCAAGGCACGTCAGCTCGACGGCCTAGCTGTGTAATCAGATAAGGAAAGGGGAGAGTGCCTCGGACGTGGACCCTGGCCATATAGTACTGAATGAAGCGTGGCAGGTACAGGTCCTTACCCTCCAGCACATACCATAAGAGGGTTATCATAGCGGCAGGTATCTCAGTCTCATGGGTACTCGGCATAACAAAGTTGCCAAGTATCTGATGCCATAGCCAAGCCTCATCATTTAAGTAAATCTGTTTGATTCCCTTTGGCATGGTGGTGTTCTGACCCATGATCCATGGAACGGTCAGGTCAAGGGCTATCCTGGCCTTGACTGCATCCCAATCAAACTTCATGAAGCGCATATCCTCCTCAGCTTTTTGAGAACCATCCAGCTGATTAGATTTAGGCAGAAGCTTCAGAACATCCTCTATGGCCTCTTCAGTGATGAGTATCTGCTTCCCTCTTAGGTTCACTGCATCTAGGGAAGTTTTAAAGTAATTGCAGTAGAATTCCCTTACCCAAGATGCATTAACCTCAGTCAGGTTTCTCTTCAGGAAGAACCAGCCTCTTTGTTTGATCTGATCAGAGGTGTATTGCTGGAGTTCTTCTGGGATTTTCAAAGTCCTCTCCAGGTAGAGGTTCCTGGAGGTTACAAACACCGGATACCTCAGCTCGCAGTATCGGTTTGCAAATCGAATGGGATCAGTAGCAGGGAGTAGCTGGTCAGCCTTCTCCTGCGTGGTAAAGTGTTTCTCCCGCCAGGAGTCATCGTGCATGATGTCCAGTATGGACATAGAGGATTCTCCTCTTTTCCGTTTGCCAATTGTTGCCTTTCCTTTTCCCTTTCTCTAGGTGTCTGACATCCTGAAAAATAGAAAACTAGGATATAATAAAAATAGGAAAGCAGGTAGGCAATTAATCAAAAGAAGCATATAATGGAAAATGAGCAATAGAATAATGAAAAGGAGTTAAGTAAATGTGCATTAAGGATTGTATAGGAGTTAAAAGTCCGAGAATAAAAATTCACAATCCAAAATGTAAAAGGATTCATGTTAAGTAGGAAAAACGTCCGTCATGCCTTGGTTAGAATGTTAGAGAGAATAGTGAAAAACCAGAAGAGATGTTTTGAAATATAAGTGGGTTAGGAATGAAAAAGAGGTTAGGAAGTTAAAATTAGTGAATTAGTAAAAAGAGAGTTAGAGTAAGTGGCATGATGAGCATTTTCTAAATAACGAGAATTCACAAATTAAAGCAACAGATAACTCAAATTCAAACAAGGAAGTTAAGGATGAATAAAAAAATAGCAAAAAGTGGAATTGAATCATCCAAGATGCAATTTGTAAACCAGGAAATTAAAAAGAATAAGAAAGCTTGCCCTGTCATTCATGAATTGGTTTGGTAAAAGCTGAGTAAAGCAGAGTGCGAGTTTGCCAAAACCAAAACAAGAATCAAAATCAAAATAATTTACAGAAATTTGGGCAGCATCCCAGCTAAAATTGGATGTTCTCGAAAAATAAATAGCAATCAGAATAGCTCATATGAATTAAAATATAGCTGCAATTACATAAAGGGAATATGAACATGGAAAAGCAGTGTAAAAAGTAGCATGAAATAAGAAATTACAGCATATGAACAATACTAACATCACAGCAACAGCAGAATTACGAAAATTAGAAAGCAAGAAACATGAACAACGCAATTAAACAGGCCTAAATCCACTAACCACATCCAAGGCTACCTAACAACCTAGAATCCACTACAACATGCATAACTAACTAGCCTAAATATGAACATAAACAGAAAAATAGGAAATTAACGATGAATGGAAAGAAGGATGGCGTTTAGCGGAACCTGGAAGGCGTAGGAAAGAAAGTGGGGCAGAGAGGTGGCTGGGGGATGGTGGTGGTGGCGGCCGACGCGGTGGTTGACAGCGGCACGGCGGCGGTGGCGGCTGTTCAGAGGCAGGGGTTTCGGGAAGGGTAATGAGGTTAGGAGGGGAAAAGGGTAGGAAGGGAAAGGGGGCGTTGGTGGCGGTTGGTGGTACGGCGGTGACGGCGACGCGGAGGGTGTGGCGGTTGCAGAGGGGTGGCAGTGGTGGTGGAGGGGAGAAGAGGAAGAAAGAAGAAGAAAGAGGGGGGGGGGGAAGGAAGGGGGGTGGCATGGCAGCGGCTTCTGGGTGGTCGTCGGGGGTTGCGGTGGGCGGTGGTGGTGGCTGGAAGTTATGGGTGGTGGTTGTGGAGAGAAGAGAGGAAGGAGAGGAGGCTGGGGGGCGCGAATGGGTAGGGTTTCGCGTGGTTGGGGGTTATTAAATTTGAATCCATGCGATCGCGTGGGGCACGCGGTCGCGTGGCTGGGGTGGAATGGTGGTTGACGCGATCGCGTGGGTGGCGCGATCGTATGGAATGGGTAAAAGAGTGAATGACGCGATCGCATGAGGCACGCGACCGCGTCGCTGGAAATTGTGCTGAACGCACAATTCCAGCGTCGTTTCAGTGCAAGTCTCTTTCTCCTTTGGGGTGGTGTGCAATCCACGCGACGCGATCGCGTCGCTCACGCTGTCACGTGGGATTGATGTTGTGCAAGTGACGCGATCGCGTGGATGGCGCGATCGCATGGGCGTTTTGTGCAAAACGCATAATGGCCGCACGATTCCAGCCTAACTTTCTGGACGTTGGATATTTACGTCGATTTCCAAATCACGTGGCCGCGTGGGTGACGCGGACGCGTGGGAAGTATTTTTTGCAACTGACGCGATCGCATGAATGATGCGATCGCGTCGCACGCTCTTTTTTTATGCAGGTATGCAATTATGCAGTATGTAATGCGAATGAATAATATTCAGGTTCAATTGAAAAGGAAAACAAAAATAAATAACACGAAATAAAACTGAAAAAAACGACCATACCATGGTGGGTTGTCTCCCACCTAGCACTTTTAGTTAAAGTCCTTAAGTTGGACATTGGATGAGCTTCCTGTTATGGCGGCTTGCGCTTAAATTCATCCAGAAATCTCCACCAATGCTTGGAATGCCAACAGCCTCCGGGATTCCAAACTAGGCATGTAAAGCTTCTGAGCAGCTTCAAGCATATTCTCAGGCTCCCGAGGTGACGAATGTCAGAATAGATTCCAAGATCCCCAACCTTGCTTTTAAATTCGCCTTCTTCTTGATCTATATTTTTCCATCCGGGTGGTTTAGAAAGTAGATTCTCACCAAGATGACCAAACGTTTTCCGAGATCCATTCGATTGATCATGATGCCAATCCGTGCACTTCGAATTGAAGCGTGGAACCTTATTGAACCTTGTGCACTAGCTCTGAGTGCGAGCCATTTCCCTCTTACTCTTAAAGCCGCAGAGAGCTCTAAGTTGGCCATCTGTTTCAAGCAAACCATATTCAAGCAGAAAAGTAAAGATAAAGGTTAAGGATTGTACCCACTTGAAGCTTGTATTAGGTGGTAATGGCCTTGGGATAGGTGTTTCCAGTGGTTCTGTAAGTTCTACTCCCTTGTGCTCTTCTGTGAATTTCTCCACTTCCATGTAGACTCCTTCAAATGCATCCATGTCCTGATCAAAGCCTTCTATGTCTTCCTCGTCACTTAAGTCATAAACGGGAGGTTGAGAGAAATATACCTCTGCATTGTCTTTGTATTCACTTGGGGAAGACTCTTCGATCTCAGAGAATTCACTTGCAGATGTAAGTTCATTACTAGGAGAACTTGACTCGTGACTATTATCATCAAGGAAATTTGCTTCTTGGAGTATTCCGTCTAGTTCCTCATAAAAGACTCACCTTGGGGGTTGTGTACTATCCTCCTTAGCATCAATTGTAACGTCCCTGATAGAATTCTCCACAACTCTGGATTCCCATGGAGGCTCAGCGTCTCCTAGGTCTTCAACCAACTCTTCTTCTTGTATAATGATAGCTTCCTCTACTTGTTCCAGTACGAAGTCATGCCCTGTTCTGTCCACTGGAGTTTCTAGTATCTCCTTCATGCTACGCTCATCATTAGATTGTCCACACAGAGTTGTGGGAGGTCCTTGAATGTTTGAACGTCTAGAAGATAATTGACTTATTGCTTGCTCCAGTTGATAAAGGGTTATTTGAAGTTGATCTACTGTTTCCTTGAGGCGAACCTCTGATTCTCGGGGTGATGGATTTGGACATCGTACATTGGGAAGTGGTGGTGTTTGGGAGTAATTGGATTGGAATCGGGGTAAATGAGGATCATATAGTGGCGAATGGTGAAAAGGAGCTTGTGAGTGTGGTGGTGCGAAGTTATGTTGAGAGGATGGCCTATAAGCGCAGGGTGGTGCTTGTTGGTAACCACAAGGTTGTCCACCATGTCTATTTGCTTGGTATGCATTGTAGAATGGTCTTTGTCAATGATATCCTGGAGGGTGTTGTTGCCTAAAGGGTTGATCAGATCCTCTTGGCTACATCCATCTTTGATTGCTCTGACCTTGATGCATGTTCCTGTTATAACTTTCACTCCTTTCAACAATATTAGAACCAAACTCGAAGCGAGAGGGGTGAGAATTCATAGTAGCTAATGGAAATAAAAGGGGAAAATAAAGACAAATAAACAAGTAAAATAAAAGTATTTACAATAACCAATAAGAAGGCACACGATTGCAGCTCCCCGGCAACGACGCCATTTTGAAAGAACTGAAGATTGATGGTTTAGAAGTTATAGTAAACTCTTGTTGCAAGTATAGTTACTAAACCAAGCAATCAACCTTTCCTACAAACGTTTTGGTTGTCACAAGTAACAAACCCCTAAATAAATTGATAACCGAAGTATTTAAACCTCGGGTCATCTTCTCAAGGAACTGCAGGGAAGTATGTTCTTATTATTGGTTATGAAGATTGTAAATTAGGGTTGTGAAGGTGACGAACAAGTAATTCAAATTGCAATTAAAATAAGTAAAAGACTGTAAAATGAGTAAATAACTGTAAAACACACTTTTGGCAAGGTATGAGAAATTGGAAGTCCTATCCTAGTTACCCTTATCAATGATGATGAAAATTGAATCTTAATTCCACTCAGTTAACCTTTGCTAGAGCAAGAGAAGGTCAAGTGAATAATTAGTTTGATCCTCAAATCCTAGTTAATCCCTAAGGAAAGATTGGGATTATTGAAGTTCAATTAATTAGCAAAGATAACGATTATCGATCACGTTGAGTTTGATAACTCCTGAGTTACTGATTTCTTAACCAAGACCAAAAGGGTAAAAATAAATAAAAATGTCTTCAGATTGGAAGCAACAGTAATATAAATAAAAGAAAGCAATAATAAACTGAAATACCTCAAATAACATTAATTCAAAAGAATAATCTGTAACATAAAAGAATTCATAAACTAAATCGAGAAGATAAATAAAAAGGAATATTGAACCTGATAAAAAGAGATAATCCTAAAAGCAAAAGAAATCCTAATTCTAAATCCTAAAAGAGAGAGGAGAGAACCTCTCCCTCAAAACTACATCTAATTCAAGAAAACTACCATTTCCTCACTGGATAACCTCTGATCTGTGCCTTCTAGACTTGGATTTGGGCCAAAAAGGGCTTCAGAAATCGCTGGGAGCATTTTCTGTAATTTCTGGTGCGTGGCCTCTGTCACGCGTCCGTGTGGGTCACGCGGTCGCATCGTCTGGAGTTTTCCTTGTCAAGCAGTCGCTTAAGTCATGCATCCGCGTCATATGCGTTTTGCTCATGGCGCGCGGTCGCATCAATCATGCGGTCGCGTCACTACCATTTCGCGCTGGCATGTGGCCGCGTCGTCCATGCGATCGCATCGCTGCCAGTTTCTTCAAAAACTCCGTTTTATGCTTTCCTTCCAATTTTGTATGTTTCCTTTCCATCCTTTAAATCATTCCTGACTTAGAAGATCTGAAATTACTCAACACACGAATCACGGCATCGAATGGAAATAAAGGGTAATCATAATAATTATTTTTAAGCATAGGAAACATGTTTTTCTTATACATCACATAATAAGGAAGAGAAAGTAAAACCATGCAATTAATATGAATAAGTGGGTGAAGGATTGAATAAATCACTCAATTTGAGCACAAAATATATCATAAAATATGGGTTTGTCAGCCACTACATCCCTGCTGATTTCATAATCCTAGACACTGGGAAGTGTATGGATGAATCCGTCATCCTTGGCAGACCCTTTCTAGCCCCGGCAAAAGCTGTGATTGATGTTGACAGAGGAGAATTGGTCCTTCACATGAATAAGGACTCCCTTTTGTTCAAATCTCAAGGATCTCCCTCTGTAGTCATGGAGAGGAAGCATGAAAAGCTTCTCTCAATGCAGAGTCAAATAGAGCCCCCACATTCAAACTCTAAGTTTGGTGTTGGGAGGCCATCATCATGCTCTGAGTATCTGTGAGGCTCCATGAGAGCCCACTGTCAAGCTATTGACATTAAAGAAGCGCTTGTTGGGAGGCAACCCAATTTTATTATATTTATTTATTTTCTATTGTTATTTTATGTTTTTTGTAGGTTGATGATCATGTGAAGTCACAAAAATAACTAAAAAAGCAAAAATAGAATGAAAAATAGTATTAAAAATAGCACACCCTGGAGGAGAAGCTTACTGGCATTTAAACTCCAGTAAGGGTAGCAGAATGGGCGTTAAACGCCCAGTCTGGCACCATTCTGGGCGTTTAACGCCAGAAATGGGCACCAGACTGGCGTTTAACGCCAAAAGGGGCACAGAGCTGGCGTTTAATGCTAGAAGAGGGAGAAAAACTGGCGTTCAAACGCCAGAAATGGGCAGCAACCTGGCGTTCAAGGGGGCGTTTACACGCCACATGGTGTAGGGATGAGAAATCCTTGACACCTCAGGATCTGTGGACTCCACAGGATCCCCACCTACCTCATCTCTCTCTCTCTTCTTCATACCTTCCCATAACACCTTTCCCCAAATACCCTTCACCAATCACCTCAATACCTCTTCCCCAAAAATCCCTCACCTATCAAATCCTACCCTCTTCTCCATAATCTCTTCACCAATCCACATACATCCATCATAAAACCCCACCTACCTCACCTTTCAAATTCAAACTACTTTCCCTCCCAAACCCACCCATACATGGCCGTACCCTACCCCTTTCTCCACTCCTATATAAACCAATCTTCACTCTTTCATTTTCACACATCATACACACTACTTCTCCACCTTTGCCGAACCACTAAACCCCCTCCATCTCCTCTATTTCCTCTTCTTCTACTCTCTTCTTTCTTCTTTTGCTCGAGGACGAGCACACCCTCTAAGTTTGGTGTGGTAAAAGCGTTGCTTTTTGTTTTTCTATAACCATTTATGGCACCAAAGGCCGGAGAAACCTCTAGAAAGAGGAAAGGGAAGACAAAAGCTTCCACCTCCGAGTCATGAGAGATGGAGAGATTCATCTCAAGAGTGCATCAAGACCACTTCTATGAAGTTGTGGCCAAGAAGAAGGTGATCCCGAGGTCCCTTTCAAGCTCAAAAAGGGCGAATATCCGGAGATCCGACATGAGATTCGAAGAAGAGGTTGGGAAATTCTCACCAACCCCATTCAACAAGTCGGAATCTTAATGGTTCAAGAGTTCTATGCCAATGCATGGATCACCAAGAACCATGATCAAAGTGTGAACCCGGACCCAAGGAATTGGCTTACAATGGTCCGGGGGAAATGCTTAGATTTCAGTCCGGAAAATGTAAGGTTGGCATTCAACTTGCCCATGATGCAAGGAGATGCACGCCCCTACACTAGAAGGGTCAACTTTGATCAAAGGTTGGACCAAGTCCTCATAGACATTTGTGAAGAGGGCGCTTAATGGAAGAGAGATTCAAGAGGGAAGCCAGTTCAACTAAGAAGGCATGACCTCAAGCCCGTGGCTAGGGGATGGTTGGAGTTCATCCAACGCTCAATCATTCTCACTAGCAACCGGTTTGAAGTTACTATAGACTGGGCTATCATTATCCATAGCATCATGATTGGAGAGGAAGTAGAAGTTCATGAGGTCATATCCCTAGAACTCTACAAGGTGGCGGACAAGTCCTCTACTTTGGCAAGGTTAGCCTTCCCTCACCTCATTTGTCACCTCTGTAATTCAGCTAAAATTTACATAGAGGAAGACATCCTCATTGATGAGGACAAGCCCATCACTAAGAAAAGGATGGAGCAAACAAGAGAGCCCACTCATGGACCTCAACAAGAGCATGAGGAAATTCCTCATCATGAAATCCCTGAGATGACTCAAGGGATGCACTTTCCTCCACAAAATTATTGGGAGCAAATCAACACCTCCCTAGGAGAATTAAGTTCCAATATGGGACAACTAAGGGTGGAGCACCAAGAGCATTCTATCCTACTCCATGAAATTAGAGAAGACCAAAGAATCATGAGGGAGGAGCAACAAAGGAAAGGAAGAGACATTGATGAGCTCAAGCACTCCATAAGATCTTCAAGAGGAAGAACAAGCTGCCATCACTAAGGTGGACCTGTTCTTTAATCTCCTTGTTCTTATTTTTCTGTTTTTTGAAAATTATGCTTTATGTTTTATTTATGTTTGTGTCTTATTACATGATCACTAGTGTCTAAGTGTCTATGCCTTAAAGCTATGAATGTCCTATGAATCCATCACCTTTCTTAAATGAAAAAATGTTTTAATTACAAAAGAACAAGAAGTACATGATTTCGAATTTATCCTTGAAATTAGTCTAATTAATTTGATGTGGTGACAATACTTTTTATTTTCTGAATGAATGCTTGAAAAGTGCATATGTCTTTTGAATTTGTTGTTTATGAATGTTAAAATTGTTGGCTCTTGAAAAGATAAAGAAAAAGGAGAAATGTTATTGATGATCTGAAAAATCATAAAATTGATTCTTGAAGCAAGAAAAAGCAGTGAATACAAAAGCTTGCGAAAAAAATGGCGAAAAAAATAAAAGAAAAAGAAAGAAAAAGAAAAAGCAAGCAGAAAAAGCCAGTAACCCTTTAAACCAAAAGGCAAGGGTAGAAAAAGGATCCAAGGCTTTGAGCATTAATGGATAGGAGGGCCCATAGGAATAAAATCCTGGCCTAAGCAGCTAAACCAAGCTGTCCCTAACCATGTGCTTGTGGCGTGAAGGTGTCAAGTGAAAAGTTTGAGACTGAGCGGTTAAAGTCGTGGTCCAAAGCAAAAAGAGTGTGCTTAAGAGTTCTGGACACCTCTAATTGGGGACTCTAGCAAAGCTGAGTCACAATCTAAAAGGGTTCACCCAGTTATGTGTCTGTGGCATTTATGTATCCGGTGGTAATACTGGAAAACAAAATGTTTAGGGTCACGGCCAATACTCATAAAGTAGCTGTATTCAAGAATCAACATACTGAACTAGGAGAATCAATAACACTATCTAAATTCTGAGTTCCTATAGATGCCAATCATTCTAAACTTCAAAGGATAAAGTGAGATGCCAAAACTGTTCAGAGGCAAAAAGCTACTAGTCCCACTCATCTAATTGGAGCTAAGTTTCATTGATATTTTGGAATTTATAGTATATTCTCTTCTTTTTATCCTATTTGATTTTTAGTTGCTTGGGGACAAGCAACAATTTAAGTTTGGTGTTGTGATGAGCGGATCATTTATACGCTTTTTGGCATTGTTTTTAGGTAGTTTTCAGTATGTTTTAGTTACTTTTTATTATATTTTTATCAGTTTTTTAAAAAAAATCATATTTTTGGACTTTACTACGAGTTTGTGTATTTTTCTGTGATTTCAGGTATTTTCTGGCTGAAATTGAGGGTCCTAAGCAAAAGTCTGATTCAGAGGCTGAAAAAGGACTACAGATGTTGTTAGATTCTGACCTTCCTATACTCGAAGTGGATTTTCTGGAGCTACATAAGCCCAATTGGCGTTCTAAGTCAGCATAAAAATTCTGGCGTCAAAACGCCAGAACTGGCATAAAAGCTGGAGTTAAACGCCCAAACTGGCACAAAAGCTGGCGTTTAACTCTAAGAGAAGCCTATTGGCACGAGCCCCAAGGGTGTATTGGTAAAGATGTTTTTTCCAATAAGGTCGCGTTGCAAGTATAGCTCTACCAATAACAATCCTCGGGGGTCAAATTTAGAAGAGGGATCTGGTTGTCACAAGTTCAACCCCAATAGAAATAACCGAAGTATTCAAACCTCGGGTCGTCTCACAAGGAATGGGCAAACATGTGCTTTAACATTGGTTAGAAATCCGGGGTTGTGAGTTATGAGCATGAAAATAAATGGGAATCTTAACAAGCAAGTAATCTTAAAATGCAACAACTAGTTCAATTAACTAAGCAAAACATGAGCAACTTCAATGAATAAACAACATTCCACTTAATTCTATTATAATCCAAACAAGTAACTACAACTAAAGCAATTGGTTGAGGAAATTGAATTTCAAATATGAATAATAAAAGCAACTCTTGGCTCGGCTTGGGAATTAGGGCCACCATCCTTGTCTAACAACTATATCTTGACAATTATGAGGAACCAAGCTCATTAAGTCTACTCTCAAAGTCTTAAGTACGTGATATCTACTCCTAGACTTGAAGTACGTCAAATGGCTTTGATCACATCAACCCATAAGTCCCAACCTACATACTAATTAGACTAGTAGTGGGTTGGCGTCAATGAGTATCAAATTGACCACCTAGGGCTCCCAAATCCTCAAATCCATTAGACCCAATGACTCAAGTTTACCCAATTCCCTTGACCTAGGCCAAGAGTAAAGAAGACTACTCTATAATCAAAGTAAACAATTCATCAAACACTTGGTAAGCATTAACAAATGACATGTTCAAAATAGCAATTAAATTAAAATCTACAAGTACCCACTAACAATTATCAACATATAATCATCCAAACAACAAAGCTAAACATAGAAATCATCAATGTAACATCAACAAGTCAAGATTCACAACATTCATGAAATGGGTATAAAATGACAATTGACAAGAATTCATAAACTATCACAAGATATAAGCAAAATTGTAACAACGAATTCAAATTGAACAATTAAAACTAGTAATTAACAAGATCCAAGTCACAAATCAACAAGGAAAGATCAAATTAAAACTAGATCTAGAGAGGAACAAGGGTTTCTCCCTCTAGAATAACACAAAAACCAAAAACTAACTAAAAATTATGTCCTAGTGTAAAATGAGTGATCCCCCCTTTCCCCTAGCATCCTTGGGTCTTTTCCATGCAGAAACAGCTTTAAATTGGGCCTAATGAGCCTCAGAAATCGCCAGGCACGATTTCCTTTAATGAGGTCACGTGCATCTTTCCACGCGTGCGCGCCATGCGTGCGTGCGCGCCGATTACTTTTGTGATCCACGCGTGCCCACCAAGTGCGCGTGCACGTCGATAGAATTTTTCTGATCCGCGCGGATGCGTCCGTCCTTGCGTGCCGCTTCCAGCCAATCCCGTCCACGCGTGCGCGTGGAGTGCGTGAGCGCGCCAATGCTGCTTTTCCCAAGATTTCAATTCTTCATGTTCCTCCCTTTTGTACATGCTTTCTCCCTCTTTTCTAAGTCATTCCTACCCTATAATTCCTGAAATTACTCAACAAATACATCATGACATCGAATGGCAATAGAAGAGAATTAAAATATGGCAATTTTAAGGTAAAATAAGCATGTTTTCCATCATGGAGCAATATTGGGAAGTGAACACAAAATCATGCATTTCTTGTGAATAAGTGTGAGAAATGTTGATAAAATCCCCCAAAATAAGCATAAGATAAACCACAAAATCGGGATTTATCAAATCTCCCCACACTTAAACCAAGCATGTCCTCATGCTTAAAATAAAATGACCAAAGAGAAAGGGTTTATGAAATGCAAACTACCTAAGTGGATGCATGCAACTAATTGTAAAGTAATCTACCTACTTGGTCAAGAGTAAATCTATCCTCCGAGAATACATGTGAGCATATAGGGTGAAAATAGTATGTAATTTATGAATCCCACCAAATTGAATACCACTAAAGAAGGCATATGACTTGCTAAACGAACACTTGTGAAAGCCGGGAATAAGCATTAAGCATCGAACCCTCACCGGAAGTGTATCTGCTCTATTCGCTCAAGTGTATAGGGTTCGTCACTCAATCTTCTCCTAATCATGCTTTCCAAGATTTATCTTTCATCTAACAATCAATAGTTACTCGATGCATGCTTACAAGTATCATGAGGTCTTATTCATGGGTTGTAACGGGGCTAGGGTGAAGGTAAGGATGTATATGGTCAAGTGGGCTTAAAATTTGAGTCCTTGATCAACCTAGGATCCACTAGACACATAGAACAACCTATAAAACTACAATACATTACCTAGCTACCCTTGAGTTTTTCTCTTTTTGCACACTCATGTATTCTTTTCAATTCACACCCATATGCATTGTTTTTATTACTTTATCTTGGGGCATTTTTATCCCCTTTCATTGCTTTCTTTCTTTTTTTTTTTTCATATATCCCCTTTTCTTGAGGTTTCTTTGTGAACCAAAATTTCAATGCATACAGTTTAATCTTTTAACACATGAGTATGTTCCCAAATCCTAGAATTTTCAATTACACTACAATTACACACCTATATATCTACCCAAATTTCCCAAGTATACCCTCCTATTTGAATGATATACATCCTAACTTACCTAAGCTAATTAAGGATTCAAATTTAGGGACATTCATGGTCTTTCACTTAGGGTTGTTGATGTGCTCTTTTCAAGAACAAAAGGAGTTTATCATAGGCTCAAAATTGGTTAGCAATGGTAGATAAAAGGGTTAAGGCCATTTGAGAAAATTGACTATTGAAATGATGGCCTCAATCATGTAAATGCATTCATACACAAAGCAATGGACATATAGAATCAGACAAAGCAAGGATCACAATCATAGAGAGAGAGATATGCACACAAGAATGGAAATAATGATTAGAAGATGTAACCATGCAATAGGCTCAAAACTTTCATGCTTGTGTTCTTAGCTCAATCACTATGTTCCAAAATACATTCTTAAAGCAAGTTTACTGCAAATATTTTTCAGAATTTTGGTAGGTCACCCAAAACACAGTTTCTTGGGAAGGAAGTTATTGTTTTGACCAAGTAACTCTATAGAAACTAACTATCATGCAGAGGGTATTTACAAGCAAAACTAACTACACATGCAATATATTAACTTCTAGCAAAAGATAAATCCATTGTTACCCATGGAGATCGGTCGAACGACCTCCCCACACTTTAGAAATTAGCACGGTCCTCCGTGCTACGAATAATACACAAGGGACGGTTGGGACCAGAACTTTCACTATCCCCTTCATCAGAGCTCCCATCACTTGGGTTAGAGGTGGATGTGAACATTTCGGGTTCCTCCATGCTAGGGATACACAACGCAGAAGCTTCTTGATGTAAGTATATCGGCGGTGGTTGCGCCGCTCATATCTATCAAGCTTTCGGTGAAGATCTTCTATCTTTTGATGTGTGGATCTCAGTGGTGGTGATGATGAGCTAGAAGGAAAAAGAAGTGGTGGGGCCATGTCGAGGCTTGGTTTGTTCATGGGAAGGTGTAGGTATTTTTCGCTTGGGACCACATCGCCCTTAGCTGGAACTATAACCTTCTTATCCTTGGCTTCCCAAGAAACACCCGTAGCAGCAACTAAGTCAGAAACCAATGCTGGAAATGGCAAATTACCCCGGTCGTGAACTTGACTCATCGCTTGCTTGACAAGAAGCGGAATGTTCACCGGCTTCTCCGTGAGAACACACCAAACAAGCAAGGCGAGGTCTGCCGTGAGGGATGACTTGTGGGTGCTAGGTAGCACATAATGAGATAGGATCTGGGCCCAAGCTCTAGCTTCCACAGTAAGAAAGCGAGCGTCAATGGACTTTGGCCTCATCCGCAGTCGACCATGAATCCAAGATGCCTCTGGTTCAGCAATGACTTGGAGAATCGAGTCCCAATTGAATCTATACTTCTCTCACTGACGTAAGACTTCTTGGTAGCCATCCATGTCACTTGGCACTGGTAGAACATTAAGCACTTGCTGAATAGCCTCTTCTGAAACTGAGACTTGCTTCCGGTGCATGTACACCGATTAAAGAGAGGAAAGATGGTAGTTGGTGTAGAGTTCTTCCACCTAAGAGAGGTTGATTTCCCTTGGTTTCCTCAAAAGAAACTTCCATCCTCGCTGTTCAATGCGGGGCAAAATATAAGGAGCAACCTTGTCCGGCGAAGCGAGTAGATGCTCAGGATGATAGTTCCTTACAGCTATGGAGGGAAACATAAGATCACAGAAGTGGTTGGAGAACCTTGAAGAATCTTTCGCCGGTTTGCCCTTGTCATTCTCATCAAGAGGAGCGGGTGTCTTCTCTTTCTTAGATAAGGGTTTGGCTCCTAATGAAGAGCGTGCCTTAGAGTTTGACTTTTGGGGTGCCCTTTTTGCAGCTGGTTTCCTTGGAGCTATCTCCTTGCCTTTCTTGGTGGCCATCCTAAAAAGGGGGAGAAGGAAGGAAAACATTAAACCCAAGAATTAATTTAGTGAAAACATGCAAGTGACTTGTGGTGCCCATGGTGAATGTAAAAGCAAGGGTCATAGCACTTGGCATGGGATGCAAGAGGAAGTAAAGCATGCAATGGCATGAGAGGAGTAGTCTCAAGCATCCATAGTAAAGAGCAAGTCATGTTCAATTAATGTCTAATTGGCAAGTATCAACTTTAATCACACAAATTAGACTCAATGCATTTAAGAGAAAGCAAGTGAATGAGAAGGAAGCACCAATTGAGAAGTATATGGCTAAATGGAGCCAAAATGGTATATGTGCATTTCCTCGAACACTTGGCGTGCAATAATCAAGTAATGAGCAATTATGAGATACTAAGCCAATTCAAAGCCCAAAATAGAACATCAATCATCATATAAACATCACACAATGGCAAAGGTTAGAGAACGAATGACAAAAGATCTATTAATGCAAATTAAGCTCAAATTCAACATCCATGGAGAAATAAGGAAAAAGGAAAAATAAGCAAACAAAGAGTAAGAAACATCATTATGCAAGTAAAAGAGAAACTAAGTAAAGCAATAAGAAGCATCTAATTAGAAGAAACAATGCAAGTAAAAATGTAAGTAAAGGAATGGAAGAAGCAAAACCTTGATGAGTATGAAGGAACAAGGTTGAATCTTCTTTTGTGAAGATGAGAGAGAAAATAGGAGAAGTGTAGTGCTACCGGAAAAGAGTAGTTGTCACCGGTGAGTGGCCGGAGACAGTGGTGGTGGATTGTGGAAGAAGAAGAAGAGAAGGGAAATGATGGATGAAAAGAAAAAGAAACTAAGGAAGAGAAAGGGTTGAGAGAAAGAAAAATAGGGCAGAGCGCGAAGGTATTAAATTGACTCGCGCAACCGGCGCGCGTGCGCATGATGCGCTGGCGCGTCGGTGAGGGTGCTAGCAGATGGCGCGTGCGCGTCAGTGGCGCGCGCGTGTGAGAGAGGTTGTGCCTCAGGCACAAAAGTGGCACAAAGTTGGCTCAAGTCTCTGGTTTTTGTACCGGAGTGAATCAGTGAAGCAGGCGCGCGAACTTGCACCTTGCGCGGACGCGTGGTTGAGGTGTTTCGCAACTGGCACGGACGTGTATTACGCGCAAACGCATGAGTTTTGGCACAAGTTGGCCCAATTGTGGCACAACTCTCTGGTTTTTGTACCAGAGAGTCCACATATCTCCATCGGCGCGCGCGCACACCGTGCGCTGGCGCGTCGATGGTTGAATTGCCAGGGTGCGCACAAGCAGCATGTACGCGGACGCCTGGGTGCCTGGCGTGAGTTGGGCATGAAGTGGGCATAACTCTCGGGTTTTTGGCCCAAGAGTGGAATTTCGCTACCGGCGCGCGCACGGACTGTGCGCTGGCGCGTCGGTGCTCTTCTTCAAAGAAAAATTTTGTTTTCTTTATCCTTTTCACCTCCTATATACATGAACATCCTATCTATCCAACAAAAGCAACAAAGCTAGCATTCCTATGCACTCTATCAATCATCAAAAGATCACAAAATTCACAAGAAACTAAGAATACAAATAAGATGGTATAAACAAGGAAGATCTTACCACGGTGGGGTGCCTCCCACCAAGCACTTTTCTTTAACGTCCTTAAGTTGGACGGTCCTTTTCTTAAGCTTCCTCTCTCCTTGGTGCATCCTCCAATATGTACACCTCTAGCTCTCTTGGGGCCTTGCAACCATGATACTTCTTCACTCTATGTCCATTCACCTTGAAAGTTGCTTCACTCTTGGGATCAAACAATTCCACCACTCCATAGGGCTTCATCTCCTTCACCTTGAAAGGTCCTTCCCATCTAGAGCAGAGCTTGCCAGGCATAAATCGGAGCCTTGAGTTGTAGAGGAGGACCTCATCACCTTCTTGAAAGTCCTTCTTCTGGATGTGATGGTCATGGAATGCTTTAGTCTTTTCCTTGTAGATTCGGGCATTCTCATATGACTCGTTCCTCAAACATTCAAGCTCCTCTAGTTGTAGCTTCCTAGCTTCACCCGCCTTGGCTAGATCCATGTTATACTGCTTTACCGCCCAATAGGCTCGATGCTCAATCTCCATCGGGAGGTGGCATGCCATACCATAGATGATCTGAAAAGGACTCATCCCTATCGGAGTCTTGTAGGTCGTTCTATACGCCCATAATGCATCTCCTAACCGGAGGCTCCAATATTTTCTTTGCAGATTGACCACTTTCTCCAAGATTCTCTTGATTTCCCAGTTGGAAACTTCCGCTTGTCCATTTGTTTACGGATGATAAGCAGTGAAAACCTTATGTGACACTCCATAGTGCTTGAGCAATGCTTCTACCTTCCTGTTACAAAAGTGGGATCCTTGGTCACTCACGATTGCTCGTGGCAACCCATAACGGCATACAATGTGATTCCTTATGAAAGAAACAACGGCATTGGTGTCATCAAGGCAGGTAGGTATGGCCTCTACCCACTTTGACACGTAGTCAACCGCTAACAGAATATACAGATACCCACTAGAGTTGGGAAACGGTCCCATAAAGTCAATGCCCTATACATCAAATATCTCATAGAACAACATAGGTTGCTGAGGCATTTCATCCCTTTGGGATGCATTTCCTGACTTCTGACACTGATGGCAAGACACACATAACCGGTTAGCATCCTTGAATAAGGTTGGCCACCAGAATCCACAATCCAACACTTTTTTAGCGGTCCTTTGTGAGCCAAAGTGGCCACCACATTCAGACGAATGACAAACTTCAAGAATTGGTTGGAATTCGGATTCCGGGATGCATCTTCGAATTACTTGGTCCATGCCCCTCTTCCACAAGTGAGGGTCATCCCAAATATAGTATTTGGAATTACTTCTCAACTTGTCCCTTTGGTTTTTCGAAAAGTTGGGAGGGAAGATTCTTGCAACCAGGTAGTTTGCCATTAGGGCAAACCAAGGAAAGCTATCCGACATAGCATGCAAACTATCCAATGGAAATGAGTCATTGATCGGAAATGGATCATTTTTTGAATTCTCAATGCGGCTTAAATGATCCACAACCAGGTTTTGAGATCCACTCCGGTCCCTAATCTCAATGTCAAATTCTTGCAAAAGCAAGATCCAACGTATGAGTCTAGGTTTTGACTCATTCTTTGTCAATAAGTACTTTAAAGCTGCATGATCCGTGTATACCACTATCTTTGAACCTAGCAAATAAGATCTGAACTTATCTAAAGCATGAACAATAGCTAGAAGTTCTTTTTCAGTAGTGGTATAGTTGGATTGTGCTGCATCTAGTGTCTTAGAAGAGTAAGCAATGACATAAGGGAGTTTACCATCGCGCTGTGCAAGCGCGGCACCCACAGCATGGTTTGACGCATCGCACATTATCTCAAATGGCAACGTCCAGTTGGGGCCTTGCACAATTGGTGCCGTGGTAAGAACTCTCCTTAGCTCTTTAAAAGCTTTTACACATTCACTGTCAAACTCAAAATCCACATCTTTTTGGAGTAGGCGCGACAATGGCAAAGCAATCTTGCTGAAGTCCTTGATAAAGCGCCTATAGAATCCTGCATGTCCCAAAAACGAGCGGACCTCCCTCACGTTTGAGGGGTGAGGCAAAGTAGTAATAACATCAACCTTGGCCGGGTCCACAGAAATGCCTTCATGAGATACTACATGTCCTAACACTATACCTTGTTGTACCATAAAGTGACATTTTTCAAAATTTAAGACAAGGTTAGTGTCAACACATCTAGCCAGGACCTTGGCCAAGCTCTCTAAACAAAAGTCGAATGAAGTACCATAAACGCTGAAGTCGTCCATAAAAACTTCCAGGCAATTCTCCATTAGATCGGAGAAGACACTCGTCATGCACCGTTGAAAAGTGGCGGGTGCGTTACATAGTCCAAATGGCATCCTTTTATAGGCAAAGGTGCCAAATGGACAAGTAAATGTGGTCTTCTCCTGATCTTCAGGAGCAATACGTATCTGGAAGTAGCCAGTAAATCCATCAAGAAAATAGTAGTGAGATTTACCTGCCAAGCAGTCTAGCATTTGATTGATGAAGGGTAAGGGGTAATGGTCTTTTCGTGTGGCGGCGTTCAATCTGCTGTAGTCAATACATACTCGCCACGCATTTTGGACGCTTTTAGTAACCAATTCACCGACGTCCTTCTTGACCGTTGTGATGCCCGACTTCTTGGGAACAACTTGAACCGGGCTCACCCACTCACTGTCAGAAATTGGGTATATGATATCCGCATCCAGTAATCAGGTGACCTCTTTCTTCACTACATCAAGGATGGTTGGGTTGAGCCTCCTTTGTGGTTGCCTAACCGGCTTGGCTCAATCTTGGAGAAATATCCTATGCATGCACTTGCGGGGGTCAATTCCCACAATATTCGCTAGGCTCCATCTAGGAGCTTTCCCTCTTTTTCACTTGAGAGCTCACTAGCAATAATGACCAAAAACCTTTAGTTGTCCTCTAAGAAAGCATATTTCAAATGAGATGGAAGGGGCTTCAGTTCACTTTTTATCTCAAGATGAGGTTCCTTTTCATCAAGCTCATGGGATTCATTCTTGACAACTTCCTCATGTTCATCTTCTTGGTCATCCGTCTCCTCAACAATGGGGTAGCACAACTTGTCATGGTCTTCTTCTTGCACTTCCGCTACCACTTCATCAATTACATCACATCGGAGCATGAAATATTCTTCGGGAGGATGTTTCATGGCTTCCTCTAAATTAAACTTGATAGTCTTGTCTCCAACCCCAAAGGAATATACACCGGTGAAGGCATCTAACTTGAATTTGGAGGTTTTGAGGAAAGGTCTATCAAGTAGGACGGATGATGAGCTTTTACTTTCTGCTGGAGGTATTTCAAGGATGTAAAAGTCAACCGGAAAAACCAAATCCTTAATTGCCACGAGTACATCTTCTGCTATCCCCATCACTGTGATCACACTTTTATCAGCTAAGGCAAACCTCGCCGCTGACTTCTTCAACGGAGCTAAATTCAACCGCACATAAATAGAAAATGGCATGATGCTAACACAGGCTCCCAAGTCACACATACAATCATGAAAGGTGTATCCGCCAATACAACAAGACACTAAGCACGGTCCAGGGTCACCACATTTTCTTGGAATAGGTTCCATCAAGGAAGAAATTGAACTACCCAAGGATAATGTCTCCAATTCTCCTATCCTATCCTTGTGTGTACACAAGTCTTTCAAAAATTTTGCATACTTTGGAATTTGTTGAATAGCATCAAGGAGTGGTATGGTTACCTCAACCTTTTTGAACACTTGAAGCATGTTCAAATCAAACTCCGGTGTTTTCTTTGCCTTCTTCACCATGGAAGGAAATGGAATAGGAACGGACTCATCCACTATGGCTTTCCTCTTGGGTTCCTTGAGGTTTACTCCTTCTTTCTCATGCCTTTTGTCTACCACCTCTTCTTCGTGTGGAGCTTCAACAACTACCTCTTCCTCGTGATTTTCTCCCATAACCCTTGGAGGTATCTCTTCTAATGTAGTCCCAGACCGTAGAGTGATGGCGTTGAGACCGCCTCTTGGATTTGGTTGGGGTTGGGATGGAAGGTTAGAAGAACTTAAGGGTTGGTTAGTGTTGTTATTGGGGTTTGGTGGTTGGTTTGACATGTTCATCTTTGAAAGCAAGTTGGTGAGGTTAGCCAATTGGGTACTCAAGGCATCAAATTGAGCCTTGTTGCTCTCATCTCATTTTTCCATAGCGGCTCTAAGCTCTTCAACTTGATTGTTGGAAGATGGAGGAGTTTAGTTTTGGTTTTGTTATCTATGGTGTGGTGCTTAGTACTTGGTGTAGTTGTTTTGGTTTTGGTTGGCTTGGTAGTTGGTGTTGTTGTGGTGGTATTGGGATGAAGATTGGTTGTTGTTGTGATGAGAAGAAGAGTTGTTCCATCTTTGGTTTTGATTGCTTCCTTGCGCATTATCCCTCCACACTTGATGTTGATTACCACCTTGATGGTAATTGTTTTGACCTTGAGAAGGGTAGAGTGGACGGTTGTTGTAATTCACATTGGCCACCACAAGGGCATGTTCCTCTTGAATTTGATGGCATTGGTCGGTGTAATATGTGGTGCTAGAGCACAAACCACAAATTCTAGGAGGGCCTTCAAGTTGAGCAACCGGAGGTGGGGCTTGGACGGCTTTGATGGAGTAGTATTCCTTTTGATCCCTTTGGATTTGTGTAAGGATGGTGGTCATATCCCCAAGTGCTTTGGTTAGACTTGATTCGGAAGGGGATGGTTCTACTACACCCTTGAGAGGATTACTTCTCACTCTTGTGTGTTGTGTAGATTCGGCAACATCCTTTATCAAATTCCAAGCTTCTCCCTCCGTCTTGTTTTTCGAAAAGGAACCACCACTAGAAGCGGTGAGCAATCTTCTATCCTCCGTACAAAGACCTCTGGTAAAGTAGCTAATGAGCAAGTTAGTGGGCATTCTGTGGTGTGGACATGACTCCAATAGCCTCTTAAACCGAGACCAATACTCATACAAACTCTCTTGGTCTCTTTGCAGTATGCCCGAAATCTCTTTCTGGATGTAGTCGGTCTTCTCCGATGAAAAGAATTTATCAAGAAACTCTCTTCTCAAGAAATCCCAATTAGTCAAAATCTCATCCGGTAGCGAATAGAACCATGTTTTTGCTTGCGCTTCAAGAGAGAAGGGGAAGGCAAAAACCATGATAGCTACCTCATCGGCTCCATGCCTTCGAGCCGTAGAACAAGCAACTTGAAAATCCTTCAAATGTCGGATGGGGTCTTGACCTGGCAACCCATGATACTTAGGAAGTAGATGTATCAAGCTACTCTTCAACTCAAAGTTCGGATCAAGGTTAGGATACCTTGCTTGTAACGGTTGAAGTATGATATCCAGAGCTCCTTGCTCATGCAAAGTGATCCGGCATGGCTCCGCCATGTGTGGCTCACCTGTAGGATGCAAAGATGTATTAGTAGTGCCAACAGAAGAATAGGAAGTAACGGACTCCAAGTCACTCTTAGTAACGTCTAGTGATTCGGTATTTTCCTCAAGAGAGGCTGAAGTACTAGGCGTGTAATTCAACCGCCGTCTAGCTTGCCGAGTGTGTAACAAAGTTCTTTCGATCTCGGGATCAAAATTGGCTAAGCTAGAATTCAGTTGAGACCGAGTCATCAAACTTGAAAGTCATAGCACAAATGTAAAAGAAATCTAAACTATGGCTAAGTATTGAAAGAAGTAAACTATCTACAATATTCACATATTCACATAACCAATATCAAGGCATATGCTGCAACCATTCCCCGGCAACGGCGCCAAAAATTTGACACGAGCCCCAAGGGTGTATTGGTAAAGATTTTTTTTCCAATAAGGTCGCGTTGCAAGTATAGCTCTACCAACAACAATCCTCGGGGGTCAAATTTAGAAGAGGGATCTGGTTGTCACAAGTTCAACCCCAATAGAAATAACCGAAGTATTCAAACCTCGGGTCGTCTCACAAGGAATGGGCAAACATGTGCTTCAACATTGGTTAGAAATCCGGGGTTGTGAGTTATGAGCATGAAAATAAATGGGAATCTTAACAAGAAAGTAATCTTAAAATGCAACAACTAGTTCAATTAACTAAGCAAAACATGAGCAACTTCAATGAATAAACAACATTCCACTTAATTCTATTATAATCCAAACAAGTAACTACAACTAAAGCAATTGGTTGAGGAAATTGAATTTCAAATATGAATAATAAAAGCAACTCTTGGCTCGGCTTGAGAATTGGGGCCACCATCCTTGTCTAACAACTATATCTTGACAATTATGAGGACCTTTTGCTATTGTATTTTCATCTTTCAATCAATCTTTTAATCATGTTTTGATGATTGAACCCTCTTTGGGAGGCTGGCCATTTGGCCATGCCTAGACCTTCTTTCACTTATGTATTTTCCACGGTGGAGTTTCTACACCCCATAGATTAAGGTGTGGAGCCCTGCTGTTCCTCATGAATTAATGCAAAGTACTATTGTTTTTCTATTCAACTCAAGCCTATTTCTTCTCTAAGATATTCATTCACACACAAGAACATGATGAATGTGATGATTATGTGACACTCATCACCATTCTCACCTATGAACGCGTGCCTGATAACACTTCCGTTCTACATGCAAACAAGCTTGAATGTGTATCTCTTGGGTTTCTAATCTAAGATTATAACCTTCGTGGTATAGGCTAGAATTATTGGCGGCCATTCCTGAGATCCAGAAAGTCTAAACATTGTCTGTGGTATTCCGAGTAGGATCTGGGAAGGGATGACTGTGACGAGCTTCAAACTCACGAGTGTTGGGCATAGTGACAGACGCAAAAGGATCAATGGATCCTATTCCAACATGATCGAGAACCATCAGATGATTAGCCGTGCGATGACAGCGCATTTGGACCATTTTCACTGAGAGGATGGGAGGTAGCCATTGACAACAGTGATACCCAACATACAGCTTGCCATGGAAAGGAGTATGAATGATTGGATGAAGACAACAGGAAAGCAGAAGTTCAGAAGGAACATAGCATCTTCATACGCTTATCTGAAATTCCCACCAATGAATTACATAAGTATCTCTATCTTATTTTATATTTTATTCATATTTTAATTATCAATTCTCCATAACCATTTGAATCTGCCTGACTGAGATTTACAAGATAATCATAGCTTGCTTCAAGCCAAAAATCTCTGTGGGATCAACCCTTACTCACGTAAGGTTTATTACTTGGATGACCCAGTGCACTTGCTGGTTTGTTGTGTGGAGTTGTGACAAAGAGTTGAGATTACATTCGTGCATACCAAGTTATTGGCGCCGTTTTAGGGATCACAATTTCGTGCACCATCCAACATTGCCGAAACTAGAGAGATTCAAGAGGCAGTGACTCCCAGTGAGGAAGACCTTGCTGGACGTCCACTGATGCCTAAGTAGTTTCCCATTGAGGAACCAAAGGAATCTGAGGCTCATAAAAAGACCATAGAGATTCCACTGAACTTACTGTTGCCATTCATGAGCTCTGATGAGTATTCTTCCTCTGAAGAGGATGAAAATATTGTTGAAGAGCAAGTTGCTCAGTATCTAGGAGCAATCATGAAGCTGAATGCCAATTTATTTGGTAATGAGACTTGGGAGAATGAACCTCCATTGCTCATCAATGAACTGAATGCTTTGGGGCAACTAAAGTTACCTCAGAAGAAATCGGATCCCGGAAAGTTCTTAATGCCTTGCATCATAGGCACGATGACCTTTAAGAAGGCTCTGTGTGACCTTGGTTCAAGTATAAACCTCATGCCACTCTCTATAATGGAGAAATTAGGGATCTTTGAGGTACAAGCTACAAGAATCTCACTAGAGATGGCAGACAATTCAAGAAAATAGGCTTATGGACTTGTAGAGGATGTCTTAGTGAAGGTTGAAGGCCTGTACATCCCTGCTGATTTCATAATCCTAGACACTGGGAAGGATGAAGATGAATCCATTATCCTTGGAAGACCCTTCCTAGCCACAGCAAGAGCTGTGATTGATGTGGACAGAGGAGAGTTAGTGATGGGTTGAAATTGAAATTCCAACACCTAAAATTCACCGGCAAGTGTACCGGATCGCATCAAGTAGTAATTACTCACATGAGTGAGGTCGATCCCACAGGGATTGAAGGATTGAGCAATTTTAGTTAGGTGGTTGATTTAGTTAAGTAAACAGTTGATGATTTGAGTGATTTGTAACCAACAGAATGTAAATGACAAGGAATTTAAATTGCAGTAAGTAAAATTACAGAAACTTAAAGTGCAAGAAAGTAAAATTGCTAAAACTTAAATTGCAAGAAATGTAAATAGCTGAAACTTAAATTGCAAGAAATGTAAATTTCTTGAACAATAAAAGGGTGTGGGGTGCTGGGATTCAGAAATTAATAGCAGAAAGTAAAGAAGATGAATTAATTGTAGCAGATCTAAACGAAATTGGAAAATTGCAATGACGGATAAAGCAAAAAATAAATTCAACGCAATTGTAAGGAATAGGAAGGGAATCCAAGAGCTCAGAGGCCCAATGAGACTAGAAAACAAGTCTAGATCTCAATTCCTTCCTTGATCCAAGAGAGAATAATTTGCAGAAGGAAAGAAAATTTAAAAACAGTAAAGAAGATTTAGATTCAATCCTTAGATCAATTGAGAGGACGAGTGGAAGATGATTCTCAGAATTTGAATCAATGGAACTCTGTCCAATCTCAATTCATGATCCAAAGGAAGATAGCAAAAGTAGCAGAAGCAATGAAATGAAATCAGAAAGCTAGATCCAAATCTGAATTCCTTCGAATTATGCAGAAGAAAACAAGATGAATTATAGATCAAAGATTGAAACAGAATTCCTTCAATCTCAATCCACAATTCAAATACAGAAAGTAAGAAAATCAAAAGTGAGAACAAAGAGGAGAGAACTCAGCTCTCAATCTCAATTCCCAATTCAAAGCTCAAATTCAATGAAAATTTAAAAGTGAAAGTAAGAGTAAGCAAAAAAGTCCTCTCTAAATCAAACAAAATCCTATTTATATACTTTCTATTCTTGATTTTAGAATTTGAAGTGGGCTTCTCATTTGGTGAAGAATTGAATCCATAATAGCAATTGAAGTGAAATTGGCCCATGGTGCACCTTCAGGGGAGCGTTCAGTTAACTAAGTTAACTGAGCGCTCCAAGTCTTGGTCCTTGGCTTCATTTTGGTTCGTGCCTTGCTCCAGGGTAGCGTTCAGTTACTTTAAAGTAACTGAGAACTACATGTGCTTGTCCTTGGCCCATATATTGCATGAACTAGCGCTCAGTGGGGAAGAATCAACTTAGCGCCCTTTGCTTGTGAGGTGAGGTCCAACTTCGAGCCTTAGTGGAAGCAATTCAGCCAATTTCCTTTGTATAAGGGGTAGAGCTCAGTTGGAAACTTTTAACTTAGCGCCCTCTTTGTGGAACACTAGCGCAGCGCCTTATGCTTTGAGGGAAAGGCTCCTTCTTCGAGTCCTGGTGGTAGCAATTTGACGTCAATTCCCTTGGTTCATTTGTAATGTAAGGAGCGCTCAGTTAACTAATTCTAACTGAGCGCCCTTTGTGCTTGTGCAAGGAGGCTCCAAGTTCGAACCTTGCTGAGTCAATTTTGTGCCCATTTTTCTTTGGCCAAGTGGAGTGCTTCTTCCTTGTAAGAGAGGAGCTCCTTGGTTCGAACCCTGCTGGTTGCACTTTGGAAATTTTCTTTTGTTTGTGGCGCTACCTTGGTTCCCCCATGTCCTTAGTTCGAAACTTGGCTCCCCCATTTTGCTTGATTGTGCTTTGATTTCTTTCAAGGGGGAGCACGAAAAAGTTAACAAAAGTTAACTGAGCGCCCATGCTTTCTTCACTCCTCTTGGGCGCTCAGTTAAGTAAACTTAACTTAACGCCATGCTGTTGGTGCTTCCTTGGTCATCCATGGTTCCATTAGCCTTACTTGGTTTGGTGTTAGGCTAGCGCTCAGTTAAGTGAGTTCACTGAGCGCTATGCCCCCCTTTCCTCCTTGGTTGATGCACCACGCTTTTGTTTCCTTAGGTCACGCTTTCCAAAGCGTGGCCTAAGGTTCAAAACATGCTTTTACTTCAAAAGCGTGTCAAAAATTCCTTTTTCAACCATTTCTTCACCTACAAGTAATTCAAACAGCCAATCAAAGCATCACCAAATTCACAAGGTTCATAAATTATTCAAAAACCAATTACTAAATGTTGCAGCAGCTTTTTTGGCTCAATTTTGCTCAACATTTCTTCACCACAGACACATGGCTCACAATTTCTTCCCAGGAGCATTGATGCCCAGCATCTCTTTGGATTACTAAATGTTTTGTAACTAGGTTGCTTTTGATGGTGGACTTTCAGTTGGCAATCCTAAATAAGTTGATCTAAGTGGCCAAGTTTCGAAATACTCCTCAGAACTTACTTGTCCAAGCATATCCCAGTACAAAAACACCACAGGCATATGTCATAGGGTCCAAGCTATTGGTGTCTAGCCTTATTGTTTGTTTCTTTTCCAATTCTTGGCTTTTCTTTTTCTTTTTCTTTTTCTTTTGCTTTATTCTCAAGGGAATTTCATTAATAACAGACCTTATAGCAGCAAGCTAATTTACACTTTAAAGAACATGTTATTATGCAGCTTTTGTTATTTGAGCTAATATTAAATCAAACAACTACCACCACTGAATTTCATTATAACTTCTACAACATTGAACATTCACTTTTCTAAATCAAACATTTTTCTTTTATTCATTGCAGAAAGGAACAACACAAAATTCAAGCTAATGATGGATGATAAACACAATATGCAGGCTAGCATTCTTAGCAATTGTACCTACTTGCACTTAATTGAACACTTTAACAAGACATATAGGACTTTCCAAATTAAAATACTTCAAAGCAACAAGGATTAAGTGTCAATACAACCTGTGGGGAATGTCTCTTAGCTTTTCCTTATGTCATCTTTATTTCTCTTTATTGTACTCCCTTTGGGCAATGATGCAGATTCCCTTCGCTTGAATGTTTTCCTGCATAATCCTCAAAAGTTGCTTACTTCTCAAGCCTTTAGGCAACATGGTTAGCATGCAAAAATTATTTTTGGGCTTTTGAACTTACTTTAGTGTGTGAACACCAAACTTAGTCCCTTGCCAATGTTTTTCATGCATCAAATTAACCATATGTGAAACCCTTTTGTCTTTACTAAAGGTTATAGAACTAAAAACTAGAAGATAGATAATGGTTCAATGGTTTATCTGATTGCTTGGAGCTAGCAACCCTTTATGCAGAAGGTGAGAATATGTTTTTAAATGAGATTTTGGTGGAATACCAAACTTAGAATCCTTCGCTCTTCCTTAAATTTTGTTTTGGTGTGTAACACCAAACTTAGCTCTTTGCAATACGGATAAAACCACTCAACCTTTTTATTGAAATAGCTATGAAAAGAAAACTACCTCAGGTTGGGTTGCCTCCCAACAAGCGCTTCTTTATTGTCACTAGCTTGACATTCTTCATTCTTGCTCAGCTCAGGTTCTGAACCTCTTTTTCTTTGTCCCATTGACCTCCCAAGTAAGGTTTTGCTCTGTGCCCATTTGCTGTGAACTGGCTTTTTGTTGCTTTGTCTAACAACTCAAGGCTTCCATAAGGGAGAACCTTTGTCACCAAATAAGGGCCAATCCATTTGGATTTGAGCTTGCCAGGGAAAATTTTTAGCCTGGAGTTATATAGTAGTACTTGCTGTCCTGGTTTGAACTCCTTCCTTGAGATCTTCTTGTCATGCCACCTCTTGGCCTTTTCCTTGTATATCTTAGCATTGTCATAAGCTTCTAGCCTAAACTTATCCAACTCATTTAGTTTCAATAGTCTCTTCTCCCCTGCTGCCTGAGAATCAAGGTTGAGGAATTTAGTGGCCTAGAAATCTTTATGCTCAAGCTCTACAGGGAGGTGACAAGATTTGCCATATAGCAGCTGAAAAGGGGATTTTTCAATAGGAGTTTTGAATGCTGTCCTGTATGCCCAGAGTACATTTTCCAGCTTTCTGGCCCAATCTTTTCTAGTAGCTCCCACAGTCTTCTCTAAAATCCTCTTCAATTCTCTATTTGCAGGCTCAGCCTGGCCATTGGTTTGAGGGTGGTATGGTGTGGCTACTTTATGAATCACTCCATATTTGTGAAGGAGTTTCTCCATCTGCTTGTTACAAAAATGACCACCACCATCACTTACAAGTCCCTTAGGCACTCCATATCTAGTGAAAATGTGCTTCTTTAGGAATTGAAGAACAATTTGTGCATCACATGTGGTTGTGGCTATTGCTTCCACCCACTTTGAGACATATTCCACTGCTACCAAAATGTATTTGAAGGAGTAAGAAGGAGGGAAGGGCCCCATGAAATCTATGCCCCAAAGATCAAATAGCTCCACTTCAAGAATGAAATTTTGAGGCATTTCATTCCTTCTTGTTAATCCTCCAGCTCTTTGGCATTCATTACACTGGTGAACAAACTCTCTGGCATCCTTGAAGATGGTTGGCCAATAAAATCCACTCTGCAGTATTTTAGCAGCTGTTCTCTCTGGTTTAAAGTATCCACCATATGCTGAACCATGACAATGCCACAATATATCTTTCATTTCATTTTCAGGGACACACCTCCTAATCATTCCATCAGAGCATCTCTTGAATAAAAAAGGTTCACCCCACAAGAACTTCCTTGCTTTATTGAGTAGCTTCTTCACTTGTTGCTTAGAAAATTCTTGAGGTATCTTCCTTCCCACTTTGTAATTTGCTATGTCAGCAAACCAAGATGCTTGTTGAACTTGGAAAAGGTGCTCATCAGGGAAATTCTCATTTACTTGCTGTGGTCTATCTTGATTGGCTTCTTGTGGCACTCTTGATAAATGATCTGCTACTCGATTTTCACTCCCCTTCCTATCTCTCACTTCAATGTCAAATTCTTGTAACAGCAGCACCCACATAATAAGCCTTGGCTTTGAATCCTGTTTAGATATTAGATACTTGAGAGCAGCATGGTCAGTATATACTATAACCTTTGAACCAATCAAGTATTGCCTAAACTTATCAAATGCATATACAATTTTTAAAAGCTCTTTCTCAGTGGTGGTATAATTTTTCTGTGTTTCATTTAACACCTTGCTGGCATAATATATGACTTGGTGCAACTTGTCTTTCTTTTGCCCCAGCACAGCACCAATAGCAAAGTCACTTGCATCACACATAAGTTCAAAAGGTAAGTTCCAATCAGGGGGTGTGATAATTGGTGTTGTAATGAGTTTTCTCTTTAAAGTTTCAAAGGCATGTTTGCAGTTGTCATCAAAGATGAAAGGGCTATCAATACCAGGTTAGTTTCTTGGCATCTTTTCAAAACAAGAGTTAAATGATGCAAGCAAGTGTTAAATGAATTGCCAAAGACAGAAAAATCATCCATGAAGACTTCCAAAATTTTTTCCACCATATCAGAAAAAATGGAAAGCATACACCTTTGAAAGGTGGCTGGAGCATTGCATAGCCCAAAGGGCATCCTCCTGTAGGCGAAAACTCCAAATGGACATGTGAAGGAAGTCTTTTCTTGATTCTTGGGATCCACCACTATTTGATTGTACCCAGAATACCCATCCAAGAAGCAATAATAGGCATGGCCGGCCAATCTTTCCAGCATCTGATCAATGAATGGGAGAGGAAAGTGATATTTCCTTGTAACATCATTCAATCTTCTATAATCTATGCACATCCTCCACCCAGTCACTGTCCTGGTGGGGATCAACTCATTCTTCTCATTGGTGATGACTGTCATTCCTCTCTTTTTTGGTACAACTTGAACCGGGCTCACCCATGAGCTGTCAGATATTGGAAAGATTATCCCAGCATTCCATAGCTTCATGACTTCTTTTTGAACTACCTCCTTCATGGCTGGGTTGAGCCTTCTTTGGGGTTGAACTACATGCTTTGATTCCTCTTCCAACAGAATTTTATGCATACAAATGGCAGGGCTAATGCCTTTGATATCCTCAATTGTCCAACCCAAGGCTATTTTGTGAGCTCTCAACACTTCAATTAACCTTGTTTCTTCTTCCATGTTCAAGGAGGAGTTTATAATTACTAGCAAGGCTTCTGCTTCCCCAAAAAACACGTACTTGAGGTGAGGAGGAAGAGGCTTCAACTCCTGTTTCAGCTTATATGTCTTCAATGGATTTTTCTACCACTTTCTCTACTTGTTCCTCCTGGTGCTCTTGATAATTGGCTTCAAATATTTCTTCTACCAGGCTTTCTATCATGTCCACCTTCATATAGTTTTCTTGCTCAAGGGGATGTTGCATTGATTTGAAAACATTGATGACCATTTGCTCATTGTGCACCCTGAAGGTCATTTCTCCCTTTTCTACATCAATAGTAGCTCTTGCTGTAGCTAGAAATGGTCTTCTCAAGATGATTGGGTTGTTTTCTTCCCCTTCTGTGTCCTAGATCACAAAGTCTGCAGGGAAGATAAACTCTCCAACCTTCACTAGTAGATTTTACACAATTCCATTGGGTGTCTTGATTGATCTATCGGCCATCACTAGTGACATCCTGGTAGGTTTGATTTCTTCTATAGCAAACTTTCTCATCATTAAGAGGGGCATCAAGTTGATGCTGGCACCTAAATCGCATAGAGCGTTCTCCAATGTCATCTTGCCTATGGTGCATGAAACCACAAATCTCCCTGGATCTTTAAGCTTTGGTGGGATACCCCTTTGGATCACAGCACTACATTCTTCAGTGAGCATAATGGTCTCCTTCTCATGCCAGCTTCTTTTTTTGTTAATGAGCTCCTTCAAGAATTTTGCATATAGAGGCATCTGCTCTAATGCTTCAGCCAGGGGGATATTAATTTCCAATTTCTTGAAGACTTCAAGGAATTTGGGGAAGTGTTGATCCTTGATTTTCTTGTTGAATCTTTGAGGATATGGCAAGGGGGGGTGTGAAAACCTTCACTACCTACTTCTGCCCTTGAGATGCTTCCTCCATTACTTGCTTCCCTTTCCTTGATTTTTGTGGCTGGTCATCCTTCCCCTTAAGCTTCTCTTGAGCTTGTTTGCTTGCTGTCATCTCCTCCTTATTGCTAGCTTCACCATTGTCCATAGGCCTCTTGTTATCTTCTTTGTTGCTCACCAAGGTTTTTCCACTCCTCAGTTGAATGGCTTTGCATTCTTCTTTAGGATTTGGAATAGTATCACTTGGGAGTGAGCTTGTTGGCCTTTTAATCACAACTTGCTTGGACAATTGTCCCATCTGCCTCTCTAGGTTTTTTATTGAGGCTTCCTGGTTCTTGCTTGTTATCTCTTGGTTCTTCAGCATCTTTTCTAGCAACATCTCCAAGTTGGAGATTCTTTGAGTGTCCTGTGATGGTTGTGGCTGGTTGTGAGATGTTGAAGGTTGATGGTGAGTGTTTTGGTTAGTGGATTGGTTATTGGGTGGATAGTTGCTTGAATTTGGGTCGTTGTTTTGGGGTTTTCTATATGGATTGTGGTTTGTGTTTTGCTGGTTATAGTTTTGGTTGTTTCTTGAGTTGTTTTGGTTTGAATTTCTTTGCCATGGTTCCTGGTTTTGAGTGTGGTTATCTCTCTATCTTAGGTTTGGATGGTTCTTCCAGGATAGATTGTAGGTGTCACCATAAACCTCATTTTAGCCTGAACCTTGGTTGTTCACATATTGAGTTTGTTCTTGCTGCTGATTGATGAGATATTTTGGAGGAAAAATGAATCTCTCCCAAAACACACAAATCTAACCGGCAAGTGCACCGGGTCGCATCAAGTAATAAAAACTCACGGGAGTGAGGTCGATCCCACAGGGATTGAAGGATTGAACAATTTTAGCTTAGTGGTTGATTTAGTCAAGCGAATCAAGATTTGGTTGATGGTTTTGTGACTTGCAGAATTAAATTGCATTGAAGTAAAGAGAACAAGAAATAAATTGCTGAAACGTAAAGGACAAGAAATTAAATGGCAGAAACTTAGAGTGCAAGAAATGTAAATTGCGGAATCTTAAAGTGCAAGAAATGTAAATGACTCGGAATGTAAAGGGGATTGGGAAGTGGATTTGCAGAAATTAAACAAAGAAAAGTAACTTGCATCAAACAAAAGAGTAAAAGGGAATTGGGATTGGATCGGATCTTATAGCAGAAAAGTAAATGAACATGGAAAGCAAGAAACAGAATGTAAATTGGAGATTTGGATCTCAGGACCCAGAGACTAGAAAACCAAGTCTAGATCTCAATGCCTTCCTAGATCCAACAAGAACAGTTGCAAGGTAATTGTAAATTGCAAAGAAATTAGATGAGAAGCAAGTGATGGAAACAGAAATTCAAATTCAGTAAATAAACAGAGAGATCCAAGGTTGAGATTGAAACAGAATTTCTTCAATTCTCCAACCCAAAATCCAAGACAATTGTAATTGAAATTGAAAGCAATAAAACTGAGAGAAAGAGAAGTGAATTCTCCTTCCCCAAGACAAAGAAATTAAAGTTCACTCAATAACAAAAACTCTCTGAAAACTCTTATGAAAATTCAAAAAGGAAAGCTCCCCGAAGAACTTGAATTATATCCTATTTATACACTTTCTTTCAATGATCTTCAAGCCTTGAGTTGGGCCTTTGCTCTTGGTGGAATTGGGTTGAAAGAGGCCTTGGTTGATTGCTCTTGGAGTTTGAAGAAGAACCAAAGTGAACCAATTGAACCGGGTTTGAGTTTAGCAAAAGTTGGACCAAAAGTTTGAGCCAAAGTTAGGGTCTAACTTTGGCTCCAACTTTTCATATCAACTAGCACATTTTGCTGATATCAACGTTGGTGCCAACGTTAGGGGTCTAACTTTGACCCTAACGTTGGCCTTGCTTAGTGTGCTTGTGGCGCCAATGTTAGCCACCAAGTTAGGGGGCTAACGTTGGCGCAAACTTTTGCTCCTTCCCCATTGAATTTTCATGTGCCAACGTTAGCCTCCAAGTTAGGGGGCTAACGTTGGCGCAAACGTTGGATGGCCAGGGAGGAATTCATATGCCAACGTTAGCCTCAAAGTTAGGGGGCTAACGTTGGCACAAACTTTTGGTGCCCAGGGGAGAAATTCATGTGCCAACGTTAGCCTCAAAGTTAGGGGGCTAACGTTGGCGCAAACTTTTGGAGCCCAGGGGAGAATTTTCAAGTTCCAACGTTAGCCTCCAAGTTAGGGGGCTAACGTTGGGGCTAACTTTTCAACCAAAAGTTTGTGCAAAAGTTTGATGCTAACTTTAGGTCCAGCTTCTTGCTTCCTGGTTCAATTTCACTTATTCCATTGTCTTCTCTTTACTCCTAGCCATTCCTTCTTGCTTCAACCTTTCTCCAAGCTTTCTTCACCTATCATTAATCAACCAAACTCATCAAAGCTATGCTCAAAATCATGAGATATTCATTCTTTCATAATATGCAACAAATATAGCATAAAACCTCATGAAATGGCATGAATTCATATATGGTTGGTTCAATCAAGGGAAACATGAAAATCTACTCAATTAGCTTGCTTGTAGCTCAAGAAAGTGCATAATTCTAATGAAAACAAAAGAAAAAGACTAGTTAAAATAGGCTAGGATGACTTGTCATCACAACACCAAACTTAAAGCTTGCTTGTCCCCAAGCAAGAAAAGATTTATTGAGAAGAAAGAATGAAATGGAAGAGGATGTTCATGCTAGCAGAGTATTATTGATAGTTCATGGGGTTTTGTGTGGATATGCAAATACTCACTTCTTATTGACTCCTAGGCCTAGAAAGTCTCCTTCAAGCTTCAAGTGACATACTGCTATGACCTCTCATTATTCCTTTATCCTTGGCTATTACTTTGTTCATAAGCTTTATTTGAGTGTCATGTGTAGCAAGTTCATTTTCTTTTCTTTATACTTGACACATTATTCACCATAGACACTTGGCTCACATTCCTTCTTAAAACATTGATGCCCAGCACCTCTTTGGGTTACTAAATGCCTTGTAGTTAGGTTGCTCTTGATAGTGGACTTTCAGCTGATGATCCCGGATTAGTTAACCCAAGTCACCGAGTGTTGAGGCACTCCTAAGAGCTTACTAATCCAAGCAGATCCTAGTACAAAGACATCACAGGCATATATTTCAAAGTTCAAGCTATTGGTGTCCAGCTTTGTTTCTTTTTGTTTTTCTTTTGTTCTGCCACTTTTTGGCTATCTTTTTCTTCTTTCCTTCTTTTTGTTTTTCTTTCTAACCAAGGAATTTAATTGAATTGAGATTCCTAGACAGTAGGTCACTCTTTACTTAGAAGGAGATATCCTAGCTCTTTATTCACTAAAAGTGAGCTATTATACAATCACACACATACCACCACTTACTTTTATTCCACTTCTATCTAACAGAAACCATTTCACTTCACATTCAAACTGTTCTTTTATTGAATTTAAAGATGCAGGGGACAACACATGCTTCTTGTCAAGTGAAAATAAACACACAAGCACACACATAAACTAGCCTACTTATTTTAAAAGAAACAAACATAATGCAAAGGCTTTTAATTAAGAAGAACTACTTAGAAATGCAAAGACAACTTAGAACAGATAGAATGCATGCTTTTTTCTTTGTAGTGATGAACAAGGAGCAAGTCCACCTTTCATTTGTCATGCCTTTTCTTTCTCCTTTCATACACTTGGCTGCTAGTGTTCCCACCATCCTTGTTTGGTGCCTGTTGATCTTGCCAAAAGCCAGCCTTATTCATAGCCTCATCCACTCTATCTTCGAGTCTCATAGCCCTGCTCACTTCTACCTCACTTCTCATTTTGAAGAATTCATCAAAAGTTGGGAATGCCGGATCCATGTTGTGCAAATGTTCTCCAATATAGTTCAGTTTGATTTGGCTATTGATGTTGTAATCGGCTTGTACTTCATACCTTGCATCTTGGAGTGTTGTGAACTCTTTAAGAGCCTTCATTACCGAATAAGAATTTTTTCTATTTATAAGGTTTTGGGAAAAATAACAAATGTATGATTATTGATGCATGAGTTTCAAATTTTCATGAAGCTATGTGGACACCAAACGTAGTGTTTGGCCATATGCTTTATCAAGACATTTTAGGCACGTGAAACAAAATTCTTTGTAACATTGGTTTAGTGTGCTTGGAGGTACACCAAACTTAGTATATGTTTCATAACAGTGCATGCAGTCAATGAACATGTTCATGAAAAGAGAAGAGAATTCATGCTCGAATGATCATAACTTATTGAATTTAAAATGACATGAATCTTAAAGCATGGGTTGCCTCCCATGGAGCGCTCTTTTATTGTCACTAGCTTGACATTGGAGCTTTCTTTTATGGTGGTTGGTGCTTGTAGGGCCTCAATTTGTCTCCCCTGACCGTGATCCTCTTCTTTGTTCTCTGGTGTTCAATTTCAGCATGTTCTAATGATAGTATGTTGCTGACAGTGTAGTAATCCTCGGTTTGTTGATTTGCCCCCAGCTGTTGATATATCAGTTGCACTTTGTCACCTTTGGAAAGCCCCTCTGTTGGAATCTTTCTGTTCTTCCAACCCCTTTTTGCTTTGTTTCTGCGCTTCATCTTTCCTTTTGTTGATCTTTCTTTTCTGGCTGTAGGCTTTCCTTGGGGAACTCTCTTCTCAGTGGCCAGTACTCTAATATCCTCTTGGGCTTCTTCATCAGTCTGCACAATCCTTAGCATTGGGATGTTGCTGTGACTTTCCTGGTCCTTTTTCATATAGTCTTTCTTCTCCTTGCTAAATTGTGCCTCTGGTAATACCTTCAGAGTGACACTCTGGTCATGCATCCTTAGAGTTAATTCCCCTTCCTCTACGTCTATGATAGCTCGAGCAGTGGCCAAGAATGGCCTTCCCAGTATAACAGAGTCACCATCATTAACGTTTGATTCTAGAACCACAAAATCAGCAGGGTATATAAAACTGTCCACCTTGACCAAAAGATTTTCAATTACACCCCTAGGGTATACCATTGACTTGTCTACCAGCTCCAGAGACATTTGTACTGGTTTGACCTCCTCTATATGCAGCTTTTTCACCAAGAAGGATGGTATTAAGTTAATACTTGCTCCGAGGTCGCACATTGCTTTAGTGATGGTCAATTCCCCAATGGTGCAAGGCAACAGGAAGCTCCCTGGGTCCTCAAGCTTGGGAGGAAGCCCCTTTTGAATCAAGGCCCTGCATTCCTCAATAATCATTATGGTTTCTTTCTCATCCCAGCTTCTTTTCTTGTTGATAAGATCCTTCAGAAACTTGGAATATAGAGGCATTTGCTCAAGTGCTTCAGCCAAGGGAATATTGATTTCCAGCTTCTTAAAAATCTCAAGGAATTTGTGAAAATGCTGGTCTTTAACCTCTTTGTTGAACCTCTGGGGATATGGCAGTGGAGGTGTGATGCTCTTTCCTATTTGCTGCTGTCCCTGAGCTACTTCCTTTGAGCTATGTGGCTGGTTGTCCTTCTCTTTGAGTTTCTCAGTGCCTTTGTTTGGCATCACAACTTGCTTCTTAGCCTCATCTGCCTTTGTTTGCTTCTCATCCTCCGTTGGTTCTTTGATGTTCTCTGCTTGCTTCTTTGTAGTGTCATTGTTGCTTATCAATGTTCTCCCACTCCTTAATTGTATTGCCTTGCATTCCTCCTTGGGATTTGGAATTGTGTCACTGGGCAGTGAGTTTGAAGGTCTCTCAATAGATACTTGCTTGGAGAGTTGCCCCATCTGTCTCTCTAGGCTCTTCAGGGAGGCCTCCTGATTCTTGGTTACCATTTCTTGGTGTTTCAACATTTTGTCTATCATGGCCTCCAAGTGAGTGATTCTTTGGGCTTCAGGTGATACTTGAGGTGGGTTATGAGATGTGGGTGGTGGATGGTAGGCATTTTGGTTGGTGGGTTGGTTATTAGATTGGTATTAGTTGAGGTTGGGGTAGTTGTTTTGAGGTTTTCTGTAGGGGTTCTGGTTAGTCTGCTGCTGGTTGTGATTTTGGTTGCTTCTTGGGTTGTGTTGGTTTGAGTTCCTCTGCCATGGTTGTTGATTTTGGGTATGGTTATCTCCCCATCTGAGGTTTGGGTGGTTTTTCCAGGATGGATTGTATGTATCACCATACACTTCATTTGGTCCTTGGTTGTGCATATACTGTACTTGCTCTTGTTGTTGTTCTTCTTGAGTTTCTTCACTCTGTCCCCATGTGGTTAATGGTTGGCTGGTGTTAACTGCTGCAACTTGGAGACTATCAATCCTCTTGGCCATTTGCTCAAATTGTTGTTGAATTTGCTGCTGCATCATCTTGTTTTGAGCTAGGATTGAATCCACTCCTTCTAGCTCCATTACTCCTCTCCTTTGTGATGGTTGGCGGCCTCTTTGATGAGCAAAGAAATATTGGTTGTTGGACACCATATCAATGAGTTCTTGAGCCTCTTCTGCAGTTTTCATGAGTTGCAAGGAACCTCCAGCTGAATGATCCAAAGCTTCCTGGGATTTCAGTGTTAAGCCTGCATAGAAGTTTTGAAGCTTCTCCCACTCATTAAACATGGTAGGGGGACATTTCCTTATAAGAGCCTTGTACCTCTCCCATGCCTCATAGATGGGTTCGGCCTCCATTTGTGTAAATGTTTGTACCTCAGCTTTTAACCTTATAATCCTCTGAGGTGGATAAAATTTTGCAAGGAATTTGGTCACCAAATCATCCCAGTTGTTAATGCTGTCCCTTGGAAACGATTCCAACCATTGAGTGGCCTTGTCCCTGAGAGAAAATGGGAATAGCATCAGTTTGTAACTGTCAGGGGGCACTCCATTAGTTTTGACAGTGTTGCATATCCTCAAGAAAGTGGACAAATGTTGGTGTGGGTCCTCAAGTGGTCCTCCACCAAAAGAGCAGTTGTTCTGAACCAAAGTGATGAGTTGTGGCTTGAGTTCAAAATTGTTAGCATTGACATTTGGAGCCAAGATGTTGCTCCCACAATGTCTAGGATTTGCAAAGGTATAGGAAGCCAAAACTCTCCTTTGGGGTGGGTTGCCATTGTTGTTGTCTTCTCCACCTGGTGGATTGGTTAAATGTTCCTCCATCTCTTGGAATTCTTCGTCTAATTCCTCTTCTCCAACAATATTTTTCCCTCTTTTAGCTCTTCTTAACCTCCTGAGAGTTCTTTCGTCTTGTTCATGAAAATTGGGTATGGTTCTTCTTGTACCTGACATACAAGCAGAGCATGAGAAATGCACAAAACCAGTGACACTTCAATTTACTGCCAGATTGAAGTGTTAGTTAGTTTAAGCAAAAAATCAAACAGTTAGTGGGTTAAACAAAAATTAAAGAAAAGGTGCTTAATCTAGATCACCACCTCACTTAATCATTGTCAATCTAATCAATCCCCGGCAACGGCGCCAAAAACTTGATGAGATATTTTGGAGGAAAAATGAATCTCTCCCAAAACACACAAATCTAACCGGCAAGTGCACCGGGTCGCATCAAGTAATAAAAACTCATGGGAGTGAGGTCGATCCCATAGGGATTGAAGGATTGAGCAATTTTAGCTTAGTGGTTGATTTAGTCAAGCGAATCAAGATTTGGTTGATGGTTTTGTGACTTGCAGAATTAAATTGCATTGAAGTAAAGAGAACAAGAAATAAATTGCTGAAATGTAAAGGACAAGAAATTAAATGGCAGAAACTTAGAGTGCAAGAAATGTAAATTGCGGAATCTTAAAGTGCAAGAAATGTAAATGAATCGGAATGTAAAGGGGATTGGGAAGTGGATTTGCAGAAATTAAACAAAGAAAAGTAACTTGCATCAAACAAAAGAGTAAAAGGGAATTGGGATTGGATCGGATCTTATAGCAGAAAAGTAAATGAACATGGAAAGCAAGAAACAGAATGTAAATTGGAGATTTGGATCTCAGGACCCAGAGACTAGAAAACCAAGTCTAGATCTCAATGCCTTCCTAGATCCAACAAGAACAGTTGCAAGGTAATTGTAAATTGCAAAGAAATTAGATGAGAAGCAAGTGATGGAAACAGAAATTCAAATTCAGTAAATAAACAGAGAGATCCAAGGTTGAGATTGAAACAGAATTTCTTCAATTCTCCAACCCAAAATCCAAGACAATTGTAATTGAAATTGAAAGCAATAAAACTGAGAGAAAGAGAAGTGAATTCTCCTTCCCCAAGACAAAGAAATTAAAGTTCACTCAATAACAAAAACTCTCTGAAAACTCTTATGAAAATTCAAAAAGGAAAGCTCCCCGAAGAACTTGAATTATATCCTATTTATACACTTTCTTTCAATGATCTTCAAGCCTTGAGTTGGGCCTTTGCTCTTGGTGGAATTGGGTTGAAAGAGGCCTTGGTTGATTGCTCTTGGAGTTTGAAGAAGAACCAAAGTGAACCAATTGAACCGGGTTTGAGTTTAGCAAAAGTTAGACCAAAAGTTTGAGCCAAAGTTAGGGGTCTAACTTTGGCTCCAACTTTTCATATCAACTAGCACATTTTGCTGATATCAACGTTGGTGCCAACGTTAGGGGTCTAACTTTGACCCTAACGTTGGCCTTGCTTAGTGTGCTTGTGGCGCCAACGTTAGCCACCAAGTTAGGGGGCTAACGTTGGCGCAAACTTTTGCTCCTTCCCCATTGAATTTTCATGTGCCAACGTTAGCCTCCAAGTTAGGGGGCTAACGTTGGCGCAAACGTTGGATGGCCAGGGAGGAATTCATGTGCCAACGTTAGCCTCAAAGTTAGGGGGCTAACATTGGCGCAAACTTTTGGTGCCCAGGGGAGAAATTCATGTGCCAACGTTAGCCTCAAAGTTAGGGGGCTAACGTTGGCGTAAACTTTTGGAGCCCAGGGGAGAATTTTCAAGTTCCAACGTTAGCCTCAAAGTTAGGGGGCTAACGTTGGGGCTAACTTTTCAACCAAAAGTTTGTGCAAAAGTTTGATGCTAACTTTAGGTCCAGCTTCTTGCTTCCTGGTTCAATTTCACTTATTCCATTGTCTTCTCTTTACTCCTAGCCATTCCTTCTTGCTTCAACCTTTCTCCAAGCTTTCTTCACCTATCATTAATCAACCAAACTCATCAAAGCTATGCTCAAAATCATGAGATATTCATTCTTTCATAATATGCAACAAATATAGCATAAAACCTCATGAAATGGCATGAATTCATATATGGTTGGTTCAATCAAGGGAAACATGAAAATCTACTCAATTAGCTTGCTTGTAGCTCAAGAAAGTGCATAATTCTAATGAAAACAAAAGAAAAAGACTAGTTAAAATAGGCTAGGATGACTTGTCATCACAGATCTTCTTGGTTTTCTTTATTTTGCCCCCATGTGGTTGATGGTTGGCTTGTATTCACTGCTGCAACTTAGAGGCTATCAATCCTTTTAGCCATTTGCTCAAATTGTTGTTGGATTTGCTACTGCATGATCTTGTATTGAGCTAGGATTATGTCTACTCCTTCCAACTCTAGCACTCCTTTCCTTTGTGATGTTTGGTGTTATCTCTGATGGCCAAAGAAATATTAGTTGTTTGCCACCATATCAATGAGGTTTTGAGCCTCTTCTGCTGTCTTCATCAATTGTAAGAAGCCTCCTGCTGAATGATCTAGTGCTTCCTGAGCCTTCATAGTCAAACCTTCATAGAAGTTTTGAAGGACGTCCCATTCAGTAAACATCTAAAGGGGACATTTTCTAATTAGGGCCTTGTACCTCTCCCATGCCTCATAGAGAGATTCAGCATCCATTTGTGTGAAAGTTTACACCTCAGTCTTGCCCACTTCTTGCTAAGAGGTCTTTTAGCATTCAATTTCCATTTCCATTGCCTTTACTTACTTTCATTTAATTTGTTGCATGTTAAGTTACTTTCTTGCTATTTACATTTCTTGCCTCTTATGATCAAAACACCAAAAAAAAAAGATTTCTCATAGCCAATAATCGTAGCACTTCATTTGCAACTCCTAGGGAGAGCGACCGAGGTTTAATTACTCTTGGTTATTTTGTATTGGATTTAATATTTGATCTTGAGAATTTATTGTTGGTTTGGACCATGCTACCAACCAATTGATGCTTGTTTTGATTGATTCCAAACTATACAAGAATTCTCATGTTATCAAATTTGGCACCATTGCCGGGGAGTTGCAATGGTGTAAAGTTTTTGGCTATTGTAAATATATTAATATGTAAATAGCTTATTTTTTGGTTGTCTTTTATTTTTGTCAATAGTTAGAATTGGGATCCCAGAGGACATTGGACATTCTAGCATTGGTGGGGAGGTCAAGCACAAGCCACCATAGCAAGGGCTCTCCCAATTGTCTGACTTAAAGACATTAAATAAAAGTGCATGGTAACATTGTTTCAACCCTTCTTTTTGTATATATTTTTCCTTGATTGCACTTTTGTTTGATTGGTTAGCTTAGAATTAGTTTAATTTTGAGTTTAGATAGGTTAATTTTGGTTTGGATCATGAATTTATGGGTTCTTGCATGTTTTGGTATTGAGTTTTGATTGAACTAAGGCTTGATACCTTAGAATTTTGAAGAAAAATTTTTGAAAAATAGGGCATCTGTACGAGCGCACACACCTGTGCATGCGCACACAACTTCTATTTTCTGCTTCCTGTGCGCACGCACACGCATGATATTGCCCTCTGTTCGCAGCGCTGACAAAGCCTGTGCGTATGAACCGCTGCCCTTTTTGCTCTTGTGCGTGCACACGGACCTATATGTGCATGCACACATGATCCTTTCCTTAAAAAAAAAAATTTAGTCTTTCTGTGCCTGTGCCCACGCACACATCAAAACAAGGGCTCTGTTCGCAGCGTTCGCACGCATAGTGCGAACGCACAACCCATTTGAGTTTTCTCATCGACGCGTACGCGTCCCTTATGCGTACGCGTCACCTCGCATTTTCTCCACTTCACGCGTACGCATCCCTTCACACGTACGCGTCGATTTCCATTTTTCACCGCATCACACGCACGCGTCCCTCACGCGTACGTGTGACCCCTTGTCCACGCGTAAAGCCCTTTGTGCCTACGCACACCCCTGTTTTCTCCCACTATACTTCTCTTTTTCTCTTCTCTTCACTTCTTCTTTTCTTTTCCCTTCCACCCCTCTCTTCTCTTACTTTTGCCCTCTTCTCTACTTACTCTACTTTGTTTTGTTTGCATTTTATTTCTATTTTTGTAACTATATTAGTTTTAGTTTTAGTTTAGTTGTTTGTCAATTAAATAAATTTCAAGTGTTTGCTTGATGATTATTGGGTTGCTTCTTGCTTGAATTTTGATCTAATGAATATGTGCACTAAGCATCACATCTTTATTTAATTGCCTAGATGAATTGTGAGTTTGATCCATATGTTGTAGCTATGGTACACGAAATTGTGATCGCACACTTTTCACACAACTCCGTGCAGCTGACCAGCAAGTGCGAGTGAATATCTTAGAATAAGAAGTAGGCGTGAATTGAATAGAGAAACAGTAGTAATTGCATTAATTCATGAAGAACAGCAGAGCTCCACACCTTAATCTATGGGGTGTAGAAACTCCACAGTTGAAAATACATAAGTGATAATGATGTTCATTGGCTTCGGCCCCAGAGGGGGAACCAAAATAACCAAGATGAAAATACAATAGTAAAAGGTCCTATTTATAATGAACTAGTAACCTAGGGTTTATAGAAATGAGTAAATGATGCAGAAATCTACTTCTGGGCCCACTTAGTGTGTGCTTGGGCTGAGCATTGAAGTTTTTACATGTAGAGACTTTTCTTGGAGTTAAACACCAGCTTTGGTGCTAGTTTGAGCGTTTAACTCCAGCTTTTATGCCAGTTCTGGCGTTTAACGCCAGAATAGGGTAGAAAGTTGGCATTTGAACGCCAGTTTGCGTTATCAAAACTTGGGCAAAGTATGGACTATTATATATTTCTGGAAAGCCAAGATGTCTACTTTCCAACGCAATTGAGAGCGCTCCAATTAGGCTTCTATAGCTCCAGAAAATCCATTTCGAGTGCAGCAGGGTCAGAATCCAACAGCATCTGCAGTCCTTTTTTAGCCTCTGAATCAGATTTTTGCTCAGGTCCCTCAATTTCAGCCAGAAAATACCTGAAATCACAGAAAAACACACAAACTCATAGTAAAGTCCAGAAATGTGATTTTTATTTCAAAAATAATAAAAATATAATAAAAAATAACTAAAACATACTAAAAACTACCTAAAAACAGTGCCAAAAAGCGTATAAATTATCCGCTCATCAAGCTACCATATGCATTAGACTTTATCCTTATTTGGAAACTTAATTATGAATTGTGCACTTTTAATTTAGTGAATTGAGTTAAAATTACTTTTTCGTCATGATTTCCATATCAACTCCATCATATGTTCGGTACTTGTTTCTTGTTAATGCCTTGCATTTGTGTGAGTGACTTAACTTGATTCTTATCAAGCTTTTTGCTTTTTGAAACAAGTACCTTTACCATGTGAGTACTTCATTATTTTTCATGATAAATAAGTAGTTTCCCTTTCTTCATTGGATTGGTTATTGTTGATTGCGCCATTTTCTATTCACCTTGCGCTTTCACTTGCATAATTTCAATATCCAATATCTCTTATATTCAATTCACTTTAGTTGTGGTTACCTAGGTTTGCTTGTGATTTAATCTCTTGCTTATTCTTTACTTGCAACCTAGACCACTTGATTGAGGAACATGCTATTTCTTCTTATTATGTGATTACCTTTTTAACTGACCAATGTGTTGTGTTCTAAACCGTGCGCATTTAGAATATGCACATTGCTTTTTCTCATACCACACTTCTATGACTTCTTCCTCAACTGTTGTTTATGTGTTTATATAGCAACCCGGAGCCCCCGACGCCCACCAGCTGAAGGTGGAGCCTCACAGTCCTTCACCCCCGGATCATGTGCATGCACGGAGGACCATGCATTATTTAAGTGTTGGGGAGGATCGCCAACTTCAAGAAGGTAAAATTTCTTTTCTTAGACACTTTGCAACATTCTTTTTTGTTCTTTTTCTTCAATTTTTGAAATTTTTGTTCTTGTTTGCACTTTGTTTGGTTTGGTTTGTTTGTATATATCTCTTTAATGCTTATAGTTATATGATAGTAAATACTTGCATGTTGCATGTTAGATTGAATAAGTTTGGTTGAAACAACAAAGAATTTTTAAGAAATCCCTTTTAGGGCATTCCATTGATTAGAATTGAAAAATTATTTTTGAGCTTGCTTGAAGTATTTTTTATGAAACATAGAAAAGAGCTTGAACAAATTACCTAGTGAGATTTGAGCTTAAATGTGTGGTTTCACATTATCAACCACAAAATTTTGTTCTTGTGTGTTAAACTCCTTTTATGATTGTGATCTTAGATTTGCTTTAGTCTATATGTCCTATATCTGTTGTTTTGAATGCATTTAGTATGATTAAGGCCATTTTTTGATTAAACTCAACTAACCCATATGGCCAACCCTTGCATCTACTTTTGTAAACCACTTTTGAGCCTTGATACTTTCTCTTTTTGTTCTAATATTAAGCACATCTTTTACCCTAAGTGAAAAACCATTAATGTCCATGTATTGTATCTTTGATTAGCTTGGGTTTGAGGAGTGTGTGTTATTCAAGTGTGGGGGAATTTGTGGGAAACATTGGTAGTTAGTTTACCTTGGGTAATCACTCATTCATTTATCATTTGAAACATATGCATCTTCTTTTTTTTATGATAAAAGAAAATTTTTGGTGTACATACTTTGTTTCAAAAAAAAAAAAGAAAAAGAAGAAAAAAAGAAAAGAAAAAGAAATGATAATAAGAATGAAAATAAAGGATGCATATGTGTGTGAATTAGAAAGAAGATGCATGAGTGAATGTGAGAAAAGGAAAAGAATGTAAAGTTAGGTTGTTTCTTGAGTGTAAATAGGTTAATATAGGATTAGGTGGGATACTTGAGCTAATCAAAGATCCAATCTGCTAGTCCACTTAACCGCATTAATCCTACCCTTACCCTAACCCCATTACAACCCACAAAAGACCTCATGATATTTGCATTCATTCATCAAGTATTAGTTGATTGTTAGATGACTTGTAAATCTTTGAGAAACATGATTAAAGGAGAATTGAGTGATTAAGCCCTACACATTGAGCGATTAGAGTGTAAACACATCCTATGAGGGGTTCTATCGCTCAATTCTATGATTCCATCTCTCATATTGTATCTTCTTGCAAGTTGTTTGTTAGTTTTTGGAAATTTCAAATCGAATCTTTGGACTTTGATCATATTGCATTAATTCCTTGTTTTGGCCCTAAGACTTGTTTTGGATTGATTAAGATTTTATTGTTTGTTTTTGCCAAACTCAATAGAATCATAGTATATATATAGATAGATAGTATTTAGTATAGTTGCATGCATGTAAGTAGTTGCATTTAATAAATTGCTTGGCCTCCTTAATCCTTCTCCTTTGATTGTGATTAGCATGAGGACATGCTATTGTTTAAGTGTGGGGGAATTGATGAATCTATATTTGATGATATATTTTGGTTTGATTTGAATGGATTTCATCAGTTAAATCCACATTTATTCAGTCAAATAGCATACTTTTGTGTCTTCTCCCAAAATTGAGCTTAATTGTGAAAACATGCTCTTTTGTGCTTAATTTAATCATTTTTATCCCACTTTTATCCCATTCGATGCTTTGATAGTTTTGATGAGTGATTTCAGGTGTAATAGGTTGGAATGGCTTGATAAGAGTGGAAGAAGAGCATGGAATTAGGAGAAAACATGAAGAAAACAAAGGAGAAGCACATATTGGAGTGTGCGTGCGCACAACCCCCTTAGGTGAGTGAGGGTCGATCCATTATTCGCACAGATAGACTGGCAAGTGCACCAGGTCATCCAAGTAATACCTCAGGTGAGTGAGGGTCGATCCCATGGAGATTGTTCGTTTGAACAAGCAATGGCTATCTTGTAGATTTAGTCAGGCGGTTAGAAAATATAGTTTTATTGTGAAAAATGCATAAAAACAGAATAAAGATAGATTACTTAATTGGTGTGAAATCAGAGATGAGACAACAGTTGAGGCTTCGGAGATGCTTCCTCCTTCTGGATCAACTTTTCTCACTATCTACTTCAACTTTTGATGATTCATTCCATGGCAGGCTGTAAGTAACTAACGCTAGGTCAGTAGTCATTAATCTCCTCTGCTTTAGATCAAACGCTAGGTCAGTGGTCATCCAATCTAAACGGGGATAAAGCTTTAGCAGTCCATTCCCTTGGTGATCCTACTCAAAATGCCACAGACAAGGTCGGATCTTCCGGATCAGAGAATGCTGCTCCATTGATTCTAGCCTATACCACAAAGGCCCTAATTGCCCCGTACCCCGGCTAAACTGATGTCTCCAAGTCCCCAACGAAGTCGTGGATTAGCCGTCTAAGAGATGTATAATCAAGCTTGTGGTTCAATACTATCTCGTCAAGGACTTGCAAGAACGCATGTAGAATAGGGATGGCGGTCAAGTTACACTCCCAATTCAATTAGGATGAAGAACGAAGATACATTTTAGAATGAAATCAAGCATAGATTGAAATAGAACAATGATATTATTAATTCATAAAAGTCAGTAGAGCTCCCAACCTTAACCTAGGAGGTTAGTGACTCATAGCTTACAGAAAGTAAAAGTACTCGAATAGGAAAAGATGAGGTAGAAGATCCTAAGCATGGGTGATCTTCTCCTATATATACTAATCTAATAACTAAGGATTATAGAAATAGGATAAACTAGGTTGATAGTGCGAAAATCCACTTTTTGGGCCCACTTGGTGAGTGTTTGGGCTGAGCTAAGGGTGACTCCACGAGCTAGTACCCTTCATGGGCATTGAACGCCAGCTTTGGACTCCCTTTTGGGCATTGGACGCCATCTGCTCCCTTTTGGGCGTCCAATGCTAGGAAGAGGGTGAAGTACTGGCGTTGAACGCCAGTTTTGGACCTTCATTTCCAGAGCAAAGTATAGACTATTGTATATTTCTGGAAAGCCGTAGATGTTAGCTTTCCATAGACATTGAGAGCGTGCCATTTAGATCTCTATAGATCCAGAAATTCTCCTTCGAGTGCATGGACCTCAGAATCATTTCCCTTTTACTCTTAAAGCCACAAAGAGCTCTAAGTTGGCCATCTGTTTCAAGCAAACCATATTCAAGTGGAAAAGTAAAGATAAAAGCTAAGGATTTTACCCACTTGAATTTTGTATTGGGTGGTAATGGCCTTGGCATAGGTGTTTTTAGTGGTTTTGCAAGCTCTACTCCATTGTATTCTTCTGTGAATTTCTCCACTTCCTTGCAAACTTCTTCAATTTCAACCATATCTTGATCCAAGTCTTCTATATCTTCCTCATCGCTCAAGTCATAAGTTAGAGGTTGAGAAAAATCTACCTCCGCATCATCTTCGCCTTCACTTGGGGAAGATTCTCCCATCTCAAAGAGTTCACTTACGGATGCAAGTTCATTACTAGGAGAACTTGGTTCGGGATTATCATTATCAAAGAAACTCGCTTCTCGAGTTATTCCGTCCAGTTCTTCATAAGATACCTGGTTTGGGGGTTGTGCACTATCCTCCTTAGCATCAACTGCGAAATTCTTGACGGAATTCTCCTCAATTCTGGATTTCCATGGAGGTTCAGCATCTCCTATGTCTTCAACCAATTCTTCTTCTTCGATAATTTCAGCTTCCTCTACTTGTTCCAGTACAAAATCATGCTCCTTACTGCCCATTGGAGTTTCTAGTATCTCCTTCATGCTGCGTTCTTCATTAGATTGCCCACATGAAGCCATAGGGGTTCCTTGAGTGTCTGAATGTCGGGAAGGCAGTCAATTTATCGCTTGATTCAATTGGTGAAGGGTGGCATGAAATTTTTCAAATGTTTCCTTGAGTTTTTCCGTTGATTCTTGGGGTGATGGATATGGACATGGTGTATAGGGAGGTGGTGGTTCTTGGGAGTAATTGGGTTGGAATTGGGGTGGATAAGGGTTAGGGTCATATGGAGGTGAATGGTGGTAGTTGGCTTGTGAGTGTAGTGGTTCAAAGCTGTGTTGAGGAGGTGGTTCGTAGGCATATGACGGGGCTTGTCAGTAATTACAAGGGGATCCACCATATCTATCATCTTGGTATGCACCTCGGAATGGCTCTTGACTGTAGTAAATTGGTGGGTGATGGTTGTCACAAAAGGTTCCACCATAACTATTGTCTCGACATGCATTGTTGAATGGTCACCGTCCATGGTAGTTTGGAAGGTGTTGTTGCCTAAAGGGTTGATCAGATCCTCGTGGCTCCGTCCATCTCTGATTGTGTTTGACCTTGATGCATGTTCCTGTTATAGCTTCCATTCCTTTCAACATTATTAGAACCAAACTCAAAGCGACGGGGGTCAGAACTCATAGCAATTATTAAAAATTAAAAACAAACGTAAAGGCAAATAAACAAGTAAAATAAAATATTTACAATAACCAATAATAAGGCACGTGTTTGCAATTCTCCGGCAACGGCGCCATTTTGACGAACTTCTTTACTGGCAGAAAAGAAATTCACAAATATAATCGCATTGTAAGTATAGTTTCTAAACTAACAGAGAATCCTTTCGTACAAAAAGTTTGGTTGTCACAAGTAACAAAACCCAATAAAATTTATAACCGAAGTATTTAAACCTCGGGTCGTCTTCTCAAGGAATTGCAGGGAAGTATGATTTATATTGGTTATGGAAAAAGATATATTTTTGGGTTTTTGAAATAAGGAACAAGTAATTTAAATGGCAAGAAAAATAAATTAATAATTATAAAGAAAAATCTCTTGGCATGGTATAAGAACTGGAAATCCTATCCTAGTTATCCTTATCAGGTGTGATGAGAATTGTTGTTGCTCCCACTTAGTTAACCGTTATTAAATGAAGGAAAGTCAAGCGGACTAATTAAATTGATCCTCAAGTCCTAGCCAACTCCTATGGAGAGACCAGCTTTAGAGCGATCCAAATCAATCAGCAACTCCAATTTCAATCAATAGCTGAGTTTGATAACTCAAGTGTTACCAATCACTTAACCAAAGCCAAAAGGGAAAATAAATCCAAATTAAATTGAAAGCAATCATAAATAGAATAAAACAATCATTAATCTGAAATACCTCAAATAATATTAAGTTGTTGTTTGATTCCTCCATTCTCTGGCTTATATTCCATGTTTCTGACTTGGATTTGGGCCGAAAAATGGTCCAGAAATTGCTGGGGGCATTTTCTGCAGATTCTTGTATGTGGCATCTATCACGCGTTCGTGTGGGTCACGCGTTCGCGTCGTCTGGGAGTTTTCCTTGTCACCCGTACGCGTCAGTCACGCGTTCGCGTCAATTGCGTTCTACTCAAGGTGCGCGTTCGCATGATCCACGCATACGCGTTGATGCCATTTCGCGCTAGGCACGCGTTCGCGTCGTGCACGCGTTCGCGTTACTGCCTTTTCTTCGAAACTCCATTTTTTTGCTTTCCTTCCATTTTTCTGTATGTTTCCTTTTTGTTCTTTATGCCATTCCTGCCCTATGAGATTAGAAAATACTTAACACACAAATCACGGCATCAAATGGTAATAAAGGATAATTAAAATTAATATTTTTAAAGCATAGGAAACATGTTTTTCACATATATCATAAAATAAGGAAGGAATAGTAAAACTATGCAATTTACATGAATAAATGGGTGAAGGATTGAATAAATCACTTAAATTGAGTATAAAATACATCATAAAATATGGGTGTATCAGAGTGCTTAAGAACTCTGGACACCACTGGCTGGGGATTCTAGCAAAGCCGAATTACAATCCAAAAGGGTTCACTCAGTTAAGTGTCTGTGGCATTTATGTATCCGGTGGTAATATTGGAAAACAAAGCACTTAGGGTCACGGCCAAGACTCAAAAGAAGCTGTGTTCAAGAATAAAAAAAGAACTAAACTAGGAGAGTCAATAATATCATCTAGATTTTGACTTCCTAAAGATGCCAATTATTTTGAGCTTCGAAGGAAAGTGAGATGCCAAAACTATTCAGAAGTAAAAAGCTACTTGTCCTGCTCATATAATTGAAACTGAGCTTCATTGAAAAATTTGAGATTTATTGTATCCTTCTCTTCTTTTTAATCCTACTTTGTTTTTGATTGCTTGGGAACAAGCAATAGTTTAAGTTTGGTATTCTGATGAGCAGATATTTTATAAGCTTTTTGGCATCATTTTCATATTGTTTTTGTTATGTTTTGTTTTAGTTTTATTAAATTTTCATAGGTTTTAGTTCAAAATTCATATTTTTTTATTCTACTTTGAGTTTGTTTGTTTTATGATGATTTCAGGTAATTTCTGGCTAAAATTGAGGAGCTTTGGAAAAGTCTGATTCAGAGACAGAGAAATCCCCTCCGAGCCTGACACCCCTTTTGAGCCATCTAAGGAAGAGGCGGATGATCATGAGGAGGAGACACATGCAGAGGCTTAGCAGGTAGGAGTTGAGCAGGCTACACCACAGCATGAGGAGCCCCACCAGATACAGCCGGCTGATCCAGAGATCCCCCTTTAGGTAGAGCCTCCACTACAGCAGGCAGACCCTCCGACACTCATCCAGACTGCAGATCCTCAGCTCACCACAGAGACACCTACTGCACACCCTTTCGGAGATGACACTTCTCACACCTAGCTTAACTGAGCATCGAGGACGATGCTATTAATTAAGTGTGGGGAGGTCGCCATCTCTGGCATACTTTATTTTGGTGAACCACTTTTCAGACTCTCTTTTTATCCTATTTTGCTTATTTTTCTGTATTTTTATTTTTATTTTACCTTATCTTATTTATCTTTCGGTATTTTCACATTTTTATTTTGATGTATTTTTACAGTATTTTTGCATCTTGCACTTAGATTTATATATTTATCTTAGATATTTAGTTTAGTCTAGTTGCACTTTTAGCTTATTAAGTTGTGATATAGAATATATGGATTAATTAGTTTAGTTTATCCTTTTAGCATACGATAATTTGGATTAATAAAATAAATAAATAAATAAAAAGAGTAAACTAGAAACTTTAGTTTAACAGAATCACAACAATCCACACACTGTATATATATAGCAATAAATGTTGGTTAATTTAAACAACATTTCTTCAAGGAAGAACACTAAGATTTTAAGAGTCATCCTAAGATTCACATTGAGAATAATGGGAACTCTTAATTTCTACTTGCATGACATACATAACTGATATATGATTTTTGAGCCAATGAACACACAACCTGTGAGTTTTGAGCTTAATTGTATGGTCATATTCAACCATAAATTTCATTCCTGTGTGTTTTGCACTTCTTTTCTATGCTTGTAATCTTTACTTTGTTTTAATCTATATGTCCAATATAGAATGTAGATACACCCACACATATGATTGAGGCCATCATTTGAATTTTCCCTTACATATCCCAAATAAGCCTACCTCCTACATCACCTTTGTTAGCCCCCTTGAGCCTTTTAATCCCCTCTTGTTCTATAACCACATTACTGGCCTTAAGCAGAAAAACAAATAAAAAAATCCCAAGTTGAATCCTTGGTTAGCTTAAGATAGAAATTGTGTATTCACCAAGAGTGGGGAAACGTGGGAACATTGGTTGATAGGAAAGGATTAAATCAATAAAATAATAAGGATTTTTGGGAGCATGCTCATGTGAAACAAATTTAAATTAAAATACCATGTGCATTGATATATGTTATGTTTATGTTTCAAAAAAATTTTTTTCCTTTTTAATTAAATAAATAAGGGGACAAAATTACCCCAAGAATAAATTTAGTGAAAGAAATCAATCCACATAGGATAACATTAAAAATAATTTGTTACATGAGTATGTAATAAAAAGTGGAAAAATAGGGTAGCTAGGCAATTTCTCAAACTTATAAAAGAGTATGTATATGTTAGGTGAGATCTTAGACTAATTAAGGATTCAACTTATAGCTCACTTAGCCTTATATATACCCTTACCTTTACCCTAGCCCCATTACAACCTTGAAAAAGACCTCATGATGTTTGTATGTATACATTATATATTTGTAGATTAGATAGATGAAGAACAAAGATTTAGAAAGCAGGAATAGAAAAGAATAAAGTGATTAACCCCAAACACTGAGTGACTAGAGAGTAAACACAAAATCCAGTGAGGGTTCAATAGCTCATCACCATATATCTCTGCTTAATTGTTAATTGTCTTACAAGTTTATGAAATATTTTTACCCAACTCAATTGTGAAAGTGCTTTAACAAGATATAGGCTTGGCCATATGACTCCTTGAAAATATGAATGAAACTAACCACATGTAAGCTCTATATATATAGGTGGATAATAGTTAGAATTGCATGTTCATTTAGGTAGCTTTCATGTAGAATAGATTGCATTGCATAAGATTCCACCATTCTAACTTTACCTTTTCTCTTGGATTTAGCATGAGGACATGCTATTGTTTAAGTGTGGAGAGGTTGATAAACCCATATTTTATGATGTATTTTGTGCTCAATTTAAGTGATTTATTCAATCCTTCACCCACTTATTCATGTAAATTACATGGTTTTACTATTCCTTTCTTATTTTATGATATATGTGAAAAACATGTTTCCTATGCTTTAAAAATATTAATTTTAATTATCCTTTATTACCATTCGATGCCGTGATTTGTGTGTTAAGTATTTTCAGATCTCATAGGGCAAGAATGGCATAAAGAACAGAAAGAAAACATACAGAAAAATGGAAGGAAAGCAAATAAATGGAGTTTTGAAGAAAAGGCAGCGACGCGAACGCGTGCACGACGTGAACGCGTGCCTAGCACGAAATGGCATCGACGCGTACGCGTGGACGACGCGAACGCGCACCTTGAGCAGAACGCAATTGACCCGAACGCGTGACCCACGCAAACGCGTGACAGACGCCACGTACAAGAATCTGCAAAAAATGCCGCTAGCAATTTCTGGACCCTTTTTTGGCCCAAATCCAAGTCAGAAACACGGAATATAAGCCAGAGAATGGAGGAATCAAACAACAACTTAGTAACACCTAGTGACAGACACAATATTCATAATTTTAGGATTAGATGTAGCTTTTAGAGAGAGAGAGGTTCTCTCCTCTCCCTTAGGATTAGGATTTAGGATTTCTATTATGTTTAGGCTACTTCTTTTCAATTTCAGGTTCAATGTTCCTTTAATTTATTTTCTACTTTTATTTATTTCATTACTTTAATTGATATTTATCTTTCTGAATTGGCTTATGAACTTTTCCATGTTAGATTTGAATATTCTATTTAATATTATTTGAGGTATTTCATATTAATGATTGTTTTATTCTATTTATGATTGCTTTCAATTTAATTTGGATTTATTTTCCCTTTTGGCTTTGGTTAAGTGATTGGTAACACTTGAGTTATCAAACTCAGCTATTGATTGAAATTGGAGTTGTTGATTGATTTGGATCGCTCTAAAGCTGGTCTCTCCACAGAAGTTGGCTAGGACTTGAGGATCAATTTAATTAGTCCGCTTGACTTTCCTTTATTTAGTAACGGTTAACTAAGTGGGAGCAACAACAATTCTCATCACACATGATAAGGATAACTAGGATAGGATTTCCAGTTCTTATACCATGCCAAGAGATTTTTCTTTATAATTATTAATTTATTTTTTTTGCCATTTAAATTACTTGTTCCTTATTTCAAAAACCCAAAAATATATCTTTTTCCATAACCAATAATAAATCATACTTCCCTGCAATTCCTTGAGAAGACGACCCGAGGTTTAAATACTTCGGTTATAAATTTTATTGGGTTTTGTTACTTGTGACAACCAAACTTTTTGTACGAAAGGATTCTCTGTTGGTTTAGAAACTATACTTACAACGTGATTATATTTGTGAATTTCTTTACTGGCAGAAAAGCAGTTCGTCACACTCTCTTTTTGCTTTAGATCACGACTTTAACTACTCAGTCTCAAGTTTTTCTCTTAACACCTTTACACCACAAGCATTTAGTTAGGGGAGGAGCTCATTTGAACTTTTAGGCCAAGATTTTGTTTCTTTTTGGCCCTCCTAACCATTGATGCTCAATGCCTTGGATTCTTGCTCTTGCCTTTTGGTTTCAAGAGCTATTGACTTTTTCTTCTTCTTTTGCTTCTTTCTTGCTTTTTTTTTCGCTTCTTTCTTTTCTTTTTTCTTTATTTTTCTTCTTTCCTTTTTTTGGTTCAAGAATCAATTTTTGAATTTTTCAGATTACCAATAATACTTCTCATTTTTCATCATTCTTCCAAAAGTCAATATTCTTAACTCCAACATCAAACATGAATTGTTTATTCATGCATTCAGAAAGTAAAAGCAATGCCACCACATCAAATAATTGAACTATTCTTATTATATAACTCGAAATTCAAGTATCTTTACTGCTTCTAAAAAAAATCAAAATTTATTTAAGTTCAATGAGATGATAAGAGGAACATTTTATACCCAATTGGAAAAAGGAAAGTAGAAACTTAAATCCTAATAATGCTCATGCAATTAAAAGACAGAAACTTAAATAAAACTTAAATGCTACTAATGATCATGTAATTCTAAACATAAGAAACAACAATTAAAACAAGCACAGAAATAGGGAGGTGGAACTCAACCACCTTAATCATGGTTGGCATTAGGCTCTTCAGAGGATAATTTCTGACGCTTCAGTTCTTCTAGTTCACGCCCCTGCTTCTCTTATTCCTTGACCAGTTTGTAAAGCATGCTAGTCTGGTCTTTTTGCTCCTCTCTTAATTGATCCAAGGTGGTTTGCAATTGTGCAACAAATGCTTCCAACTGGATCCAATATTCAATTGGAGGGATCTCTTGTGTTTGAAGAGGCTCAGGTGTCTTTCTTTCAGGATTTTCATCTGGTAGTCTGGCGCTTTCCATCACTTGCTTAGTGATTGGGCCATCTGCTGGGATCCATGAGTCTCTATTAATCAGGACTCCAGCCTATTTGCATAAGCAAAAGATAAGATTTGGGTAGGCCAACTTGGCTTGAGTTGATATCCTGTTTGCAACCTTGTTGATGAGTGATTTTATGCTGGTGTAGAATTTATCAATGAATCCAATCGTAGTATAGTCTAAACCGGCACGCAATTCCTCATCAAACAATCTAAAATCAATAACCGAGAGTATGACTACCGAGTCGTTCTCCCTAGGAGTGCTCCAAGATGTACATTGTTGATTAGAAAGTGTATTGGTGTTTGGAGTTTCATATAAGAAAAGAACAAGCTAGTAATGTGAATGAAAAATCACATGATATAAAAGCCTTGGCTAAAAGCGTGAATTGGACTTCCTATCATCATTATTTCTATCAATTGTAATCACAATTAGTTATTGCTTCACTTAGTTAACCTATAATATGAAGGAAAGTCAAGTGAAAGTAATCAATTTGGATTCACAAGTCCTAGTCTAACCCTAGGAAAGTTGATGAGTCCATATCTGACGATATATTTTAGCTTGAATTGGATGGATTTCGTCATTTAAACTCACACTTATTCACTAAGATAGCATACTTTTGTGTTTGATCGCTAAATTGAACCTAAATATGAAAACATGTGTTTTTGTGCTTAAGTTGAGCAATTTAATCCCATTTCTATTCCATTCGATGCCGTGATATGTTTGTTGAGTGATTTCAGGTCCTCGAAGCAAGAATGGTTTGGTAGAAGTGGAAGAAAGCACGCAAAAAGGGAAAAAACATGAAGAAAACAAAGGAGAAAAGCATTTCAGCCTGTGCCCACGCACAGCTCCTGTGCCCACGCACAGGGGTCAAAATCAGGACCTGTGTGTCCACACAGGTCTGTGCCCATGCTCAGGGCAGAATGGAAATCAGGACCTGTGCGTCCGCACAGGAGGAAAAACAGCAAGTGTGCCCATGCACAGACCTGTACGTCCGCACAGGTACCAGTGCATGCCTCCATTTAAAAGTCACGTGGACTCGCATTTTGAGGGCTTTTTGGCCCATTTTTGAAGGCTTTGAAGCATATTTGAAGCGGGAAGCAACTATATATCATACGATACATGACCATACTTCATAGAATATATTTTAGGAGTAGTTTTAGGGTAGTTTAGTTTTAGGTTTTCTCTCTTAGGGTTTTAATTAGATTTTCAATGTAGCATTTTATACTTCAATTTTGGCTTTGGATTTTGCTTTCCCATTGTAAGTATTTCTTTAATTCCTCTTTTATTGCAATACTTGTTCTACACTTCCTTGCATTCTCATTTTCTTTATCAATATATACACAGTTTTGCAATTTTGATTTCTAGTTAATGAATTTGATGTTTGATGCTTATTTTATGTTTGTTTGAGTTGTCTTTATTGATTTTGATCATTTATGGTTCATAGCTTTCATGATTTTCCCAATTTTGCCATATTTTATGTTTATGCCCTCTATGTGTTTGATGAAATGCCAATTTTGATTATGGGGTAGATTTCCATCCCTTGGCTTGGGGAAATGAGTTTATAGATTACTAGAGCCATAATGTCTAACATTTAGTGATAATTCTTGGGTTATTAGTTGTTATTGTTTCCACTAACGCTAGCTTTTTACTAAGCTAATTAGTAAGTTAGCTAGGATTTGTGGATTAATAACAATCATGCTCACTTGACTTATCCTTCGATGTTAAGGGTTGACTTAGTGAGATTAATCCATCATAATTATCATAGTTGTGGTTATGGCAAGAAATGGATTCCATAACTCATCCCAAGTCAAGGTTCCATTTATGCTTTGAACCACTTTTTCATCACTTTATAGCATTACTTGTCCATTTTACATACATAGTTCTTTTATTCCTTTATTAGTTTATTAATTACAATTTTGTCTTGTTCTTTAATTCCTTTATTTTGTTTGCTCTCAATCATTGAAACCCCATTGTTTTCCATAACCAAAATTGTATGCACTTATTATCACTAGTTCCTAGGGAGAACGACCCGGGAGTCTAAATACTCTCGGTTATAATTGTGTTTTGAATTGTGACATTATCTTGAATTGAATTTTGATTGAGAGGATCCATTGCCGGTTTGGACTATACTCACAACAGAATTACTTTATCCAGTCTTCCAAATTGGCATAAAATCCTCTCATTATCAAATTGGCGCCGTTGCCGGGGAACTAGCGTCATGAGTGCTATATTTTGGTTGTTGTAAATATGTCCATAGTGTGAATAGATACTTTTTGGTTGCTTGTTTGATTTTGTTGGTAATTAGGATTTTGTTTATTTTGTTAATTGATGTCTTTGGTTTTTATTTTCAATTTCCTTTTTGAGTTATCACCCTCTTGGTTTAGAGTTTGGTTGTGCTTATTTTGTAGGACTTGATAACTTTTGTTTTGGACTGCATCATGGGATTGGAGTATCAATTTTGAGAGGAGCCACATCCTCTATATTACAATGAGCCATACCCTTCCCAATGCACATACCCAACCCAAGGATATGGTGGATCTCACTTAGATTATGCACCTCCACCAACATATGCCTATAGCCCATACCCTCAACATAACCTCCAATCACCACATTTTCAAACACCACACCAATACCAACAACCACATTCTTACATACCACCTCAATATACCTACCAACATGAGTCACCTCCAACACATATAACCTTTCTTCCAAGTAATAAAACTCATTTTTTCACCACACTATGAAGTCTTTCCACCCTTGACCCAAGAACCACAAGACCTTCAAGCCTTTCTCCAAGAGCAAGAAGGATTCCGAAGGACACAAGGGCAATTCATGGCTACCATAGCCAAAGCGGTGAACCGCTTTGTTCTACTTCGCTCATCCGATCAAGACACTTCTCTTGAAGAATGTGAAGGATCAACTAAAGAGTATAGTAAAGAGGAAAGCATAGAGCCAAAAGAGAAAGAAGAAGGGTTAGAGCTTGAAGTGCAACAAGAGGAGGAAGGTGAGATATATGAACCGGAGGAGAAAAAGAGAGTATGAGGGAGATTGATCAAGAAGAGGATTCCATCATTGATGATTTTTTGTCCTCCTTGGTCAATCCCCTTAATGATCCTAATGAGCCTTTTCCCATTGAGTTTGAGAAGGATATGGAGGTAGACTTCTCACAACCTCCATGTTATGATTTGAGTGATGGGAAAGAGGAAGTTGGTGAGGAAGCAATTCTGGTCCAAGAACATATTGAATGGGTGGCAATTTTACCTATGAGCTTCATTGGCCCCCATCAATATGCTATCTTGGAAAAGGACTACCAACTCAAGGTCTTTCTTGGGTTGGTGAGTGGTAGAAAAAGGAATATTGGTAGCCAAGGGGCTCCAAGGATCATCACAAGGTTAATTCTAGAATCGGAGTTCAAGTGGTGTGTATAGCACAATTGGGTGATTTTCGGAGAATGTTGGGTTGCTACAAAGGTCGCTTGCGAGCTTTTCCATCCGGCTTGGAGCATAGAAATCAACAAGAAGGTGACCGGATGCCTAGAATATGGGATCCCGGAGGAGCTTTAAGGACCAAGCATGGATGGAAGTTCAAGGAGGAGTGGAAATACAAACCACCCTAACAAGAGTCTCCACAAAAAGTCCAACTTAGGACTATAAACCAAAGTGCTAGGTGGGAGACACCCCACCATGGTAACATCTTTCTTACCCTTTTTCTTTGTTTCTAGTCTTAAGTTCAATTGCATCATTGTTTATCTTGGCTAGCTTCGGATTAGTTTAGTTTCGAGTGTTAGTAGGTTAATTTTAGTATGGATCATGATTTTGTGATGTTTTTGAATGTTTGGGGTTGAAATATGTGTTGAGCTAAGGTAGAGTGCCCCATAAATTGAAGAAAAAATTTTGGAAAACAGGGCATCTGTGCGTGCGCACACACTTGTGCGCGCGCACAAAACCTCTACATTTTGCGTCCTGTACGTACGCACCCATCTGTGCGTACACACACCCCCTCGCAAAGCTACTGCTAGCAGCGCTCGCATTCCTTGTACGCGCGCATTCCCCTGTCTTTTGCGCCCTGTGCGTATGCACGCAACCCCTGTTTCGCACACCCTGTGCGGCCGCACAGGCTTGTGCGTCCGCACGCAAGCTAGCAACCCCTCTGGTGGGAGCGTTAGCACAGCTTGTGCGCCTGCACCCCAATCCCTCTTACTTCCGTGCGTGCACACGGACCTGTGTGGGCACGCACACATGATCCTTAAAAAAAATGCTTTTGTGCGTGCGCACAGGCCTGTGCGCACGCACACGCCTTAATTCATCCCCTACCAAGAGCGCTCGCATAGGGTGTGCGCTCGCACACCTCACCTGTCTCACGTAGTGTGCGTACGCACACATAGCTGTGTGCACGCATAGGTGCTATTTTGGGCAATTTTTGTTTTCGCTTTTCCCTAAGCCCTAACGCACTTCCGCCCCCTCCACCCCTCTCTTTTCTTGCTTTTTCCATGTTTTTCCTCTTGTTTTACTTAATCTTCATTGCATTTCATTTTTATTTTAGTTATTATATTAGTTTTACTTTATTTGTTTCTATTTAAACAAGTTGCAAGTGTTTGCTTGTTGTTTGATTGGGTTGCTTGTTGATTGAATTTCATCGATGCACTTATACTTTCCTTCAATTATTATCACCTAATTGGAATTGCACATTTACATTTTGTTGCATATTAGGTGAAACTTTTATAAGTGCACATGGAATTTAGTGAATTGAATTGTGTCGCTTGTTCATCATGGATTTTAAATTAATATAATCACATCACAAGGTCCTTATTTCTTGTTAATGCTTTGCATTTGTTTGAGTTGACTTAACTTGATTCTATCAAGTTTGTCACCTTTTTGTAACAAACACCCTAACCTTGTGATTATTTGATTATGCCTAAGGATGAATAAGTAGTTCTCTTCATCATTGAATTGGTTATTGCTTATTGTGCTATTTTATTAATCTTTCTTTTTCACTTGCACACCTTCAATATCCAATATTTCCAAAATTCAATTCACTCTTGTTGTAATTGCCTAAGCTTACTTGTGTTTAATTGATGCTCATCTCTTAGTTGCATCTTAGGCTATTTAGTTGAGGAACTCATGCTTACTTTTTGATTGTGTGGATGCCATTTTTGCTGAACCGTTGTGTGTATTCTAACCGTATGCACACTTGGAATACACTCATGGCTCATCATTTTCATCATACCACACAACTATGCAAACTTCCTCAATTAGATGTTATTTGATTACTCCTCTACCCTTTTGTGCCACTTTCCTTATGATTTTTAATTATACTTTATTCATTCTTTTTGAGGATGAGACATTAAAGCAAGGAGCCGGGAGAGGAGGAGGACACCGTAGACGAAGACACCGAGCATACATTGGACTTGGCAAATTCCACACAACCCAAGCCCTCGCATCTGCCAGCTGAAGGTGGAGGAACTTAGAGACATTCCCCCCGGATCATGTTCGTGCACGGAGGACCGTGCAACGCTTAAGTGTGGGGGAGGATTCGTCTTTTTGGGGTGTAAACCTTCTTTTCCGAACACTTTTTACTTTATTTTTGTTTCTTTTTATTAGGTTTCTTGTATATATTTTGAGTGTTTTTAACTGTTGCATTGCATTCTCTTCTAGTATATATATCTTAGCTTGTGCATAGTTTATTTCTAGTTATTGCATGTTGCATTTTTGCATCTTTTCCTTAGTATATATTCTATAAATAGAAGTTGTGATTGGATGTTGTGAATAGTATAGCACCTAGTTCAATTTTGTCCTAATTGTTCATGTTAATTTTTGCTTGTTGAAAATTTGGAATAGAACTAGGAAATTTTTGGAAATTTCATCCATCACATCATACATATAGGAAATAATTTTGGTGAAAAACAACAAGAATTTTCAAGAATTTTGTTTAGGGCATTCTATTGAATTGATCCGGAAAATTGTTTTTAAACTTGCTTGAATGATTTTTATGGAACATAGAAGAGTAAAGAACAAATACCTTGTGAATTTTGGGCTATAATGAGTGGTTACATCTTTTAACCACTATTCTGTTCATTGTGTGTTATATCTCTTCTATGATTGTAATCTTGGTTTTACTTGATTCTTTATTTCCAATGTTTGATGTTTGAATGCATTGAGCATGATTGAGGCCATCTTTGTATTTAAGCCCACTAACCCATATAAACTTACCCTTGCATCTACCATTGTTAACCCCTTTGAGCTTTCTTTACCCCATTGTTTTTAACATAACCACATCAAAACCCTAAGCGTAAAACAATGGAATGACCTTGATTTGCATCTTTGATTAGCTTAGGTTGAAGTGTGTGTGTCATTTAAGTGTGGGGGAAATTTTGGGAAACATTGGTAGTAAATAAAAAGTTTATATTGGGTATGCATTGAAAAAGAAAAAAAATGGGTGCACATTCATGTATCAATTTGCTTTAACCATATGCATCTTTCATAGGCAAAGAAAAAAGAGAATAGAAAAAAATGAAATGAAAAAAAATATAGTAATAAGATGGGACAAAAGTTATCCCAAAGAAAAAGAAAAAAATGAATAAGAGATGCATATGTGTTTTGAATAGAAATAAGGCATGAATGTGTGTGTGAAAAGAAGTAATGGGTGCCAAGGATGCATTGTTGTGATTTGATTGATATTGGTTGAGTGGAATACTTAAGTTAATCAAAGATTCAATCTTTTAGTCCACTTAGCCATATACTCATCCTATCCTTACCCCAACCCCATTACAAACCTCTAAAGACCTCATGATACTTGCATTCACGCATCACACATTTGTTGATTGTTAGATGAAAAGCAAATCCTTGAAAGCATGAGTAGAGGAGATTTGAGTGAATTGACCCTAAACACCAAGCGATTAGAGTGCATACACTCCTAGTGAGGGTTCAATTGCTCAATTCTATGTTTCCACCTCTCTTATCATGCATTCTTGTAAGTTGCTTCTTTTTATGAATGAATCAATTCTCTATATTTTTGATTGCATTAAATTACTTCTTTGCTTAGCCCTACTTGTCCATAATCTTGCTTCAAAATTTGTTTGTTTATTTTCACCAATTTCATAGGATACTATAGATAGATAAATAGGTATATATAGTATATACATACTTGCATGCATATAGATAGTTACATTCAATAAGTTGTTTCCCTTTGATCATTCTCCTTGTTTGGTTTAGCATGAGGACATGCTATTGTTTAAGTGTGGAGGAATTGATGAGTCCATATTTGACGATATATTTTAGCTTGAATTGGATGGATTTCATCATATAAACTCACACTTATTCACTAAGATAGCATACTTTTCTGTTTGATCCCTAAATTGAACCTAAATGTGAAAACATGTGTTTTTGTGCTTAAGTGGAGTAATTTAATCCCACTTCTATTTCATTCGATGTCATGATATGTTTGTTGAGTGATTTCAGGTCCTAGAGGCAAGAATGGTTTGGTAGAAGTGGAACAAAGCATGCAAAAAGAGAGAAAACATGGAGAAAACAAAGGAGAAAAGCATTTCAGCCTGTGCCCACGCACAGCTCCTGTGCCCACGCACAGGGGACAAAATCAGGACCTGTGCGTCCTGATGAGCGGATAATTTATACCCTTTTTGGCATTGCTTTTATATAGTTTTTTGTATGTTTTAGTTACTTTTTATTATATTTTTATTAGTTTTTATTCAAAAATCACATTTCTGGACTTCACTATAAGTTTGTGTATTTTTCTATAATTTCAGGTATTTTCTGACTGAAATTGAGGGATCTGAGCAAAAATCTGATTCAGAGGCTGAAAAAGTACTAGAGATGCTGTTGGATTCTGACCCTCCTGCACTCGAAATGGATTTTCTCGAGCTACAGAAGTCCAATCGGTGCACTCTCAATTGCGTTGGAAGGTAGACATCTTGGGCTTTCCAGCAATATATAATAGTTCATACTTTGCTCGAGATTTTATGGCCCAAACCAGCATCCAAAGTCAGCTTAAAACTTTCTGGTGTAAAATACCAGAACTGGCACCTTTTTCAGCGTTAAACGCCCATTCTGGCACCCAGGGTGGCGTTTAACGCCAACTTTGGGCATATGAACGTGAAAGATTGAAAGCTCAGCCCAGGAACACACCAAGTGGGTCCTAGAAGTGGAATTATGCACTATCTGCACTTAGTTACTCATTTTCTGTAAACTTAAGTTACTAGTTTAGTATAAAAACTACTTTTAGAGATTCATTTTGTAACTTATGACATTTTTTACATTCCATATTGTATCTTTGACGGCATGAGTCTCTAAACCCCATAGGTGGGGGTGAGGAGCTCTGCTGTGTTTCAATGGATTAATGCAATTACTACTGTTTTCTATTCAATCACGCTTGATTCTATTCTAAGATACTCACTCGTACTTCAATATGGAGAATATGATGATCCGTGACACTCATCATTATCCTCAACCTATGAACGTGTGCCTGACAACCACTCCCATTCTATCCGAGCTCAACGTAGTCATTGGGCGACAGCTTGAGTGCGTATCTCTTGGGTTTCTAATCCACGGACTGAGTTCGGAGGTTAGAACCTTCGTGGTATAGGCTAGAACCAATTGGCAGCATTCCTGGGATCCAGAAAGTCTAAACCTTGTCTGTGGTATTCCGAGTAGGATCCAGGAAGGGATGACTGTGACGAGCTTCAAACCTGCGAATATTGGGCGCAGTGACAGTGTGCAACAGGACAAGGGTCCTATTCCGACGCTTGTGGGAATCGACAGATGATTAGCCGTACGGTGACAGCGCATATGGATTTATTTTCATCCGAGAAGATCATACAACTTGCCATTGAAGGAAGCCATGCGTGTTTGGAGAAGAAGACAGTAGGAAAGCAGAGATTCAGATGACAGAGCATCTCTGGAACCTCAGCCTGTTTCTCATTACTGAATCTCAAGTACTATTTATTTCATGTTATTTATTTTTCATAAATACAATCACTCTTATCATTAATCTCCTGACTAAGATTTACAAAATAACCATAGCTTGCTTCAAGCCGACAATCTCCGTGGGATCGACCCTTACTCATGTAAGGTATTACTTGGACGACCCAGTGCACTTGCTGGTTAGTTGTCCGGAGTTGTGAAAAGTGTAATCACAATTTCCCACACCAAGTTTTTGGTGCCGTTGTTGGGGATTGTTCAAGTTTGGACAACTGACAGTTTATTTTGTTGCTTAGATTAGGAAAAAATTGTCTTTTTGGTTTAGAGTCACTAACATTGAGTCTTCTATTATTGTTTTTGGGTTAAAATTTTAAAATCCTTATTTTATTTTTCTAAACTATTTTCAAAAATTTTTTAAAAAAAAAAACCTATAACTTCATAATTTAGTCTTCTGTTTGAGTTTAGTTTCATATTTTAAGTTTGGTGTCAATTACTTGATTTTATTTTTCTTTCAATTTTCGAATTTTATGTTCTTAGTTCTTTATTGATCTTCAAATTGTTCTTGATAATTTTCCTTATTTGATCTTAAAAATTTCTTTTTTGGTGATTGTTGCTGTTTATCTTATACATTTTCGAATTATTAGTGTCCAAAATATAAAAATTTTTTAAGTTTGGTGTCCTTTGTGTTTCTTTTTTTTCTTAAAAATTTTTAAAATTTGTTCTTGGTTTTCATCCTGATCTTCAAATTGTTCTTAGTGTTCATCTTGACATTCAAAGTTTTCTTGTTTGTTTTCTTTGTTTTGATCTAAAAATTATAAGTTTGGTGTCTTTTTATTGTTTTTCTCTTTCCTCATTAAATTCAAAATATCTTTTCCCTTTATTTTAAGTGAATTTTCGATTTTTACTTTTAAAAATTCAGATTTTTGTTTTAATTTTTTTATTCTATCTTATCTTAGTTTTAAAATTTCAAAATTCAAATCTCTTTCAAAAAAATTCATATCTTATTTTTCAAATATTTTTTTAATTAATTAGCCATTTTAGTATTCGAATTTTTTTTATTATTTATTTTAATCTATTTAATTTTATCTTCTTTTAGTTTTCGAAAACTTATTTTCTAGTTCCAATTATTTTCTTTTCTTTTCTTTTCTTTTGAATTCGGTTATCCTTAATTAAATAAAATAAAAAAAACAAAAATACTTTGATTTTCTTTTAATTTATTTCTATTTTATAATCCACACCATCTCCCTTTCTCCATCATGGACCTAAGTGGAATTGAACAGTCCAGAAGGACTCTGGGATCATATGCTAACCCTATTACTACTGCATACGGGAGTAGTATCTGTATACCCCCCATCAGAGCAAGCAGTTTTGAGCTAAATCCTCAGCTCATTATCATGGTGCAGCAAAATTGCCAGTATTCCGGTCTTCCACAGGAAGAACCTACTGAGTTTCTAGCACAGTTCTTACAAATTGCTGACACAGTACGTGATAAAGAAGTGGATTAAGATGTCTACAGATTATTACTGTTTCCATTTGCTGTAAAAGATCAAGCTAAGAGGTGGTTAAATAACCAACCCACAGCAAGCATAAGAACATGGAAATAGTTATCAGACAAATTCCTGAATCAATATTACCCTCCAAAGAGGATGACACAGCTAAGGCTGGACATCCAAGGCTTTAAACAAGAGGTTGATGAATCCCTTTATAATGCCTGGGAGAGGTACAGAGGGATGCTAAGGAAATGCCCCTCTGAAATATTTTCAGAGTGGGTGCAGTTAGATATCTTTTACTATGGGCTTACAGAAAAAACTCAAATTTCTCTAGATCACTCAGTTTCTGGATCTATACATATGAGAAAGACAATGTAAGAGGCTCAAGAGCTCATTGGTACAGTTGCTAGAAATCAGCACCTGTACTTGAGTAGTGAGTCTTCCCTGAAAGAAGAGGCTAAAGCAGTATCCACTAAACTTAGCCCTCAAGAACAAGTTGCTGAACTCAATCAGTAATTTCTTACTATAACAAAACAGTTCGCAGAATTCAAAGAGATGCTCCAGAACACTAAAAATTCTAACCAAAATATGGAAGCACAATTGGATGAGACAAGACAGCAGCTATCTAAACAGATAACAGAAGAATGCCAAGCTGTTCAGTTAAGGAGTGGAAAAACACTGAATGTATCAATCCAAGGTAACAGGAAGCCAAGAAAGGAACAACTGACAAAGGATAACCAAACTACTACCCAAAATCCCTCTGAGAACAGTAAGAGCCCAGAGAAGAATGACTCTGGCATTCAAACACCAGAAAAGGGTGAAAAAGTGGCGTTAAACACCCAAGGGATAGCCAATTCTGGCGTCTAGACGCCATAAAAGGGTGGCAATCTGGCGTTGAACGCCCATGCAGCCCCCAATTCTGGCGTTCAAACGCCACAAGGGGGTCAGACACTTGCAAGTACTGATAACAACCCCCTTAAGCAGGCTTCTCCAACCACTTCTATAGGAAATAAACCTGCAACAACCAAGGTTGAAGAATATAAAGCCAAGATGCCTTATCCTCAGAAACTTTGCCAAGCAGAACAGGATAAACAATTTTCCTGCTTTGCAGACTACCTCAGGACTCTTGAAATAAAGATTCCGTTTGCAGAGGCACTTGAGCAAATACCCTCTTATGCTAAGTTCATGAAAGAGATCTTAAGTGATAAGAAGGATTGGAGAGAAACTGAAAAATTTTTCCTCACTGAAGAATGCAGTGCAGTCATTCTGAAAAGCTTACCAGAGAAGCTTAAAGATCCCGGAAGCTTTATGATACCTTGAACATTAGAGGATGCTTGTACCAAGACAGTTCTAAGAGTCAATGAGGATGAGTTTAAGTTGAATGCTGTTGATGAGCGGATAATTTATACGCTTTTTGGCATTGTTTTTACTTAGTTTTTAGTATGATTTAGTTGGTTTTTAGTATATTTTTATTAGTTTTTAATTAAAAATCACATTTCTGGACTTTACTATGAGTTTGTGTATTTTTCTGTGATTTCAGGTATTTTCTGGCTGAAATTGAGGGAGCTGAGCAAAAATCTGATTCAGGCTGAAAAAGGACTGCTGATGTTGTTGGATTCTGACCTCCCTGCACTCAAAGTAGATTTTCTGGAGCTACAGAACTCCAAATGGCGCGATCTCAATTGCGTTGGAAAGTAGACATCCAGGGCTTTCCAGATATATATAATAGTCCATACTTTGCTCAAGGATAGATGACGTAAACTGGCGTTCAACGCCAGTTCCATGTTGCAGTCTGGCATCCAGCGCCAGAAACAAGTTACAAGTTGGAGTTCAACGCCAGAAACAGGTTACAACCTGGCGTTGAACGCCCAAAAACAGCCCAGGCACGTGAGAAGCTTTAGTCTCAGCCCCAGTACACACCAAGTGGGCCCCAGAAGTGGATTTCTGCACTATCTATCATAGTTTACTCATTTTCTGTAAACCTAGGTTACTAGTTTAGTATTTAAACAACTTTTAGAGATTTATTTTGTATCTCATGAAATTTTAGATCTGAACTTTGTAATCTCTGACGGCATGAGTCTCTAAACTCCATTGTTGGGGGTGAGGAGCTCTGCTGTGTTCTAATGAATTAATGCAACTATTTCTGTTTTTTATTCAAACACGCTTGTTTCTATCTAAGATGTTCATTCGCACTTCAATATGATGGATGTGATGATCCGTGACAGTCATCACCATTCTCAACCTATGAACGCATGCCTGACAACCACCTCCGTTGGCAGCATTCTTGAGAATCCGGAAAGTCTAAACCTTGTCTGTGGTATTCCGAGTAGGATTCAGGGATTGAATGACTGTGACGAGCTTCAAACTCGTGAGTGTTGGGCGTAGTGACAGACGCAAAAGGATCAATAGATCCTATTCTGACATGATCGAGAACCGACAGATGATTAGCCATGCGGTGACAGCACACCTGGACCTTTTTCACTGAGAGGACGGATGGTAACCATTGACGACGGTGATCCACCAACACACAGCTTGCCATAGGAGGAACCTTGCGTGCGTGAAGAAAGAAGACAGGGAGAAAGCAGAAATTTAGAAGACAAAGCATCTCCAAAAGTCCAACATATTCTCCATTACTGCATACCAAGTATTTATTTTATGTTCCCTTGTTCATTTGCAAGTCAATTGATAAACACAAATTAATATCCTGACTAAGAGTTGCAAGAAAACCATAGCTTGCTTCAAACCAACAATCTCTGTGGGATCGACCCTTACTCACGTAAGGTATTACTTGGACGACCCAGTGCACTTGCTGGTTAGTTGTGCGAATTTGTGAAGAATTGTGATTTCCAATTTCGTGCACCAGCTGTCAAAGCTATGCAGCATCCAGACACACCAAAAGACTGCCTGAGCGCAGATGTTATTGACTCCTTGGTGGAAGAGGTCAATATGACTGAGAGTCTCGAATCAGAGCTAGAGGACATTTTTAAAGATGTTCAGCCTGATCTAGAGGAACCAGAGAGAATGGAAGAACCTCTGAAAACTCCTTAGGAAGAGGATAAGCCTCCTAAACCCAAGCTCAAACCACTACCACCATCCCTGAGATATGCATTTCTAGGAGAAGGTGACACTTTTTCGGTGATCGTAAGCTCTGCCTTAAATCCATAGGAAGAGAAAGCACTAATTCAGGTGCTAAGGACACACAAGACAACTCTTGGGTGGTCCATAAGTGATCTTAAGGGCATTAGCCCAGCAAGATGCATGCACAAGATCCTATTGGAGGATGATGCTAAGGCAGTGGTTCAACCACAGAGGCGGCTAAATCCAGCCATGAAGGAGGTGGTGCAGAAAGAGGTCACTAAGTTACTGGAGGCTGGGATTATTTATTCTATTTCTGATAGCCCCTGGGTAAGCCCTGTCCAAGTTGTCCCCAAGAAGGGAGGCATGACAGTGGTTCGTAATGAAAAGAATGAACTAGTTCCTACAAGAATAGTTACAGGGTGGCGTATGTGTATTGACTACAGAAGGCTCAATACAGCCACCAGAAAAGATCATTTTCCTTTACCATTCATAGACCAGATGCTAGAGAGACTAGCAGGTCATGAGTACTACTGCTTTCTGGATGGCTACTCAGGTTACAACCAAATTACAGTAGATCCTCAGGACTAAGAGAAAATAGTATTCACATGTCCATCTGGAGTGTTTGCCTACAGAAGGATGCCATTTGGTCTGTGCAATGCACCTACAACCTTTCAGAGGTGCATGCTCTCTATATTCTCTGATATGGTAGAGAAGTTTCTGAAAGTCTTCATGGATGACTTCTCAGTATTTGGAGACTCATTCAGCTCCTACCTTGACCATCTAGCACTTGTTCTAAAAAGGTGCCAAGAGACTAACCTGGTTTTAAACTGGGAAAAATGTCACTTTATGGTGACTGAAGGAATTGTCCTTTGGCACAAAATTTCGAACAAGGGAATAGAGGTGGATCAAGCTAAGGTAGAAGTAATTGAAAAATTACCACCACCTACCAATGTTAAAGAAATCAGAAGCTTTCTGGGGCATGTAGGATTCTATAGGAGGTTTATAAAGGATTTTTCAAAAATTACAAAATTACTGAGCAATCTGCTAGCTGCTGACACACCATTTGTCTTTGACAGGGAGTGTATGCAGGCGTTTGAAACTCTGAAAGCTAAGCTGGTCATAGCACCAGTTATTTCTACACTAGACTGGACATTACCATTCGAACTAATGTGTGATGTCAGTGACCATGCCATTGGTGCAGTGTTGGGACAGAGGCATAACAAGCTTCTGCATGTCATTTATTATGCTAGCCGTGTTTTAAATGATACACAGAAAAATTACACAACAACAGAAAAGGAGTTACTTGCAGTGGTCTATGCCATTGACAAGTTCAAATCTTATTTAGTAGAATCAAAAGTGATTGTGTATACTGACCATGCTACTCTAAAATATCTCCTCACAAAGCATGATTCAACACCTAGACTCATAAGATGGGTGTTGCTTCTGCAAGAGTTTGATATAGAAATAAGAGACAGAAAAGGGACAGAGAACCAAGTAGCAGATCACCTGTCCCGGATAGAACCAGTAGCAGGAGCATCCCTTCCTCCTACTGAGATCTCTGAAACCTTCCCGGATGAGCAAATCTTTGCCATTCAGGAAGTACCATATTCATAGACATTGCAAACTATAAAGCTGTGAGATTCATACCCAAAGAGTACAGCAAGGTGCAAACGAAAAAATTGATTTCTGATGCAAAATACTACTTGTGGGATGAACCATACCTCTTTAAGAGGTACGCAGACGGAATGATCCGTAGATGTGTGCCTAGAGAAGAGGCATAGAAGATCCTATGGCATTGCCATAGATCACAATATGGAGGACATTTCGGAGGTGAGTGAACAGCCACCAAGGTTCTCCAGTGTGGCTTCTACTGGCCTACTCTATATAGAGACTCTCGAGAGTTTGTACGTAACTGTGACAGTTGCCAGAGAGCTGGTAATCTGCCTCACGGTTATGCCATGCCTCAACAAGGGATCTTAGAGATTGAGTTGTTTGATGTATAAGGTATTGACTTCATGGGCCCTTTCCACCTTCATATTCAAACACTTATATTCTGGTGGTAGTAGATTATGTATCTAAATGGGTAGAGGCAATTGCAAGACCCACTAATGACACTAAGATAGTGATGAAGTTCCTCCAGAAACATATCTTTAGTAGGTTCGGTGTCCCCAGGATACTAATCAGCAATGGAGGCACTCATTTCTGCAATAAACAGCTTGACTCTGCTCTGGTCCGATATGAAATTAACCATAAAGTGGCAACTCTATATCATCCACAGACAAATGGGCAGGCTGAAGTCTCAAATAGAGAACTAAAATGAATCTTGGAGTGGACTGTAAATGCCCGTAGAAAGGATTGGGCAAGAGGTCTGGATGATGCTCTGTGGGCATACAGAACAGCATTCAAGACTCCTATAGGGACCTCTCCATACCAGCTTGTGTATGGAAAAGCTTGTCATCTGCTAGTGGAACTGGAACACAAGGCCTACTGGACAACCAGGTTCCTAAACCTTGATACTAAGGTAGCTGGAGAGAGGAGATTACTACAGTTGAATGAGCTGGAAGAATTCAGATTCATTGCTTTCGAAAATGCCAAAATTTATAAGGAGAAAGCAAAAATATGGCATGACAAAAGGCTATCATCTAGAGTCTTTGAGGCAGGACAGAAGGTCCTGCTGTTTAACTCAAGGCTCAAATTGTTCCCTGGGAAATTGAAATCCCGGTGGAGGGGCCCATACGTGATTACAAGTGTATCACCATATGGCTATGTAGAACTTCAAGATATTGATTCTGACAAAAAGTTCATTGTTAATGGACAAAGAATCAAACATTATCTTGAGGGCAATGTTGAGCAAGAATGCTCAAAGCTGAGACTAAGTTAAAAGCTCAGTAAAAGTCCAGCTAAAGACAGTAAAGAAGCGCTTGCTGGCAGGCAACCCAGCCATTATCAATAATTAGATGTTTCTAACAGTTAGATAAGTTTTTTTAATTTTTTTTCCTTGTTAATTAATATATTTTCAGTGAAAAAGTCAGGAAAATGGAGGTTCAAGACATAAAACAGAGAAATCACAGAGGAAAGGAGCTCACTGGCGTCAAAACGCCAGTAAAGAGGCAATCTGGGCGTTAAACGCCAGTGAAGGTATTATTCTGGGTGTTAAACACCAGAATAGACAGCATTCTAGGCGTTTAACGCCAGAATTGGCAGCATTCTGGGCGTTCAGAAAAACACCCAGTGAAGAAGGATTTCTGGCGTTTAACACCACCAGGGTACCTGGCTGGGCGTTAAACGCCCAAAATGGCCACCAGATGGGCGTTAAACATCAGAATGGATATCATTCTGGGCGTTTAACGCCAGAACAGACAGGGGAGAGGTAATTTCATTTTCAATCCAAATTTTTTCGAATTTTCTTGTTTTAATTCAAAATTTTCTGCATCTAAACATTACAAACATTCAATTTCTAACTTCCATTAACAAAAATTCATAATCTTATAAATTTCCTTTAATTCTCCTTCAAATTCTTTTCAAATCTTTTTAATTTATGCATATCATCTCTTATTTATTTGATACATAAACAAAAATTCAGATTTAACTTCCTCATATCTTTTTCATATCTCTTAAATTTTGAAAATAATCTTCCCTTTTGCATATCATTTTTATCTTTTATCAATCATATCTTTCAATCATATCTTTTTCTTTTTAAATTTTTAAAACGATACCCTCCCTCCCCTCTATTTATACATTCGACCATCACCCCTCCTCCATCATTCAAATCATTCTCTCCATCTACTCATCTTCTTTCTGTGCTTTTGCTTGAGGACAAGCAAACCTCTAAGTTTGGTGTGATTTTCCGTGATCACTGACCAAGATCATGGCCCCTAAAGGAAAATAAACCACTCCAAGAGGCAAGAAAGAAAATAATCCAAAACCACAATAGATGCATGAGAGGTTTTGCACCAAAGAACATGCAGATCATTACTTCAAAATAGTGTGCAGAAGATCAGTGATCCTGGAAGTCAAGTTCGATCTGAAAGAAGACAAATATCTGGAGATCCAAGAGCAGATTCGAAACAGAGGCTGGGAAATCCTAGCTAATCCTGATATGAATGTGGGAAGAAACATGGTCCAGGAATTTTATGCAAATCTGTGGCTGACAGATAAGCAAAGAATGGAGGGAACTGCCTTCCACACTTTTTGAACCATGGTCAGAGGGAGGATTATCTATTTCCATCTTGACAAAGTGAGAGAAGTCCTCAAACTTCCTCAACTGCAGGATGATCCAGAATCCTTTAACAGGAGAATAGGTAAAAATAAAAAGTTAGATCAAGTTCTAGAGGACATATGCCTCCCTAGAACTAAGTGGATAACCAATTCAAAAGGTATCCCAAACCAACTGAAGAGAGGAGACCTCAAGCCAGTTGCTAGGAGCTGGATGGATTTCATTGGGTGATCCATACTTCCCACCAGTAATCGCTCTGAAGTCACTGTCAAAAGAGCAGTGATGATCCACTGTATTATGCTGGGAAAAGAAGTGGAGGTCCATCAATTAATTCCTTGTGAAATTTACACAATTGCAAACAAGGAATCCACTGAAGCCAAATTGGCCTACCCAAGCTTGATCAGTTTGTTATTTGTAAAGATGCGAGAGTATAAATAGGTGTTGATGAGTATATCCTAGTCGAACACTCAATCACCAAAAGGGTGATTGATGGACCTCAAGTTCAAGACAACCTCATCAAAAGGAGGGTGCATGAGCTCCTCCCAGAAATTCCTCAATTTGACTATTGGGCCCGCTTAGAAGCATCTGTCAACAAGCTACAAGAATCTATGGATCAACTCAAAGAAGAGCAGCAGAATCAGAACAGCATGCTCTGCAAACTGCTCAGAGAACAAGAGAAGCAAGGGCTTGAGCTATAGGAACTAAAGTGCCAGAAGCTGTCCCTTGAAGAGCCAGGCGTCCTACAAATTGAAGGAGCACTTGCCTCTCCCATTGCAGGTTGTTGAGTCCTAACTCTGTGATAACTTTTGTTATTAGAGATCTATTTTAAGATTCACATGAGCATTAGTATTAGAGTCGTTTATTTTTATGTCTTTAATTTCCTTTCTTTTATTATTATCTGTCTGCTTTTATGTTTATTTTATGTCTTATTTTTATTTTATGATCATTAGTGTCTAGTGTCTATGCCTTAAAGCTATGAATGTTCTATGAATCCATCACCTTTCTTAAATGAAAAATGTTTTTAATTGCAAAGGAACAAGAAGTACATGGTTTCAAATTCTATCTTGAAATCAGTTTAATTATTTTGATGTGGTGACAATACCTTTTGTTTTCTGAATAAATGCTTGAACAGTGCATATTTTTTGAATTTGTTGTTTATGAATGTTAAAATTGTTTTCTCTTAAAAGAATAATGAAAAAGGAGAAATGTTATTGGTAATCTGAAAAATCATAAAATTGATTCTTGAAGCAAGAAAAAGCAGTGAATAGACAAAGCTTGCGAGAAAAAAAAAGTGGCAAAAAAAAGAAAAAAAAGAGAAAGAAAAAGAAAAACAAGTAGTCAAGTAGAAAAAGCCAATAGCCCTTTAAACCAAAAGGGAAGGGTAAAAAGGATCCAAGGCTTTGAGCATTAATGGATAGGAGGGCCCACAGGAATAAAATCCTAGCCTAAGCGGCTAAACCAAGCTGTCCCTAACCATGTGCTTGTGGCATGAAGGTCCAAGTGAAGAGCTTGAGACTGAGTGGTTAAAGTCATGGTCCAAAGTAAAAAGAGTGTGATTAAGAGCTCTGGGCACCTCTAATTGGGGACTCTAGCAAAGTTGAGTCACAATCTGAAAAGGTTCACCTAGTTATGTGTCTGTGGCATTTATGTATCCGGTGGTAATACTGGAAAATAAAGTGCTTAGGGTCACGGCGAAGACTCATAAAGTAACTGTGTTCAAGAATCAACTTACTAAACTAGGAGAATCAATAACACTATCTGAATTCTGAGTTTCTATAGATGCCAATCATTCTGAACTTTAAAGGATAAAGTGAGATGCCAAAACTATTCAGAAGCAAAAAGGCTACAAGTCCCGCTTGTAACGGCCTAGCCTTTAGCCTCAAAGAAACGATGTTTTTTCGGGATCAAACGGAATTTTTATGGGATTTTTAGGAATTTTAGTACATATAAGCACCTCCACTACACAGGTGCTATGTCATCAAGCTGCTGAGTCAGCAGCTTGACTGCACCAGACACCTCTCCTAATCTAGGCAGGCACGTCGCGAAAAGTTGCGTTTTTGAACCACTTCGGGTCCGAATTTCAAAATTCTTATTTCCGTGGTTTGTCTCTATGTGACGAGCCGGTCTCGAATTTCGAGAGAAAAATTATATTAATAAAATATTCATATATTATTATTTTATTTGGAATATTATATTATTATTTTCTCTAATGTGGTTAATGTTGATCTATGTTTGGTAATATAATAACTGAGCTAGAAATCTACCGGTAATGGATAATACCGGCATTCTTAGATGAACTTAGCAATGCTAATACTTCATCATATATCTTTTATTCTCATGATTATCATGTTACTAGTATCATTTATACTATTAACGCTCATGCTTATCCTTTAGTAGTGTAATCTGATGTATCTAGTTTTAGTAATTATCTTCAAATTGATATTTTATTATTAAACTCTGATGAGTCAGCACCCTGTGACACGTGGCTCTCCCAGAGTTAGCCACCACATGTTTTCTTTCTTGCTCTCCAAGAAAAGGTTTCTTAAGGGAAAAGTAAGAAACGCTTGTATTCTAATACATCTAGCTTTAGTAATTATCCTTTCTTTAGATATTTTTTACAACAAACTTTAGGATAATGCTTATCCTAACCCCATGGGTCCCAAGACTCATCATTACCATCACCTTTTCTTCCAAGACAAGCAAAAATTCGAAAATTCCATGAGAGAAACCAAGAGAACTTCCATGAAAGCTTCAAGCTTCTTTCTCCGTTCTTTCTCAAACTAAAACCCCTATCAAAAATCTAATCCGACCAAAATGATCACCTCTTCCTCCTCTTCATTTCTATATCAATTTTCATGGAGTAAATCAAGGCATGATGGCTGCTCCTCCTCCTTGAAGTTTCATCCATGGTGGGAACTCAAGCTGATGATGTTTTCTTCATGTTTTCTCTTAAGATCTCTTGTTCAATCACCACAGGCTCTAAGAAAACGTGATTTCTAGCTGCCTTGAGGTGAGGAAAACCTACTTTTCACCATCATGAAGCTTCAACCTTCATGGTTCATATGGTTCTAAAGTTGTTTTTGATGTTAAAATAGGCGTAAAAGTGCTTTTGGAAGCTTGTTCTTGGTTCAATTCTTGGCAGCAGCAAAGGAGGTAAGGTTTGGTAAATTAATTATTGATTGGTTTGGTTCTTGAAGTGTTAAATCAGCTCTTGTTGCTTGAATCTTGATTTTGAGTGTTTGTGTGATGGTTTGATCATGAGATCTTGTTGTTTAATGCTTGAAAATTAAGTTTTTGATGGTTCTAAAGTTGTTGTTGTTGTTGCTGGAAAACGTGGCTTTCCAGCCATGAAATTCATGATATTTGATGTGTTTTTGATGTGTATTTGATGGCTTAAACGTTGCTCTTTGGTTTGGTCAAAATCAGGTAAAAATCAGTTACCGAAAAGATTGGAAAACTAGTTGAAAATCAAGCTGAAATCTGATGAACTTTTGGAAAAATGTTTTTGGTCTTTAAAGGACAAGAAAAACGTTGGTTTTGATGATTTTGGGGTCAAATTATAATTATTAAAAAATTTGGGGTTGAAAGTTAATTAAAGAAAAGTTAAGGAGCCAAAGTGCAAATATTTAAAGTTAAGGGGTCAAAATGCAATTTCCAAAAAGTTCAAGGGTCAAAATGTAATTTTTGAAAGTTGAATAAAATATTATTATTTTAATATTAAAATATTAAAATATTATTTTTTGTTAATATTATTTTATTAATAATATTATTTTATTAATAATAATAAAATATTGATAAAAAGACAGTTTTTTCTAAAAGCCTCAGGAAGGCAGTGTTGAGTCCAGAATTCCTTAATTCTCTTTATTAAACACCTAGGGAAGAGTTCTAGAGAAAGTATTGAGGTACGTATGGTAATGAAAGAGGTTTTAGAAACTTTCATACATGTTGGAAAGAAAAGGAATTAAAAGCTATATAGCAGTGTGCTTGACCTTACAGAGTAAGCAGAGAATTGTAAATGAGCTCACTGTGATGTTGTGATGCTTGATTTATGATTGTGGAAAGATGATGAAGATGATTACTAAGTGATGAAAAGTATGGTTATATGTGACTTATGAGCCTTCGGGCGATGCTTGTGAATATTATGCGGGGACGCCCGTATTGTGATGTTGCTTCCCAGACAGGCTGCGGTAGAGATGTACCAGCCTTGCAAGCTGAATGCTTGGTAGAGGTCTGATTCGCATACCTGCGGTATATTGAGATTTGAGCAAATACCAGCCCTGCAAGTCGAGAGTACTTGGTAGAGGGTATGCGGTACTTAATCTGGGATTAAGTTTTGGGAAGGCCTTATCTGACCTGGAGGGTCGGATTGCGTCGGGTGCGGGTCGAAACCGACAAATGAGCTCATTACCTCCAGTAGGATCAGACATGCATCATACTTGTTTGTGCATATTTTAATTGGTTTGCCTATGTGAACAACTCTGTTTAATTGCTAACTACTATACTTGACGTAACTGCTCTTGATTGTGTTTGAACCTCATTACTTGTGTTTGTAACTGATTGTTTGGATTGTGGTGATTGGATGTTGATTGAGTTGTTTGGGCCTAAGGCTGTGGTTGGTTTGTTTGAGGTCTAGCTTTGTATAAAGTATCTGACTGATTCAGCATAGACTTAATGAACCTATGCTTGGAACAAGATGATCATTTATACCGCGTAGGTAACTTCTTTTATGTTTATAGTCTAGTAAAGTATGAAAAATCAAACTCTTACAGCATAGACTTAATTGAACCTATGCTTGGGACAAGTTGGTCATTCATACCATTAGGAAACTTTTCAGATTCTTATTATATCTGGAAAAGAAGTTTGGATTTATGGTTAATTAACTGATTTCTTTTGAAAAGGTTTTGAATATTTGATTGTTAAACCATCAATTTTCAAAGGATTTAGAAACTTGCAAGCGGACATTATAAATGGACTTAACTATGAACCCCGACCTTACTAAGAACTCCCCAGTTCTTACCCCTTACACCTCTTCAGATGGACACGGGAGTCCTGCCTTACGAGATTAATCATCTGTACATCCACGACGACCCAGTGCGCAGCTACGAGTATTACATCCGATGTGCGGCACCTTGTGTACGTAATTATATAGTACGTGACCCTAAGATCGAGGATATCTCTTCTGGTAGCAATGAGCCAGATGGGGCACCAGCGAGCAGGCATCATCACCTACCCAACAGTTTTCTATGAGGGGCTTTTGGATCAGAGACGAGGAGACCTTTGAGGCGTCCACTCTAACTCCGGTACCTTAGAGTATCTCCCTCACTTTTACTAGCATGCTCAGAGGGAATAGGCATGTCATAGAGTTAGCCTAGCCTGGGTGCCAGCTTAGGGGCTTTTGGACAGGCCAGGCCCCGGGACGTCTTATGTATATATGTGTATATATTATATGAGTCACTAACTGAAGGATGCTGTGTTATAATTCCTTACTAGTATAACTGAGCTGCTTCTGCATTATGATGTATATTGTGGTGTGATATTCTATGTATTGCCTTCTACAATTCCTTGAATGTGTGTACTCATGTTTCGTTGTTATACTCTATGTATGCGACTCTAAACTACTATTGTTTTAAAAAAAAATTACTCGAAACTCGTGAGGTGTTAACAGTGAACAGGCTTATATTTATTAAATATTACTTAAGTTGGGGAAACAAGTTGGTAACGTTCAACTTTTAGTATGATCATGACATGCTGGAAGTTGGGCCGTTACACCGCTCATCTAATTAGAACTGAGCTTCATTGATATTTGAAATTTATTGTATATTCTCTTTTTTTATCCTATTTTGTTTTTAGTTGCTTGGGGACAAGAACAATTTAAGTTTGGTGTTGTGATGAGCAGATAATTTATACCCTTTTTGGCATTATTTTTATATAGTTTTTAGTATGTTTTAGTTACTTTTTATTATATTTTTATTAGTTTTTATTCAAAAATCATATTTCTGGACTTTACTATGAGTTTATGTGTTTTTCTATAATTTCAGGTATTTTCTTACTGAAATTGAGGGATCTGAGCACAAATCTGATTCAGAGGCTGAAAAAGGACTGCAGATGCTGTTGGATTCTGACCCTCCTGCACTCGAAATGGATTTTCTCGAGCTACAGAAATCCAATTGGGGCACTCTCAATTGCATTGGAAAGTAGACATCTTGGACTTTCCAGCAATATATAATAGTCCATACTTTACTCGAGATTTGATGGCTCAAATCTGCGTCCAAAATAAGCCTAAAACTTTCTGGCGTAAAACACCAGAACTGGCACCTTTTTTGGTGTTAAACACACATTCTGGCACCCAGGGTGGTGTTTAACGCCAACTTTGGGCATATGAACGTGACAGCTTGAAAGCTCATCCCAGGCACACACCAAGTGGGTTCCAGAAGTGGAATTATACACTATCTGCACTTAGTTACTCATTTTCTGTAAACCTAAGTTACTAGTTTAGTATAAAAACTACTTTACGAGATTCATTTTATAACTTATGACATTTTTTACATTTCATATTGTATCTTTGACGGCATGAGTCTCTAAACCCCATAGGTGGGGGTGAGGAGCTCTGCTGTGTTTCAATGGATTAATGCAATTACTACTGTTTTCTATTCAATCCCGCTTGATTCTATTCTAAGATACTCACTCGTACATCAATATGGAGAATATGATGATCCGTGACACTCATTATTATCCTCAACATATGAACGCATGCCTAACAACCACTCCCGTTCTATCTGAGCTCAACGTAGTCATTGGGCGACAGCTTGAGTGCGTATCTCTTGGGTTTCTAATCCACGGACCGAGTCTGGAGGTTAGAACCTTCGTGGTATAGGCTAGAACCAATTGGCAGCATTCCTGGGATCCAAAAAGTCTAAACCTTATCTGTGGTATTTCGAGAAGGATCCGGGAAGGGATGACTGTGACGAGCTTCAAACCTGCGAATGTTGGGCGTAGTGACAGTGTGCAAAAGGACAAGGGTCCTATTCCGACGCTAGTGGCAACCGACAGATGATTAGTCGTGCGATGACAGCGCATATGGATTTGTTTTCATTCGAGAGGATCATACAGCTTGCCATTGAAGGAAGCCATGTGTGCTTGGAGAAGAAGACAATAGGAAAGCAGAGATTCAGATGAAAGAGCATCTCCGGAACCTCAGCCTATTTGTCATTACTGAATCTCAAGTACTATTTGTTTCATGTTATTTATTTTTTATAAATACAATCACTCTTATCATTAATCTCCTGACTAAGATTTACAAAATAACCATAGCTTGCTGATGACAAGTCATCTTAGCCTATTTTAACTAGTCTTTTTCTTTTGTTTTCATTAGAATTATGCACTTTCTTGAGCTACAAGCAAGCCAATTAGGTAGATTTTCATGTTTCCTTTGATTTAATCAACCATGTATGAATTCATGCTATTTCATGAGGTTTTATACTATTATTGTCACATATTTTGAAAGAATGAATATCTCATGATTATGAGCATAGCTTTGATGTGTTTGGTTGATTAATGATAGGTGAAGAAAGCTTGGAGAAAGGTTGAAGCAAGAAGGAATAGCTAGGAGTAAAGAGAAGACAATGGAATAAGTGAAATTGAACCAGGAAGCAAAAAGCTGGACCTAAACTTAGCATCAAACTTTTGCACAAACTTTTGGTTGAAAAGTTAGCCCCAACGTTAGCCCCCTAACTTGGAGGCTAACGTTGGCACATGAAAATCCTCCCTGGGCACCAAAAGTTTGCGCCAACGTTAGCCCCCTAACTTGGTGGCTAACGTTGGCACATGAAAATCACAAGGGGAGGAGCAAAAGTTTGCGCCAACGTTAGCCCCCTAACTTGGTGGCTAACGTTGGCGCCACAAGTGCACAAGGTAAGGCCAACGTTAGGGCCAAAGTTAGACCCCTAACTTTGGCACCAACGTTGGTATCAGCAGATTATGGTAGCTGATATGAAAAGTTGGAGCAAAAGTTAGACCCCTAACTTTTGCTCAAACTTTTGGTCCAACTTTTGCAAAACTCAAACCCGGTTCAATTGGTTCGTTTTGGTTCTTCTCCAAACTTCAAGAGCAATCAACGAAGGCCTCTTTCAACCCAATTCCACCAAGAGCAAAGGCCCAACTCAAGGCTTGTAGATCATTGGAAGAAAGTGTATAAATAGGATAGAATTCAAGTTCTTTTGAGAGCTTTTCTTTTAGGGAGCTTTCTTTTGGAATTTTCATAATAGTTTTCGGAGAGCTTTGGATATTGAGTGATCTTTAACTTCTTTGTCTTGGGGAAGGAGAATTCACTTCTCTTCCTCTCAGTTTTATTGCTTTCAATTTCAATTACAATTGTCTTGGATCTTGGGTTGGAGAATTGAAGAAATTCTGTTTCAATCTCATCTTTGGATCTCTCTGCTTTATTTACTGCAATTTAATTTCCATTTCTGTTACTTGCTTCTCATCTACTTTCCTTACAATTTACAATTCCCTTGCAATTGTTCTTGTTGGATCTAGGAAGGCATTGAGATCTAGACTTGGTTTTCTAGTCTCTGGGTCCTGAGATCTGATTTCCCATTTTCAATTCTCTGTTTACTGCTTTATATGTTCATTTACTTTTCTGTTTCAGATCCGATTCAATCCCAATTCCCTTTTACTCTTCTGTTTAATGCAATTCAACTTTTCCTTGTTTAAATTCTGCAAATCCAATCTCCAATTCCCTTTACAATTCCAGCCGTTTATATTTCTTGCACTTTAAGATTCCACAATTTACATTTCTTGCATTCTAAGTTTCTGCTATTTAATTTCTTGTTATTTAAGATTCAGCACTTTAATTCCTTGTTCTCTTTACTTCCATGCAATTTAATTTCTGCAAATCACAAAACACTCAACCAAATCTTGATTCGCTTGACTAAATTAACCACTAAGCTAAAATTGCTCAATCCTTCAATCCCTGTGGGATCGACCTCACTCCCGTGAGTTTTTATTACTTGATACGACCCGGTACACTTGCCGGTTAGATTTGTGTGTTTTGGGAGAAATTTATTTTTCACCAAAATACTCATCAAGTTTTTGGCGCCGTTGCCGGGGATTGATTAGATTGACAATGATTAAGTGAGGTGGTGATCTAGATCAAGCACTTTCTTTTTATTTTTCTCCAATTTCGACTAACCCACTAACTGTTTGAATTTTTGCCTGAGATAACTGAAACTTCGCTTTAGCAACAAAGTGAAGTTTTCTGGGAAATTTCTGGCTCTATGCAATGCTCTTGCTTACACAAGAGAAGCAATTTCTGCCACTAATATCCCAAGTCCATCAACTGTTTGATGCTTTGTGCCAGCTAACCTTCTGAATCACATTCTGAGCTTGAAAATATTAAATCATCACTTGAATTTTTGTGACTGTGCAGATCATGGAGGGGAACTCATCAAATTCTAGCAATCATGAGAGTAATATCCCCACCTTGGATGATAATGTAACCCATAGTTCAAAGCAACTATCCATAGCCATGAATGATGTTGCCCAATGGTTTGAAGCTTTTCCACAAGGAAGCATTATCGGATGGGAAGAACTGATGAATGGGCTCCTAGTCAAATTGAACCCATCACAAAGAATTGTTAAGCCAGAGGCAGAAGTGCATCCATTCACACAAGAGAAAGAAATTGAAGGTGCTAGTGCAGTAATAAGCCAAAACAAGCAGATCCATCAGCAGACTCTACAACAACTGGACATGATGGCTAGGAAAATCACTGAGTTGAGACATGCTGTAATACATACATACAACCTGACTCAAAGCTCATATGGGAGTAATCAAGCTGAACACAGTTTTGGGGTCATTAACCATGAGCAACAGAGTTATGAGCAACTACAATCTCCAAGCAATCACTCTAGCATGCTCCAACACAGGCCTCAGAATGATGTGTACAATCCACATTGGAGAACTCATTATAATGGGAGGGGGGTTGAGAACCAAAACCAAAAACCAAGGGACTTCAACTGCAACAATCCCAGCTTCAAAAACCAACTTAAAATACACCCCCACAACAACAATCACACACACTTCCAACCCCGTCCTACCTCACCATTCGTTCAAAATGACCTTCATCAACCACCACAATTGACACAGCCACAACCACTTCCAACCTTTCAAAGAATCTATATTCTAGAAATGCTGATGGAGAGGTCTATAAAAATTCAAGAAATGATGGTAATAGAGCGGGAAGAAATAAAGAAACATCAAGAGATGATAAGCAAGAATCAGGAGGCTTCACTCAGAAGACTTGAAAGGCAGATGGAACAACTTGTTCAAAACCTTGCTGAATTGAGTGAGAAGGAGGGGAATCTGAACCCAAAGAGCCATGAAAAGGATGCTGTGTTGAAAGAGAAGGGAGTCATGGAGGAAAGTAAGAGGGCTATGGAAAGAGAAACAGAGGGAAGGAAGCCCATAGCAAGAGGAGGAAACCTAAGGCAACAGAAGCCTCAACTTCCATGAGCACAGAGTGAAGGATGTCAAGCTAGTGACAATAAAAGAGCGCTTGTTGGGAGGCAACCCAACCGGAGGTAACTATCTTTTCATATCTATTTCAATAAAAAGGTTAATTAGTTTTATCTATATTGCAAGAAGCTAAGTTTGGTGTACACACCAAAACAATCTAAGGGAGAATGAAGGATTCTAAGTTTGGTGTCCACCAAAACCCCATTAAAACACACATTCTCACTTTCTGCATAATGTAGGCTTCAAGCATACTGGATGAACTAGTTAGCCATTTTACTGTTTTTCTTAGTTTCCAGTTCTATCACTTTTGAAAAAGAAAAAGAAATTATCACAAATGGTTAACCATTGGCAAGGTACTAAGTTTGGTGTTCCCACACCAAAGTAAGTTCAAAAAGCCCGCAAATAAATCATGAAAATTAACCATTGTTTCCAAGTGCTTGGGGAACAAGCAACTTTCAATATCATTGCAGAATGACATACAAGCTTTTGGAGGTTTCAACATCATCAAAAAGGAGAAAAATGAACATGAAGGTCAGCAACAATGATGATGAGAAAAAGGAAAGCAATTGAACTCCAACAGGTTGTATTGTTAAGTGATTGTTCTACATCAAATATTTTTGTGATTTAAAGTTGGATTGTATCCTTAATTGCCCTGCCTGCATGCATAGTATAATTTCTTTCTTTATAATTCAATAAGCAAGATGTTTGATCATTCACAACATTCTCATCTTCAAAACTTGTTTGCACTCAATTTCCAAGAAATGCATCACATGAAAGTTCTTTGAAAAGAAGGATTGAGGAATTAAACAATTTTGAGGTAAGCAAAAGATTAGGAGAAGTGGTGGTTCTAGTTGTATGATTATGTATTGAGGTTGCATGCTTGTGAAAACTTGCATGGGAGCTCATAGGCGGGACATGAAGTTCAAAGAAGTATTGTGGAGATTCTCAAAAATCTATTGATCCAAGAAGCAGCAAACAAAACAAAAGAAAATAAAGAAAATACAAAAGCAAAAAGAACATGGCCCAAGGCTCTGAGCATCAATTACTAGGCAGAAAAAGAAAGAAAGAAACAAAAACTCAAAGAGTTGTTATCCTAGTAAATGCTTGTGGTTGAAGTGTGTCAAGGAAAGAGGCTTGAGCAAGTAAATCCTTAGGGGTGCTTTAACACCTAATACCTTAAAACCAACTGGTTTAGGAGTATTGATTGAAAGCTTATCTAAAGAGCCGCTTTGAGACATGATACTTAGAGTCGAGGCCAAAGCACAGAAACTATAAGCTGCTTCAAGGTGATTACATATAAAGAGATCTCCATGGTACCATTTGGATGAAAATCCTAAAGACCTACGACTCCCAATATGTAAGGACTAGTGAGCACTGAAGCCCTTACATGAGCATATGATTTAGAGTTCACCCCACTGATACTTGATCACTTCACTCACTGCACTTTACAAGTGTTCCTCAATCCATCTTGATTGAAAGAACCTTGGAGCATAAATCTATTTCTTGCTTGAGGACAAGTAAGCTTTAAGTTTGGTGTTGTGATGACAAGTCATCTTAGCCTATTTTAACTAGTCTTTTTCTTTTGTTTTCATTAGAATTATGCACTTTCTTGAGCTACAAGCAAGCCAATTAGGTAGATTTTCATGTTTCCTTTGATTTAATCAACCATGTATGAATTCATGCTATTTCATGAGGTTTTATACTATTATTGTCACATATTATAAAAGAATGAATATCTCATGATTATGAGCATAGCTTTGATGTGTTTGGTTGATTAATGATAGGTGAAGAAAGCTTGGAGAAAGGTTGAAGCAAGAAGGAATAGCTAGGAGTAAAGAGAAGACAATGGAATAAGTGAAATTGAACCAGGAAGCAAAAAGCTGGACCTAAAGTTAGCATCAAACTTTTGCACAAACTTTTGGTTGAAAAGGTAGCCCCAACGTTAGCCCCCTAACTTGGAGGCTAACGTTGGCACATGAAAATCCTCCCTGGGCACCAAAAGTTTGCGCCAACGGTAGCCCCCTAACTTTGAGGCTAACGTTGGCATGAAGAAAACCTCCATGGGCACCAAAAGTTTGTGCCAACGTTAGCTCCCTAACTTGGTGGCTAACGTTGGCGCCACAAGTGAACAAGGTAAGGCCAACGTTAGGGCCAAAGTTAGACCCCTAACTTTGGCACCAACGTTGGTATCAGCAGATTATGGTAGCTGATATCTCAAACTTTTGGTCCAACTTTTGCAAAACTCAAACCCGGTTCAATTGGTTCGTTTTGGTTCTTCTCCAAACTTCAAGAGCAATCAACGAAGGCCTCTTTCAACCCAATTCCACCAAGAGCAAAGGCCCAACTCAAGGCTTGTAGATCATTGGAAGAAAGTGTATAAATAGGATAGAATTCAAGTTCTTTTGAGAGCTTTTCTTTTAGGGAGCTTTCTTTTGGAATTTTCATAATAGTTTTCGGAGAGCTTTGGATATTGAGTGATCTTTAACTTCTTTGTCTTGGGGAAGGAGAATTCACTTCTCTTCCTCTCAGTTTTATTGCTTTCAATTTCAATTACAATTGTCTTGGATCTTGGGTTGGAGAATTGAAGAAATTCTGTTTCAATCTCATCTTTGGATCTCTCTGCTTTATTTACTGCAATTTAATTTCCATTTCTGTTACTTGCTTCTCATCTACTTTCCTTACAATTTACAATTCCCTTGCAATTGTTCTTGTTGGATCTAGGAAGGCATTGAGATCTAGACTTGGTTTTCTAGTCTCTGGGTCCTGAGATCTGATTTCCCATTTTCAATTCTCTGTTTACTGCTTTATATGTTCATTTACTTTTCTGTTTCAGATCCGATTCAATCCCAATTCCCTTTTACTCTTCTGTTTAATGCAATTCAACTTTTCCTTGTTTAAATTCTGCAAATCCAATCTCCAATTCCCTTTACAATTCCAGCCGTTTATATTTCTTGCACTTTAAGATTCCACAATTTACATTTCTTGCATTCTAAGTTTCTGCTATTTAATTTCTTGTTATTTAAGATTCAGCACTTTAATTCCTTGTTCTCTTTACTTCCATGCAATTTAATTTCTGCAAATCACAAAACACTCAACCAAATCTTGATTCGCTTGACTAAATTAACCACTAAGCTAAAATTGCTCAATCCTTCAATCCCTGTGGGATCGACCTCACTCCCGTGAGTTTTTATTACTTGATACGACCCAGTACACTTGCCGGTTAGATTTGTGTGTTTTGGGAGAAATTTATTTTTCACCAAAATACTCATCACTTGCTTCAAGCCGACAATCTCCGTGGGATCGACCCTTACTCACGTAAGTATTACTTGGACGACCCAGTGCACTTGCTAGTTAGTTATGCGGAGTTGTGAAAAGTGTAATCACAATTTCCCACACCACGTCCGCTCAGGTCTGTGCCCATGCTCAGGGCAGAATGGAAATCAGGACCTGTGCGTCCGCACAGGAGGAAAAACAGCAAGTGTGCCCATGCACAGACCTGTGCATCCGCAGAGGTACCAGCACATGCCTCCATTAAAAAGTCACGTGGACTCGCGTTTTGAGGGCTTTTTGGCCCATTTTTGAAGGCTTTGAAGCATATTTGAAGGGGGAAGCAACTATATATCATACGATGCATGACCATACTTCATAAAATAGATTTAGGAGTAGTTTTAGGGTAGTTTAGTTTTAGGTTTTCTCTCTTAGGGTTTTAATTAGGTTTTCAATGTAGCATTTTATACTTCAATTTTGGCTTTGGATTTTGCTTTCCCATTGTAAGTATTTCTTTAATTCCTCTTTTATTGCACACTTGTTCTACACTTCCTTGCATTCTCATTTTCTTTATCAATATATACATAGTTTTGCAATTTTGATTTCTAGTTAATGAATTTGATGTCTGATGCTTATTTTATGTTTGTTTGAGTTGTCTTTATTGATTTTGATCATTTATGGTTCATAGCTTTCATGATTTTCCAAATTTAGCCATATTTTATGTTTATGCCCTCTATGTGTTTGATGAAATGCCAATTTTGATTATGGGGTAGATTTCCATCCCTTGGCTTGGGGAAATGAGTTTATAGATTACTAAAGCCATAATGTCCAACATTTAATGATAATTCTTGGGTTATTAGTTGTTATTGTTTCCACTAACGCTAGCTTTTTACTAAGCTAATTAGTAAGTTAGCTAGGATTTGTGGATTAATAACAATCATGCTCACTTGACTTATCCTTCGATGTTAAGGGTTGACTTAGTGAGATTAATCCATCATAATTATCATAGTTGTGGTTATGGCAAGGAAGGGATTCCATAACTCATCCCAAGTCAAGGTTCCATTTATGCTTTGAACCACTTTTTCATCACTTTATAGCATTACTTGTCCATTTTACATACATAGTTCTTTTATTCCTTTATTAGTTTATTAATTACAATTTTGTCTTGTTCTTTAATTCCTTTATTTTGTTTGCTCTCAATCATTGAAACCCCCTTGTTTTCCACAACCAAAATTGTATGCACTTATTGTCACTAGTTCCTAGGGAGAACGACCCGGGAGTCTATATACTCTCGGTTATAATTGTGTTTTGAATTGTGACATTATCTTGAATTGAATTTTGATTGAGAGGATCCATTGCCGGTTTGGACTATACTCACAACAGAATTACTTTATCTAGTCTTCCGAATTGGCATAAAATCCACTCATTATCAGAAGTCTAGCTTTAATGACATGCAAATAAATTAGCAAGTTCCAATTGATAATCAACAAAAGACATTAATAATTCAAGTGTCTCCAATGTCTCAACTTCTAAGCCAAGTAAGAAAAGTCTACTCCATAGTTAAAGTTGACATTTTATCAAACACTTGGAGAGCAATGAGAGACATTGTAAAATTGAGAATAAAAGAAAACTCAAAGATACAAGAGATCAACAACAATAAAACAATTGAAGGCTAAGAACTTGAATTACCTCAATGTATCAATGGAATTAGAAGTAACAACATCCAAAGCTAAAATCCACAAGTAACTTGAACAACAAAAGCTAATTTAAGAGTATGAGAATCTAGATCTACAATTGGAAGCAAAGTAGAAGAGAATTGACAATAGATCTCACCAAATTCAACAAGAGAATTCCAAATTTGAGAGGCTAAACCCTAGAGAGAAGCTAGAGAGAAGGTAGACTTTATCCCTCTAAAAATGTAACTTCCAACTAAAAATATCTAAAAATGAGTCAATAGATGTGGATCCCTTCAATCCTTGGACTTCTTATGCCTTTTCCCACTAGAATTCTGCTCCAAATAGGGTCTGTAACTGCCCTAAAATTGCTGGTCACGTTTTCTCTTTAAAAGTCACGTGCAGCATCAACGCGTATGCGCACTGCACACGTACGCGTCCCTGGAGCTTTTACTATCCACGCGCACGCGTCAGGCGTGAGTGCGTGTTGATGATTAGATTTTTTGTGTGGTTTAGAATTTTACAAATGAAATCTCGTTGCAATATAGTTTCTAAACCAACATTAATCCTTTCATACAAAAATTTTGTTTGTCACAAGTAATAAACCCCTAAAATTATAAACCGAAGTATTAAACCTCGGGTCGTTCTCCCTAGAAATTGCAATGAAGCGTCTTGTTATTGGTTATGGAGCTATGTTTGGGGTTTTTGAGATATTAGACATGAAAGGTAAATGGCAATGAAAATAAACTAACAACTAGAAAGCTCTTGGCAAGGTTGTGAGAATTAGAAGTCCTATCCTAGTTATCCTCCTCAATTGTGACCACAATTATCCATTGCTACCACTTAGTTAACCTCTAACCATGGAGAAAAGTCAAGTGGAGGAATTAACGTGATTCCACAAGTCCTAGCCAACTCCCAAGGGAAAGACTAGCTTTAGTGGTATCCAAATCAATTAGCAACTTCTAATTATCAATCAACAAGGGAATTAGATAACTCAAGCATCACTAATTACTCTACCAAAGCCAAGAGGAACAAAATCTATACTAAAGTCCAACCAAGCATTTCATCAAACACTTGGAAGGCATAAAAGAAAAGCAAAGTAAATTGGCAACAACAAAGGAATCTAACAACAATTATTGCAAGGAATTAATAACAACAATAAAAAGAAACACAATTATTAAGAATTACCTCTAATTGAATTGAAAGAGAAGAGAAGGAACAAAAGTAAATCTACAACAAAATATAAAAGCAACATAAAAGAAATTACAACAAAGGAATAGAAGAAGATGATTGCAACAACAAAGAATTAAGAAGCAAAATTAGAGGGAAGCATGAATGAAAACCTAGATCTAAGAACTAATCTTAATCCTAATTCCTAATCCTAGAGAGAAGTGGGAGCTTCTCTCTCTAAAGTGCGAAGAGGTCGGCTTGACAGCTTTTGCGATTCCTTCATTTCTTCATGAGTTCTCTATTTTTACATGCTTTTCCTTCATTCCCTGAAATCACTTAACACACATATCAAGACATCTAATGGAATCAAGGTGAATTAAGATTAAACAATTAAGGACATAAAAAACATATTTTTACCCTTAAGCACAATTAAAGGAGAATTTACAAAACCATGCTATTTCATTGGATAATATGGGAGAAAGGTTGACAAAACCCTCTAAATTCAACACAAGATAAACCCTAAATATGGGGTTTATCAACCTCCCCACACTTAAACCAAGCATGTCCTCATGCTTAAACCAAGAGAAAGCAAAGGATATCAACATTTATTCAATGAGAGCTAATCTAAATGCAACCTAAACTATATGCATCTATATATATGAATGCAACTAAATACAAAATGATTCTACCTACTTGGTTAAAAATAATTCAATCTCCAAGACATACATGCACAAGTAGGGCTAAGGTCCTATGATGACTCATGAATCCTACCAATTTAAATATCAAAATGAAGTTCAAGAAGACTTGCAAGAAGAATGCTCATGAAGGCCGGGAATTAAGGAATTGAGCATCGAACCCTTACCGGAAGTGTTTGCACTCTAGTCGCTCAAGTGTGTAGGGTCGATTCTCTCAATTCTCCCCTAATCATACTTTCTAAGATTTGTTCTTCTTCTAACAATCAACATTTATTCAATGCATGCATACAAGTATCACGAGGTCTTTTCATAGGTTGTAATGGGGCTAGGGTCAAGGTAGGATGCATATATGGTAAAGTGAGCTTGAGGTTTGAATCTTTGATAAGCTTAAACTTCCCACCTAACCTATGACATCCTATACAATTTCAAAGCTAACCTAACTACCCATTTTTCTCACTTTTTTTTCACATAATCATGTATCCTTTTTCATTTCACAACACTTATGCATTGACCCTTATTGAGCTTTGCTTTGGGGCACTTTGTCCCCTTTTATTTCTTTCTTTTTCTTTGTTTCTTTCTTTTTCTATTTTTTTTCTTTTTCATATTGTTTTTTTTCTTTTTTTATATACAAGATCATCGATGCATAAGGTTTTACATTCATTACACATGAGCATGTACCCAATTCCCAATAATTTCAATAAAAATACAAAACTACCTTTTTATTCCTCCAATGTCCCAAGGTTCCCACGCTTGAATGATACACACACTCTAGCCTAAGCTAATCAAAGATCCAAATAAGGATATTTATTCTTTTCCGCTTTAGGCTTCTAGTGTGCTAAATTAAGAAGAAGTGGGTTAAGCGTAGGCTCAAATTGGCTAACAATGGAAGATAAAAGGTAAGGCTATTTGGGTAAGTGAGCTAATGAAATGATGGTCTAAATCATATAAATGCATGAATACACAAAATAATGGACATAAAGAATCAAACAAATCAAATATTACAATCATAGAAAGAGAATAGTGCACACAAGAAGGAAAAATAGGTGGTTATAAGATGTAACCACACCATTAGGCTCAAATCTCACAAGCTTGTGTTCTTAGCTCAAAAACCATGTTCCAAAATAAATTCTTTCAAGCAAGTTCAACAAAAAAATTTTTAAATTGGTAGGTTGCCCTAAAAACAATTTCTTGGAAAAGAAATCATCACCCTAACCAAGTAGTCCTAATAGGAAAGAAGTGGTAAAAATATGTACAAATTCTAACTAGCATGCAACCTAACATGCGATGCAACAACTCTCTAACGAAGAAAATAAAAAAAGTTTGGTGTTGAAAAGGAAATTGTTACCCATGGAGATCGGTCGAACGACCTCCCCACACTTGAAGATTGCACCGTCCTCGGTGCATGCAAAGAAGAGCAAAGTGGACGGGTTGCTACAATTGATGAGCTTCCTCAAAAGATTCTGCGGATGACTTGTTTATTGCCCCATTTAAAAGCTTTTCCTTTTCCTCCTTTCTTAGTGGCCAACCTAAAAGGAGAGAAAAAGAAAGAAAATTAAGCCTACAACAAAGATATCAAACCAAATAGAGCATAGGCGGGGGCTAATGCCAAATAAGAGTATGGTTCTCACTACATGTTAGCTACGCATGTAAGTGAGAAAGCAATATAAGTTAATGGCATATTAACTAATACTTGATGCAAGAGTAAAGTCAAAGCATGAAGAGCATATTGAGCATCAAGTTCAAACAAGAAAGAGTGGGTCATGAAAAACAATATTAGGTCATATCAATGCACAAAGATACAAGAGTCATACAAGATTAAGCATTGATGTAAAAGTTTCATCACCTAACAATATCAAACAAGTCAAGAGGCACCAAAATAATGCAAGAAATTCTCAACGATTGAATAGAAAAATTCAACACCATTATTAAAATAAGAAACTTAAAATAAAGAAAATTGCAACAAGCTATAAAATCAAAATTAAAATGCAATGAATGAAAGAAAGCAAATGCAGTAAAAGAAAATGTAAGAAAAGAGAAAAAAAAATTTTGTATTTTATTTATTTATTTATTTATTATTATGTTTTTTATTAAATTTTTTTTTCAAGAGAGAAAGAAGAAAGGTAGAAAGAAAGAAGAAGAAAAGAAGAAAGAAGATGAAAGGAGAAAGGAGAAAGGAGAAAAAAAAACAGGGTGCAAATCGACGCGTACGCGCGTCGATGGTTTTTTTTTTTTTTTGAGAGTGACGCGTATGCATCATGTACGCGTACGCGTCAGTAGTTTTGTGCCAAAGGCACAAGGCGCGCGCAGCATTCGCACAACTCTCGGGTTTTTGGCTTAGGGGTGAAATTTCTCAATCCATGCGTACGCGTACATGGCGCGTGCGTGCGGATTGGCGAAAATGCTTGATGCACGCGTACGCGCGTAATGCACGTATGCACGGATGGTGCTTTTTTTTTTCAAAAATTTTTTCTATGTTGTTGCACCATTCCAAACATTCCAAACCTCCAAACAGCTACCAAAACACCCTAAAACCTTATTTAACATACTAAACTACCAATTAAACTCAACAAACTAAACAAAACATGAAATCAAACCTATTCTAACAATATTTACAAAAGAGAAAAATGAAAAGAGTTTACCATGGTGGGGTGTCTCCCACCTAGCACTTTTGTTTATTGTCCTTAAGTTGGACTTATGGAGAGCTCCTCTCAAGGTGGCTTGTGCTTGAAGCTATCCTTAAACTCCCACCAATGCTTAGTTCTTCATTGTGCCCCAAGATTTCTTATTTGTTGCACCAAGTGTTGATGGAGTTCTTCACAAGCTTGGGGCTCCCAATGTTGATCCTCTTTTTGTGATCCGGGATCCCACACTTTATTTTCACACCCGTCTTGAAGTTGATCATCATTATTAGTCCAACCGGGTGGTGAACAAGGTGAATTCTCTATAAAGTGACCAACAATCCTTCTAGACCCATCTAGGTGAGCACTACTCCAACCTTTATATCTCATGTTTGATGCATCAACCATAATGAGCCTTGACTTGCAATGCCAACCATGAAACATCTTTCTTTTACGCTTCATCCCACAAAGCATCCTAAGTTGGCCATCCGTTTTAAGAAAACCATATTCAAGTGGGATAATAAAGCTAATAGAAATGAGTTTTACCCACTCAAATGAAGGTGTAGATGACAACCTAGGCAAAGGTGATTCCAAGGGTCTTGAAAAACTGTATTTAATTCCCCTCCTCCTTTTTCTAAGGACTTCCACCTCTTTACAAGATTTCTCAAATGTAATCCTTTGTTCAACAATACTACCTAAGCCTTTTCCCTTACTAAAATCATAAATGGGAGGATGAGAGAGATTTACCTCCACAACGCTTTCAAATTCAATGGGAGAAGGTTCTTCATGCTCAAAGGATTCTTCACCACTAAGACTTGATGCTTGATCTTCCTCACCAAGGGAACTCAATTCTTGCTCTATCCCATCCAAGTCTTCATATGGAATATGCCTTGGGAGGTGTGCACTTTCCTCCCTAGCATCAATTTCAATCATTTTGGAGGGGTTTTCTTCAACTCTATGTTCCCAAGGTGGTTCTGCATCTCCTAAGTCTTTAACCACTTCTTCCTCTTCTTCAACAATTGTAGCTTCCTCCAATTGTTCCAATACAAAGTAACTTTCCTCATTCTCCAACAATATCTGCTTCATGTTATGCTCTTCATTTGATTCTCCACATGTAGCCATGGGAGTTCCTTGAGTATTTAAGCATTGGGATGCCAACCGGTTTACCACCTCATCCAAGGCGGCCGTGAATTGTTGCACATCCCTTTTTCATTTCCTCCTGTCCTTGAACAAGAACATCAAGGATGTCATCCATTGGAGGTTGGGGTGGATGGAAGGGTTCATCAATTTGAGGGAAGGATCCATAGTAGGAAGGTGGTTCTTCTTGGTAGAGTTGTGGTGGTTCACTATTTTCCGCTCTTTCCACTTGTTGCACAACATGCTCCATGTTTGCTTGAAGTTGATACAATGCTTCCTTGAGACGATCCCTTGACTCTTGTTCCTCTCGGATATCATGAGTAGGATCATATGGCTCTTGGATTGAAGGACATGAATATTCCTCCATGGGAGGTTATGATGGAAAGTAGAATTCATCTTGGTAATAATATGGAGGGGGTGGCTCTTGGAAATGGTGATGTTGGGATGGTGGTGGCTCTATATGTGGTTTATATGGCTCATATGGTTGTTGTAATGGTGGATATGGATGAGGATCATATGAAGGTGGTTGGTGAAAAGTGGCTTGTGAGTATGGTTGAGGGTTATGTTGACGGTATGGCTCATAGGCATATGGTGGTGGTTCTTAAAAGTCACAAGGGAGTTCACCATAGCCATTGGATTGATATGCATCAAAGAATGGCTTTTGTTCATATTGCATTGGTGGAGGTTGTTGCCATGAAGATTGATCATATGCATATGGCTCCTCCCACCTTTGATTGTCCCATTCTTGATACATATCCTCATTGAAGCTTCCATTGCCTACAACATAGTTGTAATCACACTCATAGCCAAAGTGAGAATTCATGATGAAAAGAGAAAATAAAGACAAAAGCTAACAAGAAATAACGAAACAAAGTCCTAAAACTAGCAAAAACCAACAAGCAATCCAAAAATTAAGCTATTCACAATATTCACATATATACAATAACCAATAACACAACACCATTGCAATTTCCCGGCAACGGCGCCATTTTGATGATTAGATTTTTTTGTGTGGTTTAGAATTTTACAAATGAAATCTCGTTGCAATATAGTTTCTAAACCAACATTAATCCTTTCATACAAAAATTTTGTTTGTCACCAGTAACAAACCCCTAAAATTATAAACCGAAGTATTAAACCTCGGGTCGTTCTCCCTAGGAATTGCAATGAAGCGTCTTGTTATTGGTTATGGAGCTATGTTTGGGGTTTTTGAGATATTATACATGAAAGGTAAATGGAAATGAAAATAAACTAACAACTAGAAAGCTCTTGGCAAGGTTGTGAGAATTAGAAGTCCTATCCTAGTTATCCTCCTCAATTGTGACCACAATTATCCATTGCTACCACTTAGTTAACCTCTAACCATGGAGGAAAGTCAAGTAGATAAATTAACTTGATTCCACAAGTTCTAGCCAACTCCCAATGGAAAGACTAGTTTTAGTGGTATCCAAATCAATTAGCAACTTCTAATTATCAATCAACAAGGGAATTAGATAACTCAGGCGTCACTAATTACTCTATCAAAGCCAAGAGGAACAAAATCTACACTAAAGTCCAACCAAGCATTTCATCAAACACTTGGAAGGCATAAAAGAAAAGCAAAGTAAATTGGCAACAACAAAGGAATCTAACAACAATTATTGCAAGGAATTAATAACAACAATAAAAAGAAACACAATTATTATGAATTACCTCTAATTGAATTGAAAGAGAAGAGAAGGAACAAAAATAGATCTACAACAAAATATAAAAGCAACATAAAAGAAATTACAACAAAGAAATAGAAGAAGATGATTGCAACAACAAAGAATTAAGAAGCAAAAGTAGAGGGAAGCATGAATGAAAACCTAGATCTAAGAACTAATCTTAATCCTAATTCCTAATCCTAGAGAGAAGTGAGAGCTTCTCTCTCTAAAACTAACTTTCCCTCCAAAAATTAAACTAAACTAATGTGTGAAAGTATGTTAATTCCCCTTCAATCCTTGGCTTAAATAGCATCAGAAATGAGTTGGATTGGGGCCACAAGGCTTTAGAATTCGCTGCCCATGTATTGCTTTAAGTGGATCATATGGCAGCAACGACGCGTGCACGTACAGTGCGTGTACGCGTCACCATACGTGTAGCAATGATGAGCGGATAATTTACACGCTTTTTGGCATTGTTTCTACATAGTTTTTAGTATGATTTAGTTAGTTTTTAGTATATTTTTATTAGTTTTTAAATAAAAATCATATTTCTGGACTTTACTATGAGTTTGTGTGTTTTTTTGTGATTTCAGGTAATTTCTGGCTGAAATTGATGGACTTGAGCAAAAATCAGATTCAGAGGCTAAAGAAGGACTGCAGATGCTGTTGGATTCTGACCTCCTTGCACTCAAAGTGGATTTTTTGGAGCTACAAAAGTCCAAATGGTGCGCTCTTAATATTGTTGGAAAGTAGACATCCAGCGCTTTCCAACAATATATAATAGTCCATACTTTGCCCGAGTTTAGACGATGCAAACTGGCATTCAACGCCAGCTTTCTGCCTTATTCTGTAGTTAAACACCAAAAACAGGTTGCAAAGCAGAGTTAAATGCCAAAAACATGTTACAAATTGGCGTTTAACTTCAAGGAAGACCTCTACACATGAAAGCTTCAATGCTCAGCCCAAGCACACACCAAATGGGCCCAAAAGTGGATTTCTGCATCATTTACTCATTTCTGTAAACCTTAGTTACTAGTTTAGTATAAATAGAACTTTTTACTATTGTATTTAGATCTTGGGATCATCTTGGGAGCTTTGGATCATTTTAGATCTCTAGACCTCCATGGGAGGCTGGCCACTCGGCCTTGTCTACCCTATTTTCACTTATGTATTTTTAACGGTAGAGTTTCTACACACCATAGATTAAGGTGTGGAGCTCTATTGTTCCTCATGAATTAATGCAAAGTACTATTGTTTTTCTATTCAATTCAAGCCTATTTCTTCTCTAAGATATTCATTCGCACACAAGAACATGATGAATGTGATGATTATGTGACGCTCATCATCATTCTCACTTATGAACGCGTGCCTGACAAACACTTCCATTCTACATGTAAACAAGCTTGAATGTGTATCTTTTAGCCTTCTGATCTACGATCAGAGTCTTCGTGGTATAGGCTAGAATTATTGGGGGCCATTCTTGAGATCCGAAAAGTCTAAACCTTGTCTGTAGTATTCCGAGTAGGATCTGGGAAGGGATGGCTGTGACGAGCTTCAAACTTGTGAGTGCTGGGCGTAGTGACAGACGCAAAGGGATTACTGAATCCTATTCCAGCATGATCGAGAACCGACAGATGATTAGCCGTGCGGTGACAGCGTATTTTAGACCATTGTCACTAAGAGGACGGGATGTAGCCATTGACAACGGTGATGCCCAACATACAGCTTACCATGGAAAGAAGTATGAAGGATTGGATGAAGACAATAGGAAAGCAAAGGTTCAGAAGGAACAAAAGCATCTCCATACACTTATCTGAAATTCTCACCAATGAATTACATAAGTATTTCTATCCTATTTTATATTTTAATTATATTTTAATTATTAAAACTCTATAACCATTGAAATCCGCCAGATTGAGATTTACAAGGTGACCATAGCTTGCTTCAAGCTGACAATCTCCGTGGGATCGACCCTTACTCACGTATGGTTTATTACTTGGATGACCCAGTGCACTTGCTGGTTAGTTGTGCGAAGTTGTGACAAAGAACAAAAATTATGAACGTGCGCATGAAGTTTTTGGCGCCGTTACCAAGGAATGAACGATCACGATTTCGTGCACCAAGTTTTTGGCGCCATTGCTGGGGATTGTTCGAGTTTGGACAACTGACGGTTCTTCTTGTTGCTCAGATTAGGTAATTTTATTTTAATTTTAAGCTTTTTGTTTTTATTGTTCTTATTTTCGAAAAAAATAAAAAAATAAAATATTCTATGACTTCAGAATTTTTAAGAATGAATTCTAGAGTTTCATTGTGATATGTTGAATCCTGGCTGGCTGTTAAGCCATGTCTAATATTTTGGACCGAGGTTTCAACTATCCTTAGAAGAGCTTCTTTGTCTTTCTCAGCAAATTAGCTGTTGTATGTAATGTTCTGCTAAAGCTTGGCTGGCCATTGGCCATGTCTAGTGTTTTGGACCGGAGCTTTCAATGAAAGCTTGGCTGGCTAGTAAGCCATGTCTAATTTCTGGACCGGAGCTTTAGGCTAACATTGCATGATTCCTGGAATTCTCATTAGAAATTTTGAAATCCTTATTTTCCTTTTTCCAAATAATTTTTGAAAAATCCAAAAAAAAAATTTTAAAATCATGAAAACCAAAAATAATTTTGTGTTTCTTGTTTGAATATAGTGTCAATTTTTAAGTTTGGTGTCAATTGCATCTTTTTAATTTTTCTTAAAATTTTCGAAAATTCATGCATGTGTTCTTCATGATCTTCAAGTTTTTCTTGATGATTTTCTATGTTTGATCTTTAATTTTTCTTGTTTTGTGTCTTTTCTTGTTTCTCATATGCATTTTCAATTTGTTAGTGTCTAAAGTTTAAAAATTTCTAAGTTTGGTGTCTTGCATATTTTTCTTTTCTTAAAAATTTTCAAAAATAAGTTCTTGGTGTTCATCTTGACATTCAAAGTGTTCTTGGTGTTCATCTTGACATTAAAAGTGTTCTTGCACGCATTAGTTGTTTTGATTCATGATTTTCATGTTTTGTTTCATTTTTACTATTTAATAAAAAGAAAAAAAGAGAAAAACAACAAAGTGACAACTTTTTCTCTTCATTAAAAATTCAAAAATAAAAAAATATATATCTTTCCCTTATTCTCTCATAAATTTTCGAAAATTTGAGTTGACTTTTTCAAAACTTTTTAAAATTTAGTTGTTTCTTATGAGTCAAGTCAAAATTTTCAATTTAAAAAAAAAACAAAAAAATTCTATCTTTTTCAAATCTTTTTCAAAAATCAAATCTTTTTCATTTTTTTTCATAATTTTGAAATTTTCAAAATTTATTTTCAAAATCTTTTTCTTATTTCTATTTTATATTTTCGAAATTAATGCTAACAATTAATGTGATTGATTCAAAAATTTTATGTTTGTTACTTGCCTAGTAAGAAAGGTTCAATCTTTAAATTTTAGAATCATATCTTTTTGTTTCTTGTTAGTCAAGTAATCAACTTCAATTTTCAAAATCAAATCTTTTTAATTTCCAATTCAAATCTTTTTCAAAATAATTTTCAATCATATCTTTTTCATTCTCAATCACATCTTTTTCAAAATCAATTTCAAAATCTTTTCTAACATCTTATCTTTTCAAAATTGATTTTCAAATCTTTTTCAAATTAATCCTATCTTTTTGTTTGATTCTTATCTTTTTCAAAATCACCTAACTAATTTTCCCTCTCTAATTTTCGAAAACTCTTCCACACTTTTTCAAAATTCCTTTTTAATTAACTTTTGTTTTAAATTCTAATTTAATTTAATTTCATTTTTCTTTTTAAAACTTTCAAATTTTAACTTCAAATTTTAAATTAAAAACAAAAATATTTTTATTTTATTTTATTTAATTTTTGAATTCTTCTCCCTCTCATCTCTTTTTATTTATTTATTTATCTACTAACACTTCTCTTCTACTCATAATTTGAACCCCATCTTCTTCTCTGCGTTCGAGTTCTTCTCTTCTCTTCCTTCTATTCTTCTTTTCTTAAACTCACATAAGTAATCTCTATACTGTGACATAGAGGATTTCATATTTTCTTTTCTGTTCTCTTCTTTTTCATATGAGCAGGAACAAGGATAAGAACATTCTTGTTGAAGCTGATCCTGAACCTGAAAGGACTCTAAAGAGGAAGCTAAGGAAAGCTAAAGCACAACTCTCTGGAGAAAATCTGATAGAAATTTTTGAAAAAGAAGGATACATGGCCGAAAATAATAATAATGGTGGAGATGCAAGGAAGATGCTTGGTGACTTTACTGCACCAAATTCCAACTTCCATGGAAGAAGCATCTCAATCCCTGCCATTGGAGCAAACAATTTTGAGCTAAAGCCTCAATTAGTTTCTCTGATGCAACAGAATTGCAAGTTTCATGGACTTCCATCAGAATATCCTTTTCAGTTCTTAACTGAATTCTTCCAAATCTGTGATACTGTTAAGACCAATGGGGTTGATCCCGAGGTCTACAGGCTTATGCTTTTTCCATTTGCTGTAAGAGACAGAGCTAGAATATGGTTGGACTCTCAACCTAAAGATAGTTGAACTCTTGGGATAAGCTGGTCACGACTTTCTTAGCCAAGTTCTTTCCTCCTCAAAAGCTTAGCAAACTTAGAGTGGATGTTCAAACCTTCAAACAGAAAGAAGGTGAATCCCTCTATGAAGCTTAGGAGAGATACAAGCAACTGACCAAAAAGTGTCCTTCTGACATGCTTTCAGAATGGACCATCCTGGATATATTCTATGATGGTCTATCTGAATTAGCTAAGATGTCATTGGACCATTCTGCAGGTGAATCCATTCACCTAAAGAAAACGCCTGCAGAAGCTCAGGAACTCATTGACATGGTTACAAATAACCAGTTCATGTACACTTCTGAAAGGAATCCTCTGAGTAATGGGACGCCTCAGAGGAAGGGAGTTCTTGAAATTGATACTCTGAATGCCATATTGGATCAGAATAAAATATTGACTCAGCAAGTCAATATGATTTCTCAGAGTCTGAATGGATTGCAAGCTGCATCCAACAGTACTCAAAAGGCATCTTCTGAAGAAGAAGCTTATGATCCTGAGAACCCTGCAATAGCAGAGGTGAATTACATGGGGAACCCTATGGAAATACCTATAATCCCTCATGGAGAAATCATCTAAATTTCTTATGGAAGGATAAAAAAAAGCCTCAACAAGGCTTTAATAATGGTGGAAGAAACAGGTTTAGCAATAGCAAGCCTTTTCCATCATCATCTCAGCAACAGACAGAGAATTCTGAGCAGAATCCATCTAGCTTAGCAAATATAGTTTCTGATCTATCTAAGGCCACTCTAAGTTTCATGAATGAAACAAGGTCCTCTATTAGAAATTTGGAGGCACAAGTGGGCCAGCTGAGTAAAAGAGTCACTGAAACTCCTCCTAGTACTCTCCCAAGCAATACAGAAGAGAATCCAAAAAGAGTGTGCAAGGCCATAACCTTACTTGGTGTGGCCGAACCTACAAGGGAGGAGGGGGACGTGAATCCCAATGAGGAAGACCTCATAGGACGTCCTCTGGACACTAAGGGGTTCCTCAATGAGGACCTGAAGGAATCTGAGGCTCATACAGAGACCATAGAGATTCCATTCAACCTGCTTCTGCCCTTCATGAGCTCTGTTGAGTATTCTTCCTCTGAAGAAGATGAAGACATTACTGAAGAGCAAGTTGCTAAGTACCTTGGTCCAATCATGAAGCTGAATGCCAAATTATTTGGTAATGAGACTTGGGAAGATGAACCTCCCTTGCTCACCAATGAACTGAATGCATTGGATAGGCAGAAATTACCTCAAAAGAAACAGGATCCTGGTAAATTCTTAATACCCTATACCATAGGCACCATAACCTTTGAGAATGCTCTGTGTGACCTGGGCTCAGGCATTAACCTTATGCCACTCTCTGTAATGGAAAAACTTGGGATCTTTGAGGTGCAAGCTGCCAGAATCTCATTAGAGATGACAGACAACTCAAGAAAATAGGCTTATGGACTAGTAGAGGACGTGCTAGTAAAGGTTGAAGGCCTTTACATCCCTGCTGATTTCATAATCCTAGACACTAGGAAGGATGAGGATGAATCCATCATCCTTGGAAGACCCTTCCTAGCCACAGCAAGAGCTGTGATTGATGTGGACAGAGGAGAGTTGGTCCTTCAACTGAATGAGGACTACCTTGTATTTAAAATTCAATGTTCTCCTTCTGTAACCATGGAGAGGAAGCATGAAAAGCTTCTCTCACTGCAGAGTCAACCAAATCCCCCACAGTCAAACTCTAAGTTTGGTGTTGGGAGGCCACAACCAAACTCTAAGTTTAGTGTTGAACCCCCACATTCAAACTCTAAGTTTGGTGTTGGGAGGTCCCAATAATGCTTTGAATATCTGTGAGGCTCCATGAGAGCTCACTGTCAAGCTATTGACATTAAAGAAGCGCTTGTTGGGAGGCAACCCAATGTTATTTAACTATATTTAATTATTTTCCATTTCTATTTTATGTTTTCTTTAGGTTGATGATCATGTGAAGTCACAAAAACTACTGAAAAATCAAAAAAAGAATGAAAAACAGCATTAAAAATAGCTCACCCTGGAGGAAGAGCTTACTGGCATTTAAACGCCAGTAAGAAACATCAAACTGGCATTTAACGCCAAAAAGAAGCATCAAGCTGGCGTTAAACACCAGAAACAAGCACCAGACTAGCGTTTAACACCAAAACAGAGCATGAAATTGGCATTTAATGCCAGAAACAAGTAGCAAGCTGGCATTTAACGGCATACATGCATTCTAAGGGCGTTTGCACGCCTAAATGGAGCAGGGATGCTAAGTCCTTGATCCCTCTGGATCTGTGGACCCCACAGGATCCCCATCTACCCCCCCTCTTTCTTCTTTTGCTCGAAGATGAGCAAACCTTTTAAGTTTGGTGTGGTAAAAGCATTGCTTTTTGTTTTTTCATAACCATTTATGGCACCTAAGGTCGGAGAAACCTCTAGAAAGAGGAAAGAGAAGGCAAAAGCTTCCACCTCTGAGTCATGAGAGATGGAGAGATTCATCTCAAGGGTCCACAGCTCAGTAGTAGAGCATTTGACTGCACATCAAGAGAGCCCACTCATGGACCTCAACAAGAGCTATGAGGGAGGAGCAACAAAGACAAGGAAGAGACATAGAGGAGCTCAAGAGCACCATTGGTTCTTCAAGAAGAGAAAGATGCCACCCTCACTAAGGTGGACCCGTTCCTTAATCTCCTTGTTCTTATTTTCCTGTTTTTCGTTTACTATGCTTTATGTTTTATTTATGTTTGTGTCTTTACTATATGATCATTAGTATTTAAGTGTCTATGTCTTAAAGCTATGAATGTCCTATGAATCCATCCCCTTTCTTAAATGAAAAATGTTTTAATTATAAAAGAACAAGAAGTACATGAATTTTGAATTCATCATTGAAATTAGTTTAGTTATTTTGATGTGGTGACAATACTTTTTGTTTTCTGAATGAATGCTTGAACAGTGCATATGTCTTTTGAATTTGTTGTTTATGAATGTTAAATATGTTGGCTCTTGAAAGAATGATGAAAAGGAGAAATGTTATTGATAATCTGAAAAATCATAAAATTGATTCTTGAAGCAAGAAAAAGCAGCGAATACAAAAGCTTGCGAAAAAAGAAAAGAAAAGAAAAATGGCGAAAAAAAAAGTGGAAAAAAAAGAGAAAGAAAAAGAAAAAGCAAGCAGAAAAAGCCAAAAGTTCTTTAAACCTAAAGGTAAGAGCAAAAAGCCAATAGCCCTTAAAACCAAAAGGCAAGGGTAAAAAAGATCCAAGGCTTTAAGCATCAGTGGATAGGAGGGCCCAAAGGAATAAAATCCTGGCCTAAGCGGCTAAACCAAGATGTCCCTAACCATGTGCTTGTGGCGTGAAGGTGTCAAGTTAAAAGCTTGAGACTGAGCGGTTAAAGTCGAAGTCCAAAGCAAAAACAGAGTGTGCTTAAGAACCTTGGACACCTCTAATTGGGGACTCTAGCAAAGCTGAGTCATAATCTGAAAAGGTTCACCCAGTTATGTGTCTGTGGCATTTATGTATCCGGTGGTAATACTGGAAAATAAAGTGCTTAGGGCCACGGCCAAGACTCATAAAGTAGCTGTGTTCAAGAATCAACATACTGAACTAGGAGAATCAATAACACTATCTAAATTCTAAGTTCCTATAGATGCCAATCATTCTGAACTTCAAGGGATAAAGTGAGATGCCAAAACTGTTCAAAGGCAAAAAGCTACTAGTCCCGCTCATTTAGTTGGAGCTAAGTTTCATTGATATTTTGGAGTTTATAGTATATTCTCTTCTTTTTATCTTATTTTATTTTCAGTTGCTTGGGGTCAAGCAACAATTTAAGTTTGGTGTTGTGATGAGCGGATAATTTATACGCTTTTTGGCATTGTTTTTACATAGTTTTTAGTATGATTTAGTTAGTTTTTAGTATATTTTTATTAGTTTTTAAATAAAAATCACATTTCTAGACTTTACTATGAGTTTGTGTGTTTTTCTGTGATTTCAAGTAATTTCTTGCTGAAATTGAGGGACTTGAGCAAAAATCAGATTCAGAGGCTGAAGAAGGACTGCAGATGCTGTTGGATTCTGACCTCCCTGCACTCAAAGTGGATTTTCTGGAGCTACAGAAGTTCAAATGGTGCACTCTCAATTCTTTTGGAAAGTAGACATCCAGAGCTTTCCAACAATATATAATAGTCTATACGTTGCCCGAGTTTAGACAATGCAAACTGGCGTTCAACGCCAGCTTCCTGCCTTGTTCTGTAGTTAAACGCCAGAAACAGGTTGCAAAGTAGAGTTAAACGCTAGAAACAGGTTACAAACTGGCGTTTAACTCCAAGGAAGACCAAGTGGGCCCGAAAGTGAATTTTTGCATCATTTACTCATTTCTGTAAACCCTAGTTACTAATTTAGTATAAATAGAACTTTTTACTATTGTATTTAGATCTTGGGATCATCTTGGGAGCTTTGGATCATTTTAGATCTCTAGACCTCCATGGGAGGCTGGCCACTTGGCCATGTCTAACCTATTTTCACTTATGTATTTTTAACGGTAGAGTTTCTACACACCATAGATTAAGGTGTGGAGCTCTGTTGTTCCTCATGAATTAATGCAAAGTACTATTGTTTTTCTATTCAATTCAAGCCTATTTCTTCTCTAAGATATTCATTCACACACAAGAACATGATGAATGTGATGATTATGTGACGCTCATCATCATTCTCACTTATGAACGCGTGCCTGACAAACATTTCCGTTCTACATGTAAACAAGCTTGAATGTGTATATCTTAGCCATTTGATCTACAATCAGAGTCTTCATGGTATAGGCTAGAATTATTGGCGGCCATTCTTGAGATCCGAAAAGTCTAAACCTTGTCTGTGGTATTCCGAGTAGGATCTGGGAAGGGATGGCTATGATGAGCTTCAAAATCGCGAGTGCTGGGCATAATGACAGAAACAAAAGGATTAATGAATCCTATTCCAGCATAATCGAGAACTGACAGATGATTAGCCGTGCGGTGACAGTGCATTTTGGACCATTTTCACTGAGAGGATGGGATGTAGCCATTGATAACGGTGATGCCTAACATACAGCTTGCCATGGAAAGGAGTATGAAGGATTGGATGAAGACAGTAGGAAAGCAGAGGTTCAGAAGGAACAAAAGCATCTCCATACGCTTATCTGAAATTCTCACCAATGAATTACATAAGTATTTCTATCCTATTTTATATTTTAATTATATTTTAATTATTAAAACTCTATAACCATTTAAATCTGCCTGACTGAGATTTACAAGGTGACCATAGCTTGCTTCAAGCCGACAATCTCCATGGGTTCAACCCTTTCTCACGTAAGGTTTATTACTTGGATGACCCAGTGCACTTGCTGGTTAGTTGTGCGAAGTTGTGACAAAGAACAAAAATTATGAACGTGCGCATGAAGTTTTTGGCACCGTTACCAAGGAATGAACGATAACAATTTTGTGCACCAAGAAACTATGGCAAATCTTATATCGTTTTGAAGCCTCGGATGTTAGCTTTCCAACGCAGCTAAACCCGCATCATTTGGACCTCTGTAGCTCAAGTTATGGTCGTTTAAGTGCGAAGAGGTCAGCTTGACAGCTTTTGCGATTCCTTCATTTCTTCATGAGTTCTCCATTTTTACATGCTTTTCCTTCATTTCCTTGATCCAATCTTTGCCTCCTAAATCTGAAATCACTTAACACACATATCAAGGCATATAATGGAATCAAGGTGAATTAAGATTAAACAATTAAGGACCTAAAAAGCATGTTTTTACTCTTAAGCACAATTAAAGGAGAATTTACAAAACCATGCTATTTCATTGGATAATATGGGAGAAAGGTTGACAAAACCCTCTAAATTCAACACAAGATAAACCCTAAATATGGGGTTTATCACGCGTCCCTGAGGATCTGGCCTAGCCATGAAGATGCGCTAGCTCTGGCTTTGGCTTCTTCGCGCCGGCTTGGTGGCGCGCATCCACACGTACGCGCAAGGCACGCGTACGCGTTGCTGCTCAAGCTTCAAAACTTCATTTTCCATGCTCCTTCCTTCCATGCATGCTTCCTTCCTCTCCTCTAGACCATCCCTGCCCTATAAGCTCTGAAATTACTTGACAAACGGGTCACGACATCGAATGGTAATGGAGGATGATTAAAATACATCAACTTTAATGTAAAGGAAGCATGTTTTCATCCGTGAGGCAAAGTTAGGAAAGGAACACAAAATCATGCATTTTTATATGAATAAGTGTGAAAGACCTTGATAAAACCCTAAATATCCATACAAGATAAACCCTAAAAATTGGATTTATCAACCTCCCCACACTTAGATTATAGCAGGTTCTCATGCTAAAGGAAAGAAAAAGACCGAAAGATCACGAAAGAATAAGATTTTTAGGATGCAACCTACCTATATGAATACAACTAAGATGAATTCCACCATCTACTTGGTTAAAAGCAAGTCAATCTTCCTAGAACATACATAAGTACGTAGGGAAAAATGACAATGTGATATATGAACTCTACCAATTCAAACATCAAAGGGAGATGTGCGTGACTTGCATGAAGAACGCCCGTGAGAGCCGGGAACAAGGAATTGGGCTTCGAACCCTCATCGGAAGTGTTTTGCACTCTATTCGCTCGGTGTATAGGGTCAGTCACTCAATTCTCCTCTATTTCTTGCTTCCAAAATTTGTTCTTCATCTAACAATCAACAATTACTCATTGCATGCATACAATTATCATGAGGACTTTTTCAAGGGTTGTAATGGGGTTAGGGTCAAGGTTGGGTCATATATGGTTAAGTGAGCTTGAAATTTGAATCTTTGACGAGCTTAAACTTTCCCACCTAACCTATGATGACCTATATAATTAAGTACTAACCTAACTACCCATTCTTCACTCTTTCATATACTCATGCATTTTCTTTTCATTTCACAACACTTATGCATTGATTCTTATTCAACTTACCTTGGGGCATTTTGTCCCCTTTTTATTGCTTTTCTCTTTTCTTCTTTTTCTTTTTCTATATAAATTTTTTTCTTTTCCATAATTTTTTTCCTTTTTTTTATCTCTCTTTTTTCTTTTTTTTTCTTTTATTTTTCTCATTTTTCTTTCAAGAGAACCAATGCATAAGGTCTAACATTCTATTAATACATGAGCATGTACCCAATTCTCAATATTTACAATAAAAATACAAAACTACCCTTTTATTCAACCAATGTCCCAAGTTTTCCCACACTCGAATATTACACACTCACTAGCCTAAGCCAATTAAAGATCCAAATAAGGACATTTATTGTTTTTCGCGTTAAGGCTTGTAATGTGTTAAATTAAGAATAAGTGGGTTAATTGCAAGCTCAAAGTTGGCTAACAACGGTAGTCAAAGGATAGGCTATTTAGGTAAGTGAGCTAAATGAAATAATGGCTTCAATCATATAAATGCATGAATACAAGGAATAATGGACATAAAGAATGGAACAAATCAAGGATCACAATCATAGAAAGAGAACAATTGCACACAAGAAGGGAAAATAAGATGTAACCACATCATTAGGCTCAAATCTCACTTGCTTGTGTTCTCAGCTCAAAATCCATGTTCCAAGTTACATTCTTCAAGCAAGTTTAACAAAAAAATTTCAAATTAGTAGGTGCCAAAAAACTGTTTCTTGGAGAGGAATTCATCACCCTGATGAAGAGGATTTCTTTGATGGTATAGAATTTCTCAAAATTAATTCTCGTTGCAAGTATCGTTCTACACCAACAAACAATCCTCCCAATCAAAAATATTGGTTGTCACAAGAAACAAACCCCAAATAAGAATTAACCGAAGTATTTGAACTTCGGGTCGTCTCACAAGGAATTGCAATGAAGTGTTTAATTATTGGCTATGAAGATGCAAGGGGGTTTGATTTTGATAATTGACAAGAAAATATAAAAGCAAGAAAGTAAATGACAATTAACTAATAAAATAAAGGAAAAGAACTCTTGGCTAGACATAGGTAATTGAGATCACCATCCTTGTCTACAAACCAAATATTCATAATTATGAGGAACCAAGCTCATTAAGTCTACTTCCAAAAGCCTTACGTACGTAATATCTACTCCTAGACTTGAAGTACGTCAAATGGCTTTGATCAAATCAACCCATAAGTCCCAACCTATCTACTAATTATATTAGTAGTGGGTTGGTGTCAATGGGTATCAAATTGATCACCAAGGGTTCTCAAATCACCAAATCATTGAGACCCAATGACTCAAGGTCACTCAATTCCCTTAGCCTAACCCAAGAGCAAAAGAAACTACTCAAAAACTAATGAAAGCATTTTATCAAACACCTAGTGTGCAAGGAAAGTAAACATCACAAATTGCAAGAATTAATGGAAACCCATAACTAACACAAGCAAGAAATCAACAATAACAATCAAGATCAACATAAAAGAGAGCAAAATAGGAAACTAAGAAGATTTAGACAATAGAACACTAAACTATAAAGATAATTGAAATCAAAACAAGAATTGAAAGATGAATTTGAGAAAATTAAACCTAAACTACCCTAAATTCTAGAAAGAAGGGAGAGCTTCTCTCTCTAGAATTCTAACCTAAAACATGATGGAAACTCAATTATGACTACTTGGTTCATTCTCCCTTCAATCCTTGGGTTCAATAGCATCAGAAATGAGTTGGATTGGGCCCAAAATGAGCTACAAATCGCTGGCCATGATTTCACTTTAATGAATCATGCTGACCCATCAGCGCGTATGCGTACAGTGTGCGTACGCATCCTTAAACACGAAGCAACTATGTCAAATTTTATATCATTTTAAAGCCCCAGATGTTAGCTTTCCAACGCAACTAAAACCGCCTCATTTGGACCTTTGTTGCTCAAGTTATGGTCGATTTAGTGCGAAGAGGTCAGGCTTGACAGCTTTGCGGTTCCTTAATTTCTTCATGAGTTCTCCCACTTTGCATGCTTTTCCTTCATTCCTTCAATCCAATCTTTGTCTTCTAAACCTGAAATCACTTAACAAACATATCAAGGCATAGAATGGAATTAAAGTAAATTAAATTTAGCTATTTTAAGGCCTAAAAAGCATGTTTTCACACTTAAGCACAAATTCAGGGAGAATTACAAAACCATGCTATTTCATTGAATAAATGTGAGAAAAGGTGATAAAATCCCCCAAATTAAGCACAAGATAAACCACAAAATTGGGGTTTATCAAACCTCCCCACACTTAAACCAAGCATTTCCTCATGCTAAGAATAAAGAAGGACAAGAAAAGGGATATGAACATTTATTCAATGCAAATAAGCTATATAAACCTATCTATATGCATGCAACTAAATGCAATATGACTCTATCTACTTGGTCAAAAGTAAATCAATCTCCAAGAATATATATCAAGTAGGGCTAAGTAGTATGATAACTCATGAATCCTACCAATTCAAATATCAAAATGAAGTTCAAATAGACTTGCAAGAAGAGAGCTCATGAAAGCCGGGAACAAGGAATTGAGCATCGAACCCTCACCGGAAGTGTATCCGCTCTATTCTCTCAATTGTATAGGGTTGATTCACTTAATTCTCTTCTAATCATGCTTTCCATGATTTGTTTTTCGTGTAACAATCAACAATTATTCAATGCATGCATACATTCATCATGAGGACTTATTCATAGGTTGTAATGGGGCTAGGGTCAATGTAGGATGTATATGGTCAAGTGAG